>NC_070602.1:84651161-85872947 GCF_027172205.1 Podarcis raffonei
TAAGCCATGGCTGTTTAAAGTGGCAGGATATTTAATGTATAGTGCAGATGGGACCAAGGTCAATATGTGGGTAAGTACAATATATGGGTAAGTACAGGCTGCTGTGGACAGATGTTTTCAAGCTTTGGGGTAAAATAGATTTAGTCCCTCAATTTTAGACATGAAGAAATCCCTTCTAACTGTTGCAGCTTAACACATGCTCATTCAAACTGACAGCCACAGTTGTGGTGACTAGGGAATGTCTGGGCAGGGCTCTCTCTAAAAAAAGGAAAAAAGGAGGAAAGGGGTTGGGAGTAATCACAGCAGGGTTTAAAATGCTTGGGAGAGAAATCCAGATTCATTGGATCAGCCTTTGCCAACCCTGTGCCCTCTAGATGTGACCTCTACACCAGCCCAGGTTGATGGAAGTTGTACACCAAAAATTCTAGAGGGCAAAGTCTGCTCTGGACAGTCTACTATGCATATGATGATAGTTAAAAAGTGAAAGGGTGGGTTGCCAACAGCCCCAAACACATGTCTCACTGCATCAGATTAGAGGGACCCAGAAATGAGGGTATGAACCTGGGAATCTTACTCAGAGTATGGAGATTATAAAGGAAAGTAGAAGGCATGAATATTTGATTTAGTTCACAGTGGACTAGACATATACCGTAATTGAATGAACAAACAAGCTTTCACTTGATGGGTGAAGGGTAATTGATTTGAACTAGGAGCTGGTGGGGGGTAAAGGAACGTCTCCTAGGAGAGAGATGGGAAAGAACGGCTAAAAGCTTTTGAGAGGAAAAGTATTTAAACAGAGATAGAATTATACAGTGCAGGCATGCTGAGGCAGATCAGGGAGAAAGCCAGATTTACCTGGATCCTTTAATGCAGTCTCCTGGGAGAGAGGCAGGGCTGGACAAGGGCTGCAATTTCAGGAGTCATCCCCCCCCCACTCAAGGGTGCCAGTCACTGTCCCCTCACCATTTGCCCGTTCTGCCAACCATACACCCACTTCACTGACAGTGCTTCAATGAGGGAATTTTAGACCAGGGATGGGGAACCTGTGATCTTCCAGATGTTGAGGGTTTTCAGTTCCCATTATCTTTGGTCATTGGTCTTACTGGCTGGGGCTGATGGGAGTTGGAGTCCAAGGGCCTGCTTTAGATAATGGATGCAATGGTTGTATGGGAGGGCAGAGGGGCTTCCCTTTTTTTAGATGGCAACGTCTTACTACTTCACACTTTCAAATGTTCAAATGTTCAGCTGTTTTGGAATCCCTCCTGCTGAGTGGGCTGAGTGGTAGCCTGGACTTCTGCCCTAATACAGTACCACTGTTCACAGACGCTGTTTTCAATAACTGCGTCTCACCTTCCCATACTCCCTTTGGCCACAGTTTAACCTGCTGCTCATTCACACTCACGTTCTGGGGATGAGGGTGTGGATAGATGATTCAATTACTAACAACTTATGGGGGGTTGCAAGAGGATTAGGACTGACCATGCTGTCTTATGAATTGCTTCCCATATACACCTTTGAAAGGAATTATGTCCTCCCATCCTTCAACCCCCAGGACTGCTTGAGAAAGCTGATGAAGAAGACCCTTTGTTACCCCTCAGCAGATGGTAACTTCTTGGGTCTGGGGAAATGAGGCTCCTCCGTTAGACACAGGCTCCCAGACAGCAATGCTCAGATTCAGCATGATCCACCTCCCCATCTCTCTCTCTCCACACACACACACAGAGGCACACACTTTCAAGCAAGGCTTTAAATCCATTAGCTTTGCATAATTAGATTTTTCTCAATTACCAGATTATGATAATTACTGGCTCGTTTGTAACAGCTAGCTCATAATCCGGTATCATTGCACTTGGAGACGAGCCAGGTGCTGTGTTGTGTCGCTGGAGCAGTGAGAGTGTCGGCACCAGCAGATGAGCCAGGAGACTCCACCAGAAGAGACTGTGCAGCCGACACTCACCTTGGCCTGGCACTTGACTGATAAGAAAGAACGGCTTTTGCCTGGGCACACCGCACGGCTCCCTCTTAACTATCTTAAGAAACATGAGAAGAGCCCTGCTGGACCAGGTCAGGTCACAGGCCTGCTCTGCTATTCCAGAAGCCCATTTCCACAGTGGCCAACCAAATGAATATGGGAAACCCACAGGAAGGACCTGAGTGCAACACCACTCTCCCCACTTGTGATTCCCAGCCCACTGCCTCTGACCCTAGAGGTGGTGATATAGAGCAATCACAGGAGACCAACACATGGGAGAAAGTGTGAGAGGTTCCCATCAGTACACTCAGGCAATCTTCTTGCCCTCCACACTGTCCTTTTAGCATGGGCCATTCAGGGATCCTTCGCAGCACTGTGTGCTGCAAAGTGGAGCCCAGTCCTCACACTGCTGCAGCTTTTCTTGTTCCTTGGTCAGCAGAGCTCTGGTGGGAGATGCACCTGCACAACTTGTTTGTTATGAGGATTCTTCTAAAGGTTTCCTCTCTTTCAAAACACACATACAAATCAAACCCAAACTTAGCTCCATCGTTCTCGTTTAGCCACTGGTTGGAACTTAGACAACTGGGGGATCAAAAGAATGCATGTTGCAGCACCAGTCACAAGAAACAATCAGTGCAGGCAGTTAGCTACAGATTTTCACTATGTCAGTGCCATCTAGCCTACTCTGTCTCCTAGTCACTTCATGCACGACTCATCTATTATTAGTAGTAGTAGTAGTAGTACTTTTTTCTTTAAAAAAATGTTTAGGGTTACTCTCATTTTGACTCAAGAAAATCACCATTTAAAGTTCAAATTGGGGAAAAAACATACAGTAAATGGACAAAAGTACAAAGATTCAAAAAATGTTTAGGAGTATGCGTACCCCTGCATCCCCCCAGAAAAAAGCACTGATTATTATTATTACCCACCCTTCTTCAGCAGGTCCCAGCTCTTTCTTGCTTCCTCAGGAGGACACAGCGGGTTACAAAATACAATAAATAACCTTGACAAGAGGTCAAGAGGTATAGGTTGGTTATTTTTGTTTATTTACTAGTAAGAAGATAAGCAAGCACATGCTTATGGAATGTGTGTGTGCGCGCGCACTTGAGTGAGTAGGGTGAATGTGTGTGCATGTGTGCATGCAGAGCAGAGGTTGATAGATACGCTGCCCAAACCATTGGCAGCTGGCTTGCACAGAAGTAGAAAGATAATCAAAATAACATAGGCATAACTGACCTATAATTCTAAGGCTCTACTAAACCCAGTGCAAATTCCAGAATCCAAATTAATGGTTAGTTCTGAAAACAGCTAAAAGAAAAGTATTGTGTGATCATTTCACCAAAAGTACAACATAGTTGGAACTACTAAACACGTAATGTATCTGCTTCTCTAAAGTGTGCAAGAAAGAATGATCAGTGCTCATTTGCTGATCTTGAAAGTAGATCTGCAGCACACTCCTATGCATATTTTCTCAGAAGCAAGTCCCACTGAAGTTAATGAGGCTGACTCCCTAATACATGCATTCAGGATTGCAGCTTTAAGGAGGGACACATGTTTTATTTGTATTTCATCTCATTTTCGTAAACTGCCCTGGAAACACTGCTGAAGGGCAGTGTAGAAATATTTTACATAAAACAAATAAATCATTGTGTCATTCTATTCTTACAGCCTCAAGACTTCCCCCTGAATTGCCATTATCATATTCTAGTGCTTCTACACTCCCTTTCGGTGCACTCTGCAACCAGTGCACACCCAGCACTGGTTCGGGAGGCAGTGTATATGTGATGTTAGCCACAATCCATATTTATCCTGCACTTTTTAAAGGAAATACTGTACTTGGATGTGCTTTCCCCCCAAACCAGCTTCAATCCAAATTGAAAAAAAGAATGCCCTCGTTGCATCGTAATCCAGGAAGGTGAACACAGTCTTAAGGCTCTTCAGAGAGGTTGAGGGTGTTGCTTTTCTGCAATCAGCTGGAAGCAGAATTATAACGGTGGCTCTACACAGCCCTTAATATCTACTTATTTACTATATTATACTCTACCTTTCAGACAGATATCATCTCCCCAAGCAGTTCACAGCAATTCTCTCCCTCCTACAAAAAGAGGTCGTGCCCTCAAGATTACAAACTTAAGAAGGCATACAAAAGAGTAGGGTGGAGAGGAAAGACGCGGGAGGGAGGCCAATTTGACAACGACAGAGCAAGGCAGTTGTGCCTGACCCAGGACCCTTCACGCCCCTGGCTGGAAGCAGATTAGGCTTCCTCAAATTCCTGAAGTCCCAGGGGTAAGTGGCTGTTGCCAGCAAGTATTCTTTCCCCTGCAGCTGCTGCTTCTCTAGCCAATGGCTGAGGTCAGGCTGGTCTTTCCCATGCCCATTATGTTTTGTGCAGGTGGGAGGGCTGCATTCTCTCAAGGGCTTCCCACAGATCCTCCTCCTCCTCTGGTCAATGGCTGGAAGCATAATCATCACCACCCCAATTTTTGTTTGCTTATAAAATAAAACTAAACTAAACTACTAATACGAATATATAACATATAATTTTGTATTATTTATAAATAATTTATTATTATCATCATCATTATCATCATCATCCAACAAGTGGGATTGCTCTGGCTACATGTAAGAAACTGAAGAGCAGCTTGCGGCTGGAAGGTATGAGGAACTGATTAATGACAGCAGGAGTGCGGCACTTTTTCAGTCGCTTCCCGATAACCTTATGGGGGCCACATGTCAGTGGGGGGTGGAACCAGAGACAACAAATGGGTGATGCAACAAATGTGAATTTTACATTTGTGCAATTTGCTATTTTATACACACACCTGCTTTCCTTTTTCTAGGGCCTAGGCAAACAAGAAGCATGATTAGGGCTCAAGGGCGCATTCCAGCTAGGCAAACACAGTCAAAGAAGGTGCAAAGCAGGACCAGCACACGTGTGGCCTGAGAAGGACTGTGGCCTCCTGGGTGATGGATGCTGCCTGGGGAACACCTCAAGGGCCAGACAGAAAAGCCTTTGGCTTGAGGTTTCCCACTCCTCAATTAAAGGGCCAGTAGCTGAGAGAAGCCTCACTAGCGCTGTGTCAGTCCCCAGACAGGCTGGCACAGTGACTGCATTTTATATTTTTCTAAAAACCCACTGAGTCTGAAAAAAGGTTGGTCAACACAGAAAGCAAGCATTGTGCAACAGTTTGGCAATGATCTCATCTTGATTATTTGTAAAAACTGAGTAAGCAAACGATTCTGGAGAAAATGGCTAATGGAAGCAGTGCTTTCCTAACTGACTTTTGCACAGTTCACCCTCCCTTCAACTACTATTGTTTTCTGGATGCCCTCCACCTGCCAAAAAAAAATTGTATCCTTAGGAAACAAATCAGTGCACCCTTAATTGAAAATGGCATATGGCGGAGGATGCTTTTGGGCCCATGGGGTAGGGAGAGTTCTTATTATTAATGGATAGCTCCTGCAAGATGTCAGCATAATATGCTTCTGCCATTGAAAGTGGAAACAGAACTAGTAAGAAATAGTAGGAAAAGGTAAAAAACCATTCAAAACAGTTGGGGAGGGGGATGTATATAAATCTATAGGCATCCATACTGAATGTTCTGTGTAGCTTGTGTCACCCATTTCAAAAATCTGGTGGGGAAGGTGAGTACACAAGCACACAAACACACAGACATATGGACAAGTGTGGTATATGAATCAATTTTCCATCCACACAAGAACAAAGTAAAACATTTAGCATGGCAACTTGGTAAACAGACCAAAAAGAAGGGATATGATTGAAGTATGCATAATTATATAATGAAGAGGGAATCGTTGCTTACCCTTCCACTTAATGCTGGCACAGGAGGGTACCTAGTGAAATTAGTATGCATGCCACAAGATTGATTGAAACCAACAAAATGCAACATTTTTTTACAGAGTTTGTTTGTGAAACTTTCCACTTCTAAGTCTTTGTCCATGTGATCAAATGAGATCTCGCCCCTCTACTTTTCAAACCCCACCCCACCCTGGTTCTTCCTCTGCCAGTGCTTGAATTAAGTGGGGAGCAGAGGAGGCCCCAGTCAACCCTGTTAGCTCCTATTTCCAGAAGGCTACAAGAGGACACAATGTGGGGTTGGGTGGAAGGTGAGTCCTGAGGATTTTTGCACAGGCCTCCCTACCTTCTCCTCCATGATTCAAACACTGCTCTGTACTCCTGCCCGGGTTCTGTGCTCTACTGACAAGCCAAATGTCAATCTTTTACTTAATCCTCATTATTGCCTCTGTGCCCCATCAGTGCCCCCCTGTCTCTCAGCACCCTTCCATTAGAAAGCTTTCCTATATCGGACTACCTTCCTCTAATATAATTTCCCAGCACCTCTCAAAGACAAATCTCTTCTTCAGCCTGGCTTTTCTTGGAGCTGACCGTTCTTTACCTTTTGCGTTCTTTCGCTTAATGTGTGCCACCTTCAATTAGATTGTAAGCCTGCGGGCAGGATTGTCATATATTGTGCATCTCCTGCTGGTTTTAGTTGCTTTAATGTGTGTGTGTAGGGGGTGGAAGCAAACAAAACATTAGGAATTATTTGGAAAAGGGTTGAAAAACAGGGAGATGCCATCATAGTCTCAAGGGATAGTTCAGTCAGTACAGCATGAGATTCTTAATCTCAGGGTGGTGGGTTTGAGCCCCACATTGGGCAAAAGATTCCTGAAATGAAGTGAGCTGGACTAGGTGACCATCGTCACCTTCCAACTCTATGATTCTATGATCAAAACTACCTGTTTTAACTCTGGAGTGCAATTTTCAGCCATTATATGTTGTTTCTTCCAAGGCTGTTGGTTGAGACCCAGAGGCTATGCCTTCCCATCCTATCGAGGATTGTGTGGGAGGCTTAGGGGTCCAGCCAGCTGGGGAAAGGCAGGAGGAGTGCCCAAGGAGCCCAGGGAGAGGCAGGGCATCAAGAGATGAGAGATTGTCCCCTCATCATCCCAGGAGAAATGCAGACCAGCAATTCCCACAGGAGAGGGATTCTTGCACATAACTGAGCTTTCTCTGCCTCTGCCCAAAACCTTGACAGGTAGGCAGGGAAACTTGTTGGGACAACTTTGTAGAGCCCATGCAATCTTTTTGCTGCTGCTCATGAACTCCTGACCCTTGTGCCCTTGCTCTTGTACTACATTTTTTGTTATTACTTCTTTCCCTTGTAAGAGCATATGGACCAGCTGCTGCATTTGTACCATTAGGCTGCTGTAATAAAACTTATATGCAGAATTTATCATGCCAAAGGCTGGACTGGATGAATCCCAAGCCGGAATTAAGATTGCCAGAAGAAATATCAACAACCTCAGATATGCAGACGACACAACCTTGATGGCAGAAAGTGAGGAGGAATTAAATAACCTTTTAATGAGGGTGAAAGAGGAGAGCACAAAATATGGTCTGAAGCTCAACATCAAAAAAACTAAGATCATGGCCACTGGTCCCATCACCTCCTGGCAAGGGGAAGAAATGGAGGCAGTGAGAGATTTTACTTTCTTGGGCTCCATGATCACTGTAGATGGTGACAGCAGAAAACAGTGGTAACGGGTGGCTTTTAAAAGGGTTATTAAAAATAATGGAGCACAGGTCTATGACAGTTATTAGCTAAGTGGAACCTCCAGGTCCAGAGGTAGTGTAACCCTGAATACCAAATGACAAGTATGCTACCTTCATGCCATACTTACAGGCTTTTCAGAGGCATTGGCTGGCCACTGCGTAGAAGCAGGATGATGAATTAGGTGGGCCCTCTTCTTGCATTAATCAGTGTGTGTTTCAACTGCACTAGTCCTTTCACTGTAGTCCTGCTATTTCCCCTTCAAGGGCAATAGAGCAATATCCAGTTTGGTTGTAATGGATGGGGAGAGTTCATTGCCACTCACGTTGCTTGAAATATGCATATGCATATACATATATCAGGGCAAATGTGTACCATGCTGAAGAGAGGAATGCACAACCTTCAAATAAAATAAAAACAAATGCGTAATGAGATGGTGTGGCATTGCAGCAGTGGCCAGGCCAGGGTATGGCCTTTTGGTGACTGCTACTGCCCTGTACAGGGAGTTCTCATGTGCTAAAACAGAAGTAGGGAGCCTGGTGCCTTCCAGAAGTTACAGGGCTTCAGTTTCCGTAATCCCTGCCTATTGGCCATGCTGGTTACAGGTGGTGGGGGTTAGAGTGTAGCATATCCGGGAGGGGCACAGGTTTCCCCACGCTCTGCTCTGAAACACACCATACAGGAGCTGCAAATGATGTCCTCTCTCTGCGGACAAAGCCACAAGCTCCCACTGAAAAACATTAAGGCTTAAGTGCTTGGGAAATGTGATATTCCAGCAACAGGAGTGCCGCCTCGAGGGAAGATGTCTGGACTTTCTTCAACAAATGGGAAACGTTTAGCATTTCTTCATGCTGAAAACTGAAAGCCTGAAAAGAGCCTGAAAGTGATGAAGGCCAGCAATATAAATGAGTTCATAAAGGCTGTAATCCTGCATGTGGTTAGAAAGCAGTGCAGGATGGGCTACAACCCCAGAGTACCACAAAAATGTAGAGGATTTTTAAAGCTGTTCAGGCAAGCCCTCTCAGAGGTTCAGAGAAGCCCAGGCCACTTCCAGCTTTTGAGGGTTTTAGCCATAATAATATGTATATTTTAATGACAACACCCAAAAACAAGGCACCGAAAAAGAAAAAAGCGTGAGTGATTTGTTTATATAATCAGCTGATCTGAGAGAACATGTTAATCATGGTCTAATCTTGTGCCATCAGAATCAATATTTCTTATTAATATTTATGAACATTTTAAACTCTTTAATATGACAAAATCAATGGGTTGACTTGTATCTAACGAAGCCGTCCCGTTAGCACAAGGACTTCTGCCTGCTCAACAGGACTTTCTCTCCCTCTCCTGAGGGTGGAAGTACTTGCAGAAAGACTTCATTGGATACAACCTTGTATCAGGCTGGGTATACACCTGCAGCTTAAAATGCAGCGAGCCCCTGCCTCCTTGCCTGTTGCGTTTCAAGTCACACTTGCACTTTGCTACATACACCACAGTCTGGGCGAAGATGTCATCACCTGATACACAGCACCTGGTTTGGTTCTCCACACCTGCAAGCACCCTCCCACAGAACTTCTGTTTGTGAAGCTGTCATCTGCACAGGTTCAACAGCTGTCCCAAATGTACACACTTCAGCTTAACCATGGCTTATGTTTTTAAATTGGATGGAAGGTGATTTGAGGAAAAACACGTCAAACAGGAGCATTTCTCAAGAAGCTACAGCATACATATGGATTGTGGCTAACATCATGCATACTCAGCTTCAAACACCAGCGGTGAAAGCGCCCTGGAGCCAGAGTAAACAGCAATGCATACACAGTCTCAGTTAACAGAACGGCCACAACAAAAGAGGTCTTTTACCCAAGCACATCTTGTTTGCTCAAATTTGCAGCTCAAAGCTGAGTGTGTGTGTCACATTTTGTTCTGATGTGGGTAAGTTGCAAAACTTATCAAATGCCAGCAAATTAACCTGTCTACATTTCAGGTCTTCTTTGAGCTTGAGACCCAAACCAAATGGAGCTCCTGGCCCCCTCTCTCACTGACCTAGCCCTCAGTAGCTTCTTAACAGATCCCTAAACAACAACAGCCTGCCAGAAGTAGGGCCAGCCCTACCAGAAGTCAGAGTAAGTCAATGGCAACCTCCTCAGGTGGCAGGGGGTGAGGGCAGCAGGGGCAGCTCCTGGTCGATTTCTCCTGAATCCCTCCCTCTGCCACACTGTATCTTTCTGTTGAAGGACACAGCTGTGTGCCTTGTGGCTTGGTCTTCACCCCATAACTAACCAACTTCACTCAGGTGTGGTGGAGCACCCGCTCTTGTTGCCAGTATTTCAAAGAGAAGCAAAGGTGGACATCTGCACAAAGGAGGGGTTATCCACAATATGTTGTTAACTCCAGCTCCCCTCAGGCTCAGCCAGCATGACCAGTGGTTGGGGATGATGAGTGTTGTACTACAACATCTATAGGGCCTTGTGTTCCCATACCCTCCAACATTTCTCTGACGAAAATAGGAACATCCCATTCCATAATGATAATTTTACTATTTATACCCCACACATCTTACTGGGTTGCCCCAGCCACTCTGGACAGCTTCCAACATATATAGTAACATAATAAAACATTAAACTTTTTTTAAAAATAAAATAAAATAAAACCCTATATAGGATTGCCTTCAAATGACTCAGGTCAGATAACTCCAAACCCTGCAACATTTCTCCAATGAAAATAGGAACACCCTAAGGAAAAGTGGGACATTCCGGGATCATATCCAAAAACTGGAATGGCTTCTCTAAATCAGAGACATCCCTGGAAAATAGGGACACTTGGAGGGAACATAAAGGAGGTTCTACTGGGTCGATGCCAGTCACAGAGCTTGAAGAAACTGTAAACAGCAGAAGCTGCAAATAGAGCACTCCAGCCTTCTGAGCAGGGTTGGCCGTCAAGACATTTTGCTGCTTGATGGACAAGGTGATGCCACCACCTTCCAATGTTACAGAAGCGACTTCACTAGCAGTTGAATCATCCCTCCTTTGTGCAGAAATCCACCTTCTCTTTGGCTCGCAACTTGAGCAAGTTGCTTGAAATGCAAAGGCAAGTTCTGCTTGCCTACTTCCCACAGGCATCTGGTCAGCCACTATGAGAACAGGATGTTGGACTAGATGGGCCTTTGGCCTGAACCAGAAGGGCTTTTAATGATCTTAAGTGAGGGAAAGATTGGGAGAGTCTCTTGGGCTTTCTACCTGTTTCTACCTTCTTTCAAGGAATGGTTCCCTTTTTAGAATTAAAATGGATTGTTCCTTGTTGTTGTTTTTTAGGGAACAATTTCATGAAATAAGAAGCAGGTAATTAGCCAAAAACTAAGCAAAGGGTGCAGCACCTGGGCAACCTGAGAGTAGCTGTGTGCAGTTAAAAAATGTGAGGTAGATGGGCAAGTGTAGTCTGCCTGAGATCACAGGGCAGGACTTGAGGACTTTGTAGAAGAGACAGGCTGTGTGATGTGTTGGTTGTGAGCAGCATTTACAGTCCTACTCTAAACATACTTATTTGAAAGCCCCACTGGGTTCAATTGGACTTACTTCCCAGTAAGCATTGCTAGGATTGGTGTCTTCTTTTGACTTTAGTGTGCACCACAGATGTTAAAAATATAAAAAGAGCTCATTTCAGCTGCCTTGATTTTCCACAGGATTCGTTTGCAAGAGAAAGCATAGATCAGGACCAGAGCCATCAACTCTCCCGCCCTTTCTTCTTTTCTTTGAAGTATTTCAGAGATCTAAAAAATTTCACCCCTCCCTTAGCTGAGGCAGGCCAGGTAGTATAGAAGCAACAAGCTTCCACTGAACTCAAGCAAGCCAGCCTGCTGTAGCTGCAGCAACATCATTAAGTGCATTGTCTGTAATTAGAGTGAGAACAAAAGTTGCAGAAAGAGAAACATGTTGTCCTAATCTATGCTTCTGCAAATTCAAGCCTGCTAAGAATGATTTGACTGAAGTATTAAAGCCAGCTTTGTGCTTGCTCTCTCCCTCCCTAAAGCCTTTGCAACATATGGAAATTAGCCATATTTCCATAGGATCAAAGAGTATATTAGCTTATCTGAACAGTAGGACTAGCAATGCAAATCTCATAGAGCTTTACTTATTATTATTATTATTATTATTATTATTATTATTATTAAGAGAGAGAGAGAGAGCCATTCACTCCAATCCCTTAGGTGCAGCAGAAGAGGAGAGGCAGCTTCAGAAGCTGGTGCAGTGGCTTCACTGCTATTAGAAAATACCACAATGCCAGTGTTTCCATGTTCAGTCAGCAAGGAAGACCCCTCCATGCCAGCCCTCGCAAGGTCTTCCAAAGGAGCAGATGGCTTGAACAATTCTGCTCCTCCAAAGTACCATCAGAGTGACTAGCAAATAAAGGCTACACTGTAAACAAAAGGAATGATGGGGGAGTATTGATGGACAGCTGGTTATACACATATGAGGAGGGAGAACCTTTTATCAGTGTTACCAGTGCAATCCTTATGAATGCCACATTTTAAAATTGAACATAAAGAATTTATACACTGCCATTTCATATTGTTTCCATCTGGGTACAGAGGAGAAGCAGGGCTATTTCATCGCCTCTGTGGAGAGACTTACTTTGGCCCTGTCTCAACTGTGATGTAGCTGCAGCCACTGCATTCCAGTTGGTTGCTGCAATAAACTGCAACTTCAAGAACTGGTGCATGAGCTTGGTTTTTTTCCCCACTCCTCCCTCCTCTTCCCTTCTTCCTTATGTGTCATGTCTGTTGACTGGTAAGCAAGGACTACCTTACTACTGATATTTTATAGGTCACTAATCAGGGTCTTTTACGCAAATTTCAGAATAAAAATGTTTTGAATAAATAAATGCAAAAATCATACACATGATTTTGTAAGTTGTGTGCATGGGCAGTGTTCCATGACTTAGGATGATAACACTGGCAAAGCCAGGGGAACCGTTATCCACTAGCATAAAAATACAGCTTCAAGGGGGACTGGAGATGTTGGTCAGTGGCATCACCAGCTCCAAGCAAATCAATATGGTGTGCAGCCAGCTTCTCCTATGAACATGCAAAATCTGCCGTTTGGCGGCAAGGGCTTAGAGTGGGTTGTGGCCTCACAATGGAGAATGTTGGTTATCTGATTAATCTCAATTCATCCAAGCCCAGCTATGGTAAAGTTACCAGATGTCCCCGTTTCCCAGGGACAGTCTCCGGATTTACAAATCAGTCCCCATACAAAATCCATTAAAGTTGAAAAGTGCCCCCAGATTCATTGAAAAAAAATGGCCTCCATTGCACCGATGGAGGCCTTATGCCAAAAAATGAACAGGGGTAGGGCTATTCTGGACCTCCCAGCAACTTTTGATACCAACTATCTGGATCTTCAGGACATTTTTTTGGGCAGTGCTTCTGATATGAGCATCCTCAGATGGTGGTGCTGGGGGGGTGTTCTTGCTCTACCGCAAAGCCTTTGGTTTATGGAGGCTGGGAGAGTTGTTTCTATATTCTCCCCCATGCCTTTTAGTCATCTGCATGATGCTGCTGGGGGGGAAGTCATCCAAAGGTCAGGGATGCAGCATTGCCAGTGTGCTGATAACATGCAGTTCTATCTTTCTTTCCCACCTTCTGGAATCTGGGAGGCTTCTCAGAGTCTGAACCAGTGCCTGCAGAACCCCCTACTTTTCAAAATGTTGCTATCTCTACGGTAGTCTTTGTTATGTGAATGGTCCCACAGACCCACTGTGTGGGTTACATGGATCCTCTGGGGTCTGCAGACAACCAATAGGGAACCTAAACAGTTTGCCTTCAAATTACCTGCCAGTTCCTGTACCATCCTGCCCACACACTGAGATCTCAACTCGTTCCTCTTTAACCAGGCGTTTGGCTGATTGACATCCTATGCCTGTTTAAAATGTGTTGGGGGGGGGTTATTGAATTATTTTTGTTTTTATTTAGATTGTGTATTTTGTACTTTTATGTTGTGATTTTATCCTGTGAACTGTCCTGAGATCTGACGGTATAGCATGGTACACTTAATCAATCAATTAAAATAACTGGAGGCCCTCTTGGTGTGCCTGCCTTCTAGGTCTGTAGGATGGGTGACCACAAGACAGAAGGCCTTTTCTGTGGCGGCTCCACACCTTTAGAACTCCTTCCTAGCAGAACAGCACTGGGCAGCTATACTTCAGGCTTTTTGGAGGGCATTAAAGACTCACTGTTTCACCTGGCCTTCCCTGTGCAATATTTTTTATGCTGCTCACTGGATAGAAGCTGTGATATTATTATGTTGTTATAGTTCTGAATCTATTCAATCTTTGTGAATCTATTTTATTTCTGTTTTTAGAAATACTGATTTTTGTACTTGCAGTTTTTATTGGGATAGACTTTGCCCAGAAAAGCAGCATATACATATTTTAAAATATTTCAATAAATATATTTCAATAAATTCTCTTCCCCTGAACTGCCTCCTGGGGAGACAGACACTACATTAATCTAAACAAAATGGGGCAAGCATGTTTCTACAGTGTTAGGTATGTCTGTATGCAGCCAAAGTGGAGGTACACCCATATACACCCAAACCCATTTACAGTGCAATCCTATACAAGTCTACTTAGAAGTGAGCTCAGTGGGAATTACTCCCAAGTAAGTATGTGCAGCATTACAGCCCAAATCCCACTGTTGTCCTAGAGTTGGAAGCTTTGCTGCAAAGATAGCACATTAAAAGGTTACACTTTCCCTGTAATTGAGTTGGATCTTTGAGACTACAGGATGGAATTGCAAGAGCATCTATTTTAAGCAGCTATAGAGTTGTCAAACTGTGTAGAACTGGGGTAGATCATTCCTATTACTCCAGCTCTCCTTAGCACTACTCCTTCGTTTATCTATTAACACTATGCTTTTTCTTTTTTGCGACCCATGGATCCAAAGCCTTCCTTCTATTGCATTTGTTTGTGCACACCCACACACACACCCTGAAAGGTTAAAGATACAGCATCCTAATCTGCAAAAGTAAAACTGCTACTATGGGATGCAAATTTGTGCACTGAGAAATGCTATTTCCCTGGGCAGCAATGGAGCCACAGCACTGAGCAAATCCTCCCTGGGACTTTGCAGATCAAAGGGTCCTGCTTCCTCTTTAGCCCAGAGGCAACTTGGCAGGGATCTAGAGATGGAGCCACCAAGGATAAAGGGTCGGGCCCTTCTGCTTGAATCAAAAGACTCAGAGCCTTGAAGCACGTCCTGACAATTCTGAGCTGGGGGAGCTTGTAGGATACCTCATGGCTGGCAGAGGCTAGAATTGCCAACAAAGTCAGGCTTTGAAGGATGCTTCAACTGATTAGGTTGGAAGGGGAACATTGATCCTGCTTTTATATATCCATTAAAAGCCCCAGATTAACCAGCATCTACAACCACCAACTCTTAGTAGCTCTGGGTGGAGGGAGAAAGGGAAGTGCAGTGGTTGGAAGGGAATGCCAAAAACTGAAGATATTTCCATTAAAAAACAATCTATTTCAACACACACACACCACATGCCACGCACACACATTCACATACTTTGCTGGCTGTTCAACAGAGAGGGAGGCTGTTTCAATTGTGGGAGGAGGGGAGGATTTGCTGTGATTCACAGGCTCCAAATCAAGGCCGGGTGCCCTTCGCAAAGAGACATATCAGGCAGACACAAACAACTGGACTCTTTCCCCCGTGAGGCTGCCTGTCTTGGAGCTGCCAAAGTGAACAAGAGAGGCAGCATGTCTCTGTCAAAGCTAATCCAGCACCTGCTGGGGTGAGGAATGCCCAGGCACACATAAGGCCCAGTCCCAGGGGGCCCACAAGAGCTGCGACAGCTGCCCCACCCCACCATCTACTTGTCGCTTCAGGCCCTAGTTCACCTCTGAGCCTGTGCAAAAGCTATTCCACAGAGCCCATGTCTCACGTCCTGTTTGGGGACTGTTATTTCTCTACACCAGGTCCCATATATCCATGTACAAGGGCCTGTGAGATGCAATGTGCATTCTTCAAGGTGCAACATAACAGGAAAATCTGGAATTCTCCCTGGGACTTTGGGAAAGCAGAGGTCAAAGTGCCCTTAGAACAATACTTGGAGTGCCTGGTCAGGATAAAGTACTTTGGAAAAGGACTTGTAGGAGGAGTCACTGCTGTAATGAGAACATAAAAGAGCTCTGCTGGATGAGACCTTCGTCTCGTCCAACATCCTGTCCTCTGTTAAAGCCATCACTACATATTACAGAAGGAGATTCAAGATATTAAGGTGAGCCCTCTGATCAGGGCTGTGTGCACTGCATGCAAAGAAAACCCAGTTTTTGCATCAAACATATTTCATCTATTCTGATGTTATTTGGCAGCCAAGATCACAGCTGCATTGCTTGCACAGTCTGGCAACAAGCAAAGAAAGACCACAGAGACCTGATTTAGGTGACCAGTTGGGCAACAGCTCAGAGGACATTTGTAATCAGAGAGGGCACTGTAGCCACCAGCTGAATTTCATCCAGGAACACCACCAAGAATTCCTTATTGATTAGAACTTGTTCTCCTGTTTCCCCATCTAAGAACTGGTAAGATATCTGGCTGTTTTAATGGCAAGATAGTAACCTCCCTCATTCCATGCACAGAAGCCGACCAGACTGGCAGCTGAATCTTCCTTCGACACTGGTGACAGGACAGCAGGTCAACTTAAAGAATGCAGAGCAGGCCACGTGGCACATGCATACACACACAGCCCTGTCCTCAATGGCAGTCATGAATGCTTTAGCTGAGATTCCTGCATTGCAATGGGATGGACTAAATGACCCTCAGGGTCCCTTCTAACTCTGCAGTTCTATGATTCTACAATTCTCTGATGCTATCTTGCTGCCACTTCTCCTTCCCAAGCATCCATGGCCTCAGGCACACTCTGCCTAATAGTCCTGTGCCACCTCAAACAGAGCACATAAGGTCACCCTGGGTTTAGAAATATGGATACTCCTAAACCTGGGCAGAATCCAATGTCATGCTACGGAGATCATTCCATCAACAAACACACTTCTGCTCACCAGAGAGAACAATATCTCCTTTCTACCTCCCACATGCTGTACTGGGGGCTCTTCTGACCCTCCTGTAGATTTGGGAGAGGCGAAGATCTGGGCTGGTGGTGGCTGATAAGGAAAAAGATATTGGGGCCATGGAAGATTTCTCAATGAAAATGTCAACCCAGTGTACAGCAGCTGTGAAAGCGGTGGATTTAACATTAGGGATCATTAGGAAAGGGATCGAAAAATAAAACTGCCAATATTGTAAATGCCATTATGCAAATCGATGGCGCGACCACACTTGGAGTACTGCACAGAGTTCTGGTTGCTTCAACTCAAAAAATAGTATTATAGAATTGGGAAAAGTGCAGAAAAAAGGGCAGCCAAAATGATCAAAAAGGTGGAGCAACTCCTCTGTAAAGAATTTCTCTCTTATAATACTAAAACCTGAAGAGTCTTCCAATGAACCTGAGTGGGGGGAGATTTCAAGACAGACCAAAAGAAAGTACTTCTTTATACAGTGCATAGCTACAAACTATGGAATTTCTTGTCCCAGCAAGTCCTGGGGAAGGGCACCAAATTTAAGGTATGAGTTTGTTTTAAAATGCAAATAGCATCAACTGGGGTTGGCTGATATTTAGCAGCATCACAGCAGGCATGGAGGAAGACATTAACCCTTTCCACCCTTGCTGTCCTGAGCGGGGGCAGAAACCCTCATTTTACTTTTGGAGGAAATTCCTCATTGTCACAAATTTGGGGGAGGGGGATTTCCTCCCAGTACAACCACTAGCTTTGGAAAAGGAGTTTTCCTGAGGATCACAGGTTCTCCTCTAGTGTCTGCTGTTATCTCAGCAATTATCATCCCCTACCAGCTGAGGTTATTTGGACCTGCACATTAAATGCAAATACACATTTTAATGATCAAGTCTAGTTTGTCTCTTAGATAGCTTTAAAAGGGGATTAGATCATTCATGGAGGATAAAGCTATCAACAGCTACTAGTCATGATAACTATATTCCACCTTCAGAAACATCATGTATCTGAATATCAGTCACTGGGGAACACGTGCAGTTCCTGGGCTTCCTAGAGGCATCTGGTTAGACACCATGGGAAAGCTGGGCTTTCTTTCTGTTCTTACCCATAAAAATTGCAAAATCTCAGGTTCTCATCAGCATATCAAGAAGTGTCTTTCTGTAGAAAAAAAATGTGTTCTTGCATATTCTTCAATGTGCATTTCCCCCAGAGATACATATATTTGTGCTGATTACTACATTGTTTCCCAAAGCAAGGAATCTCCCTAGCCCAGGAAGACAAGGGACAACCAGAGCAGCTGGACATGTTGTGGGAACAAAACAGTACTTACCATTTTGGATGTCTCATTGGCAAAAGGTATTGAAAGAGTCAGTCCTTGGGGGTTCCAAATGGTGGGTCATAACGCATGGATGATTGCTTAAAGGAAGGAGCAAGATTTACAGGTGGGAGAGGTGGAAATGTTCAAGTGTACGAACTGGGCAAAGTAGAAAATGTTATGAAATAGCTGGAGTGAATATCCTCTATGCAGCTTCCAGGTTGCAGTATTGTTGCACAGATGATGACAATAGTGACAATGATTCAGTTGATTCCTTATCTACCCTTCACCATAAAGTCCCAGGGCAGGTAAAAGCAAATAAAGCTGCAATCATATAAACACCTGAGAGTAAGTCAACTGCAGTCAGTGGGGCTAACATTTGAGTAAATGTGCTCTACCTCCACTGTTGGAAGCAATTTGCATCTGGATACCAGGTCCTGGGACTCACAAGAAGGAAGAGTACTGTTGCACTTGGGTCCTGCTTTCAGGCTCCCTACAAGAAGCTACTATGAGAACAGAATGCTGGGCTAGGTGGCCCACTAGCCTAATCCAGCAGGCTCTTCTTATATTTGTACTAGATTACTCTGTGAAAAGTTATAAGGGAGATGCAATTTTACAAAGTTCAAGAAACATTGGGCTAACTGCTTGGCAGTTGTTCTCTATTTTGACTTCTCTGTTCTTTGCTGCAACGACAGAAAAGTCCCAGGATTGGTTTCCACCCACTCATCCCATAAACCTCTGACCCATTACACCACTTTTCTTCCACCTGTCAAGATGAATGCATCTTTCCCCAGTGAGCAATCAATTAAGTATTGAGAGTAGGATCCAGGGACGGCATTGCTGAAATACAAAACAAAGATTCCTAGGCTGCATGCGGAGGCACGAGGCCCCAATCAGTTATAATTCAGTATGAGAAAGGAAGATAGAGGAACCTCAGTCCCAAAGGCCTGGGCCTGTACCTGGCCTGCAATACATCTGATGTGACACTGGATGAGCAGAGTCATTCAACCAGTAAGTGCTCTGACTTTGTTTTCCAGCTCACTCTGGGAGCCTTGGCTCTCAGCCCCCGTTTCCCATTTATAAAACAGGAACTGTGCCTAGTTCAAAGTTGCATTATAAAGCTGAACAAGATATGGAATGTAAACTTCCTTCCACATTAACAGCTCCCAGATTCATTTCATATTTATTTGGGAGTTTATCTTATTGAATTCAATGGAGGTACTCTACAAAAGGATGGAAAGACAACAGTTTTAGAGAGAGAGACCACCTTTGGGGGCATAGCACTTACAAGTTAGCTCACGTAATAATGAAAGATATATTTAATTTAGTTAATTAAAACATTACCAAAACAGCAATGTATCCCCCCCAAAAAAGCAATGATACTAAAAGCATTTTAAGAACAGCTCCAGTGAGGGTGCACCAGACATATTTCTCTAAATCTGCCTCTGCTCTTACCTTTGCACGGCAAAAACCAGAGGTTTCAACATGCAGTCCCAGGCATCTGTCTATCCTCCATTCAGGCAAAGGAGAGGCATGAGAAGGAGAGTATGGATCAGGCCTGCCCAGGGGCCGGGCCTGGGAAGAGTCTTGAGGCTCAGAAACAGAGGCTTGAGGGTCGCATTTTGCCCTTAGGCCTGACGCTCCCCGCCCCAGATGATTTAAGTTATTACTGGTTTTGTTGTAGGTACTGTATTACCTTCCCTGTTTCCTTATAATATATTGTACATACCCCCACTCTGAGACCTTCAGCTACCGGGCTTGAAATAATAATAAAACACAGAATAAAAGTTCAGTCCTTGGGGACCGAGGCCGAGGGCGGTTTCTTACGGACGTCTTCAAGTGGGGCTTCAAGGATCCTGTCAGCGCCAGAGCCGCCATGGAAGCGGCGGAGTTCCCGGGGGAGGTTTCTCGGGGGGCTTTGCTCGTGTTCGTGTTTATTGTAGACAAATGTTCTCCCCGCCGGGGCTTCCCCGGCTCTTTCGTGCTGACGGCTGGCTGCACATTGCTCAGGAGGTGCTCGGGGCTCCCGGGCGTCTTGCCGCCGCTTTGCTTTGGGAAGCGCAGTTGCCTTTTTCTCTCTCCCGCCGCACCCCTCAGCTTCCCTAGGCGAAGCCGGGCCCGCTTTCACCTCAGTCGCCCGCCCGCCTGCCTGGCTGTATGGCTGGCTGGTTCAACTGCAGAAGGGCTCGCTCGGCCGCTAATTACTCCATCTGTTTCCTATGCGAATTCACCTGCCTCCGGTTTTATCGAGTGCTTTCCTTATTGCAAACATTTCTCGGGCTCATCTGGCACTCAGTTTCCTGGAAAGAGAGATGGGGGCCCAATGCCCGCTCCCCCCCCCAGCCTAGTAGCGGGGTAGGATTTGCCAATGAGGCGAAATAGGCGGCTGAGGAAGGCCCGAGGCAAACGTGGGGTGGGGGTGGGCCCAGGGCAACGATGTGCCCGTGACGTGAACGAAGGAGCCTGCTAAAACGCTGGTGGGAGAGAGAACCGGATGAATTCTTCAACCCGAAACAAGCAGGACAATTGCAAGACAAAAGCCAGCGCCACGCATTTCATAGTCCTGCATCACCCCCTTTCCCCACAGTTCTGAAACTCCTGCCCTGTATTCGATTTCTTCCTGCCTTCGTCCCAGGCTTATTGCTCCTTTTCCCATTCTCACCGTTTAAAGTACCTCACAGTACATACAGTTGCAACTGTCCGGGCTCCTCCTCCTGCTCTCCCTTTTCCCCTGTTGCTTTTCCTTTGAAAGAGACGCGGCTTTCCCACTCCCCCTTTTTCTGTCTATGCCGCTCTGTAAGCACCGTGTTCACCAAGAGTCCGTGTGCGTGTATAACAGCAATCCATCTCCATCCTTTCCCTGCCTTGTTTCTTAAGTTGGAACTTAAATTGTCAGATGGTTTCAGTCTGTATTGTTTGGACAGATAGAGATGAATATATAAAATTGTGTAGGGTTTGCATTGTATAAAATAAATAGAACTCCCTGCCTATTGACATCAGGTGGGCGGCTTCACTATACTCTTTTCAGCACCTGCTAAAAACAAGCTCGTTTAGACAAGCTTACCCAGATAAGTAGAATGATTACATGTGTCTTAATCTTTTTCTTAGCTTATTGCTGATTTCATTATTTGAATGTTTTAAATAGCCGCATTTATCTTTTTTTAAAAATTTTATAAGCCCCTTGAGGTGGGGTTCTTTTACTATATAAATTGTACGAAATAAAATATATAAAACATTAAACCAGTCACTCAGAAGGCAATGCAGCGCAAACCGCCACCTTCTTTAGTGCTTCGATTGTCCACCTCTGTCCCTTATACTCATTTCCTTACATTTCTCCCAGTTGCAGACATAACTGGTGTTCTAGCTGAAGTGGTGGAACAGGATGGCAGGCAAATGGAACATTTTAGCACTAGGACCCTATGCCGCCCTAAGAGATTGCCCTTGATATCTTTTTTTTAAAGATTTTTATTGGTTTTCAAAAATATAAGCATTAGGTTTCCCCCATTCCCATCCCTCTGCCTGCCCTTGATATCTTAAAAGCCTCCAGGTGAGCTGGCAGCCTGGTACACCTCACTTTTAAAATTCTTTGCACCCCAGAAAATGGTTCCCATAAAAACATCACCATATCCCAGCCTATACCAACCTAGTGCCCTCCTGATGTTCTGGACTACAACTCCCATCAGCCTCAGCCAGCACAGGTTGCCCAAGACTGCCATGTTATCAGCTTTGCTATTCTAACCTAGCATAAAGATCTGAGTATTCGTTCTTTAAAGCTGCATCCCCCTCTAGTCCCTATACGCCGTGATGATGTGTGCTACTGCAGCATACAGAGTGAGAAGGAAAGAAAGGGTAGCAAACCCAATCCCTCCTCACCTTACAGCCATCACCAAGCGGTGCTTTAACCTCTGCAACTTCTAAACTGGCCCACCCAACCATCCATATACCAGGAAGCATGGTAAGGCAATTAGAGATTAACTTTTACTGAAGGTTTTTGCAGGGTAACAATAAGATAACAAATGTTTGTGAAAATGAGTTTTTTTGTCTTTTAAAAAAGCACAATCCTTATTTTAAAAGCATTTGGAGAGCACAGACGGAGCCCCTGTAGAAAAAGAAGAGAAGGGTGCAAATGGAATCAGAAGAACTCTTGAGATGGCTGGAAACTGTTAAGTGTTGACAGGAAACAGGGAAAGAGGCTACTCTCAGTTTAGCTGGATGAAATTTCCTGTGTTCTTTATATTTGCTCTCACGAAACTGTCAAAATGTTTTTATAATTTTTGAAAAAACTTGCAGTGTTTCTGCTCTCCCCCCACACCACCTCTATTTCTCTCTCTGATTGTCCAGATGTGAAGAAATGGAACTGTTTTACCATTTTATGTTTTGCTCTTTGTTATAAAATGGTTGTGTGGTTTTTAGAGGCGGTAGGGCCCAAGGCTTGATTTGGTAGCGAAGGAGAAAATGAAACTTAAGGACAAAAGTTGGGTAGAGGAGAAAAATATATTAAATTAGGGGAACTGGAAACATTGCATGACTCTACTCTTCTGACTGGCCATGAAGCATGGAGGGAGAATTAAAATAGTCTATGTAGGTGATAAACTAGAATACTGCAAGGACAGCACCAGTACAACAGAGACAAACTAGCTAAGGCTGCATACATGCCATAAAGCACATGACTTCCTTCAAAGAGTTTGGGGAACTGTAATTTACCCCACACAGAGCTACAATTTCCTGCACCCTTAACATACTACAGTTTTCATGATTCTATGGGGAAGTCATGTGCCCATGGGCTTTCCTTCCAATGGGAGGCCAAGGATCTGCAGAACATAGCACAATTGTAACATGTTCCACAGGTCAACCCAGCAGGTTGCAAACAGTATACAGAAGAATGGAGATCTACCCTACAAGAAAGAGTTGAGAGATTCCCAGATACTGGCTGGCACCCAATCTTGTCTATGCTCAGGACGTGTGCCACAATACTAATTTCTGATCTGCCAGCCACACACACCCTGGCACCTTTTCATCAGTAGAAGCTGATCCGTTTGGGCAAATGGGGCACTGTCCCACCAACTTCAGTCTGCCCTCAGCCAGCCTCCACCTGCCTGCTTTCTTACTTACAAGCATTTTAGGAAGTGATGCTCCCTGTCCACTTCCTCCCCGTAGTCTTAAGTGTTGCTGCTGTAGAACTCAGCAGGGAGAAGAATGGGAACAAAACTAGAATGAGCTGGCTCTGCCTCTCCTTGGCTTGGGCGCCACCTCCTATTGGTCTCCCTGCTTTCTGGCCTGCCAGTCTCAATGGACACCAGCCACCACTGTTTTCATCATCCAATCCAATCTAAACTCAACTCTTATCCTTTAAGAGGGTTATCTTTTCCCAAACCCATTATTCCCCATCAGCAGCCTCCTTGGCACCTCAAGCTCTCATTCTCCAAGCACCAGTAGCCAAGTTGTTTAACAAACCTGCTGCTGTAGTTCCTTGTACACATCCCCACCCCCCACCCCTGTCTGGCATGATATATAGCCACTTCCCTAGGCCAGCTGCCAGCCCCTGTGGAGCAGGGAGAACATGTTTCCTAGAGGCAATAAGCCCAAAGGGATCGGCCCTGTTGCCTCATCTACATTGATATACTCCAGGCCCAAAAGAGAAATCACACTAGAAAAGATGGATGAGACATTCCCTCCTGCCCAACACGCACCTTTTCCTTTATACAACTTTATGGCCTTTTCCTGCTGGATGCAGTGTCCCAGAGGGCAAGGGCAGAAGAAACCCCTACAGGGTTTGTCCTTACTATGCCGGAATGGGAAGCTACATTGCTATACATTCTTTCTTAACCCACTTTTAAAAGGTGAGACATGGATCTCCTCCTCTCCAGGTGTCCAGAGAACCTGTTCAACACAGGAAGAGCATAACAAACTATTGCAGTGATCTCATAGGCATGGCCAGCTTCCATATTTTGCCATGCATGTCCCCTCTGTGCTCTCAGTTGCTTGTTGCATGGAATGTCTCTTTCCTCCAGGAGTGACAGCTGGCTCCGTGATTCTGGAGCTTCAGATGCCCTTGTTCTGCCATGAAGTGGCAGCCCAGATCCAGGAACGATAAATCATTCCCATATTCCTTCATCCGCACCCATTCTGAGAGGACCAATGACATCATTAGTGCTGTCTCCATCTTAAGGCAGCTTTGTATTAAGCAATCAACCCATCAATCATTTTATTTGTATGCCACCTTTCCAAAGTTAAAACCATCCTCAAGGCGTCTTACAACATATAAAAACCACGTAATCGTAATCGTAAATGTAACAAAACAGACATAAACAATAAACAAAACATCAAAAAGAACACAACCAGATTGAACAATTTCAGCATAAATCATGAGATAACAAAATAATATCAATAACAGCAACTATCCCACTCCCGCTATAAAAAACCCTAAAAATACCCTAGCCCAAGAGTCAATCAGAGCCCTGTCCTTCTCCCAGGCCAGGTGGAAAAGGCCTGCAAGGCAGGAAGCAGGTCTTTCAGGACTCAAAGTCAATATGATTGTATGCCTGCAAGGCCCCTTGTCCCCTATGTGCCTTGGATCAAACAGAATACCCATGTTGTCCAGAGCTGCTAGATCAAATGGTTTTGCATTCTGCCCACAGCAAAATCCCCTTGTGTGTGGCTGCTTCTGTGAGCTTACCTCTGATGTAGGAAAGAGGGAAAGTCAGCAGAAAGGACCTCTCTTTTTCCTGGTGTTCCTTTTATCTGTGCGGCTGTCACTGCCTCCATAGCTGCTCCTCCCACACTAGTCTGAGAGCGTGTGCAGGCTTCTGCTCACGGCTCGGGAGGCCATACATTGCAGAAACTGGCATGTTGGGAGCAACCACTTGAGCAGAACTTGTCTGTATGCATCCCTCGACCACTGCAGACCAGCCACCAGAAGCAGCCGTAAGTGTTCTGATAATGCAATGTGCAATGGGTGTCCCAGGTTCAATATTCCCTGGTGGAAGGGTACCAGACTATATGGAAGCAGTTTCTACATCAAAGTGAGTGCATGAGAAGGAGGTCAAGCCAATGACAGTGGGGAAGGGACAGAATCAGATTTACTGCCCCCCCAAAAAACTTGGTTGCTTTAGTCACACACACATGCCCACAATAACAGATCACCCCCAGCGTTCGAAACTCCAGTTGTTCTAGGTGCATTTTGTGACAGGGAATTTCATTAGTGCGAGCAGTTTCTGAGCTTGGGGCATAGTACTGCGCCTAAAATTTCAGTTTAAACTTGTGGAGTGGAAGGAAAGGAGGACCCTTTTCTGCCTCCCCACTTCCAACTACTCTCAGAAGACTGGAGAAGAGACCCTCTTAAGAATATTTGGGGGGTGGGCAGAGGAAGGACTATGTGAAAAATGAATGTAATATTTTAGCTGAGTTGGTTCATTTTCAGCTTTGTCTTCTTGTTATAAAAAAAGTATGCCTAGACATTCTGTTGTTGAGCCCATAACCCAGGTTTAAGGTGCCATTTAGCTCCTAGTTTTCATATCTCAGTTTCTAATACTGATCACCCCCACGGGGAAACAGCACCAAGTTTATCTGAAAATGTTTCAATGCTTTGTCGCACACAGATGCTTTGTGGCTCTAACATCCATCAGAGTGCGCTAGGAGGTCTGAGGCAGGTCCTGAGGTAAAATATTCCCCTATCCCTGAGCATAAGGAATAAGGAAGGACCATAGCTCAGTGACAGAGCATTTGCCTTGCATCCCAGGTTCAATCCCCAGCACTTCCAGGCAGGGAGGGAAAGACCCCTTTTGAAACCCTGGAGAGCTGCTGCCAGTCAGTGTAGGCCATACTGAGCTAGAGGAACCAATGGTCTTACTCCAAATATGGCAGCATCATATGTTCCTAAGAGGCAGCTGGGTAAAGTGGGGTGATTGTCCTCTCCGATGCAGTTCCGTTTTTGGCCCTGGGGAAGCGGTTTCCTCGACATGGCCGGTACGTGTGAAAGGGGCTCTAGTCATGCAAGAGCGAGGGAGCATGTGACGTGTGGCAACAAGCAGGGAGCTCCCACGTCTCATTCTCTTCCTCCCCTCCCCTCCCCGCCTCTGGCTGCCACTCCATTAACTCCGCTGGGATCAGTCGATAGCAGCGGTAATTGTTCCCTGCTAAAACGCATTCCCGCTGTTTAGAAAGGCTAATCCAGAAGCTGCAAAGGTCAAGTGCTGACATTTCCCAGCGCGGTTCCTGATGCAGAGACAGAGCCACAGGGGCCGGGGGGGGGGGGGGAGCCCCAAAGGAGCATGTGGAACCAACCTCAGGGATGGGTGTCGTATTCACGCAGGGAACACTTGCCGTTCCACCCTTCTACGAAGGTGCATAGGTCTCCCTGCCACAGGTTCTGGCTGAAAGAGCTCTGCAGACAAGGAGACTTCAGGAAACTTGGTGTGGAGTCCTGGTCCTCAGCCCTCTCTGCTTTATCCAGCCGATGTGTCCAAAGGACTGGGGATCTGCCTAAGTCACTATGAACACACTCAACTGTCAGCAAATCACTCGTATGCCTGAAGTTACATCATTCTCCCCATCCCACGCTCCCTGAAAGCATGTTTTCTTTGCTAAGGTGATCTGTTGTATAGCTGAAGGGACATTCAATAGACAACTCTGTCCCAAAAGGGCACAAAACGGCTCTCCTACGCTCCTTGGGAGGCCTAGGCCACATCACAATGAGCAGCTCCAGCTGTGGCACTGGAAAGGTTTTCCTTTTGGAAACGTTTGCCTTTCAAATGGTTTCATCACAGTCTCAGGTGCCACATCAAAAAGGCAGACCAGAAAACCCCAAGAAACCTGTCTGTTAAGCAATGAGAAGAAACGGCAGGAGCTAAAATCCTTCAGCAGACACACTGATGTCTTAATCCACTTCCCTCTCCCTCACTGTTGCCACCAGTGGCTCCTCTGGCTCTGTGGATGCCTCTCCCTCTTGATCCCCCACCCGCCTAGCCCTGCCATGCCCAGCTCTTCACCAATAATACCACAATCCACACCTAGTTTTGGGCTCTTATATCTCAGCAAGGCATTAGGGATGGGGACTGGTGCCTCTTCTGGTTGGCAGGCAAGGAAAGTGCATAACTGAGCTCCTCTCTTTGCCTCTGGATAGTTTATGACTCAGTTCACAAAGTATATCCATTTTAAAAGGCATTTAATTTCCCTCTCAGTAGCTGCCTCTCATGCTTTCATGCAGTGGGGGAGATGGTGCCTCAGGCTTGGGACCAAATGTGGCCCTCTGTATCTCACCATCTGGCCCTCTGGATTCTTTGCACCTTTCTTGGGTGTGTTCCTCTGACTGGGATATGTCTTCGAACTTTGCTAATGCTTATTGCTTGCCTGGAAAGAGGATTGAGAGTGAGGTATGAGTGTGTGTGAAGAAAATAGTCTACTGTACAATGATAAATTGCCAATTTATTGCTCTGCCTGCTTTTGCCCCTGACCCTGCCCCTGTCCACTGCTGGCATGTGGCCCCCGGAAGGGAATGTGGCAGCATATAGGCACAAACCTTATATATGGCCCAGAAGGCTTTGCACAAGGGAACAGAATCTCTCTTATGAATTCCTTTACCCACAAATAATTTCTGGTGAGGACTTGGTCTACATTCCACCTAGCCTGGAAGGGAAACTTGGAGAATACAGAGCAGGGCCTTCTAGATTGTGGTGCCTGCTATGGGAACTCCTGCTATGGGAAAGCCTGTCTGTGCAAAGTGCTGCAAATCTTCAGCAAAAAGATTTAAAAAACACTTTTATCTCAGGAGACTTTAATTACATTTACGTAAATGGAGGATGTTGCATTTTAATTTGACGCTGGTCTTAAATCACCACAGGTACGGTATTAGCAGTTGTGTGTGCTAATGGAATTGTATATTTAGGCTTTCTAAGCTGCTAAAGGGCCTTGCATAAAAAGGGGGGGGGCAGAATGGGATATATTTCAAGCTTACCCTTCCTTAATTCCTGGTGTGACCTTTATGAGGAGCTGCAGGCAAGGATGGCTTAACTAACCTGTACAGTATGCTACTCCTTTCCCCACCTTTAATCCTGCATGGTCCAAGTAGCCCGAAATGAATTGGCATAATCAAATGCCGTGGGGGACAGAGTTTTTTTTTTGTTGGCTGCAGGTAGCAAGAGCTTGTAAGGATTGTTCTTTTGTTTCTACAACCACCCTAAGAGCCCTTGGTAATGTAGTTTGTTAAGGGTGCTGGGAACTGTAGCTCTGTGCCGGGTAGACTACAATTCCCAGGATTATTGAGGGAGGACGGTGCTTTTAATATTATGTATCTTCCAGCTCTTGCACCAGACTCTGGGTCTTCTGTTTCCTCTCTCCTACCCCTTAAAATAGAACAATTTTCTTTTGCTCTGCTTGCAGGGTGGCTTTTTGCATCTACTGTATACATATTGTAAATAGGCACGTGCAAATGTCACGCTGTGCCCTTAGTCTTTTTAAGGGCCTAGCAACGCCCCTGCTCCTTAGCTCGCTCTCCCTCAGGAGCGACTGATTTCAGTCTCTGCCTGTTGAAAGTCCTCAGCAATCGCAGCAGCAGCAGCGCAGGCCTCGAATAAGAGGCGCGCGCCGAGGGGGGAGCCGTCCCTCCCTTCCAGCGAGGCTTCGCGTCCCCCCCCCCCCAGTCCCCGCTTTTAATCCTGCCCCTTCATCACCGTCCCCTCATTTGCCTTCCAACTGCGCGGCCCAGCCCTGGCAACGGCCGTTGCCTAGTCTCGGCGCGGAGGAAGGCAGGCACCAGGCGGGCGAGCATTAAACGAGAGCTCTTCACTTAACGACTTCGGCCGAGCGGCGAGCACGGGCCACGCGGGCGCATTGGCGCGGCGAGAGGCGGGCTGGCGCGCAGCTGGGCGGCGAGAACTTTTTGGAGAGCCCGCGCTGATCCACTGATTAAGCGCTCCGGAAGAACCTCCCGGGATCGGGCTCTCTGCGGGCGCCGCCTTTCCAGTCTCTGCTAAGCGCCTCTCCTCTCCTCCTTCCTACCCCGAGCCGTGGCACCTTCGCTCTTCGTGCCTGCACCTCCAGTCGCTCGGTTTCCTTCCTAGATCGCTCCCCTTCCCAGGTCTCCTCGAGGTCATGGCCTCAGCGCACCTCCAGAAACACGTGTCAATTCCCTGGATGGATTCTCCTTTCACACCAAACTACCCCGCCCCCCGCCTTTGTCAAGGGTTTTTTTTTTGGGGGGGAGGGTGCTTGTCACTTCCGGTCCCTCATTAATTGGGCTCCTTGACCTGGCACCTAAATTGGCGGCTGCAGCTCGCGCTAAATCACCTGGTGAGCACAGCTCGTCCAGGCAGAGACGGATGCCCCCGGCCTGCTGTCATGGCAACGGGCCTCTGCCAGCAAATGGGGTCAACGCAGGACCATCGATCAGGGGGCGCCATGGCGAGCATCTCCTCCCGTAAACCAGTTTTGGGTGATCTTCCACCGCAGGGCCCGTTGTTTCATCAGCGCCGAGAGACATCTGCAAATCTCTCGTCGTGCTGATGGCGGGGGAGCCGAAGGGAGGAAAGCCCACGCGAGTTTCTTCTCCACGCAGAGGCCTGGTAACTCCAGAGCCATGCAACGCCCCGACCCCTCAGGGCTCCCCACGCACCCACCCCGTCGGTGTGTCAAGGGAGCTCTCAGGGCAGGGATTCCGGTTGCTCCCTGCCCGGCCCCAAAGGGTTAAACTCATTTGCATTCTGTGCCGCGCGCCAGCCGGGAATTGCACTTTTATCGGCCTGCGGTGGCGGCAGTGCTGAATTGGGCTTGGGAACTCTATTTGTGAGCGAGCGCGAGCGCCCCAATTATTCCTGGGGAGATAAACGCAGTGGCTGGTGCCTCATTAACATTCCCCAGCCCAGGCAGCCTTAGACGGAGCTCGCTGGTGCGGCGTATTGATAAAAGAAAGCAGCTGGGAAACGCAGCATTCGCTACACTCGGTGCTATGTAAACACACGCGCGCAAGCAACATGCCCGCACGGATTGAGCCGGGCACACACGCGCGCCCACTGCCCGGTCGCATCAGGTTCACACGAGCAGGGCGGGCACGCATATGTACACGCGCTAGGGCGGGTCAGCCAAAGAGGTGCACGAGTGCCTGGAGGCGCGCGCGCCGTATCTTGATCCGGACTCGATCCCGTCTGTAGTGAAGGTAAAACAAGTGCAGTTTAACAACGGCCCCCACTTCAACTACTTACCTCGTGCCTGCTGCCTCCTTGTTTAACAGGCCGCAGCCCTTCTCGCAGTTGCCATTTTTCCTGGCCCAGATTGTGGAGGGGAATCGGAACAAACAAGGAGCGCTCTCTCCTCCCTCCCCCCCCCAGTAGGCGGAAGTTTGGTTTGCTATTGTTACCGGCCTGCAGATATACCCATTGGTGGGAGGCACTCTGGACTCTGCTTTGGACATGGGCCCACTATCGATCAGGTTCCTACTATCGCTGATGAATTTAGGCTACAATAATAACCTGGTCTACTCAGAAGTTTGTAAAGGTAAAGGACCCCTGACAGTTAAGTCCAGTCGCAGATGACTCTGGGGTTGCGGCGCTCATCTCGCTTTACAGGCCAAGGGAACCGCCCACAGAGTTTTTCCGGGTCATGTGGCCAGCATGACTAAGCCGCTTCTGGCGAAACCAGAGCAGCACGCGAAAACACCGTTTACATTCCGGTTGGAGCGGTACCTATATATCTACTTGCATTTTTGGCATGCTTTCGAACTGCTACATTGGCAGGAGCAGGGACCAAGCAACGGGAGCTCACCCCGTCGCAGGAATTCAAACCGCCGATCTTCTGATCGGCAAGCCCAAGAGGCTCAGACCTTTGTCAGTAATGGAATGGAAGGCCAAGGCTTCTAGCAATTTATTTTCTGCCTTCACTTTCCATTACCCCCACTACAGCAAACCAGTGAGGTAGGGTAGGCTGAGAGATGGTGACTGACCCATTCGAGATTTATGGCTGAGTGTGGTGTTTGGACCTGGCTCTCCGCAGTCCATGTCTAACACTAACCACTGTACCACACTGCCTTCTCGCCACTGCAGCAGATGAAGGAAGAAGTATTGGAAGCATTGGGGAATCACTCAGAGCAGTGGGCCATGCTGTTACATTTTAGTCCTGACCATGAGCACATTTGTCTGTGGGCGCAGTAAACGGGCCTGAGGAGCGATTCCGTCCCTCCTCCTGGGAGCCCTTGCGAGCGCCTGTCGCTTGGCATGAGAGGCCACAGCAGGGCCTGTGCCGTGGGGAGGGACGGCCCCCCTTGGCTCCCCAGAGCCTTCAACTCCAGTTAGCGGCAGCCTCGGCAACCCTCTGGGGCTGCCTATTGGATTCTGCTTTGCTGAGCAGAGCCTATCGATCGGGCAGTAATTAAAGTCGCTCCAAACTCCTACTCAAATTCAACCTTGCAGAGTTTGGTGTGTGTGAGAAACACCCTGGGCCTGCAGGCAGGGAGGCCGTGTGCCAGGGCCTGGGCTTCTCTGGAGCTGCAACAGGCAAGCTCCTGACCGTGTGAGTCTCTCGCATCTCTTGGGGATTTGATGGCAGTTCCTAGGACTCAGGACACAGACCATTTGTTGTGATTTGAGGCAGAAGGCTGGAGGTTTGGGAGCCTTTTCCTGCTGTTGGGGGAAACCCTAGTATGGCACAGGTGGGCAGGCTGCTGGGTATGATTCCTGTTGCTACCTGAATCCTGTGGGCTGGAAGAAGTGTTTCATCTCCCTGTCCTCCTGGACTGAGGTTTTCTCTGCCCATGTACTCCCATAGATTCTGTGTAGGAAATAGCATGCATGGCAGTTGCACACTTCTGTTTCACTGTCTGTAAAGAACAAAAGGAGAGCCTGCTGGATCAGGCCAAGGGCCCATCTAATCCAGCATCCTGTTTTCATAGTGACCACCCAGATGTCTACGTGGCAGGATCCGAGCACAAGAGCACTCTCCACTCCTGTGCTTCCTAGCAACTGGTATTCAGACTGCGGAGGCAGAGTATAGCCATTATGGCTGGTAGCCATCAATAGCTTTCTCTACAAATTTGTCTGATCCTCTTTTAAAGCCATGCAAGCTGACGGCTGTCATTGCCTCCTGTGGGAGTGAGTTCCATAGTTTAACAATGCACTGTGTGAAGTACTTTCTTTTGTCTGGCCCGAATCTTCCAACATTCAGCTGCATTGGATGTCCACGAGTTCTAGTGTTATGAGAGAGGAAATTTTGGTGGTGGTATTTAGTCTAGAGAAATGGCACCTATGACATGTTACAGTGTGTTGTGCTTAGCAAATCTGCTTCAGGTCTGTGTATGGCATTTGCACCCTCTGCAGAACTCAAGGTTGCAAACCTAGAATCATTCCCAGTTTTATGTTCACGACAGCCCTGTAAGGTAGGCGAGACTGATTTGCCCAAGGTCATGGCCAGTTTTGAAATCATGCCTCCTGGCTCAAGGCCAACATTATCACATCACCTACTTAACTGTAACATGTGTGCCAGGATGCGCCTACCAGCTGCAAAGCGGTGAGAAAGCAGCATGTCACGGTGCCTGGTCACCATAACCCGATGTTCTCTTACGTCATTCCTCAGCAGCGCCTATGAAAAGGATGTTCTACATCTGTAGGGATTGTGTAGCATGTGAAATAGCTCTGAGAGGCAGCAACAAGGAACGCCAGCCCAGGAAAGATATTTTGCCAGGGGGGACAGAGTCATAATGAATTCCTCGCTCTCCCAATATTAAGGAGGATATTATTAGAGTACTCCTGGAGCCGAAGTGAGCTGATGGAAAGGAGAGAGATGAGGAAAGGGATATGGTGGTTTTCAAGTCCCATCTTCTGAAATCCCACTTTCGAGCAAGTTCTCACATTCTGAAGACCCCCCGACCGACAAGAGCTTTTATCCTGAGCAGAGATACCTCTGCCCCCAGCCTGTGTCATATTGCTACAGTCCGTTCCCTTGCCTGTGGGCCTTCAGCCCCACTCTGACCACATCCCATAAGAGAGCCAGGACTCCTCTTGGCAATAGTGAGGCATCAGAGCCCTCCTCAAGTTCAGACAACCCCAACTGGAGCACCAGTCTCCAGATTGTTGCCTCGGGCTCGCTCCAGAAGTCTCCACCTGGTGATATGTTATTTATAGCTTGGGCTATCGTTTTTTGTCACTGTGCGGTGTGTGCTTTGTGATCTTTGAGATCATTCATCTTGTTCATACTGATGGCATCCCTAGGAGGTGGGCTATTAATAGCCTCGCTTTACAAATTGGGGAACTGAGGCCAAGAGGCAGCCGATGAACCCATCACTGAGAAGGTGCTTGAACAGAGGGGGTTGGCTGGGTTCATCCCTTGAAGAGAAACCAAAGAAGGGGAAAGAAAGAGAGAAACAGGAAGGTGCATTTGAAGCTGGAGTCGGGTGGGGGAATTGAAGCCTGCTGTCTGATTGCAGAGACAGAGAACTGGCATGCAAGATCTGAAAGGAGGGCAGAAGCACTTATATCTCAGAGGAGTGGGGATCATGATTACTGCCCCCAGGATTGCCTGCTAATAGTATATAATTTCCGTGGCTAGTTGGGGTCAAAGATTGTCATCCAGGAGACAGTATAGGCCTGCACAACTTGTATCCCCAAGTGGGGGGGGGGGAATGCTGGGCAGTACGGGGCATTTTCAGAGCATGATCAGTGATGTCATATGCTGGCATGTCAGGATAACCAATGGTGTTTCCTTGCTCTGGCAAATGAATGAGGCGATAACAAGGCTTTCAATTTTATGACGCATTAGCATAAAGGGAGCATAAGGAAAATAAGCAGAGGCTGGGATATTTCTTTTCTTTGTTGGGGCTCCTATTTCAGGCTATCAGTTTTAAATGGTAAATTTCCTTGCAGTATTGTTTTGCATTTCGAGTTAAAAGCTGAAGGTTGCATTTCTGCTTGCTGATGCCTTTTGTTAAAGCTCGGTGTTTTATAAATTGAACCTAGGCAGACAGAAATAAGCACCACCATGTTCAATGGAGCTTGCACCCTGGAAACTGTGCATAAAATTGCAGTCACCTTGATCCTAGTAAATTGTGTATGATGCTGTGTGCAACTCCTCTTTCCTCTTTTGTAAACTCTCTCTCTCTGGACCCACACAGCTGCCTTAACTTTTGGACTGTAGCTATGGGAGCTGTCGTGATGACCTCCTGCACTTCTACATTTCCCACAAAGCCTGCAAGCCTATGCACGTGGCCTTCTATTTGCTTGACAACACCCCCTCCTAAATTCTGGTGCAAGTACTTATCAGGCCTCAGCGGGATGAGGTTTTGGCAGAGAAGTGAAAGGGGAACCTGCAATGTGCGGAATGAAGTTGGGATCTGATGGAAGGGTCCTTGCTGAGCTCCCCCCAATCACCACTGCTACAGCTATTATACTTGTCCTGCCAGCCTTTCATGCAACCTGCCCACTTAGCATGCAGAGGGGTGCCTGTCCCAGAGACACCAGCCTCACACGGGACATCACGCACTGTCTTTGTGCAGCAGCCAAGGCAGCACTCAGCTCCAAGGACATCATCTCCTCCAGACGCCAGGCAAGGGCATTTGTCTCTTTACATTGCACCCAGGTGGGGGAAGAAACACCCCTACACACTGCAGTGCCCTCTGCTGGGAGATTCTGGGGTTGGCGTCATGCTTCTTCCCTCCCGGCTCAACTTGTGCCCCTCACTGCCCCTGCAGCCTCTGCTGGGCATTCCCAGGCTACGCTGGACCTTGATGCTTTTCCCTGCAAACAATCACAGTGTGGAAAGAGTTTGCAAAGAAGCAAAGCAACAAATTGCACCGGACAGCTCCCTGCACATTGTCCCCAAATCCTAGCACAATACACATAAAGTGGCAGGTTTTTTCCCTCCATGATAATTAATCCAGAATAACTTCCACCCCCTGGTTTTATACTCTCAATCACTCACATGAGTTTGAAACCTCCAATTTTACTGAAAAGCATATGCTCAAAGGATGGGAAAATCCTTTAGCACTCTTTTCATCACCTTGATTGTGGGTATGACGGGCTGGTTAAAGTGTGTAAAGGGGTGACTAATCTGTATTGAGATTTGGGGCTATGTCCCTGAGGAAGGATGTGCGTCCTTGTCTCTCATCCTGGACAACATGTTCCAGTGGCGGCCCTGGCCAGAAAATTGTCACACAGAGGATGACCAGGGGGAGGGTCAAGAAGCAGCAATGTTGTCTGCAGGTGTGTTCTATGCGTGAGCGAGAGAGAGAGAGAGAAGCAGGGCGGTTGTGCCAGGCGAGTGTGTAAGTAAAATTCAATACTCAACAGGAAATCCAATGTTTAGCAAATTGGCAGCGAAAAAGCTTGCTATGGTGGCAGCGCCCTCTGCTGGTGTGCAGCAGTCCTGGAAGCCCAAATCCAGCCCAGAGCTAGCACTGAGCCTAAGGGGGCAAGGAGCAGATAGCTAGGAACAAGCTAAGCATAAAGTAAGGCTACCAGACACCCCCGTTTCCCGGGGACAGTTCCCAGATTTACAAATCAGTCCCCATACAAAATCAATTGAAGTTCAAAAGTGTCCCCAGATTCATTGAAAAAAATCTGGTAACCTAGCCATAAAGGCAAAGCCTGTTGGGGCTTGTGTTGCTTAAGACCTAAATTTGCCTGGAGCTCTTTGCCAGAGGTCATGAAAACAACCCCTCTGAGCAAGGGCACGTGATTTGGGAACAAGATCAGGCTTAAATTAAGCTGCAGGTTGAAGGGGCAGCAATAATTTTATCAGGATTCACAGGTTGGGGAGCAACTTAGGCCGAAGGGCCTTCTTTCTTCTTGTTCCCCTACACCCCTTGCTGTTTGGAGGACCTTTTCCAGCCCGAGGGCCACATTCCTTCCTGGAAAATCATTCAAGGGCCACTTGCCAAAGGTGGGCAGGGCCAGAGGCAAAAAGCAGGTTGAGCGACACATTTAAACATTACCTTTGCACTCTAAGCTAGTTTCCTCTTCACGTGCTAACTGTCCTCTATCCAGGCATTCTCAGTCTCGGGCCAGAAAAAAACCCCCACAGGATGCAAAGCAGGTCCAGGGAACAGTGTGACCCAAAGAGAGTTTCAAGCACCAGACTGAGAGGGCTGGAGGGCGGCACTGGGCTCCTGTGCCTGAGGTTCTCCACTCCTGTGCCATTAGCACATAGTGATGGCAGTGGTGCCTAGCAGCCAGCGAAGGCTTTAACTGATTGAGTAAGACCCCATAAGGATCTGTTAAAGCCTAAGTTGGGAGGAAATCTGTTTTTCATTAACAAATAATTTTATTTATTCTTAATTTATTTTTTTTAAGGCCACCTTTCACCCTAAAGTCCCAGGATGGGTTATGACAATTTAGGAGACAATACTTAAAGAGTTTTTTAAACTTACAATTAGAAAAATTGGGTGGCTCTTGAAACTTGGTGTGCTTGGCAAGCATGGCATGATACCTTTCCTTGCTTTCTCTTGAAGCTGGAGGAAAGCGAATGAAATGAAGAAACACCATCTCACAGTCTGGCACCCAGCTCCCCAGTTCTGATGGGATAAAGCGAAACTGAAGTCGTGAGAAACCCATGCAATCACACCTCTTCCACCCTGCTCTTTTCTGCTAGAAGTATTCAAACCATGTCTATGCACTCCTCTAAGTGAGACGGACACCACCGGAAGGTACTGGTGAGGTCCACCATTCAACTCTCCCATTTTGTGGCAGGGAGAAATTCACAAACAAAACCCAGTTCACATGAACGGTCATTGCAGTTTTCTGAGCATGACTCCTGCAGCCTTTTTACCGAAAGCGCTCAGTGCTTTTAACAGTTGCACAAGAGAAAGGAATTCAAGAGCGCAATCTTTGCTGGCACAGAGAAGTAGCAACGAGGAAAGCTTCACCTATTGAATTTCTGCCTGCAAACCATCTCCAGCAGCTTCTCAGGCCGCAGCAAGGCAATTCAGTCACGCACCAGCAAATCATGTTACGGCACTCAGCTCCCAGCATGACGATGGTACCAGGAGCCAGGCACAGACTCAGAGCTGGACTAATGGATTCTTGCACATCTAATGTGATTTCCGGGCTGCATTTCTCCTCCACTGCTCCCACCCTCAGCTCCACCCTTTGCACAAGCGGAAAACCAATACTGTATCTTAAGTTCAGCAAAGGAGGAAATAAATGGCTCAGCCTGCTGGGCACTGCAGCTCCTATTCCATGCAGACCCAAATCAAGAGCCCGGTCTACCTTCCCCAAGCAATGCCTCTGTACTCATCCATATAGTGCCCCCTACTGGAAGACTCTGGTCTTGCCCTTTAGTCCTAATCCTTCCCCAACACAGCCATCCTCTTTCCAAATCTTGCAATTTTCACCATATTATCTTCCCAAGAGGAAGTTGCTTTGAATTTGACATGGAAAAAACATCCCCTTTGCTATGGGAATCCCACCTCCAGCTTTTAATTTAGATTTACTTAAACATGACAACAAGTCACGAGACACTATTGGAGCAACTCTAGCCTCTGAATAGGCATATAAACACTGACAATACCGGCTTGACAAGGTCAGATACACACACACAAATAACTTGGCAACCCACAAAAAGGGGGCCTGTGAATGCGGCAAGAAGTTAAAAATATATTTGAAGACTGCGGTTCAAAGTCACAGTCCAGTCCACCTTACCCACAACCATGATTAACTACTGACTTTTTAAAAATTGCACCCAGTTCCTCTCATTATAAAGTTCAGAGCAGTTTACAAGATGAAGCTCTCACCCAGGCACGGGCAGGTCCCATCTCAAAGCACAGTCATTACTGGAAAGCAGTGGCAGGCAGGCATTTTTGGAAATCGTGCCAGAAATCAAAGCCACATAATCTTTGGCGTAGTTTTGATGCTAGTCCAGTCCTGTGCAACTTGCGACCCACCAAGCTGAACGTCTAAAAGAGGCTCACAGCATTTCCTGTTTTGGTTGCCTGCCTGAGTCTGCAAAAGCAAAGCTGGTTGTTGAGCACCTGAATTCAGAATCAAAGCATTTGAGTTGGAAGGGGGATTAGATCAACCCTCAGAGCAGATCAGGAATCATGGAACTATAGCAGCCCTGAAAAATGGCCACCCTGCGCCTCCTTAAATTTCTGAGTGTGCCACAGTACAATGCCAGGTGGGCTAAGTTTGCCTTGGTTGGTCGCAAGCAGAACAGGCCTACTCTAGTCAACACAGCATTGGGGCAGGATGGCAGGGGAGGTGGACAGACAGCAGGCCTCTGTGCCACATATTATCTGTACTGTGGAAGCTGTGACCCTCTCAGACATTGTTGGACTACAACTTTCCTCAGCTCCAACCACTATAGCTAATAGGAATGATGGGAGATTGCGGGGGGGGGGGTCATGGGTTAGCTGGTATATATCTTGACTTCCATAATTCACACAGGACCCACACGGTTGCTTTTTCTGTACCTTTGTAATGTTAAAATAGTGAGCTGGCCAGCTCCAGGATTCTGGGGGGCCTGTGTCCCTTCCCCCAGCCCAGCTCAGGGTGGATCCCCTTCATCATGACCAGAGGTGGCAGAAAAGCCAGCCAAGAGATCAGCAGTTGCTGTTGTCCACTCCATTACCTGCTTGCCCTCTCCTTATGGAGAACAAAAATTGAGCAGTGCTTTTGTTTGAAGGGTCTGTCCAGCTTCCTCAGTGGCCTCCTGTTGGTCTTGGGGCCCTGGCAAATGTCCTCCCTTGCTGCCTTCTGGAGCCAGCCACAGACTTGCCAGTTGGTATGCGTAGTGCCAGTCTGCTTGACTGTTGTCTTTAAATGGAATTCTGTACTCTTAGCGAGTCAAGTATGTAAAGCTGAGGCTATTTTCTCCCAAATGTACTTTGTTGCAGTTATCTACACTGCATTTCATTACCCAACTCTCCCACTGCTATAAGATCCCCGTGGAACTCCTTACAATCTGCTTTAGATTTAACTACCTTGAATAATTTATCATCTGCAAATTTTGCTGCTTCCCTGTTCAATCCCTTTTCCAACTCATTAATTAATATGTTAAAAAGCACCGGCCCCATTATAGATCCTTGAGGCTCCCTGCGGTTTCTCTCTTTCCACTGTGCAAATTGACCATTTATGCCTACCTGCTATTTCCTATCACTCAGCCACTTGCTAATCTACAAAAGGATGTCTCTGCTTATGCCACGACTACTTAACCTTTTGCAGGAGCCTTTGATTGGGGACTTTACAACCTGTGTTATAAAAAGGTCTAATTACACAAATCTTTACTCCGTTTACTTACTGACATTCTCTCTCTCGATTTTTTTGCGGAGTTGGGAGGTAGGCTAGCATTTCTCTTGCATGTCTGATTCTGTTCCTGAAATAGTATCTGCTGCATGTATATATGAAAGCAACCAACTTTCCATCTCTTTCTAGCATTACCAAGAAACAGAAGCCAGGGTGGTTCCACTGGACAGAACAAGCTGCCTGACATGCAGGACACATCTCAGAGAAAGGAGGGGCCTGGACCCGTCCCTCAGCCCAGCCAAGGATGCTGTTTTTGAACAACACCTGCACTTTGAATCTTGGCAGTATGCAACACATTTTACAATCCTCCTCCTCCTCCTCCTCCTCTTCTTCTTCATCCTCACAATCCACCCATCCTACTTTACAGAAAGCTGCAGCTCAAGAATAATTAATATATATATTTAAATATCATCTCTTTATTTCATTTTTTTAATGGAAGCTGCAAGTAAAAAACAAGCAGATAAAATAGGCACACCAATGCAGCCAGCCCCCTTCCCAGACAGCAACAAAATGCTGAATTGCTAATGCCTTTATTAGTATGAATTTTACCCAGGTCACAATCTGATTGGGGCAGGAGAAATACAAATTAGAAAGGGATCTGCAGCCACAGAATATGTCCTTTGCAATGTTAAGATGGATGCAAGCACAGAGAGGCCTGTTTCAAATAACCCTCACCCCTACCCCACTACCTGCTGGAGTTGGGTCAGCTGTTTCCTCTGATGCTTTTACCAGTTCACTGTAGGGTCCTAATTCCTGAACTTGGCAAGGGAGAGAGGCGGCAGACCTTAGCCAGTCTTTAGACCTTGGAAAGGAAACTTGCTGTGAGTTGCTTTGGAAACTGAACATCCTCCATAGCTGTTTACATTGATACGTCCATGTTCCAACATGTTCTCAAAGTGCTTCACAAACAGCAAGAATGTAAACACATAACCCTCCTCTCTGGTGCTAAATTATATCAGGAGCAGGGTTTTCACCTCCCTTAGGTGCAGCTTAGTGCATCCCCCAACACCCAGGCCCCGAGTTGGAATCCTACCATTAAGGCAAGGAAAACAGGTTAGCAGAACCTAATCAGATCAGGGCACTTTGTATCAATAGAGGAACATTTGACCCTCCAACTGTTGTTGGATTCCAGCTCCCATTACTCCTAGCCAGCAAGACCCAGGGTCAGAGGTGATGAGAGATCAAGTCCAGGAGGGCTGCCAGTTCTTCACCTCTGCAACAGACAACCCCTCTCCTTGCAACCTCAGCCCTTGCACATGGAAAGGTAAAGCCTGAGGGCAAATGAACCACAACAGCAGTGTGGGAGCTTGCATGTGCCAGAGTCCCTGTTGTATCTGATCTCCAGAGCCCCTTGCTCAATGCAGGCTCCTGTTCCAGCCCTTGTGGAAAGCTGTTCCCGTTAACTTAAAAACTAACAGACTCAAGCACTTTCCTCAACATGCACTCACTCTAACAAGCTGCAGTTGATCCCTCAACCAATATCTACTCATTCGTCTTGGAGCTTTAAAATCAAAGCTTCAGTTTGCAGCAGAGGTTAAGCTATGCAGTAAGTTTGTCCTCCCGGCCCCATCACGCTGCTGCCCACTCAAATTGCTTCTAGGCTCCACCATCCAGTTTCTGGAAGAAACATGAGGCTGCATGCACATACTATGGGATAGCTGCTTGGTAAATAGATTTCTCCATGGCAGAGCATGTCTCCATGGCAGATCCCCACAATCCCCGTTTGGTGCCTTTGTGCACAAGCAGGAAAATGATACACACAGACACACAATGCCATACAGTGGTACCTCGGGTTAAGTACTTAATTCGTTCCAGAGGTCCGTTCTTAACCTGAAACTATTCTTAGCCTGAGGCACCACTTTAGCTAATGGGGCCTCCCGCTGCTGCCGTGCTGCCGGAGCACGATTTCTGTTCTCATCCTGAAGCAAAGTTCTTAACCTGAAGCACTATTTCTGGGTTAGCGGAGTCTGTAACCTGAAGCGTATGTAACCTGAAGTGTATGTAACCCAAGGTACCACTGTACTAATGGGAATCAGGAAGAACGCACTACAGCTAGTGGAAATGTGGGGTGCTGAACGAATGCATCCGAGGCCCAAATGGCATGCAGATGTACCCCTGGGTCCTTCAGTGGCCTAGGCCAGGGGTAGGGAACCCTCCAGGTATCTCTATCCCTTGGGACTCTTCCCACAGCACACCAGCCCTGCTCTGCTCTCTCCACCAGCACATTTCCCCAGCTGGAATAGGTCCTTAGACTGCGATGTTGCCTCTTCCTTGCCTTGATAAAGGCAGGCGTGTGTACTGTATATGAAAACCTCTTACTGCGTGGCTGGAATACAAAAGGTAAGACTCTGTTGCCCCACCCACTTTGGGCTCCAGCACCCCACCCATTGGCATACGGCCTCCGTAAGACTGCACATGAGAGAATGCAGCCCTTGGGTTTAATAAAGGCTCCCCAGCATATCCACACATCCTTTCCTTGCCACGTGCCTTTGGCTGGTAGCACGGCAGCACTGCGGCCTCGGGATGAGGCGGCCTCCTGCTTCCAGGAAAGGTTCTGCGGCAGCTGAAGAAGGAGTAGGCAAGCCACCTGACATAGCAGCAGCCCAAGAGGGAAGCTCGCATCCCCCATCCTGCCGCTTCCATGAACAGACCTGGAGGGAAGTCTGTGGTGACCCATGCTAGGTCCAAAGAGGCCATGGCTTGAGGGTGGGGGCAGCGTCCGGGGCTTCCTTCTGTTCCGCCACCTGGGGGCAACTGGAGGTTCCCCTCCTGCCTGGCGCCTTCAGAGAATGATTTGATTCTTGAAGCTGCGGCTCAGTTCCTTGTGGGGCAGAACGATGGAGTTGAGGATGACAACTTCGGCAGGGATGGTCACGTTGCAGCCTGTCGAGGAGGGAGCAGCAAGAGGCATCAGCAAGTGGGTGGGTGAGAGGGAAAATGCAGCCAACACAAAAGAGAGAAGCGAAGGAGAGTATTCTTCTTCTTTTGCTGGGAGGTACAGGGGAAAGAGAGTTTAAAGTGGGCAGGCGCTTACCCAGAATGGTGATGGATGGGGTGAGGCGGCCATCCCGAAAGAGAGTCTCGCTGTCAATTTTTGCGTAGGGATCGTTAGGGTTGGGGTCGCTGGGAGTACCCTCTACGCGAGCCCAGCGTCCAATGGTGCTATCCCAGCCCACAATGCTGTTGAGCACACATGTATGGTCCTGGGAAAAGGGGACAGGAAAGAAAGAACAGGCACTAACATTGGGGTGGGGAACCACCAGCCCTTGGGCCAATCCTGGCCTGCCAAGGGTTCCCATTTGGCCCATAAGGCCATTGTCCTCCAAACCACACCTACCTGTGATGTCAGATGAAGGAGGGCAGGACCTTCTCCTTTAAGTGAGAGGACAAAGGAGCCTGTACAAGTCTGGCTTTTTCTTCCTCTCCCCCACCATTTCCTACTTAAAGGAGAAGCCAACGGCTCTAATCCAGTTCCTGCATTCCTGGTATGTTGCAGGTGGCATCACCCTGGGATTCAGCAATCTTGCCATGGATGCTACTAAGACTGGTGTTAATCCTTCAGACAGGCCAGGACGTAAATGGTGCTTATAAAACACTTAAAAGGGAAGTGGAGATCACTGTGGGGAAATCGGAAGTGTAGCTTTTCCCAGACACTCATCAAACTTTCTTTTCCACTTTTAACAACCCCAGCTACTGGCTCAATTGATTTTCTACAAGAACAAACTCCTCCTCTATTTATTCAGGAACTTTGTAGAGCTGTTAAAACAAGGATTACTGGAGGCATGTGTGGAGGAGCACTTTCAGCGTTTAAAAGCCGCACTATAAAAATATCAAAACTGCCCTCCGAAACACAGGGCCAAATTAGAAGCGGTGTTAAATGCATCTCTGCATTTAATGTGCACTTTTAAAAAACAGAGTTTATCGAGACAGAGGGAGAGTTTGACCTTCTCCATCCCCTGCTGTGATCGTGATGGAAATGGCACCTCCCAAACTGCCCCGCTTTCCCTCCCAGTGCAAAGAGCAGCTGTGGAAGAGTGGGTTTTTTCATCATGGCCACAGCAGGGGGGGAAAGAGCTGAACTCCACTTCCCTGCCTGCCACAATGCCAATAACCATTATTACACCCCCTTCCCATGAATATTTTCATTTTCTTTTTTTTAAGCACATGATAAATGCAAACACACACTTAACTTCTCATCTACTCTGGCCCTTAACGAAGGAGTAAATCCGATTCAATTCAGCAGGACATATTTCATGCTTAGGATTGTACTGCACATTTAATGGAAAATGTATGGAAGAAGCTGCCTTGTACCACATCAGGCCACTGATCCAGCTATTGTCAACCCCTCTTCAGAATTTCAGTCAGGACTTCTGCAGCCTCCAAGATTCTGGGTACTTTTAGAGCTGGGACATACCAAGAAAATAAAGGGGGAGGATATAGGGCACCAATAATTCCCCCTCCTAAATTCTTAATAGCCCCGCTAAATTTTTTTATAAATGATGCAGCACTACAGATTTACAAGTCTTTTACATTTCTCATGAATCCACAGCTTCAGCTGCATTTGTATGTTTTCATTGATAATACATAAATGAAATTACCTCCGTAAGTGGGGGCCAGACCGGGCAGGGGAATACCAGACTTTGCAGTGCACTAGTGCCACCTGCAGAGCATTAGCAAAACAACGAGAAGCAAAGCAAGAGCTGTCCTAAGCCTAAAACAGCCTCCTGCCTCTGATCAGAGATGTAACTTCTGAGGTCCTCCAGATGTTCTCCGATGACAACTCCCACCATCCTTGACCACTGACCATGCTGGCTGCGGCTGATGGGGTTCCTGAAAACATCTGGATTGCCACAGATTCCCCATCCCTGGATTAGAGCAACAAAGTGTCAACCCCAATCCAGCAGCAGTAGTACAATGATCCTACCATTGTGTAAAACGTGGGTGATGGTGGGCTGAGCCTACACGCAGTGCCAAAATAATTAAGTAAAAAGTGCAGTTTGCAGTGGGGTGGGGAGAAAATAATAAAAACGTTCCTAAAATTGCTAGGCATCTCTGCAGGGACCTTGTTGCTGGCTGTCACTTTTAAACAAGCATTTTAAACGGTTTCATGCACACTCCTACATTTAGTGGAGGGATGGTGGGTCTCTAAAATCGGGGAGGGAGGAATCAAATCAAAATGGCACAACTGGACAATGGGGAGGAAGCCCTATCAAAGTGATGTCACAGACAACATCCAATGGGTGGGCTGCAACACTCATACAACCACAGTCATGGCTGCAACAGGCAGCACCAGCTGGAGCAGAAAGGAAGTTATTTTTTCCCCTGTGATGAAACACCACTGTTTGAATTCTGCTTTGTGGAAAAGGTGTCTCGATCCCAAGCAACAAATGAGCAATAAAACCACACATTTGTTATACTAAGAACAATAGTCTGAGTAGTCCCTAAGGTGATGGAAGACATTAGAACTTGACCCATTGGAACTTCGGAGCAATACCTACCTGGAGAGAAGCCCCATGCAGAATAATGGACTCACGAACACGCACGCCAGCGCCAATCGTCACCCCCTTCCCGATGGACACATTGGGACCTAGCTACAGGGAAAAGGCACAGGGTGGTCAGTGGCCCAGCGCAGGCCAATAGCCCCCTTCATCTGTATGCTCTCTTAAGTCCAGGGTATGTTCAGGGGCCCAGAGATTAAACCAAAATGCACAGCTCCTTAAAATCTATCCCCACACATGCTGGAGCCAGGCACAGAATACACCTTGCCCATTACACTTACCACAGCGCTGGCATCCACCGAGGCTGCAGGATGGATATAAACATTCCCTGCATAGAAAAGAAGCAGCAACAGAGTTAGTTCTTCTCCTTACTCCACAATGGAGAAGATTCATTGCCACCCCTCTGAAAGCATCACTGCAGAGATTCTGCTTGTCTACAACAATGCGGGTTTCCAGCAGCAATGCTGAATACCTCCGTGCACAGCAGACTCGGTAAAGCAAATAACCCTAACACACACTGCAGCCTAGATTGGTAGAGACTCCTTTCAAAGACAGATAGCTGCCTTGCCATAGGAGCTTGGGACAAACTAAAGAGAGAGCATATAATGTATATAATTTTCTGTTTTACAATTTAGAATACTCATTTTAACATCCTTAATATATCAATGACTTCCCTTCTTCTCTTTCCAAGGTTCATTTTGCATATAATAAATCCCTGCATATTTTACAAAAACTAAACCATTCAGTATTCCATTATTACATCCATCAAAACTTATTTACACTGTTGAATTTATCTTAATACTGCCAACGTTTTCAAGTGTACACAATTTCCCCATATATTCAATGAACGTTTTCCAATTTTCTCTAAATGTATGTTCTTCTTGTTCTCTTATTCTATATGTTAAGTCTGCAAGCTGCGCAGCTTGAAAACTAAAGAAGACTCTCACCAAGCACAATTATGGGGAGAGAAGGAATGCTCTTGTTAAAACTGATGGTTTTCTAATAATTCCAGTGTAAAGCACAAAGGAGCGAGATAGATAAAATTGCTGTGGAGATACAGATGTTTAATTTGTATTCAACCCCTTCCTTTGTACTCTTGCAATCTCCTCTTTTCTTACTAATTTTTACTGATTTGTCATAACATATAACTATATGAACAATAAAATAACCATACACATAGCACATTTAGTACAAAAACAACAACATAAAATTTGAGATGTGGTTCTACATAGCAAATTTTTTTAGATGGGTCTATATAACCCAATGGGGGGTGAATCATTGGAGGAGTACTTATATGTCTGTCTGTCTATCTTTCTTTCTTTCTTTCTTTCTTTCATGTATTGATGCAGGATTTGGAATTTTAGCTTTGTATTACTGCACTGATTTGCTGTTCTTTGTATTTGTCACAGCCTTCGATGTGAATGATGTGACATTGTTTTATCAAGTATAATTCTGGCAGGCTCTGAAACCATGTCTAAGAGCTCCAAGTCAGCCACCAGAAGATGATGGCTGAAGACGGTTGCATGAAGTACACAGAAAACAGGCAAACGTTTCCCAATTTAGTAAACCTTTTCAAAAGCAATGCAAAAAGGATAAACACTGAAAGGAGACACATCACACACTTTGGAGCAGCCTTCCTGAACCTGGTGCCATCTAGAAGCTGTTGGATTACAATTTCCATCGTTTCTGACCATTAGCCATGCTGGCTGTGGCTGATGGTAGCTGGAGTCCAGCAATGTGCAGGCTTGACCCAAGCCCCTTGGAAACTGTACCACCGATATGGCCTCCACCCAGCAAACCTGTTTTCAGATGCTACGGCCCCTTTATGTTGTGGAACAAAAGCAGAATTATCTCATCCTACCAACATCATGCATTTGTGGTTTTCGTCTCCCATATGTGGAAAGAGGGAGCCAGTACCTCGGATGGTGGGTCCACCAGGTTGGTTCTGGGCAAGTCTCTCTGGGTGGCACTGGCTGTAGCAACTCAGATACAGGCGACTGGCATAAATTGCAGACCTGGCAAAGAGAACAAGCCAGAAATTACACCTGGCACCTGCCTCCAAATGTAGCATCAAGCCCGTGAATGCCTTTGTCCTCTTGAGGACAAAGGAAAATGACTGAGTGCCTCACCAAAAAAATAAAGCCTATGATCAAAAGAAGAAGAATCCTTTCTTCCTGGGATGGAGCACAGGACATTTTTATCCTGCCTCATTCAGCTGGCAGTATCTCCTGTAAACCCAATTCTGCAACTTCCCAGGGAGTTCAAATTTTCTTGCCTTTCTTTTGAAAAATTGGACTCTGGCCACCCATGAGACAGAAACACAAATTCTAAGCTCAAAAGCTAAATTGTGGGAAATTAGAATTGCACTTGTTCTGCTTCAGGGATCTACATATTTATTAGTTTGGATCCCTGTCCCCTGCCAATTTTGGGACAACACTTGAGAAAAGAGAAAGAGGGAGGAATATAGAGTCTGGATCCACACATATGAGAGCAAGGGTGGAGGACTTGTGCTCCTGACCCAATGTTGTTTGATTCAAACGCCCATCAGCCTCAGCCAGCATGGCCAATGCTCAGGGATGATGGGAGCTGGAATCCAGCAACCCCTGGAAGGCCACAAATTCCTCATGCCTGGGCTCGTGGCTACAGAACAACAGTCATGGAGGAAGAAAGAGGCTGTGATCAGGGTCCATGGTCAGCCCCCCCCCCAACCCATCCATTTCCCAATATAAGAAATAACTCTCAGGAGTTTCTCTTTGGCTTTTGCATTGTCACCATATTCTTATGGTCCCCCGCCTCCAAAAAAAGCATGCAGGTATCTGCTTAAGGTAAGAAAATTTTTCTCAGATCCACAGAGAAAAATTTGATTCAGTGTTTGGTTATCTCATAGGCAGGCTTACAACCACTTCCCAGGCTTGTACCTCCCTCTACTTCCCCTTACCCAGCGGATTTGATCTGGCTCCAGAACCCCTCCGTCTTGTAGGCAAAGAGGCGTCCCTGCCCGGCAAGGGCTGTGAAGACATCCTGCTCCAGCCTGATGGCTTCAGCTCGTTGCCAGCCATTGGTGCTCTCCTCCCTGTGCAAACAAGGCATACAAAGGGTTAGGGGCCACATGACTCACTGGAAAGATGATGTGTGGCCAGAAAGAAAAGGCATTTCTCTAGGTCAGGGAAAATAACCACTCAAGTACAGCAACAGCAGATCCTTCTGCTACTGAGGATGAGGAACCTGAAGCACTCTGGAGGTGGCTGGACTACAACTCCCATCATCTCTGGCCCTTGGCCATGCTGATTGGACCTGTTGGGAATTGGAGTCCATCCAACAACATCCTGAGGGCCACAGAGGTTTGCCCATCCCTGGGAAGCCAAAAAGCCAGTTCTAAGCCTAAGTGCCCAAGTCCCATGGAGCAGAGAAGCACAAAAGCACTTGGGAGACGAGGAATGCAGGAGGAAGGAGGAGATGGACACTTACCCAAGGCATGCACCCCTAAATGTGGGCAAGGGGTGGCACGAGGAGGAGATGGAAGAGACATAGAGAGAGGGAAGAGAAACAGAAAGAGAGAGAGATGATAAGTGACCAGATGTTGCTCCCAGGAAGCAGGAAGGAACAGCTAAGAAAGAGACTCACAGAAGCAGCTCCTGCTGGTTCCGTTGGAAGACAGCGCCAATGTGATGGAAGATGGCCGGCGTGAACAAGTAGATGCCACAGTTGATGAGCTCGCTGACAAAAGTGCTGGGCTTCTCCACATAGTGCAGGACCTGGAGAAGGAAGGGGACACGTAGGTGGGGCAGAGAAGGAAGAGTCTTGGGAATTGCAACATCCAGTGCTGGGGATTGCTCTGCTTGAGCCAGGCTCCAGAGAACAGCAGGCAGGAAGGTTGTGCTGGACCGGGTACAGGAAAAGGGGAGACAGTAGACAGTCTTGGCTCTTTAACTCCCATCAGCCTCAGCCAGCATGGCCAACACTCAAGGCTGATGGGAGTTGTAGTCGGACAGCCTCTGGAAGGCACAGGTTCCTCATCCCAGGTGGAGCAGCTCTCTACTGGGGCATGCCTGCTGCCCAGTCTTCCCTCCAGACCTCCACATACCTCATGCGTCTCAGTGTTCGCCACAATGCAGCCATAGTTCAGGGACTGCTTTCTGTTGGCCTAGGGACAAAAAAGAAAAATGGTCACAGGAACATTACCAGGGGGTGAGAGGGATTAGAGAAGAATTTGCAGGACTGGGTTGCCCCACAAAGGCTAGGAACCTGCAGCTAGCCCTCAAACTGCGTTCCCAAAGCCGGGGAGGGGGGACCTCTCCATCAGCGACCATACTCCAGCTCCCACCAGCAAAATCAGTGTGGTCAGGGATGATACGAATGGTAGCCCAGCAAGTATCAAGAGAGCCAAAGGTCCCACAATCCTGTGCCAAGCAGCGCCCTCCTTCCAAGCCCACAGCGCTGTCAGCATGAGAGGCCAGGGCTGTGCCATTTGTAGGATGTGAAACACAAGAGCAGTGAAGTACAACATTCCTAGAGTGAACATGTTTACACATGGGGAAGGATGTTTGTCCAGCCAGCAGGTAAACTTCCTGTTTCCTTCTGGGCTGGGACAGACTTCCTCTGCATGTGACTAGAGGTGGGTGTGGCCTCACCTGTGAAGGTAATGACAAAAGCACAGGGCAGGGCAGCCATCTCTCTCTCTTTTACCACATGCATTGAAGACACAACATCTACTGAGCGAAATATGCCCTCTTGGCTTCCAGCCAAGAGAGGACAAAGGGACTGTCTTCTTAAGAGATAGATTCAAAGTGTATGTTACTTCATTAAGCTAAGACTGCCTTCTGGGATCTGATTGTGAACAGAATGTGAGTAAACTCTTTTTATACTTTTGTAAAAGACTGTGTCGTCTCTTCTATTTTATGAGGGAATAAGGGAAAAATACCAGAACAGTTATTATAGAGGCTTTAGCGAGCCTGAGCAAACGCAGCCACTGCAAATTTAAAAGAAGGGAATGTTACTCTGCTGAAATTGTGGAACCTGTTAACACAAGTTGGATAAGGATATAATCAGACAATATATCCTCTCCTGCATCCCTGAACATTCCCACACCATTACCGTGGTGCCCAGCATGAGGAAGCTGTCTGGATTGCCAAGTTGCCGGTGGAAGCTGAGCATCTCGCCCAGAGGGAATTCGGAGCAGACGTCAGCGTTCAGCACAAAGAAGGCTTCAGGGTTACCCGAGAGGATCTGGTCCCGGAAGTGGTAGATGCCGCCGCCTGTGCCAAGCGCAGCATATTCCTGCAGATACCTACACAAAACGGGAGGCTGCTAAGGCCCTTCACTGCAGGGGAAAGAATTGCTTGTGCCAAGGTCTACTAGGCCAAATGCGCTTGGCTGTTTCAACAGGTGCATAGGGACCCAGGAAGTTGGCTTAAGCAGAGTCAGGCCATTAGTCCATCGATCGTAATACTGCCTACACTGGCTGGCAGCAAGTGCCCAGGGTTTCAGACAAGAGTTTCTCCCAGCCCTATCTAGAGGTACCAGAGACTGAACCTGGGATCTTCCACATGCAAAGCAGATGCTCTACCAGAGTTACACCCCCCTTTTCCAAAGTCTCTGCAGAATCAGGACCTGAATGGCAGATTGTAAAGATGGAGCCCTTTCCTCTCTCTTTAGCAGTGCTGACTGACTACCCAGGACCAGCCCAAGGCATCTTGCTGTCTAAGACGGAGGACCGAATGGCTCTATCTCACTTCCTCTTCCTCAGTCCTGTTGCACAGCAGCCAAGGATGAGCAAATTATTTTGGTACCTGAGGCAGAAAACCCCCACTAGCACCACCCCTCCTCAACAAAAGCCTCTCCATCACTGCATTTAATATGAAAAAAGTAATCAATGCATTTAAATACCCAAACAATCTGCTGCCCTTTCATGCAACCCAACATCAGCTGCCTGAAGTGGCCGCCTCATTATGTCCAGCGGTTGAGCCAGCCCTGTGACCACCCACCTGATGGGTATTTTGAACTCTTGCTGGGCTGACACCAGGAATCGGCTGAGGGCCTCATTGGGCTGATAGAACCCAATCAGGAGAATCTCCTTCATGTTGGGCACCTGCAGAGAAGGGAAAGGAAGATGGAGCAACCACTGATTGGCATATGAAGCCAAGAGCAGAAGAGCTCTTACTTGCTCAGTTTCTTGCATGTTAGAGCACAAGGCAACATGCTGGACTGAAAATAACCCTGTCAGTTTCACAATGCCACTATACAAATCTATTGGTGCAAGCACAGTTGGAATGCTGTGTACAGTTCTGGTCAGCTCACCTCAAAAGCAATATTTTAAAGTGAGAAAAGGTTCAGAAAAGGACGACCCAAATTACCAAGGGGGTGGAACAACTCCCCTATGAAGAACGGTTGCAGCGTTACGGACCTTTTTTATTTCTTTTAGAGGAAAGGCGAATAAGAGGTGAATTGAAATAAGTTTAGAAAATTTTGCACAGCATGGAGAAAGTGGACAGAGAAACCTTTTGTAACATATCTTAACACTAAAACTTGTAGACTGGAAGATTCAAGACAGACAAAAGTCCTTCATGCATCACAAAGTTAAAACAACGGTGCTCGCTCCCACAGGAAGCAGTAATAGCCACCAACTTTAAGGCAGGATTAGTCAAATTCATGGAAAAGACATCAAGGACTCCCAGCCACAATGGCTGCTGTGTCCTGCCTCTCCTGTCAAGAGACATTATGCCTCTGAATACCAGTTTCTGGGAACCACAGGTGGGCAGAGTGCTGTTGTGCTCATGTCCATCTTGCAGGCTTGTCACAGGCATCTGGTCAGCCACTGGGAGAAGAGGACAGAGGCCCAGATGGGCCACTGGCCTGATCCAGCAGGCTCCTCTGGTGTTTTTATGAACTGCCCTCATGGTGTCAGCTTAATTCCCCTTTCCATACCTTAGTGCACGCCTCAATGTGGTGCTGTATCATAGGCACTCCTGCCACAGGGAACAAGGGCTTGGGCACCTCAAAGGACAACGGCCGGAAGCGGGTCCCTGCAAGAGAAAAGGTTACCACAGAATTGTAGGCTGTCGCTCACCAAATTCACAAGCGAGACAGGAGACACACAAATCATGGGCTGCCTTGAGAGGAATGGCTGCCACCAGAAGAGGAACAAGGGAAGCCAATGTCACTCTGAGGCTCCTGAAGAGCAGCAGACGACTGAAGCCAAGGCTGAGGAATGGGAGCGACACCAGGTGGGCCAGAGGAGGGGAAGAGAAGGCATATTCATGTGAGAGCAGGGCAGAATTCACCCTTCACATACAGGAAGGGATAAGGAACAAGCAGGCTTCTGAACACACACAGGGTGTCAGTCCCTCACCAAGTTACTATCCCACCTTTCCTCCAGGGAAATCAAGGCGGCATACATGGTTCCCTCCCTCTCCATTTTATCCTCACAACAACCCTGTGGGGTAGGTTAGCAAGTGACTGGACCAAGGTCACCCAGTGAGCTGCATGCAAATTCGAAAACAGGTCTCCCAGGCTTGACGACATAGTCAACCCCCTCTCGCACACCCACAGCACGTGGGGAACCGGCTTCCAGGAGGAAAGCCTGCCCCCCCCCCGACCTTAGACTCGGCTCCCCCGCCCCTCGAGTCAGAGGCTCAGGCCACGTCCCTCCGCCTGACCCCGCAAGCCCCTTGGGCGCAGCAGGTGGGGCAAGCGAGGGGAGGCGGGTCTGCTCTGATGGGCAGGTGCACCGGGCGGGAGGGAAGCAAAGCTCGGCCGGCCGCTTTAGGGTTGCTGGCGGCCCTCACCTTTTTGGGGGCCGCCGATGAGGACCACGGCTTTCAGCATCGGCCTCTTCGTCTGGGGGGCGCGCGGACAGGAAGGCAGGGCGTCCCGCGAAGGATCCGGGCGAGAGAGGCAGCCGTGCGCAGCCCCGATCCTGCGCCCCCTCCTCGACGAGTTCTGCTTCCGAGCACGTGAGAATGCCACGTCACCGCTGGCCGGGTCCGCGCAGGGCGGGCCTTGAGCGATCCAGTCGGCGCGTCGCCGCGACAGAAGCCGGCCGGCTGCGCTGACGCGGATCCTCCCGGATTGGCTGTTTTCGCTGTCCGGGAAGACTAGGGCGTTTGGGGTGGGGAGGAAGTTGCAAGCCGTGGGGCGCTTTTGGTCCCTTCCTCGCTGCCCTAAGAGTAGTCCTGCTTTCGGGCTTCTTCCCACAGGTTGAGAGCAGATGGGCCACGGGCCTGCTCCAACAGGACTCGTACGCTGCTTCACTTTGCGCCTGCCCATAGCTGGCAACTTTCAGATTTGAAAATAAGGGATCGGCAGCCTCGAAAATAAGGGATCAGCAGCCTCAGCTGTCCCGGGGACAGTCTACGGGATATCTAACAATCCGGGATAGCAGTGGGAAACGGCGCTGGAATAAGGGAATTTCCCGCAAAAAAAAGGGAAGGTTGACAGCTATGCGCCAGCCTGACCCAAGCCTGTTTTTGCAAAACAAGGCAGGAATTGCTGCTCTGCCTGCCCAGGCTAAAAGGGATGGTACTTCGAGGACGGAACCAAGAATCAGTTCTCAGATTGCAGGCTTGAACCGTGCGAAGTGATTCTAGAGAGAATGCAGATTACTGAGCATGGGCAGACGGCTTCCTCTCTCCATTTGAGTAAGTGCAGTCAGCCCTCACCATTAATGTAGTGCAAGGATTAGCCACCAATCGGCAAAGCCTGCAAAAAACCCCTTTCGGAAGAGAGCGGCTCCACTTGGGAGCTCAAATGGCAGCCAACCTTATTGGAGCTTGTGTAAATTCCTGCCTTGCTTGCAAGGTACAAGCACATTTTAAGCCAGGTCTGGCATACACGGTGGGTGTGGGGCAGGTGAATGTGGCTTCTTACTTATTTGCAGGATGATTTGCACTTCTGATTAAAAGATGGACTGCTGGTTGAGGATCTTTTCTTAAAGCTTTCTGTGGTTTTACAAGCTGAACCCGTGCAGTTACAAGCAAGCACTACTGAATCCAATGGAGCTTGGTCCCAGGATACTCTGCATAGAATTGCATCCTAATCCTAATAACTTTTAGCATTATGTTCTATATTGGTGTTTGTGTTACAATAATCCATCAAGACCAACACATTTGCCTGCCATTTTTTGACTTTTCCTGGGATGTCTTGCTATCGGGGCCGTTGTGATAAGCTGATGTACTTCAAAATTTACTATACACTTGCTGGACTGTGATCCACTACAAGATGCTCGTTTGTAGAAAGCACTCTGCACATACCCAGAAGCACTCTTCATTACTATTCCCTAGTACATGCCCTGCCAGGCATGGCATCATTTGTGAGAGATAGACATACAGCGTTGTGTGCTGTTGTCATGTGAATAAGATGAGCAGCTGTGCAGCCCAAACAATCCCTGATATGGTCAGGAAGGACTATTTATATCTCCAGAACAGCTTGCTTGTGGGGCAGGGAAAAGGGGTCCTGCAGTGCCCTTTAGTGCCTGCAAGAGGCAGTGTTGCCAAGGGAATAAGGGCAAAACTCCTGGTTCCAGAACTTACTGAGGAGAACTACATTTCAGGAAACACAATGTGAGAGGAGAGAGACCAAACTGTGTTCAGTTCAGCCAGGTACCCGGAATGAAGACGCCTGAGCTAATGTTCTCTGCAGGGAAAGGTTGAAAAGATTGCTGGATGCCATCCGAGCACCATCTTGATACAAATATGGAACAGGAACACAAATAGTCTTTTGTACCTGAAGCTGGGTGATTACATGGTCCTGGGAGAGAGGAAGGACTTTGTGGGATAAGATTATTATTTCTTTTTATAGCAGGACCCATTAGGGGACCAGCTTGACTCACGGGGCCTTCTAGTCTGCAGCAATCCTAGGAATCATCCGCACTTCCATTTGTGCTATGCTTTCAAGGCATAGGCCTTTGATTTCTAGGCCTGTGTCGGAGCAGGGTTTTTTTGTCTGGCCCCTCTGTTTACCACTGAACTGGAGCAAACTGCATGGATTGCTGTTTGTTCGGATTTAGCAGTAAACTTGATTTTCCTGGGGAAAGTGGTGGAACAAACTAAAACCCCATTCAGACCCAGACCTAGAAATTACAAACCGGTGCCTAGATGACGTGGCACAGACGAAAGTTTGGATGAGCCCCTATTCTCTGAACCAAAAGAACCCTCTTGTTGACTTTAGGTTTTATCTGAGAAAGAAAAAAAGTTAGAAACTCTTCCCACACTCCACCTTTGCAGCACACAAATGAGATTCCCAGGATTTTAATTTCCTGCTGATAAATTGCATGTAGCACACACAAGTTCTCTGTACAACCAGCTGGTTTTATTTAGTTCATATAGCAAGAAAACAGGTCAGGAAGAATCTGGAGGCTTCTGGGATGGTTCACAATCTCTGAAGTGCTGGGGGAAAGCGGGTGCTGCCGATGGGAGGACTTCACAGCCCCTTCTGCGTCCTTGGAGTGGAGGCATTTCAGCAATGGCTGCACAAAATGATTAGCCTGCAAGGGACCCACCTGCCCAAGAAATGGATTCAGCCCTGGGGCACAGTGGGGAACTCTTGCCAGGAAAGGTATGGCAGAATGACATTGGCGAGAGCCAAAGGGGCAATGAGAGAAGGACTCCCTATTGCATCTTAGGGGGGACAGGACAGGATATCCCTACAGCGCCATTACAGGGCTTAATTTGCTTTCCCCAGCCATCTCTCCAGGACAATGGCCCTGGACCACACTTTGCAATGACAGAGAGTTTCTTTTGGGGGGGGGGGAACTGTACAGGAGGCAGGGGGAGGCAGGAGCTCAGATCACATCAAGGCGTGCAAAAGACTGGTCCATGCCCAGGCTGTTCTCCACAAAGACCTCGTACTTCCCAGCATCCGCCGGTGACACCTTTTTGATGGTGAGAGTTGTTGAGTCACTGCCGATGTTATAGTATATGCTGCAGGGAAGGGAAAGGTGGAAATCTCAAGTCAGGGCCCTTAGAGACAGCTGGTGTTGGGACACAAAGCAGAACTGCTAAACTGACCCATGGACCGCTGGCAGTCCATCAATTCCATTCGGGTGAGGCTGACAAACTGGGCTGCAGAACCAGCAAAAATACGGCCTTGCACTTGAGTTATTTTATTTTATTTTTGACAATGGAAGTCAAGGCTGTTTTAACTTGGGCTGGACTTATCAAAAAGAAGACTCTGGCCCAGGGCCCATGATTTTTATATTATGGCACTGGAACAGTCTACTAATTCTGTCCCCCATAACAAAATACTAATTAAAAGCACCTTTCTTGCTGGCCTGACATAAAGTCTGTTTTTAAAATGCAGCGCTGGCTTTGAGAATGGTACCAATGCTGCGGGGGGGGGGGGGGAGTTGCTGAGGGGCTGCAAAACTGAAGAATTTCAGAATGACTGCCATTACGGATGTTGATCTTTCTCTCACTTCCTCCCCATTAACTACTAGGCAAGGAAGCCCCTGATCTTTATGCTTTTAGCTCTGCCAGGTCAGTTCCATCCTGGTCCAATACAACTGAGAACACAGGAATCAAGAGGACTTGTGTTAAATGAAGAAAACACACTTATCCTGACTCAACACACGTGTCCTTTGATTCCTACACATTATGGTCCTCTATAATAACCAGAAGAACTACGTGCTTCCTTCTTCTTTCTTTCAAAAAGGTAAACTTATGTTATCACTTTCCCCATGCGAGAATTCAAGCTATTGCATCAGCCCTGTTGATTTGAACATGATCTAGTAGTGGTTATGGAATCAGGAAAGAAAGGGGTGGGGGACCTGGTTCTTGGGCTCCCCTTGCTGCCCACCTGCCCAAGCAGTGTTGGTGCTATGATGCTTATTACACCAGTGGTGAATTTCACTCACCGATCGTCCTCTTCAATATCCTCGCCATCCTTGGCCCAGCCAACATCAGGTGCGGGCTCCCCACTGATGTGGGCTGTCAGGTTGACTGTGCTGCCTTTCTTGGCTTTTGTGCTGTCTGGGCCCTTCTGAATCTTGGCAGGCACTGCAGAGGGAGAGAGCAGGTGAGATCAAAGCAAGGGCCCTTGCTTAGCCATCTTTTGCCAAGGGGACAGGCGACAGAATCCTCTGCTAGAGCATCAGGACCTAATGCTGGGGGTGCGAGTTTTGTTATGGTGCTGTGTCCTGTTCCAGGTGTTCTAGAATTTCTGTCTGATGGCCACGGGATATCTTGCAGTTATTTACTTGGCAAACCCTGTTGCACCACAGGTATACTTGGGGAAACGAGGTAAATAAATTCCTACAAAGGAGCTCTCCAGGTACCAGGTTCACTGTAGAACAGAAGTTGAGAGTCAGAACAATTTATTGTTATGCAGGTTTTTGTATACTGTGCAGGGATGTAGACTTTGCAGCTTCCCCAGCTGCTGTGTAGGGGTTTAGGGATTGGGGGGGGGGAGCAGTACACGTTCGTTTGCAGGGATTAGATTAATTGAATAATCACTCACAAAAAGCAACCCCTATTTCTGACTAACGCATCTTCTTCCAACCCATGCCTAGAAGTGGTAGGTGTGAAAAGAGGCTGCCCTCTTGGGCCCCAGTCTCAGGGATTAGCCTCCTTTCCTGATGACTGAGTAAACTATGAGGGTTCCCCCTGCCTTTCTTCTCTTCCTTCAGGTCTGGCATCATAGCTAGGTAGGGCCACGATGAGATCTAGAAGGGAGGAAGAAGGCTACGTCTTGGCAGAAGCATGGCTAAAGTTAGAAGGGGCTTGGTTTTCTCTACGCAAGACACAAGGCTATGAATAGAAATGGGCAGGGAATGGGGGGGAATGACTTGAAGGAGCAGAGCAGAGAGTGCTATTACCTTCCCCTCCTGAGATGTGCCAAATTGAGATCTCCCCGTAATGAGGAACTTTACAAGAATGGCTTGGCTTCCCAGGGGATGTGCGTGGCTAAGTTTAGAAGGGGTGTGTGGCTATGTAAGGAAGGGAGGCAGGCCGTATTACCTTCCACGAGGAGACGTGCCGAGTCAAAGCACTCTCCGAAGGGGTTCTTCACGGAGATGGTGTACTTGCCCAGGTCAGGAAGGCCAGCATCACGGACCACCAAGGCGACGATGTCTGGGTCCTCAAAGACATAGCGGTACTTGGGCCCGTCCTTGAGTTCCGCACCATCTTTGGACCAGCGGATGAAGGGGTCGGGGAAGGCACTGATGCGACACTCCAGCTTGGCTGCGCTCCCCTCGATCAGCATCACGTCCGTGAGGTTCTTCAGCACCCGTGGGGGGCCCTTCTCCTTCATTTCCTTGCGGGACCTGGTAGTGGAGAGGAGGGGGTTAAGCAGTAGGTTTTAAGGCTCCTCTTGGAGCTCCTCTCCCCCATGAATGAGGTGACAAAGTGCTCTGCCTCTAATGGTACCCAGGGCCAAACCAGACAGAGATCAGGAGATAACAGCAGCAGCCGCCAGCTGTGACACAACTGGGCAGCCTGGAAGGAGCAGCCAACCACCGACCAGCCTGCCAATCACTCAGAACCACACTTTATCAAGCTGCAGCTAATTAATCAACAATATTATGATAGTAAGTGCTCTGTGGCTAAATGGGTAGAATCTGATTGACTGGGGAAATGGGACATTCCAGCAGAATTCTTCTTACTCAATCCCTCTTCTCAGCTCCACAGAACTGATAAAAACAAGTAAAATCTGTGAGCAAAACATAGTCATTGGCTTATATTTTGATGTTGGAGTTACCTCCTTAAACTGAATAGCTGCTGCACCCTTTTTTGAGCCAATATTTCCAAGGCAAATGAGAGTGGTGAGCAAGAGTGGAGGGAGTTTTGGGTGCTTCCAAGGCTGTCGCTATTTTGCACACAAGAGTCAACTGCGTGCCAGAAAATTCAGATTGTGCAATTGATGTGGATTTAGCGCTCTGGTGCAACAAACCCGCTTCCAATAAAATAAAACCAGGTTATTATTATTATTGTAAGGGAAGTGACAAGAAAACGTACTAGAAAGCATGGGATAACAATTCCTTGACATGGCATCGTGTAACCTCCCAGCAAACAAATCAAAAAGAATGCTAAATAAACAGCCCAATGCCATATAAGCTGCTCACAAACTTTGTGCAACCAAATCCGAATGAATCCTCAATGAAGAGGTTGCTAGTAGTTCAGAAACTGGATTGAATGGAGGAGCTGAGGTGTGAACCTGATTTTCTTGCACAAAGATCATCTGGTGGTTAGACTGTGGCTGTGTACTCATTACCATTTTTTCTGGCTCCAGTGCGCTCCCACTGCTGGTGTTTGAAACCCTCAGCACATGATGTTAGCCACAATTCATGTCTATCCTGTAGTTTCTGGAGAAATTCTGCTGTTGGATGCATTTTCCCTCAAACCATTTTCCATCCGATTTGCAAGCATAAGCCAAGGTTAAGATGAGGTACCAACATGCGAGACACCCAATGGCATGCACAGATGACTGTTTCATTGAATTGGAGTTTGGTGGTGAAGGATGGGTGTGTTGCAGACGCAGGAAAACCAAAGAGGTAATGCACATCAGGTGAAGGCATCCCTGCACACTCTGGGGTGTACAACAATGTGCAGAAGTGGCTTGAAACGCAGCAAGGGGAAATGACTTCACTGCATTTGAAGGTGCTAATGCTTATGCCTGATCTTTATTGAGGTGATTTGTTTGTGGCAGTAGCTATATGACAATGGGCATTCATCCTGATTTACTTTGGAGGTGTGTGTGCGTCTTTCTGTTAACAATACATTAAGCCCACACTTTACAGTGTACTTCCTAACCAAAAAAGACAGTTATTTTAAAAAGTGGATATGTTGTGCTACAGCAACATAGCACTGTCATTGTGCAAACTTCTGTATGTGCCTCAATCCTTCCTGCAAGATGCTGACTGTCTTGAGGCCACCTGAGTCAGGGCTCATCCAGACTTCCTTTTATGCTATGTTTCTAGTCACATGTATGTGCTTTAAACCTCCATATCTGAGCCCTCCCTTTTTTGCTGTGGTTCTTCCCCTGTGAAAACCTGCTCTTTAGCACTAAATTGGAGCAAACAGCAATCCACAGAAACTCTGAATTGCTGTTTGTTCTGATTCAACATTAAAGAGCAAGTATTCCTGGGGAAAGCAGGGGGGTGGGGAACCCCACAACAACTCTCGCATGCGGCGTTTTAAAATGTGGACATGTGCCTAGAAAGGTGAGGGCAAAAGGTAAGTGTGGATGAGCCCTAAGTGTGCTACCAGGAGTGCTACATTTTAAGTATTTTAGTTAAATGGAGCAAAGGAGAAACTATCCCAGTGAAGCAAGGCATCCGTCCGTCTTCTTTCCATCTCCAAAGTTCCCCTTCCCCATGAAAGTTTTGGAATCTTTATGCAGCCAAACTTCCCAATTCCAGACAACATTTTGGGCTGTAATAAGAATGGCAGAGTCCGAACCTGCAGTTCTCACATGTGCTGGAGTTTTGTTTTTCCCCTCATTGCTACATGCCTAAAGCCAGTCCTCTGTTGCCTTGTCTCCCAGATCACCTGCTGCCTCCCCAAAGTCTCTGGCTGCTTCTCTCACCTCCTGCTTGGTTTTTGCCCTTCTCCTTCATCCATTTCATGACTGCTGTCTCTTGCACCCTCTTCCACTGCACAACTATATTCTGGAACCACCACAGCTTCTCAAAATACTGCTCAGGTTGCCCTTTGTCTTCATGAGCACACTCTAACCCTTATTTATTTGATTTATTACCCAGTGCCCAGGGATGAGCCACAGGAATTTAAAAACACAATATTGAAAGCAGTTTAAAACAAATCAGAGTCACAAGAATAGGGTGGGTTGTCAGAAGCACAGAGAGACAGATAAATATTCAAAGGTCAAGGTAAAGAGGTGTATTTTCAGAATGCGATGAAGGTGCTGGGCACACCTCTGTGGAGTAGGAACTCTAAAATTTAGGGATGCCCCACATAGAAAATGTCCTCTTCCAGGCCACCACCCCTTGAACTTCTGAGGACCAGTGGAACAACCAAGGGAGCTCCCTCTGATGATCAGGGCTCATTAACCCTTCCACTTGTGCTGTGCCAAGTTTTCTGCTTGCCTCGCTCCTTTTTGATGGAAAAGCTGCTCTTAAGTGATATATTGGAACAAATGGCGATCTGGGGGAAACCCAGCAGCAGGGGTGGGGGCGTGAGCAGCAGAACAAGAGGAAGTGTGAATAGTGTATGCAGATGGGGTGGAGATGTTATGGGTCTGAGTCCCTCTGCACAGCCATACCACATACTACTGGAGACATAATCAGTCTTGATGTTCAGTTCTACAAGCTCTCCTGCTCTCAACACTACTGGACACTACTACTACTACTACTACTACTACTAATAATAATAATAATACTTGGATTTTTTATCCATCCTTTACCATAGGGTGGGTTGCAACAATATGAACATGCAAGATGAAAACCAGTTAAAACAATTTACCACCAGACGAGCAGAGTGGACCCATTCTTGGGTGTCAAAAGCAGGGACAAAAGAGGTGCATTTTCAGCCCAGCCCTGATAACGGTCCCATCCTCCCACCCGCTATCCCCCTCACCTGTGCCCACGATAGGAAGCCTGGATGCGGATGGCAGCATTCTGCACCTGAGGGTCATTTATGTCCAGGGAAAATCCTGCAGGGGGAGGGGCTGCACCACCTGCTGCTGGTTTCTTGGGTGCAGCTTTTGACATCTGTGGGGAGATGGAGGAGTAGCAGGTTCAATATTGGGGGCGGGGGAGAGAGGGAGAGAAACAGGCTCCTACATAGCACAGAGTCCAACCCTCTTCCTTCCTGCTTCCACCCAACGCCAGGCTCACATCAACCATCTCAAGAGGACCCATGCTGTCTTGCTCCATGTATACAACTGCAAAGACACCTCACTGAGTGTCATCTTTACTCTTCTGGGGCAAATCAGTCCAGACCCACTTAAGTGGGATGAGAATAAAGTTGTGCTTTCGCCCACTCCCTCATTATTATATCTCCAGTTTTAGACACACCCTGATGAGGGTCATAGCATCACAGAGCTGTAGAGTTGGAAGAGACCATGACAGTCATCTAGTCCAACCCCTGCAATGAAGGGATTTTTTGTCCAATGTGGGGCTCAAACTCATGACCCTGAGATTAAGAGTCTCATGCTCTACCAACTGAGCCATGGAAGAGGTTGTCCAGTTGGTGAGCAGCTGAGCCATTCTGTTTTGATCCATGTCTTTCATGGAAGGCTGAGGCACCTCAGATAAGGAGAGTTAAGAGGCAGCTCTCCCAATCCCCAAGGTAGGGTGTTGTTGGAGCATGTGGTAGGGCTGGGACAGGGCATGAGTTCTCAGGGGTCCCCTTCTCTGCTGATGAGGTTGAGCTCTCTTACCGTAGACAGCACCAATGCAGCTCCGCTGTGTTGGAAAAGGCCACAGGCCCCTCATCCCACCCAAATTTATATCTCTGCAGGGGAGAAGCCAGGTCTGCCCATGCCCACAGATGCATTCCTGCCCTGACGTCTCCTTCTTTGGCCGGGGGGGTGCGTCCCCCCTGCCCAGACGGGAATCCTGGGCGCTCCCTTATATAGCCTGTTGCCAGCTACCTGTGAGAATTGGGGCTGCACTGATTGCAGCCCGGTGCTGTGTAATCACATTGACCAGCCCAGAGGGACCCAGATGGAGCAGCTGCAACCATTCCTGCCCTCTGGCTGAGAGACAGAGTGGCAGGGCAAGGCTCCGCTGTCTGGGCTGTTCCCAATGCAAACGCTGCCTTAGGAGGACTGGAAGGGATGAGAACAGTTTGGAGTAGCAAGCAACAGGATCAGAGGATATCCCAAGAGTTGGGAAGAACTGGAGCTTTGCTCGGATGAGCAGATATTGTATTGTCAGGACAAGCTGCTTGAGTGGATCATCCACAGTCGTCACAATGAACCCCTTTGGTATACTCAAAACACCCTCATCCAGGGAGGAACAAATCTATCCGTTTTAATTTCCCTCAGTTCCTCATTTCCACCATCTTAAATTCAGTTTGCCCCGTTTTCTGTATTAGTGCATGAATTTGCCCTCCCAAAAACTCCAATGGCATTCTAACGCCTGATTCATTTCCAATTTTGCTTAACGTACAATTTTTCGCTATTGTGTTTTTATAGGTCATTTCCCACTAATATGTGAATTTTTCTTTATACTATCCCTGAGTATATGCATATTAATACTTTCTCCTAACTGGTGGCATTTTTGTACATCACTTTTGGGTGGAGAACCTCACCACAAAGTTCAGGGAAAGATGGCTGTGTTTTGTTTTGCATGTTGTTACAGGAAATGCAAATTAAATAGGTTTGTCTTAAAATGCAAACAGAAGCAAAATTCTCCCCTATCCCTATGACACCAGCCAGTAGTTCACCTAATGCTGCACACATCTCCAAATCATATAATAAGGAGTGAAATTAAGCAGACTACATATGGATTCACATAGAAAAGTAGGAGTGTCCACCAAAAGCAGTTATGTCCGTTGTTGGTGAACACACTCCCCAATATCTCCTGTGGAATTCTCCAGCAAAACATTTTACCTCAGGCATGACTATCACTTTTTGATGAAATGGACTATAGTCCATGAATACTTATGCCAAAATAAAGCTCCTTAAAATGCCCCTGGATTCGATTGCTTTTTGCTGAGACGGATGTACCTATTTATGTATACCTCTGACACACAGTTGTCCTACATAGCATGGAAGATATTTAGCACTTTTTTAAAGAGAAGAAAAGGGGACCTGTGAAAAGAGAATAACGGGGGGAAGTCACCTGTTTGATTTCTGCATTTCCGGTGGTAGTTACTGGCAAAGGATCAAGGCCAAGGACAACTTGGAAGCCCTGGTTGTACTGAAGCAGTTATGTGACTGTACAGTACAGCAGGAGATGCCAGTGTGGTGCTTGCCAATGCTCAGGTGCCCACAGAGGCCTTCCGTGGCACTGCAGGATCCTCCTCCCCACTGAAATTACCGTAGGTTAGGAAGAAGCTTTCCATTGTCTTGGTGGTGGTGTGTGTGCGTGTGGTGCCCAAGACACTTCCTTTTCTTCTTTTATATAAATATTTTTTTATTAAGTTTTACATAGTACATTTCAATTTAAACATACCATTCACCTTCTCCAGCTGGCAAATGTGTCCACAGGCCCCAGAATGCCAGCCGACTCTACTGTACAGAAATCTTTATGGATTTATTCAATCCATATTCCAAATAGGCCCATTTGGCCATGAGGTCCTGAAGCAGTTTAACTGCATTGACATGCTCAGGAGTAGGCAGAATGCTGATTAGCCTTCTTATCCATCTTCATTTCATTTCTGAATGGAAAGGTAGGATATGCTATTAATTTAAATTAAAAGGTGGCACTGGTTATTATTTTTTCAACCAATAAAATAATAACGTCCCCAGAAATTGCTGCCCACTTGTTTCGCAGCAGGGACAATGATGTCACCTCCTGGGGCTCTAATCCATACCCAGGCTCTATTTGCCAATCTTCTGTGTGCCAGATAAATAAGCTTTTCCCATTCTGAGAGAAACCCACCAAATGAGCTGAGCAGAGAAAGAGGTGGGTCACACTGATTAGCATGCATGGCTGAGGGTTAAAAGGCAATTTCAATTTTTTTGGGGGGGGAATAGATTCCCTTTATTATGCTATCAAAAGGACACAAAATAGTGAGCTAGTTTTTGAGTCCACCGGAAGAACTCATCTTCAAGCAAGACGTTGAGCAAAAGTAGTTTTTTTGTGGGGGGGATAGGAGGAGAAAAGGCAGACTTGGTATTGCAACCATAATCAGTTGGTAGAGCATGAGACTCTTAATCTCAGGGTCGCATGTTTAAGCCCCACGTTGGGCAAAAGATTCCTGCAATGCAGGGGGTTGAACTAGATCACCCTCGTGGTCCCTTCCAACTCTATGATTCTATGTCTGCATTGTCCAATTATTCATTTTTGTTGTATAATCTTTAAAAAGATGTGGCTATGGTGGTTATCATGAAGAGCTCCTGTAGTTCAGAATTTATCACTACATCACGGAAAGTCCCAATGCTATTAAAATGTTAGTTTATTAAAATGTTAGTTTATTAAAATACTAGTTTGACGTGCAAGACAGGAAATCTGTTTCCCTTGTTGTAGATATTGATCCTCCCTGTAGCTTCTTTTAAAAATGTTTAATTTCCTTGTTAACATGGGTTATATTATGTCCTGATTAGATCTGATCTTTAATTAAATTTTTTTTTAAAAAAACCACAAAACCCTGTTTATTTCAAGATTCTTATAAAGGGTTCCATCATCATAGCATGTTTTCCACATTGCCTTTTTCTGAACACTGCTGCCTTGCTTTGAAGTTTAGGATTTATTTAACTTCTGCTATAGAGCGGCAGCAATAGCAGATCTCCTATGTTGCCTGGTTTCAAGCCTGGGAAAGCTTCTTCCATACCACTTCTGTGCAGCTACTTCTGTTTATTTCAACTGTACAATTGGCTGCCAAAGGTGGATGTGCTTTGAACCACAGCCCAGTTTTCCCTACAGCCCAGTTGTCCTGATAGGGAAAGTAGGTTGAATGTGGATTATCCAGAGCAGGAGCACAGTTGTATAAACCCAAATATTCTGCTCAGTTATTATTACTACTATTATTGTTGTCAATGATGCCACATTTCTTATTTATGTAGCGCCATCAATAAGTGGGGTATAGAGTGCTGGTCAAGGTCCCAACTATGATCTGTGCATAACTCAAGCACTGCTAGGAATTGTTTCTTTTTGTTTTCCAATGTATTTCTTATCAGTAAAATGATAAAATGGAGGATGAGTAACCAGGGAAAGACCATCCATTGTCAAGAGGCATGGTCAGAGTTCAAGGACACATTCCAGCCAGACAAGAAAGATGAGGTGAGTGGCCTAAGGGGAGTGGCCTGAGGAGGGGCAGATAGGGAGACCTGAAGGATTGCATTCAATCCCCAGATACGAGGTTCTCCACAGCTGGCCAATGCCATAAAGAAAGCGATAGTCTTTAAGGTGCCACAAGACTGCAACAGACTTGCATGGCCACATCTCTGGAGTGCCGATTGGCTAAAATATCTGATCGATTATGCATTTTCCTTCATGTTTAACCTGATAAAGAATTTGGATTATGCTCGAATTTGTATTCTAGTCTCACAGCTTCTGCATAGCTTCTTTGGTACTCGCTAGTATGATGTCTGGTTTAAAAGAGAAACCTGAAGGACGTACAGTAGTAGCTCGAGTGTCCCTGGGGAGTTAGTGAGGTGTCAAGTGCACTACAGTTTCCAGAATGGCATCCATCCCAGAATGTGAGAGAATGTTCTAACAGCAGCAACCTGGGCTTGGGAGAAGTATCTCCAATTTCTTATCCCAGTAGTTTGGGGTCTCTCTCTCTCTCTCTCTCTCTCTCTCTCTCACACACACACACACACACACACGTTTGTGAAGAAACGAGCAAGCAGTTCTGACCTCAGTACTGCAACATAAATTACAACAGAACCCAGGAAGTTGCCTTATACAGAGTCAGGCCACTGGTCATTCTGTGTAACTCAGGATTCTCTGTGTTGACCAGCAGCGGTTGTGGCTCTCCAGGGTTTTAGGCAGGAATCTTTTCCAGCCCTACACCTCCCTGCTTCCCTAGCAGTAAAAAATAAATAAATGCAATAATGAATTATAGAACTTACAAATGTGCTGCCCTTTCAGCAAACAGCTGCCTGAGAGGAAGTTTCGCTCGGCCTACTAGTACAGCCATCCCTGACTCTAGCACCGGTGAGTCAGTCAGTGAAAACTGAAGGCGTCGATTCCCCCCCCCCCCTTGCCAGGGAGGGGACTTTATCTTTTAGGGCAGTGCCTGTTCAGTCAGGAATCTTTCTATCCCCATCTGAGGTTTATGCTGAATTTCTAGCGGCAGTTTCAGGAAGAGTAGAAGCTGCAGACAGGTTTGTCAGGGATAGGTGGGGAAAATGGCGCCCCTCATATTGTTGTTGTTGGATGTGGGAGCTGGAGGCCAATTGGTCAGGACAGATGGGAGTTGTAGTCCAGCAATATCTGGGAGGGAGGGAGGGAGGGAGAGAGAGAGAGAGCGCCTTCTCCTTTAGAGAAAGGAGTGGAGCTAATTAGCTGGATGAGGGTTGAGGTTTTTTATATATTTACACACACACTCCTTTCTCCAAAGAAAAGGAGAAGGGGCTCTTTATCTACTCCCACTCCCTTGTGAACAGCTAAGAAGGAAGGCTTTGGAAAAGCCCCTTACAAAGCTGAGCACTGCTGAAGTGCTTCAGGAGAGAATTGTTAATGCTTCTTTTGCTGCCCATGCTGGGGAGGAGGGCGTTAAGGTTAAGCAGCGCTTTGCTGATGCTTCATCTCGGATGATTGATATCCCTTCACTCCTTGTTTATTTTAAAATATGGCTTCTGGTAAGTACTAGATCAGATGCAAAGTGTGTGTTTTGTGTGGCAGGCTTGAAGCTTGTCTGCTCAGCGCCAGACATTAAAATTTAAATTGTACTGTGGAATAAGGCATGTCTTAGGATGTGTACACACTCCCACAACCTTAGTGGCAGCAAGGTTGCCTCTCACTTTGAGTGAAAGATGTGACTGGCAGTGAGACAAGATTGCCCAGGGGGTTGTAGGATGGATGTCTTTTAGGAAGGTGCCTCTCATATTTAGGTTGAGGTCACCTCCTCAGATTGCTTCCCCTTTGGAGGAGAGGAATTTGTTTAGTGTTTTCTGTTTGAACTCCAGTTTTGTGTTTGGGGCATTTATGGAGCCAATTGTCAGTTTAGTTTTGCCATCTAGTACCCCTTTAGCAAAAATGAATCTGCCTTTTTTGTCTTTTAGCACTGTTGTGACTTGGAAATTTAGGTCTCTACTAAGTATTATGGCTATTCTGTGGGCCTTTCCTGAGCGTGGTGCCACCCATGACTGAAGTGGGATTTGCTCAGGAGTTTGCTTCCTTTGGGTGGGGGTTGTGTATTTCCTGTAGGAAGGTATTGCATGGTTTCATGGTGTTTACATACAAGGTGATGCATTTTCTTTTAACAGGGTTTCCCAATCCCCTCACATTTAGTGTAATTGCTTTTAAGCTAGCCATTTTTTATTTTTTAGGATGATTCCCTACCAACCCGTCTGGGTTGTCCTGTGTCTCTCACCTTATATTGTCTATCGAACCTAGGGTGTTGTGATGACATATAGTGTGGTGGGTGGGGTTAGAGTTAGGGGTGGGCTGAAGATTGGGGGGTAGGTTATAGAAAGTAGCATACATGCAGTTATATAGGTGTTTGGGGTTGCTTGGACCATTTGGCTCCCAGCCAGTTGGTCCAGCATCTCAGCTGGCATGGAGCTCCTTCTTTGAAAACAGGCCGTCTTCCCTTTCGCTTGCAATAGGGGTGGGTCAGTGAGACGGTGTCAAGCGCCTTTGTGGCGCTTGTGTTGGGCATAAGGTTTTTAAACAATGTTGTCAGTATTGTTAACAACATTATTGGTTTGTTGGGGTATTAGGATAGGGATGTGAATATTGGCATGCTTCTTAACGAGTGCTACAGTGCTATAACACTAATTTTAAAAATAAAAGGGGGGAAATATTTCTAGTCACCACCATTTTAGCAATGTGCTTTCCCCCCTAATTATACACTTCCAATCTTCACTTCTGGTTCAAAACAAACATGAAACACTTTCATAGCAATCATGGGCGATCACACTTTAATGAAGAAGTGCTTAGCGCTAAATAAATAACTGATTTTTATTTTATTTTTTTAAGAATCACTCAGGTTTCTTCTTCAAATGGCCACTTAGGTGAATTAGATCTTTCCTCCCCCTCCCCCACCCAGCAGCTCTGTCACACCCACTGGTGTGGATGGGACATAGCAGGATGAACATACAGAAAAGTGCAATATCCCTGATAGTGTGCAAAGTTCAACTGCAATTCCTCTTGTACCTTACAGTGGAAGAGCAATGATTTTTTAGCGCTAGGAAGCCACCCATCTGGAAGCAGTCCTGGTTTGCTTTGCTTGCTCCATGCCACAGGGAAATGAGCATCTTCACAATCAAAACACACTGGGGCATGGGGTGAAAAGACTGAGATGGGGAACCATGGTCATGGATTCACATAGCCAAGGTGGGGGTGGTTAGGTAGGTCTGCTTCATTTGGTAGGTCTGCTTTCAACTCTGTGCCAGTGGTACATTCTCTTCATTCCCTACCCATACGAAATCCAGGTTTGTCCTTCCTGGGTTGCCCTAAGGCGCAGCTGTGAAAACTTGTAGACACTCATTTTCAAAATGGCCTCCACCCTTCTCAGTGGGGTATGTCAGGTCTGGTTTGCTATGGACACTACACAGGTCAAGAGCAGAGAAACAAATGCCCACTACCCCCACCCCAAGACTTAGAACCAACCCTGTTGTCCTCTTCAACCCACCCACCACCAGAGGCCATGTAAGGTCACATGTGTGCCTGACTGCAAAAGGAGAAGGTGCCTATGTTTGGAGGACCTCTGCCTGTCTCTGTGCCATCGTGAGTGATCTGTAGGTGCCAGAAGGGGCTATGGCAAAAGAGCACTGAAAGAGAGGAGGGTTCATGTAGGCAAATGTATGAAGGGGTGGTGTATCTGAAGCATGTCCTTGATTCAGAAAGGCATGCAGGGAGAGAAGGCATCTATCTTCTGCACTGGTTCTGAAGCTTAAGGTAGGACTGGGCTGAGTGTATCCGTGTCAGAAAAACACAAGGAAGGCAGCAGCAAAGAAGAGGCATTGTGGGATGGTAGGTATGTAAACAGGGAAAAACTGGTGGGTGTCTCACATGATTGGCTTCTTCTGGATACCCAAGCAGAGGTGAGTGGCGAGGAACCCCAGGGAAAGTACCATCAGCCCTTGACTCCAGCAGTCTTTGTTATTAGCTGCTGTCTTAAGTGTAGGGGTGCTGTGGATTTAATGTGCACCTCCACTCCCAGCCCCTACCTTGGGGACCAGAAATATCCATTATACTCCCTATACTGCATACTGTTGGCTATGCAGGTGGGGGGTTGGAGTTTTCCATTGCTGAAATGCCTTCTCTGCAATACTTCGGGGTTGATCCTTCATTGTCTTCTTCCCAGCTCAGCTTGGCATGTAAGGAAGAGATGCCCCATTGCTCAGTGGCTGCAGCTGGCATGTTTTGCATCTGCTGTTAAGTCAGTGGGAGCGCTTGGTTGCGCCTGACCTACGCAGGGTACAGACGCAGCCCTTGAGGCACAATACAGGAAGGGCCCTTGGCATCCCCACGGGGAGGAGGAGTTTATTTAGACAAGGAAACGTCAAGGCTTTCTCCTCCCCCCTTGACCTTGGCCTGGGAACAGCATGGCTTCATGGCCCACTGCGCTTCATACCTCCCTCAACCCAACCCCATGGCAGCGAATCTTGTCAATCTGCCATTTTCGGCCCCCAGGCTCCCTCTCTCTGGGCCAGGCTACCTCCAGGACTGGTAGGTAGAGCGAAGAACAGCGGCCAGTGCTGACGACTCTTCTTGATCCATGAGGTATATCAACAAGTCCCACCCTGGCTGGCTGGGTGGGTGCTTGGCCCATCACGCCCCCTGCTGGAATGTTCTGTGGCTCCTCCGGCAGGGCAGGCGGCTAGGGCATGTGGCTGCTGGCGCCATGGTAGGAGCGCAGTAAGACCTTGTGCTTGGTGGCCACCTCAGTGCGCTGCCGCTGGTGCTCCACCAAGAACTCTTTCAGGCGGCTGGTGGTGAAGGTGAGGGTCTGCCGACGCAGCTTCATCAGGTAGGCGTCCTGGAGCCAAGGGTTAGCAAAGCAGTCCTTGAGAGCTGGGCGGCTCCTGCAAGGCCAAGAGATATTAGGATGAGGCTGCCTTTTTCCTCCCCAGACCCAGAAGAACAAGGAGGAAGTAGGAACATGACTGGAGGAATGAGCTGTGGACAACATATAGGAAGCTGCCTTATCCTGAGCTGGGCCATTGCTTCATCTAGCTCAGGAGCAGCAGCCCTTCCCAGCCCTACCTGGACACTCAGGTGACTGAACCTGGGAGTTTTTGCGGGCCAACCAGCCTCATATAGGCAATGTGCTTAAGTCTAATTAATGCCTTAAGGGGTTAAGATCATAGAGTAAGCTGTCCTGCCAGGCTTAGCTCACCTTGGGAGGAACTGGGCATTCAAGCCTTTGTTCTCCTTCAGTCCACCTGAGAAGAGGCTAACCTGGTTGCTCCAGCTTAGCTGAATGGCTCTCACAAGCCACTCTTGACTTCTACCTATACCAATAATTTAGGAACCATCACCACTATAACGAAGCCAAGTTTTACTGCCTGTGCAGTTTTCTGAAGCACATGAATCTGACCGTTGAAGAGTTTATATGTAAACCATTTTTAACATAACCAAATGTGGTCCTTTTCTATGTTAGGGGAAGAGGGAAAGTTTGGAACTCACTTTAAAGGATGCACATTTTAAAGGTCTAACAGCCTATCTTGGCACGCCTTAATTTGCTGCATGTTTTGTGATTTTAAATCTCTGCTGGGGTTCTCTTACTTGGCTCAAACCTGGATCTTGACAACCAGAAATTCTCCCTTTTGTACCTATATTTCCTTAAGCCAATGTTTTTTGCATGCAGAACATAAGCACAAGCTCCATCACTGGGCAACAGTCCTTCCCCAAACATGGCCACACCCAGACTTCATAGCAGAAAATTTGGGGACTGAGGACATAGCTCAGGACTCTCATCTCCTAGAACAGCCCATTCTCACTCACCAGGAGTCCTGCATACCTGGGAGTATGCCATGTTGAGCACAGTGGAATTTACTTCCAGGCACACATGCCTAGGATTGCACGGTCAGTTTGCTTTAGAGACTGAGTACAGTCCTACCTAGCTTCCTCTGGTTTGGAATTACATGTCCTAGTATTGTTAGTCCAGAGGGGCTGCAACTCCCACCATCCCTGACCACTGGCCATTTAGGCTAGGGCTGATGGGAGTTGGAGTCAAAGGACATTAATAGGGCCAGATGTTCCCCATCCCTGGTACAAACGCTTTAAACATCAAGGGTGATGGTGATCTCAGGGATGCTGGACTCAGACTGCATTCTGCTACTGCTGAAAAGATCTACTCTGGAATTTCTCAACCTAAGCAGCTCATTTAGCTCTCAGGACTTTATTGCTGAACTCCAGACTAATCCAAGACTAAGCAGTACCTGCTTTTCTGACACAGGGGCTGTGGCCATAGCACCACTCCCATGGCTCAAATGCCACCAGAGAGAGAAACCTCCGAAATCTGAGTCTTGCCTTGAAGCTCCCCCAGATTCTAGGTCTGTCTGTTCCACTGCTCTTTACGAAGGCAACTTTGCCTCGCCACCCATCCCATGGCCTTTCACCCTTCTTTCACTCACCATGGATGGGCAGAGAGAACCTTGCGGATGAAGAGTGCAGCACTCTGGGAGACGTTGGGGTACAACTTGAAGGCATCATAACGCCCTGCCAGGATCCTGCTCTCTACTTCCAAGGGATCCATTTCAAAGAATGGGGAGCGTCCACTGAGCCTGACAAGCAAAATAGAAGATAAAAGTGCAGGGCACACACATGCACAATATCACTCGTCCATCAAACCAGCACTCCCAGCAGTTTTTATGGAGAAGTTTTTATGGTGCATCAGAGATCTATGACTGCAGGCAGGAGTCTAGAATAATCCTGTCCTTCAAGTGAATCTGGTCAGGTGAGTCAGAAAAGGCGGCTCTGGACATCCATTTCTAATTCCACCTCTTGTCCCCTGCTTGTCAGATTCCCACATTCACCCTCTTCAGCCATACTTACATGATGTATATGAGGACTCCCAAGCCCCAGATATCAGCTGCCGAACCAATGGGATCCCCCTTCACCATTTCTGGAGCTGCAAAGGAAACAGTGAAGGATCATCTCTTTCCCTGCACAGAAGCTTCACCACTTTACCCTGGCCTTTGACAGTTAAAGGTTTTTTTGTTTAACCTATACTGTGCTGCTTTTATTTGGAACTCTTTTACTCGGGTGGATGGTGGGGTGGGGGAGAAGTGTTTACCTGACCTCCTGATAGGTCAGTCACTACTGCTTATTTGGAGAGGTGAGCTGGCTGCGAATTTGGCACAGCAAAAAACACACTGGCAGAGCCACTCTGGTCTCCTGTTGGTGTGTTTGCACCACGCCAGTGTCCCTCCCATCCCCCTTTTCTCTCCTGGCAAACGGCAGTGGATCACAGGCCAGAAAGTCAGGTAGGTGTCTCTGCCCCTCCATGCCACCTCACTGCTGGTTTTACTTGTGTTTTTTTAATAGTTGTATAAACTGCCTTACTTGCTTTTATAATTGTATGATTATATTTTTATAAGCTTTCCTGGGACCTTATGGTAAATGGTGAGCAATAAATCTTATACAAAAATAAATAAATAAATTGCCATAATGAGCCCAGAGGGGTTTCTGTTTGTTGTGCTAGAGAGACCCACTGGATTAAGCTGATTGATCCTCTGCCGCTCTATGGTTAAGATGCAAGTGAATCATCTGTGGTCTAGCCTGGGAGGGGAACAGAACTGTGTAAAGTAAACAGTTCTAAGCCTGGAGCAGCAAATCACACACACACACACACACACACACACACACACACACAAAACAACCCTAGCAGTAAAGTGTCTGGGGAAAGCTCAGTTGCCTAGAGCATGGTGCTGATAATGCCAAGGTTGCGGGTTCAATTCCTGTATGGGACAGCTACATACTCCTGCATTGCAGGGGTTTGGACCAGATGATACTTAGAGTCCCTTCCAACTCTATGATTTAAAGTTCTGTCCTCATCTCCTAGTGTGAGTCCTGCAAAAGAGTAGCCTAGGAAACCAAGAACTTAACATTCTGGGGAGGGAGGAATTCCCCCATTTCTGCCATCTCCACTCTTTGGTGCTAGTCCCTTTGTCAATTAAATAGTATGCAACTCCAACCCATTAGCCACATGTATAGCTCAGCCTATAGGTACCACGTATGTTAATTCCATGGCATACTTACTCCACAAGCAGTTTGCCTTGCCCACAAAATCTCACACACATCCTCCCCTACCCAATCTTCTGGTATGCCAATTCCATAAAGATACTCACCCATGTACTCCAGTGTGCCAACACGACGCCCCAGCTGGCGCAACACCAGTGGGTTGTAGGTCTGGGCACTGCCAAAGTCAATAATTTTTAATGTGTTTGTGGGGCTGACAATGATGTTATCAGGCTTCAGGTCGAGATGAATGATGCGCCGTCCGTGCAGATATTCTAGTCCTTGAAGGATCTGTGTTACGTACCCCACCACATCATCCTCTGAGTAACGGAACCTGTAGAGTAAAGCATGTTATCGAAAGGATAGAGCGAAGGACACAAGAACCATTCCCTTGCACTTGTACTGGTACAATTAAACAATATGGTACCATTACTCCTAAATAAGCTGTCAGGGAACTGCCATCAGTACTGGAGGGGGAGAGCAAAAGCCAGAGGGATTCCAGAGAGCGTCCAGGGATCGGGAGAGCAGCCCATCTTCTGGGGAAGAGAATCAGCGTAGCACCAGTGGAGAAGGGGGGCTGGTGGGGGAAGTGGCGAGGCGATCCCATGACTCCTTGCCTGGGACCAGCAGAGAGACTAGAGGTCCTCCGTTGCCCACGCCCTCCCTGCGCAGGAGGCTTCCGCGCAGAGAGGGTAGGTGGAGACTAGGCGTCAAAGAACTTCTTTGCTGGAAAAAGTTTAAGAAACGCCCACTCACGGATTCTGCCAGCGATTGAGTCAGCCACGGGCGAGTGGCTGTCCGGACAGAGGAGGTTCACTTTGGCAGCCCAGCCAGGTGTTTGCACCCAGCCAGGAAGATAGGCACCTGCTTACACACGAGCAACCCCCTTAGGAACCATTACAGAAGCACACTGGTAACTATGTTATACACAGTGCAAACCCATGATTATATTTTCTATTTTTAAAAAACAGCTTATACATCTATTTTTTGTTTCTGTTTCATGCATTTGTTGAACTGATATTTTCTTTAAAAACTTTTCCCATCTGTACAACCCCATTCAAGGCCCACCTATGATGTCTTTTGCTGACAGTGGTCGGAAGTTAAAATTTTAACCCCACCCCAACCTCATCCTTGTGTGTTGCTGTGTGACAACGGGGGACATTAAATGATCAAGGGCTGGTCAATATGTTATTCTCTTATTTTCTTATTTTCATTTTTACTTTCAGTCACTTCACCACCACCCTGTTTCTGTTCTACATTACTTTGCAATTTCCTTTGTTCCTGCTGCTTAGGCTTTGCATGTGCAATCAAAATAGCACGCCCCCACACAGGAGGGAGGACAGGGACAGGACAGGGATGCCCCAAAGGACATCCCAGTGAGGATTAAACAGACTTAGCAGCCATGGAATTTTGACTGACAGCTGGAGGGACATCAGAGAAATGGGTGGAATGGAAAATGGGACAAAGGCACGAGGGGCTGACTGAACAGAAGCACTCCACACAGCAACATGTTGCTGTAGGTTCCACTTCTTGCGACTAAATACCACCACCAGATTCATTCTCTCATAATGCTAGAGCTCATGAACATCCGCTGAAGCTGAATGTTGGAACATTCAGGACAGACAAAACAAAGTACTTCTTCACGCAGCACCAGTCAAGCTATGGTGCTTGCTCTCACAGGAGGCAGTGAAGGCCACCATGTTGGATGGCTTGAAAAGAGGATGAGACAAATTCATGGAGAAGGAGAGGGCTATCAAGTTGCTGGAACCACAGGAGGGTTTGAAGAATCACATGGAGTCTGAAACATAGGGGCGAGGCAGCCCCTCAACCCTTTAGGGAAATAGGCAGCAGTTACCTCTAGTTGTCTTGTGTCCACTTGGGGTTTTCTGTCCTGTGTTTTATCCATTTGTTGGGTTTGGTTGTTTTACCCCCAGCCCACCCAATGCTCCAACTGATTGTGATATTTCTGATTTGAATCATAGCCTAAATATTTTGTAATTCCTTCCCCCACCCACTCTGGTTCTGTATCATCAGCAAAATCTAATGTTTTATTGAAGTCATTAATCATAATATTGAGCAGTGCTAGATCCAGGACAGAGACATAGACATTTTGGCTGCCAACCTAAAAAACACACCAAATGAATTAAAATTAAAATAAGAGGCTCTGGAAACCTGTGCTCTATACAGACTGTTCTGGAAAAAAGAAACTCCACTTAAAAGTGTTGCAAGGAGTATCAGTTGCACAACAGAAAGCTACTTATGATCCGATGAAACAATAATAATAATAATAATAATAATAATAATAATAATTTGTTATCATCATTATTATTATGATATACTACTAATTTCGAAAGCACGTCAAAATGCAAGTAGATAAATAGGTACTGCTCCAGCAGGAAGGTAAACGGCGTTTCCGTGCGCTGCTCTGGTTCGCCAGAAGCGGCTTAGTCATGCTGGCCACATGACCCGGAAGCTGTACGCCGGCTCCCTCGGCCAATAAAACGAGATGAGCACCACAACCCCAGAGTCGGCCACGACTGGACCTAATGGTCAGGGGTCCCTTTACCTTTTTAATTATACATGTGGGACGTGACAAAATACAGTATCTCCTGTCAGGATACTGCATTCCATTTCTACCCATCGGTCTGCATTCTATGCCCACTGAGCATGTTCAGTTCTTATTGGGCTGTTTAGGTCTCCCCACCCCCATAAATGTTTTGTACTTTTGCAAACCTTGGGGCTTCCCTGAGCCTTTTGTTCAAGGGTGGCACTGTTTTGGCTACATGAGGACTGGCACTCAGAGATCTGAGGTTGCTGCCAGTATATCATCATGATGGCAGTGCTATCAATTTACATGGCGCTTTATAGCAGGGGTGGGGAATCAGTGGCCCTCTAGATGTTTTTGGGACTCCCAACTCTCACCAACTCAGCCATTGGCTGTGCTGATGAGAGGCAGAATTCAACAGCATCTGGAGGACCATGAATCCCTCACCCCTTTTCTTATGCAAAGCAACAACAAAAAAGGTCTTTGCCTCAAGGAACATATACTATGCATTTCAGCCACAAGAGGAATAGGAGAGGCAAGGGTTAAGAACTAATGACTGTAAGCCCATCAAGTTGCACATTCACAGGAATCCGCTCATGTCAATCTCATGAACATCAAAGCGCAGGAAAGGTTTATATCCATTTATCTTTTACATATTCACAGAAGTAAGATTGCAGAAAAAAATTCCTCTGTATAATGTGGTCCTCAGTCACTAACTATAATGTGTATAATATGGTCCTCAGTCACTAAGTACTCTTCATTCAAGCCAGGCCCTTCCTTGAACCATCTAGATGTATTTTACTAAAGGTGTCCTGCAGTGTCTTAAAGCATAGCATATTTACTTGCCTCTTGCTGTTCCAGATTATAAAGCAGAAGATGACAAGGAATAGGTTCAAATGTTTGGGTCGAGTGGAGGTATCTGGACTGTGTTACTTTTATTTCCCTTCAGCTCTACTATTCTGACTCAGTGGCACAGTTTGCCCTCTTCAATTGCCCTGTTGTGAATAGGTCCAGTTATCACCTCTGCCATGGATTTTCTGGTCAACTAAAACTGATTCAGGCCCACAAACTGATTCATGCCCCCACTGCGTGTGACTAGACCAACACTTCTGTCTTGTCCTGGTTTTTATGTTTGCAACTCTCTGTTACTTGCTAGTTAGCCACACCCCTCTGTGGCCCCATGCTTGGCCCTCTCAGACACAGAGCTTCTCCTCTTAACATCCTGGAGTCCCACCCCTAACCCCCTCCTGCCTCCCAACCTATCCCCCAACAAACCTGTCAACAAAGTGGTAGAGGATCTCCTTCCCAGGGCAGTGTTCAGCTATCAGCACCAGATAGCGGGGGGTGATGTAGGCCTCGTGCAGAGTCATGATGCGATCGTGGTGTAGGCCCTTTAGGATCTCGTATTCCTGCAGGACGCTCTGCTTGCCTTCCGTTTCATAGGGCACAATCTTGGCCATGAATCGCTTGCCCGTGGCATTCTCCTTACATTCCCGAATCACTCCAAACCGGCCCCTGCACATATATACATGTAGCATGCTAAGTGCATGTCTGGACGCTTGCTCGACCTGCCTAACAAAAGCTAAGGCACAGTGTACATAGCTTCTGTTACACAGCACTGCACATGTAACCACAGAGTTCAATGGATATGACAACAGTTTTCATATAGTTAAATCACCCAGGATTGGCTGAGACAGAGTGGGCCAAGATTGGCCTGTGGGCTGGAGGTTCCCCATCTGCTTTACAGAGTGAGACTATAAGACTGTGATAGTACAGTTTTGGACAGTACCACTCCAGATCACAGCTGCGAAGGGGGTCACATTTTTGAATGCTCCATCTTGTAACAAGTTCATTGCATGTAGTAAGCAAGAACATTAAGAAGAGAGTTTATAACTAAATGTTTCTGATAAGATAGTTTAGTACATATAAGGTTTTTTAAAAGCACTGGAGGGAACATTCAAAGATATGTGTTTCCCAGGCACAGCAGTATGAAGTAGTGCAATCCAGAATTCCACCACTTTGGTCTACTACTTTAAACTGCATAATGCGTAGAAAGAGCTCTTGAATTTGTGTGAGAAGTTTAATCTCCGTCGGCTTAGTTGAAATGAAACCACTGCCATATGATTCTTGCCACTTTCATGCAATAAACATGGTTGTGTGATTGGGCCTGTGGAGATGAGAGTCGGAGAGTCAAGTGCATGACTGAAATGTACCACAAGGGAATGGAAGGGGGTTTAGCATCGCTTGGGCACAGAGGAGAAGGAGGGCTTCTGGTGTGGGGTCTAAATCTCTGAAGATACACTGGAGGCAGCGGACGGGGGCAAGGGAGGCTGCTAATGCTATGGCCACAACATGAGAGGCCTTGGTTACATCCAGGATCAGAGAAGGTCGGTTGCTGCACCCAATGCTGAGAAATTCCTGGTCCAGAAATGGACTAGAGGGAGGCATCATTCTGTGCTGCTTTGCACGCTATCTAGGAGAAGGTCTCAGGTTCAGACCCTGACATATCCAGGTGCAGGGCAGGGAACAAGGCTTTCTCCTTTGAACCTGGAGCACCAACAACTAGAAAATAGCGGACCAGAATGACTACTTCCTGCACCGGGCTGTCAGCTTCCTATGTCCCTATGAAAGATCTCTTACCTTGCTTTCTCATCCAAGAAGGTGTAGGGTTTTTGAGGGACCCCTTGGCGCAACGACGACTCGTCCTTGGAAGTTGAAGTGAGCCTGCCCTGAGCCCCACTCCCAGCGTCCCGGCCAGGGGTAGTGCTGCGGCTCAGAAAGCGAGTGTGAGAAGGCCCCTCTTCTGGGCTGGGGGTAACTGGCTGGCTGCGTGCACCTTCCGTCGTGCTGGGCTCCCTTGGTGGGATGGAGATAAAAGAGGTGGCCATGTAGGGAACAGCTTTCGGGGAGACGGTCACTGGCGAGTCTGCCGCAGGGGTTGGTAAGGCAGGAGAGATGGGCGAAAACTTGGAGACGGAAGAGCCAGGGGAGGATGCCGCAGCAGGCGAGACCCTGCTGGGCACTGAGGCACTGTGGGTGCTGAGAGAAGATGCTGTTCTGGAAGGCATCGAGTCTGGCTCTGGAGAGGTGGATGGCGCAACAGCTGGAGGTTCGGAAGACGAGGTCTTCTTGGAGGATGGAACCAGGGCCGCAATCGGGAGCTTGGCCTTCACCGTGGCCAGAGGCTTTTCCTCAGGTTGAGTCACTTTGGGGGCAGCAGGAGCCTTGCCCCCTTGTGCCGGCACTGCCCCCTTGTGCTTCCTGGGAGGAGAGGATGGCAGGGGACCTGTATTTCTGCGCACGGGTTGGGGAGACTGGTCAGTGAGGGTCTGGGTGGATCTGGTGAAAGCAGCTTTCTCCGCGGCAGTTGTACTCTTTTTGGCAGTGAGAGCTGAGAAGGCAGTCTTGGGTTCTGGGAGAGGAGAAGAGGCTGATTTAGGCTCAAATTAGGAGGGCCTGCCTCTTTCCAGAAGGCAAGGGAAAATCTATAGAGGGAACCCCTCTCAGCTACCAAATCTATAGAGGGAACCCCTCTCAGCTACCAAACAGTGGGAATCCCAACTATGGCAGAGCCAGCTCAATAAAAGAAATATCCTCCCTACGAGGGCAGCTGCACCTTGATACCATGAGGTGGGCTTGCAGCCAGAATTTAGGACATGGCTTGTGGAGTACTTGCAAGCACAATGGCTGCATACGCACCATTCAGTTTTTGAAGCATACCATATATCTGAAGCAAATTCTCCCTCAAGAATCCTGGGAACTGTAATTTGTTAAAGGTCCTGGAGGGGTAAACAACAGCTCTTAGGATTCCTGGTAGTGGTGGGAATGTATTTTCAATGTATGGTGTGTACACAGCTATGGCAACCTATTGGTTGGTTCAGACTGTCAGGTCTAAGAGCACCTCCCTCGTCCTCACCTGCACCCTCAATGAAGACCTTCCCTGAGGGGTTGCTGTAGGGGCCTTGTCCGGCCTTGTTGGCACAGGCAACACGAAACTTGACCATGCTCGCAACAGGGAGATCTGTCACGTTGAAGTAGCAGTCAGCGATGCCTGAGCTGACCAACTTCCACTCATGCTCTCCTGGGGCGGGGGAAGAAATAAATGAATTAAAGCTATATGCAGTAAATATAACACATTAAAGACCAAACAAAACCAATGCTGAAAACCAGAAACAACAAAAAAATAAAACCACAGAATGCAGGGGGGGAAATCAAATGAGAACGCAGTACAAGAAAAAAAGATTTGGCATCAGACTGAAACGCAGGTAAAGAGAGGGTTGATTAGGGCAGGGCAGGGAGCTCCACAAAGCATGGGGAAGAATGCAAATGAGACAGGACTGTAAATAGCTTGGTCCCAAACTGTTTTGGGGCTTTGTAGTCATAACCAGGATTTTGAATTAGGAACAGTTAGCCAATGAACAATATTGGAGTCATATGCTTTTATAAGCACCATCCTAGCTACTAAATTCTGCACCAGCTGAAGTTTCTGAACCTTTTCCGGTATCAACTCCACATAGGGCGTGCACCCTATCTGCTAATCTGGATCATGTTACCAAAACATGTGTGACAGTGGCTGGATTTTGCCTCCGAGGGGCTCACTGGAAGAGGTTGTGCCTTGCATGAAGATTGAATCTAGTCTTTAAAACACCCATCTCTACAGAAACGTGATGAACTCCACATCTTGTCCTCAGATTTGGGCTGAATCTGTAACTGAACTGCATATAATGCAAGAGGATGGGGAAGGGAGACTACTAGGAAGCAATACTTTTCACTCTTGTACCACCAGCTGTTTGGGAATGGGCAGGCAACTAAAGGAGTAGGAATGAGAAGATGACTGCAGTTGCACTGTAGCCTTATTAGAAGAATAAAAAATTCTGCACATGCGAACATGGAGCCCCAGAAGGTCCACAAAGAACCAGGGGAATGCATGTGACGACTAGAGCCTCTGCAAAGGAAAGGGCAGAAAGCAGCTGGCAATATTTTCCACAGCCCACCAGTTCATACCATCCATCTTCCGTTCCAGCGTGTAGGTGCAGGGTGCCTGAGTATCTGCTGGCCTCCATAGCACCAGGACTGTGTTCCTGTACTTCTGGGGGATTTCTGGGGTGCCTGGTCTCCCAGGAATCTCTGTTAGGAACAGGTTTGAGAAAAGAGAAATGAATGGAAGAGCCTGAGATAGTAACCTATGAGATATGGGATGGAAGGATCTGTCAATTTCGTTTCTCAGTTTTTATTTCCCCCCCCAGTTTTAAATTCAATTCCCCAAATTTTGCAGGAATTTGTGGATTTTTAAAAAAATATATACACCTCATGTACCATAATTTTAGTACAAATTTCTCCTGATAAATTTCTGCATGCATTTTTTAAAAAATTAATGTACACATATTTACACAAATATCTTCATTTTTATGCATATATTCCTATAATACATGCATTTTTGTAAACATTATTTGGTTGGAGAACTGCATTTCAGAATTCAGATGAGTGTGAATGTAAAGGGAGAGCTGTTTCAGAATAGGTGAATTTGATAGATTCGGTTGTCAATGCACACTGAATCATATTTCTCTTCCATTGCTACATGAGATATATTGCCGCAACAGGCTCATAGATGTTTGGTTGGGGTGTTGGGGAACCTCAGGACACTCTTCTTCTATCCTTACTTGCTACAGCCAGGGTGCAGGAACTGGTGGCAGTGCCCAGCGCATTGGTAGCATTGCATTCATACAAGCCTGCATCCTTCTTGGAGACTTTGGAGATGGTGAGCAGCTGGCGGCCATCTTTACATGCCACAATGTTGAGAACACCCTCTGATACCAGGGTGTTCTTATCTGCAGAGGACAAGAAAACCGATCCATACAACCACTCTAGGTATATCAATATCGCACACTGCCTTATATCCTCCTCCTGTAGCTTGTGTTCTAATGCATCTTTGCCACAGAGTTAATACTCAGTCATGTGAGCTTCATCAAAAGTCGGAGCACCTCTTTTCCTGGCTGAACCCAAGGGGTCCCTATCCCAACAGAGTTCGGCACTTCTGAGTTCCAAGAGGATGTAACCATTTGGATGGCAACCAGTGCAAGGATACACAATTTGCACCATGGCGATGCAGGGGTATGCAGCTAGGTCTGTCTGCATGGACGCCCAAATGGCAGCTCAGTTCTGGGCTTGACCTCTCCTAAGCTCTGTGGCTGAACCTCCCTTGGGTGACATTGCATCATGGCTGTCTGGTAGGATACCTGTTAGGAATCACACACTGGAAACAACTCAGCAGGTATCAGGCTCCACCTTTCTGATCTTGAGAGTCAAGAAACTATATTGCTTCTTCCAGCCCCAACATGCAGACACACATGCTCCTTGTGACACAATTACCTTTCATCCACAGTATGCGAGGGGCAGGGCTGGCTGCGGGAAGGCAGCAGAGTTGCACTGCCTCTCCCTCCAGCAGTACCTGGTCCTTCAATTTTATGTGGAAAACTGGAGGGAAGTCTGCGTTGGACAAGGAATAAAAGGGGTAAATCAGAGGCTGCTTCCAAGTACCACACAGATGGTGCTAAAAGGTTTGGCAGGAATTCCATCCCCAGCATAGAAATGATCCCCTGTAACAGGGTTGGGGAAACCCCAGGTCTGGGGGCCAATAGCAGCTCCACAGGACTATCTGCCTGGCCCTCAGAATTCTACACAATGCCTCTCTCCACAGGCTCCACCCCTTTTTCCCACGCTCCACCCCTCACTGGTCCTGCTCCATGGTTTCCTTGAGCATTTTTGCTAGCTGGAATGTGTCCCTGAATGGTAATAATGCCTCTTGCTTGCCTGGTCATTTAGAGGTGTGAGGAGTAACCTCTGACTTTTGCATGACTGGAATTTGGCCTGCTCTAAGGAGTCCCACCTCTGCCACTCAGTTCAGCCCTTCACCACCATGTTTCCCTAGAACGGCCCACTCTAATTGCCCCGGTGGCTGGAACTTTCTAGCACAGCTGAACAGGTGAGAGCAACTCAGACTTCCATTGGCCAGCCACACCAGGCTGAATTTATCTCAGTGGCAGCACTGGCCCCACACTCCCTCATGGGCATACCTGACTCGCTGAGCACATAGGGTTGACTCATAATGACAACACCGTCCCCTCTCAGGCTGGCAGGAATGTTGGGCTGTGAAGCAACCTTGTCTTTCTTGGATCTGGACAAGCTCCAGCGTTCCCAGCGAGAACCGCGCCGCTGGCTTTCACCAGGACCTGTGAAAATGACAGATATGAGTGGGCTCTTTCTTGCCAAGAGAATCCTGGGAAATGGTTGGGGGGCCTGAGTGACGCAGTGCTTGCTTTAAAGACTGTCTCAAGGCAAATCTAAAAAATGTAGTATAAACACTGACAACTGGGAAACACTGGCTTTTGAGCGCTCCAGTTGGAGAACAGCCTTTACCAAAGGTGTCATGGGCTTTGTAGACACTCGAACTCAGGACGCAAGGGAGAAACGTGCTAGGAGGAAGGCACGCTTGGCAAATCCACACCGTGATCAACTCCTGCCAGGGAACCAATGTCCTCACTGTGGAAGGATGTGTGGGTCCAGAATTGGCCTCCACAGTCACTTACAGACTCATTGTTAAAACCGTGTTTATGGAAGACAATCTTACTTGGCTATGAGTGATCGCCAAAGAAGAAGAAGCTTCTACTGGATGTGTGGTGTGCTCAGAGCAGGATTAGTCACTCTCAGATCACACATACTCCTCCACATCAGCAGTGTTAGCATGCTCTAAAATATCCAACTTATTATTCTCTCTTTTCTCTCTCTTCCTTGATCCCTAGTTCCTCCAGCATTTTCCTGGAACTTGTACCACAACCAAAAAAGTGGCCAACAAGTTGGTGGAACTACAATTTGTAAGCCTCACTCCCTTCCCCACATTAAAAGTCATACAGCACTTATAAAGGATGCCTTTAAACATGCCCAGAGGAGCCATGATCCCTCAATGGAGAAACATCAACCATAACACACACACCCGCTTTCCCAGGTGGGAAATGGTTGTAGACCATTGCTCACCGCTGCCTGTGGATGTGTCAGACTGGAAGGATTCTGTGGAAGGGACACTTGCAGACTGGGCTGCCAGCTGGTTCTGCGGGATACCCACTTGACGCAGGTTTTCCCCCTCAGAAGTTGCACGGCGCAGGTGAGAGAGGAAAGGAGCTTTCTTCTCAGGCTGCCTGATACGGTCGCCACCAGCAGCAGCTGCCTGGTCTTCCTCGCCACGTTGCGAGTGGCTGCGCAGATGCGTGGAGAGGCGCCCCATGGTGGTCCCGATCTTCCTGCGCACAGCCATGACGGGCGACTCACTGGAGCCAGGCTCCGACAGCTGGCTGTCCGAGTCCTTTTTGTCCTTGGAAGCCAGGCCCCCAGACAGCCTCGCTCCCCCTCCTTCCTCCTCCTTGGCCTTCCTCCTCTCGACGGGAGGCGTGCGTCGGAGTCGCATCGACATCCTGCGGATGAAGCCGCCCTCCTTCTCCACTTCATGCAGGTCCTGCACAGAACGAGAGCGCTCGCCCAGGTGTCGAGAGACCCCAGACTTGGACAGCTCCAGTGGGGCACCCACAGGGCCTGGCCGGTAGATGCCCTCTTCCCGCGGCCCGGCCAGCTGCCGCTCCTCAGACCTGGAGAGCAGCTTGCGGCCCCTGCTGAGGGAGCCTTCCCTGCCTCTCTTGAATTTGGCCTCAAAGACCTCTTCGGAGTCAATGTCCAGGATGTGCTCAGCACTGGAGGAGCGAACTTGGGGGGAGGGTTCCTTGCTGGGGGTCTGCGCAGCCTTCTTGGCAAAGGCAGCAGTGGGGTGGGACTGTGTTGTAGCTGGAGAGGTTTGAGGTATACCTTCTGAGGCAGCCGCAGAAGGTTCTGCAGCCTCCCTGTGAGGGACCTGGGATGACTCGCCAGCCAGGCTCTGCATGACATCAGCGTAGGCCGAACGCTTGGGGGCCGAGCTGCCTGGGGTGGGTGAGATGGGTGTGCGAGTTGTTGGCTTCCTTGGAGAGCCTATGGCTTTCACAGCTTCTGGAGCATCAGGTTTGGACAATCTCACCAACGCCTTTTCCTCAGGTCCCCTGGCGGTTGGTCTCCTCAAGCTAGCCCTGCCGATGGGCTTTGTTCCCGCCTCCGCCTCAGGGGTAGGCGGCTTGGAGGGAACCTCGTGTGGCGTGTGGGGCCTGGATTCATTCAGAGCGGAGAGGGACGGCGTCTCTTTCAGCCTCTGGACTTCGGCCTGGGCTAAGGGGATTTCCAGCGGTGCTCCGGAGCGGCGGTGCAGGGTGACAGGCTCCCCGTCGCCTTGGCTGAAGGAGCTGCTCTTTTGGAGGAGGCGCCCCTCAGGGGGCATGTGCTGCGGAGCCGTCTCGATGGAGGCTGCGCGCGCCATCTTGTGCCCGGGGGGCAGTTGCTTCTCCAGCCTGGGAGGCCTCAAGCCCTTTTTCTCAAGGCCGAGGGTCTCCAGCAGCGGCCCCCGCAAGCCGCTCAGCTTACCGTCCACGGGGCTGCCGTGCAGCAGGCGCTGCCGCATGACCTCCAGGCGCTGGGTGTATTCTTCCTCTGGCAGCCCACCCTTCCTGCGGTACAATGTGCCGGGGCTGGGGCTCCGATGGGGCAGCTCCATGGAGGCTGCTTTGGTCAGGCGTTTGCGGGAGTGGGGCTCCGCTTCATCCGAGGGGAGACTAAGCAACAGGGCGCTGTCAGCAGAGCTGCCGCGGCGCAGCTCCCCCTTACGCGAGGCTTTGTCAGATGCTTCTGGGGAATCCAGGCTGGAGCCTTTCTTCAGGGCCTTCCTGGGGTACTCTGGCCTTTTCTGGGCCTCGCGAGCCTCCTCGTCGGAAGAGCCAGGCTCCTCAGCCTCTGTGGAGCGCTTCCGTGGCAACGTGCCCTTCTGCCTCCTGAAAGAGAGCTCTGCTTCTTCCTTTCTCTTGGGATCCACCACAGCTCCCTGCCCCTCATCATCCTGCCACTCCATCAATGTGCCTTCTTCATCTGCTGGAGCCCCCTCAGGGCCGGGAGGCTCATCATCTGTTGGGATCTCAGTTAGGGACATGCGGGAGCCGGAAAATTCGGGCTGATGGGGCATGGGAATGTAGGGCAACTCCTCTGGGTCATCAGAATCCGAAGAGGAGGACAACACCGAGGTCTCCTTGAGCAGGCGAGGCACAGCAATAGACAAGTGGCTGGATGTGTCCTCTAGGAGCTCAGGAATTGGCCGTGGCACCATGTTGCACTTGTAGCTGATCTGGGAGCGCTGGGGAAAGAAAGCACACACTGAGGGGAGAATGGGATGGAGCTCAAGCAAAGACCCAGACAGCCTCTGTTCCACCCACACCTCATTTCACAGGCTTGGCTGCCCACCCTCCTGATGAAGCCAGACTGTAGCTCCCAACATCCCTGACCATTGGACACGTTGGCTGACCAACAACATCTGAAAAGCACCATGGAAAACCGTCAGGGTCATATGCACACACAGACACTCACAATTACACACACACCACTTGTGCTTCATGGCAGCATTTTCTGCACAATGGTGTCCACCTTAACATCCACCCCCTCCTTAATTTTGCTGCTGGAGGGAATTCACAACCGCAAATCAACCAATCAATAAATTGCCAGCACGCTGACAGGTACCAGGTTTACCTGCCATTTCCGGCGAGATATGAAGAGCTTGAGATGATCTGTACTGATGCTCTTGCCCTTGGCTAATGTCTGAAAGGAAGGGTGGAAGCAGGCAGGGTCAGAAGAACAAGTAGAGCTCTGTAGCCGGGTCAAAACAAAGGCCTATCTAGTCCAGCCTGTTTCCCAGTGGCCAAAGAGATGCCTCTGGCTCAGGCAGCTGGAAAGAGTTGCTTTTGCTCCCTGCATGTGTGGCAGAAGCCTTTGCTTGAAGGAACCTCTCCCACTTTGAGCTACCAAGATTTTCTCCTGCCTAGAGAAAGGCACCACCACCCAACATGGGCCCCACTTCTCTTTCTAAAGAGGCATCAGCAAATGGACTTACCTTGAACCAGGGGTGTTCCAGGGTCTGATCTGCATTGGGTCTCCTGGGAAGGAAAACAAGAACGAGTCAATATGCTAGTGTAGAGGAAAGCTGCAGCTAAAGCCCACACACCACACACTGCTCCTCAGCATGTCCTCTTCCTTTCCTTCTGCTTCCTCCAACCCACCTCCGATCACTCTCCTCTCTCCCACCAAAAACAGAATGGCTTCCTCTGATTACTTGCCTTCCAATGCTCCTTCTTCCCAGGCTTGAATCAAAGGACTGTGAGAGCATTTCCTTGCTTTCTAGAACAGCTAACAAACCTCACAGCTTAAAAGAGTGAGATCACTCTTGCACAATCACCCTTTCCCCCCCAAGAGGTAGGATTAAAATACATTACATAAATAAATAAATAAATAACACACTATTCTTGCTTTTTGGCGGGGTGGGAGTTGTCCCCAAGCATTGTGTGTCTTTGGGCTCCTTCAGACAACTTGTTTACTGAGCTGTCATCCTGATTTGCTTAAACAAAGCTTACACAGACACAGAGGTTATGCCATGTCTGGTCTTCATTGAGCATTCGTTCCGATTTGTTTGTGGGGAGGTTATACAACAATGATCGTTCATCCTCATTTGCTAGTTTGGGGTTCTTATATCTCCTTAACCATTCATTCGTCCCACACTTTCCAGTGCATTACTCTGTAATTTTCCTAAGTGCAAAAGGTGTGTTAAAGTGGGTGTAGTGCGTGTTGGCCCCTTTGGGCAGTTGTTTTATTGTGTGTGTGTTCTGCAATATGTTCTTGGTACAATAACAGTCTGTTAGAGATTTATTTTGGTTTCCTTTGACTTCTGTAATGCCTCCTCAATGGTATCACATTATTGCCACCTGTAGAGGCTATACGGCTACAAAAGCTGAACAAAAGTATACCAGAATCCTTGTGGTATAAAAAGTCGCAGGATTTCAGCAGGAAGCCACAGGATCACGTGTGGCCACCCTGAGAGCATCCTGAGCACAAATCATCATCAATACACAATAAAAAGGATGTCTGGAGGGGCCCTAGAGCATAATTTTCTCGCTGCAAAGCCCTGGCAGCCTGCTGGTGACTTTTACCCAGGTAGGGGAGGCCTGGAACTCTCTTTGGCCCCCACTCTAAGGTGGCTTTTCTTTCTGTGCCTCTGGATTCCTTTCTCAGAGAAGGAATAATTATAGTTGTTTTTTCCCTCTCTCTGCCATGGGGGCAGGGAGTATGTGTGTGGGGAGTCCTCTTTGCATCCCACACAGGTAAATGCCTCTATCTAATCCTCAGGGAAACCCTTAATATACCCCATTACTTACAGGCGATCATTAACCAGTACTTTGATAACAAAGCCTTTAGCCTCTCTCGTCAGTCCTGTGAACATACTCTCCTCAAAAGCCACGTTGTAGTTGCGGATGTTCATGAGTGTAGTCTTGTCATTCTCACCCACAAACGGGGAGATCCCTGTGAGACTGAGAGAGGGAATAGTTAGAAAATCATTGGCTGGCAGGCTTGGGGCAAGCTTTCTGGGTTTCCAATGCCCTTGCATGCAAGGATGTAGTGATGGGGTGAGGAAATTTACTGGTGTAGCTTTTCAAGGTTCCCCAAGCTGTAATTCACACCCTGGAGACCGTAGAGCATGGCTCTCTGCAGAGCTGAATGGGAACACTATGTCAAAGCATAGTGGTGGAATTATCTGCTTCCAGGACAAGGAAGAGCCCTGGTATTTCTTATTGTGCCTTCTCTTTACCATAATATGGTAGAGCTGCAAGGGAGATGGGAGGAACCTGAACAGTCCTAGCATAGTCCTCCAACCTGAGGCTTACCATAGATATGTGATTACTCCCACTGGCCTGTAAAAAAAGAACAGACAAAATGTCAGTGCTTTGACAGGACATCTCTAGGAGGAGTTAAGTTATATGATCCAGGTGGTACCTATACTTAGTGATCTTAAGGATAGATGGATTAAATGGGATGATGGTATCAGGGGTTGAGCTGGTTGAGGTTCTTTCCAACTCAATGATTCTGTGATTGTAAGGTTAGGGTCTGGACAATAGAAGGGCTGTTTCAGTTGTCAGATAAGGTGTGGTGGCTTTGTTCTGCAAAATAGATGGCCAAGTAGAAGTGATCTGTTTCTACAGGAGCTAAAGGCTGGAAACCCCACTGCCAGAAGAGAGCCTTTTGGGAAGGGGGCTTACCTTCCCTCTCCCAGCTGTGGAATGTGCTAACTCATATGCCTCTGTTTTTGCTCTCTGCAAGAATACTATGTTGCTAGTGCCCCCCCCTAATATGATGAGGGAGAAGCATCTGCTGGTGTGTGTTTAATGCTGTGAAACTCCACCTATGTTCAGCTTGTACTGTATGCATGTGAAAATAAACCATATGTCACAAAACAAAAGCAAGCCTTCAGAAATCAAGTTTACGACACACTCCTGGAGTGCTCATACTTGGAGCCTTGGGGTGCATGTAACAATAGATAGATTAGATTAGCCCCTGGCTAGCAAATGGTATGGCTCCATCATCCGGGAGTCCAGAGCACTAGGCCATTCTAGGGTCTGCAGTGTTCGGATTTGTAACAGTCTTCAAGAGGTCGGGATCCAACTTAAGGTTGAAACAAATGCACTACAGTAGAATGGGCAATAATGAGCCAGTGCATCATGCTCACACTCCCCAAGTAAGACTTATACAAAAAAGTGTTTTGCACTGTCCTTAAGGGAAAACAGCATGGGCTGATCTGCAAGAGTCAAGGCAAAACAAGCTGCACAGTCCATGACATGGAGCAATCCTTACGCCTCTCTTGTGCAGACTCTGCCCCATGCAAACCAGCAATTGCAAGCCCAGGTCCAATTGACTGGACTGCAGGTTAAGCAAGGGCCTATCCCAGTAATTCCTCCTCTCTGAAATTGCCCAATACTCAAGCTCAGGAATTCCCCTTTAGCTTTTAATTTCTCCTTTCTGGTGCTCATTTCAGGGATGTGTGTGCACAGACATACATCATATTGTGCAGGTGCATCTGTTTACCAAACATCGGTGACACCGGAGACTGGACTCTGGCTGACAATCTCAGGGCCCACAAATTCGGGGGTGCCATACTTGCAGTACTGCAGCTCATCAGGAATCAGCTCTTGGGCATTGCCGAAGTCACAGATCCGCACCTGATCGCTGCCGGGTTCAGCCAGCAGCAAGTTTTCAGGCTGTGGGAAAGGAAAGTGGAGAGGTATTAAGGAGGTGCCCCGAGAAAAAGCTGCTAAGCAAGCAAAATAATTCACAACTGTGAAATGTGACACTCACCCACAATGGGCACAGATTACAGAAATCATTCCCTTCTCCAAGGGATTCCCTACAGCCAACATTGCATTATTCACACTAGTGAGCTATGCTGTGGTCTTCAGAAAGGTGTCTAGCCCCTTTTCATGTCCACTACTTCCTCAATGCCATGCATGCTTGTAACTATTTCCAGCAATCTCCTGAATGGAGGAGCGTGTGTGTTTATTGATCCCTTAAAGGTAAAGGTAAAGGTACCCCTGCCCGTACGGGCCAGTCTTGACAGACTCTAGGGTTGTGCGCCCATCTCACTCAAGAGGCCGGGGGCCAGCGCTGTCCGGAGACACTTCCGGGTCACGTGGCCAGCGTGACATCGCTGCTCTGGCGAGCCAGAGCCGCAGACGGAAACGCCGTTTACCTTCCCGCCAGTAAGCGGTCCCTATTTATCTACTTGCACCCGGAGGTGCTTTCGAACTGCTAGGTTGGCAGGCGCTGGGACCAAGCAGCGGGAGTGCACCCCGCCGCGGGGATTCGAACCGCCGACCTTTTGATCGGCAAGCCCTAGGAGCTGAGGCTTTTACCCACAGCGCCACCCGCGTCCCATGCACAAATCCAGAGAACAGTACCAGCATGTCACATTAAAATTTTCAACGCCATGCTAATGATCCATCTCCTCCAGGATGCATGGATGGAGATCGGAAAAGTGAACCACAACCTACCCTCCAGAGGTGGCACAACCAGGTATGGCAGGAAGCTTTATTTGAAAAATGCACCCAGCCAGAGGTGAAATAAAAAGTGGCAGGTTCTTTTTTCCCTCTTATAATAATTACAGGGTGGGGGAGCCCAGGCCATCTCTCTACTATCAAATCTTTTGGTGAAGTGTGATATCATAGGTGGGGCAGCATCATTTCTTATCGTTTCCCATAGAATGTGCATGCCTCCTGCCCCCATTTTCTTTCATTGTTTTGTGATATATGTGTCCTAATGGTGAGATTGTATACAAGGTGTGTCACCTTCCTGGTGTTATTCCCATTCTAGACAGGGGATGGAAAGGTTCGTTCTTTCCTTTTCTCCTTTGTTATCCTCCCACCCTAAACATGTTTTTTTCTTCATTTCAGCAGTATAATTAAGGGAGGGATGCGACAGGCACCCATTATCTGCACTTTCCGGAAACAACTGAAGACATTTTTGTTCAGACAGGCTTTCCCAGCTGGATAAATGGGTCTTTACCACAAGTGTCTACAATTTACGGTTTTAGTTTTGTTTTAAATGTGTTTGCTTTTTTGTGTTTTTAACTGTTTCTAATTATCTTTAGTGCACATCGTCTTGAGACAGCTGTTCAGAAGGCAACTGATAAATCAATGATGACAATAATAATTTTGTTGCTGTCATTGTTGAACAATTGGGGAGTCAGAAATCCTTGCCAATCTACATCAAGTCACCCAGAAATCTACTAGTAGATCACAGTCCCCCTTCTGCTCACCCTTACTGTAGTTTTAATAGAATTAAAACTATGCACATATATAAAATCTATCAATGTTTAGTTGTTTTTTAAAGGATTTTTTCCTATTTTTTTTATTTTTAATCTGTAAGGTGCCTTGAGTCCCTTCAGAGGAAAAGGCAGGGTATAAAACAACAACAACATACTATAGATTACAGGTACCTTGAGAACATCACTCTCAGAAGATTGGAAGAAATTTAAGGACTATTTACAGAAATATTGCAAAATTAATGAATGTTAGAATGATGTCGGATAGAAATTAAGTGGTTTCCAGCTGTAATGTTTTAAGTGATATGGGGGGGGGGGAAAGGTGCAGAAATAGGTTAAAACTTATTGATAAGGATTTGCTGAACTAATAATTTGAACTGGAATACAAAAAAGGGAGGTATGAGGAGGTCGGAGAAATATGTTAATGAAAAATAAGCTTTGTAAACTCTACGTGTTTTTAACCATTTTTCTATTTTTGTATTTTTTCTTATTTTTTCTTTTTTTCTTTTTCATTCTTTTTTATTGTATTAATTTTGAAAACCTTAATAAATATCTTCAAAAAAAAAAAAGAGAACATCACTCTCTATTTAACAAGCATGTATTATAAGGGGGGTTCTGCCATCAACCTCAGGTTATTTGGAATTTTTCTTCTCACAAGGCAGTGACACACCTTTGGCTACTCAAGCTGGTTCTTACTCCATAAGCTCCCCAGAACCTCCTTGCAGCCCATTCATTAGCCCAGTGGAGATCTGGTGGAAAGCCAAGGATGTTAGGGAATTGAAAAGCAAGGGAGACAAGCCTGGAGCCTTCCAATTCTTTCTGCAATACAGGATAACAGCTCTCACCAACACATTTCTAGAGCAAAGTCTAATTCCACAGCATCAAAGATCATATTAGTTTAGCCATTCCCTGTCAGGGCAGGGCCTGACAGACAGCAAAAGGACTGCTGCCCAGGAAGGAAGGAACACCTGCTGAGAGTCTGAGGGTCCTGCTCCTGCCCCTCTCCACCAGGCCTAGGGCGGGGCCTGAAAAAAGAACTGCTGCTGCCCAACAGAGAGTACTGTTTACATTCTTTTAAACTGCTTTTAAACTGCTTTTTAATTGTGTTTTTTATTTTTGTTTTAAAAAGTAAATTGTTTTTAACTGTTTTTATATGTTGGGTTGTGTGTTATTCGGCTGTTTCTGTTGATATTTTGATTATGTATTTTGTGTTTTTATATTGTAATTTTATCTTGTGAACCCCCTGAGACCTGCAGGTATAGGGTGGTATATAAATTTAATAAAGAATAATAAAGAATAATAATTTTGTGCACCACATTAGTTTCCTTGGGAAGAAGGGCTGGTTGTTAAACTACTCTTGGAATCATAGTTCTGTGAGGGGAGCAGCCTTAGCAAACTACATTCCCCAGGATTCTTTGCGGGAAGGAAGCCATGACTGTTTAAAGTTGTATCGTAGTACTTTAAATGTATGACGGGTCCCATGATTTCAGTCTGTACAAAGGAAGAGTTGAATCCCAACTGGGCTGAGCCAAATGCTCAGGGAATACAGATGAGGGCCAAGGCTGACCACAGCAGGAGACGCCAGGGAGCACTCACCTTAATGTCAAGGTGCAAGATGCCATGATGGTGGAGGTAGCTGACACCCTCCAGGACCTGCCGCATGTAGCAACGTATCTGCAGGGGAGTAGCCCAGCAACAGTCAGAGTAAGGTACAGTCAAGCAGAGAGACATCCAATTAGACACACACAGAAGGAAGGATTGGAGCTCAAACCACCAACTTGTCATTGCTATGGAAATTTGCTCATCCTTGTCCCTGGTACTTGTTTAGCTAGGTTTTTATTTTTAAGATCTATTGTTTTTCAATCATTTTCAAACTCTATGATTTTACTTTACCTGCTGCTTCACTGCCTATACAGTTGTTTTCTTTTGCTGTGGTTTTTTTATTATTGCATGTAAACTAATAGAAAAGCCATACAGGCTGAAAAAGGGGTGTTAATACATTTTCTAAGAAATGAAGCCCTTCCAGGACAATGAAGATAAGATGGCTTTGAGGGCCTGTTCCCATGACAGCAGCCTGCTCTTACTTCAGATTCGCTCACAGAGGTCTTCCTCGCGATCCGCTCTAGCAGTTCTTCTCCTGTGCAGCTGTATAGTCCGTCAAGGGAAATGTCATATAAGTAGAGGCCTCACCCTGCCAGCTTCTTAAAAGCAGTTTCCTCCTAGGAGTCCCTCATAACCATGACCAAAAAATAAAATATATATTTTTTAAATGGCCTACTACCCTGGATACTGGGTCTCCCAACCACCACCAGATCTCCCAAATAGAGGATACAACTCCATGACAATGATGATGGCATTCCTCTTCTCAAAGGCATCATGGAAGTAGACAATGCGTTCGTGGTCCAGCTGAGCTATGATGCCAAGCTCACGGCGTGCTGATTTCTTAGCTTTGGCGCGGCATGGGATGAACTTGGCAGCAAAGGCCAAACCGGAACTCTTCTGGGTCACTCGCCGCACGTACGAGAAGGCTCCCCTGAGGAACAGCACAGGTCATCATGAGGCACCACCCAGACCCATTCCCTGCTCTTTCCCTTGTTTTGCTGAGTTATGGTCATCCTGTTTTGACCTTGGCCCAGCTGGTCAAGGAAAGAGGTCAGAGGGCATGGCAAAGTGACTTCTCCTGTGAGGATGGAGGAGTGGTGGAGAAGCAAAGCGTGATCTCGAGAGAACAGGCCCAGCCCCTGCTGTCTTCTAGTCCTCTCTAGAAAACTTGTTCTAAACCTGAAGGGAGAGGCCTCCAATTAATATATCAATTAAATGCTGGTAAAGCACAGGTTTTTACCAAAGCAACATGAGAAGCCTCGGTGAAAGGATCTAATCCCAGAGCAAACTTCCAGGGTTGAGGCTGTGCCACTATCACCAGCAGAGTGTTCTGGAAGCCGGGAGGCTTCGCCACAGTTCAGGGACAAGGTGGTAGTACAGGCAGGTGTCTGCTGCATCCTTCCACGTACTTGGGAGTGAGAGGCAATTGCCCCCCTCCCCCCCCAAAGAATCGATTCAGATTAAATCCCCATATGTGAGCAAAGGTGGAAAAGCAACAAGATGCTGCCACTGCCTTACTGTGTGAGCTTCTGACAACTGCACTGAACCCCAGGGATCAGCAAACTGTACACCAGGGAGACAAACCTGGTCAACCCATTGGTGGACCTGTGTTTGTAAGTCCAACAAAACTCCTGTGGCCAAGAAGTGCATCTGTTCCTTTGCATGTCAAGGCGACTGACCTGTGGCCCTGCAGACGTTGTTTGACTACAGTTTCCATCACTGACCATGTTGGCTGGGACTGATGGAGGCCAACAACATCTCCATGGTCACAGGTTTCCCATTACTTTTTAAGGAGCCTTCAAGCCTGAGCCACCTCACACCAGGAGGAAGGCCCAGTATAACCTGCCTTATCTTCCCTGAGGACTCCCTCACCTGCCAATCTCCTCGTGGACATCGTAATATTCAGCCAGGCGACGAGCTGTGTGCGCGGCTTCTTCTGCCCGTGCGGCGTCAGCATCTGGCACAGCTAGAAAGAGCAACAGTGGGAGCAGCAGTGACAGATCAGGGGTATTGGGGGGGGGGAGCATAAGCAGCACAAGACCATGACTCTTCCTGCCCCCCTTTGACATTCACCTGGGAAGCTTCATCATCCTCATGTAGAGCTGACTCTTATCCTATTGGCCCACACTGGTACAATATTATGAGAGGAATAAGAGTTGTGCAAATCTTTAGCAGGAAGTCCATTATGAGGGACTCCTTTATGGACTTGGGTTTAAATTAGTGGTTCCCAAATCTTTTCCCCATGGACCACTTGAAAATTTCAGAGGGTCTTGTTCAGGGGTCGGCAGCCTAAGGCCCATGGGCCACAAGCAGCCCATGGGGGTCATTTAACTGGCTCATGGACCCTCGCCGCCTGCTCGGTCGGCTCCTGTATGCCGTGCTAAACCAGCGCAGAGCAGAGTGGGAACTGCCTTCCACAATGCTGGCCGGCTTCCCATTGGCTGCAGGAAGCTCCTGCAGCCAATGGGAAGCTGCACACGCCTCCTCCGTGCCGGAAGGAGTGCCGGAAATAGCGTTTGCACGCACTCCGGCCCATCACGGCATCTGCAGGACCGTGAACCGGCCCAAGCCACAAAAACTTCGCTGATCCCTGGTCTTGTTGGACCACTTAATAATTTTTCTGCCTCATGTAGCAATTATGATGTCGTTCTTATATATTGTTATTCCATAGAATTCAAACTTTAATACAATACAATACAAGATGAGAAATAAAAGAAGCAGTACAAATACAATTAAAAATCAATATCACTATTTAATGCAATGGGTGCGCCATTCCCCATCTTCAACCTGAAATCCACAGACACACCTGAATGAGTGAATCCCTGGCTTAAACATCATTGGGGAGGGGATGAGCATCCTCATGCACACTCTGGGTGTGTTTCCAAATTCACATTTGACAACGTAAGAACATGACAAGGCTCCTGCTTGATCAGGCTAAAGGACCATTTGGGGTAGGACTCTGTTCTCACAGTGGCCAACTGGGCGCTGTAGCTCAGCAGTAGAGTATGTGCTCTACGTGCAAAAGGTCCAAGGTTTAGTTCCTGGCATCTCCAGATAGATCAGGGGAAGACACCTGCTTAGAACTCCGTAGACAATACTGTGCTGGATTTTATAAACTGGTTTGATTGTATAAACCAGTTACCAATGTTCCTTGTAGGGTTCTTAGGCTGGAACAGAGCAGAGATGGTCAATATAGCTCCTGTGATGGGCAGGTAGTCTCTGGTTTGGTCAGGAGCACTCTCAGTATGAGAGGAGCGTAGCCTTCTGCCCTTGCATAGTCAAGTCAATGGAATCTTCTGCCTGTTGTACTAAAGCCTCCAGCTCCACCAACTGACCTCAGAGATGCTGGGTTGGGCAGCACACATGCCATCTCTAGATTTGAGCATTGCCAGTTGCAATTCTAGTCTTGCCTTGACACCCACCATGGTCCAGTAGGAGACCCACAGCCAACACTGCTTTTGCAGTCCTGGCACCCAACTAAAGCCCAGCAGCTCTTATGACTAGCACGATATTACATACCTGCATGGACGACTAGCTCGGCCTTGCAAGACACTTCTCCAGCCAGGTTGCGGGCGATGCACGTGTAGACCCCACTGTCCTGCTCTGTGGTGTTCAGCACAACTAGCGAGCATTCGCTCTCCTCGTACACAAAGCTCAGGTGGTTGCTTTCCGTCAGGAGCACCTCATCCTATTGGGGATGTTTCATCAAGACAAGCCACTTGCAAACATCAGGAAGGCAGAATCATTTCATGTGGCAGGCTTCCCCAACCTGTTGCCCTCCAGATGTTCTTGGGACTACAACTCCCATCATCCCTAAGCACAGGTTGAGGAAATCTCCTTTATGGTTTTCTCTTACTGTGCTGCTACAGGCCCAGTTTTCTTCAGGAAACTGTAAGAGGATCAAGCTTCTCTTTGAGACTCCCTGTCCAAGGCCCTTTCCTCAACTGATTCTCTTTCTGAACAAACCTAAGTGTCTCTACTTAGTTGTACTACTCAAGATGCAGGGAAAGAGAATATTAGGCAGGCCTTAATTCCACACCATTGGGCCTTGGTTATTCAGATGAAAGGACAGAAGGCACATGCCCTGCTTCCAAGCACCTAGCCACTCAGAGACTCCTATCTCATGTCAGGCCAAGAAGCCCTTGAGTTGGTTAGGATTGAGGGGAATCTGCTCCACTGAGGAGAAGGCCATGGCTGAGATATCATGGGCCCTAGAAGTCCAAACTGAGAGCCACTGACAGGGTGGACACAGTAGACGCATAGACTGAAGCTTAGGAACATCCTTCAGTCACAGGCAGCCTCCCCAAGACCAAGACCCACACTCACCTTGTACCACATGATGTCCGGGAGGGGTTTGCCCTCCACCACCACAGAAAACTGTGGCGTCTCGCCCACCCCAACGTCAATGTCTTCCATGATCGATTCAAAGCGGGGTGCCTCTGGGGACAGAAACACACAATCTGTTGACGCAAGAGAAGATCCCCTCCCTAAGTGACCCCAAAATAAATAAATTTCCCAGCTTAGTTCACTAAAGAAGCTGCCTATCTTGCTCCCTCCCTCTGGGGAAGACCTTCTCCTCTGGCCTTGTGATATCCAGCTTATGTGAAAGCCTAGGACCGAGAGCAGACTGCTGCCCCTTGTGATACCTAGCTGTGGCTTGGGTGAGCCCTAAGTCTGCTTCCAGATTCTGGAAAGAGCTTAAAGGCAAGTTCTATCCCAATGGGTGAGGCTGTGACTCCATATATAAGGATGTGGGGCATGGTCGTCAGCGGAGACACGGCTGAGAGCCAAGACTGGGGATGAAGTTGGAGCATGTCAGGGGTTCTGGGCATCCCATACCTGCCAACTCCAAGCTGATGAAGCAGTGGTCATATCCATGCTGGTTGCTCACCTCGCAGGTCATTTCCCCCACATCCCCCCTACCCACCCGGAAGAATCGCAAGGCGTGCTGGTCATCATCGGGCATGCTCATCTCCCAGCTGGCATCGCTGTCCTTCAGCACCACACCGGACCTGGCAGGGACAAGGCAGAAGCGCATGGGATGGGAGGCTCAGGGTTGTATTCAACATAGCGCTAAGTCAGGTGCCTGCCAGGAGCACAGTGGGAGTTAGTAGAAGCACACCTTATAAATCACACTACTTTGGAGAAGAGACATAGTTCCATGGTAGAGCATCTGCTTGGCGTGCAGAAGGTCCCAAGTTTATTCCCTGGTGTCTCCAGGTAGGGCTGGGAATGTTCCCTGTCAGAGATCCACAACCAGGCAGTATACACAACACTGAACCAGATGGATTGCTGGTCTGACTCGGCATAAGGAAGCCTCCTCTGTTGCACCCCTTTTGCCACTAGCAGTTCCTTGTCACCTTGCCTCGCCAACTGCCTCTGTGGCTTCATACCAAATCCAGGTTCCTCAGCAATTAAGAGCACAGCTCTTGCTTCTGTTCAGAATCTTAACACTGAGCTCCTGATGAGAAGCACAACATATTTCATGGGGGTGACTCATAACACAGCTCTTTTGATTAATTTGAAACATAAACATTAGCAGCATGAGGAGCTGTTGAGTCACACCTGAAACTAAAGTTATACAATATAAAAAATATGTTATAATTCCTTTTCATGCATATTCCAATAAATATGCATGGTGAGAATGAATGTTCAGCCAAACACTGTATAACCCCCTCAGTGCCATAGGTTGCTTAAATTGTGACAATTTCATCCTTGGCATCCACCTAAGATATTTCAGCTATATATCTGAAAGTGGGAACATGAGACGCACAGGTGCTTGCAGAGACGCATTAGGGTACTGTTAGGGGAGAAAGCAGGGAGCCCAAACTGTGGGTGGAGCCAAAGGCAATGACAGACAGCGCTAACTAATCCCAGTTTGTACCCATCCTTCCTGTTAAAAAGACTAAGGAGGAAGAAGCTGAGAGCCAGTACCGTCTCCTGGACTGTTTCTAACTACAAAGGCAGGCAAGTAGGGGCTGGGGTTGAGGATGATCTGGGATTGTGGGGCAGCATCCCATTCTCCTAATGGACCAGCCTCCACTGCAAAGACCTGTATCAGACAGGTGGACTTACCAAAGGGGACATGGTTTGCCATTGCTGAGTTCAACATTTGATGGCAAACCCAGGCTTGCGCTCCAAGCTAAGGACAAAATGGCCTTTAAATTGTGAGTCCTTCAGCAACATCAGATTTTCTGGTGAAATTATTCTACCTCACCTTGAGCCTGGAGACTAGGGCAGGCTATAAACAAGCAATGAAACAAAACACAGCAAAAGCGAAATACCTTCCTTGCAGGCCACTCTTAGAAAAAGTCGTTTATTTTTTCTTTCCCTTTGACCCTCCTCCTCCCTTTCCCAAAGATACAAGGCAGCTGTTCTCATCCCAGATCTTAACATCGTCATGGCACATGCAGTTGACTCAACAGCCTACCAAGAAGTCTGTGAGCTGGATTCTATAGAAGTGACTTGGGAGCTTCCCTACCTTCTCCAGGTGACAGCAACCTCTACGTGGTTGAGGGTTACGGTGATGCTGGCCGGCTGCCCCTCCACCGCATACACCACATCCGGCTTGTCCAGGATCATGGGGGCCTCCGCTAGGTAAGGCCCTGCAAGCACAGCCACCATAGAAGACAACACAAGGAGGTCAGTTTGCTGTTCTAGATGGGGAATATGGAACCTGTGGTCCCACAGAGGTTGCTAGACCACAACTCCCATAATCTCTCACCATTGGCAATGCTGGCTGGGACTATTGGGACTTGGAGGCCAACTTCTGGAGGGGACACAGGTGCCCCACCCTGGACCATCAGTATGTAGGGGAGTGGACAGATATCCAAGTTCTCAGCTAGCTAGGTTAGATTCCTGTTTTGACACATCAAACAGGAATCCTGACTTTGGGAGTTCACATTCCAGAGGCCATTCCTGAATAATTCCTGATTTGTTGTACCCAGACACTGAGCCCGGAGCCAAATCTCCTCTAGCCCAGAATAAGCATTATGCCAAAAGTGCTCTAATATGGGCTCTTGGCCGCAAGGGGGAAACCCACTTCTAGCAGTTCTTACGTGGGACTTTCAAAGTGTATAGAGAACATGCCAAGCAAAGGATTCAGCAACTCTACTTCAACAAAGGAGCTACTTCAAAGATGCTGGAGGTGGCAAGCAGTTCCCCCAAGGGAGAAAGCATTTATGGCTTTCTGCCATGGGCTCTGGAGAAACAATGGCATTGATTATATCAGAATCTTTATATTTAGGATTAGAACCTGAGTAAACCCTGCAGCCTAATTATAAGACCAGAAAGGAGCAGAAAGTTAGAAATGAAACCTTTCCTTCTGTTTTGTTATGGGCCTTTGGCTATTTGCTTCTGTCTGATTCTATCTACATATGCTTCTTGTTTAACCACCAGAGCATCAGACTGAGACTGGGAAAATCTCATTTGCCCTCAGGCATCATCACTCCAGCTTGGGGTATGTGTGTGTGAGGAGACTACCATAGAGTCAGCTTCTTTTCCATTTCCCTCCTCCTACTCCCCCCCCCCGCCACCTGTCCTCTTCCCCTTTCCCTGCTTTGATGCTGCCTTACCACGATCAAGGAGCTGCACAGCCTCAGTGGGTGGAGAGGGCTTGCTATTAGCCTTGGCTGTAGCTGTGAGTACACGGAACATGTAGCGGATGCCCTTCTTCAGAGCCAGGACAGTGTAGCTGGTGTCATGCACCCCCGTGGCAATCACAGTCCAGTGGCTGCTACCCAGGACCTGCTGCTGGATGGTGTAAGTCACAGCTGCAGGGTCTGAGAACAGAAGAAGAGAACTTCCAGCAGAAAGCTAGTGAGGCTATGCATCATTTGTCCAGAGTCAGGACTTTGTGCTATGCTTGTATGCCACCCCCACTCAATACTACAGTAGTGGGGAGGCAAGGACCTGTCTGTGAGTAACAAGGATATGGTAGGCTTTTGGGAAAACTGGATAATACTCACCCTCTGGATGGTTTCTCCCCCTTAAAGCTAATTGATGCCCTTTAGGTTCGCATGAACAACAGCTTTTGGTCAGCAACAACAGAAGTAAAACAACAAAGTAAGTTTCAAGTCCTTATGGGCTAAGAAGGATATGCTTGGAAGTGTGTAACACCACCTGAAATTTTCAGGTAGCTGAATAAGATTTGTGGTAAACTGTTTAACTGGCCTGCACATATTTTGTATACCATAAAGTATACAAAATAACAGCAATTGTGCAAATTGGCTTAATTTGCAAAATGCAGCTTTTCTGAGGCACAGCTTTGTATGTGTGGGATGTGTGTGTGTGTATGGATGTGTGTGTGTGTGTGTGTGAGAGAGAGAGAGAGAGAGAGAGAGAGAGAGAGAGAGAGAGGGAAGCAGATACACTCCTAACAACAACCCACCAGTGCTAATGTGAACGCATTTTCCAGTCAGTGTATGCAAATGTGTAATGCCCCCTTTGCCTGCCAGCAGCACGCAGAGAGAGTGGGCTGTACAACACATCAATGGCAGCTGTCAGTGAGAGCGGGGGCCTCACTTGCAATTGCAGCACCAGATTGTGCACCCACCTGCCCAGTGACAACTGCCAGGCTGCCCAGCAGAGGAATCCAGTTATGTGGAATGGCCTGCCCTCTAAGATGCATTTGCCCTACAGCAGGAGAGACTGGGGCACCAGCTCCTGCATCTGACACCAAATTCTCCCAATTGGTACCTCAAGCAGCTATTTCTTCACAGCCCAGCTCCTTCTCCACCCGGCTGCCACTACACTGCCACTTGCCTTCCTGGCCCTGCTTACCAATAGCTGAATCCAGCCACTTGGGCTTGTTCCATTTCAGAGTGACTGCTCGGCCAGTGACAGCAGCTATGGCTGGCGGGCCATCAGGGGGTGTGGGCACCACATCTGTAAAAGGCAAGCATGGAGGTGGGTGAGGACCCATCAAGAACACAGGGGAAGATGAGGAGACAGGGGTATATGTACATATTATTCCTTTAAAGCACATCTGAAGCATGTTATTTCCCTCCAAGAATTCTGAGCCCTGTAGTTTGTTAAGGGTTGCTGAGAATTGTAACAAAGTGAGGGGTAAACTGTAGTACCCAGAATTCTTTGAGGAGCAGGGAAATGTGCTTCAAATGTGCTTTAAAAATATTGCGTGTACACAGACAGTATGCTCTGCTTTCTGATCAGGATCACCTTTGCCCCCTTCCCTAGGGGATTCTGAGGCTTGGGTACTTGTCTATGTTTTTAATTAGCGGGTGCTTAAGTCACTCTTTCTAGAGTGAGTTCCAGGTCTCAATGATATTATGTGGTCTCCTACATGTTAAAGGTTCAAACAGCAGAGAGCTGGAAGACATCTGAATTCCTCTATAGCTGACTTTCTTGCTCCACCAGAAGATAGCTCCATGACCAATTAAGACTGGAACCAGGCCCTTAGATTTCACATTTGCCAACCTTGGAGAGAATGATCCAAAATATTACAGAGGGGCATTCCACACTAGCACTGAGAAGATGTGTGGGGCTGCATGCCTGCAATGGGCATGACCAGAGGCAGAAGGAGAACAGGACTAGAGTCAAAAGTGACAGATCAACAGATGTGGCTCTTATCTTTGTCAAATAGGCTGTGTTCCAGCCGTGCAAAAGTCGGAACTTTCTACACCAACCCACCCTCACAACTCCAGGCAAGTGACAGGCATTGTTATAGTTCAAGGACACATTCCAGCCATGCAAAGGCACTTGAGGGTGTGGAGCAGGGCAAGTGAGGGTTGTGGCCTGGGAAGTGTCCCAAGGGCTGGAAGGAGACGTCTAGAGGGTCATAGTCAGCCCTCAGGCCCAAGGTTCACCATCCCTGGGCCCAGGCAAAGCACCTCATGGGGTGCTGATGCTGAACAGCAGCTCCTCCCACTGTTTCCCCATCCTTACCTGTGACATAGAGGTGAGCATAGCAGGTGGCCTTGCCCAGTTTGTTGGCAATGACACTTTTATAAACCCCGGCGTGGGCGTGACTGACAGAGATGAAGACCAAGCGATGCACATCCTTGTCTGCAATGGACAGTGGAAGGAAGGGAACAGATAACACGTTACAATCTTTGTACAAAGGAACAACCAGTGAGAGCCAAAGCATACAGGTACTGACATGTTTGCTAGGGAAATGATATTAGGGACATGGGGAGGGAAGGTGTAGCAATGGGGGGGGGAGGAGGTAGAATCCTGCAGGTGCTGCTGGGGTAAGGACGTACTGCCTTACAGGTGTGATGGGCACAGGCAGGAGGGGCCAGAGCCAGTGTGACGCAGGGGCAATGACACCCACCTATTGTGGTCCCAGCCACCTTTCACCATTAAGAGGAGGAGAATGGGAGACAAAGAGATCCGAGTTAACCTGGACACAGTTCTGCATATGCCCCTTTGGAAATCACGGGAAACTGTGCAAGTCACAGCACAGCTCCTGTGAGGCCTGAGATGGGGAACTTCCTGGCGGATCGTCCTCATGTTAATTTGTCAAGAGAGGGGGGATCATCCAATTTTCCACTTCAAGCACCAGTATGTTTTGGCTCAACCCTGCCTTATTTTCACTGCGAAGGGCTCAGCAATTTGCCCCCCCCCAGCTCCAGCTGGTGCTTCTATATCAAGGCCAGTGTCAGAGGTTGGCACAGTCGGGCATCCGCTGCAACCTATGGCTCTGCAGAGATTCCACTGCCAAGAGACTCAGGCCCCTTCCCCTTTGACTCCTTGCCACAGCCACCTTCCTCTGGCCCTACGGGGGCGGGGGGTGCTGAGCAAGGGGACAATGGTGCCAAGAAAGAAAAAAGGAAGCTGCTCACATAGCCACCTATCCTCCAGCTCTTTACCAAAAAAAAAATCTGGAGGGGCCTTGTTTCTTGTGCAAAGCAGCTCACAGATGAGATAAATTACAATCACCGCAACAACGAGGAGGAGGAAGAAAGAGGTGATGGCAGTGCACAGAGGCTCCCTGGTCCAAGGCCTCCCTGCTCTGGATCTGGCCCTGTTTCATGAGGCAGCTCCCTTATGCGTATGGGGGAAATGCAAGGGGAGAAGCCTACACTGCATCATCCTGCGATCATCAGTGCTCTCAATGCGCCGGCCCTTGTGGAACCAGGTGATGGCTGGGTAGGGCAGCCCAGCCACTTGGCACTCGAGCACAGCCTCCTTGGATTCCACCACGTCCAGGTCATGCAGCGGCCGCAGAAAGTCAGGCATGGTGAAGCGCTCCACTTCGCTCTCCCCTTGTTCCGGCTCCTCGGGGATAGAGGGCATCTTCTCCAGCTTGGAGCTGCAAGGCCAAAAAGGGAGAGGAAAGAGAGGTCTCAATCGAAGCAGCCAACCCAGCCACAGGGCTGCCCTGCTCATGGGACTCTACAGCCACATCTCACAAAGGATCACAGCCACAGATATAAGTCGGAGGTATCCTATTGGAACAGGAAAAGCCATCTCTGCAGGCAAGCCATGATCAGGTTTCACAGATGCAGGCAGGGTGGAGAAAAGCCATAGGGGAATTTCTTGCAAACATTCCCCAGGGAAAACAAGCAGCAGGCAAATGAGGGTTTGGAACGGCTTCCATTGTTACAGAAGGGAGATCAAGTGATCCCAAAGGAGCTGCGGAAGTATGAAACAAATGTGGATTATGGAGTGATTGCAGGGGGAAATAACAGAGCAATATCATCCAGTGTGTGGCTGGGAAATGAGGATCCCTAACTACTTGAGTTTGATAGTGACTATACAGAGATAAGGAACCATGTCAAGAGAAATCAACCAGGCAAAAGCAGCTGGCGAATATATTTCCTCCTGCTTCACAAACAGAAAACCGTAGGTGTATAAGGCAGGAAACGCCATACTTTCTTGGAGCAGTTTTTGATAGCCATAGGAAAATTGGCTGTTGTATGAAATAGGTAATATATTGGGTAATAAACTGGGTAATAATATACAGTACTGAACCCAACCCAGTTCAGTCGCTTCAGCGTTTTGTCCACGCTTAAAGAGGAATGGAAAAACATTTGCCTTTAACTAAAGTTGAGATGTCTTTGCAATCAACCCGACAGCTTGGCTCTGGGGAGGGATAATGCTTTTCATTGCCCTGGAATAACCAGATAACTGCCTGTTTGCATGCAGTGCCAGGAATATCTGCTATTCTGCTATAACAGATTGACTCTCCCGGTCCTTTTTTATATTACATGTAATCGGTTCAATTGGCCTTAATATAAAATGCCTCTATTTTGTCTGGCTAATGTCCCTCGTTTTAAGCATGCTAATTATAGTTGCTGATGCATCGAAGGATTTGTGCTCTGAAAGAGCATGTGCACTTATAAGACCTGGAACAGGAATACAAGAGCGGAGTATGTTGGGAAAGACTGGTAAGGCCACAGGCAAAGCTGATTCTCACAAGAGCCCTCTGAGAGTGACTGTGTTTGAGGGCCACTCTGGTTTGGGCAACGAGCCAGGCTGTGACGTGGCCTGCATTCCAGGGAGCTTCCTGTGAGCTTGGGTCAGTGAGAACAGAGGCTGGGTCTGGTTCTCATGAATACAGAATTACTCCCAGGTTGAGGAGTTTCCCCCTCATATTAGGATTGCCGGGCTGGGCCGGGGAGCAGCTATCACCACTCATATACAAATGTCAGTAAGGCAATGCATTTGAAACACAGAAGTTAATATCACAAACAACTTCTAGCTGTTTATTGCCTGACATTAATATGGAACTTGGGGGTGGGGAGAAGCCACACTGTGTAGTCAAAAGCCAAAGAAAACAAACAGCATTTATCCATTGGTCAGGATGGTTTAAAAATGTCCCAGGCCTTAAATGTGCCCTCCCCACAAAAAAAGATGCAGTGCCAGGGCACAGTGCAAGCCGAATTAGGAGGCCATGGGTACATTCACATAAGCAAATTAGCACAGGAAGATAGCGGGTGCCAGAACATTGGCTGTAAGAAATATTAAAATGCCCACAACTGACTGTGACCCAACACCTAAGGCAAGTGGTAGGGAACTTCAGGCCCAGGGTCCAAATGTGGCCCTCCAGGTTCTCTACCTCGCCCCAGACTACTACCACCCCACTCCTCAGGCCCCAAGTGTTTTCCCCCTCTGACTGCAATATGTTCCAGAACTGTAGAAATGCCCCTTGCTTGCCTGGAGAGAAGATGGAGAAAGGTGTGTGTTTGGGGGTGCAGAGAGAAAGAGAGAGAACACTCTCAGACTTTTCTGTGGCTGAAACGAAGCCTGCTGTAGAAAGGTTACCTACCACCCATGGAACCTTTCACCCCCTGAAAGGTTATCCATGTGCTAATGTGGTCATTGAGCTGAAAAAAGGTTCCCTGCCCCTGATTTAATGGGATATCCTGGCATCCAGCTCTAGGCCCCATCCTCAGCCCTTCCTTTCTCCTCATACTCACATCTGAGAGCTGGTTGCTGGTCTCGGCTCCTCCACGTACAGCTCAGCAGTGCACTCGGCTCGACCATGTTTGTTGCTGGCGCTCACTCCATACTGGCCCTCATCCTCGGAGCTCACGTGCAGGAGCAGCAGCGAGTACAGCCCACCGTCCCGCTGCAGGCGCATGGTTTCCCCCTCTTGCACAGGCTGGCCTGCATCAGACACATCTCAGTCAGAGAGCCCTGGTCCGAAAGCAAGAGGAACTAAGGCAGGCTTTATCCTGAACGAAACCAAGCCTTCCACTGGTTTAGGGCCTGGAATGTGGATGTGGCATCCCTCTATCCCTTGGGCCACGACAGGGAATGGAAATAAAGAGGGAGAGGCCTTGCCCCGCCCCACCCCAAAAGAGTAGCTATACTGAAATTTATGACATGGGGTAGGTAGGCCACACTGCCCTACACATGCTAGTCTTGCTACAAATGTGGGAGAGCTCTTTTGCCAGCAACCGGCTCCCAGTCTGAAGAAGAGGGCGGCATCCAGCACAGCTCAGGATCCTGAATAAAAACTTGTAGATCAACTTTGTCATCCAGAGCAGCGGCCGAGTTTGTAGCTGGAAACAGAGTATGCAGAAAGGCCTGCTGTGCACTTGAGAACTGTGGACACTCCAACAAGACAGTGAAGAGAATGCTACAGAGGCATGTACATGGGTGCAACCCCAGCCAAAAGCCATAGATACTGAGAGGTAGGGACTCTGTCCCCAGTCCTTAGGTGGACACATTTGACCATCATCAAATGTACTGGTTTCAATTCAAGAAGCTGATTGATGGTCTGCCCTTGCCCCCTCCTCCCAGTTGTCATGGTTTCCAAAAAGGAACGTGGAGTGGGGAGCAGCTTGACCCTGCGGCCTGATCTCTCTGCAACATCAAGGCCACCATGAATAGATGGGCACCAATCCCACACTCTATTGTCCTCCCAACCGCCCAAAAGCTGATTTTTGAATTCCCTGTTACCCAGAGCCTCCTGTACTGGGAGATGAAGGCTATTACCGAAGCGTGTCCAGGTGACAACTGGTGTGGGTTTGCCGCTGATCTTGCAGTCGAACCGTGCCATCCGCCCCTCCACCACAGCCACGGCCTCCAGCTTGCGGGTGAAGAGTGGCTGCTGCGAGGGCAAGACCGTCAGCTTGGCGCTGCATGTCAGCTCATCTGCAAGGCACAGCGAAGGGTCAGCTACAGTGGAGGGCCCTGGAGAAATCTCCCCTTCCCTTCCGAAAGCAGCCTCAGTGTCATGGATGGAAGGCACAGTAGGGGAAGCAGCTGGCAGCAGGTTGTGTGACTGGATTGCTATACCCTTGGGCATGGGACGGTTGTGAGAAGTTGTGAGCAAAGGAAACGTTGGGGGCAAAAGAGCAGGAAGGAAGTTCTTTGGGCATAGGGTTGGAGTTATTAAGGAAGAGGAGAGTTCATAAGCTAATTGCTCCTGCTTCTTTCTGGGCACTGTCTTAAAGCTGACCCTGGCTTACAGTTCTCCTTGTGACCATTAGATCCTAATGTTTGGAGGTAGGTTATTTTTATGTTTCATTTACTTATTAATGCAATATAATTATTTGCTATTCTTCCTTGTGAAAATTCTTGCTAATCTTTTGATAACACCTTGAGCCAGTTTGGCTAATATCTTGTGGGAAAGCAGCATACAAATAAGCAGGCAAATTAATGAATTATCCAACTTTTTAAATGGTTCTGCTCTTCTGCACTGAATGCCACTCTTTCTGATGCACAGAAATGAAACAGGGAAAGGTGCCCCCCCCCTCTCTCTCACACACACTGCTTTATCTCCAAACCACAAAAATCCTCAGTTGCTGAATTTCTGCATGTCAGGTTGCTGTTAAAGGCACAGGATCCAGGCTAGGGTGTGGGCAAGAGGAGAAAGTGGCAACAACCCTCCTTAGAACATTCCTGCAAAGGCTGCCAGCATCTGTTCAAATCACTAAGGTAACAGAATCTAAGCCCCTTTGTATGGGTAGGCGTCAGGTTTGCCAGTTTCCCTCCCCTCCTCTGCAACTCCCTCCAACATCTGTTCATTGGCTTTGAATCTGTCATCTGACAGGGCTGTCAGAGGATGTACTTGAGCATGTCTGAGACCAGGAGAGAGGAGAATGTAAATAAAAGTCATTTGCCTCCCTAATCAGGTTGCCACTACTACTGTGCAGGCCTCTCTAATAGTGACAGCCACTGTCATCATTACTAAGACACTGGGCACTACCAGTGGGTTTAATTTGCAAACAGGTTGTTGGCGATAAGTACAACCCGGAAAGGTAAAATTGTATTCTTTGTTGCCAGTGATAAGCTCTTCTGGGCAGTGTTGGCTGGTTCCCATTGGTATTCGTGGGGCAGACAGGAAGGAGGCCCAGCAAAGTGGAGCCAGAGCCAATAACAGGCAGAGTCAGCAAATCCCCCATCATCCTCCCTGCTTCCTTCTGCAAGGGAAACCCTGTTAAGACTAAGGAGGAGGAGAATAAGGAGGAGGAAGCTGACAGACAGTTTTGCCCCCTGGACAAGCAAGACAGTGAGCAGTGGGGATTGGCTGAGGACAGACTGAGGCTGGCAGCCCAGTGCTCCATTCACCCTATTGGACCACCCTTTTTTTAAGAGTTTGGATTTGATATCCCGCTTTATCACTACCGGAAGGAGTCTCAAAGTGGCTAACATTCTCCTTTCCCTTCCTCCCCCACAACAAACACTCTGTGAGGTGAGTGGGGCTGAGAGACTTCAGAGAAGTGTGACTGGCCCAAGGTCACCCAGCAGCTGCATGTGGAGGAGCGGGGAAGCGAACCCGGTTCACCAGATTACGAGTCTACCGCTCTTAACCACTACACCACACTGGCTACCCTCCACTGCTTATGGGGATTTTCTCCCTCAGGTGCCAATATAACTTGTCTCGCCTTGCTAAGCTGCTTGCACTCAAACAAGGTGCTGTTTTTAAAGCCAGCCCCACCGCTCCTGCCACAAAGCAAGAAAGAGGTGATTGTGGCAAGAAATGGGTAACAAGCAGGCCCTAACTAATCCCACACCACTTGGGGAATTCTTCCAAGCCACTGAACAGATTCCAAAGGGGTCTGGGGTGTGTCTGAGGCAAGTGAAAAAGGACTGCTTAGCTTCTTTCTGTCATGGAACTCCCGGGGCTAGAACTGTGGTGCCTAGCTAAAAGCACCAGTGGAGTTCCTTATTGCAACTCTTTGATAGCAGAGTAGCTGTGCATGGCCTTGGGTGCTAGAGGGCACAACAATGACATAGCATCTGAGTGACAAACTGAGGCATCAGATCAAGATCTGTATTTTAAAATGAGCTTAAAAAATATATTTGCAAATGTTTGTATCTCTCATGCCAGGCAGAAACCAGCTGGGTGCTTTGGCAGATGTTTATCTTCCTAAACAGGGCCCCTCTGATTTGTATTAGCATTAGCAGGAGACGAGTGCCTCAGGGTTGTAAAAAGAAATTTCAGGCTAGGAGCAAAAGGTCACACTGACCATACAAATTACAGAATACAATCCAGCTGCAAAAACACAATTAAGAGTTGGTAAATAGTAAGAATTATTGTGCCTCCCATTAGAAACTTGAGCCACATTTTCATAAGGTTAAAAGGGCAAATAGAAACAGCAGCTGGACTAGGCAAAGCAGCTCTCTGAAACTGCTTTGAAGCTTCAGAGAACTTAGAGAACTTAGAGAACTCCCTTTCCTTCTAAAAAGCTATATATGTTAATGTATGAAATATATTGGCTTAAATGTAAGTATGCAAAGGATTTAGAAAGTAAGAAATGTTAGATTCTTATGTTAGATTCTTATTTCATAGATGGTGTGTGAGAAGGTGAACCCAAGATCTCTTTAAGATAAAAATTAAAAACCATGCACCATCTGCTTTAGCCATCTGTTTTGCAGTGAACAGGGCAACAGGGGCCAAAGGTTATCTGGTAATTAAGGTGCCTGGTCGAGGTAAATGTAAGATATATGGCTACTTGTCTGCCATTTATGGATAGAAGGAAATATAGCTCTTTGTCTCCCATAAAAGGTAATAGGAAATGGGTGTATCTTTTACGATTGGTTCTAGCAAACAGCCAATAGGAATTTCAACCAGGCTGATTGGACAGAGGCAGCCAAAGGAGGAGCAAGGGGGCTGGGCTGAGGAAATATAAGTGCTGACCATCAGGGCTGGAGTGGGCAAAGCTTTTGGTAACCATATACCACTGTGCCTATCATTTATTTGTCTGACAAATAAATTATTATTTTAATTTCTCTATTGCTACGTTGAATATTTCATTCCAGCTAAGCGTAACCACAAGCAGGGTGCTACAAAACAAGTTCAAGACTGGGTGCAAACTCTTAGGGGTATGGTTATCCCCTTCCCTGGAAAAAAAAGTGATTAGATGTCTTCTGCTACATACACACCGTGTCTTTAAAGCACATTCAAAGCACATCCCAAGAATTCAGGGAACCGTCACAGAGCTACCATTCCCAGTACCCTTAACAAACTACAGTTCTCAGGATTCTTTGGGTGAAGGAAATGTGCTTTAAGTATGGTTTGTACACAGCCTTCTTTTCTGAATGTGAACGGTGTGCTCATATGAGCATAGGGTGGGGGCTTTCCCTTTGCCCACTTTTGCAAGCTAGCTGCTCTGCATGTAACCTCTCCACGCATGAAATGACCTTTTCAGCCTGGCCACATAAAAGCAAGCAAGCAGGTCTGTGGAGGTTATTCTTGGCTGTATTATTTGTCCCTGCCAGTTCAGAAGCTCAGTACATACCTAAGGTATAAGGCCTACTATATTAATATATTTCTTTCCTTCTCTGCTGAAGCTTCTTGTCCCTTGTCCAGAAAGCAACTCTTAGCTAGGGACTCAAATCCAGGATTGTAACCCAGAAAGGACTGGCACGGCCACACAGTTGCATCCTTTACTATACCTCTTGGCCCTTTGACTCCCTGCCCCCCAACCCATAAATTGCCCAGGAATTTATCTCAGCTCACCAGTCTAGAATGTCTTTTTATCTAACGCCAACTCAAGTGCACTGTGTTTGAGCACACACTCTACAGTAAAAGCACATTTAAAGCAAATGACTTCACTCTCCCATCAAGAATCCAGGGAACTGTAGTTTGTTAAAGGTGCTGGGAGTTATAGCTCTATGGGGTAACCTACAGTTCCTAGAATTATTTGGGGGAAATACATGTGCTTTAAATGTATGGTGGCTACTCAGTCCTAGATAGCTCTGCATATGAAAGGAAATGGGGAAGCTCTTCTCTGCTCCACACCCTAAAAACAACCAGGTGTCTGTTTGGTCCTTGCAGGAGAATTGTAATGAACTAGTAGCATAGAAATAAGACTGGCAAGGGAATTCCCACAACATGCCATTATATTTTTTGTGCTGTTTATTTGGTTTTCTGTCGTTTGACGTTTGTTCTGATTCAGCAGGAAACAACGGGTTTTCCCAGGGAAAGTAGCAAGACAAAAAAGAAACCTCTCAGACCTGTGACTAGAAATCATGGGACAAAGAAAAGTGTGGATTGGCTCTAACTTGTGCTGTATAACGCTTGGCCATTTGGACAGCAGGCTGGGCTCCGGTAGCTGCTGCTGTTCACCCGTATGGCAGTGGGGACATATTTCATGTTGTTAGGCGATTTCTCCACTCCCACCACCCACTTTGCATGAACACTTTTAGTATTCTTATATTTGTACTCTTTTTATTGAATTTGTTGTTGTATTTTAAGTCACTACAGGATGTCCATAAGTAAACTAAACTAAATTTGTTCTGCAGTTGCCCCTATCCAATCCAGTTGTCTTTCCCCAGCCTTGAGATATATATATAAATATATATATTTTATATATATATATATATATATATATATATATATATATATATATATGATTTACTAAATCTGTCATGGATACACCACTATACATATCTATTCAGAAACAAGTCCCACTGAGTTTAATGTGTAGGACCTTCTCTCAAATGGGTACATAGACTCATAGAGTTGGAAGGGACCTGGAGGGTCATTTAGTCCAATCCCCTGCAGTGCATTAATACGCAGTTGTCTCTTACTAGAATCAAACCTACAACCTTGGTATTATCAGCACCACACTCTAACCAACTGAGCTATCCAGTTGAACAAATCTACTCAGAAGAAAGTCCATCAAGTTCAATAGAAAGTGCTCCCAAGTAATGTGTGCCTAGGATTGCAGTCTCAATGCGTCTTCTAGGTGGCAGGGAAGCAGACAGGGTGAAGTGAAGGTTCTTACATTGGTTTAATGAGGCATGCCAGCCCCCAAGGCCTATGGCAGCAGGCTATTCATGCTTCCTGCTTTAGTATAAAGAATGAATGGTAACACTTTAAACATGTGTGCCTATTTTGAATGGTCAAATAATTATGGAATCTTAAAACTTCAGCATCACAGAGACACCATCCCCCCACCCAATTATATCAGTGCAGTGATGACCCTGTTGAAAATAGGGTTGCCAGCTGACCAGAAAAAAACTGAGCCCAACCTGCTCTCCTGTCTGTTAGAGCACCTGAATATGGAGGAACAAGTAGGTTAAGGGTTTCAAGGGATGGAGATAAACATCACCTATTTATATATGTTCATCACACTGCTATTAAAGGCACTGTTACAATGGTTGGTTGAAGATGAGCAGCCAGTTACAAGCCTCCCCTTCTTGCTCTTGGACCACCTTGACTTCTCCCAGTGCAGCATTTCCTCCTTCCTTACCTTTAGCTGTGCTAAGCTTGCACGTGTAGATACCACTATCATCCTCATGCACAGAGGTAAGCAGTAGCTTGCACTTGCGCCCATCGAAATGCATCTTGCACTGGAGCAGAGCAGGCTGGAGCAGGCGCCCCCGCCATAGCCAGTCCACATCCACATCAGGTGGGCCAGACACCAGGCACTCGAAGAGAGCTGCATCCCCAGCCCCCACCACCACGTCCTGCAGGGGGGCCAGCACTGCCAAGGACTGGGTCTCAGGGTGCACTGGGGAAAAGGAGGGGAGGGGGAGGGGAGGAGGAAACGGAAAAAAAGAGAGAGAAAGAAAGATGCGTCTCTGAGCAATGGAACAAAAACAGGAAAAGATGCAGGGCACAAGGTGGGGGGAGCATGTAGTGAGTATTCATGGCTAAGTGAGATTGCCAAGCTGGCCAACATCTTGTTGATTGCCAGCAAGAGTAAAGGGCGCGATCCCTACCCCATCCCTACTGTTAAGTGTCATGCAGTACTCAGATTCCTTTGGTTCAATATTCTCATAAGGATAATAATGCTAAGCTAGATTAAACTAGAAATGACTGACTTCAGTATGCTGAAACTTCACTCATTGCATTTCTGGCTATGTTCAATGTCTATTAGTTTCTTCAATTGTATAAGTATAATGAACAAAAAAACCTAGGGCTTCTGCACTCTCCCAGAGTAGCTCTGAGGCATGGCTAACTTTCTACAAGAGCTGCACAACTCTCAGGGGGTAACTAATACCATCACCTTGAGAAATAACTTTAAGCTGCTCAAGATGCAGAGGAGGAGGAAGCATATGTATCTTGCACTGCCTGTTCCTCCCCTACATCTCAAACACCCAAAGCCACGATAAATGCTGAATGGAAAAACCTGATGCAATAACTCTAGTTCTAGTGCTAAACCAGGATGCAAGACAAAGAACTAAGGAGAAGGAATAAGTTGCTTCCCCCATGGCCCAGTGTCATATTTCCTCCACACATCAGGGAACCAACGGCCTGTAAATTTTGCACACTTCAAACTACCAAGTTAAGACAAATCCGAGCAAATACTTCTGTGTGTACTGTGTTTAATACTTCAACAAAATACTACTTGAGGCTGGCAACCCGTTAACCACTGCAACCAGGAATGAGTAGCAGGGGAGAGGAAGGCAGCCATATTCAGAAGCAAATTAAATGTGAATGAAAGAATGATGGGGTGTGGAGAACACAAGAGCAGGATACTGGGGTAAGAAGGGGACGTGGGGAAGAGGGAGACAGGGGTCTGCGCTAGGAACAAACCACACAGCACTTTTACCAAACGAAACAGACTTTATTTCTTCTACAAAAAAGGGGTTCACTGTAGCCCAGCCCCTGTGAGACCTTCCCAGAGCGGGGTGGGCACAATGGTAGTAAGAGACTGCATCTCTGGCCTCCTTCATTAAAGATGCTCCATAGCCCAGCAGGCTCAAGTCTAGTGGGGTGCCATTATTTCCCTGACCCTCCTCCATCCCACACAACTCAGGGGCAAAGGTCCCTTCCCAGTGAGCTTGTGCTGTCCAGACTTCGTGCAGATAAGGACGCTGCCTTGCGTAAAGCTGAGCATGTAGTCTTCTGCCCACAGACACCTTCTTGGATTTGAGGGAAAGCAAGGCCTAGATTGGGCCTCCTCCTTCCAAAGCTGCCTCATTTTAGTGTGTGTGGTCCGTGGGTGAGCAGCACAAGGCTCTAGAGAAGCTGGCCAGGGAGCAGACAAGTTAGTGCTCTGCCCCAGGCCCCTGGAAACAGGAGTGTGCAAACAGGGGCAAGAAGACATGGACACATGGAAGAAACAGAGAGCACCACACATTGGCCACAGTTCAGGCCAGACAGAAATGGATGCTGGCACGGGGATTAAACACCATCAGCACCTAGAGGTGTAACGCCTGGGTACAGGCACAGTGCCCACCACTGAGATTATATGCCCTAGAGTGGATCACATGGAGACTCGATTGTACAGAGAGGCTTCCTGCCCACGCACTAAGGAGATGCCACAGATTGGTTCAGCTCACGCAACTAAGGGCAGCCCAGAACTACTCTCCCACCCACAGTGGCTCACTCCTCCAGCTGCAGCCAGGCCCTGTGGGTCCAGGTGAGTCTCGGCGCTGGCCATCCAGTGGGTGGGGGCAGGAGCCAAGCCTTGCCAGTCTGGTTTGTTCAGTCAACGCTGGGAGCAGAGGCAACTGCCCAAGTTGTCTGGCTAGAGCGGCCCAGGGGCCAAGCAGTACCTTAGCTCACTCCCCCTGTACAGACAAAAACACAGTCAGCAAGCAAAGGGTTAGTGTAGCATGGTGGACACAGAGGCAAAGCACAGACAAATTCACACATGCCTGGTCAAAGCAAAGGGTTTGCCTGGCAGATACACAGATGTAGACACTGTCTGGCAAAGCAAAAGAGCAAGCACAGTGCATTTACACACAGACACACACTCCCATTTGCCTGACAGTGTCCCCTTCTTCCCAAGCCAACCAGTCCAACACTGAAGCCAGGCAGAACCTATTATAGGAAGTCTCAGACTCTTCTTCCTATCTAGGTAAAACATGCCACCTGGGAACATTCTGCAGATCCAGGGATCCTAGGAACAGACCCTGCAAGTCCTGTTCACTCAGGACCTGAAAACAGCCCTGCCTCTATTTCCCTAAAAGGTGATGCAATGGGCCAATCAGAGGGATTTGCATTCAGCACAAGGAGGCAGCAAGAGAGGCTGATCAAAGTGGAAAGGGCACCTTTTAAAAGGGTATAGGGGAAAGAACCAAAAGTCCCGCCAGACTGAGGTGAGCCAATACTAGCATATACCCTCAGCTATCAATGATAGGGAAAAATACAGTGCTGGTTCCTTCCAGCCTGCTCCAGTTCCTCCCTACACAAATCCCACTCAGGCCTATATTAGGCATTATGGGGTCAGGTAACAGAAGCTGAGAAGCGAGCCTCTCCTTTTACTAGATGTAAACAGCATGGGGATAGCATCCCATTTAGGCTCACAGGCACTGTAAAGAGATGCCCATGTGGACAGGAGCTGGTTGCTCCAGTCCTACCATTAAGCAAAGTGAGGCAGCTACGTCAGGCAGGAAATGCTGGGGTGGCAACAACCCCACTACAACCATTCTGCCTGAGTCCTATCAACTAACCTGCTCTGCGCCCTGTAAAGCAGCCTGCAGCCCTCAGGTACAGTGGAGGATGTTGCCCCGGCATCAGTACTGAAGAAGTAATTTTACTGTAAGTGGTCAGATTCTGTACATGGAATGGGGAGGCACACCCTGCCTTTTGTCTCAGGCAGCAAAATGCCTTGGATTGCTCCTTCACCTGGTGGTAGTGACGATGCCTGGTGCATGCCCCATCTGCACTATACATTTAAAGCAGTATCATAACACTTAAGCCTTAGCTTCCCTAAACAAAATCCCGGGAAGTGTCATTTATTAAGGGTGCTCAGAGGTGTTACCTCTATTCCCTTCACAAAGCAACAGTTCCCAGAGTGGCTTAACAATTGAGTCCTCTTCCTGGCAAACTCTGGGAATCGTATTTCACTTGAGAGTAAGATTTTCCAAATACCTCTCAGCAACCTTGACAAACTACAGTTCCCAGGATACTCTGAGGGAAGCCATGGCTGTTTAAAGTGTTTTGAATGTATAATGCAGATGGGCCCTAGTTTCTGCTGGAAATGAACTGGAAAGAAGGTGGCACCACTGGGACCCAGTTCTGGGTACCACAGGGTGGGGGGGGGAAAGGCGGAACCAAGCCAAGAACAAAAAGGCATAGTAGGATTGAGGGGTCAGGGAGGAGTGTACTGAGAGCTGGCGGTAAAACTTGCTGCTGCTCATTGCCCCAATGATTAGCATGGAAGCCACTGGCAGAGACAGAGGCTGTTTTTATGGGAATGTGGGAGCAGTACATTGGTATACACAGCCATCAGGCCCCCTCAGTGGCTATCTCTCTCATCTCTTTCCTTTCTGAGGCTCACGGTTCCTTTCTCCAAAATTCCACAGCAGCTGCCACTGTTTCAGCTCAAGGTGGGACGGGGGAGGATTGGGAGCACACTGGCAGTTGGTGCTCAGTTGCTAAGCAACAGCTGAATGCTCTTCTTCCCATCTGGAACAGGCCTCCAAAGGGTTTCAAGGCAGTTGCGCTTGCCATGCTCAGGAGAAGGCAGCTACCTATGGAGGGCTATCCAGGAGAACGAGCCTAGCCTAGTGCAGGGACGGTCCAACTTTCCCTACCTACTTCAATACGGAACCTGTGGGCCGCATGCTGCGCCAGGGTGGGGGAGAGCGACAGGCCAAAATTTGACACCTCACCCCACAACCTCATGCTGCCTGGGCTTTGGGAAGGAGGTGCAATGCTTTGGGCAGTGTCCTAAGGCCCTTCCAGCTTCTTCTCAGAGCTGAGAAAGTGCTAACTTTCTGACCCTGTCAGAGCCCTCACACCTCCTTCCCAAAGCCCAGAGCCTTTGGGAAGGCAGTGCAAGGGCTGGAAGGGTGAGAGGGTGTCAAATGTTGCTGAGGATTGCCAAAAAACGGCCTTGTGTTGGACTGCCCTAGTGGCTAGTGGCTCAGAGCATGCCCACAGAGCTGAAGAGTAGAGAAGTGGGTGGCCCACTTAGCCCTTTCCTCTTTGTTTATTCACACACACTGTCCCCACCCACAGCTTTCCCACCCATGGGTGGGTGAAATTTTGAGTGTACAAATAAATGGAATGGAGAAGAATGAAAAAGCATCTCCTTCCTGTTGCTGCTCTTACTAGGGTGCTTTCAGATGACTGGTGCTAATTAGCATTCATTCTCATTTGTTTACAGGAAGATTAGAGTATGTTGGCTATTTAATGAACATTCATCCTGATTTGTTTGTGGGAGGTTAAATGATGTTGCATCATTTAAGCAAGTGTTACCCTTTACTATCCAGTGTGTTTTCCCATCACTTTCCTTATTGGAAAGAATCCTATCTTTTGGGGGTGTAGAGACCTCCCAACCAACTATAATTGTGCAACCTGAATTTCCCAGTATGTGACTGAATCCCACCCAAACATGGACTGGGAGCACCCCTAATCCAGCATCAAAGGCTGATCTCAATCCCAGCATCATAAGCATCCACTATCCCAAAACGAAGTATCTCATCTAGCTTGGCCCCATTCCCTCCTTCCAGGGGTCCCCAGTTCTAAGGAGGAAAGTAAAATTCCCAGGATTCTCTAATGAAAGTCATGAATAGTGACAGTCCAAAACATTTTGGTGCCTGAGGCAGGAAATCCAAATCTATTGATTAATTAATTTGTTGTTTTTTAACATTTCTTAATAGCTGCTACCAGAGGTGGCACACCTCACCCTGTCCATTCCACTTAAAATGAAAGAAAAACCAATATAAGCTTGTAGCATAGAATAATGGTTTAGTTTACTGTTGATTTTAATTAGTTCTGAATGTTTTCTAAGTACCTGTTTAACTGTCTTTTATTTATACTTTTAATGTTTTTTTTGGTCAAACAGCTTTGTGGTTTTATTACTATAAAGCTGTATGTAAGTTTTGCTAAATAAAATAAATAAATAGCCAAGTCCCCAGTTCCAATCTGCCTTTTGCTACACTACTCTGGAGGCCCTCAGCAAGCCACTATCTTCTTAACCTCAAGCCCACCTTGGCAACATGGGTATAACTACCATACAAGTCTGTAGTAAGGATTTCTGAAATGCTTTCAACACTCAAAAAGTGTTAAAGATATCCCAAGTAGTATTTATGTTCAGGAACTCATGATACCTTCTTGCTTTCAGCTGAACCTCTCTCCTCTCCTTGCCCCATTTACCATAGTAGTCCACAGAAACCTGATTGCTTGTGTCTCTCAATAATCTGGTGTTAGGCCGAAGTTCTAAACTGGAGCTCTAAATTTCTTAGACTCATGATGAAAAAAGGGCAAAATTCAGTCAAGGGCTGTCATGAATTCTAGGGGCAGGAGACAGTTACAATACAACCAGAAACAAGCAGCCATAGAGCCACAGGCTACTCGTGGGCAGAGGATTGATATAGGTCACAGGATGTTGGCGGGGGGGGGGGGGGGGAGTCAGAAGCATGCTTACATGAGTGAGTAAACCAAGGAAATAGGCATGCAAGCAGGATATTCTGGGGACAGCCCATGGCAGGCAAGCATTAATCTTCATGCTCTGTGGCTTCCAAAGGTACCTTGTACATCAAGCTTGGCCTCACACTGCTTGGTGCCATACTCATTGATGGCCTTGCAGGCATAATAGCCAGCATCAGTGCACTCCACCATGCGGATATGTAGGCAGAAAGATCCATCGTCCTCCTCCACAGCAGAAATGCGCCGCCCATACTTTATGGGATGCCTGTTCTTCAACCTAGAGGACAGAGGAGAGGGTCTGAGAAACTGCAGTGCTTGCAACTCCATCCAACTTCACAAAATGCTTCTTCTGTCATCTCATCTCACCATCCCTCCTCCACAGCAGCATGCCTCAGGAAGAGGCTACATACTTCATCTGGGTGGTCAATTCTGCATTGGCCTTCCCCCAACCTTGTTGCTACTACAAACATAGCTTTTGGTACAATATAGTCAAGGCAGTTCAAACCATAAGATCAGAGATCCCTTTTTTTTTTTTGCCATTACATCTAGGCCTATCAGTCTCAGGTCTGATTCTTGATACATTCTGGAAGGCAGAGGACCTGCTTTCTTTTTGCCATCCCACCACTTACATACAAAACAAACCATTCTCAGGTTGGATGGGTCTTGTGCCCTTTGGAAATCAAAGACCAGCCTTGTCTGTTTAATATTTTGCCAGTCTACATATCACACAGTTGTTAGTTGTGGAGTAGTGAAGGCCAGACAGGAAAAATAAAATAAACCCAACTCTCTTCTTGATGTACACAAGTACTGGTTGCCTGAGAGAGATTCTTATTTTGCAAAACTGGGAAAGCTTTGCCACCCATCTCATCCCAGGACAACATGGCTACTTGTGAAGTTATGCTGTATCATAAAACCCACTCACCAGTGCACAATGGGCTTGGGCTCTCCCTGTACCCGAATGCGCAGGACCACATCCTGCCCCTCCAGTACTTCCTGGTCACTCAGTGTCACCTGCAAGAGAGGGCATCAGGATCATGCCAACTGCAAAGGGATATGGGAAGCAAGTTCTCTTTAAGGCAGGGGGCAGGGGTAAGCAGAGTGCAGGGCAAGCTCTGCTAGGTGCAATACCTTCAACAGAGTAAAAGCTGGAATTTACTTTTGCCTCAAAGGTCTGAGCATGTCAAAAGCCCAGGGCCCCCAACCTCAATCCAAGGAAGTGCCGACTTATAACCTGAATCCTCATTCAAGTATGCAAAAGCCATAGGTTACTTTCCACTGTCATGCCCTCCTGCGCTAGTCTCACCACCTGCTCACCTCAAAGGATGGGGCAGCCTTGAAGTTGATGCCCACATGCACCGGGGGTGGGCCAATCTCAGATCGGGGTTGCACTTTCATGACAGGGTGGTGCCGCGGGGTGCCAGACTCAGGGAACTCTTCCAAGGGGCTCAGGTACTCTTCATCTGATGTGACAGGGCTGCTGAGCTCGTGATGGGGTACCAATCGGCTGTGGGACTCTGCGGGAGCTAGACAAGCAGAAGAGGGTTAGGGCATGGCTTGTGAACATCACATCGAAGCAGCAAAGCTCTCCAGCTCAAGGGGGAAAGCAGCACCAGGACATAGCCGCCCACCTAGCAGGCAGGGCTCATATACAGGGATTTTAGTTGACGGTTTAGCCACAAGCACAGGGTAAATGATATAATCAAGCTTTCTGCATGATAGCCCAGTGCACCTACAATGTATTCTAAGGGATGAGGTTTCCATTTGCTTTTAAAAAAATAGCACATACAAAAAGTAATAAAACAAATTGACCATTGGAATACATTGGTTCCTTCAAAATAGTAATAGAAATGCATTGCAGCAGGAAATGTTTGGTTGCTTATGCTATCTTTAGATACCCTTACTGGGGCATTATGGCTACCAGCTTCCTAGCAGGCTCCATCCCACTCTGCTGATGTGGGACGTAACACATTGTCAACTCTTCCTATGTGATTTTCATCATTCAAATGTTACTAGAGCAGCCCCAGATGGAAACTTGGGGAAGTGGCAAGCATATAATGTAACAGTGGACCTGGCCCTGAAACAAAAACACTCGCCCTAAGGGTGTGGATTGGTTAGAGTGTTTTCATTCTTTGCTTTCCCTGCTCCTTCTTATGTATGCAAGTTTCCAGTTTCCTGCCCCTACCTAAGCCAACTAACACCCCATTAGTTCTTTCCATCCTTCCTCTTGACTGTTCCACTATGCCCTATTTTGCAATTAGGACACTGCACTTAGCCTAGCATGAACATTGTTATCTCAAATAGACCTTTGCTGCTTCTGTGGAATGGAGCCTAGAGGCTGATTTAGAACAGAACCACACAATCAGAAACATCACATGGTATACAGCCCTCCTAGGCCTGTATCATTCAAAATGCAATTGAAGGATCACATGTTTGAATGCTATCCGTTTAATTAAATTAACTATCTTTGTAAGTAGAAAAGTAAGAGAGACTAAGTCAGAACCCTCCTTCTTCCTGACATACTTTCCACAGACATGGAGGTTGTTTTGTTTTTTTCTTTTAATGACAAACATGTGAACTTCCCTCCTCTTGCATTCTGAAGAGGTAGGACTGTACTATGTGACATTTCTGAATTACGTTTGTCTTCATAACTGAGATGGTAATATTCTTCTGCAAGGATTTTATTAATTCAGTTTTCTATGGAGAGGCTTGTATCCAAACTCACCCCCATATGACAACTATCAGTTCAAGAAAGCATGTTAGTTTTCAGAAATTCAGCAGCCATGAAGCTCACCTTGGGGAAGTCATTATCTTTCAAGTCTTACCTACTCCAAAAGGTCATTGTGAGGAGAAAGTAAAATAAAATTGGGGGGTGAGGGGAGACCATTATGTTTTCCTGAAATCCTTGCAGGAGGGGTGAGATTAAAGTGTATTAACAAATAAATAAACGTCGTAATGACCTACAATTCTTTGACTATTTTTCATGCGTGTGTGTATAATGGGGCCGTTTCAGAGAAACAGCTCTTTGTGTAAATCTGTTGTGGCAAAGTCATGAGGTGAAAAGTTTGGCACCTCAAATATGCATATATGAATCTGCACAAACAACATTTCTATTAGTGTGTAATTTGCATAGTGCATTGTTTATAATAAATAAATGTAAATAATTTGATCATCTGGGTTGTGAAACCCTTCTTGCAGTTAGGCTCTAGTCTATATTCAATCCTCTTACCCAGAAAGAGGCAGAGTAAAGAAACAGAAACAACAAGTGATTTTCCCAGTACTGCTTTAGAAGGTATCAAATCCAACACTGCCTGTAACCCTGCCAAGTCCCATGGGCATACAGGGAAGCCCACTGCTGATATATATCTATGCCACCTCCATCTGGTAAAGAAAAAGACTTTAAACAGTCATGAATCAGGCAACTCCAATCATGGGCGCCACTACTCTTTTTCTTGCTGGCAGCATCGTTCCTGGCTTGCTCTCCCTGAAAGGGGCCAAGGTGACATTAGTAGCTGGGAGAAGAGCAGGCCTTGTTGTGGGGCCAGTTAGTGGAAATAGTCTTGTGGCAATTTCTGTGGCAATGCTACCCTTCAAGCTGAGTAGGGATGGGTGGGGTGTTTACAAGAAAATCTAAAGAGACAGGATAGGTTTCTTAGCCCTTTGCACAAAATAGGAGGAAGAAGCAGAGGTGTGTTCGATCCAGACAAAAGGGTGAGTCTTTCAAAGCCTTCCATCACGCTCTGCTGCAGGCAGGGAAAGATTATCCTGTGTGGATGGGAATGGCCTGCCTTGTAGTTCCTTGCTTTCCCCTATCCCCAAAGATAAGGTAAAACACCTTAGTATAAGAGTCTCTCTCACCTCCAAGTTTCTGGGCAACAAGGTAAGAGGCCTAGAGAGAATTTGAGGCTGGCTTCCCCTTCTGCAGCCCCATTGCTTTGGGAGGTTATAGCCTAATAAATTCTCAGCCCCCAGAGGGGCACCCAAAGCAGAATCCCATTTCTTCCTAACTATAGGGCAGATGTGGTGAAGTTGGAGGGTCCTCATCCCTTCACACCATTCAGTTGTACAAACAAAGGGTTAATGGGAGCGAGAGACACTCTCCCTTCTCAGCTTCATCCATCTCTGTTCCCCTCAAAACGCCCACCTAGGAGTTGAAAAGTTGCGTTTCCTCTCCCTGCCGAGTTCCCAATTCCAAACCCACTAAAGCTGCAATCCTATGCACACTTACCTGGGTTTACGTTCCATTGAACGCAGCGGGACTTACTTCCGAGTAAACATGCATAGGATTGCAGCGCAAGAACGCAGGGAACAAACGGCGCGCCCCTCCCGAGCCTGCAATCGGCGCGGCAAAGAGGATCCTACAGCCATTTCCCGAGGTTGATCTCTCGCTCTCTCTCTCAATCCCCGCTTCTTTTCAAACACAGCGTCCGACACGGAGGAGACGAGTGGGCAAACGGATCCTCAACGGAGGCGCCAGAGGCCGGGCAGAATCCAGGAGCCTCTTCGGAACCGCCTTCCCTTGAGGAAGGCATCTGCGCTCCAGACAGACGCCGACCCCAGCCCCTCCAGGGCTCACATTTCAGATCAACAGACGGGCGACCTCATTTGCATCCTTTCGGATAATTCATTTGCACGTGCCCAGGAACGCTTGCAAACTGCAGGCGCCGCTGACACGGGTTTCCCTGCGGAGTTTGTGGTCCGGAACACGGAGCAGGAATCGGAGTCGGTCCGCCAGCCAGCTCGACCTCCCCCGCCGCCACCTTGTGGGGTTGGTGCTGAGAGCCCAGCAGTCCAGGCCGTCTCTCCCTTCTTACCCGCATTCAAGACTGCTACTGGCTGTTTGTCAGCCAGGCTGGCCTAAACCAAGCCTTGTAGGGTAAAGGCAGCCTCATCTCTCTTTCAGCAGTAGCAGCGGCAGCAGCCTGAGGCACCACAAGGTTGACAGAAAAAGACCTAGCCTAGGATGCTAACTAAGCCCCAAGGCAGGAAACTGCTTCTCCCCAAACTTGGCCCGGGAAGGAATATGACTCTACAACCCTCCCTTGGCCTTCAGGGATTCGGCTGGTCCTCTCTGGGCTGCCTCCACTGCGTTCATCACACACTTATAATAATATAATAATAATTTGTTATTTGTACCCCACCCATCTGGCTGGCTTTCCCCGGCCACTTACCTGGCCGCACAGTCAAGATGGCACTGCAGCAGGCCTCGCCCACTTCATTGGTGGCACAAACTGTGTAGAGGCCGGCATCAGCCGCACGGGCACTCCTGACCAGCAGGGTGTGGCGTTCTCCCTCTGCTTTGATAGGGCGAGTGGTGCTGCTCCGAAAGGGGACGCCATCCTTTCGCCATGACACTGTGGGGAAGGGGCAAGTGGGTAGGAGATCAGAGCACGTGGGGACATCTCACTTCTGTACATACAGCACCTCCCCCCATACATGGCACTTTCCACTTTATCCACTGACTGCTGGAACTGTGTCCTTTTCAGAGAGGAGGGGTGAGGAACCTTTTGCAACCTGAGAGCCACATTCCCTTCTGAGCAACCTTCCGGAGGCCACATGGCAGTGGTGGGCAGGGCCACAGCCAAACAAATGTATCTCCCCCACTTTGTACAGTAGGCTAGTTTCTACATACATTCACACTCCCCTCTCTGGCCTCCATCTAGATAAGAAGCATGATCAGAATTCAAGGACACATTTCAGCCAGGCAAAAACACTTGAAGAGGGTATGCAGCAGGGCCCCTGAGGGTAATTGCCCTGGGACGGTGGTTATTTCCCCTGGGTTATTTCCCAGCCCTAAGACAGGACTACAGTTTGGCAGCACCACAGGTGTTACTGCTGGAAAACTGCATCACAGTAAAAGTTATCAACTTTTGAAATAGAACATTCTGGTGCAGGGGTAAGGGTTGAATTATTTGCATGAAAGCAGAGCTGGTGGTGAAGCCCAAACACCTGGTAGGCGAAGGGAGGGAAAGTCTAGCAGGATTGTTGCCTGCCTATCAAAGGATTGCAGCTAAAAATAAAATAGCATTGCCCTTTGTTTTTCTTGCAACAAAAGCAAAAAACCTGGTTAGGCCAACCCCCCCCCATTCTAGTTAATTGCAACATTACTTGCCAGTCACATTACTTGGTACTATTGGGCAGCTGGAATTGCAACCATGTCTCTCCCCCAGCCTTGTGTTTTTCCTCCTAGTGTTGCCACCAGGACCACATGGCTCTGGACCATATTCAAAGCAGAATCCTTACTGATGTGAGCTTGGCAACATACACAAAACCAAATAGAACCAATGATCCCTAGAGATCTGTGGAATGAAGACACCTGTGTTATCCAAGAGACAACAGCAAAGGTAGAGTAGATGGCCCCCATCCATCTCCTGGCCCCTCTCACTCTGACTTGCACTGGGCACCCCACAGGTTTGCCTATGCATGCTCATCCTCACTCATCCCACACTCTTCCTGGTACTCCATGCACTTGCCTTCTGGGGAAGGGTTGCCTGTGATGATGCATTTGAACAGCACTTCTGTTCCAGCTACGACCGTTACATCCTGGATAGGGATCTCAAAGATGGGGCGTTCCAGTGGGTCCTCACCCGCCGAGATGTAGGAATCATCAGAAGATTCTGTGCAGAGAGAGGGAGAAAGAGCAGCTGCAAAAGAGGTGGTGTGGAGGAGGGGGAAAGGTCCACAACTTGCATGGATATAAAACTCTGCACTGCCTTCTGGGAAGGAATGTGTTTAAATCTTAGCTCTCTTTTTCACATGCACTGGTTCTGTTATGCCCCGAGAGAGTGAGAGCCCTTTTATGTGCTGATGATTACAGTTTGCTCAAAATCCTTAATCTCCCCAAGTCTCTCTCTCGCACAGTGTGGATTCTTGATCTATTGCTACCTAGCTGAGTCCAAAGGATTAGAGGAGCCTCCTGAGTGGCACAGTTCACTCTGCCTTGACGCAGATAGCCACCTTCACAGGTCTCTAAGAATAACTAAAGAGGATGAGCTTCATTTCACTTGTTTAGAGAGGGGGGAAATTTAGAACCCTCATAAAACTACTGTTACAGCTCAATGCATTCAAAGCTGACACTAGTCATAAATGTGTCTAAATTTATGATCACTTATTGAGTCAGGCTACCTGGGAAGGAAGTTGGAGGACTTATTTTTCTGTCAGTAATTTGGTAGACCCAGTACAGCAGCCCCTTGGTACATACACTACTTCTGTGCATTCAAGATGTGTGCATTTCTCAGCCTCACTTCCAGTCTGTAAAATGGGGATACTAAGGCCAGCCTACTTACCTTACAAGGCAGTAGCAAGAATGCATGAGGAATGTACCTAAATGCTAAGCAAATGAACAAAACCTGCACTAGTCCAAAGAGCATGTATTTCCATTCTTGACTCCGAAGCACTGAAAATCCTGTCACAAAACCTGTGTTAGCCATTAGGAGACTACAGTTCTCTGTAACGTACACATAACCACAGTGAACTGTGAACCAATTAACTGTTGTACATGTAGCACCATGTCTTGTATCTGCCAGCTACTTGGAGGCCCTGATGAAGTTGCCACACTCACTCGGCTGCCTCAGAAACTGGATCTCAAGTTCATGCTCCTCTTTCCAACTCCCATTGATCAGAGGCTGTCCCTTTGTTTTATGGAAAGGAACAAAAAGGACAGAGGGCCAAGGATAGTGAGGAGGGGTTTATCCACACTTAGCTTTTGCCCCACTTTTTCCAGGCACAGATCTGGGCTTAAAAGCTCCATGTCCAACCATTTGTTTGCATTTGCTCCAGAGCTTTCCCTGCAAAAACCTGCTCTTCCCCACACCCTGTGCCAGGTGTGGAAACCCTTTGGTCCTTCAGATGTTTCTGTACTACAATTCCCATCTTCCCCATGCTTGCTGGGGCTGATGGGAGTTGTAGTTCAGCAACATCTGGAGGTCCAAAGGATCCCCACACCTGCCCTACGCTAAGCTAATGCACCAATGACTCTTCCAGGCAAGGCCTGACTGAGATTACATCCCAGATGCTGATGACATGGGCAGAAATGTGAGAAGCAGTCAGAACAGATAAGGACAAGCCAAGACTGAGCACTTACCAACCCTCTCGAGGAGCTCATACAATCCCAGGCATGCATGATGCTCTGGCCTGAATCCTAAGGGTCTTGCCTACAGTGGAGGAAAGGACATTACAGGCCTCTCCATTTCTGTGGGAAGTTGGGTGGAGTTCTCCCCTCGGCATACAGCACAGCCTAGCTTGCCAGCTTCCTCCCCAAGGAGACAGCAGCACTTGCCCTGATTCCATACCTGATTCAGGCGACGTTCGCCGCGTCCGGCGCCCTTTGCCTCTGCTCCGAGTGCTCTTCCCTTCCTGAGGCTGTAATGCGTTGTCCTTTTTCTCTGCCACTTTCCCAGTCTTTCTTTCCAACTCTCTGCTTGCACTGTGGGTCCCTGCCCTGCTTCTATCTGCTCCTGGTTCCGTCTTGGCCCAGGGCAGGGAATGTCCGTTCTGACCAGATTCCCGTTTCCGGGCATGCGAGGCTGCACTTGGACCCTTGGGCTCATGGCTCCCTTTCGCTGCGTTCACAGACCCTCCATCCATGCAGTCATTGCTCTCTGGATGCCCAGCCTGCAGGAGGTCTCTCCTTCCCAAGGGGGCTGCCAGAGTCAGCGGGCACTGCTCCACCTTCCTCCGCAGATCCTGCCCATTCAGATCGCTTTCCTTCTGACCCCTGCTGGGCTCTGCTACCTGCTCAGCTGTGGCCACGCTCCTCGCCAGAGGCTTTTGCATCCCCTTGGTCTCGTCTCGGGGCCCCACCAGGACCACGCTGGACAACACCAGCTGCTGCACACCGTGGGCATTCTCTGCCAGCGGCAAAGCCTTAAGGGGCTTGAGTTTCCGTGGTGGCGGGACCCTGGGAGCAGATGGCTCGGCGGAGGAACGTGGCGATGGTGACCTGAAGAGCTCTTGCGACCGCCGCAGCTGCTGCTGAGACACGGTGCGCTTGATGCGGCCCAGCTCCTCCGTGAACTTGTGCTCCATGTCGTGCACACGGCTGGAGAAGCGACCGCGCTCATCCAAGGAGGCTGCCTTCTGGTGGAAGGCCCGGCGCCGGAACGCCACGCCGCCCAGCTCGGAGCGGGTGTCCTCTTGCAGGTCCTCGTGGGAGACGGCCGAGAGGAAGGGGCTGGCATCGTCAAAGCCGGGCTGGTCGAAAGAGCGCGTCTTGCGTAGCGGCAGCCACGTGTGCCCCGCAAAAGGGTTCTCGTTCTGCTCCAGGCTTTTGCGTCGCTCCTCAAAGAACTTCAGCTTGTCAAAGATCTTGGAGCCCGTCCGCGGCAGCTTGGGCGATGGGCGGAGGACGGAGACGCGGCTGGAGGCCTCGCTCAGGGGCGTCTGGGGCCGGGACTCTCCTGTGCAAGCCTGAGAGTAGCCAGATGACTTGGGGCGCTTCAGCTTCTCGTCCAGTTCCTCGGATGCCGTATCTTGGAACTCGGGGGGCATCAGCAGCTTCCTGCGGGGAGCCACGGGTGGGGTGGGGCCACGTCCAGCCCCAGGCGGCTGGACGGGGCACTGCCCTGCTCTGGGGGACACTGGGCGCTGGAGAGGAGGCTTCTGTGCTGGTGGGTGGAGGGTATCTGTGCTGGTTTTGCTGCTGCTGTTGGCATCATCTCTCCGGTACCCACCATGGGGGAGGTTGCTGCAGTTGGAAGGCAAGACATGGCATAGTTTGCTAAGGCAGGAAAACTCAAAAGGTGGTGAGCGGCAAGGGAGCAGGTGCCTATGCTGATGTCTTATTGATGTTTTGAATGCTGATTTACGGAACTTTTGTTGATTTTATCCTTATATGTGCTGATTTTATCCTTTTGTTGATTTTATCCTCCTACTCCGTCTTGCTACGTTTTTATGAAAGTGTGGGTTATACATTAATAAATAAATAAATTAATTAATTAATATGGAGAACCAGTGCTCTTTTTCTAGAAAAATAGATGCTGGTACTAACCATGAAGTTGTTACCGTAAGTGCCTCACAACAAAAGGGGTGCAGGTACTGTGTACCCTTGAGTACCCCCTGGATAAAAAAGCACATGGCCAACCCCTCCTAATGGCAGACCTGGGTTTAAATTACCCATGGAAGAGAGAGGTGAGGCAATGAGAAGGAGGAACAGTCGTGTACTTCTGTCCTTAGATGAAGATGTGTGTGCATGTGTACAGAGGAGGGTGTGTGTGTTTGTTTTTGCCTTCTCCAGCAGTGTGTGGCTTGGCTTACTATCTGAATCTCCTCAAGCTGTTTGCCCCACCTAGACCTTTCTACAGTGCCCCTGCTCTGTGCTGTGGCATACTGTGGTCCGGATTGCATTGCGATGGGTCTTGCCTCATAAAAATGTGGGAATTTTTTAAATGTTTGATGTCTTACTTGTGTTTTAATTTGTTGGAAGCTGCCCAGAGTGGCTGGGGGGCAACCCAGTCAGACGGGTGGCATATATATAAATAAATCATCATCATATTTGATTCCAAGACTGGTCAGATGGGTGAACTGGGATTCTCCACCAAAAGTCCAGGGAAAATACCCACTGTTCCTGGCAATATCCAACTCTTTGTCTTATCTGCTGAATGAGCCATGCCAGATGCTGCACTAGGGCAAAGGAAGAGACTGGGGGGGAGTTCATCGGGCTGTGCATCAGTGGTAGATGATTATAGGCTGGCCTGGCTTGAGGAAGCAGGGGAAGACAAGGGGAGGCCCTGGTGCAGCCAGAAATGCAACAGAAGGCAGAGGATAGGGGAATAGAGAGCTGCATCCTGTACACAGACATGCTGTTTCCCACAGGTACAAACACTAATTCATGTGTACATATGAACAGATACATACTTGGCACACATACATTAATTCCAAGGCCAACTCAGTTCCTTACAACAAATGGGCATGCGTGTCCAGCTGCATGCACACACGCACACAGTGAGAATTATGCAAGTGTATACTTAGTTAGCTACCATAGCCGGAGGATGATAAGCGTGAGGATAAAGTTGGGAAAGCAAACTCAGGAGGAAAGAAGAGGGAGATGAGGGAGTCTCAAGTGACCTAACGTAGCTCTGCACCCACCCTTCTCACTGCCTCTGCAGTTAACATGGAGTGTGCTGCCATTTTCACAGCATGACGGGTTTCAGCTTTCGCTTTTAAGAAAAACCGCTGGTATCCAGTTTCCCATTATTACAAGGGGGAAATAATAAAAATGTGTGGGCAGTGCCTGCTAATGGCTCAGAAACTGAAATGGATCTATATATGGTATGAGGAAGAGATTTGGCACTCGACACCGCTTATCATCTCTCCCTGTTTGCCTCCCTGCATCGCTACATTTCTAGAATAAAAGGGGTTCTTAACGGGGGGTTTTAAAATATGTGTGTGTGTTGAATTTAACAAAAGTCGCATTAGTGTAGCCAAAAGCACCACTACCAAAGAGATAATCACATCACCATCCTTACATCATTTGTTGGGTTCTTAATTACCATTCCCTTAATCACCAGCAACCAGTCTCACTTTCACGTCATGGAAGCTTTCTTTTAAAAATAGTAGCATTCCTTGCCAGATATCAGGGCTGGGGGGCCTGTGGCCCTCCAGATGATGCTGGACTACAAATTCCATCATCTCTGAACATCAGGCTATGATGGGATGGGGCTAACGTAGCTGAGGCAGTGCATAACAAATTACATATTATATTCCTTGGCTTCCTGACAAAAAGTTTCTCCTGGTTTCTAATTAAGTTTTGCCTAGTTTCTAACTTGTGACTTCACACTGATCGGAGTGGGGAGGAGGGGAAACAACCCCAAAATCCCTGCTTTAATCCTTATGGATGAGGGCAACTACCTACCTCTGATTGTGCTTCCGTATTCTATAGTTTCTCCAGATTTGCCTGCCTGAAGTTGTTTAATAATCATAGAATCATAGAGTTGGAAAGGATCCTGAGGGTCATCTAGTCCAACCCCCTGCAATGAAGGAATCCTGCCCACAGCCGTCCCTGGGAGGTCTTGAGCCCCCGATCTTCTGGTTAACAGTCAGATGCACTGACCTCAGGAATAGGGGAATATAAGAACATATGAAGACCCCAGCTGGGTCAGACCAATGGCCTATCTAGTCCAGCATTCTGTCTCCACAGTAGCCAGCTAGAGAAAAAAAATCTTTGTATCCACTTACTCTACACCATGCATAATTATATATTCCTGAATGATGCGCTCCCTTTACTTTACTTGTCTAAACTAAAATCCCCAAACACGGATGATGGCATCGAAACCCTGCTATTTCTCCCCATTAATCTAGGCCTTGGTGGGAACAGTATAGGCCCCTGTCTATATGACAATCCCAGCCTCTTGTGACTGTCTCCACCTTTACCTATACCAAGCCAGCTATGGGGGTCTCGTCTCTGTGTGGGTGAAATCAAACATTCAGATGAAACGGCAATTTCCCATCCAATGGTCCTGTCTCGGTTTGGCTAATTTACATAAGATGCAATCAAGCCTCAGTAGAGCACTTTTATGTCCCACTAATCTCAAAAGGATTCGTTTTAAGCAGGTGCTTAATCTTCCCTTGAAGTAAATGGAACTCAGAAGTGCTTAATATTAGCTCAGTTGCACCCATAAGTTATAAATTTGGATTTGGGTTATCCAGGATTCGGAGGGCTTAAATGACTCGCTTGGTCATGGCAATTTCTTTGCTAGCCCATACCAGGACTGGTATTCCTTTTGAAATGAAAGGTGATATAGGCATTATTTTAATAACAATTTAAATAATATTGCGATGTGTCAGAAGAGTGAGTGCAGCCCACTGTGCTTGGATTGTTGTTTTTTTAAGTGCCACAATTGATGCCCCAATTAAATGGGCATCTCTCAGAGTTTGATGTTAGAGGGCCCAGTACTGATGCCATTGGCTTTATGTGAAACAGGGTCAGCTCCAGGCCAAAGGAAAACAGCAAACTCTGGGGAGGGAAGGAGCTATGGAGACTCTGTTCTCTATGCTGATTGGGGAGTGGGAAGCCTGGGACAGCAGCGGATACCTACCTATGCAGCCCATTGTCCTCATAGCAACATTTTAGGAGAGTGAAGGCAGGAGGTGATGGGGAAGGGGAAGATACTGCAGCAGAGGAAGCAGTAGGATAGGCAATGGCAGTATAGTGTGGGTGGCTTCAGAGGGTATAGAGAGTGCAGTGGGGGCTGTGGATGGAGGGTGCCATGACATCAGGGATCGGGACTGTGATGATGGGGCTCGGGAAAGTTTCAGTGGTGCCTCGGAATCAATGACTTAAGAGGTTGAGGGTTCAGCAAGGGATTATGACTGGAGAGTAGGGGGGAAGAGATGGTCCCAGCATAATGGCCCTTGCACCCCACTCCACGGCCCCATGGCTACTTACACGTGCAAGGAGAGGGCACGGCCCCGGTACAGGCTGAAGGCACTGCCGTAGGGGTCGCTCCCCAGAGACAGGCTGTCCTCGGACCCCGGGGCCACGCCAATCAGCTCCGCCCGTGATGCCCGCACCAGCGGCTCCACCCCCAGGTGCCGGGCCTCGGCAGGTGCTTGCCTTGGAATGCTGGGGTGCAGGTAGGGTCCCCTCACCGTGGGGCCAGCCTCTGGGTCCTTCTCCAACACCGTGGTTTGGCTCCCTGACCAGTTGGAGTGCTCATCTGTCTGGGACAGGCCTGGCACTGAGGTCGGCGTGGTCTTCATGGAGGCATCCACCAGCGTGTCCGACTCCCCTGCAAGGAAAGACAGACATGGACTGATCGAGGGGGCTGGGAGCCCCCCATCTCCCTTGCATCAGATCGGGGCCTGGTAACCCGAGATTCTATCGATATTGTTTAATTTAGGAGGCTGTAAAGTATCAGTTTCTTGGAGCGTGCAGTGCCACTGCATATATCATGGGTTAGCGTCAGGTCGTGTTCTTGAGGGCTAAGAATAAGCATTTTTCTCTCAGCTGGAAAGGACAAAGAAGAGGGGCAAAGAAGGAAAAGAAGACAAGGCCAGGTTGGTCACTTAATAACTCAACTCAGCCACCAAGAGGATGCGGCCAGAGTGAAGGCAAACACAATTATGCAACACACAAGTTCAGGCATTTGCAGTGAAGGAAGGAGAGACGAACAATTTCTTATTGCAATGATATAAATGAATATTCATGTAGCTCTTTTAACATGCACAGTGCATTGCAATCATTGACTTGTTTATCCTGCTTTGCAAGGTAGATCATTGTTCCCCCAACTTTTTAGAGACTACCTTACCCAAGACTACCTACTGAAGGAAGAGTAGAGATGGAAGGCCAGAACCGCAGTGCCCTGTGCCAGGCACTGAAGACAAGTTCATTGGGGATAAAGTTGCCCAAACTGAAAATGGGAGCTTATGCCTTGTGTTGTTGACCCCGGAACCACCCAAAAAGAGGTACCGGGATGATCAAAACAATGGGAAACCTCTTTTGTGATGGAAAACTCGGACCTGTTTTTTTGTTCAGTAAAAAGAATGTGAGAGAATAGGACTGCATTTTTTTTAAAGAGACTCTTCAAGAGGAAAGAACGATTTAAACTAAAGGAGATTGTGGAAAGGCAAATAGGTGACTAAAAGTTGCCCAATGAAAAACTGAGGTTGGAAAGCCAAAGAAGGTTGCTAACAGTGAAAAGTGCATGGGGAATAATCTCATACATTTACTCAAAAGAATGAATGGAAACTATTCACCTGCTTAAGTGGGTGCTCTCAGGGAAATAAACCTGACTCCCCACACTGCTGACTTCTGAGAATCCAGCTTGCTCCTATCTGCATAAACATGTGCACAGCTCCATCCTGAATTCTGTTTCTTTGTCACCCAGGAGTGTGACTGGCTTTTTTATACAGTATAATGTTATGCAGAACGATAGATATATATATGCCCATCGACACTTAAACGCTGCTCATTAAAGATTCCAAGTGTTGCTCAATTCAGAATACAGCCCCCATTAAGCACAATTTGCTAACTGGGATGCACGATCAACCAAGGGCTCTATCTCCCCCTGCCCCATTTGCCTAGTCATTCTGTGGAAGGTGCATGAGCACCGTCTGAAGTGACCAGGAACTGAAGGAACCTAGTATGAGGAGGCTATAGTTAAAGCCTGCGATTTTTCAGTTTTATTTCTGTGGAATCTAATGACCTTTATGCTTTGCTGAGTCCTCCTCTGATATAAAGTTGCCCTCTTTATTAAATTAATGTTCTGCGTCGGTTAATATGTGCCCTTCTTCCAGGAAAAGGTGATGTTAGGTTGGCTATGTCTCCAGGGAGCAGTAATTCTCATGCTCCAATGGTAGCTGCCTGCAAAAAGGAACCCTGAAGGAGAGTTAAACTCTTTGGCCAACGATCCAAAAAAGCTGGACACTCAGGGACAGAAGACGCCCCTGCTCATAGGATTCATGGTGAACAAATCACGGGGGGGGGGGGCTATTTGTGTTGGCATGGTATATGTGACATACCACTCTTGCCTCAGAAAGGGCCAGGCAGCAGGGAGGTTACGGTCTCAGGATTGTGAGGGGATTTGGGGGCAGAATTGCTGGGGCACCAGCAGCAACATCTTTGGTTTGAAATATAGTTCCATGCCCATTCTGCTCAGAATGCTTGCCAAACCTCTCCATTCACCTGCCTTCTTCTCCTCACCTGTCGGGGAGCTATAGGTGGTCTCATCTTGGAGCTGGCTGCGTTGGGTCACCTGTGTGCTGCTGGCATCATCTTCTCCCGTCTCCGAGTCTGAAGCAAGAGAAAGGACAAGGTGAGAGGAGGACCTTGATCGACAGGTCAGTCCACACCTTCGCCTTGGGTGCTTGTACCCATCCATCAAAACTGTATGGCAGAGTCACAAACAGATCCTGCACGACTCAGAAGTCCCAAGTAAGATCTTGAAAATTCAGCTCTCAGTAAAGGGGTGGCCGGATTGTGACAAAATTGACTCTTTTATTGGTGTTATGAAGAGAAGGTACAATATAAAAATTGAATTGCATAAAATAATTACTCATTATTGGAAATAATTGTCTATATTTTTGGTGATTCTTTTTTCATAAGTGTTTACTAAAGTATGGGGGGCACAGAGGAAAAACATACAAAATAGTATCAGATGTGCTGCTCCAGCAGAGATGCTCTTAAACCTCCGTCAATGCCCAGTTTTAGAGAATCCTGAAGCAGAGCTCTGTTATGCTCACAGTTTTATTGTTGTAGCATTGGAAAAGCATTGAACAATATTTGTTTTAGGGTTGTATTTGTGGCATTCTAGGTCATTTTATACATTAGTATGGTTTTATTTTGGGCTAAGGCTTATCACGGATCATTTTGAATGCTCTGAATGTAATGAAAGACATGATGGCTGGTCACTAAATACAATGAAATGAATCTGATTCTAAGAAGCATTCTCTTTGTGGAGTTTCCATTTTCTTTCAGGGCTCCCCTAATTTGCAATATGCCCAACAGCAATGACCTGGAGTCTACCATTCTCAGGGAAAGGCATCAAATGGCAAACTGTGTTGACTCAGCCATGTGCAAGAACATATGCAGATTATCCAGGGCCCTGCACAACCAGTGGCATCCTTGCAGTGCAGGTTTCAACTCTCAATAATTTGCCACCCTCTCAGGATCTAGATACTCAGGGCTGCCATAGTGCCTAGAGGAAAACAAATACCAAAGCTGCAAGTAAGGAAGCCTGGAAGGCCCATTCCTTCTCCCTTGAAAAGAGCCCAAGGGAGGAGGTGATTTGTATCTCTGTGATTCTACCTCTGCGGAATTCCAGAACTTTGTCTGCTAGGTAAACAAGGGCCCTGAACATTGGAAGAGGCAAGTGGAACGGGGGGGGGGGGCGGTCCCCTCCCTTTCTTATTGCATTTCCTTAGATGCAAATTACTGCCTCAGAAGCCACACTTTGCAAGGGAAAATGGGCTTTCATGGCAAAACTTCATATTATAGACATATTTTCTCTTTTAAAAAATGAAAGTCAGGCTGCAATCTGGATCAGAAGACCTGTGGGTGGGAAGGAGGTGCTTTTTCCTGGCAGCCATTTTTCTGCTTATAATTGCCTTTCCCCTCCCCCTGCTGCTTTCCTCTCCACAGGGAGAAAGATATGGGAGGGGGGCTGTATCTTCTTCCCTGCAGGTGGAAAGAGGAGTTTAATGGGAACTAATCTGAGTGGGAAAACACGCTGGTGGGAATACCTTAAGCCTTCCCAAGCCACCATTCCTTTACGCCCAATTACAGCCTCCTGAAATTGCTTTTTAAATATATATATATATATATATCTGAAAAAGTTACATGCCACTACATATTAACATGTAGGTTATCATTCTGCCCCCCTTGGTTCAACAGCAACCTCAGAGAGATTCCATGGAAGCATGACAGATTGCTCCCAAGTACAGCCTGGATTGCACATCCCCAAAGAAGGACTGGCTAAAAATATACATAAATTAGTAAGTCTTTGGAGTCAAATACTGAGACCCCAGGAGTCTGCCCCTCTTGGGCATGGGGGCTCCTCCATAAAAAAAGGAAAGGAAAGGGAGAGAGGGGGAGAGAGAGAGAGAGAGAGAGAGAGAGAGAGACAGAGACAGAAAGAAGCTCATTTTTCTGGCAGCTGCAGCTCTCCGTAGGAGCCTTTACCCCACAGCTAAGAAAACCACAGGGAGAGTCATGAGTGACGCTTGACAGATCAGTGTGGCAGCAAATCGACTGGCAGGTTGAAGAAAGGCCAACAACACAGCCATGCCAGGTGAATGGAAGTCAAACAAAAAAATTGGGCCTTTGAGAGCCCTGCTCCTTTTGGGGGAGGACTTGAAGTGCTGGTGCGTGTGTGAGATTTATTTTATTTTTATTTTAGCAGAATAATAGCTGGAAGGGAATGTGTCAAGCTGCTCCCACAACTGTACCTCCTCAAAGTCTGCTTTCTGTTAAAAAGAGAGAATGTTGGGGGCAGGAGGGGATCCATGTACAGCCTTGCATATCCATCTCCATGGGAAATCGAGTCAGCCCATAATAGCAAGATTCTCAGGGAGAGGCAGAGAGAACCTTCCGCCATGTACTAGTAGCGCAGGGAAGGGCTGGCAGCAGCGTGTGAAGGGAAGATGCTCAGGCCAGTCATACAGAGAAGCAAAAGGATGCCCACCAAATTCTGCTAGAATAGGATGAGCCCCGCAAAGGAAGAGAGCAGAAGCAGCAGCAGGATGAAGACAAGGCATGGAGAGAGCCAGGAGGGTAGGCTGGGAGGGGGTGTGGGATGAGACGCAGCTTGGGAAGAGAAAAGCATGAGGCAGCACAATTTCCTACCGTAACTTTGCTTTCTGCAGGAGCGGAAAACTTCGCTTCCATAGGGGCAGCAAGAAAGAGAGACACACGTCAACAAAGCGTTACCGCCCAAATCAGCCCAGGCCCTCAAATATTCCAACATGTCATGGAAGGGGGGATTTATAGCCTCTGGCCCATGAAACCCATTGAAATTTGGGAGAATACAAGTGGACAAGAAGGCAAGGCATACGGACATAACCTAAATGGTAGAAGGTGCCGCTCTGCCATTGAAACTCATAAGGACCTGCCTGGGGAGTGAAATCTAGCAGGGAACTAAATTAAAAACTTGGGCTGGGGTGGGTGGGGTTGCAACAGCCATTTCTCTAATAATCCCCACGTGTTTCAAGACCCGGGTTCAAAACGCCCAGCACCAGTAATATCTTCTCCACTCCCCCAAGCCACGACCCTCTCATTCCCTTTCCCCCAAGCTGCAGCCTCCACCTATGTCACAGCAACTGAAATGCCAGATGATGAAAGGAAACCTTGCTGGGTGGCAACAAAAGCCCCCTATTATGTGACTATGCAGAGCTTAACTTGCAGGATCAGATCAAGATCCACCTACTCCAGCATTTATGGTTCCCAAATGGTAGCTAACCACAAATCCCCCCCCCCTTCCACCAGCCACCCCCAGCAAACTCACAATCAGGACATTAACTTGAGGGCCAACTTCTGTATTTTGTCCCTAGCATCTGGTAATAAAAGATACACTGCCTCTGAACAAGCACATTTTATATTTAGTTACTATAGTTAATGGCAACAGATAGGCCTACCCTCTCTGAATTTATGGAATGCATCTTAAAGCCACCTAAGCTACGGACCAGCACTATGTACCATCCTAGGGAATTCTATATGGACATCATCTTGCCTGTCCTAAATATATTACCAATGGGTGGCATCAAGTTTCCAGCTTCAGAACAATGCAGGCGATTAAACCAACTTCAAACTTTGGTTTAATATCCTGACTTGTTCCAAAGCTGGTAACCATTGTTTCCTGGTTTGGACAAAATAGGAAACAATGCTTTAAGTAGCGAGCTTGTTTGCTCAAACATAAAGGGACAGGCCAAGAGGCTGTGTGTGTGAGCAAGAGATAGGATTCAGCTGAGACAAGGTAATCCAAATGTCATAAATGTCATAAATGTGATTCTGCACAAAGCAATTCAACCTGTCTGAAATATCTGTCTTTTGGTCCTTCTTTATATAAAACACACACAACATGCCACCGTATCACAGTGCACAGCTTCCCTTTGGATCCCCCCTTTTGGCAATGTTGCCTCCTTATTCTGAAAAGGGCAGGGCTTCTATCCCTTGTAGAGATCTGAGACAGGTCAACTTTGCGAAGGTGTAGTTTCTCCCATCATTGCAACCTTGTAGGAGAAACTATACATGTAAAATGTCACTTGTTAACGGAACAGAAACCTTTGCCTTTGTAGAATATGTACGGCTCCCAAGGTCTACAAACTGAGCTCTAACTTCTATCAGCTAAGCTCCTCGCACCCCCGCAATCTACCTCCCAAAGTGGGTGCAGGAGGAGGTTGCTATGGACAGGCATAGGGAATCTTTGGCCCACCAGATGCAGCTGAATTACAACTCCCATCAGCCCTAGGCTATTGATAACGGGAGCTGTAGTTCAGCACATCTGTAGGGCCAAAGGTTCCCCACACCTGGGATAGGCTAGTCATACCCCCCTCAACCCCAGCTAGACTCTTTTTCTATTTGCCTGTTCTCTTCCCTCGCACCCCCCCAGCCCCCAACATATCAGGAAAGTCTCTCTCTGGCAGGAAGGGGCAGAAGTAATACAACGCACCATGCGTGAAGCGCCCAAAACGCCGCGAGTGGCCACCTTTCTGCAAAGGAAAAAGAAAAGGAAAAAGCATTACCTCCGATTGAGATGGAGAGAGGGAGATAGTGGAAATATGGTGACGGGGAAGTGCTCACGGGATATAGTCATCAGTCCCCACAGAGACCAGAACCCCAGCAGGAGACCAGGGGAAAGGCTTCAGGGGAAAGGCCTTCCACCTACTCCTGAACTTGCCACCAGGGCAAAAAGGGTATCAGCCCCCTACTCTACCATCTACACCAAGCCTTGCAAGGCATGGGATCCACCAGAGCCAAGCACAATGGTCACATCCACACCATACAATTAGTGTGCATGGCTCCTGGGAACTGTAGTTTGATCAGGGTACTGGGAACTGTAGCACTCTGAGAGGTAGACTGCAGCTTTCAGGAGTCTCTGGAGGAAGCAATGTACATTAAACATAAGGCGGGGGTGCGACCCAAGGTCATGTGCTGCCGGCTCCACCAAAAGTTGGGAAAAGTCAGAAGGACAGGAGCCTGAGTGCTTGTGGTGATCCAAGCAGATCAGAAGAAAGAAGAGGCTGACTTTCTGCCCCTTTCCTGGGAGGAAATCCTCAGAGAGATTGCCCCCCACCCAAAGATAAGTGTTCCACTGTTTAAATTCTCATCTTGCTGCCCTCTGGTGAGCCCTGGGCAGCTGGGAGTCTGCAACATTTGGTGAGTCCCCTCAGAAGAGGCACATTTTGTGCATTTCATCACAGATGAAGATCCAGTCCAGTTGCCCCAAATGCGCAGGCACACGCCGGCGCAGCAACCTAACAGTAACAGGCTGAAGTGCTGCCACTGGCAATGGCTTTCCCCTCTGCTCACTCTCTCGTCTCCGTCATGCTCTTCTATGTGGTTCTGAGCAGCTATCAAGACTTATGGGATCCATGTGAGAAATCATTCCTGGCACATGCATCCAGCTACAACTGGCTTCCTAGGTGACAGGTTGCCCAAGAACAGGCCAATCATACTATCCATCAGGGAATAGCTCTCTGAATTCAGGACCAGTGAAACAGATGCACTTGTGTATGTGTGTAAGTTGATACGTGCGCGCGCACACACAGAGCATCTGATGCACAAAGTCGCCCACCCCTCACTCCCAGATTTCCTGCTGTCCCATCTCCCAGAAAATTTGCTCTACCAGCTAGATTTCCACAAGGCTAATAGTGAGGTGAAACACCTTGTGCAGCAATAAATGGAGGTGACAGGATCATTCTGTGGTAAGTAAGAGATGTGGTGATGCAGGGTGCTGGCACAAGAGAGAGGGTGATGTACACACCCACCCCACCCAGTTTGGCCTTTTCTCTTTTGTACTGGACATCATTGAGGTGGGAGGTATCAGAGGCATAAACTCCAGCCAGAAGAAACAAATGCTCCCAACAGCAACTGATCCAGGTGGATTTGTATTCCAGCCAAGCCAGCTTGCCCAAACAAGACTGGCGCTGGCGGGCAGCCCATGTGCCAGGCCAGAAAGATGTATGAATAGATTAGCTATGCTGTTGGTGGATAATTCCCCCATTAAGAAAACGGAAATGCAATAAAACGGCAGTAATGGATACCTGGCTGGCATCCCCCCTGTCGGGCACATGGCAATGGGCAAGCCCTGGCTCCAGGATCACATACCCAGCAGCTTCCTACTGTGGCACGTTGGGCAAAGAGGCATCTGGGCAGGCAAAGTGCATCCCTGCTCCGTGGCCAATAGCACAAACAGCCCAACATTTAAGGTGGCCACCTTGCTGGACATCCTGCTTAATATGAGTTGCACTAGGATGGTAGGAAAAAGGGGAAATGGCATTTGGACAAAGAGGTAAGTACCAAGCAAGAATGGTGTTGCAGCTGGAGGCTGCCAGGAGGCAAATCCCTTCTTAGCAATGGGGATTTGTTGCCTTGGCAATGAATGGGGATACAATAGCCTTGACTAGGGTGTACGGCCTAACCGGACTCCAGCCTTCTTTACCAGCCAGGGTCCTTCTTTTTCTGCCGCTCTCCATTCTTAACTGCATATAGGAGGAGAGGGAGAGATGTTTTGGATGGCTGTATGCTCCCCACTCCACCATGTGTGTCAGTCTGTTTCCTGCCTGCCTGGTTTGGGATGCAACTGCTCTCTGCTCTGCGGAGGTGAGAGACTGGCATCCCTGTCCTCAGGTCTAGAAAGCTCATCTCCCCTCAGGCTGCCAAGGCCGCAGGCCTCTGTAGAAACAAAGGAGGAAAGCCTTGAGCCATCTGATCAAAGATGAAACATCCTGTTTCCAAGGATGCCCAGACAGATGCTTCTGGACAGCTACCAAGCAGGAAGGATGACAACCCCTGCCCCCGCCCCCCTTCCTTATTTCATCTGGTGCCCTTGCTTCCCAGTCTGGCCCCTGCAGAGAGGGAAGCTGGTGGGGCATCCTGGCTGGAAGATCAGCGCTGGAGGGGTAGGGTGGGATGGGGTGGAAAAGTGGTGGGGTACGTTATTACTGGAGCAGGCAGTGATGGGGTGATGACATGCCCTAGCTATGCCTGCTGTGAATGATTCCCGTCCCCCTATTAGTTGAACCGGGGAGCCTCCCCCCCCCTTTCGATCATCCCTGCTTGGAGGCCCCCGAGTGACGTCCAGGCCACGAGGAGCTGCGCTCCTGCCAGGTGCTGACGCGCAGTGCCGGATCATGACGCAGAGGCGCTCAGCCTCCGTGGCCACCGGGCTTGGGGATGGAGAGTAAAAAGAGCCACGACCCCCAGGATCCATCGCCTCGGGCATCTTAGGGGAAGAAGAGGCACGGCTCTTCTAATCGCCCCCCATCCCATCCCGGGCATTTCTTAAAAGCCCCAGACAGCACCTTGCTCATCATCACCTCGAGCCCAGGGGCTTGGAAGGTGAGCGCAGAGGACCACCGATCTACAACCACCATCCTGACGTGGCCAACCCCACCCCGGCAACAAGGTGGCACACATCCGGAGACCAGCGGGGAATCCTACTCCGGGAAAGCCGGGTGGGGCTCCGCGAGGGGTGCGCCTTCTCACTTTCCCCTCCGGCGCCCACAACGCCCTGATGATGCCTGCTGGGCACCCCGCCTGGGCACCCCGTTCCTCCCCTCCCCCGTCCCACGCCCGGACCCGTTACCTGGAGACGCTTCTTCACCCAGATCTTCTTCATGTCCGCCCCTCCGTCGCCCCCTGGGCGCCCTCCACCCCACCCCACCCCCCGGCGGTCAGCGCGATGCGGCGGGGCCGGGCTTGGAGCGCAGGGGCGGCCGGGGTAGAAGGAGCATCCCTCCGTGGGAAGCGGACGCCGGCCTCTCTCCGCTCCTTGCCTCGCCTGCGCTGGCAGAGCTGCCAGCCAGCCCGGAGCCTCGCCCGCCGCCCGCCCGCCCGAGACAATGACAGCGCAGGCGGGGAGGTGGGGGGGGGCTGGGAGGAAGGAGGGGCCGGAGGGAGGGAGGGGTTGGAGGGAGGAGCTGGGGGGGAGAGAAATGAGAGGGGGTGGCCCCCCACCCCGCAGAAGGGCTGCCTCCCCTCTAAGCCTGGCCGGGTGGGGAGCTTACCCCTCCCAGAGCCACCCTCGACAGCGCCCATCAATCCACGGTTGCCATGGAGGGCTTGGAGGTAGGCGAGGGTTTCTGCCCATCTTGGAAGATGGCGAGGTGGCCTCGTGGGAAGGATCGAGGCAGGGACGGGCGAGAGGGCGCCGCGGTGCAAAGCCAAGGCTCGGCATCGGGACGTGGGTCCCGTCTAGTGGGCATCGGCACTGCCCCGGTGCTTCCCGGCTACATCCCAAGAGCGCCCTGAGGAAAGCCCCTTGCAGAGGGAGGCGTCTCTCGACACGAGTTTCCCACGGTACCTAAAGAGAACCTCCACGTTCAAAGGCAGCATACCCCCAGTGAGGAAGTGGGGGGGGGGGCGAGGGACAGGTAACAAGCAAAGGCTGTTGCCTTGTTCCTGCCCTGCTTGAGAGCTTCCCACAGACATCCAGATAACCAGTGTTAAAAGCAGGATGCTGGACCAGATGCAGTTTTCCTCTGTTCTACAAGGCAGTCCTTGTTTCCTCCTGTCTGAAGTTGTGAGGTTCAACATCCCCTCTTCCTTCCCCATCCATGGATAAAATCTGCCAGTACACAGCGTGACATTCACATGCAAACACACTACACTGCCCACTACTCTGAGCAGGACTACGCTTCCCCATTTTGTGGGTGGGTGTAGTAAGAGTTTTGCTCTAGGTGCAGCACAGAACAACACAGAAAAAGCAAAACTCCTGCTCAATTTAGGTTAAGTGGGAAAGACCAGGAAGGTGTGTTTGTGTGCAATGCGTGTGCGTGCGCGCGCACACACAATACTTATGGGTAGAAGGGCTAAAGCAGGTTGCGGGCAAGGGCTGCATTCCCTTGGTGGAGGGGTCATCAGTTGGAGCCCTCATGAGCCAGAGACAAAGGTGTTTGGGATTATCTACTCCAGAATTAAGAAAACACCCTTTTCAATTTTCACAATGGCTACCTCAAATTAAAATGCCCAGTCCTGTGCAGATTTATGCAGAAGTAAACCCCACAAGGTTTGATACATAGAACAGAAGACTACAAATTTGTTCTTTGACATCTGGAAGGGGTAAGAGAAACCTTCTTTGCTCCAAGGTATGCAACAAGGGGAGAAAGCAAGTACATTTATCAAATAAAATACTGACCCTTTAACAATCCAGGAAAGATAAGAAGGAAACGAATAGGAAGATTGCATCTGTGATGGAGTGGAAGAGTAACAGTTTCAGAAGACATGGGGTGTGGAGCACATAAAATGGGGCTGGGGGCTGTACACAGCCCCTTGCCTTTAGTTTGCCATCGTGTGGGTTAGAGGCTAACTATCAGATGGCAGCTAATATAAGGATACCAGCTTCACAAACAATGTCTCCTCTCACTGCCTCCTGCTCAAAATATCCACACCTTGAATCCCCACTTTCAGTCAATTGTACTCCTCATATCCACTAAACCATTCATTCCTAGCAATCCCTCCAAACAGAAATGGTGAACCAAACATAGCGGACCAAGATCCCACCATAGAGGGTACTTCGTGCAACCTCTTTGGGGGCCCAGCAGAACCACACAGAACTCTGCCGACACTCCTGGCCCTCTTTCCAGCGATAGGCTTTACCAACACAGCTGCTCAGCTCAAGCAGTGCAAAGAAGGTCAAATCAGGACACTCTAACTCCAGCATAAGATGCATAAACTTAGGGAGAAATGGGAGCACTTCAGGATTGTTACAGAAGGATCACCATGCTGACTCAGACTACTTCATGCTGGTTCACCTTGGTCAGCATTTTGCCTTGTGCAATGACAGACTCCAGATGAAAAGTTTATAAGCTTACAAGCAGTACAGAATGGCAATACCCAACCTGTGAGCTCCCCTGAATGAGGATCTCTGGTTGTCATGCCTTGTGCTGAATCAGACCATTCGTCAATCTAGCTTGGAATTGCTTGCATGGGCTAACAGTCGCTCTCCAAGGTTTCTTTCCTAGCTCCCCCTGGAGATGCTGAACCTGTGATCTGTCTGTGCAAGGCATGGATCACTGAGCTATGGGTCATCCCAAAGTGGTTAAACAATCAATCCTTCTTCCCATGGAAATCTGGGAGTGTGTGTGTGGATCACTGAGCTATGGGTCATCCCAAAGTGGTTAAACAATCAATCCTTCTTCCCATGGAAATCTGGGAGTGTGTGTGTGTGTGGGGGGGTGTTCCTTATCACTCAGCACTCTTAAAAGATTACAGTTCATAGGATTCTTTGGGAGGGAACCATGGATGTTTGCAGTGGTATATTAGTGCTTTTAAATGAATGGTGTAAATGTGGCCAGTGTGTCCACTCTAGCTTATCTAACAACTATCAACTCTCTTATAAGTATACTCAAGTGTCACCTTCATCTCATTCTCCCTCGGTTGTCCCTCTAGCCTACCAACCAACTTACTTTTCCCTCAAATGACTCTTTCTTTCTCTCAACATTTCAAAAACAGCAAAGATTCCTGCATCTGATGAAGTGGACAATGGTCTACAAGAAGCCTACAAAAGTTACCATAGTCTTTAAGATGCCTCAAGAATCTTTGTTGTTTGCACTATTGAAGGCAAGGTAATGTGGATAGACTGCTTCCACCCTCAAATGTATTCTTTACACACATCTAATGTGTACCCTCAGTTACATATTTAGCATGTTCCAAGTGTGTGAAAGGCTGCTTCCAAAAATGGATCCACTTAGATGTATTTGCTTTAAAGAGAGGCGGTGGTGATGTGCATATTCTTCCTCCTCCCCATTTTATCTTCATAACAACCCTGTGAGTTAGGCTTCATGGACCTGGTCTCCCTGGTCCTTGTCCAGCACTCTAACCACTATACCACACTGGGTCTCATAAGCCTGAGGGCAGGAGGTGGCCTTACTAAGACATTCTGGGAGCTTCATATAAATAAATATTCTTGTAGATCTGCAGGACCAAAGCAGGCTATAATTAGATGTGGGGGGGTTGAAATTGCATGGAGCGAGTGGCAGTCTGCATGAAGCAATATGCCTGCTGCACATAGTCACACAACATGGTTCCTATCATCAGTAAAAAAATAAAAAATAGTGTGAATTGGGTACTAGCAGATAAAGAAAAGGAACATTAGTTTGAAATGGATCAAACGGTGCACACTTAAGGTAGAAATTCTACTTGAAAATATAAACAAGGCCTCACTCTGTGGGATATGAGAATCTGAGGGCTGACTGCGTCATTTCACACAGGGGGGTAAACATATCTTCCTCGTTTCAGATACTTTTGTGCAGACAGACAGCGCCAGCTTCAAGCTTTTGATAAGCTGATTGTGCAGTCCTCACAGGGAATGAAAAGGAATTTGTACTTTCCAAAAGAAAAGAAGGAATAGTTATTTCACATCAGTCCAGAGCCTGGACACATGGGATCCCTATCTGAAAGTGTCATGTTGGCAAGATATAAGATAGGCCAAGATCTAGCTAAAAACATACTTTCTGAGCCTTTCTAGCACCAGAAAAAGAGAGGACAGAACTCCTGCACCTTTAATAGTTGCACTGAAGAGGGAATTTCAGCTCTGCAAACACCAAAAGAGCGGAACTGCATCACAAAAAATAGAAAGGAGGGGCAGATTTGCATATATTTTGCATATGCTCATTTATAGAGAGAGATGCAAAGCTAGGAAAAAAATACTATAATTTAATGGATATGCATTTCTTTAAAAATATTTCATGGAAGAACGCAGGCAATTCATATAAAACATGCATTTCTGAAGCTAGAAATGGGAATAAGCAGAGGTGGGGAAAACCAATGGCTGCATAGGCTCCCCTGGGTCCAATTCATAACTGGTCCATTAACAATGGATCCACTCCGAGGTCTGAAAGCGACCCTTTTTAAAAGAGGTCATTTATGAGCTGATGAAGCCTCTAAATCCAAGTGCATTCCCAGTGGTGTCTGCTCTATTAGGGCAGATGGGGCACTGCCCCACCAACCTCAGTCTGCTCTCAGCCAGCCCCCACCTACTTGCCTCCTTACCTACAGCCAGACCAGGGGGTGGGGGCACTGCCTGCCAGCTTCCTTCTCATTAGGCTCAAGGCATATACAGATTAGCAGATTAAAAAACAGCAGTTGGTTCCCCCTTCCCACCCTTTGTGTTCAAAGTAGCATTTTTAAATTGCTGTACACATCATGACCTGGTTTATTTCTCCATCTGCCCCCACCACTACCATGCACCCAAATTATTATTCAATGAAGCTGTCATCTGCACAATGACAGCAAATGCCCGAGCCAATTTTGGTTTATTAAAAATAAAAAGAACTGCAAAAAACGGGGGGGCACACACTCACACAAATCTAGCAAGTGGATTGATACCCAACTCAAGTTCATTCCAAACTAAAGGAAACCAGGAAATGCCGGGGCAGTAATGCTCACCGATCTTCTAGTTAGGCTAGGTTGTGGGTGATTTTTCTTTTCTGGGAAGCTAAATTTGCAGTTGCTGCTGCCTTTTAAAGATAACAGTAAATGTCTCAGAAATCTCCATGTTGGGTTGCTATTGGGCCAGTGTCTTGATGCTAGAAGCATTCTTAAGGAGCAATGGTGGTGGAAGGAGATAGCATAACATACAGTGGAATCCCTACGGACTTGTTAAAAAGAAAACATCCGCAAAACTAATCCTTTTCGCAGTCATTGCTTTTTCCTAACTGTGGGCAGTTAGTATACTGGAGAAGGCGAAAGCAACGGTGCAGGCTGAAAAGCTTTTAGGGGACCATTTGCATAAGACATTTTTATATGTTCACAAGAGAAATGTAGGCTGGATGAAACTACCGTCAAGAGAATGCTCAGTGGGGCTGAAGACGCAACACTTTCAGACTAATTGGAAAGGGGATAAAGCCAAATGATCAATGTTTGTCTAGACCCCATTAGTTCTTCTCTGTGCTACTCCTTGCTCACTTCAATTCCACACAGACGTCAATATGGGCGCAGCGTCAGATCCAAGCAACCCTCATTTGCCCTGTTTTGTACTACCCAGTCTTTCACAGAGGAAGGCAGGTGCACCTACTAACACCTCTCTTCTCACAGCCCCCCCCCCCCGTGCTCTCCCCATTACACATTGACTTGCTGGACTCATTTACCCTGAAAACAACTTCCTGGTACTGGTTTTTGAAGCAGAGCATGAGCTTCAGAAACTGAACACAACAGTTTCCCAATTGTAAGAGTTTACTGACTATAAATAGTTTCTCATTTTATTTTCATTTGATCGCTTTTCTTCTTGCAGGTTATGCAACATCACAAATTCGACAAAAGAACCCCTCCCACAATAATAACCACAATGCAGCACCAAATGGAGCAACGTTATATAGCACACCAAAGAAAAAAGAAAGATTCCAGGTTATCCAGTAAAGAGAAGCCACAGAAAATCAGAAACTAAACCAGCCAGAAGATTTTATATGCTGTAGTACGTAACCAGAAATAGTTTTGAAAACTGAAAGAGGTTGGAATGAAATATTAAGTTTCAGAATACGTCTGGTTGAATTTATAAAATAGCAGCAGCACATCCGGACACATTTGCTACCCAGTTGCGGAGGCTGGGTGCGCAAAGAAATAAGCGCAGTGGCATTTTGTGGGTTAACAAGTACAACAAAATGGTGCAGCCTGGAGATTTTCCTGTTTGGCATTCCAGCCATTCCATTTCTCATCTCCCCAGTTTTGTTCCTCCCTCAATGCTCAGTCAGCATTCCAGCACCATTCCAGCATTCCTGGATTAGAATAGCTCAGCAACAGTTACCTGTGCTCTGGTAACCTCATATTTAGATGGTTGCAACACATTCCATGCATGGCTACCTGCAGCTAGTGTGGAAGGTGGCTGCCACTTTTGTGAGTGGTCCTGTTCAAACTGCACTGGTTTGCCAATATGCTACTGGGACCAGTTCAAGGTTTTTGTCACTCACTTACAAATCCCTGAATGACTTTGGTCCCAACACTTAAAACTCTTCTCTATTAGCTGCAGCCTGCAGAGGAAGCCCTCTTCATGATCCCATCACCAAGCATAGCGTATGGGGTAGTGATGGGGGGAAGGGCCTTATCTGTGGTGGTGCCCCATCAATGGCACTCCTTCCCCCTAGAGTAGGAGTGGGCAGATGCCAGACTTTCTGGAACCACTTTGGGTTTTTTAATCGAACCCCAGGATCTATGGGTGCAAAAGCTGTAACAGTTAATATCAGATTATTTGGAGCCTGAGTCATTTTAGGGCTTTCAACACCAACATTAGCACCTTGAAGCGGGCCTGGAAATGAACCGGCAACCAATGCAGCTGTTTTAAAACACAGCATCTGGAAGGAACCCCAGCCAGCATCTGGCTGCTGCACTGTGGACCAACTCAAGTTTCTGAGTCGTCTTCAAGGGCAGCCCCACGTACATGGGCAGAATTCTTTGGAGAAAGTCATGTGCTTTAAATGTAGAGTGTGTATGTAGCCAGAGCTTAACCTTCAGTGACCTGAGGAGAGCTGAAAGCTACAGAATGGAAAGTAGGCCAACGTACATGGACTACATTTTTATTCTTCGGCTATGATGATGGAATTATCACCAGTCACGGCTGTTGTGAATGTGGTCACTTTGCATAACTTAAGCTTTACATAGATTGTACTTTTTGTATTTTATTACCCCGCTGATTGTGCTGTTCACAAGAAACCTCCCCCACCCCCCGTCTATACCCGTAGATATTTTATACAGCTGTCAAATGTGGGCTCCGATCCATGAAGGCTGGTGCCATAATAAACCTGTTAGTCACAAACCCCTTTATTCAATTCTTAAGGGGGAGGGAAACATCCCTCAGTCTCCAGAAACAGTCAAAATAGTGACAACGATTTACCAGGGACCTGAAAACAGAGATTGCTCTTGATAAATAAGAACAGTTGGAACATTTGCTGTATATTTCACACATTCGTGCACAGGATGCAGATATTCATTTCCTCCACCCTTCTACATTTTGGGGAACATGGTTTTTTCATCTAAAAAAGGAAGCAGCTGACATTTTCTAAGCTGACAGGAATTTTAAAAGGGCCTAATGCAGAGAGTACTAGTGTCAGGGAGAACACTCCCTTCACCAGGATTTCCTTTGATATCATTGTCATGGCAAGGACCCCTGACTGGCTGTGGCCTGTCCCACCTTGTACCCAGGCCTGCACCTTGGGGAGAAAGATCCCGCCAGGGTGCTGACTATGACATCACCAGCTTTATTTGTGCCTAGGAAGCCTTGAGGGGAGAAGGGAGCAACTAAACTGCAACCTGACCCCCCTTGTTTAGCTCTCTGGGTGTCTGTCCACAAGGCTAAGTTGCTTAAGATAGGCTGTGTCATTCACAGCACAGCCTCTTCTCCTCCCTGCAGTGCCATGACCTTCAAGGGACATGGGCTCGGCCTGGCATTTTCCCAGCCACAGTTTAACAATAACATGGAAGGGGAGCTGCAGCAAGCTCCTGACTTTATTGTTTTAACTCTTTTTAACTGTTATGCTTTTCAGTTGTTTGTTTTATTCTATATTTTAACTGGGGAAGCTTTAATACCCCCAACGGCTTTGCTATTGTGCATTTTAATTATGTATTGAGTTTATAGCTGTAAACCACTTAGAAGCCATTTTGGAATATAAGCAGTATATAAATCAATAAATGACATAACAACATCAATCATTAAGGGAGAGTCTCTTTGAGTCCCAAGCCTCACGTGTAGCAAAGTGTCTGCATACTTCCTATCTGCACTTAAAGACCATATATAAATAATGCCTAGTGTACAATGTACCAAATGTGTACCTACAATGAACAGTGTGCCTTGAAATGTACCTCCTGCTCCAATCACAGCCTATGGTGTTAAGGTCTGAATGCCGCTTTGAAAATGCAAAAATGGTTATGTTATTATGAAAAGGTACCCAAAATTCCTCAGCATGCAACGCATGCAGCATCCCCAGAACCGCCTAGGTACTTGCTCATGCCACTTGCTTGCTGCTTCATTCATGGTTTGCGTAATGTAAAAGAAAGTGTACATATTTGCATCTGTCAAACACTGAAGCGTAGGAGTGAGCCAGAGTCCCAGAAAGGCATAAGCTCCATGCATAACACATGTATATGCGCAAGCTGAACAAAAGGTGAAAGCCATTAGCACAGTAGAAGTACAAAAAATACCGGGAGGCACCAGATTTCGTTCAACAGACAAGCCTATAAGAAACAGCCTGCTGTCCTGCTGCTTTTACAAGAACCAGGGTGATGGAGTGTGCCAACTAATGCTCACCTCTGTGTGTGTTTTTTCTGGCAGAGCTCCTGAGCTTTTAACACAGGGGTGGGAACTTGAAGCCCTCCAGCTGTTGTTGGGACTCCCCATCCCTGCTTTAGCAGCTGCAGGTAGGTGAAAATTCAGCTAGTAAAAGCTCAGCCCGTTCAGGTAAAAACTTTTACGTGCTGGTTTACTGGCTGTCATGCAGCAGTTAAAAAATCACAAGGGGTGGGGAAATTGGACAGCCCTGATACCAGCATGTATCATTTACTAATGATCCCCAGCCACAAACACCTGCACAAGAGGCAACCTTAAAATGAACCATAATTTTAATGTGAATGAGCAGCATGCTGGTACATGATGCTCAGAAGTTCCCATGGCGCTACTCTCCCACTCCAGCTGCTGCCACACCATGAATGAAACAAGTCACAATATGGCTCATCACATCATCCAAACCTGGGCTCATGGTTTGTTTCTCCCAAACAAACAACTGTCAGTAAGTGAAGAACAAACCTTGGTTACCACCTATGGTTTGTTTGGAGAGAAACAAACCATGAGCCTGGGTTCAGATGACACAAAAAAGCAGACTCTGGCCTGTTTCATTCATGGCTTTGCAGCAGTAACAGCAGGGAAGGAGCTCCATGGGAGCTTCTGAACAGTATGCAACATCATGCTCCTTATTCCCATAAAACCATAGTTTGTTTTAGACTATGGTTTAATATAATATGCAAACCAGTCACAAAACACTAGAACCAGAAGATTAGCCACAGTGCACATAAGACTACACATTCTAAACAAGTTGTCTTTCAACACACTAAAGACCAATACATCTCTCAGGGTGGCCAGGTGAAAGAATGGGCAAGATTTCCCCAGCATTAATTACTGTGCAGAAGAGTGAATTTCAGTGAGATTTTTATGCACAAATGTGCAGGCAACTTGTCCTCTTTGCCGTGTGCCCAGCCTACATCTATTATGGCCTATATCTATTATTCCATAACCAAGACCAATTTCATCAGCTGCAAGCCTGCAACTTACAAAACAGTTCAAGCTACCAGAGGCCACACACACAAAGTTCTGAATGGCTTTTAAAGGCTTTTAAAAAATTCATTAATTTTGAATGTGAAGCTAAGTGCTCTCACTCAATCAAACCAGCAGGAGCACCGATTGCTGCCTGAGCATACTCAGCCAGCCTCTGCCACAAACTACTGCCATGGGGTTTGTGTTGGGGCCAATTTATACATTTGATTTCGGCATAATCAAATGGTAAATCTTTTCTCTCTCTCTTTTTCCAGGAACATACAGGGTGCAAGTGGAGAAATCACATGTTTAATAACTCACTACCTCCTGTTAAAATACTTCAATTTTTGCACATTGAGAAGGAAAATACTGGAGAGAATTGTTCAGCCTATAGCCTGCTTCCCAAACAAACAAACAAACAAACATATTTTCTGTGTGCAGAGCCATTTTTTTCCTTTTCTTTGTTAGGGAGCATTTAACTATCCAGGCCATTTTCTACACTGACTGTGCTTGATGCAGTTTAACCACCACAGAAATGCCCTCCATTTCACATATTGTGTTAATATCAGCAATAAAACAAAAAACACCATCATCAAACCATTACTAACCACCGAGACGACATCAGTGAAACACAATACACAAAATGCCGGAGGCTTGCAAAAAGAACAGCTGAGCAGCTAAGCGGCATCTCTCCTTTCCTGTCAAGTGGGATCTGCCCAGCCCAAAAAGGTGGTCATGCCATCCATCCACCCCCATCCTGAGAGCACAGTACTGGCTGTTCCATACATTCAGGATCAAAGCTACCTTGAGTTGGTGCTGCATATCATGGTACAATACAGCAACCCCCCAGCAAGTGGTGCAGTGGAGAAGGGGACCTTTAGCGCTTGCACTGTCCCTTGCTGCTATAAAACGTTGCTGTTGTTTCACTGCTTTTGCTGCAATGAACGTTGTCTTCAAATGCTGTGAGTGGCTTTGGCAGAGCTAGCCCTAAAAGGCAGAATACCAACACGAGATGCCAGAATTACCATGAGCGCCTCCCTTGTTCTCTTATAAGGGCAATGGCGCCCACCTGAGAGGTGCCGGAACTGGGTTCTGAAGATTTCCGGCTGAAGGGAAAAAAGCTCTGCCAATGCTTAAATAAATAGCACAGGGATGGAGGCTCAGGTCTAATTGCACTCACTCCTCTAGGCCTTGCAATCTAGCCACAGAGACTCTCCCCAGGCCATGCCCCTTCTCCAGCCACACCCCCTTTCCAGAAGACACACCCCTCACCAGCCTTGCTGCACATCCTTGGTGTGTGTTTTTGCCTGGCTGTCATGCATCTTTGAAGACTGAAGATACTCTTACTTGCTTGGGCAAAGCAGGGCAGGCAAGTATGGGTTGAAAGTAGCCTACTATACAAAGGTATATATATATATATATATATATATATATATATATATATATATATATATATATATAGGTCCACCCACTTTTGCCTCGGGCCCTGGCCACCAGTGACATGTGGCCCCTTGAAAGGTCATTCAGAAAGGAATGCGGCCCTCAAACTGAAAAAGTTCCCCACCCTTGATGTACTGCAAGACCACTGCATCTAAGTTTTGTTTTCTACTGCTAGCCACACCCCTTCATTTCTTATATATTACTGGTTGTTACTTCGAGGCCATCTCTTAAAGGAGCCTTACCCTCATACCATTTTTCGCGATCCCTAAAACTCTGTTCAAAAAAAGAAATACAGTGTTCCTGCACCTTTAATAGTGCTATACAAGACGAAATTTCAGTGGCCATGGTTTGTCATGGAAGCTTACATCTACTGAATTCTCTCTTCTGCACAATTACTAAAGGTGCAGGGACCCTGTCCTTCTTTGTTGCATCTGACCCAAGGCTGAGGGAAGGTTTTCCTTAGTAAAGGGAATCAATTCCACATTCTGTAGTTTTTCCTCTCTTTTGGACTTATGTAGAATCACAACAGGTATGCCGCACTGGTTGCATATGGAATATAAGCATGGAGCAGCTTGAAGTGATATTTGCTTTCCTGTCAATAGATTTTCAATGCCCCCAACTCATTTCTGCTACCTTTGTAGGGGCAACCCCAGTGGGCAAATTTTGACTTGCTTTGTTAGCTAGTCAAAATGTCTGGCTGCAAGGACCTTGTTCCTCCTCCCAGGGTTGGAGTCTTGCCCCTGACCTCATACTGCCCTTCTGAAGTGTAATTTCAGATGATGGGACCATTTGCAGCTTCCTTTCCTAGCAGTTGTTCTCTTCCCTGGAGGTACTCAGAGGGCCTCTGGACAATCCCCACCTCCCTTTCAAGTCCTGGAGCTTATTTGAAAGTTCCACCTCTGAGCCGAGTGGCCAGTGGGAAGCAGCGCCTGCCCTGCCATTAGGCTGAGAAAAGCAGCCATTTCAGGCAGTGGATGCTGAGAGAGTGGGGAGAATGATGGCAAGAAGCTGGAGGGCTAAGCTGTATGTATGCCATGTGGTGTACCCCATGGCCCAGAAACTAGCTTGTTGCTCTCAGGAGCAGTGAAGGACAGTCTCTCATCACCAGTGCTGAAGTAGAATTCAATGCCAGACTGCTATGAGTCAGCTGTGAATGGGTAGTTGGAACCATCTTGTCCTTTGCCTCAGGCAGCAAAATGTCTTGGACTGGCCCTGGATGGAAAAATAGGACAGGGCTCCTGCACCTTGACTGGTGCTGCTGAATTTTCCTCTTCTACACAACTACTAAAGGTGCAAGAGCACCTTCCTCTTCCACATCTGGTTGCTCTGCTTCTAATATGCTTTGTGAACCAGAACTACAAGCCCTAATATTTTTCTTTTCTGAGCCAGAGAGGAAGCCTTTTTTTCCACTCCCAGGAAGCAAAGCACCAAAACCTTTCTAACCTTGGAGTTGGAGAGCAGAATGGGAAAGATTATCCCCAGAGTGCTGTGCTGCACTTCTGAAATGCTCTGAGTATAATTAGTTATAACAAGAATCTCATTTAGCTCTCACTTTCCCTGTCTGCTATTCAAAATCTCTCCAGATTCTCCTATTCAGAAACTCAAGAGATGTAACTTTATTTTACCCTGTCAATTGACTGCACAGCATTTTCATGAAAAGTTCTCGGTCTAAGGTGTTCATTTTGCATTGTTTTTAAACTTAACTATGCTTTTTTGCATAGTTTTAAAAACCATTTTAAAAACACTTTCATACAACCTGTTTATTGAGCATACATCCTGATTTGTTTGCAGGCATATTAGGCAATGTTGGCCATTTAATAAACATTCATTAAAATTTGTTTGCAGGGAAGTAAGGCAACTCTGCATCAAAACAAGGGATACACAACACTTTCCAGGGCTTTCCCCCACAATTTTCCAGATGCGGATTTCTGGGTCAAGGCCTCTCAATCAACTAGAATTGTGCAACCTGGATTTGCCAACATGTGACTGAAATCCCATTCAAAGTGCATTGAATTGTTTTTATTGTATGTTTGTAAGTCGCCTTGAGACTCGTGTGAAAGTTGACAAATGATAATAATAATAATAATACCTGGCTCTGAGTGAGTATTGCCAGCTTCATTGGGTGTGCTTGGTGGAGACACCCTTCCTTGTCTTTCCCATCTTCCTTGCCCTGAAGGTGGTGAAACATGGCAAGAGCCAGTGGGAGTGGGGAGAGAGAAGAAGCCAGCCATGTTCTCAGGCATGAGATGGCAACACTCAGAGAAAAGCCTAGATGCCTGAGGAGGGTTCAGTGCAATGTTCTAGTGTAAGCACTATATTTACTCCCCTTGTGGGCCTGGCACTTGCCCTCTGCCTGGTGTGTAACACAAGCTCTGGCTGCCCTGCTAGAATCTGAGGGGCTGGCACATTCCATCGCAAAAATAGCCACCAAACCCCAAGCGAGAGGCTGACTGACTGGACAGCTGCAACAGACAGAGCCGTCACACAGAAACTGGGACTAGCAATGCATTTGGGACGTGCCGCCTCCCCCCCGCAGCATGTGGAGGGGTTGTTCTTGGCCCAGGGGTGCTTCCAGTTGGACAGCACCAAAGTCACTCAGCTTGACACACCTGGGGGGCAAGGCGACCATTTTGACTACCACTTATGCCGGATTTTAGTCCACTTATCCACTAGTGCTTCTGATGAGGAGGAGAAATGGGAGTTGCACTATGGCATGAAGATGTTTTAAAAGCAGAGAAAGAGCAATAATGTAAAACACATGCTTTTTGACTGTCTTGGTCTTGAGGTGCAACCGTGCTATTAGATCCCTAACTGATAGGGTGGGAACTCAAATGGGTTCAGTGTCCAATAGGATGCAATAAGCAGGCTATCCGAACCCTGTTCCCCAGCTACGTTAATAGCTCCCTGGCAGTCATGCACGTCTGTAGAATAGAAGTTCTGTCAGTGACTTGTTTGGAAAGAGGTTGTGCCTTTTGAACTATGAATCTTGATGCATCCGAAACCTTTGCATCACTTTGGAACTATTTAGTTTATTAGCCACATCTTTGCATTTGTATTTCAGCAGTCCTAAGCAGGACTTAGGACACAGGCCCAGGACACAAATTTGCATTAACACTTGCATGTGCTAATTTATATGCATAGCCACCTCTGTCTGCTCAGGCATCCCCAACATTGTGCCTTACAGTGCACCCAGCTTCCCTGTAAGCAAAGTAAAAACATGAATCACTGGCTTTTTAAAAGAGGAGGAACAGGCAGAAGATCCAGGGCACAATGCAAAATGCTGGGGCTCAGTCCCTTCTAATCCAGACTCTTTCCCCAAGGTGTTTAGGATTTAAATTGCTGTTTTTAATTTGTGGATATCTAAGAGGGGGGGAAATAGCAGATTTTATTATAGTCTACAACACTCAGAGGGAAGGGGTGTGTGTGTGTGTGTGTGTGTGTGTGTGTCTGTCTGTCTACATCTATCTATCTATCATCTATCTATCTATATCTATCTATCATCACTCTTGTTATGTCATTTCCTTGTGCATCTTGGTAATAAGTTGATTTCTTTTTTTAAAAGAAAGAGAATGGAAACCTTGGAGTTATCCCATTTTATCCTCACATCAAACCTGTGAAGCAGGTTAAATACCACCCAATTGTGGTTGGAGCTTCCTTTCTCTCGGGGAAGAAGAAGGAAAGCAAACTGTTTCAACACAACATGACATGCAACACATGTGGGGCATTAGAAGTGAGGCTACATCTGCAGCAGGGGCGTAAGTGTAGTTTGCGCATACATACTCCTGCCCACCTTCTATCAAAGTCAGCATGTTATTAGTAGAGGTCTCCACAAGGGGAGCTTTGACACTTGTGAGCATCCAGTCTAGAAAAACATCCTGGTGCTGGTTAGTCAACAAAAGCAAAATTGAGCTGATTACCGGTATATCAGTAGGGACAATGCTGAGAACACATAATGAATCATATTATGAGGAGTTTGGGGGATCGGCCTGGGCTCCTTCCGAATCTTGGGATCTGGGTGTGGGGATTCGGTGGAATGTATAAGAGCAAGCTCTCCTCTTTCACCCTCATTAAAAGGTTCTTTAATTCCTCCTCACTTTCTGCCATCAAGGTTGTGTCATCTGCATATCTGAGGTTGTTGATATTTCTTCCGGCAATCTTAATTCCAGCTTGGGATTCATCCAGCCCAGCCTTTCGCATGATGTATTCTGCATATAAATTAAATAAGCAGGGAGATAAAATACAGCCTTGTCGTACTCCTTTCCCAATTTTGAACCAATCAGTTGTTCCATATCCAGTTCTAACTGTAGCTTCTTGTCCCACATAGAGATTTCTCAGGAGACAGATGAGGTGATCAGGCACTCCCATTTCTTTAAGAACTTGCCATAGTTTGCTGTGGTCGACACAGTCAAAGGCTTTTGCATAGTCAATGAAGCAGAAGTAGATGTCTTTCTGGAACTCTCTAGCTTTCTCCATAATCCAGCGCATGTTTGCAATTTGGTCTCTGGTTCCTCTGCCTCTTCTAAATCCAGCTTGCACTTCTGGGAGTTCTCGAGCCACATACTGTTTGAGCCTTCCTTGTAGAATTTTAAGCATAACCTTCTTGGGAGAAGGGCAATGACAGGCCTAGACAGCATCTTGAGAAGTAGAGACGTCACCTTGCCAACAAAGGTCCGTATAGTTAAAGCCATGGTTTTCCCAGTAGTGATGTATGGAAGTGAGAGCTGGACCATAAAGAAGGCTGATCGCCGAAGAATTGATGCTTTTGAATTATGGTGCTGGAGAAGACTCTTGAGAGTCCCATGGACTGCAAGAAGATCAAACGCATCCATTCTTAATGAAATCAGCCCTGAGTGCTCACTGGAAGGACAGATCGTGAAGCTGAGGCTCCAGTACTTTGGCCACCTCATGAGAAGAGAAGACTCCCTGGAGAAGACACTGATGCTGGGAAAGATGGAGGGCACAAGGAGAAGGGGGCGACAGAGGACGAGATGGTTGGATAGTGTTTTCGAGGTTACCAGCATGAGTTTGACCAAACTGCGGGAGGTAGTGGAGGACAGAGGTGCCTGGCGTGCTCTGGTCCATGGGGTCACGAAGAGTCGGACACGACTAAACGACTAAACAACAACAAAAATAAGAGCAAGCTTGCCAAAGCAGTTCCTTTGTCAAGGTAAGTGCCATAAACAAAGAAGAAAAAAAGCCAGAGAAATGTGTGAGAGCTGAGCTGGGAGCTGGAGGCAGAGAGAGACATGTTTTTGCTCTGTGTTCAGAGCTGTAACTAATTGAGAAGCAAGTGTGAATGCTGTGAGCTCCTCCATCTTATGCTCAGGTTGCACTTACGTGCAAATAAAACCATATAGCCTAAAAACACCACAGTTGACCTTCATTCCATGGAAACTGAACACTGGATAAGTGGTGGAACTCCTGGAGTCTCTTACTGCTCAGAGGTTGAGTTGGCATTCAACAGTACGAACCATATGAAACAAAGAAAAGTGATCAAGCACAGCAGGTGCAGAGAGGATCAATGATAATCTAAGGCGTGTGGGAAGCCTATCTGTGTTTGTAGAATGGAAAAGCAGATCAAAGAAGAGCTAACCCTAATCTCCTGTCTAGGCAGCTAGTCCTGGGTACTAAAATTAAAAATAAAAAAAAATTAACCGAGAAGAATGTAGAGACTGCCAGCATGGGTCAACACTGGAATACAGTCTGCAATGGGATGTGAAATAACATATATGGCATCTTTCATATATTAAATAATTAAACAAGCCCATACACATTTAGGATTAGGAAACATGGCCTCTAAGGGCAGAGGATGTTACATTTGGAAATCTTCACACACACAAATTTGGTAACAGAAACGGCAACAAACCCACCACCTCTTTTTCATTATACCTAATCCTTTCTTCAACACATGCGCACACAACTTGCTCACTCTTGCACAAAATTACAGTGCACATATGCCAGGATATCCACACATAAACACATGTTCTTCCCCCACCCGATCCCTACATCCTGGTCAGGCACAAACACACACCCATTGGGGTACACATTTACTGAGATCTACTGTTCTGCCAACCTAGCAGTTCAAAAGCATGCCAAAGTGCAGGAAGGTAAACAGTGTTTCTGTGCGCTGCTCTGGTTCGCCAGAAGCGGCTTAGTCATGCTGGCCACATGATCTGGAAGCTGTATGCCGGCTCCCTCGGCCAATAAAGCGAGATGAGCGCCACAACCCCACAGTCACTCACGACTGGACCTAATGGTCAGGGGTCCCTTTACTATTAGATAGGCCCTTCTGATGGAAAAGGAAAGTTTGTCACCTCGTACCCCTCCAATTTTCTCTTTTAATTCTCTAGTGACAGTTTGGTGGGGGTTATTTGTCAGCAAGGGAACAGGGTGAACACCACACATTTAAAGCACATTCAATACATGTTTAAAGAACAAAGCTTTCCCCCAAAGAATCCTGGGAACTGTAGTTTGTTAAGGGTGTGCGGAATTGTAGCTCCTTGAGGGCGAAACTACAGTTCCCAGGATTCTTTGGAGGAAGTTTTAGTTTTGCTTTAAATGTATTTCCTTTGTGTTGTTAATTATCTTCAGTGTATTTCACCTTGAGACAGTTGTTTAGAAGGTGCCTAAACAATAAATTAATAATAATAGTCATGTGCTTTAAATGTCCACTGAATGTAACTTAATGGATGGTATGGCTGGTGCTATTACCCACAAAGCAGAGCTCAAATTGGTCGATTACAGATATTTTGCAATCCTATACCTTCCCAACCAAGAGTAAGCACCACTGAACTCAAAAGGACTTACTTCTGAGAACACGCATATATAGAATTGCCCTGTAAATCACACTTGTTGGTTTATCCATAAGGGCAAATCAGGAAGCAGGAGACTGGGATTTAAAAGCAAGCACTGGATTTTCCAACATCACATGATGCCAGAGTGGCCAGATGCAAAAGAGGGTGGGGCTCCTACACCTTAAATAGGCATAGGGATCTTCAACAGGTGTAGCTTGATTGACAAGTTAAATGTTAAAGAGTGCCACTGTCCTCTTCTCTTTTTCACATGGTCATTCTACATTAGAGGCCCACTGTCTCAGTTTGCCCTAGAGAAGGCATGACCTGCACTGGATTAAACTCAATGCTTTTCTGTGAAGGCTGCCACTCCCCCGCCCCCCTGCTTCTGGCAGTCATTTTGTGCTGGCGCCTACAACACTTTCAACATGATCTGTATCAGCACCTAACTTTTGACCGAAACACTAATTAGACTGGATTATTCCATTGTTTTCATTATTCTGATGTTAATTGCCCCCAAGCAATTGAGGGGGTCTCTGCTCAGAAAAGCACACCATGCCTACCATGGAATAGACCTACCTTTTCAGAAACCTGCAAATCTCAACTTTCTCCTCACAATTAGCAGCTCTCTTGTTGCAGAGACAGTGGGTGAGTGATTCATGTCAAAGCCTCAGAACAAGCAGGTGTGGAGAACTCAAAGCCGAGGATCTGAGGACTCACCACATTCCTGGAGGGGGACAACATAAATAGGCTGCCCAGGTAGTTTTACTGGCACTTAGTCTTGCTCCACCCATTGTGGATTAGACATTGGTCACTCCCCTTTTGGTCTTTAAATAATCTTTCCATTCCTTAGCAGAGTGCAGACTTCTTGCACCTTATAGACTTCGCTCCTTAGCCATACTAGCCTCACATTCACTATATGGTACTCTTATCTCTCCACCCGTTAGGATCTGACTTATTCACACTATCACTTGACTCATATATTGACCATCTTGTGTACTGATCAATTCTCCCAGGTATAAAAGCTTTTCTCATTCTTCCACAGCTGTTCCTTGTTAAAATCCTACCTTAGCTGCTGAACTGAAGCTCAGTTAAGCAAAATCTTCAGATTTTCTATGCATCTGATAAGATCCACTTCAGCGGGCAAGATTGGATTTTCACAACGCATAGCTTCAGAACAATGAGAAACGTGCTCCGAGCTGGGAGAAGTGATTAATACACAATACAGTCAAAATACGGGTCAAACAAATGTGTGGGTGAGCCCCTTGTCTCATCTTTTCAGCGAATGTCTTGGCCAGCTCCTTCTCCTCCTTTCTGAGAGCATGTTAATATTACTCTGCCTCCATTGTACTCCGACTGCTAGTTTGTGAAGCTGCACTTACAAGACCTTAGCCACAAACCCTATGAATCCTCTAGCTCAAAGCACTTTTCTTCAAACCAGTTTCCATTTGACCAGAAAACTTGCCTTAAGATGCTTGAGACAGGTGCCAACCATGGTACCTCTCACAGGATTCCCCTACTGATCATCTTCTCACCTGTGGCGAGAAGGATCTGAAATTGGATCTCCCACTCCACACACACCCTCTTTAAAACAGCTAGGTGGGGGACTGTTTTCAATCAGCGCAGTGGTGGGGATCTTTAAGCTCTTCCCTGGTCTTATTTCCCATATGTACCTCACCCCCCTCCCTTGCTACAGAAGGAAACAAGGCAAGTACCTGTATGATGGAATCATGGAGTTGGCAGGGACATCAAAGGTCCAACCCCGGCCAATGGGGAAAATCTGCTGCTACAGCAATCCCTGGTTGGTTGTGTGCCTCCCCCACCCTGTAGAGTCAATTACGGGTTTTGAGGAGTCATTAGGCTAGGGAAACAGTGGGAAGGGGAGCATTAAAACTGCTCCAGTCAGACTATGCATGTGTGCATGTGTACATACCCCTGTACATACACATTTGCTTTAAAGGGAAAGCTTGAGAAACCTAGTCACACAGATCTTCCACATTTGCTTCAACCCTAATTCTACCTCACATCAAGAAAGGGAAGAGCAGGGTATAGGTAATGTGGATTGCGGAGGGGAAAGGGCAGAAGGCCCTGCAGCTGCATCCTGTTTTGGTGCCTCAGAACACTGAAAGGCAGAGGCACTTTTTTCCAAATGAGAACTTGGCACCTGTTCTTATGCAACCTAAGGCCCCTTTTCTGCCCTTCTGTCCCTGTTTTCAAATGTACATTTGAACAAATAAAGATGGCTAGCCAGAAAATACAAGTGCATAGATATGTATGGATTTGCAAACGTGCATATGGGTTTGTTAAAGCATTGTGGTTTTGATCCTTTGCTTCCAGGCAAATACCTGCACAGTTTATTGTGCTGGCTGTGGTCCACAGCCTGGCAGCTGTCCAGTTTCAAACCTCTTCTTTCCGTAGAGCCTCTTGAGGCAGGCAAATGACTTGCTTATGATGCTGTGCTCCCAAAAAATGCTGTCCCAGTGCTGACACCTGAAAAAATCAGGTCCTTATGTCACCCTCCTTAAAAGAGTAACTATCTCAGATGCGGGATCTCCACCCACCCAATATAACTACGTAGGACAATGGCAAAGGTACCAGGAGATCAATCATCACCTGGCACAGAAACTCTGAGCCTCACCAGCAATGTTGCTCACTGCTAAGTTTTCTTCTCTGCTCCTGCAGAGCCATGGTGCAGTCTTGTCCCATGTATAGGGGCACTGGAAGTGGGCCCTCAATCCCATAATTATGAAGGGGACAGTCATGCCAGCATGCCAACCCCTCCCTGCCGCCCTTGTTAAGCTAATCAGCCCTGAAGTCAGCACCTGTGAAGGTTGGCAAGGCAGAGCAGAGCACAGGACTAGGTGTTCTTGCAAGGTTTGTCCCCAAGGATGGCACTGCAGCATGGATACAAAAAGGCTGGGCACCAAGTCAGAAAGAGAGAGAGAGAGAGAGAGATGAAAAGGACCAGGTGAGTCCTTGGCAAATGAAGAGTTAGTGCGGAAAGGCTGCAGGAGGAGGAGGAGAGCGAAGGGCAGTGGAATGAGAGCACTGTTGACGGCTGCCAAAGGGAAGGGGCAGAAGGAGAAGGGTGCACATAGCAAGGACACAAAGGGCTGGCTTAAAATAAAAATTAAAACCAGGCTCCAGAGAGGGACTTTGGCTGAAAACTCCAATAAGGTATTGGCCACATTGAATAGAGGTGGCGTAGCAATGTGGTGAGGAGTGTCAGCTGGAGCCAAGCAGGCCATGGCTTGAATTTCAGGGCAGGCAGTGATCTTGTTTATGTGGCTTGAATCAAGAGGAGGCCTCACAGCTCCATGGCAGGACACCTGGTTTGCATGCAGAAGGTCCTAGGTCCAGGCCCTGTCATCGCCATTGGAAAGGATCAGGGGGTAGGTAGTGGTGGAAGGGCCTCCATCTGAGACCCTGAGTCATTATCAGACATAGACAGGCTGGGTGGACAAATAGCCTGCCTTGGTCGAAGGCAGCTTCCTATGTCTCCCTAAGCCATCATCTCTCTCCACCTGGAGACACCACATCACAGCAAATGATGCCAGCCGAGGCCCAAGAGTACCTTTGTTTCTGCACCTACAATGGCAGCCACCATAGCAATTTCCCCAAATCGCGATGCCCCAAGTGTTTTGTCATTCTGTGGCATTCCGGGTAAAGAGCACATGGTGGCCATCAGATAATTTTCTTCTTCTACCCCACTGTACTGCAGAACAATTGCATTGGGGGGGAGGCATTGTGTTTTGGGAAAACAGGGGCTGCCTCCAGACTGTCAGTATTTTGTGGGAGGTTTTCAAGCAGGCAGATTAGATGAAAACTCATTCCCACCCAGCCCAAATCATGATGAAGAAGGTTAATTATATCACTTCAAATGTGGAATTATTAGTGTCCCTAAACTGTACGGTGCGAATGTGACCAATGTAGTCCCTGATCATGATAGCTGTTGGTCTTTCCTCTCTGCTGCACCTTCCTTCTGCTGATAAACAAGAAATTCTGGGACTGGGAGTCCCTGGGAGCGCATTTCACACAGGGCACAGATCTCTCTGTCTCGCAAATGAGAATTCCTAGTTTAACTGCACAAGCAGACACTCGGTTCTAAAGAAGGGATGGGGCCATGACTTGCTGTTCAGAATATTACTTGTTTTGCTCAAGCACTGCTTTTGATTGGCTCCAGTAAAAACCCCAAAAGATCTGGACAGTAGGTGCACAGCTACAGGAAAATAAGCTTGCACAAACATTGCCAAGCGTTATCTACAATTTAGCTTCAGCTTCCTGGGCTGGGGTCCCCTGGATCTCTGATCCCCAATAAAGTGCTTCTTTCCTCCTCATGCTTGGGCCCTGCCTCTGGATTGAAAATGGGGTGGGGTTGGTGGCATAAACAAAATGAGATGTCCATCCTCTTCTTCCTCAGACTATTACAATCCATAGCATCTGGCTGGTCATGGTTAGGAACGAAAAAGGTTCTGATCCAGAAAGGTAACTCGTACATTTTGGTTAAAGGTGGTCTAATTGACATCAGCAGTAGGATTCCCCCCACCCCCAGAAGACTCTTGTTTTATCAGTATCAACCAGACCCCTACCTCATACCGTGGGATACTCTTAGTAGAAGCCCTGGATTAGTATCATAGAATCATGGAAGGGATTCTCAGGGTCATTATTTGGTCCAGCCCCCTGCAATGCTGGAATCCAGCCCACAGCCATCCCTGGGTGGGCTTGAACTGCCAGCTTCCTGGTTAATAGCCAGATGCACGGACCCATTGCACCACACCACCTAGTTCTACATTACTACTTCTGCACTGAACAATAATTGTTCTTAAGGAAAATAGGCAGGAAAGGGCAACTTCTAACTTTGAGGATTAGATGTGGGAAAGTGGGGTGGTTTACCCAAGCAGTGGATGCTGAGGGCAGGCAGCAGAGGTTAGGTATTAGAGCTGTGTGTACCTTGCGTCCTGCCCTGCACCCAAAAGCTAGCCTGGTGCCAGTGGAAGCCGGTCCATGATTAGGTCAAATGGGCAACTGCCCCCAACCTCAGCCTGCCCTTATCGAGCTCGCACTCGCCTGCGTTTACTTGCAACCAGTCCAGGGGTCTGGTTATCGCCATCCTCTTCCTTGGTCTTATGGTTGCCCCTTGTAGAAATCAGCAGTCCAAAACAGAATTAACTGGTTCTGCCTGTCATTGGCTCTAGCTCCACCTACTGCTGGCCTCCTGCATTACACCTTACCAGTCCCAATAGACAGCAGCCACCACTGCCTGCCTGATGCCCTGCGGTGCAGGGGAGGGTGCTTTGAGTACTGAAGTAAGATCAAGCTGCCAGTCTCATTGGCTTTGGTAATGAAATGGAATGGGCCACTGGAATAGCTCAACTGGTAGAACATGAGAAGCTCAGGGTTGTGGGTTTGAACCCCATGTTGGGCAAAATCTTCCTGCATTGCAGGGGATTGAACAAGATGACCCTTCCAATTCTATGATTCTACGATTCTATGCTGCTTGCTGGGACCAGGATGTGGCAGGGCAGCAGTAGGGGTAGGCATGTCCCAAGTTGACAGCTGTGGGTCCAGGTATGTGCACACTTATGCCTGCCACCACCATCAATCCACCCCACCCCACCCCACCCCACCTTGGTCCTGCTGAGTGGCAGCACCGCCTCCACCTCATGCACTCCACCTCATGCAACTTGCAATTGGCAAGATGTCCAGGGCCAGTCCTGGGAGGATTGTGCATGAGGTGGGAATTGAATTGACCCACATACTAACAGCAACAACAACACTTTTGCTTTTTATTGTCCCCCCTCAGACATTGTGCGTGCTTAAGTAGAGCCCTGCCGGATCAGGCCAAAGGCTCACAGTAGCCAACCAGATGCCTATAGGAAGCCTGCATGCAGGAACATATACATGGAGGTCAGAGAATGACGACATTGCTGGCCTCACGCCCAGCATCCATGTGGCACCTTCTATGTGTCTTGGAAGTCCAGACACCTGCCTAGGGAAAGTCTATGTGTAAACAGCTGTTGACACATAGGCTCCCACATGATCAGAGACCCTGGTTGCGCAGGGTTTCTTACGGTGTGGAACTTTCCCCATGCAGACAGCCCATGGACGAGTATCCAGAGGGCATGGCCAGAGCCACGCAATATGTTGGGGCTGAGGCCAGCAGTGCAGTCCTGTTGCTCTCTTCCTCTGTGTGTAGGTTCTCTACACATAGAGAATACCTGAATGGGATAATTGCTAAGCAACATTGAAAGCAGGGGCATTGCTGGGCGGTATTTAAAAGACTCAGGGCACAGGCCCATGACACACATATGCAAACAACAACAAACACCTATATGCCAAATTGTATGCAGAGATGTGGATGGTGGGTGGGCAGAATCTCACCAGCCCTGGGGTCTGCAGTGTCTCCAAGAGGCTGTTAGCTTACAATTCCCATTAACCCTGGGCATTGGCTGTACTGGCTAGGACTGATGGGAATTATAGTCACAGTGTCTGGAGGACGACAGGTTCCCCTTCCCTGCTGTAGGTTCTTCCCCATAAGAACCATTCATTTGTTCCTTGCACACTGCATTCAAGTTCACAAACAAATGAACATAATGGGTGGGAGCCAGAGGAGTAGCAGGAGTTGTCTCCCTGTGATGGAGGAAAAGGTTTCATACCCTCCATCACCAAGCACATAAGGTAACATTAAAGATGGGCCCTCCACCCCGAGGCCTAATCCATGCGATCCTTCCCTCTTACATGGAGGAAAGCAACATTATGCTCGGTTAGCCTCACATCATAGTATATGGTGGTGAGTGGGGAACCCTTCAGCATAAGAAAAATGGCTACCTCAACCAGGTAAGACTGAACTCCTCTATGCTTCTTCTCTGTTACCAGTATCTCTGGAACCGAAACCGTTAGGCCTTGTTACAAACATTTGCTACTCACCTATCCAGGCCAGCTGCGAAGTTGAGTGCCATCATCCCCACCCCTGGTCAGTCGGCTTCTTAAGCTGCATCTTACCTGGCTCTGAGGAATCCCTTGCCATATTGAATTTCCCAGAATGCCTTGGAGTGGACTGGTGCATTTTGGGCAGTTTAACATGGCCGGTGGCTTCCCAGACTCAGGGAAGGGGCATCTGCCTCAGCATAGTCAGCATAGTCACCATGGCCTTTTTAGCTTGGCATTTACCTAAGTGTTCCAGATGCTCATTCTGGCCCTGTGTCTAACAAAGGAGGCCCAGGAAGAAGGTAGGCCTCCCCAGACTGTCTAAATTATACAAAGGTTGAGGATTTGAACCTATTTGTTTTCTCTGCAGACACTGAATGTGGAACAGGGCAAGGGACGGGGGGAGGGGGGGGTAAATTTACAAGGCTCCCGTCCACACATTCCCCATGAAACTTTTGGGGCATATTAGGGCCAGGGTTGTTTTCCCCCTGGTCCAGATGTATTTGTATCCATCCAGGTTATGACCTTCACCTCCCTGACAAAATGGGTGCCAGTGCCATCAATTCCCCAAGAGGAACAGCTGCCATGTGATTCTCTGGTGGTTTGGACGATGCTCAGAATACACAACCCAGAGATGGCGCCAAATGCGTTTGTAACACAAATATGGGATTTTTCAGGAATGTGGGGACCCCAAGGCTGCAAAGATGGCAGGAGCCTCCCTAACACATCAACAGTAGAGTTGCCAAGCCTGAAAGAGTTGTTCTCTGCCTCTCCTGTCCTTGACGCCGATTCAGAAAAACAAACCACACCTAGCAGTGTTTTCCCTTCGACGCCTCTCTTAATACTGTTAAAGGGAAAAGGGTGTTTTCTCTGTGTTTTCTAACCCAGGAACCCCAACTTTAACCCTAAATCTGAGCAGAGATCACAGAACTGCGATGCAAAAACAGGATGTATCGCTTCTGCACACGCCAGTCCTGGCCTATGTACTGCCACCACCTTCCCAGTGGGCCCACTTTAACCCAAACCGCCACCTTCCCCTATCTCTGACGCAAGCCGCGATGAAGGAATCTTCGGTTGGTAAGCTTCAGCTTCTATTACGCACCCAGCACCACTGCAGAACCACAGATCATATTAAGTTTATGGAGGATGCTGGGAGGGAAGGATGATTCAGAAGATGGTGCCAGAAGCAACCTACGTGGCAGGGTGCCGGCAGAGTGTGAGGCATTTTTAATTTCCTGAAAGGACTCAGCTTTCAGATGCTACGGATTGCTGTGCTCACGTAGTGGGTAGGAAGGATGTGCCTGTCTAGAGCCCCTTATCTTTGCCAGGTTTGCGTTGCAGTTAAAAACACAGCCTTTGATACTATCTGCGCCACAAGCTGAATTCTCCTGCAAGGTTTCAAAGCACCCTAATAGGTCCTCCAGGGGTCTGCTACCTAATTTCAACATCAAAATTCCACCAGCAGCCAGATTCAGAGCTGCTGGGAAGCCTTATCGCAGACATGTAAGAGAAAGCTGTGGTTATTAGGAACGACATGGAGCTGCCTTATAACAAGTCAGGCCAGTGGTCTTTCTTGCTCAGTATAGTCTACACTGATTGGCAGCAGCTCTCCGGGATTTCAGGCTGGGCTTTCCTACATGGAGATACCTTATGCATGCAAAGCAAGTGCAATTCCACTGAGCTACGGCCCTTCTGTAAATAGGGATTGCCGCTCTGTATGTGCTCAGAGACACTCACTTCCTTATGTTTAATTTGCACCCCAGCAATGACAAAAAGTATGGGGAGTGCACAGATTCTGGGGCTCCTGCTTCCAATTTAGTCCTAATATCTGTCTGTCTATCTATCTATCTATCTATCTATCTATCTATCTATCTATCATCCATCTATCTATCTATCATCTATCTATCTATCTATCTATCATCTATCTATCATCTATCTATCTATCTATCTATCTATCTATCTATCTATCTATCTATCTAATAGCTGCTGCTGCTACAGCACTGCTTTGCCCAGTTCTATCCAAGGAAAAAGGCCCAGATGCTTACGGGGTGACAAGTCTTCAACACGGCCTGCAGGAAGCCCCCATTCTTCCTGCAATGCCTCTACCTGCGGCAGAGGGCTGTTCCATGCCTCTGATACACTTCTAAAGAGGTGCAGGGGCTCAAGCCTGCCCAAGAGCCAACAACCAGAGTGGACCCCTTGCACTACTAATCCCAGAGGCATTCCTTGGAAACTGCTGTGTTGACTCACTCTGTGAATGGTCTGAGGCATAATTTCACCACTTCTAGGGCTGTGCTGGAAAGAGGGAGAAGCCCTAGCTGTGGTTCAACCCTCAACAGGTCTGAAGACCTGCAGCCACCCATCTCTGAGAAGAGCAGCAATCATGGAGCCTTTCACAAACCTTCTTGATGCCGGTACAGAGACCAGGCAGAGCACCTTTGCCCACCGCCACCACCACCTCTCACTTTGCCCATACCTTCCATATCTGCGACAGTCACGGTGGCGCTGCTGACCGCTTCGCCATGTTCATTCTTGGCCATGCATTTGTAGACCCCGGCGTCGGCTGCTTTGCAGCTGCAGATCCGGAGGCTGCCATACTCCTCCTCTTGGCCGTCCTGCTCCTTGGTGGATGCGATGGGCACTTTCTCCTTGTACCAGCTCAGGTGCGGCTGGGGGCTGCCTGCCACCACAACCTTCAGCAGGATGCTGTGGCCGATGCTGACCGTTGTGTCCGTCAGCTCCTGCAGGAAGACCGGCGCAGCAGCAGCAGGGCTTCCCTGCTCAGTCGTCGCAACTTTGGCTCTTTTGGGAGGGATGGCAGGGCTTGGGGGGGCTCTCCCTGAGCCCCGTCCTGTCCCCCCAGCCGGATGGAGGTTGCTCTGCCCCTGAGATCTCTGCATGGCTCGGTGGGGCCTGCACACCCTGTCACGTCAAGTACTGCCTGGGCTTGCAGATCTAGTCCATAACAAAAGCCCCTCTTCTAGCAGGCTGGGAATCCCACCGGCCACTTGGGCCCTGGCAGCGCTCCCCAAGCAGCCGTCCCCCTTGCTTGATGTTCACCCTCTGCGCGCGTGTGACCTCCCACCCCCGGCTGCTGGGTACCTGCCAGGGGGCATGGACGCTGCAGCCCCAGGTGCCTGCCCACCCAGCCGGACAAAGTCCCAGAAGGTCATTCCTCTGCCGGGCAGGGGGTTATTTTTAGGATGCTCTCAGGTTGCGGCCAGCCCATCCCAGCACTTCAAGAGAGCTGGGCTGGTTGGTGCAGGCTGAGACGGCCCTCCTGAGTTTGCTCACCAGCACTCACTTCTCCCCAACCCACAACTCCTAAAACTTTCCCTACCTCTTAGCAAACTTGGTGCCTCCCCTATCCAAAAGGATCCCCCTATTTTTTCCTTTCTGTGGAGCCCAGGACCAATGAGTCCCCAGCCCCTATGCAGTTTCTAACATGCACCCCCCCGTCTCCCCCTGCTCCTCCTCCTCCCAAATAGCAGCTGCCATCTGATGTGTCACATTCCTTGACCCAAGCTGAGAAGAGCAGAGCGCATGACTGGGGCGGCTTAGCTTTCCTCGCAAAGATAGACATGGGAGGATGGGGCTTTCCATATTAAGGCCTTGGGGGCTTCTCAGGCCCAGCCCTCCCTTACCTGTCCCAACGCAAACCATGCTGGGGACACCTGGAAGACTGGCTGGGGAGACAATGGGAGATTCCAGGCCCAGCCTGCTCCTTGAGCGTTTGTCCTGATTTAAGAACAGAAGCAGAGCCCAGCTGGATCAGACCAATGACCCACCTGGTCCAACTTCCTGTTCTCACAGTGGCTGACCAGATGCTTGTGGTGAAAGTGCAAGCAGGATCCGAGCGCAGGAGCACTCTCTCCTCCATTGTGGTCTCCAGCAACTAGCATTTGGAAACTAGTGGAGGCACAACATAGCCGTCGTGGCTGGCAGCCCTCAGTAGCGCTTTCCTCCCTGAATTTGTCTATTCTTCTTTTAAAGCCATCTAGGTTGATGGCTATCACTGGCATTTGATCCCACACGTATTCCAGTGCATTTCCCCCAGCCACTTTCCCTGTTGTAAAAAAAATCCAATCTTTGGGGGAAATGGGTTTGTAGTGCAAGAGCTCCCCATTCACTCTAATGGTGCAACTTGATTATATGGTGGGATCTCACCCTCAAAATAGTGACAATTTGGAAGTGTGTTTTCCCCATGTAGCCCAGTGGCCACAAGAATATTGAAGTACAGATCTTTTAAAACATTATCCACCCCCACTCCCCAAAATAGAAAACCTTTGGTAACAGTTTTTTCACATCCTCTGCAGAATCCATATCTACATATAGATGTGTACAAAAAATGGAAAAGGGGGGAAACCACCAAAGAGGAATTCAAACAAATAGCCAGCACGTGTAGACACAAAGTCAGAAAAGCTAAAGCACAGAATGAACTCAGGCTTGCTAGAGAGGTTAAAAGCAACAAAAAAGGCTTTTATGGGTATGTTCGTAGCAAAAGGAAGAACAAAGAAACAGTGGGGTCACTCAGAGGAGAAGATGGTGAAATGCAATCAGGGGACACAGAAAGGGCTGAACTCCTCAATGCCTTCTTTGCCTCAGTCTTCTCCGATAAAGAAAACAATGTCCGACCTGAAGAATTTGGAGCAAATGATTCAGCAGAGGAAACACAGCCCAGAATAACTAAGGAGATAGTACAAGAATACTTGGCTAGTCTAGATGTATTCAAGTCTCCAGGGCCAGATGAACTGCATCCAAGAGTATTAAAAGAACTGGCAGATGTGATTTCAGAACCACTGGCAGTCATCTTTGAGAATTCCTGGAGAACAGGCGAAGTCCCGGCAGACTGGAGGAGGGCAAATGTTGTCCCTATTTTCAAAAAGGGGAAAAGAGAGGACCCAAATAATTACCGCCCAGTCAGTCTGACATCAATACCAGGGAAGATTCTGGAGCAGATCATTAAGCAAGCAATCTGTGAGCACCTAGAAAGGAATGCTGTGATCACCAATAGTCAGCATGGATTTCTGAAAAATAAGTCATGTCAGACTAACCTGATCTCGTTTTTTGACAGAATTACAAGCCTGGTAGATGAAGGGAACGCAGTGGATGTAGCCTACCTTGATTTCAGCAAGGCATTTGACAAGGTGCCCCATGATATTCTTGTAAAGAAGCTGGTAAAATGCGGTCTTGACTATGCTACCACTCAGTGGATTTGTAACTGGCTGACTGACCGAACCCAAAGGGTGCTCATCAATGGTTCCTCTTCATCCTGGAGAAGATTGACTAGTGGGGTGCCACAGGGTTCTGTCTTGGGCCCAGTCTTATTCAACATCTTTATCAACGACTTGGATGATGGACTCAAGGGCATCCTGATCAAATTTGCAGATGACACCAAACTGGGAGGGGTGGCTAACACCCCAGAGGACAGGATCACACTTCAAAATGACCTTGACAGATTAGAGAACTGGGCCAAAACAAGATGAATTTTAACAGGGAGAAATGTAAAGTATTGCACTTGGGCAAAAAAAATGAGAGGCACAAATACAAGATGGGTGACACCTGGCTTGAGAGCAGTACATGTGAAAAGGATCTAGGAGTCTTGGTTGACCACAAACTTGACATGAGCCAACAGTGTGACGCGGCAGCTAAAAAAGCCAATGCAATTCTGGGCTACATCAATAGGAGTATAGCATCTAGATCAAGGGAAGTAATAGTGCCACTGTATTCTGCTCTGGTCAGACCTCACCTGGAGTACCGTGTCCAGTTCTGGGCACCACAGTTCAAGAAGGACACTGACAAACTGGAACGTGTCCAGAGGAGGGCAACCAAAATGGTCAAAGGCCTGGAAACGATGCCTTATGAGGAACGGCTAAGGGAGCTGGGCATGTTTAGCCTGGAGAAGAGGAGGTTAAGGGGTGATATGATAGCCATGCTCAAATATATAAAAGGATGTCACATAGAGGAGGGAGAAAGGTTGTTTTCTGCTGCTCCAGAGAAGCGGACACGGAGCAATGGATCCAAACTGCAGGAAAGAAGATTCCACCTAAACATTAGGAAGAACTTCCTGACAGTAAGAGCTGTTTGACAGTGGAATTTGCTGCCAAGGAGTGTGGTGGAGTCTCCTTCTTTGGAGGTCTTTAAGCAGAGGCTTGACAACCATATGTCAGGAGTGCTCTGATGGTGTTTCCTGCTTGGCAGGGGGTTGGACTCGATGGCCCTTGTGGTCTCTTCCAACTCTATGATTCTATGATTCTATATAATAACGCTTCACACTTACTTAACCGTGTATGCATAGTACTCTTCTTAATCTATATAACCCACTACTATTTAGACATAGTCATATACCCCCAAAATCACCAAAATTTCACTTTAATAATTTATATAAATTCATTTAATCTGCTTCCAATATTTCTAAAATACATTGCAATACTTGTTGTTGTTTATACCCCGCCCATCTGACTGGGTTTCCCCAGCCACACTGGGTATGGGGGGGGGGATTCAGCTAATGTAGGGCTTCTATACATCTGGATTTTGCCATACGTCCTGGATCTTAGGCAAGTCAATCAAAAAATTGGCGCTTTTTTAAAAAAAGCTCAACAATTTTTGGGGTGTTCTGATTTTAACTTTTTGAAATATGGCAACCCTAGCTAATGAGCCCCATGCAACAGGGCTTCCCACTTCTCCCCCTGCACACCCTCATGCACCCCAAAATTGGCTGCGGGGTAGGGGGACCCCACAAATAAAGCACAGGGAGAAGAGGGAGATTATCGTTCCAGCTTGCAAGCTGCAATGCTTGCACAGAGAGAACGTCCATCACAGTGCAATGTTGAATTCTGCCCATTAATTCCATAGATTGCACTTCCCCGTATATTGAATTTTTTATTGCACAATGTTATAACATAACAACATAACATAACGTAACATCCGTAATATGGTTTTTATCAATCTACAATGAGCATCACAGTGAATTAAGTTGAAATACCAATGAACTATCTCACTAAAAACATACTACATAAACAGTACGATTTATCATTCACATTGTCTTTAAACTCTTATTTGATATTGTAAGGGATATCACTGAAATATTCCAAAAGCTGGCTGCTTCTTGAAAACACAGACATTTTGGACTTAGAAGGTTTCAACAATGTATTTGGGTGGCATGCATATCTGTGGTATGATAAGGCTAAAGCACATAAAGCATTTAAAAACCATATTGTCAGGAAAGCATTGTTCAATGTCTGGACAAGATATAAGGACCTACTCGAAAATAAAACCCCAAGGTGGTTGTCACCGATGGAAGCGAAGGCTCAGAAAAAGCTCAATATGGAGGCCAAGTGGCTGAAATATTGGGAAATTTTGGAACAAGAGGGAGATAAATTGAAATTGCAGAGCTTTGAAAAACTAAAAAACAAAGTGTGAGATTGGCTTCATTATTATCAAATAATGGAGGCATACAATTTGGACAAGAAAATTGGCTTCTAGGTGGAAAAATCAAAATTGGAAACAGAACTGTTAGATCCCAAAACTAAGACTCTGTCAAGGATGTATAATCTGCTGCTGAAATGGAATACTCAGGATGAAACGGTGAAATCTGCTATGATTAAATGGGCACAAGATGTTGGACACAACATTATGTTGGCTGACTGGGAGCAGTTGTGGACCACCGGTATGAAGTTTATGGCATGTAATGCCTTAAGAGAGAATATTATGAAAATGATATACAGGTGGTACATGACACCAGTCAAGCTTGCAAAAATATATCATTTGCCTGATAATAAATGCTGGAAATGTAAAGAGACCGAAGGTACATTCTTTCACCTTTGGTGGACATGCCAAAAGATTAAGGCTTTCTGGGAGATGATCTATAATGAAATGAAAAAGGTATTTAAATATACCTTTTTGAAGAAACCAGAGGCCTTTCTCCTGGGCATGGTCGGCTAATCGGTGTTAAAGAAGGATAGATTTTTTTTTATGTGTGCTACAGCAGCAGCAAGAATACTGATCGCAAAGTATTGGAAGACACAAGATCTACCCACCCGGGAAGAATGGCAGATGAAGGTGATGGATTATATGGAACTGGCAGAAATGACTGGCAGAATCCGAGACCAGGGAGAAGAATCGGTAGAAGAAGGTTGGCAGAAATTTAAAGACTATCTACAGAAACATTGTAAAATTAAGGAATGTTAGAAGGATGCTGGAATGAAGTTATGTGGTTTTAGCAGTAATGTTATAAAGGAGTATGTAAAAATGGGTTGTTAACAGGTGAGAATGTAAAGTTACAATATATTAAGATAAATGATTAAGATAAAAACAAAGATGGAAAGGATTTGCTGAATTAACTAACTGAACTGGAATACAAAAAAGGGAGGTGTGAGGAGGTCAAGGAAACAAGTAAATGAAAGATAAGATATGGAAAAATTGATTTGTTTTTAATTGTTTTTATTTTTCAGTATTTTGTATTTTTTGTTTTATTATTTTTTCTTTTTTTTGTAATTCTTTGAAATTTCAATAAATATTACTTTAAAAAAAAAGAAATATTCCAAAAGCTGTCTGTAAAGTTATTCAAAATCCAAGAACAATGATGTAAGAGTGCCTGGATGATGGGTGGACCCAGGGTGTTAGAGTTTTGTAACAGATTAGCACAGAAGAAGAAAGTGAATGCAGAACAAAATTAGATGCTAGGTATGGTCTTCCTTTTCTTAGATAGGGTTCCTCCTTCACACTAGCAGTTTAAACAATAACACATATTGTCCTTGCAAAATTGCATTTTAGTTTGCCGTGGCTGACAATTTTTTGTCAAAGCTCAGTATGTTTTAAGAGTTAAACCTTTGCCGTCAGAAATAAGTACCATTGGGTTCCTTACTCCGAGGAAACTATGCATTTGAGTGCAACCATGCTGATCTTAATAAATTGAGCATCATGCTGAGTGCTGCTGCTCTTTGTGGGGGGGGTGAGTGTGATTATATACACCTATAATAACTGATCAACACATCTCTCTGCATTTTGGGGTTCTTCTTGAGGATGTAGGTGGCTATGGAGGGGTCTGTCATTATCATTATCATCATCATCATCATCATTACTGATATTGTTATTATTTATTAAACTTCTATACCACCGTTCATCCAGAAATCGCAAGGTGGTTTACAAATGACTCAGGACTCTTGCATGTCAGCATTTACTATTACACCACTGCCAGAAGCGAAAGTGGGAGGTAATACGATCTGGTTTGTAGCAGGAGGCAGAAAGGAAGATAGCACTGGTTTTGTGTTTGTGGAGTGGGTGGGGAGAGGAGAAATAAGAAACACAGCCAGGGAAGATAAAAAAAGAATTAGGGCGTTGGAGAAGGAATGGAGAGAACGTGCAAGTCCCCACTCGGCCATAATGCTCACCTGGGGCAGCTGTCATCTTTCAGCCTAGCTTACCTCCCAGGGTTTTTGTTCAGATTAAATTGGAGGGGCAAAATAATGCACATCACTATGAGCTCCTTGGAGGAAGGGCATGATATAAACGTAATGAATTAAGAGAGGGAGGCTGGCAAGAGCTGGTAAAGATGGATGGGAAGAGAGGCGGGAGGGAGGGAGGAAGAGGAAGGTTATGGACGCACAGGCAGATGAAGCCAGAACAGAGACCTGAGAGTGCAAGAAAAAGGAGGCAGGGAGAGAGACAGAATAGGGGAGGCACAGAGCCAGATAGTGCTGGCTCAAGGTTTGGGGGACATCTGCTAAATCTGGGGAGCCCAGGGCCAAGAAAACAGGAAGGATAAACTCTGCACTGGAGGAACATTGGCAGAGTGGTAAAATCAGTGTAGGTTCCAGCTACATGATTTGCTACAGAAGGCTCTGACAGGTGGAGGAGCCAGGAGCAGCCCACAGCCTTATGTAGGATAATTGTAAAAAACCAGCCCGAGAGAAATTGATGGATAACAATAATCAACAATCATAAAACGCAATGAAAGCAAAGGATCAAAATAAGGCCCCTCCTGCTCTGGGATTCAATCCATTGTGGAGAACTATTGCATAGCCTGGTGTCAGGCCCGGGGAAGGGTTGAACTATGCTGCCACCTGCTGGATATCAGTTGCCTTTGTGCCAGGTAGTTTAGTTGATCTCATGAAAGAAGGAAAAAGGATGTGCTGCATTGGATCAGGCAGATCCTTTGAATACATTGCACTCCTTTTGCATTAAAAGTTATTCGCTTGGGCCCAAAAAGAACCTTGTCTCTGCCAAAGAGACTTGCTGGAGGGGGGCAGAATGATTTCCCATCTCTGTTCTTGGTGAAAGCCCTGCCTGCAATCTATTTAGGGCAGGAGCGAGGAATATTTCTCAGCCCGAGGGCCACATTCTGAACTGGGCAACCTTCTGGGGGCCACATGCCTGTGGCGGGCAGGGCCACAAGCAAAGGGTGAATTTTACTTTTGTACAGTAGGCTAACAAAAACTTTAACAAGTAATGGGGGAAATTTGTAAGTTACCTTGCAGAACACTGAAAACAATTAAAAACTTTGGCAGGATCGTAACAACACTTGTAATGTAACAAGAACTATGGTAAGAATGGAATTTTAAGGCAGGACAAGAGTCTCAAAGATGTGCTCTCCCAAGCCCACATTTCCAGCATTTTCGCACTTCTGTCTCAATGACATTTATGCTGCCTTGGTCATGTCCACAGAGTGGAAGATGGCAGGATCTCCAAGGAGGTGCTTTACAGGGAGTTGAGTTGGCAGACCAACTCTGCATTACAAAGATGTCTGCAAACATGGCATGAAGGCTGACATCATCCCTTGCAGTCAACCACAGCGCCTTGAGACAGTCAGATTGTGCGTCCACAGCAGTGGCCAGAGGAGGAAGGACTGCTGGGAGGAGCACAGAATGAAGAAATGTCCTGGTGCATCTCTAGCAGTGAAACCAGAAGCCTTCATCTGCCCTACCTGCAATGAAACATGTCTCTCCTGTATTGCATAGCTGTCAACGTTTCCCTTTTTTAAAGGGAAATTCCCTTATTCCAAACAAGATTCCTCACAAGAAAAGGGAAAAGTTGACAGCTATGCTATATTGGTCTCCACAGCAGGTACTGTAACTCTCCAGCAGTTTGACTTTACCCTTGATGGCGCATTCTTCCATTGTCTCTTGAGAGAGACGGATGCCAACAATAGGACCCGACCTTGTAGACTTGTTGTAAGGATTTCTGAGCTAATGTATGTGAAGGGCTTTGAACACTCAAAAGGTGCTATATAATAAAGTTGTTATTGAGCCTTGTCAAGGAAATGAGCACATCTCAGGGACTTTAAGCCTTTGAAGATGGTGTAGCAAATGAAAAGAGAGAGAGCAAAGAAAAAATTAAATGATGAATGCATTTCTCCATCTCTAGTTCTATGTGGGGCCCAGGGAACCCTGGTGAAACTGAACAGTGCTTCAGAAAATGCCAAACACCCCCACAAGAAATGCTAAGAGCAAAGCTGCCCCTCCTATTTTTTCTTAACAGAGAGCAGCTGATATTCCACATGAGGAAAAAGAGCCTTCTGGCAAATTAGATAAAGATGATAGAAATCACGGGCTTACATACGGGGCTAATGAGAGTTTGTGTTTGGTGGGGCTGTTATTGCACCAGCAAAGGAAGCTTAGCTAATAAAGCGATCCTATGATTGCAGGGGGTGGACTTGATGACTCTCAGGGACCCTGCCAACTCTACAATTCTCTGTTTCTGTGCAATTCTATTATGGACGAAAAACTGCCAAATATTCTTTTTTAGCCCTGAGCAATGAACCACGTGCTGGTTCACATGATACAATTACTCTGAAAGGAAGCCACACTTCCACACATGCTTGTAATAAAGACACCTATGGATAGTGCGAGGCACACAAAAGTTTGTGTCATTACCCAGTATTCTCCCATGCAGGCAGTGTGCGGAAGCATAGAAGTATAAATGGGTGTGTGTGTGTGTTTAATCTTATAAACCAACAATACTGGGAAGAATGACAAATCTTCTCTTACAGAAAAGCAGCAGCATAAAAGATCAATGTGCCTAAGGGTGTCGCCAGATGGACCTTTTATAGCCTTTCTCTGTGGTTCATTCCTTTTGTTTACAGGGAATCCACAGAACATCAGCCCTTCCCGGCAAGCTGTTTATTGAGCGTTCGTTCTGGTTTGCTTGCAGGTATATTAGAAAATGTTAGCTGTTTAATTAGCATTCACTCTGATTTGTTTGTGGGGAGGTTAATTGACTTTGCACCAAAGCAGTATCATTCCATACTTCTGGTGCATTTCCCCAGCACTTCTCTCATTGCAGACAAAGCCCATTGGTGTATGGAGAAGGGTCATCGCTCAGCGGTGGATCTTCTGCTTTGCATCCCTGGCTCAAACTCTACCCATCTCAAGTAGGGCTGGGGAAAACTCCTTGCCTGAACCCCTAGAGAGCCATTGCCATCTTAACGGGTGCTAGTGAAAATCCCCAGAGCGTGGGGCAGTTCATTCATGGAAAGCTGGCATACTCAAGAGAACAAAAGAGAGCAGGGAAGGCAAATATCAAGTGTGTGAACTCAGAATTCTTCTTTGGGTACCAATGCGGTTGTGTAATTCACCCGACAATTGCCGGTGGTACATCTTTGGGTACAACATTGGACTGGGAGGGGAGATGTAGAATTCTTGGGTACAAAGTGGACGTTTTGTGCTTATAAAGTATCTGGCAAGCGATCCAGAAGACAACATAGCCGTCAGTACATATATTAGTTCATGTACATAGCGGACAATATTAAGTGGAGGGAAGAAAGCTTCATCAAAAGATACACCCATTTTAATAAAGAATATGAGAGATTATTAAACATTATCTGATCAGCCCATGCAGCATCCCAACATCTGTAGTATTTCATATAATCAAATTAATGTTGATCCAAGACATGAGAGTTATGGATACAAGGACTCTTATTGATTCAAAATCCAGGTGGTCTATTGATTTTAAAACTGTGGCTCTTCTGGCCCATATATATATATGCATAAACACATACATGTACATATACTTGTTGAGTATTTTCAGCTCATGGTCAGTGACGGCCGCCTTCTGTGAATCATTGGCCTGCAACAGGCCAGTGGACAAGCTTATAGTTTGCTCTTGAATTTCCAGAAGTGTCACTAAAAGTAAAGTCACATTAGTTTTTGCAACTATATTATGCATCAACAAACATTACATGTTATTAATATTCTCAGAGTGGCAACTGATAATATTTCAACTGTCAAAATGAATTTTTGTACTGCCTAAATACTTAGGAAGGCAATTTCTGTGCAGAGACAGCCTTCTGTCACAGATGTATATGTGTTAGTCGTGAAAGGGTAACTTGTTGATTGCAAGACCAATTTCAGAAACGAACATGTTTGTTACAGGAATGTAGCGATACTACAGTATGATAAGTATTTGGTGCTTTTATTGTTGATGATTAATGCTGGAAGGTTGTTTTTTTAATTATATGGTTGTCAATACATATGTCTTACAAAGATGTTCAAAGCAGCCTGGGAATTATTATTCATTACATTGTAACTGCATCCATTGGCTTTGCCTGTTGCGTTTTCCCTGCTTTTGGTGAAGCCCACTTTTCTTTTGTTTGCAGATAGAAGTCAAATCTCCCACTGCTTGGGCTGCATTCATATTTTAAAATCAGCAAATAGATTACTCGGGAGGGGAAGGGTTACGTCTAGATTAATCTCTTATGCACAGAAGTATTCCAAGTATTCCTTTTGTCACACAGGAGAGCCCATTTCAGGAATGCCATGAAGCACCCTCAAACCTGAAGTTATAAATAATAGTCCTTAAGATTTGCATAGCACTTTGAAGAATGGAAGTGCTTCCCATGCATTATCTTAGCAGCAATCCTTCCAACAGCCTTGTAAAGCAAGGACAGGGAGACTGTGGCCCTCCCTAGGTTCCGGGACTACAACTCCCATCTCCCCTAACCATTGGCCCTGCTGGCTGGGGCTGATGGGAGCTGGAGTCCAACAACACCTGGAGGACCACAGGCTCCCCATCCCTGCTGTAAAGTAGGCCAGTATTGTGGGCTCATGGGCGGATGGACCCCTTTCTTCCTGGGCATGGGGATAACCAGGAGACCTTGGGCTGCAGTACAGAGTGTAGGTTCATGTACGGTTGCTCCTGTCTGACTTTGAGGCACATTCATGTGCTTGTAACAGCTGCATGGCAGAGAGAAGTCTAGCTGGGTGCTGCTTCTCCCATCTCTGTAGCACTCCCAACGGAGGAGATGGTTCGATCAAGCCATTGTGTGTCACACAGCTCTCGAAGGCACAGAAGCCCAGTTTTGATTGAACATTGACCCGACAAGGCTTTTATCATCATTATTGATAAAGAATTGTGTGTGATCACATGGGGAAAAACTTGCCCAGCCAAAGGCATGCAACGGGGTGGGAAAAGACACAGACCACCAATTTTGTGCTCCATAGTTTATTAATCACTTGGCAGAGCCAGGGGCGTGCTGGGGTGGGAGGGTCAGGGACACACAGCATCTCTCCATCTCCTCCCTCCTCTTTCACTCACACACCCACCATTTTTTTCACACTCTCACTCTCTCTCCCCCCAAATCCATCACCTGCCAGTTCCTTCTCTTATCTTCTCCAGATCCTGTAAATGGCCCCTTGTATGCAGCAGCCCCTACAAGAGAGATTGGGATCTAGGATGGGGATAACACTCAAGACAGGGATGCCTCTAGCTGGCACCTGTCCGTGCTGTTCTTCCCTCCTTGGTGTTTCCCATAGCTCACACCCCAAGTCTAGGAGCTTTGCTTTGCAGCAGGTGTGGGTTCATTTACCCTAAGCAGTCCCACTCATTTCCTCCTTTAAGGGGGCCCAACCCTCCCAACCTTCTGCCCGCTGCCGTGGCAGGAAATCCCAGCATGGGTGGGAGGGTAAGCGCTTGTCTGAAGCCAAAACTGCAAGCTAAGAATATCAGGAGAGCTGCTTCCTTGGAGGGACTCGCATTCACTGAAGCTAGAGATAACAAGCCCCTCCCCACAACCCTCCAGGCAAGGAGTCCTGCTCCACTGCAGGAGGTGGGGTGAGGAGAGGCGCACTGTGGCTTTGGTCTCGGAGGCAAGGCTGGGCAATTGGCTCATCTCCGTCCTCTAGGCTGTGCCAGCTTCCCCTGCCTCCTTCCCCTGTCCCCTCATAGCCTGCAGACCAGGCACATTTCCGCTGCAGCAGACGGGCCTTGAGGGGACAGGGGGCCTGTGGCGGCACTCAGACTGGGGGTGAAGCTTCACACATGGCTGTGGTCTAGGCTGGGGAGTCAGTGGCTGCATGGTGTGTGGGTGAGAGATCGACACTGCAGGCGGCGGCCGGAGCTTCAGACCCTATTGTAGCAAGAAGCCTCCCCACCCCCAACACAGGAAGGGCACAGGAACATATGCATTGATGCACACACACACACACACACACACACACACACACACACACACAGCTGCCCCTCTCTTTCAGTCTTCTTAACCACATCCACCTGCAGCTTCTGGGACAGGAAAAACAGAAGGGGAGCAGAAAGAGAGAGGCGTTGGGAAACGGGGTGCAGGGAGAGCCATGCGCGCGCACACACACACACACACATGTGTATGTGTGCGGCTGGGTGTGTGAGGTTTTCCAAGTGGTGCCGTCACAGAATGGGTGAATGGGAGACTGCGTGGGAGCTAGCAACCCCGGGCCTTTGCACGCGGTAGGGGAGAGGGTTTTGAGATGGGCCAGTTGCCTCTCTGGGGACGAAAAGATCTACAGCATTTCGTGTTGCTGCTGGAGGGCTTCGCTCACCACCTAGACAAAGGAAGAGAAAGAAAGAGAGAGGGATTCAGTCCTGATGCACATCATATCTTTAAAGCACATTCAACGTGACTTCCCCCAAGGAATCCTGAGAACTGTAGTATTCCCCTAACAGGGTTGCAATTCCCTGCATCCTTAAACTACAGTTCCCAGGATTCTTTAGGGGAAGTCGTGCACTTTAAATGTGCACTCGGTGTGCCTTAAATGTATGGTGTGGATCTGCCCAAAGGAAAAGCCTGGCTACCTCACATGTTTCTTATAATCAGTTAGGTCCTGAGCCCGCTCCCCCCACCCCCACCGAGTCCTTGGCATACAGACCTCCCTCTCCCTGCATGCCTAGGCATCCATAGCTCCTGGGGAAAGAGAAAGCTAGCTAGAGGTATGTCCCTGCTAACTCCCATATCTCCCTATGTTGGGAATGGCTATATGTTGCTGAACTGCAGCAGCATTCCTAAGAACAGGCCATGCTGGCTGAGGGCACTAATGGGTATTGGGAGTCCAACATCCTATGGAGGGCCATATGTTCTCCATCCCTACCCTATATTGCACCCTCAGCAGATTTCACTTCAGCTGTCCCAATTCCAGAGGGAGGAGGAAGAGAGAACCAGAACGCAAGCCCATTTTGACCATTGGTTTGCATGTCTCCCCCATTCTACCTCCCTGGCTTTTCCAGGTCTGCCCACTCACCTCCCCATCGCGTGTCTCAATGGTTTTGATGGTCACTGTTTTTTTGGTGTGGACCTCAGAGCCTCGCTGCTCTGGGCTGGTCTCTGTACATAGGAGAGAAAAGAGGTATCAGCTGGTGGTGGTTGTGCTCGGGTTGGTGTATCAAGATAGAGCACGGTCAATAAAAAGCGTCAGGCTGTGGCTGAGAGCCTCTTCTTCCTAGAACACCTTTCCCTCTTTCATAACATGCCAGTCCTTGCACAAGCCTCCTCTTCCTGGCGGTAGTATCAGCTTCCATCCCTAGACCAGCTCAACTTTCTACATGTTCCATCTCCCACTGTGGTTTCAAAAGTCACTAAGAGAGGCACACCTTCCTCCGGTCCACATGGGCACATGTCTCTGTAGGCATAGGCACATTCAGCTGTGAATGTGTGCATGTTCCCCCATTTAACCCTGCCTTTGTTTTCACTCATCCCGTACAGTCAAACCTGGGTTCCCGAACGGCTTGGTTGCCAAACAAATTGACTCCTGAATGCTGCAATCCCGGAAGTAAGTGTTCCGGTTTGCGAATGTTTTTTGGAAGCTGAATGTCTGACATAGCTTCCGCTTGAGTGCAGGAAGCTCTTGCAGCCAATTGGAAGCTGCACCTTGGGTTTTGAATGGTTTCAGGAGTCGAACAGACTCCCAGAACGGATTAAGTTCGAGAACAAAGGTACCACTGTATATTAACTTAGAAGATGGTCACATTTTGGAAACTGCAGAACAAAAAGGAGTCCCTTTCCTTCCCTGTTCTCTCCCAGCTTCATCTTAAGGATGCACACGCACTGATGCAAACACTCTTTTGCCACCTTGGCACACAGTGCATTTATTCATTTAACCACAGACCACCTTTGGCATTGCTCTAGCACAGTCTTCCCCAAGGATGTCCTCTCCAGAAGTCTGGGACTGCATGACTGTCCAAAAATCTGGCATGAACGTACGTCACCCCCACATTGTGCACCTCCTCTTTCCCTTCCCAACCAAATATAACACTACACACTTGTGGCAAAGCAAGCCATCTCCAAACCCAGCTTGCTGGCTCAGCTGCAGCAGCAGCTCCAAGCCAAGGTCGGAGTCAGAATTGGAATTGGAATTGGAAACAACAATGATACTGATTTGACTTTGAACTTTTGCCAAATGAACTGTTTGAATAACCTATTATTGATTGAATAATCTTCTAAGGGAACATGCATTTGGGTGAAAAGCAGAAGTCTTCCAACAGAATCCAACAGAACTGGATGATGATATGTGATGGACTTGCAACAGTTTGTTACACAGCTAAAATAACGTGTCATGGTATTGAGTAAATATTGTATTGCATTGAATTTCAGCCTTTATAATTTAGTTTTATACATGGGGAGTTGTTGTTGCTTTGATATATTATTTGAAAAGCAGTGGTCATCTCAGCTGGCATCAGTGCAGAACAAATGCGTCAGAAGGACACGCTCGGAGGGAGAGATGGGGTCAGTTCAGCTCAGGAGGCAGTCAGAACATCTCCAGGTGGAACTACTTGTTGTGTACAAATGCATGTAACATAACCCAAGTGTTAGTTGTAGGATTTTCAGCTGTAGGGCAAATCCGTTTTGGAGGTATATTTGAAATCCAGAAGTGGAGGGTGGAAGGAAATGCTTCATCCTTCCTCCACCTCCTTCTCTTCCGCTGAAACTTAACGCCTAGCCTTAACCAAGGTACTACTTTCAGTCCATCTGCTGGGTACAGCCACATTTACCCTTGCAAATGCATGTCTGGAACTTGGGGGGGGGTATGTTGGGAGAGGCACAATTTTAAACAGAAAAACACCCCTCCCTCCCCACTTTGCCCTCCAAATGGCTCCATTCCCTTGCATATGCTGGTGCTAGCAGGGATATTTAGCATGTAACTCACCACCATTTGATGCTCCCTAAATTGGGACTGATTCTTCAACTGCTGCTCCTCTCTTTTTTTCTTTTTAAGTGAACATATTAACATTCCCCATCCCCCTCTTTCTTTTACCAAATGCATAATGCACACAGGGATTATTTAACTTACCTCGGAAGTTGATTGCAGAAAAAGTCTGAATGGGCAGTGAAATTCTACACAGAAAAGGAGAGGAGAGTCAGTTCAGCCACGGACTTCTTCCTACTCAGACTCCCTTTGGTCTAACAGCCCTGAACCAACAATCACTATGCTCCACCTTCCACTTCTCTTTATGAAGTTGAACAGATTGTGTGCCTTTTGCTCATTTACTAGAAGATCGTTTCCAGTTCTCTTGTCATGGTTTCTAAACCTGCTCCTTCTCACATCATCCAGCTTCATTCTAAAACATGGTCATCAGTACACCAACATATTTAGCAAAAGGGGGGGAAACAAGGTGCAATTTGACCTTTGAGATACTAGCTAGCCTCTTTCTTTCACAGCTGAAGGTTAGCTTATGGCTTGTCCACATGTCCACTTGCCCTATGCCTAGAAAACACGGGTCCGAATGGTTTTCTGTTTGCCCCACAGCTTTCTCCAGGAATACCTGTCTTTGGCATTGAATCAGAGGAAAACCCAACTGACGTTTGCTTTGATTCAACAGTAAAGATCAAGTTTTCCCAGGGGACGTGGTGGGACAAGTAGAAGTCTGGATGAGCATTAAATCATGTCACCATAGAAGAGCAAATTTTCTTCCCAACTACAGTACCTCTTTGCTGCTAGGAAACACAAGGAATATAATGGGCCTTTGCCTCACCACCACACTAGGACCACAGGGTCAGCTGCTCAAAATCTGCTGCTTGCAGTTCCTCAGAGCAAATATATCTGGGATTAAACTGTCAGACAGTGCTCAAATGCATGTCCCAGGCCTGAAAAATTGCAGGTGGGGGGGAGCACTCACCTGCTTTCTTCACCCTCCAGCAGCTTGCGGTAAGTGGCAATCTCAACATCAAGGGCCATCTTGACATTGAGCAGGTCCTGGTACTCGCGCAGGTGCCTTGCCATCTCATCCTTCAAGTGTCGGATCTCCTCTTCAAGCCTCTGGATGGTGTCCTGATAAGTGCCGGCCTCGCCAGCAAAACGTTCCTCCATCTCCCTCATCTGTCTCATCAAGGAGTCGTTCTGGAAGCATAAAATGGGGAAATAAGCACTTCAGAACCTCTGTATGTGTCTGCGTAGGAGAACAATAGTCACGTCTCAGATTCTTTGTTCTCTAGCTACAGTTATCCGATGAAAATCATGGCAGCAGGATGAGGATGGGTTACAGCATTTTAGAGGAGCAAGAACTAAACTTGATGAATGAGGGGAAATTGCAGAGTGGGAGGACAGGACTGGCAATCAAGAAAGGAGGCAGGACTCAAGAAGCCAGAGCTTCCACAAAAGCCCAGAAAAGAACAACTCTGTTCCACCTCCAGTATGCTGAATTTCAAGGAAGTGCAAAACAGACCCTCCAGATTTTGTGGGATGACATATCCCATTGGACATGGGAGGTAGATTCCAACATCTGGAGGGCTCCATATTGGCTACCCCAATCTCTATTTTGACTGGCAGGGACTTTAGTATCTCATCCAGAGGTGTTTACTAGTCCTTCCACATGAGATCCTTTAGCTGAAGATGCCCGAGATTGAAGCTGGGACCGCAGTTGTGCATAATATGTGTTTGATCACTGAGCTACAGGCCCTCTCAAAAGGGCTGCGAATGGCAATCACATCAGCCATCAACACAGAAATGCGGCCTGGTAAAATCAAGAGTCCTTTTTGTGTCTTGCACAGATCTCTTACGCCTCACTATCACTAATTAGTGACATTAGTAAAGAGTGATTAACATCATTTGACGTGGGGGCAAATGTTGCTCAATGGGAAATACTTGAATATGTGATCTGACTGCCACCAACTTGGCATGACACCTCACCGTGCCCTTGAGCGCGTCAATCTCACAGGTGTATGACTGTATCTGGTGCCGATATTCCATCATCTCCTGCTTGGCTTGGCGCAGGGCATCATTGTTCTTATTTGCCGCCTGGGTCAGGTCAGACACCTGTATGCAGAGAGAAGGGATAAGATAAGGTGTGTGTGCAGATTAATATAAGAAAGAAACCTTTACCATACCATAAGCAACAGCCCGCACAAAGCTCCCCTGACCCCACTGCCAATGCAACTTGTTTCCTAGGAGAGTGGGTGTCCCATACCTTGGACTTGTACCATTCCTCAGCTTCAGAGATATTCTTTGCAGCAATGGTCTCATACTGGGCACGGATATCACGCAGTGCTGCTGTCAGGTCTGGCTTGGACACATCCATCTCCACCTGGACTTGCTGCTCTTGTAGCTGTGATTGCAGTTCTCTGATTTCCTGGAGGAACCAATGGCAGCAGAAGATCAGGACCAGTGCAAGTAGGGCTAGACTGAAAGTCTTATAGCATAGTAATGTTCCCATACAACCCCATGTTCCACCCACATCCCTATCCACTCCTACTTAGTCACCATCCCCTTCAATGACTCCCCCTCTTTCCATCTGCCACTCCCCTTATGGCAGCCATCATTTTAAGGAAGGAGCTGCAAGGGCACTTACAAAGGTACACACTTACCTCTTCGTGCACCTTTTTGAGGAATGCAATTTCTTCCTGCAGTGACTCAATACGTCTCTCCAAGTCAATGCGGGCCAGAGTGGCTGCATCAACATCCTGTGATGGCAGAAAAAAGGAGACTTGGTTTCAAGGGTAATAAATGCAGTAGAGGCTGGCCACTATTTTAGGGGATGAGGTGGAGGGGAAGGAACTCCAGGTCCTTTAAGAAACATTTATTTCAGGCCTAACATGTTTTGGAATAATGCTTATTTGGAGGCACATTCTGAATCTGATGAAGTGCATCAAACCACCATAGTAACTCTTCCAAAAAGCATCTTTTTTATAAACTAGAACTAGTTGCCTGTGCAGTCAGGTGCCTGCATAGAAGTAACACCCAACTGCAAAGGCTACTGGTTCTAGTAATTTGTGTAGGTGTCATTTTGGATGTTTTTCCCCAATACAAGTTATTAAAGTGGTTTATGTACTTGATCAGGAGTGCAAATCTCCAAAAGGATTATTCCAAAATGTGTTGAGCTTGAAATAAATCTTTATTCAAGCACTTGGAGTTCCTTCCTCTCAGTGATACTTTCCCAGTTTCATGGTCATTTTTCACTGTTACTGTGGCACAAATATGTTAAGGAGAAATGATGCTTATGTTTAACTATTTGCTTATGAAAAGACCATGAAGCTGCCCCTCCAATCGCTAACTAACATCATCTGGGAATTTAGCCAATAAGTAAGTTTAGGAAATGTGTGGGACGAGCTGTCCCTCGGGGCCAATCCACGATCCCTGAACTAGGAGCAGGACACTCATTTTCTGGCACTCATGCCTGACCCTGCTGAACACCACTTAAAGGGAGCTGATACATTCTTCTTCTTCTTCTTCATTATTATTATTATTATTATTATTATTATTATTATTATTATTATTCCTCCCTTAATCTGATGATCTATACCAATGAGGGAGCCCCTCAACACCCATTTTGCTATAGGTACCCCAGAGTGACTGAAAATATCAGTCCAGAACGAAACTTCATGCCCAAAGGTTATACATATTGGATTGTTAACTGATGTTGCACTACACAGTGTGTGTGTGTGTGTGTGTGTGTGTGTGTGAGAGAGAGAGAGAGAGAGAGAGAGAGAGAGAGAGAGAGAGAATGTAAAACAGTAGAGGGCACTACATTAATTTAATGGTGGCACTAAACTTTAGGAAGAAGCTGAGCAGAAGGGGCGAGAGAAACAATACATTCTTCCCAGACCTTGTGAATGCTCCTACAAGGAAAACTTTGCTCTTTGGAATATGGTGCCCAAACAGCCTCTGTCAGACAGTGGGACCATTGACTTTTGACGGAGCAAGACTCGCCCTGTTATTTCATGAGCATTTTTCTCATTCACACCCACTTACCCACCCCAACTGACCACACCAGAGGCAACCCAGGTAAGATCTGGACTTACAGCTCGGAAAGCAGCCAAGTTGTTCTCCGCTTCTTCCTTGAGATGAATCTCCTCCTGCAGCCTGGGAGAGTGAGGCAGAAAGGAGGGGTGTCAGACTGACAGATGAACCAGGCCCTCCAAGGCCTGGATATATAACACTGCATTGCACACACACATCCCAGGGGGCTAAAGCCTGTGTGTGGCTCCCCCAGAGCCCGTGACCTGTGACTCCATCCAAGCAGCAGGAGTAATGTGTGCGTCTGGAATGAGCTATTCTCTTGCATTCCAGCGGGTGGAGTGGGATCTGGCTGGGAGCCAGGCAGGGATAGGAGCTGGAACATGTCCTCTCATTGCCTGTTATAGTCAAAGGCCCAGGCACAAAAGGCATGAGCTCACTCGTGGATAATGCTCACTCCCCCTTCCCTTTTAGGGTAGCAGTGCTTGGCTGCACAGAGGCGGGCCTGGAGCATGGGACAGGACAGACTACAAAGAAGAATCATGGAACAAGTGCTGAGAGGGGAGGGGTCTCCAGCCTGGGATTCCAGGGAATAATGTGGACCCCCAGCCTGGGGTACTGGGAAATGGCAAAGGCATGGCACGAGCTATAAAGATATGGGGACAGGTGGAATGCCATTGAGGTGCCAGAATGCCAGGGATGGTCTTCCAGGCGTTTTGACATGGAAGATGCGTGACATCACCTAGGGGGGATTTGGACACTAAGGGCCGACTGTGGGCATCTGAAACTCTGATCACAGACAGCACTGGGATCCACTTTCTGGCAAATACTGACCCCTTTACTATTGAACTCCACACACTAAGCCCCCACATACTCTATAGTGGCGGCTGCAAGGCCCTGGCCCCAGACTGTTCTAAGCTTCTGACATCCAGGACCAGACTGGAAAAAGCTACCTAAGACTACTACAGCATCAGTGTTTGTGTAGTACTCTTGGTAAGTAGTACTCTTGTTTGTGTAGTACTATCCTAATGTGGCTGATTTACTATACTTCCAACTAGAGTGGGTGCTCTGTTAGAGCATTTAACCCTCAAGCAGAGGGACCAGCTTCTTCCCTGTGGTTACAAAGGGCCATGGAGTTCACAGTTCACTGCAAAAGTGCTCCATCGCGGGCCACACCTGCAACATATATTTAAAGCACTCTCATATACTTTAGCAGGTCTGACTTCCCCCAACTGTAGTTTGCTAAGGGTGCTGAAAGTTGTTAAGAGACCTCCTCACAGAGGTGCAGTTCCCAGCACCCTTCACAGACTACAGTTCCCAGGATTCCTTGGGGGAAGCCATGACTGTTAAAAGTGGTATGTGTGCTCTAAATATGTGTGGATGTGACCACAACTGGGGCACCAAAACGAGCAGGGCTCTTGCAACTTTCAAAGTTGCGCAAAAGAGGGCAGTTCAGCGGGCATAGCTTTGTCATGCAGACTTCCCCCTGTGTGGCCTGGGAGAGGTCTTTGCTCCCTGGGACTCTCTATCATGATTTCTCCTTTCTTTATCCTTCTAAAATGCCAGGATTTCCTGTCAACTTGCCCAGCTTTGATGGCTCAGCATTCCCTGTTTCCGGCTGTGCCCAGTTGTGCCCTGTCTGTCATAAGGGAGCTAAATCAGGAGGAGAAAATCTAGAGTGTCCGATTCCCTCAAGCTGGCCATGGTTTCGGGGGACTAGGCCTCATCCTTCATGAAAGGAAGACACTAAGATGCTTCCCCCTCAAGGGCCTACATTTCTAAGAGGCTGCTTAAACTTCAGGCCCTGAATTATTACCCAGTTTTACCCAGAATTATTAATAATTCAGGCCCTGAATTATTACCCAGAATCCATTGCTACCTAGAAGGCTGCTTTAATGGGGGGGGGGCAGTGTTGAAGGAGTCCTTGTTTCACTGTTTGGTGCTGCTTGTGACTCACTTGCAGGCCTGAAGTTGACTTTATTCTTCTTCATTGTGTCTCATGCTCAGAAGTCCTGTACCTAGTGATCTATAGGCTTCTTCTTGCCCTGACCTGGAATTTATGGTTTGTGGTTGCAACAGTGTAAAACCGGCATGGCAGGCAGAAACTCAGCAAGTCTGGCTTTCTCAGTGATTGCATCTCTCCACCGAAACAGCTGCATTTCTTGTGTCCTATGTAGCTGCTAAAGATATAGTGCAACCTTCACCAGAGGTCTTGAATTAAAACAGTGCATCCTTCACCAGAATTTTTGAACTACAACTCCTATTAGGCACAGCCAGCATGACTACCCTCCCTGGGGCAGATGAGAATTGTAGTCCAAACATCTGAAAGGTGTTGGTGAATGCTGGCATGGAGCTTCCCTCAGGAGAAAAAGGTGGAAGTCCCACCAGGGGCAGCTGCTCCTGTACTTGCATAGCCAACCCTTGGTATTGGGGGCTGGTACGGATGGGAACTAGGCCGAATAAATAGGATGAGCTGCAGGGAACGGTGTCCTTCCCAATAACTAGTAATGCTTTGCCACCGAAGAGCTAGGAGAGAGATTGCTGAGAAGGAAATAAATCAGCTTTGGCACCGGATGAAGACCTGTGGTCCTCTGGATGTTGTTAAAATTCTCCCATCACTCCTTATCATGGGCCATACTGACTGAGAAACTGGAGTCCAACAGCCCATATAGCTCAGGGTGTACAACATGAGACTCTTAACCTCAGGGTTGTGGGTTCAAGCCCCATGTGGGGCAAAAGATCCCTGTCTTGCAGGGGGTTGGACTAGATGACCCTTGTGGTACCTTCCAACTCTACAATTCTATGAAAGAAAAAACTCATTTGGGGGGCTACAGGTTTTCCATCCCTGGCTTAGACAATTGATGTGCTGGGTAAGTTAGCATCCTCACCACTGTACCTGCTGCAGCACTTCAGCATAATAATTGAAGGACGAGAGCAAAATCTGGAAACAAGATCTTATGACCATCCCACAAATATCTGTGCACATGTTTGGGGCACGTAGCTTGGAGTTGGTTATTTTTAAAGCCTACCCTATTCCTAAGGACCAGGGTAAAGGTTGCAATGTTTTCTTATCTCAATTAGTCTTTACACCAATCATTTGAGGTAGGCTACTATTATGGCCATTTTATAGGCCTGTGATTGGTAGATCCTGTCTGGAGCTGGGATGTAAATGGACAGTTTGCAACAGACAGAGAAAAGGCTTAAGAGTGACCTTAGGAATGAGAGATAAGCTTAGGAGTAAGGTGCTCAGTCTCTTCAGCTTATCAAAAGAGAGGACAAGAGGTGATCTGATAAGAAGTGTAAACAGCTATTTGCAGGCCAAGTGTCAAATGGTTTTCATCTCAAATAGTGAGGGCATAACAGTCACTTTTGGTTGGGAATTTACGCAAGATTTATTCTCATGAGAGAACAAACCTCAGTGTCTAATACTGAAGCATTAAACACTACCTGCATGTGTGTGCATCTGGTACAGGCATACATGTGTTCAGTTATCCACATCTTCCAAATCAAAACAAGTGTTTAACGAACACAATTTAGTCCCCTTAGCTCAATAAAAGCAGTGGTGGGGTTTCTTGGCTTGGGAACAGATGGCACAGTCTCATCAGCACACTGTGTCTTTAAAATATATAACTCTCTAAATGAGTGTAAAAATTTCTGAAGACCCTTTCATCTTAGACAGAAATAGTTGCACTTAAACCTGATTGTGCCTCTTTACAACAAATGTCTACGTTTTACCAAACCATCTGGGCTTCTTGTGTTTATAAAGATTTAAAAGAAGCTTAAAAGTGAGAGGCAGGGCTAGTGCGGCAGAGAAGTCTGGACCATCACTGGACACACCCTAAACCCTGTTCTAAGAATAAGCAACTTGGCATGGGGGCTTGGAGCCTATATGGGGAAGAGATGCTTGGTTTTGCTGTGCCTTAGGAAAATGACCCACTTGTCTGAGACAGAGCACAGTCCTGGGGCATCAGTTATCTAGAAGCCCTCGGGTGTCAAGGCCTTTAAGATAAACTTTCTACAAAGAAGGAGAACACCTAGATACCTTCCATGAAAGGGATTGGAGTCTTGGGCAAGGACTGGGGTGAGTGTTCATGGCAGTTTGGGCCAGAGTAGGGTAGTATGGAGAAAAGGACAGCATCAGGGTGAAGGATGCCCAGTGCATAGGCAAGGCACTCTCACCGGCCAAGGCCCTGGTCAAGGGTGGCAAAAGGTAGCCGAGCCTCTGTTTTTCTTTTTGAAAGGCCAGGGATGGGAGATGATGACAACCGCAAAGTGAATATGCCCTGCCTTGCCCTGTTCACTCTGCTTCTGGTCAAGGAAGGTCTCTTGCTCAGGACAAGTAAAAAGCCCCAGCTACTCAAGCAAGCATGGGGAGGGGATGAGCTTAGCAACCAGCCCATGGCAGCAAGGGCTGCTGGCACCTTAATCTCACCTCTGCTTCAGCTTCTGGAGGTCATCCAGCAGATTGTCCCTCTCCACATCAACACGTGCTCTCTGGTTGGTCAGCATCTCCACCTGGCGCCTCAGCTCCCGCAGCTCCTCTTCGTAGATCTCGGCCACCCTTGTGGGTTCCTTGCCCTTGAGCCGGTTGACTTCGGCCACCATGAGCGCATTCTGCTGCTCCAGGTAACGCACTTTCTCAATGTAGTTGGCGAAGCGGTCGTTGAGCTCCTGCAGCTCCACCTTCTCGTTGGTGCGTGTCTGCAGGAACTCCTGGTTCATGGCATCGGCCAGGGAGAAGTCGAGGAGCTCGCCGGCCCCCTGGTAGGCTGAGCGCAGTGGGGCCGAGTAGCTGGCTCGGAAGCTGGACAGGCTGGGTGGTGCGGCGCTGCGGGACACTTGGTAGACCCGAGAGGAGACGGAGCTGGAAGAAGAGCCCTTGCTACCGAAGGAGGCGCGCGGGAAGGAAGGTGAGGCTGAGCCAGCACCAAAGGTGCGGCGGTATGAAGAGAGTCTCTGGCTGGAGGAGTAGGATTGGCTCATGGTGGCGGCTGGACAGGACGGAGGCAGAGAGAGAACAGCTGCTCTGGGTGAGCAAGTCAGAGTCGGGACGGGGATCTGAGCTCTGGCTATTTGTATCCCTGAGTGTTGACATCATCCCACTGTTCCCTCCCCGTTTCCCCCTTGCCCTCCTCCAGCTCCCATTTTGGAACAGCTGTGGATTCCTCTTGTCAGTGAGAAATCTCTTGTGGGGCGGGAACAAGCCAGTCATGGGATGCAACAGTTCCGTTCTGCTAGGCAACGGCTAGGCCTCATCTGGGAGTGGGCCCAGATCATGCCCGTGGGCCCTGAGGACGATGGTCAAGGGATACTGTGAAGGAGGGGGTGAAGTAGAAAGTACCAGCTTTGAAAAGTGAAAGGGGATGTGAGATCACTGAAAGAATAGGTCAGGCTTGATGACAGAGGAAAACTTTCGGATATGTAAACAGCTATGCCAGGACCATGGTTTGGGAATAGGGGGAAAGAAGCAAACGCTATATTAGGACATTGAAATCCCACCACAATGAGAAACATAACAATGCAAACATTCAGTACAAAACCACACACACACACACACACACACACACACACACAACCCTAAAGGTTTTGGCAGAGAAGCAAGTTCTTGGAATGAAGCCAAATAACTTGCAAAAAGAGGCAAAAAGGAATCTTTCCCAGAGTAGTTGAAGCATATTTAACCTGATATTTATTCCTAGCTAATGGACTAGATGGGTTCTGGATACCATTTCCTACTTATGGGTTTTAGTGCAGCCAGTTATCATGCCAGGGATTAGTCTTTATATATTTCCTCAGGCAAGTTCCAAGCTGTGGAGAGTGAGGGGAGTCAATAAGCCTGTTTGCTTTTTTTCCTAAAAATGTTTAGCGATACTCTCATTTTGACTCAAGAAAATCACCGTTTTATAGTTCAAATCGGGAAAAATAAATAGTAAATGGACAAAAGTACAAAGATTCACAGAATTTTTAGGGGTATGTGTACCCCCAGAAAAAAAAGCACTGCCTGTAATGTCCACAGGCTTCTAGTGCCCTTCATCTCACCTCATACAAAACCCAAAGGGAATTACGGTCTCCTAGGCTTAGATTTTGAAACCAAAACTAAAAACCCAAAGGGCATTGCAATCTCCTGGGCTTAGATTATGAAACCAAAAACAAGCTATATGCCCAACAAGACTGGGGTATCCTGGCCTGTACTCCTTCGCCTCCCACTTTGGGGGCTGAGTCACTGGCAACCTCCTTGCAAGATAATACCAGCCTGCAGTGAATCACCCTGTTTGTCCATGTGCCCAGAATGGAGCCAGCCAGTGATGTCAGAGCCTATGCTCCCTGAATCTCCTCCCCTTTGCATTCCCCAGGTGGCAGCCACTAAACCTAAATAGCCCTGCTGCTATGCTGCCTGCCTGTCAGAGTGCTATTCAGAGCCAGGGGGAAGAGGAGGGGCTGGTGAAAGTTAAATTAACCCTTTCTGCCCTTGCGGACATAAGAGTATTAGAAGAGTCCTGCTGGGCCAGGCCAAAGCCCTAATCTAGTCTAGCATCCTGTTTCCTACAATGGCTAACCAGATGCTTATGGGAAATCCACAAAGAGGACATAAGCCCAATAGCCTTCTCCCATGTGACTCATATCTAGAGGCACAATGCCTCTGATCTTGGTGGTAGAATATTGCCAGAATGGCGAAACAGTGATTGATAGCTTTATCCTCCATGAATTTGGCCAATCCCCTTTTAAAGTGACCTGAGGAATAGGGAAACTTCACACTGTGCATAATTTAATGCACCTCTGTCATGTCCCCTTCCTTGCTAACAAGGCCCTGACCTATAGGCCTGTGATGCCATGGTTCTGAAGATGATGATTTCAATGCCACCGCTGAATTAATAAAAAGTTAGTAGACTACTTAATGACCCTCAGCAATTTTCAAGTGGTATTTAAAATGCAGTCAAACCAACAATTCATGTTTTTGCTAGATAGGCACAAGACAGGAACTGAAGCTCACAAGGTTTTCCTGTAAACTTGCTAGAGAGAACTCTGTGAGAGACATTCCCACTGTGCCCTGACAGGGGAAGCTGTTTATTTTCCTACCTGCCTGGGCACACCCTCTTCCTCTCTTTCCATCTTTTTCCCCTCTGCCAGAAATGTGAGAACATCTGCTGAGCTCCAACGCTCAGACTCCATCTTAAGCAAGACTTAAGTATTCATTATAACTGAATTACCATTTTAAGCCTAACTGAACAAAGCTGCTGTATGTGTTACTCTTCAGCAAGTATTCTGAGTGTGCAAATATTATTTTACCTTTTACAAGACTATGTGATTATTGCTTTAAGGGGGAGAAAAGGGGGAAATACCAGGAGAATACAGTCTGCTTTAAAACATCTTAAATTACTTAAGCTAAATGTCTAAAACTAGCCTATCTAAGCTTCCCTTTTAAGCTGCAAAAGGGATGGCACTCTGCTGAACTCACAAATGTGAGGAAGGAAGGATATCTAATAAATAAATCCCCTCCTAGCATCTATTCATATCTCTCAATGCACAGTCAGGGGTGAAAAGGTTATGAGAACTACTGGAATATATGGTATTGCCATTTTCAGGTGAGATGCAATCACATGACAGCTGATTCAGGTTGTGTCATTAAAGCTGATTTGGTGCTTTTGCTCAACAAACCTGTTTTACCCTCCCATAAGACTGGACTTTTTACGATAAGGAAAGTGATGGGGAAATGCACTAGAAAAAATAGAGGAGAATATTTGCTTGACACAATAACCGCTTGGACCCACGCTTTCTAGGCACAGGACAAGTGGCAATGTGGACAAGCCCAAAGTTAAACATGCAAAGAAATTCATACGAGAGAGAAGCATGAAGAGTCAGAATACAGTCATACCTCGGGATAAATATGCTTCAGGTTGAGCGCTTTCGGGTTGCGCTCCACAGCGACCTTGAAGTAACGGTGTGCGTTACTTCTGGGTTTCGCCGCTTGTGCATGCGAAGACAGTCAAAATGACATCACGTGCATGTGCGGAAGTGGCAAAACGCAACCCGCGCAAGCGCAGACGTGCTGTCGTGTCTTACGTTCTGTTCGGGATGCGAACGGAGCTCCGGAACGGATCCTGTTCGCATCCCGAGGTACCACTGTAACACTAAAATATGTGTGTATGTGTGTTTCACACATACACTTGAAAAGCAGTTCCTTACATTCCCACAAAACCTACAATCATCTGACATCAATGGACAAGGATCCAACTGTGTGGTTCAGGTTTCCACACAGTGCAATGCTACCCCTGCAATATTCTGAACCACTGTAGGGGCCCTGATTTCCTTTCTGGGTGATCACCCTCCTTTACCCAAGTGACAGCGTAATATTTCATTGTCTTTCCAAACTCAGTTCTACCTTTGTGTTACACTCCTCCTCCCCTCAATGACATCACAGTGCATTCCAGTACTTGGCACAGCAGGAAGCTCATGAGAATCCAAATACTTGCAATTGGAGAGGGGATGCCTGGGATGGAGAAGCCCTTTGCATGTCTTTAGGGAGTGGATGGAAACAGATTAGGAAGGCCAGCCACAGCCCACATCCTATGCTGCAAGAGGTATGGTGGACCAGGGTTAAGCAAAAGGTAGAGCTTGACCCACTGCTCGATTTCTGGTTGCTGGGATTCTTGGAAAGAAAATTAGATGAGGTTCACTTTGGCTTGATCCAGCAAGGCCCCCATGCTCTTAAGAAAGAGTACATACACCAGATTGCTCAACACAGCTTTCTTATGCTTCTAATGTTAAGAGATGCTGAGTATTCATTCTCGCTTTGTAAGTACAGAAGTGAATGCCCATGGTAAGTAACAGAATGTGGAGTGGCACTAGGTTCTCCATGAATCATGGGGAAGCACCTCGATTATCTCTGTCACATTGACTATGGAATAATCGCAAGCTGATACAATTGCCATTTGCTCCAATTGAGCACCAAAGAGCAGATTTCCCTAGGGGAAAGCAGCGGGACCAGAGGAAGTGGATAAGCATGCTGCCCTGCCCAATAAAACCAACAATCAGAAGTGAGAGGGAAAGGGAACGGACTGTAATAGTGGAACAGTCAATGGTGGAGCAGCCATCATTTCTGTCTTGCAAGCTGCCGTTTTCACAAGGAGGAGAAAAGTCTAGAGTGAAGCTGCTGTGCATCAGCCTGACCTTGGTAGCATGGTTCACATTCTTCCCCCATCCCTGGAGCTGTGGCCCTGGAGGCAATGACCCTCTCTGCGACTGCCAGTGCCTCCTCACATCCTGGATCTCCCTTCCTCCACTCCCTCACAAATGGAGCACCTCCAAGGAGAGGGTAAGTCTGGGGCTCATCCCACTGCTGCAGCCTGCGCCTTCTTGCCTGACTGTAAAAGGGAAGGTATTTCCAGATGGGGATTGTCTCATCCCAATGCTGTGCGGGAGGTGGAAATAATGGGGATGGAGAAGAAAACAAAGCACAGGCTCCAAAGCAACCACCGTTTCCCCCCTCCCTCTCCCCTCCTCCTTCCCATTCATCCATGATGCCTGCCTCCTCCTCCACAGCCTTCTTCCAGCCTTGACCTCTTCTTGCTCCCTTCCTAACCCTTCCTCTCCTCTCCTTCCCACTTCTAGCCTCCAAAACACAAGGCCCCCTAATAAGGAATTATAGGGCTGAATGACCAGATAGTGTACTGACACTGTTTTTAATACGGCTTTTGACAACAAAATGGATCCTTCAGAAGACCTGCCAGCTTGGGTTCTAGTTAAAGACGTGGGAGCTGAAGAAAGGATGGGGTTTTTTATTGCTTGCTTTAGAATAAAATGCATCCTTATATAGTTACAAGCAATCTTGTTCCCTTGCGTTTTTCATAAATGGAGCCCGTAGACGCAAAAGAGATGTAACTAAAGCAAGGGAGATACTGTTGATGGGTGGTAATTTGCGTCTGCTGCAGCTCTCACTATGATTTATGCATGACAGTGTTGGCTGGTGATTGAGTGGCAGAATAAGAACTGTCTGTGATGTTACTGAGCGCCATTGCTCTGCATGCATAAGCTTCTGGATGATGGCACACTCTTGTATTTGTTTAATTATATGAGAACCTTTGCAAATGTTCAGGCCATGGAGGCCAATCTGACCTACGGACTAAAGAAAAAATAGTTTAATTGCAAGTACAGAATTTAACATACAGTGGTACCTCGGGTTAAGTACTTAATTCGTTCCGGAGGTCCATTCTTAACCTGAAATTGTTCTTAACCTGAAGCACCACTTTAGCTAATGGGGCCTCCCACTGCTGCCGTGCTGCTGGAGCACGATTTCTGTTCTCATCCTGAAGCAAAGTTCTTAACCCGAGGTACTATTTCTGGCTTAGTGGAGTCTGTAACCTGAAGTGTATGTAAACTGAAGCGTATGTAACCCGAGGTACCACTGTACTGAGAACATGAAGGGAGACTTTGACTTGGTTTCTTGGAATTAATTTCATTGTCTGGTATGAACTTCAGCAGACTTGCAAGCTGCTACTTTACCATCTGAAAGTGTCTGATCATCTATACTGGGCTAGATGATAGTTCAGTATCATCTAGCCCAATGGTCTAATTCAGTATAAAGGCAGCTTCTAAGTTCCAAAAAGGTCTGGGGCTTGGGAGCCACGGGCCACCCTCTTGTCTGTAGGGTTGTGGAAAGCTGAGACCTCAATATGTGGCAAAGGGCAAGTTATGAGCAGGGGGAAGGGAAGGGGGAATTGAAATTAGAGCTGGCGTCAGCCACACCCCATCCAAGCAGTACATCCCAGTGCCAAGGAGACATGGGGTAGACAAGCTGGTTTCTGCCAGGAGTTTGGGTGGGGGATGATTTATGGAGAAGGATTAAAACACATATGTTCATCTTGGGGATGGTCAGGTGGGGGGAAGGGAATGAAATGAGAGGTGGCCAATACTGCCTGGGTGTGGAGCACTAGCATCCCCTAAGAGCCTACATGGCTTTCATTTCAGCCTTCTTGTAAGGAATAGGTCTTGCCAGCTGGGTAGGCCAGTCACACCAGGGGCTCTCAAATAGGCTGCCTCCACACTCACCTCAAGAGTGCTTTCTGTGGCAAATCCTTAGGATGGGAAGGAGAGAGAGCATCCTGCTTACCTGTCCCTCCCCAGAGACCAAGGTAGCTTGCTTTTCTCTGTCAAACCTATTTTACACACACACACACACACACACACACACACACACACCATGGACCAAATTGATATAGGGGGAAATTGCCTATCAGTCTGGCAGAAATGCACCCAAGACCCCCAAACACCATAGTTATGAAGTTTATTTAGAATAAAAAGACAAAGGTAAAACCAGAATGGTACTTTAAAAAGAAAGAAATTGTTTCATTTCAAGTCTAATGCAGCTACTTACAAATAGGCTTCTGGTCACCTCATGTGCAGCGGTGTAGATGTTCAATTGGAGTGGGGGGAATTTGAGGGACATAGAACTGTTGGGCAACAGCCATCTTTTAGAGTATCTGACCCAGCTGTGCCTTGATTGACAGGTGACTGTGGCCAGCCAGTCACAAGTCAGTCACCTCCATCAGGAAGATGGTTTGATGTCTTTTGGAAGTTGGGATGCGGGCTATTGTGGTGTTAACTGCTGCAAGATTTCTCTATCTTCCTGCCAGACAGAAACCTACTCTATGTACTCGAGAGAACTGACTTCTCCCCTAAGACAGACCCAAATTGGGCCCTAATTACACTCATGTCACTTCTCCTGACTCCCATCACTCCATCTCTGCGCTCCCCCAATGTGGATGGATGGGTGCACCAGGAAGGGAGCCATCTGGAGGGAGTCATAGCCAGCATATGAATGTAAGAGAAAGTATGCTTAAAACATCTGAACCCGTGTGTGTGTGTGTACATGGGCAAAATAAATACTTATCCATATTTATTTGAGCTAATTTTATGGTAAATCACCAAAAACTACACTGCCAACATGGGTTGCTATACATCCGGATTTTCCCTGACACTGCTTCTGACTGCGGTGTTCCGGATATGTCTGGGAAAGTCCGGGCATATGGCAATCCTAAATATTCCCCCTGTGGATAAAATAGGACAACCCATCCTGCCAGGAGCTCATTGGAGGATACAAATGTGATGTGAGAAATATATAAAAGGACTTCCTAGACAACCAAGTTGCCCCTTGGCAAGTTCCTGATAATACTCACATACAAGCAAGAAGAAGAGGGAGTCCCTGGCAGCCATCTAAAGTGTCGTTTCATCTGTGCAGGACAGAGAATAAGAATGAGTCTCTTATGAAACATTTCTCTGATTTTGTGTGTGCATCTAGCTGTTCACTCTAGTGGTTACTCAAGCTCTCACTCTCATAAGCAGTGGAACTTGGGGGTCCCGCTGCAGTCTCTGGCAGCAGCTGCTACACCCTTCTACAGACCCTGCTGCTGCAGTATTTCACATTGCAACATCTTCTGCGATTTAAGCCACTTGTATGAACTGTTTAATGTGCAAAGAATATAGAAGTGGCAATGGGCTCCCCCAGATAACCTGTTTATTGAGCATTCATCCTGATTTGCTTATACAAAGAAGTCTGATCTTCATTGTGAATTCATTCTGATTCGTTTGCAGGGAGGTTATATGAAAATGAGCATTTGTCCTGATTTGCTTGTGCCGTGGTGGTTATATGTCTTCCTGGTTCGCATCTGTTCACCCCATACTTTTCAGTGCATTACCTTATCACTTTCCTAAGTGTATTTGATGTGCTTTAATTCACTTCAGTTGTGAAAAGCTAAATCTCCAATATGCATTAGCTCCCCTCCAACAAAATACTGACAGTCTGGCATCAAACCAAGTACAGTAATATAAATCTGATTTGTATAAAATGCACTCATTTCCCAAATAGTTCAAAGCAATGCACAACATAAAAGGTTACGATCGCAGAAACTATTGGGTAGGGAGGAACACAACTGCCTTTAGAATCTGTACAATATTCGGTGCCGCCATCCTTTTCTAAACCAGGACTATAGCATGCCTTTCCCACGTCACTCCTCAGCGACTGTGTTTACTGGCTCCTCCAAGGTGGTTACTGCTTTCATTCACTTAGCTCTATGTGGGGTTGGTATCCTTTATGACTATCCCAGCAGGGAAGAATGGCCAGGCCATGTTCTACATTGCCTGCTTGGCCTAGCCTAGCCCCAAACAATCTCATATTTAGACAATGAGTGCAAGGGAGCAAGGCAGCAGAGACACTTCCAACTTAGGGAAATTTTCTTTGGAGTTTCATGTCTGTAAAAGGAGCGGGAGTCAGAAGCTGAAAAGGAGGCAAGTGATGTCCCGTGTTTCTCTCTGATCTTATGCATACAGCTTGAATGAGGCAGAGGAAGCCCCATCAGGGAATAAGGCCAGGGATGGGACATTGAAACCTTTTGGCTCCTCAGGCTAATGCCCAGGCCCTTGGGTAACACCAGCTGCCTCTTTTTGAGAAACAAAGCATATAGCTTTAATACATGTATATAATTCTATCCATGTTTAATTGTTTTAAAATAATTGTTTTTATCTTACGTTTTTACCAGTTCTTGTTCTTATCTGCCTTGAGTCCCATCAGGAGGAAAAGCAGGGTATAAATAACTATATCATAATATCAATAATATTAACCAAGTGGTCAGAAGCCAAGAAGGAACAGGATCCTCACTTTATTATTGACTCTCATGGGAAGTTTAGCTGCCTTATCACACTGCTTGGAGGGGTCCATTCAAATCTCTTTGAATTCTGCTTAGGATTTCAGCACCCTGGAGAATTGGATGTCATCCACAAAGTGGGTCACCTCACCAATAGCACCTCTTGACTCCAGATCATTTATGAACAAGCTAAACAGTGCCAATCCCAGTGAAGATCCTTGGGAGAATCCACACAGAAACTCTACTGCAGAAACAGATCTTTAATTCTGTCTGCCACCTGACATACAGGTTCATTTTCTACATGCAAGCAGCCATAGGAACAGGGGCCTTCAGTGCAAGTAGGCAACAAGTAACTCCACACAGTGAGGCACTTGTGCGAGTGACATCCCCATGGCTTGACACAGCCTTCCCCCAAACTGATGCCCATCAGAAGTTTTGGACTACAACTCCCATCAGCCACAGCCACCTCCCACGGCGAGGAAGGGTTAGGTTTCGTTTTTGGTCCCAGATGCACGCTGTTTAAAAATATAATTCCATAATAGTTGTTGCCTGGGTGTGTGAGAGAATGAATGGTGAGCGGGTGTTTGCACATGGATGAGAGAGGAGGACTATGTCCCCATCTTGTAAACAACCTAAAGCAAGGACCTGCTAACTAAGGTCGAGAGAATTTTTTCTTTTATTATTGGGCAAAAGACATTAATTTCACGATTTGGCACTAGAAGAAACCTTACTGGAGGATAAGAGCTAATTTTGGGAGCTGAAGTGCCACCCCCCCGGACCCGGGAGTGATCCGCGAGAGAGCCTGTAGAAGGTATTGAAGAGTTTGACAGCTGTCAAATTAGCTGTAAAGACGGAAAAAGAGAACTTTGTTTCTGCTGCTTCTGCTGGCTATATTTGTTACAATTTGACTATACTTTATTGAAAACAAGGAAGAACTGATACAAACTAATTTGATTTTTGGATTTGAACTGGAAAGAATACCAAGTAACCAAAATCCCTCTAGAGGGGGTTTGGGGACATTACAAGAATGGCTGAAGGAGGGAAAATTCAAGCTAAATTGGACAGAGTCTTTGTTCTCTTGGGAAAGCTACAAGGCCAAATTAATGTTTTGGCTACAAATGTTGCAACTCTGGACTTAACAGTAAACAAATCCATTGAATTTGATAAGGAATTGACTCAGGAAGCCCATGCAGCTGGACAAGAAGAGAAACTTGAGAGTTTTGAGAGTGTGAAGAAAGAGATATATGTTGTTCCTGAGGAAAAGGAAGGAGGAGCTGTAACTTTGCAGATGATAAAGGAGAGCCAGAGGCCTGACATGATGGCTACAAAGGAAAATAAGAACTTGATGGTGAAAATTTGGTCTGAATTGGAGACTGAAGAATGGAGAGATCTCCTTATGTGGAGATCTGAAGACCCAAGGATTACAAATTTGATTAAGGTGGAAGTTGGAGCTTTGGAGACATTTGGATTTGAAAGGAGTAAGAAACAAGATTCAGGCTCCACTTTTAAGTATGGAGGTCTGGCTGGAAGAAACATGGACCCTATTGGACTAGAGCTTCTTCGAGATTTGGTGCTTAATACCAAGGATTATCAAAAAAAACCGGCAGAGAGGAATTGAGAGAGAATTAAGAGCCTCGGATGTGAGGTCTCCAGGCTGATAGTAGATTGACTGATGGACGCTTGTTGGGGATTGGAACCGGGAAAGGGGGGGGGAGTTTGGGAATCCAAAGGGTGTATAATTATAATCTGTTTTGCTTTTAATTTGTTTTGTTATTTGTATGAGAATTGAGGAAATCGTGGAAGGGAATTTAGGCCGACTTTAGAAAAAGGTTTTAAGAATAAGCACTGATGTATAATCATTGATGTTTACAAGGCAAAATTGGTTTTTCAAAATGAACTAAATATAAAATATAAAAAGGTTAAAAATTAGGGACAAGAACTTGTTGAACCAACAATTTGAATTGGAATACAAGAGGGGGAGGTGTGGGGAAGTCAGGGAAATATGTTATTGAAAATAAGGATTGTGAATTCTATATGTTTTTAAACTTTTTTGTTTCTTCTTTTTTGATTTTTTAATGTATTACAATGGAAAATTTTAATAAATATCTTTTTAAAAAAAAAGAGAGAGGAGGACTGTGGTGTGGTTCTGGCCCTGCTCCTTGCTGGTGTGGCCTTCAAAAGATTACCCCTAAGGGAATGTGGCCCTTTACGGAAGAAATGCTCTCAACACTGTCTTTTCTACCTGCTGCCTTATGCTGTCACAGCCAGGCTTGATCGAAGTAGCAGAAATTACTCCATTTGGACCAGATTCTCTGATCAGTGGTGATCTACAGCTTGTATTTCCTCAGTGCAACTATTTGCTTTTACTTTATATATTAAACCCCTCTTCCTCTGTGCTTTAAGCTCTAATCTGCTTTCTCCAAGACCTGCAAGATATCAATAAATCCTAAATATTTCTGACAGGTCTTAGGAATGTTGCTTCCAGGGAAACCTGGATGGGTCTGGTCTGAGAGAAAAACCATTCATTCCATGGAAGATTTGCAAGGTGTGGTGGGAGTCAAGGTTTCGGCAGGCAGAGAAGCATCTGCAGGGCTCAGCAATGCTATTTGAGATGAGAAGGGAAGGATGTGTGCCCCTCAGATATGTAGAAGCTGCAAGGACAGATGGAGGCTTTTAGTGCCAGTAGTGGGGCAGTTAGAGCTGGATCTTAAGGCCAAAGTCCAGGCAGAGAGTGGCAAAGGATGAGCTCAGTGGCAAGCAGGCTTCCTATCAGCATCTACACCAGCACAGGCATGATGCTCCGCAGAATCATTTTTTTCTTAATAACATTTTATAAACTGGACTGGCTGCCCAGGCATCTACATGACTATAGGCAGTAATTTCATTATTTTTACTTTAAAAAATGTTGTTCATTCAGAAAGGAAGGGAGGGAATATCCTTTTCTACAACAAAATGGGGCTTATTCCCAAGTAAATGTGTTTACCACCAAGACAACAGAAGCAATCCCCCTTTTGCTCCTGTTTATGGCGCTATGAATTGATAGATAGATAGAAAGAAGAGGGCTGGCAAAACATTTTTGTGCCAGCGCACTGGGAATGTGGAAGCATTAGTAATGCAGGGAGTGGTGGCGATGAGAGGGAAAATGTTAATTGTGTGCTTCATATTTGAAGTAACACACATGGCCCTCTAAAGGAGCCCCCCCCTTTCTGTAACTCCATTATGATACCAAAGGTCTAAAATGAACTAGCTGTACTACTGAGTACTAGGCAATCGATGGCAAGTGAGTTTAATGCTCCCCCACTGCCCCAGTTAGTACAAGACTATGGGCAGGGTGAGTAGTTGGCAAGAAGGGAGAAATTATACAGGTTTCATATCTGTCATTCATTCCACATTATGTCTGGGAAGGCGGGGTGTCAACCACATTTTCTCTCCTCATGTTGACAGACATCAGGCGGTGAAGCAGCCGCAGCCAGCAGGCAGTGACGCATTAGCAAAACGAAACAATGATATATTTATTTTAGGGGAACGGTGTATAGAACTCCTGGAAGCATAATGCCTATGGGGGGTGGGGAGAGCAGGGGAAAGTTGTGAGTCATTGGCGTGGGGAAGCGGGTTGCTTAATATATTATGTGGGATTGTTACATAAGCAGTCGGAGTTGCCACTTGATTTTTCAGGCTCATCCCCTTATTTCAGGACATTGCCTTCCTATTGACTGTAGCGGGTGCTCTTCATTTCACCAAGTCCATAGATTAGAATGGAGGCTGCTTATTTTATTCCAGGCGTATTAAAGCTCTGAAGTGTCTCCCCCTGCACACACTCCCTTTTTTTCTTTTTTGGATAACTTAGTTTCTTCAGACAATCGCAACGTGGGGTGGTGATAGTGCCTGTAGCTGATTCTGGACCAGTGACAGATGGGAAACAGCCGTAGATAGTGAGGGTGGGATGATCTGTTTTTGGCAGCCCCTCTGTCGTTGCCTGCGCTCAGAATAGCTGCTGCCGTGACCACCCTGGCCTTCTCGTGTGGGCGTCTAGGGAGGGGCTGCAGCAGCTGCTGCCAATCACCCTACAACGATGGGAGACGGTCCCGGAAATAGAATTTCCCATCGGGATTGTTACACTTGGGGAATCAGTCCCTCTTTTCACTGAATAGACCTTTGGAGAGATCTCGGTCCCCCTTTCTCTCTCGAAGGTCCACGGGAGGCCTCTCTCACCCTTCCAATCCCCTCCCGCACAGAGCGATCAGTTTCAAGGACATTTTAGATGACAACTGCTTCTAGTATGGGTGCTGCCCAAATGGATTTAACCTCTCAAAGGTTGGAACTGAAGCATGGGGAAAAGACACACATTTTAAAAAGTTGCTTTTTTTTGTTTAAATCTGCCATTCGTCCCATTGGGGTTTCCAAAGCAGTTTAGGAAAAATGCATGCAAAATGGATTTTTAAAGATTTAAAAAAAAAATAATATTCCAGCTGCACAAGAAAACCATCTGATTATCATCTCCGCAGAGGAGGGGTAGTTAGCATGACAACCCAATTCTTGTCAGCAGAGGGAGAACCCAGGAGCCTGTTTCCCATTTTCCTCAACTGGCATGGCCACCCCCCAGTTACCTCTCGCCTTTTTTAATAACTCAAAAGAGGCCATGCCATCAAGGGTGCAAATCAATGGCTGTTAGTCATGATGGCTATACAGTGGTACCTCGGGTTACAGACGCTTCAGGTTACAGACTCTGCTAACCCAGAAATAGTACCTCGGGTTAAGAACTTTGCTTCAGAATGAGAACAGAAATCGCACAATGGTGGCGCGGCAGCAGTGGGAGGCCCCATTAGCTAAAGTGGTACCTCAGGTTAAGAACAGTTTCAGGTTAAGAACGGACCTCCAGAACTAATTAAGTTCTTAACCTGAGGTACCCCTGTATATTACATACAATATTGGAGTCACTATGCCTCTGAATACTAGTTGGTGGACTCCACATGTTCTGCTTGTGAGCTTCTTCTAGGCATCTGGTTGGCCACCATAGGAACAAAATTCTCAGTGAGGTAGGTCACTGGTCTGGCCAAGCAGGGCTCTTCTTAAGTTCTTAACCCCAGGTGCATCACTTCCTGTATTGAAGCTAAAACATCTCTTCAAGGTACCATTCATTCACAGTTGAGCAGAACTCTTCACTGTGTGCTTGGCATGTGGTTGAGAACATTTATACTTTGTGTGTAAATTCACCTTACAACTGGGCCCTCAGATTTAAAATGAGTCTTCATTACAAGTAGTATAAGACTTAAAAACAGTTCTTAGCTTCACCTGCAAAAATGCTCAAAGAGGAGGGGAGGAAGAAATAAGGTGTGCCTTTCTACCCTTCAGTGCTTACCACGTTACTATCAAGAGCTCTGGCTTCTGCCACTGTCACCCCTACTTCTTAGAAAGGGAGGAGATATCAGTTGTTGCTTGGGTAATGACGGTAACTTGACCTATTCCTGTCGGTGTTTGATGTTTGCCCTGACTGTCTATGGTTGTCATGGAGATCTGGCAGCTGAACTGATGTTTTGAGTGGCAGCAGGGGGTGTCCCAGAGATTGAGAGGTACTGGTGGGGGTGCTGTCTCCAGCATTTGATGTGAGAATTCACAGTTCTCCGCTTGAAAGGGCTTGGATTTCAGGGTGGGTCTGATAGTCTGAATTCTTGATGGGGTGTTCAAGCACTTTTGAGCATCGCTCCCCTCTGTGTGGCACACAACATGTCACTGGCGCTTGGAGATGGAGAGGGGCAGATGAACTGAAACTAGTTCATCTGCCCCTTGCATTGCTCCTAGGTCCAGGGTCCTGCTGGTCTTTTCCTGCTGCAGCCTGCCTCTTTCAACCTAGCCAGGGAACTGGGAGGTAAAGCCAGATGATAAGCCCTTGAATAATGTCACATGAAACCTTCCTTTACTACTGGGTACAGAAAAGCATTGCTGGCTCCATGTAAGCTGCTCCCAGATAATGCCAATGGACAAAGGTTCTCCATATTCTCTAGCATTTTGTCATTGGCACCCATCCCAAATTGCAGTTTTCACTGTTGACAGAGGATCAAAGTGGGCAATTGCGTTTTAGCCTTTCTGAGCTAGTCACACATATAATTGAACTGGGTGTCCTCATAGTGCAGTTCTACCATATTGGATAGGCCGTACCACCACAAAAGGATGTAGCCTTAGTAAAGTGACTACTCCCCTTGTAGTCTAATGTACCCAACACATGATTCTTAGGCCTAATTACCCTGCACCTAATGTGCTCCCACCACTGGATTGGGAAGTAATGTGGGACATACACACACCATTAGTCATAAGTCATATCTACCCTGTTTACATTTTGATGCATTTTCCCCAAACTGGTTCAATCTGAATTGAGAAAAAGAACAACCTAGCTGTGTTATGTATAAACAGCCTTAAGTGGGATCAGAAAAGTGATCAAATAACTATTCATTTTGCTGCATTTTTAGGCCACCTAATAACAAAGCTATCAAGGACAATTATGATAAATGTTTATTTTTAGCAGTGACACTAATTTCCAAGTGGAAACTCAATGCCACCTTCCGCTCAGGTTGATGAAAATTCAAGTGCTTAAAATAGAAGCACAATAGTTGATTGTTTACTCCTATGGCTGAATTTATATCATATTTTCTCCCAAATAGGCAGTTTTCTTGTTGAAAATATTCCTAGCTTTTGCTTTTAGGGTATACATATATCAGGCCATAATCCACGTATTCTACAACAGCAACCAAGTGCAAAAGAATTCAACGAAGCCACAGAATTGTATAAAAGAAGAATAGTTCATCTCAATACAGTCAAACCTCATGTTACGTTTGCTTCAGGTTGAGCATTTTCAGGTTGCGTCCTGCAGCGACCCGGAAGTACCGGAAAGGGTTTTGTCGCTCGCGCATGTGCAGACGTACAAAATGACATCACATGCATGTGAAGAAGCAGTGAATTGCGACCCATGCATGCACAGACGTGGGTTGCGTTCTGCTCATGTTGCGAACGGGCCTCCGGAATGGATCCCATTCGCAATCAGAGGTACCACTGTATAATTTTGGGAACAGATTGTAGTTCAAAATAATTATAAAATGTAATGCTTGAAAACACCACTTTGAGGCATATGATGTGGCCATGCCCTATGGTGTCTTCTTTCTGGTCAGAAATTAACTTTGCTTTTGCAAAATCCTTGGTGTTTGCAGATATCCACACACTCTCTAATTATATTTTTGTGGTGTGGGGATTGATGAACAACAAAAGTGAATCCAGCAAGCCGTTATGGTTCCAAAGATGCTTCTACTACAAGAATTGAAAGATAAACACCCACCATCTCCTACTAAGTGGTCTGAAGATCTCACTAGTTTTTATGCATTCAAATGCATTGCTTTCTCATTTAGATACCTGTTTGGACACATGGAGTTCCTATACTAAGCTATACCTTTAAGATATAATTTTTGTTAATCTTATCACTAATGTCAGCTGATGTTACATATTTCTTTTCCTGTCATATTTGCAATCTTAAAAAAAATAAAAAATACAACATATCCATACAAATGATACATTAGATGGGCATCACATAATCTGAGAATATGAAATGGGGCAAAATTTACTAATTTCCCGAAATGTAGCCTCATATGGGAAAAAGGCTTTTTTGTCTATACAAACAAAGAGTTTGTATGGCTGCAAAGGATTAATATGGCTGCATTAGGATACTGGGCAAAGGTACAAAAGTACTCTGTATATATTTGCAAGGATCCTACTTTATAGTATCTTTGTCTTATCAGCTGAAAAACACGTTTTGTACTTTCTTATTTTATACACTGTTTTACAGAGAGTACATGCATATCATTTAAAATTAGCTGGTAGCAAAAAACTGTTACCATGAGCTTTTAAAGCACTGATCTTGTTGGCTGGGGGCGGGGGAAGCACTGATCTGTTGGCTGAGCAAATATTTTTTCCTGTAAGCTACAGAAAGAACCACTTAGATAGGGCAAGTCATAGTGAACAGAGGCGGCTTCCACAAATGGTGGGTCATTCAGATCTGATTTTTCTGTGTGACCATTTGACAAGTTAGCTTCATCACATTCCAGCTTCTTCATTTATAATATTCATTGTTATTTTGCCGCTGGCCGTCACACACCAGTGGGTGAAGTTTGGTAGACTGTATTTGGGCTGTGTTTTTCTGTTTCAGCAGTCACGACAGTTATCTTGCGTTAAAATGAGGAAAAACAGAGGGTTGTGGTTTTTTTAGGGGGGTGCATTTATTTATTTATTTCTCTTAAAACTGAGATCTACTGCAAAAGCGATAAAGGCTTTGCACAAGGCCACTGTAGTAACTTTTATCATCTTATGCTGGGGTGGAGGCCATGGCAGCAACATCCATGATCATGGGGGTAGCCGGGGGGGAGTAGGGGGGCAGCTGCCCTCCCCCTAAATCAATAAAAATCAATAAAAATACATAGCAAACAGAGTTTCTGTCCCCCCTAACAAAAATCCTGTCTACGCCTATGTCCATGAACATCCGGATTTTCACTGTTTTATGAGGATACTTTAAGGAAATGTAAAAGAGACACTGTTGAAGTGGCCTGGCAAAAAGGGAATTGGACAGATGCTGAAGAAATCAGAAAGGGTTTTGAAGAGAAACCAATGTACCTATAGTAATGGCTGAATTGCCTTGCACCGTGTAGAAAACCCAAGCCATATGGAAACTGCTGTTAGCCTCCATCTGTGCAGCCCACCCTTTGAAGCCTGCCACACTTTTGACCAAAGCACTGGACACAAGCATAGTAAGTTTTGACTCCATATGCAACATCAGTTTCACAGGAGAACAACAGCTGACATTCCTGCTTTGCAAAGGGTTGAACTAGATGACCCGCATGATCCCTTCCAACTCTACAATTCTATGATGCTATGAAAAGTATGAGCCCTGCTGGCTGTTTTTCTTCTTCTTTTTAATTACTTTGCTGTTGATTTTTGTTTGTTTCTGTTTTTGCAGGATCCACTGGTGTAAATCTGCTCCCTTCCTCTGCTCTGGCCATTGACAGTGCTCTGTCTGCCTGAGTTGGTCATTGATGTGTCCTTCCATAGGTTTTGTGTGTATGTGTGTGTGTTAGACAAATAACATATCTGAAATCAAAATTAGGTTGATTTAGAGAGCAGGCAAGAGGGTAGTGTCCCTGGAGTTTATTAGCAAGAGATTCCTGCTGCAGCAGCTCCCCCAAGTGGGAGAACAACCAACACCAGCAGCAAAGCTGCAGAAGAGCAGGAGCCTGTATGCAGCAGGAGTTTTTCTTCAAGAGCACTGCAGTGCCATGGCTTGCAGTTCACTTGACCATTGTAAGAGGCAATCCAGTGGCTAAGAATCCCTAGGTCTTGGAGAGCCAGGTTCAGATCCACACACAGCCACAAAGCTCAATGAGTCACCATGGACCCAGTCTTTTTTTTTATTTGTTTGTTTGTCTGTCCCAGCCACTCTGGGCAGCTCCCAACAAAATATTAAAAACCACAATAAAACATCAACCATTAAAAACTTCCTTGAACAGGGCTGTCTTCAGTTGTTTATTTTCTCTCTCACACACCTTAATCTACCTCACAGGGTTTTTGTGAGGCTGCATGTACACCGCCTTGAGCTCTTTGAAAGAAAGGCAGGATATGAAAATTTTTTGCTCAGTCCGAGGCTCTGAACCAAGAGTCATAGAGGAAACAATATGCAATGGCTGTAAAGAGTTAAATCAGGTACATGTACTTGTGACCATAGAATCATAGAGTTGGAAGGGACGATGAGCGTCATTTAATCCAACCCCCTGCAAGGCAGGAATCTTTTGCCCAATGTGAGGCTTGAACCCACAACCTTGAGAATAAGAGTCTCATGCTCTGCCAACTAAGCTATGCCAGGTCTTCAGAGATCCATTAGAACACAATTCAGAGGGACTGTAAACTGAAGCACATCATAGCAAAAGTCCCCTGGAATAGCTGCAGAATGTCCTAAGAATTCAGCCCTACAATATCAGTCAAAATCTTCTTTGCAGGAAGGATACTCCCTCTATCCAGCACATTTGCTTAGGGAAGGAAACCCATGCGTGTCTTACATGTGTTGTGACTTCATTAAAGCTGGAGAGCTGGCAGATATGAGCTAGATGAAAAGCTTGGAGAAACCTGGATTTCAGTTCTACTCTAGGCACCAACTTGCTCAGAACAAGTTATTTATTTGCAAAATAGGGATTTTGAAAAGGACCTACCTCATAGGAATGTTGTGAGAAACAGAAGACACAAGATTTACCCACCCGGGAAGAATGGCAGATGAAGCTGATGGACTATATGGAACTGGCGGAAATGACTGGCAGAATCCGAGACCAGGGAGAAGAGTCGGTAGAAGAAGATTGGAAGAAATTTAAAGATTATCTACAGAAATACTGTAAAATTAAGGAATGTTAGAAGGATGTTGGAATGAAGTTATGTGGTTTTAGCAGTAATGTTACAAAGGGGTATGTAAAAATGGATTGTTAACAGGTGAGAATGTAAAGTTACAATATATTAAGATAAACTATTAAGATAAAGGAAAAAAATGGTAAGGATTTGCTGAAACAACTATTGAACTAGAATACAAAAAAGGGAGGTGTGAGGAGGTCAGGGAAACAAGCAAATGAAAGATAAGACATGGAAGGATTGATTTGTTTTTAATTGGTTTTACTTTTTTGTATTTTGTATTTTTTTATTCTTTTTTGTTTTGTTATTTTTTTCATTTTTGTGATTTGTTTGAAACTCTAATAAATATTATTTTTTTTAAAAAAAGGAATGTTGTGAGAAACAAGGGGGGTAAAAACAATATACTGTACATCACATCTAGATTCAATTGCTATATGCAACAGTGATAATAAAATAAGGGCTCTGAAGTAATTTGCATGTATTTTCAATCCAGTATTCATCTTCACTTCAACCTGTGGCGCTGAATCATTTTCTCAGAAATAGACTTAATTGGTAAAGCACATGAATTTTATTCTGACAGCAGGGTGCACAATGTTTTCACAAATGCCGAGATAGTAAACAAGGAAAGAGAGGTTCATATGAGTTTATAAAGGCCAGAGGAATACGTGCTGAAGTAGAGGGAACAGATATTAAGATAAGGCAAAACTAAACAGAGAGCCGCATTTAGAACAAAAGTCAGGCAGGCCACTTGCCATTATGTAGGCACACCATGTCTAACATCTCTGTATGGTTTCCCCAGCCTTTCGCACATACTGTGCTGCACTATTTCTGCAACCGTGACAGCTGGAAAATTGATTTCTATCTTAAAGAAAAACAGCAAAAAACACTGTGTCAGGAAGCAAGTTCCCACACCAGATTCAGGTCTGCTTACAACCACAACAATTGCAAAGTGAGAATCTGACCTAGCAAGCCAATGCATATTTACTCAGAAGTAAGCCCCATCTTGTTCAAAAGAGCTTTCTCCCAAATAGGTGGGCATAGGATTGCAGCCTGCTCGTGAAAACAGACCTTCGAATTCCCTGCCCTGGCACAAACGCCTCATTATGCAGAGAATATAGAATCACAGAGTTTGATCTCACCTGCAAATGTGATTATTCCCTGTCCTATGCTTTAGGGCAGAATCCTACACTGAAGCTGTGCTGGCTGATGGGCTGCAGCAGGGATGGGAAATCTTCAGCTGGAGGGCCATACTCTCTTATCGGCAACTTTCTGGGGACCACATGTGGGGCAACAGATGTGATTCTTACCTTTGTGTAGGAGGGTACGTTCCAGTAATGCAAAAACCAGAGGTTTCCTCACTCCCCAAATTTTTCTCTGCATCCTCCCTCTAGGCAACCACGATTCAAAGACACATTCCTGGAAGGCAAAAGCACTTGAGGGCATTGGTGAGAAGGGTCCAGCCTGAGAGACCTGGAGGGCTGCATATGAACCCTAGGCTTCAGGTTCCCCATTCCTGCGCCATAGGATATGGTGCAAGACTCTCTACGCTGGCGATGCTGACGGCGACACACGTACGTTACAGTGGTGGAACACTCAAAGACGCGCTGAAAACGGAGCCTTAAAAGTCATGGGTAGGACCAGTGTTTTTTTTTTTTTTAAATTCTTTAGGGGTACTCTCATTTTCCTACTGATATTGAAATACTGCCCCTCAATGAGGCCAAACTGAGTCACAAAATGTTTAGGAGTATGCGCCCCCCTAGAAAAAAGCACTTGGTAGGACTTTGGTTGCACACAGCAGGAACACACTTATGCCAATTGCAGGGGGTTGGACTAGATGACCCTCGGGTCCCTTCCTACTGTAGTTCTGTGATTCTATGAAAAGCTGGCTTATTATGGCAAGCATCGCGATTACAACGTACGGCCAGCTCTCCGCGCCGGCGGCGGACCTCCGAAGCGGCGTCCCGGGCCCTACCGAGAGTTGCCTGCAGAGGGGGCTCCGCCCGCCACTTCCCTTCCCAAGGCCCAGCAGGCCCAGCGCAGACGGGCGGGGCGGGGCCGGTTCTTGCTAGAGAGGGAAGCGGCGTGGGTATCGTTCTTTGGCCGGGCCGGAGCAGGGCAACCATGCAGGTAGTATAAGCTTGAGGGGGCTTTGCGGAGAGGGACGGGGGCGGCAGGAGCGCGGAGGGTCTCTCGGGAGGCCTCGTGGCCTTGGGGCGTCCGCGCAGAGGCGAAGCCGGGTTGCTCCGGTGCCCCCTCGTGACTCGCTCCCTTTCCTTCCGCAGGCGACCTCCAAGCAGGCGGCGCAGGAGCTGCTCAAGTTTATCAGCCGGAGCCCCTCCCCTTATCACGGTAAGACGGAGCCCGGGACCGGGGGCTTCACGCCCGGGAAGTACTTCTCCAACGGGAGGTCTGCCATGCATTTAAAGCACATGTCTTCCCCCTGAAGAATCCCAGGAACTGGGTGTTGGGAATTGTAGCTCTTCCGAAGGAGTAAACTACACTTCCCAGGATTCTGTGGAGGGGGGGGTAAGCAGTGTGCTTTAAATGCGCGGTGTGAGGGGTGTAAATATGCACAATTTGGGGGGGCGGGGCGGAGGGTACATAAGGAGATAACAGAAATCATTGGGTTAAAGCTGGCCGAAAGTCCAGCAGTACCATTATTATCAATTTATGATGGCGTGGAAGGTTCACAGGCTGGGAAGGACTTGCTCACAAATTTATTGACAGCTGCACGAGTTATTATAGCTAGGAACATATGTGTCAACTTTCCCCTTTTCTTGCGAGGAATCCTATTCGGAATAAGGGAATTTCCCTTTAAACAAGGGAAAAGTTGCCAGCTATGGCTAGGAAGTGGAAAGGGGCAAGGTGGATATAAAATGGAAAAATGGTATAAAGTGGTGTGGGATATAGCCATTAATGATATATTAATATGTGCTATTAAGGTAAGACGGGTTGTATGCAGGAGAAATGAATTTGAGGAGATATGGAAAGTGTTTGTAGAATTCGTACTGTTAAAACGGAAAGGGGTCAAACCATCACAAGAGGTGTTGAAATTTTGGGAGGTTGGATAGTTACCATGGAATGGTCTCGGGGGTGGGATGCACATTTTTATTCTTATTTATTTATTCTTATTACTCTGTCAAAATAAAAAATAAAATTATATTAGAAATAAATAAATGTGAGGTGTATGCATTCTAGTCAAGAAAAAGCAGAGCCATTAGGGCTGTGGAGTGGGTAAAGGGCTGAGGGCCAGATAGAGACCTTGGATGCTGCATTCAGCCCTTAAGCCTGAGGGCACCCACCTTTAAGATCTTCTGCTGAGACTGTGGTCACACTTGCACCATTAAGCACTCTTATAGCAGTTTAACATTCATGGAGAATCCTGGAAACTATAGTTTATGGGTGCTGGGAATTGTAGTTCTGTGAGATCAACACCCTTAACAAATTGCAGTTCCCAGGATTCCTAGGGGGTTACAATGACAACAGTGGTATGAATGTTTTAAATGTATGGTGTAGATGTAACCTCTCCAGGTGACTACTGTGTCAGATGTTTGGCATCCAGCAACAAAATAAAGGGCTTTTATCGGCCTATAGTCCTCCTGGGGGCAACCTTCCTAAATTGCCTTGCCTGGTACTTAGGCTCTCTTTTTGGCACCAGGCAGGGGGAAAAAATGTTATTTGCCCAATCATTTCTAATTTGTAACTTGAGTAGCTTTTAAGGATTTTCATCCATCTTACTGTATTTGTACTGTGATACAGTTGGTTCACTACCTGAAATTCTGGATAAGTTGGTATTTAAATGTTTTTAATAATTAAACTTTTGGAAGATTATGGGATGCTTTTCATTCCACTTTCATAATTTTCTGCAGAACTTTAATGTTCCTTATCTGCAACATGTTCCTTATCTGCAAGTCTTGGTGAGCATAATGTACCATTCGTTGAATCATCTGTTTCATTTCCCTTGTAGAGGCTCAAACAGGTTCTGCTTGATTCAAGGAGGTTCACTGGAGCATTTTAAAATACAAGGAGGGTGGTTTATCTTCTCCACTGTGTTGGATGCTCAGTGGGCAGAAGTACAGGCTCAGGCTTGTAGTCAGCTAAATTCTGCTCAGAGTAAACCCATTGAAATAAATGAATCCAAGTTAGTCATGCCCATTAATTTCAGTGGATCTGATCTGATCTGGACTAGCACTGAATATTACCCACCATTCTTTGTTAGCGTTTCACAATTAATTCTAATCGTTGCACAGAGATGTCACAAGAAACATTTCTAGGGAAGGAGCTTTAGAAGGGCAAATGCTTGAGCCCTGTGTAGATGAGAATTTATTTACCATAAGTGCTTTTTCTCTGTACCCTCTTTGGCTCAGTCTGGCCTCGCCTTTCCTCAAGTGTTTATCTTGCTTTCCTTAATACATTTCTTGTTTGCTCTCTGTGGACATCTGAGCCCAAAGGGTGTTCTGAGCAGTTGCCTATCCTTCCGTGTGCAGGGGCGGCAGCAAATCCTTATCATTTCTGTGAAGGTGTGGTAACATGGATGTTCACCTGCAAAGGCTGGGAAGCCACAAAAGGCTTTGTAGCTGAGGCTATGCTTGCTGCTAGGGTAGGGTAAGCAAGTCAGGATGATAACATTACAATATGACTCTCACACTTGAGTTCAAGAGTACAAATAGGCCTGTGAGTGCAATTTAAGCTGCATCATGCTGATTTTGGTTTTTTGGCAGGGATGTGGGGTATCATTCAGAGTCTCATGTGCCGGGGGAAATTTCATTATTTGTTTACCTACCTATACCCCAGCCTTTCAAAGCTCTGTCATCAAAACGTGTGGGACAGTGAATTCCAAGTAGGGAGGCTGCCGCAGAGAAAGACCTTGTGAACCCCAAAACCAAGACAAATGCACTCAGTGAAAGACCACCTACCAGCTGACCTTAGGACTCAGACATATTGGGAAGAGGCGAGACCTGGAGGTGTATGTTTCCAAGCCATAAAGGGCTTTGAAGAATAGCCAGCACCTTGAATTGAACTTGGAGAGGGACCAGCAGCCAGTGCAGCTGGTATAATAAAGGGGATCCCAGGATCCCAGCACTTGTCCCCAGTTAAGTTTCTGGGAGGAAAATTCTGCATCAGCTGAAGCTTTAGGCTATCCCCAAGTGAAGAGCATTACTGTCGTCCCGTAATTGGGGAGGAGGGAGCAGTCGCACAAACTTCCACCTTGTTCAGAGCAGCAAATAGCTCTTTGAAGCCTGCTTCTGCATGCAGCTTGGCCAGCTGGGGGTGAGTGTCTTCATGCCCCCTTCATGACTGCTTGTGTTTTCCTCTCTTGCAGTGGTGGCCGAATGTCGGAGCCGCCTGCTTCAGGCTGGTTTCCAGGAGCTGAAGGAAACTGAACACTGGGATATCCAGCCTGACCGAAAGGTGTGGAAAGAGAGCGGCTTCTTCCTTCCCTTTCTTATTTGGGAATTGGGGTGGTGGGAGAAGGAGTGGGGTGCTCCAGATGAGGCCTCTGCCAGGCACCCCATCTATGGAACTGGGTAAAACACTGGTGTCTCCCACTCTTTCTTTAACCCCTCTTCTCCTGCCATACTAGTATTTTGTGACCAGAAACCTCTCGACATTGATCGCCTTTGCTGTTGGGGGACAGTACCAGCCAGGCAATGGCTTCAGCTTGATCGGAGCCCACACAGACAGTCCATGTCTGCGGGTAAGCAGCAACCCCCCCCCTTCCTCAATACTGCCTAGCATGCCCCTGGGTACTCTTTAGCATTCCTTCCCTCCTGCAGCCCTCTGTTGTCTCAGTCCTGCATTATTTGTTGTCTCCCCCTATGCATTGACTTTCTGTGAACAGGCCTCTTCCCGATACCCAATATGGATGGTGTGGGGAGACTATGCCCCCCCCCCAGATGCTGTTGAATTCCAACTCCCACCAGTATGGCCAGTAGTCGTGGTGAGAGGTAGGACTCCCAACACAAACTGGAGGGCCACAGGTGCCCCATCCCTGCAAATACTGTTTTCGGCCACTCCTTTTGCCTATGTTATTGGATCGCCAGTGTTTGCAGAATTGTGATAAACTTGCTTCCTCCTTCTGTCAGCAGTCTGGACAACATCCCTTTGGATTTGCCTTCTTCCACTCCTTTTTTAAAAAAACAACAACAACTGTTGGTTGGGATTTTTTAACTGGAATTGCTGAAATGCACCTTTTAACACTAAAGAAAAAGCAATGGACCAAATAAATGCATACAGAATACCAACCAATTGAGTGCATAACTTGGTATATATGTATACGATGAATGTAACTGCAAAAAATCCAGAGCTGCCACCCACTCTTATGACAATAACTCTGGCCCTATTTCTTGTCGGTCAGTTCCTTACCATTTGAGGAGCTAATTCAGTGTGTGCTGTTGGGATATACGTATGAATGTCCTTGTGTGTCATCCAGGTGAAACGCTGCTCAAAACGTAGCCAGGAGGGCACAGTCCAGGTGGCTGTGGAGACATATGGAGGGGGCATCTGGAGCACCTGGTTCGACCGTGACCTCTCTGTTGCAGGAAGAGTCATCGTCAAGGTTAGTCCTGGCTGGGGCCCTGCACTGTGGTGTATACTATGTGACTTTAGGAGCTCTTCAACGCTTAGGTTTTTCCAACTGGAAGAGACCTGACTTTACCTCCAATATTGCAGCCATGTCACATTAGGGCAGGGATGAGGAACACTTGCCAGCCTAAGAGCCAAATTCATTTCTGGACAGCCTTCCAGGGGCCACATGCCAGTGGGGGTGGGGAGGGCCAGAGACAACAAGTGCACAAAGAAGCTAATGCAGTTTTCATCTTTGGACAGCTGAGTAATTTCTACACACACACACAGTCCTCTCTATCTTTTATCCAGACACCCACAAGTTATTATCAGAGGACTGTCATGGCTGAAAATTGGCCACTGTTGCTTTAATGCTTAAAAAGCTGGGTCAGCATGAGTCAGCGGCCTGCACTGTGTATATATAGAGTGAGAAATGTTAGTTGGTTGGGTTGGTTGGTTAGTGAAAGCTGGTAGTGTTGATGTGTGTATAGTTGGTCAGTCACTTTTGCAGAAAGACTTTTAAGAATAAAACTCTGCAAGGATACTTTTCTCGTGGACTCTTTTATGCCAACAAGGGTCCAAGGACCAGGCTGAGGCAACAAAGGGAGGTCAGAACCCTTTCTTTTTGTTTTTTTACAAACACTGACAAGGACAAGGACCTATTCCAGTTAGGAAGAAACACTCAAGGAGGGCAGGAAGTAGACCTACTAAAGGGTGTGGCTGAGGAGGAAAGAGTACCAAGGGCCAGATAGAGAGACTTGGTGGGTAGGGTTGCCATATTTCAAAAACCAGGACACCTCCAAAATTGTTGAGCCAAAAGAACTTGCCTAAGATCTAGGACAAAGCGCCACCTTTCGGAAATCTCTCCCCCCTTTGAAATCCAGATAATGTCCGGGAAAATCCAGACATATGGCAGCATTGGTGGGCTGCATTGGCCTGAAGTTTCCATCACCTGCACATCAAGGCCTATTCTTATATTTGCTCTGCAGCCTGGGAGCTGCTGCAGTAGGACTGGTGAACTTGGCCTTTTAGATGACATTGGATTCCCACCATGCATCATTCCTGATCATTGGCCACACTGGTTGGGGCTGACAGAAGTTGGGAGACTCCCAACAACATCTGAGGGCCAGATGTTGTTCTGTCCTACAGCATGACGTCTTCAGTTGCCACTCCAGTAATGTGAGAACCTTGGGGTCACATGGCTGAAATTTGAATATGGCTACTTCCTCTCCACCACTGCCCTGGGTTAGGTGTGAGAAATAGCTCAGTTTCCACAATTTCAAACTCTAGATAGCTCTATTGCCCAGTTGTTGCTTTTTTTTGTTTGGGGTTCTTGCTATTATATGCTGTTAAACTGAAGATTTTAGTTGGTTGTCTTGGGTGTTTTTTAAGTAGTTTGTGAAATGCTAACATGAATTGACATATTCTGAGGGTGCTTGATGAAAGAAACTGAAGTGTTTATCATGTGGAATAATCAAGCTGCATGCATTGCATTGTTTTGATTGAGACTGAGATACAACAAAGATGCCAACAGCAAATATCCTTCCCTGGAGACAAAGTCCATAAAAGTGTTATTAAAAACCAGCAATTTTAATCTTCTGTTTAATGAATTACCCGATCAGTGCTTTCTGCCCTGGTAAACATGAGTGTGTTCAGTGGAGCTGGTTGCCTAGCTACACTTGAGTAGGACTGGAGTCTAGTTCAAAGTGTGCCATACTTTGCATACTTTAAAGTACTTGTTTGAATATGACTGAAATCAAAAGCGATGAAGAGATGAAAGTTCTGATCAAAAAGATGTTTGGGGCTTTGTTCCATTCTGCAATTCTGTTCACACCTACACCTACCTGAGATTAAAATTAAACATTAATTTAAACCAAGTGGAGATGAGGTTCCTGCAAGCATAGGTGCATGGTCTGTGTGGGCCAGAAGATTTATTAGGGAAGTGGGAATGGAAGGGTGCATAGTTATGGTGACACTCTTACCAAATTGAAATGTGAAACTTTCTAAAAGTTCCTCCAAACTCATGTTCTAAAATGCTGTCATAAATGCTCTTAGTTGGCATATTTTGAGAACAAGGGTCTCTTTTTTGCATTCTTTCTGATTTGCTTAAATACAGACGCTCAGGGCTGAAACAGATCTCTTCTTTTTGTTGTTGTTTTTGAACAACTTTAAAGGAGGGAGGATCTCCCATTTTTGTCCAAGCCAGCAGCGTAGGGGGAGGGAAGTATTCACCCACCCACCCACACCCCTCTACCTCTGAAAGCGCTGATTGTCAGTATTGGTGAAACCATGGGCAAAGTTAAACTATTGGTCCAATCTTTTCCAGTCTCTCCCCCTGATAAGCTGCCTTCCCCCCCCCCCCACATGGGCACTTTTCTTAGATTGTTCATGATAGCTCTATTTTCCAGAAGGGCCATATCTGGGTGGAAGATCACCTGCTTTGCAATTTGATCCCTGGTTTGATCTCTAGAATCTGCAAGTCGGGCAGCGAAGGAGGCCTGCCCGATACCGCAAAGAGCTGTTGCTGTAGACAACACTAGGCTGGGTGGACCAGTGGTTCAATGAGAGGCTTTAGCTCACAGCTGCTGCCTCAATCCCGCTCTCCTGTTCCTCCCCTCTCCCACATTATGCCAGTGGGTGAAAGTGGCAGAATGACGCACACCCTACACTTATGTCCCCCTTCTGTTTTCCATTTCAGGACCTGTCCACAGGGCGCCTGGAGCAGCAGCTGGTGAGGGTGGAGCAGCCCATCCTCCGCATCCCACACCTGGCCATCCACCTCCAGCGCAATGTGAATGAGAGCTTCGGGCCAAACACAGAGCAGCACCTGTGAGTGTGTAAACTGCTGTTCCTCTGTGCTCATATATTCCATGGTGGGTTGGGGCGAGGGGCAGCAGGCTTGGCTGGCACTCCTGTCATTTGCCTTTCAGCAAGAGAGTCTGCTGCAGAGTTTGATCCCCTTGGGTGATGGGGAATGACCTTAGCTCACAGGAAGACCATCTGCTTGGCATGCAGAAGGTTCCAGGCTCAAGATCCCCAGCATCTCCAGGGGTGGGGGCTGGGAATGGTCCCTGTCTGAAGCCCTGGAGAGCCACTGCCAGTCTGAACAGCACCGAGCTAGGTAGACCTGACTTGGTATATATGACAGCTTTCTATGTTGATACAATACTCTGTGCTTTAGGATTGCCTAGAGAGGCCCAGGTCTGGATTCTGTGTATAAGTCGTATCGGACTGGTTGGGACTGGAGGGCTTACTGGCACCCCATCTTTATTTGGTTTTTTTACTTCCAATATTATAGACCACTTAATGTTTAGAGTTCCTAAGCAGCATACATAAGTTTTTTTAAAAAAAACTACACCTTATAGAGAAAAAGAATAATTAAAATTCATTGTAAAAGCAGAAAACCAGTGGAAAATGCCTGCTGAAATGATGGTCTTTGTCACGTGCCTGTCTAAGTTTTAACCAAGTCATACCCACCTGCCCTACACCTGGCCTGTGTGATCAGCATCGCCTCCCAAGCCTTGTGCATAGCTCCTTGCATGGCTCTGTGCCAGCCCCAACAATCAGGTGGTGCTTGCACACAGCTGTGCATAGTGTGCTGGAACCCTGACGCTCAGCTGATTGTCAGGACTTCAAGCTTCATGTACCGTACAAGCAAGAAGGTGGCCCACCTGACATCGTTGTGACGCCAGGTGGTTGACAGTGGAGCGGCCCTGCCAGTATGTCAAACTTGGCCATGGAGATGATAAGGATCCAGACTGCTGGCTGGATCCAGTTCTCCACCCCTGGCCTAGAGGACCACAGGTTCCCCAGCACTTGGCTGTTGGGTATCAGGACCATGCTACCAATATGATGGGAGGGGATGTGATGGCAATGGGAGGGGATGTTCCCTGAGAAAAAAGGTGAGGTGTAGTTACAGTGTTTCTTGCTCTGCCGGGGGGGGGCTGACTTTCACCAAGTGGCTTCTTTGGAAGTGTCTTGTGCTGTTGGGTCTTGGTGGCTCCGTGGGCTCCAGTTGCTTCTTGGAGCCAAATTTCCCAGGAAGCAGCAATAATGAGCAGGCCAGTTAAACAGCCAACACACCTGCCGTTCCCAGGGTCCCGATTCTGGCCACAGAAGTCCAGGAGGCCCTGGAAAAGAAGACGTCCAAGACAGACACAGCTTGTACCTCATCTCTCCAGGTAAGGCTGGGGAGGCAGCGGGGGGGGGGGGGACACAAGGATGCTGTTGAATTGGCTGGAGAGGTACAGTATGCAAGTCCAAAACAAGGGAGAGAACTGACAGCTTTCCAGAGTGGAGTAAGTCTCTTTTACCTTCTCACAACTTTTCCTTCTCACAGAGTCGTCACTCTCCAGCCCTGCTGGCCCTCCTCTGCTCCCAGCTGAAGGTGAAACCGGAGCAGGTGGTGGAGATGGAGTTGTGCCTGGTGGATACACAGCCTCCTGTGAGTATCCTGTTTTATTAAATAAATAAATGGTGCTTTAGGGGTTGGCAGTGGGGTTTGGTTTTGGACAGAGCTAGCTTTCTAAGGGTCACATGGTTGAACTCATTACATTTTCTAGCTCCATGCAACTTTCCTTTAGCACAGCAATGGGGAACCTGTGAGCTTCCTACCAGCCAGCAAGGTCAGTGGTGGGGGTTGTAGTCTAGCAATATCAGGAGAACCACAGGTCCCCCACCGTTTGGTCTGAGAGAGAGAGAGGCGTAGAGAGAGATGCTTGTTCCAGATTCTCATTCATCTCCTGGGGAAAGATCCCAGCTGCCACTCTCCAACCCGTTTGCAAAACCTGCAGGGAGAATGTGTGCTGTGGCAGACAGACTGAACCAGGGAAAGGTTGGTCCCAGCTCAGGATTTTTTCTTTCTGGTGAATCCTCCTCCAGACACTAGGTGGCGCCTTCAGTGAGTTCATTTTCTCCCCTCGCCTGGACAACCTCCACAGCAGCTACTGTGCCCTGCAGGTGAGTACTTTGTGCGGTCGGGGGGGGGGTGTCGGGTCAGAGATGAATCCTCTTCTGTGATCCATCAGTGCCATGGAAAGGAGCCATCCTCTAATCTGCTCTAATAACTTGTGTTTCCCCCAGAAGTCACCTAGAAACTACTTCTAACCCTTGCTCTATTGTTTCACATTCCATCCCCACCCCATGTACTAAAATCACCCGTTACTCTTGCAGTCAAAAGGTGGGGTGACCCATTTAACCACTTTGCACGGTGAAACTATTCCTATGTTTGTGGGAATGGCTGTGTGCAGAAATATACCTCTGGGGCTCTCTCTGTGTGTAGCAACAGGTAGAGAAACATTTCAAATCATGGAGGGGTTATGCAGAACCACAAGGGTTCCAGCTCAGATGAAATGGAATACTGTGGTTTACATGGAAGTAAACCACACATGCGGGGGGGGGGAGGTGAGGAGAAAGTCAGAAGCAGCCAAGTGCAGTGTTTATTTACCATATTTTTCGCACCATAGGACGCACTTTTCCCCTCCTAAAAAGCAAGGGAAAATGTGTGTGCGTCCTATGGAGCGAATGCAGGGGGGAGGTAGGCGGGAAAAGCCCCCAAGAGCTGCACACAAGCTCCGTGCGCTCTTGCAGGCTTTTCCACAGGAGGGAGAAGGGACTGACTGGCCGCATCAGTCCCTTCTCCCGCCTCCCAGAAAAGCCAGGAGAAGCCGCGATCTCTTTAAAGGAGTTGCGCGGCTTCTGCCGGTTTTGCGGGAGGTGGGTGAATCCCCCCACCTCCTAGGAAAGCCCTGTGCAGCGTCTCCCGGCAAGGAGAGGCTGCACGGGGCTAAAGGGGAAGCCAAAACAGCAAGCGGGATCCATCCCGCTTGCTGCTTTGGCTTGCTTCATAGCTGCGCGCAACCCCTCCGGCAAGGAGAGGATGCACGGGGCTATGGAGTCTTTAGCCCCACGCAGCCTCTCCCGGTAGGGAGAGGCTGTACGGGGCTAAAGGGGAAGCCAAAACAGCGAGCGGGATCCATCCTGCTCGCTGCCTTGGCTTGTGCCATAGCCGCGCACAACCCCTCCGGCAGGGAGAGGTTGTGCGCAGCCTGTACGCTGCTCTTTGGGGCTGGGGGGGAAAAATTTTTTTCTTGATTTCCCCCCCCTAAAAACTGGGTGCGCCCTATGGTCCAGTGCGCCCTATGGTGCGAAAAATACGGTATGTAGCATCAGGCATGGGCCTTGGGTCTTTTGTAAAGTTTTGTCAAAAGGTAGGGCATTGACAGGTACAGCTTTTTCCTTTTTTTATAAATAATTTTTATTAATTTTCCAACATACGTTTATAATATCCAACCTAAATTTATCACATATTTTCTCTTTTGGACTTCCTTCAGCCTCTCTAACAATCATCCATTATTCAATTTTTTAATTACACATTTCCTAATTTATATATTGCATTTTATATGCCTTCACTCTCTTATTTTTCTTCAACACAATATTACTCAAACATTCACAGAGCTTCTTGAAATCCCACTAGCGTTATTTGCTCATCACAAATACATTTCAAATAATCTGAAAATTTTCCCCAATTTTCGATGAACTTTTGGTCTCATAGTTATCTGATCTTCCCCGTTAGTTTAGCTAGTTCTGCATAGTCTATCAGTTTCATTCTCCATTCTTCTAACGTCGGTAGTTGTTCCTGTTTCCATCTTTGGGCCAGTAGTATTCTCGCTGCAGTTATTGCGTATTGGAAAAGTTTGCAGGCCTTTCTATTTATCTCATTTCCTACTATTCCTAAAAGAAAAGCCTCTGGTTTCTTAACAAATGTATATTTCAACATCTTTTTCAACTCATTATATATCAATCCCAGAAGCCCAGGTACAGCTTTTTCCAGAACTGTTGCACTACAGCGGAAGCAGCATGTGATTTTAAATTCTCCTTTTTGTGAAATGACTAAAGGCACCAGTTATCTACCCTGGTGACACTCTTCTCCCCAGTACACCAGCTTTCTGACATGGGACTGCAGCTTAAGAGTTGAGCCCAAGGGAGTCCTTCCATTTGCTGTAGTTAGAGGCCCAAGACAGCTGGAAGCACAAAACTCACAGTCCCTGAGCTTGTATACTTTCCCAGATACCTAGGATGGGCACAGGTGGTGGGGGGACGACAGACATCTAGTCAGAAGCCATAAGTAGTCTTTCCTGTGGTGCCAGAAGGGATCTAGCATTGCAGAGAAACCGGTACTCTTTAAGAAGTCGGCTCAGTAGAGAACCTTTGCAAATGTTCAGGCCACGGAGGCCAGTCTAACCTACAGACTAAAGAAAAATAGTTCAATTGTAAGTACAGAATTTAACGTACTGAGAACATGAAGGGAGACGCTGACATGGTTTCTTTAAGAAGTCAGCTCACAAGATAGCAACGCATAGACTAGTAGCAAATATTTTTGTCCCAGGGCACTCCCTATCCTGCCCCATTAGGCACTCCCTAACCTTTTCCCCTTACGTTTTTCTACAGGCACTGATTGAATCCAGCAAAGAGCCTGGAGCTCTTGCCAAAGAACCAAATGTGCGCCTGGTTGCACTTTATGACAATGAAGAGGTCAGTACGAGACAGTTGTGGATGGGCAAGGCTACATTCTGGGTAGAAAAGAGGGAAGGGCCATAGCCCAGGGGTAGAGCATCTGCTTTTCATGCAGAAGGTCCCAGGTTCAATCCCCGGCATCTCCAGGTAGGAGAACTGCTCCTAATCAGTGTAGACAATACTGAGCTAGATGGATCAGTGGTCTGACTCGGTATAAGGCAGCCTCCTATGTTGCTGCAGAAGTGGAAAGTGAAATCCTGTTCTGAGCATTAGGTACCCCTGCCCGTACGGGCCAGTCGTGTCCAACTCTAGGGTTGTGCGCCCATCTCACTTAAGAGGCCGGGGGCCAGCGCTGTCCGGAGACACTTCCGGGTCACGTGGCCAGCGTGACGAAGCTGCATCTGGCGAGCCAGCGCAGCACACGGAAACGCTGTTTACCTTCCCGGCAGTAAGCGGTCCCTATTTATCTACTTGCACCCGGGGGTGCTTTTGAACTGCTAGGTGGGCAGGAGCTGGGACTGAAAGACGGGAGCTCACCCCGCCGTTCTGAGCATTAGATGAATATTATTATTTGGAGAGTGGCTCCACCTGATGGTTTGATAGATGATGAGGGGAAATGTTATGAGAAATTAAGGGGCAGAAACACGTCTGCTCTCTGAAACATTATTCATTCATTTATGCAACACCTTTCTTCTAAGGAGCTCAAGGATGGCATTCCTGCTTCTCCCTGTCTCCATTTTATCCTCAGAACAACCCTGTGAAGTAGGCTCAGCTGAGAGGGACTGGCCCAAGCTCACCCATCCACCTTGCTGGTTCAGCAGTGATTTGAGCCCTCGTCTTCAAGGTCCTAGTCCAGGGGTGGGAAATGTTTGCTTCTCCAGATGTTGCTGACTCCTGTTGTCCTTGACCATTGGCCCTGCTTGATGGGGGCTGTATATCAGCAGCATCTAGAGGGGCAAAGGTTCCCCACACCCATCATAAGCCAGCATTCCTAACTGCTGCACCACACTGAGATGGGAGGTGGAATATTTCTGGGTTAAAAAGGCTCTTCTTGCTGGCTCCTTTACTGACTTGACTTATCTGGCAGGTTGGTTCCCAGAGTGCACAGGGGGCTGGCTCGCTCCTCACTGAACTTGTCCTTCGGCGCATCTCTGCTTCGCCCCAGAACTTGACAGCCTTTGAGGAAGCCGTGCCAAAGTCCTGCATGATCAGTGCTGACATGGCCCATGCCGTGCACCCCAATTATGCGTGAGTATGTTGCTGTGCCCAGCAGGAAGAAATGCACGAGGGTTTAGCAAGTATTTTACTAAATATTAGGCATTCTGCTGTGAATTTGCTGGTTTGCGGTACAAACTGAAAAGTTGGCATCTGTTGTGGAATTCGGCTTTCAAAGAGGCTCTGCTTTCATTAAAAAATAAAATAAAATCTAGTCCCATGGTTTTATAAACGAAATTGTTTGATACTTAAAACTGTAGGATAGAAATGCAAGCTGTCTGACTTACCAACTCTCAAACTTGAAAATCCTGAGGTCAGAAACATCTCTTTATCAGTTTAGGCTAATCTGCAAAATCCAAGTCATCTATTTAAAGGCCCTTCCCTCAATTATAACAAGGAAGTAAGGCTCCCTAAACTGTTGACCATAAGTCCTGGGCCTTGGACCCCTCCAGAGCAGAACTGGGGAATCTGCCCCCCCACTGCACACATTGTTGGACTCCAAATCCCATTAGCCCCAGCCAGCATGGCTGGTGGTCAGGGATGACGGGAGTTGTTGTCCTGCAGCATTTGGAACCACCCTCAGGGGTAGCGTTTTGGCAAAGGACACGGATTGAGGCAGAACCAGTAGTTATGTTCAGCCTTCCCCGACAAATGCACTTTCTCTCTCCCAGGCCTCATGGTCCTAGAAAACAGTTTGGCAGCGTATGCTGAAAGTCAGAAAATGGAGGTGCTCTTCTAACTTCCGAGTTTGGCTTGTTCCAGATGATGTACCCAGCGCTGAATCTGCCCCCTGGCAAATGGTGCCCTTGGGCTAGATGCAGCTCTTAGGCATCACTGTCAAGAGGGTCTTTCTCATCCTGCCACTGGCATATGGCAGTGCTCCTCTTCCCCAGAATGCCTGTCTCCGCTCTAATAAAAGTCCTTTATGCATAAATCTGCGTACAGGTGTTCTCACTGACACATCAGGAGCGCCACTCTGCCCCCCCCCAAAAAAATCCTGCTTCTTTTGAAATTGCTCCCAGGCATTGAAATAACACCACATCTCTTCTTAGTTTCATTCCACTGTCTCTTCTTCGAAATTCAGCCTCATGTTTCTAAGAGTTTGGATCTACTTGGCCAGGGTCTAATTTGATGCTCCCTTTTGCAGCGACAAGCACGATAAGAACCACCGTCCAGAGTTCCACAAGGTAGGTGATGGGGCCACGAGGCAACAATAAAATGTGGAAAACTAAGGCAGACTCTCTGCAAGCAGTAGCAGAGTCGTCCTCAGCACAAGTTGAACGGGGGAGATAGCAAAACTTACTCCTGAAACTGAAGTTAATTCTTCTTTAAGACCTGATAACATTGGTTTTTAATACACAAAACTTTGCCTCTGAATGTAAGAATGAGCTTTTGGAGATGCTGGTGGGGTGTGTGTGGGATTTGCTTTTGCTCCCGTAGCCTAGATGTTGGGAAGTATGCCAAAGGTTATTCGATTGCTGGAAACAACATATTAGTTACAGTCCTGTCCTTTTCAATATTTGTGATGTATACCTTACAGGCTGGAGCTGCAACAGAATATTATAGTGTGCAGTGCTCTTGTTCTGGATTCAGCCAACTGCCCCTGCCATTCTGATAGGGTGTTTCATTTCATTCCCCCTTGCCCATTATTCAGTATCGTGTGCCCACTGAGCATGCTCAATCCTCCTTTGGCTTTTGGGTATTCCTCCCCCAAAATAAAAATATTGTAGCACTTCTGCAAACTTTAGGAGCTTGCCTAAGCCCCTTAAGATTTTGTATTGGGGTAGTGGTGCTGTTTTGCCTACATAAGCAATGTCACTCAAACCTAGCTACGGTAGATGGAAGGAATGATTATGCCAGTGGATTTTTCTGTTGTTGTATTTAGTGGGGCAGGGGGCTTGTTCTAGGACTTTGGATGTCTGGTGGCAAGCATTGGTCCCATTCCGTGACTGGGGGGTTCATGGTGGTTGCTCGTCTCCTGATCCCACAAGCCAGAAGAGCAGAGGGAAGAATGTCTGAAAGCCCAAAGGAAGACTCAGGCCTACGCTTGTTTCTGTGTGGGGATACATATAACTACTGCATTATTCTGGGGCAAGATTGCCGTGGGGTAGGTCTCTGCTTTCCAGTGGTTCCTTTTGGCTTCCACACCGCCTTCTCTCTGTTGCAGCTCATGCTTTCGGGAAGCAAAGCTTTATGTTCTTGATGTATGCAGACCGCATCTCCTTTCTTAGTACATCTTTTTGTTCTGAATCCTCTGGTTTCTCATGCAGGGCCCTACAATAAAAGTGAACAGCAACCAGCGCTATGCCTCTACTGCTGTCACCGAGGCCCTGATCCGAGAAATTGCCAGCCGTGTGGACGTCCCCCTGCAAGTAAGCATTGTTCCTCTCTACCTCAAGAGCTACTCCCAAGCTTTCCCCTTGCACTTAATACTGTGGCCACTAGAGGGTGAGTTTGGATCGGCCAGCGTAGGGAAATACACAAGTGCTATGTCCCTGTACTGTAGATTCTGCAGCCAAGGACCAATGGGGCAAGATGCCCCATCTGCCATTGGGGGGCGGGAGTTGGGACCAGAAATGGTGGGCCTTCAGGATTAAATGCTATGGGGGAAGGCCTTACCCCTTATCTGAAGATGGGTTTTTTCCGCTTCCTTCTGTCTCCAACCCCTGGCTGTTCCTTCTTGGGTTTTAAGGTCTGTGGAGTGTTGACAGCATTTCCACCTCATGGCTGTCTCTTGATGCTGGGGTTGTGCACATAGGTGCGCAGAACCTTCTCCCCAAAGACCTCCTCCACTCCCATCATCGACGCTCAGTAGATCCATATCTGGCCGCCTTTCTTAATGGCCTCGTCCAACAACTAAAGGGAGTCCCCAACCCCTGGACAGTGTCAAGGCCAAATCAGCTGCTCAGGAGCCTTAAGAGAAAGCAATTCATTTGCCTATTGCAGGAATTCATGGTTCGGAATGACTCTCCCTGCGGCAGCACCATTGGGCCCATCTTGGCCTCCCGCCTTGGCTTGCGCGTCCTGGACATGGGTTCCCCGCAGCTGGCCATGCACTCCATCCGCGAGATGTGCTGCACTTCCAGCGTCCTGCAGTCCATCACTCTCTTCAAGGTGGGTGGCAGCTCAGGTGGGGCAGAGGGAAAGCGTTTGCATTGAGCGGAGCTGTTTTCTGCTGCCTCCAAGGGTGTGGGTGTGTGCCCAGGTCTCCCACCCACCCCTTTCCCAGGTTGTCCTTACAACAACCCTGTGAGTTAGGCTAGACTGAGGAAGCTTGAGTGGCGTGAGAGAGGAGTATCTCCTTTGCAAAGAAACTCTCTTGTCACGGGCCTTGGCTGTACGGTTGGGAGCAGGCCAGGAAAAAGGGAAGGGCAATGTAAACAGAGAGCTTTCCCTCTGGCCCTGTGTATTGTTTGGGGAGCAGGTTGAGGAGGAGGGGGGCACAAAGTGTGAGAAGAGCTTGGCAGACAGGAGCAAGGTTTCCATACGTATTGAGGTCACCATCCTCCCCGCCCCGGGTTGCAGGTTGAGCCCTGCTGCCGCCCACTCCCTATCTCTTCCTTGTAATCTTGTCTGTATGTTACCATGGCAACGATGGTGCCCTCCAGTCGGTGATCGGTTTCTGTGGCAACATGGTGCCTCACGATTCTCCTGCTGCCATGGTGACGCCATCATATGTGTGTGTTTGACAGCTGCCCCGTCCCCCCCCCCCCGAGGGTTGTTCTTCCCCCACCAAACCTGACTCTTCCTCCTCTTTCTCTCCTCCTTCCTTCCTTCCTTCTTTCCCAGGCCTTCTTTGAGCTGTTCCCAGTGCTGGATCAGGGACTGCTGAGCAACTGAAGAGCATCTCAAGCACAGGAAGTGGCTAACGCCCCCTCTCCCTGGCCAGATAGCAATTAAGGCACATGTTGTACAGCGGCTCATGGAACGACTGCTTCTGGAGAGTTGCATCTTTCCCCCCCTTTCTACAGTCATTTTCCAAAAGAGGCTGGGCATTTGAGGCTTGCGTACAGCCAGGAGGGCCTGATCCAGAGAGGCTGTGCCATAGAACAGCTCATCCTCGCTCCTTCATAGCTGATAGAAAACTTTATTCAAGATAATGACATGTTAAAGGGCTATCTACAGTCATCTTCGTGCTTTAAGTGGGCACTGAAATTATGGGTGAAATTCCAGCATTGAATAAATGCCAAGTGATGCATACTTTTAATTGGATCATCCCACTCCCACATCCTTTGCTCATTCACTTGGTTGGGTTCTAAATTAGCTACCGCCCTGTGTGAATGAGAGGTACTGGCTGCCAAGCAAGCAATGTCTGAGAGGCATTATATACACAGGCAAGTACACAAGATCACACCAGGTAGATTACATTTGTGGGAATGCACTGTTCAGCACCATTTTCTATCCATAATTCTAGTAGCTGGGGGGGGGGGGGTTATTTTATCTTGCCATGGATGAGGGAATCCCCAGAAACTTGGCTGCCTAGATACCATAGAGTTGCCATATTTCAAAAGTGAAAATCCAGACACAAAAATTGGGTTGACGTACGTTCTGATTTTCCCAGATAATTTCACCTGGACACTGTTTTTGACAGCCAAGTTCTGGCAATTTCCAGGAAATTTAGGATGTATGGCAGCCCTAAGATACCAATGAATGGAATCTCCTTACTCAGGGAGCTCCAGAAGACTTGTTCACTGAGCATTCCTCCTGAATTGTTTGCCAGGAGGTTAGATGACATTGCATCAGTGCAAGTGTTATCCCACACTTTCCTGTGCATTTCCCCATCACTTTCCTTATTGCAAAGAGCATAGGCTTTAGGAGAAGCAGGTTTTTGGTGCAGGATGTCCTGGTCCACTGTAATTGTGCAACCAGAGTTTGCCAGTATGTGCTTGAATCCAATCTGAATATACTGATAGTCTGAAAGTGCCCTCAGTCCCTATGCAGGCCTGGTCCTGGGAAGTAGGAATATGGGTTTCCCAGCTCTCCGTATTAGGGCGGAAGATTGACAGCTCTAATCTAAAATAGTGACTGGAGGTTCAAAGCATCATCAAACAATACATACCTGTCTTTAGCAGAGCCTGTGGTTTTAGCTCTAATCTAGACAAGTGGTGTTAATGAAAAGTGGACAGGAAATAGAAAAGACACAGACATGACTGCCTTGTCAACCTGGTCACCTTCCTCCAGATTTGAACCATTTGCTTAATACCCCCATAGTTTCTCCTTCAGGTGTTCTGTTGGAAGGGAATAACACAAGAAGCTGACTGTAGTGTCGCCATGCATGGTGTAGTGAGGAACCTTTTCAGCTGGAGGCCTCTGTTTGCTCAATGGCAGCCACCTGTGGATGCTGTGTGTCAGTGATGGGTGGCGTCAGAGGCAAAAGTGTGGGGAGCAACAGGTGTGATTTTTAACCTTTGTACAGTAAAATCAGAAGTGTTTACATACACCTTCCACCCATCCCGCATCTGTATCCTTCATCCAGACAAGCTAGGGGCATGGTCACAGATCAGGGACACATTGCTGCCAGGAAAGAGCAGAGCCATTGAGGGATGCGGCATGAGAAGAATCAGGAGGCTTGGAGGGCTGCATTCAGCCCCCAAATCTGAGATTCCTACCTATCACCGCTCTATGTGGAAGGCATCTTTTTCCAGTGGCAAAAGCCAGCAATGGCAGCCCCTGGGCAAGAATTGGGTCTCTTGTCTGATCCTTTGACCCAAACAGTCGACATGCTGTCTTCCAAGGCAAAATCAAACATTTCCATTTGCAAAAACTTCATGCTTTTTTCTTGTGCCCCCAACTTCTGTTTCCATATCCCTGTTTCCTAGATGGCACACAAGCAATCTCTTGCCTGCTATATAGTCCTCCAGTTGATGGTGAAACATGTTCTTCCAACTATAACAAAAATGTAGGGAAACAAAAAAGAGAGGCAGCCTTGTTGTATGCTGCCCTGACCCCCTAGCAAGTTAGATAAGTTTCTAGTTCTATAGAAAGACACAGGGAGTTTGAAAAAGTAAACAGCTTTATTCCTACAGCATGTGAGGAGGTACCAGCTGAAATGAGCAAATCACATTTCCCTCTTCCTGCTGCCCCTTAACCACTAAATTAACCTATGAAAGTTGCTGTTGTGGAATGCCAAAAAAATATGGCAGAACTGTGGGAATTTGCTTAGGGTTATTTTGTCACAAGAGCCTAAACTTGCATCTTTGGGGTTGAAGCTGTTCTGCATTGAAAGCTGGCAGGAGCACTTAACACTGGCTCTTCAATACAATGGTTGTTGTTCTGGCTTAGCCCCTCTAGTAAGTGCATTGGGCCTTTCCTGTTTTATTGGAACTGGTGAGGAGAGTGTGTGATGACTGGCCTTGAATCAAGTGCACATGCTCTGCTTTTGAGAAGTGCTCTTGTTTCTGGTGCAGTCTTTTATTTGCAAAATGAATCCATAGGTCACTTTTTAATGAGGTTGTATCAGGAAGGCAAGGGGGCCACTCACTTTTGTTGGTGGCATTCCTTCTGAAAGTGGCAAATAGGTCTATTAAGCCATTTACTACTGGCCATTTTTAGGGGAAATGTGTTTACTATGATTGTGCAGGCCTCTAGAAGCCAGAGAGCATATTAAGAAAAGTCTTGCTGGGACTTCCGGAGGCGGCGCGAAACAGCAATGGCGGTCCTCTTCAGTTGTTGAAGAGGGGCTCCGCGGAAAAGGGTCGTGCGCTGCGGCACAGCGACGACCCGTTTAGGAAAACCACGGGTAGAGTGAGCCCGTGGCCGTGGGATTCGGCGGGCACCAGGAGCGACCTCGGATACGCAGAAGGGACCCCGTAAGGGGCTCCGGAACGTGGAGGGGGTAGCGGTGCTGTGAATCCATCGCTCTTTCCGCGGAAGCGAAGCCGCGCGGCTGCTGCTGATGAGCGCTGACCTTTCTTCTTTGAACATTTGATTGGAAACAACAAACTCGTGAGTAAGAAATTTGAGGCTTTATTTGGACATCAAATTGGTGAATTTCGGCTGAAAGCGGGAGACGCTAAAAAGGAAGTCAGTCTTCCGTCCCTGTTTAAAGTACTGAGCAAAGTTTTTTTAAAGCGGAAGCGTTGAAAGGAGTTTAAAAGAAGTTGGAACTTACCCTGCAAGTTTGGATTTGATTGTGAGACTGTGCTATACCTCTCTATATTTTGTGGATTATAAAGTTATAAGCCCCAGCTCACGGGCTGCCTGGATACAAAGTAACATCAGACTGTGGCAACTGTGTATAGAGACATAAAGTTACATTGGGCTACTTTGCAGTTACAAAAAAGGAACTGTTGTTCACACCTTCGCAAAGAACCTTTATCATCTGCAGTTTAAAGTGAATTTAGAGGGTTTCCCCCCCTTATTTTGGATTTTACCATATTTGGGAATTAAATGGTGGAAACTTTTCGGGAGCTCCCCCTGCTGGATTGTGGAAATATAAACCTCTGAGAACTGCTGGTTGTTTTGGAAATCTTTTTGCCTGGATGATTGCTTTTCCCATGGGATTTACAATTTGACCTTGAAACCTAGACAGTTGTGGAATGAGTGTGGCAGGAAAAACAAGGGCTGCCAAGAAAGCAAAACAAACTGAACTATTGCAATCAACTTTGCCTGTGCAGCCACGTAGATCATCTGTTCCAATTGTGACAGGTCTGCAAGAAGGACAATTTAAACAGCCAGTTTTGGAGGATATGGCTGCAGGAGGATTAGACCCTATTTCTAAAGAAATATTGGATCAACTGGCAGCATTAAATAAGAAAGCTGATGAACAAGCGGCTAAATTTGACCAGGTTACAGCAACGATTAATAAGTTGACAGACCAAGTTGCTCAAAACACACAGGCGATAGGAAATTTTGAAAAGACTATATCAGAGAACCGAAAATTAGCTGAGGACGCAAACACGAAAGCAGACCAAAACAAAAAAAGGATTGAGGAATTAAGAGGGGAAGTAAGACCACTGAGTAGACAGGTTACTGAACAACAGGCCTATCTGTCTATGGCGGAGCTGAAAAACCGGGAAAGTAATCTTAGGATTAGAAATATTCCAGAACTAGAAAAGGAAGATTTGGCTGGCTTTTTGACTGCAGAAATATCCAAGTTCTGGGGTTTGGCAGAAGAGAAAGACTTCAAAATCGTCACCGCTTTTAGATTGGGAAGAGTGGCCAAGAAAGATAAACCAAGGGATTGCTTGATCATATTGAGATACAAGCAAGAAAAAGACAACATACTTGGCCTACATTTTAAAAACCCATTGGTGATACAGGGAAAGACAGCAGAAATCTTCAGAGACATACCAAAACAATTGTTGGACTTAAGAACTACATACAAGGATCTGGCAAGATTATTAAGAAACAACACAATCCCTTACAGGTGGGAATTCCCCCAAGGATTATCTTTTAATTTGAAAGGGAAGAAGGTGAGAATCAGAACAGCAGAAGAGCAAGAAAAATTCCTAAACGATCACGGGGAGGACCTTCGAAAAGGGACAGCAGGTACCTGGCCACCCCCCACGCCTGGTACAAAAGATCCACCTCCAGACATAGACGAGAAGGGAGACAACCCCATCGGCTAACAAGCTGATCCAGGATGTCTCTGCAGCTTTTTAGTTGGAATATCCATGGGGCAAATTCCCCTGAAAAAAGGAAAAGGATTTTTCACATTTTGAGGAAAGAACAACTAGACGTCATTTGTCTCCAGGAAACCCATGTGACTAGGCTCCACAGAAGAGTGCTAATAAACAAGCGACTAGGCCAAGAATTTATTTCATCAGCTAAAGAAAAGAAAAGGGGAGTCGTGATATATGCAAAGGAGAGCCTAGCACCAAAATTTGTGTTCAAAGATGAACAAGGAAGAATTTTGGCGATCGAAATACAATCACAAGGAGAAAAATTTTTGATAATTGGAATTTATGCACCAAATGAGGGGAAATCTGAATTTTATGGGAAGCTGCATGAGACAATGCTGGACCATATGGACTATAATAACATCATTCTGATGGGAGATATGAATGGGGTTGTCTCCACACACATGGATAAGTCACAAAATCAAAACGTGACTAAAGATGGCAGACTACCAAAGACTTTTTTTGAACTCACAGACAATATGGACTTGATTGATATCTGGAGGACAAAGAACCCCCTAGGTAGAGAGGGAACATTCTTTTCTGAGGCCCACCTATCCTGGACAAGAATCGACCAAATCTGGATATCTAGAGGACTGGCACCCAAGACCAAAAAAGTAGAGATCTGCCCTAAAACTTGCTCCGACCATAACCCCTTGAAAATGGACTTGAGACTTACACCAGCTGGATCCTTCAGATGGAGAATGAATGATGCATTGTTTAGAGACCAGGAGATAGTGAAGAAGGCCCAAAAGACGATGAAAGACTACTTTGAACTAAATTTGAACACTTCGGTGGAAAAAAAAACAATCTGGGACGCAAGCAAAGCTGTTATGAGAGGGTTTCTGATACAGCAGAATTCTATTAAGAAAAAACTCTGGAACGGTAAAAAGGATAAGATCTTGGAAAGGATAAAAGACGGAGAGAAAAAGTTGAGACTAAATCCAAAATCAAAAGAAGTTTTGAGAGAAATAAAATTCCATCAAGCACAATATGCAAAACTGATAAATCAAGAAGTTGAATGGAAAATCAAACAGATGAAACAAAGATCATTTGAATCGGCAAATAAATGTGGGAAGCTGCTATCATGGCAGCTGAAAAAGAGACAAAAACTGAACTTTGTTACCAATCTAGAGGTTGAAGGAGAATGTATTCAGAAACCAGAGGAAATTAGAAAGTGTTTCCAGAGATATTTTAAAAAATTGTTTTCCCAAGGACCCCAAGTGGAGACTGAAATAAATAAATTTTTAAAAAGCTATGGCCTACAAAAACTAACACAAGACAAACAAACTGACCTGAATTATAAAATAACCCAACAGGAAATCGAAAATGCCATTCAGAACATGCAACTAGGCAAATCCCCGGGCCCAGATGGACTTACCTCCAAATACTATAAGATATTGAAGGAATACCTGACTCAGCCATTGATGGAGGTATGTAATCAAATTATGGAAGGGAAGGGGGCACCAGAATCGTGGAAAGAGGCATTCATCACTTTGATACCAAAATTGGAATCTGAAAAGACTCAACTTAAGAACTACCGTCCCATCTCACTCCTAAACGTGGATTACAAGATTTTTGCTGACATTTTGGCAAATAGATTGAAAAAAGTCTTAAATGGAGTTATTCATAAAGACCAAGCAGGCTTTCTCCCTGGCAGGCATTTGTCAGATAATACTAGGAACATTGTTGACGTTCTGGAACTTCTACAGACAAATTTGAACACAAAAGCAGTTTTGATATTTATAGACGCGGAGAAGGCCTTTGACAATATATCTTGGAAATTTATGAAGAAGAATTTGGAAGGGATGGGAGTGGGAAGGGCGTTCCAAAATGGTATAGATGCAATATATTCAGAACAAAAGGCTAAATTGATAGTAAACAATGTGGTGACAGAAGAGTTTAAAATTGAAAAAGGAACACGACAGGGGTGCCCCCTATCACCCTTGCTATTTATTTCTGTCCTTGAGGTTTTGCTAAATTTGATCAGGAAGGATCAGCAGGTGGAAGGAATACAGGTCGGAGGAAAACAATATAAACTGAAGGCCTTTGCAGATGACTTGGTTTTGACATTACAGGAGCCGGTGTCCAGCACAAAAAGAGTATTGGAATTAATTTCTGAGTTTGGTCGGGTGGCGGGATTCAAGTTAAACAAACAAAAAACTAAGGTTTTGGCAAAAAACTTGACACCTTTAGAAATAGATGGGTTTCAGAAGGAAACAGAACTAAACGTTGTTAATAAAGTGAAATACCTGGGGGTCAACTTGACTGGGAAAAATTTGAATCTGTTTAAAGATAATTATGAAAAATGTTGGTCTGAAATTAAAAAGGATCTAGAAATCTGGTCAAGATTGAAACTTTCCTTGTTGGGAAGAATTGTAGCAGTAAAGATGAATGTATTGCCAAAAATGCTGTTTCTGTTCCAGACCCTACAGATCGTGGACAGAGTGGAATGTTTTGGAAAGTGGCAGAGGGACATTATGAAGTTTGTCTGGCAGGGCAAAAAGCCCCGAATAAAATTTAAAATATTAACAGATGCAAAGGAAAGAGGGGGTTTTGCCCTGCCGGACTTAAGGTTGTATTATGAAGCTGCATCCCTCTGCTGGCTGAAAGATTGGTTTTTGCTAGAAAACACTGATGTCCTAGATCTGGAAGGGTTCAACAATGCTTTTGGGTGGCATGCATATTTGTGGTACGACAAGGTAAAGTCTCATAAGTTGTTTAAAAACCATATTGTAAGGAAATCTCTGTTTTCTGTCTGGACTAAATACAAGGACTTATTTGAAAACAAGACTCCGAGGTGGTTATCACCGATGGAGGCTAAAGCCACAAAAATACTTAATATGGGGGGTGGCTGGGCAAAATACTGTGAAATAATAGAAAGAGTGGGTGACACTTGGAGGTTGCAGAGCTTTGAAAAATTGAAAGGGAAGGTGCGAGACTGGTTTCACTATGCCCAAATTTTAGAGATCTTTAAAAAAGATAAAAAAATTGGTTTCCAGGTGGAAAAATCAAAATTAGAACTAGAATTACTTGAACCTAAGACGAAAGTGCTTTCAAGAATGTACAACTTGCTGCTTAAATGGAATACTCAAGATGAGACAGTCAAATCAGCCATGATAAAATGGGCACAAGATATTGGATACAACATTATGTTTGAGGACTGGGAAAGGTTATGGACCACCGGTATGAAATTTACGGCATGTAGTGCCTTAAAGGAAAATATTATGAAAATGATGTACAGGTGGTACATGACCCCAGTCAAACTTGCAAAGATATACCATTTGTCTGATAATAAATGTTGGAAATGTAAGGAGGCTGAAGGAACTTTTTACCACCTCTGGTGGACATGCCCGAGGGTGAAGGCCTTCTGGGAAATGATTTATAACGAGTTGAAAAAGGTATTTAAGTATACCTTTCAGAAGAAACCAGAGGCCTTCCTCTTGGGCATTGTGGGCCAGAGGATACCTAAGAAAGACAGAACCTTCTTTCTATATGCAACGACTGCAGCAAGAATTCTCATAGCTAAATACTGGAAGGCACAGGAGCTACCCACACTGGAAGAATGGCACACACAACTGATGGACTATATGCAACTAGCCGAAATGACTGGCAGAATCCGAGACCTGGGAGAAGAGGCTGCGGAAGAGGATTGGAAAAAATTTAAGGACTATTTACAAAAACATTATAAGATATATGAATGTTAAAAATTTGCTAAGGTTTGAGGTAAATATGCTTCAGTATTGAAATTCGGAGTTGATAGAAACAAAGTTAATGATTGAGAAAAGTTTTAATTTCAGAGTGAATAATTAGATGAAAATACAAAAACACAGGAAACAAGGTATTAATTTGCTGTTTATATTTATTATAAAGAATGCAGGGATGGAGGAGATGGGGAAGTCCAGTGGATGATGAAAAAAAAAAAAAAAGACTTCGAAAAATGAATTTTTTCTTGTTTAATTTCTTTTTCTTTCTGTAAAACCGCTTTTGTTGTGTTATTGATGATGGATTTAGATTCTGGAAAAAAGCAATAAAAAAATTTATAAAAAAAAAAAAAATAAGAAAAGTCTTGCTGGAAGAGTGTGAATGCACCTGCACGCTCTCTCTCTCTCTGTCACACACACACGGACTCACACCCTCATTGCCCTGAGCTGCTATTAAGTAGTTGGGAACCAGACCTCCTTGCTGGCTTGCAAATCATCTAGAGTTCTGCTTTACCCTACCAACGGAGAGAGGGTCGATTCTGCACAATCCATCTGGCCGGAATCCTCAAGGATATATGCAGAAGTCTGTGGATCACGTGAGAGTGGAATGACATAATGCTGCCTTGCGGAGTCCCCTGTATCATTCCTTTTGAACGAAGAGCGGGAGCTTTGGACCTATAGGAAAAATAGGACATATAGGGAACCCCCCCCCCAATGGATTCAGTTGGCTTAACCTCCCTTCCCCATTCAGGTAGAAAAAGAGGCACTGCCGATTTATAACCGAGCGTGTCACACAGAGCTATTTCTGGTTGCTGCGCTCTTGGGGGGGATCGTGGTGGAGATTTCAGTGGAATGTGGCCAAACCCCAGACTGGCTGCGCCTGCCTGCAGGAGGTGTAATTCAACAGCCTCCGCTAACGGAGCGATTGGTGAAACTTAATGCATCAGCAGCGAGGGGTGTGTGCCAGCCTCGCCTGGCGAAGTCGGTGCGACTGGTCGGAGGCGGAACATGGATTTGAGAATGCGGCGAGTATAATACGAGGCGAGAGGGGCGTGGCCTCTCGTGTAATAGGGAGGTGTAACTTTTTTTTCCAAGCAGGGTGTGGCCGTGGCTTTTTTATTATTGGCTTTCCCTGTGGAGGCGTGTCCTTTCCCTGCGTTGCGATAGGTCACTGGGGCCCCAGAGTGTGCTTTGCATGCTCATTGAGATTGGCTGGTTGGAGGTGCGCGTCCTTGTCTCGGCCTGGAGGGGGCGCTGATTGCCGGGTTAAGGATGGTGCAGCGGCCGTGGAGGCGGCGGCTGCCTGGGCTGTGAGCGCGGGGGCACCGGCCGGCATGGGGCGGTGGCGGAGCCTGCTCCGGGCGCTCGGCTGCTTCCTCCTCTCCTTGCTGCCGCTCCTCGGGGCCGGCGCTGCCGCGGATCGCCCGCTGCAAGTGCTGCACGGTGAGATGGATCACCTGGGGGTGGCGAGGAGAAGGAGGAGGAGAAGGATGCAAGCGGGCGGGAAGGAGGGAGGGTGGCCAGAAGGGTAGGACTCTGGACGCCGGAGAGGGAAGCGGAAGGCTTCTTCGCTTGGGATGCTCGGAACTGGAGTGGGCGGGGTGAACGGGGGGTCTTGGAGGAGCCAAGGAGCTCCTTCCTTCCCGGCTGGCAGAGATTAGGGGCAGCCCCTTCGCTTCCATATGGCAGCCTGGAGCTCCGCTTCCTATTTTTCGTGCACGCTGGAGCTCCCTAGTCCTGGTCTCCCCCCGCCCCCAAATAAATCCGTATTTCATTCCGCCCTGAGGATTGGAAAAGTATCCTTGGAGGAGGGTTGGGTTTCGACTATTAAATATGGTGGGGGTTTGGGGAGGGGGGGTCGCTCTTAGAGACGGAAAGGTGGTGGAAACGAAGGGAGGTGCCGGCCCCTTCGCTCTTACCCTTCCCGCAGGTTGCTCTTTCCCAGTGGGAGGCGGTGAGAAGTGGGGATCCCTTGGTTGTTGTTGTTTTCTTTAAACAGCCCATGTAACACGTCTGCATCAGTTCCGCTGGAAACATGGAGTGGAGCATCTCCCCCCCCCCCAATGCTGTCTCCCCACCCCCTTTCCCTATTTTGCTTCGCCTCTGAATCCTCCAGAATTTTCCCTCGGGCTTTAGGGTCCTGGCTGGGTGTTGGTGCTGGTTCCCCATCGCCCCCCGTTGCCCCCTTTTCCTTGCACAGCTCTCGATGTATTTCTCTACCCACACGCACCCCACTCTCCCATGGGATGTTTTCCTCCTTTTCCCTGGTGCGGCTTCAGCCCCCGCCAAAGGGAGATTGTCACCATTTTGCGTGGCAGCCTGTCATGTGCACGTCACAGCGTTGTTAGCCTTGGCTGGCTTTGCCTCCCCTTTCTCTGTTCAGCTCCAGAGTAGACCTCTTCTCCCCCCCCCCGCCGCCGTGTTTTCCTCCTCAATTCAGTCACTGACGTCATTCTCTCTCGCTGGGCCTTTCTCTTCACCCCCCTCCCCTTTTCCAGCCTGACCCAGCTGCCTGTTGCAAACATCCACTGTGCCCCTTTAGAAACGGCCTTCCTTGCTTCCTTCCTTCCTCTCACTGGCTGAAGAAAGCTGGGATGCTGAGAGGGATTCCTTCTAGGAAACAGCAGAGCTCTCTCCATCAAGTGCTATAAAAGTGCAGAGGAATAAGCTTAGCTTGGTACCCTCTCTGGGCCTGGTTATTGATTTCGGCTTCCTTCTTGGCAGTTCCTTATTTGCAAAATGAATCCATAGGTCACTTTTTCTTTTTAATGAGGTTGCATCAGGAAATGGCGCAGGAAGGTCAATGTTCCTTTTTCCTTGCAGCTCTCAAACTTGGGCAAATCTGCATCTTGGTTCAGTGCTTCAGTAGCACTTGGCTGAATAGGTTGGATGTACAGCAACCCCTTCCAGAACCACTACTCAGCCATGCACTGAACAAATGTGAAGGTTCATGAATCTTTTGGATGTTTGCTCTTGGACCACCCTCCTTTGCAGGCTGTCTTTTATTAGATGCCTCTCTTGGGTGGGGGGCATTCAAGAGGGCAAGGTTGTTGCTTGTCAGTTTTGGGAGAAACTGTTAACGTAGGGAGCTGCAAACTCTTTATTCCATGTTCAAGGAGGGAAGTAAATGAACTGATCTGCCATGTGGATGAATTTTGACATAGAATGATTACTGGAAGCTTTTCACCTAATATAGGTTAGGTGCTGAGGATGGACTCCTTTGCTGATCAGTTTCCTGCCTTCCTTGGCAGTGAGGGTGCATTAGAGACTGTGTGGTGGGAGGTGGGAATGCTGGAATGGGGGGGGGGAGAAATCCCTCACACCGAACCCAGTGATGGCCATGGAATATGAGTGCATTGCTTGGGCCATGGGCCTTTAATGCACAGGAACCACGAAGGACACTTGTGGTGGCATGGAGGCTTGAGTTGTGGCCAGATGGTATAAAATCAAAGAGCTGAACTGGCTCATTTAAGGGAAGGGTTGGATAGGTCTTATCACTAGCCCCAGGGCATGATAGTAATCTGCGTGTGGATACTTTGCTGGCTTTTTGTATTTAAAACTTGACCTGTGCTTTCCCTTGACCTGTGGGGATGCTGGTAAAGCTGTCTGAGACTAGGCTGAACAGTAATGAGCATGGGTTAATATGGGGGTAAAATTAAGAGATTTCCACCACATTTAGAAAATTCTGCCTGGTGTGTTTATAGAAATAGAAGGCTTGAAGGCAAAAATATTAAGCTTGATGTTTGTTGTTCAACCAAAGTCCCACTCCTTCTACCTCCTATGACATGTTAGAAGTCTAAATCAGTGTCAATGAATAGGATGCTTTTTGGCAACCTACAATAATGTGTCAGAGTATGGTAGATCTGTACCTTTCTTTCCTGCCAAAAATCCACATGTCAGCATTCATATTGCCATGGATGAAGATGGCAGAAGCATTTCCTATTCTTCTGAACTTATTTGCACAACTCATATAGCAGGGGTAGCCCTTTGGATGCTGTTGGACTACAACTCCCATCACCCTTGACCATTGGCCATGCTAGCTGGGGCTAATGGGAGTCTAACAACAGCTGGAAGGCCACAGATTCTTCACTCCTGAAATAAAGAAAAAAAGGTGGCTACTGATAACCAGTTACCCAGTGGTTAGCTACCATGATGTGCATGTAACCACATGGCAAGCTATCCACCTATATTGTTGTGCCAACTGTTGAAGAAAATCTTTCCACACTTTTGCACATCATCTGAAATCCAGGGAAGAGGAGGGGAAGTGGAAAGGTTCTTCTTGTCACATAACAGGTCAATAGACAACCAGCTTGCTAAATATAGTGGCAAGTTGTTATTTGTAAACTTAGACAGCCTTGTTCATTCACTCAGCAAAACAATAGCACCTGATTTATGTAACTCAAACTCCATTCAGCACTGGCGTATATGGTAAAGAGTTTGAGGCAGTGCTTTCCAGGTTAGATTTGACATTTTGTCGCCCTACTTGCAAAATTGTGCAGTAACTGAGGAGAAGAAAAGGATTGTAGAGGCAATGAGCTGTGGCTGCACAAGAGCGAGACCAAAATATGGAAAGGTAAAATTATTTGTTTGGTTACCAATTTGCAAGAATGTCTCTTTGATCCTTGCCAGCATGCTCTCTACCAGACTCCATAGTTCTGATGGGGAGTCGGTTTTGAGCTCAAACATTGTCCTCAGAAGTAAAAGAAAGACCTGTCTGTCTGTCAAAAAGGAAAACCTATGCATCATTACCTGCCTGAAAATGGATCTGAAGTACAAGAGGTTGTGACCAAAATGTGAAGGTATTTTAATGAGGTTTGGGCAGCTCAGAAATGGAAACTGAGCATATTCTGCCCATATATTGTTTGAGTACATGCTGTCCCTGACATTGCCTGTTATTTAATTGCTTGAATAACACATAACACCTAGTGTGTCTGGTTTTCCCCTTAGCTTTCCAGCTGCACATTTTGTGTCCATCTACACACTAAAGAAACCCTGCAGCAGACGAAGAACTCTTCCCTGGTCAAAAATCAAAATATTGCACATGAGCCTATTTCTCCCTCATTCACTTTCTAAAACCCATTTCTTGCCCTTTGAGAATCCTAATGTGGCAGAATTGTTTCCCTGTTCTTTATTAGCTGCTAGGAATTGAACACCAAGTACTGTTTACAGGGGGAAGGCAATTGCAGCTTCAGCAAGCATTTGTAAACAGCAAGTTTCTCACGGCCTTCCACATTTTGACTAGAAGCCAAATCCTATTGCCAGTACAGCATCTGCAGTGATATTAATCTCTCTGTGTATGCATGTCTGTGTGTGTGTGTGTGAGAGAGAGAGAGAGAGAGAGAGAGAATGTATTTTTAATGTAGCATTAAAAATATATCAAGGTTTAATGAAATACATTTTAAAAATAACTCTGCATGTTGGGCATACATACTGGGTGTACACAATGTGTATATTGTGGCTTTGTTAGAAACTTGTTTTTCAGTCAGGTTCTGGAGTGCCCTATCTCCCATCATGTTGCTCTTTTACTTCTATGTCTGTCAAGCAGAAAAGCTGGGCTTTAAAAATACTTCAAAGTCTTCTCAGTCTGTTTGGAGTTTGTGGGTTTGGGTAAGAAATCTGGCTTTGTGATACCAGGAGACCCACTGAAAGACTTCTGCAGGCCTTTTGCTATCCTGGCTTGCACACATTCATAGGGAATACTCGGGCTACAGTGCAGGAATGAGGCAGCAGTTCATGGCTTGAGAACAGCCTTGCAATGTATAAATATTTTGGTCTGTAGCTTCCTGAAGGCTCCAAGCACTGAGGAAGGCCAGGGGCATTTTAAACAACTGCTTGCACCACATCAACTCTGGCTGCAACACACATGGAACTTCTTGTCTTCAACCATTTTGAGAGTTCTTCTCTATGTCTATGGATTTCAGAACTGGGGAAGAATGATCAAGCAGTCTGTCTTGGGATCTCAGTGCAGATGGGGAAAGTTTTTGGCTCTCTTTCTTGATTCTTGGAAATAATAATAATATTAATAATAATAATAATTTATTATTTATACCCAACCCATCTGGCTGAGTTTCTCCAGCCACTCTGGATGGCTCCCAATCAAGTGTTAAAAACAATACAGCATTAAATATTAAAAATGTCCCTAAAACCAGGGTGTTCTTCCTGTCCATCTTCCCCACCCAACACGGCAAGTGACTATTTCCTAAAGCTATTAGCCCATTTCTTCCTTTCAAAAATATCAAGGGCCAATTAGTTGCAAAGGCTGGCCAAATTAATCCAAGATGCCAATTGTTATGTTAACAAACAACCAAAAAATATTGGTATGATGGAAGAGCCACTAGCTGAAAACTTGCCCCCCCCCGGCCCGGTTGTATTTGGGGTTTGCAGTGCACAGCCCCCTGAATGAAGACCCAAACATGGCCCCATGCAGTCAGAGATATTCTCTGTGGACATTTGGAGGTGCCAAGAAACATGCTGGGATTTCCCCTGGCATGTCATTTGTGTGTAGGATCTCAAGAGGAGGAAGAATGGATTGCGCTATAGCAGATGAAAAGGAAGTACCTTGGACCAATGAGGGGTATTAAGGTGAAACCATGAAACTTGGAAATTGCTTCATTGTAGGGGCTTGGAAAACCTGTCATTTCCTTTTTGGACTACCCTGATCTTGAGCCCTGTTAGCTACGTAGGAGCAGCATACTCCCTTGGTTAATATAAATAATGTTCTACTGGGATAAATAGGAAAGGATGTGCAGAGAGAGGACTGTAGAAGGGACTTCCTTTCCTAATTAGGAGCTCTGCCTCGTCCAAGAGTGTACTCCTTCTCCCCCTTGTGGGGAACAATGCTGCCTAGCACCTTGGTGGTGGTGTAGACAGATTCTAAGGAGCTGCCACCTGCCGTCTGTAGAGATTGAGACCTATCCCCAACCAGCATCTTTTGACATTTTTGCTTAAATCTCATTTTGAAGGGTCCATATTGGACTCTGCTGAACATGTAACTAGAATTTGCCTAGGACAGGTGTGCTGACAGAGCCAGAGCCATCCTTACTGTGCTTGGCTGCAGAATCCCATTCCTCTGGAGGCCTCTGACTCACACCGACAAAGACGTCAGTGGTAGTGCAACGCAAATGTGTTTCCGCGGCCTGCTCTGACTCACTGGCTGGGCAGCTGTGATATTCATTGTGGATGTGGCTGATGGGCAAAGAGACCTACTATTTTTGTGCTCTGGTGCTCTGCAGCCTATACTGCTTTCTTCTACATTTCATGGCATTTTAAATGAAGAAGCGAGAGAGACACAAACTACGTATCTACTTTTGAGACCGTTTCTCCCTGTGGATGTGAAACTGCCTTCTAGCAACCTGCCTTCATGGGCTGTCCCTTGCACCCAGCATTTGCCAGAGCTGGGTATCGTATGCCCATGTCCCCCATCTGTGTAAATTATAATTACACGCTTTTGAATCAGATGACCCCCATAGGTTTCTCTCCAGTCCTGATACCCGTAGCATTAATCTGTGTAGTTCTGATGCATTGGAACACCAGGAATGCCAAACGATCCGTCACAGTTCCAGAGACTTCTTTGTGTGATTCATAGCCTCTCTGATTATCTCCTGATAGAAGATCTCGTGTGGGGGGGGTAGTGTCCCCCCACTGCTCGTCATTTTCAGAACCGCTCTGGGTAGCTTTTAGTAAGAATAGGAATAGGTTAACCCCTGGGTTTTCCACTTGTGAGGTGGGCCCCTGGGACAATTATTTTATTGTTTTATTTTAGCTGTTTGTATCCCATCTTTTAGGGCAAGCCCACACAAGGATTCTTACAGTAAGAAATTATAACTGGTGCACACAGTTCCAGGGAGGGAGGGAATTCTGAATCCGGCCCCCAACTTGTTAGGGCCAAATTAGAATCAACCTTAATTGTGTGAGTGCTGTTAATGTGCATGGGTTTTGTTAGACAAATAGCTGAGTGAAGCCTATGCTACTGGGTAAACATTTAGGCCCTGGGGAGGGTTAATTCTCTTATCTTCCTGCCAAGGTCTCTATGCTGCTCAAACTGCTATCTGCATTTCAAGGGAACATCCACTGCTGCCAGTGGGAGCTTATGAGCCATACTAGTTTCCTCCTCACCTTCGCTGTCCCCCAGTAGCTCAATTTCCCTCTCTGTTGCTTTTTATATAGCAAAAACACATTGGGTGCCTTCATGCAATTAACATCACTTTTTTAGTTTTTCCTATTGCTAACCTTACTAAGGAGTCTTTGGTGAGGCACATGGTCAACATAACTGTCTAGCCTCCCAGGGAATGATTCGTTCTGCCACATCTTTCATTATCTTGTATATGACCTTTTAATTGTTGAGCGTTTTTTAAATTTATTACCACTTTGGATTTTGTCCTTGTTAGCCACATTCTCTATTCATTTTAAAAATACATTTTTATTATGCCTTTCTGCTTTAACAAATCACTGAAGGCAGCTCTTAAAATTTTAGAAGACACATGTACATAAAACTAACAATAAAACTTTAACTAAAAACAGCAGTAAGATCTTCAGTACAAAAACTGAAAAGAAAAGAAATGCAAGCAGCAGTTGTTCATGCTTAAAAAACACCCCTCGATGCCTTCTGAAATAAGGATATATTCACAAGTCACCAAAAGCAGATAGCTAAGTGAGCTTTCCAAGGAAGAGAGCTCCAGAACTGTGACTGCAGTAACTGGAAAAGCCCTGTCCTTTTAGTTCAAAAAGGAGGATAATAAACACTTGGACAAAGGGGCAGGAAGGATAGTTCTCAGTCAGTTGCCAATACCAAGCCTAGCTTGGCTGGGTAGATATTGTAGGCTCAGGGCTATTGGTATAGTCTAGCAGTATCTGTATCCATATTGGATGGGTGAGCTACGTTGTATAACAGTATTTTCTCCTCCCAGAGAATCAGTGGCACACCTGGAAGCTCCTGGGGATTTTCACATTTTACACGGCAATCATGTCTACGGCTTATATAGCAGTGTTTGCCTTGATGATTGCCATAAAATGAAGTGTGTGTGTGTGTGTGTGTGTGTGTGTGTGTGTGTACACACAGGTGATAGATATCTGGGAGGGAGCAATGTCCAATTTAAGCCTTGTTGCACATACTGTGTGTCCCTGTGCCTTTAGAGAGATGGGTCTGCTCTTCATGATTCATGGTAGTTGCTGAAAGACACAAACACACACATGGCAGGCATCTGTTCCATAAAATATGAATCTACCCTTAGGGAACGTTCTTAGTTTATATACTTCATTCTACATCTCCCTCTTGTTTGCTATTAAATGTCACTTTCTAAATGTTTGAAAGCGGTGCCACCATTTGGGGGGGGCAGGTTGGGGAAGAGTAGGAAATACTGAAAGCTTAACAAAGGAAAAAAAACACAGCAATGCCCTTTTTGTGTTGGTTTTGCCTCCAGAAAGGTATATCCTAACACCCATACACAATATCTGGTAATTCCTGAAACAGTTCTCCCAGATATTTTTAATTGAAACTTTGCTGCACATATATTTTGCCTGATTCCTTTCCTCTGTTTATTTAATATTTAAAGTGATAAGGCCCAGCTAATGAGAGAGAGAGGTGCTCCACCTTCACCCCCTGTAGCAAAGTCATTCTAATATTTGGGGGAATAGGGAATCTGTGCCTGTTCTTCAAGTGGACTTAATTTCCTTGCCTCAGTTGTGGCAAAGATTGGGGCTGGTAAGTTTCAGCACCATGGTTAGCTCCTTGCAGACAGCTTGAGTCTGACTTTTCGCTCAGCAATAAAGCACCATTGACAAGTTTAAAAGTTGCTTTCGCATCCTTCATTCACTCAGGGTTTAGAAGGGAATCCAGGTGATGTCATTATCAAAAGGTTGGATTCCTGTATTTTCTGTCAACCCTGCTCCCTCCTTTTTTTTAAAAAAAAAGGCTAATTGCTAGCTTCTTTATTTCGTCATGGTGACCATTGCTTATGGTATTCCTGAATTGTCCTTGAAGGTGATGGTTATTGCTGGGTTAGCTATAGATCTGTGTGATTAGATTATTATTTAACTTGTTATTATTGTTTAAACAGTTCATTTACCACTTGACAACAGTCATGTCTAAGCAGGGTAAAAGAAATACCTTGTATAAAAAAGTAAACACTTATTAAAAGTATAAAATCAGACTTCAGTTTAAGTGCCTGCTGGAATAATAATTTAAAAAGTCATCAGTAGGTGCTGGAATTGAACAGGGAGGAGGCCTGCCTGACCTCTACTGGAAGGGCATTCCATAAAATTGGGCCCACAATACGGAGCACACTGCTCTTGGTGGATACGACTCATGCATCAGTGACTGCACTGTGGCAATTGAGTCCAACAAGATCATATGTACGTAAGGACATCCTGAAGGTAGAAAGAAATGAGTTCTATTCATTTGAAACATTGTAATATAATTTAGGTCTTGAAATACATACTATTTGCAGTAGCCAAGTAGATCTGAACCCCTGCGAAGCAGTCAAGCTGGAGCATCTCTTATATGAATTATAATACTGTCTCTCTGGAAAACTCTGGTGTGTCTCTGTCACTCTCTTTCCAGGCTGCCTATTTGACAGGAGACTCTGCTCCCAACAGGAAGTCTGTGTACAAGGTAAATAAGCTCGGGATGGATTGGAATAAAGGGCATTAAGTCCACAGGGAGGAAAAGCACCTGTTGCTGCAGAGTGATGTACACTTATTTCCCCTGCTGTGTTAAAATATGCTTTCTGCATTTGTTATGACGGCGGGGGGGGGGAGGACCACATGTGCAGCAGGCTCTGATCTGGAAGCCTTTCTGCCCCAAGAATGGGACAAGTGCTTGCTTCTTTTCCATGTTGGCATGTTTCCTTGAGATACTCCTCGATGCTTCTCATATGAATTACAGCCTTGTTGTGATATTGGTCCATTTGGGCATCTAATGGTAGAAGGCGTGACTGCACACCTTGTGCTCACAAGACAAAATTATTTCACTTTCCCTGTCTCTTAGTGCAATCCTACCCAGGTTTGCCTTGGGCTAAATCCCACTGAATTCAATGAGGCTTACTTCCGGGAAAGTGTATTTCAACTTCAAGCTTTTGCATATCTAAGTATCTTAGGAGGGACGTTTGTGAAATTCATTGGAAACATTTTGAGTTTCCAGTGTATTCGCACCCTATATTGAAGCTCCCCATAAGCTGTGCAGCAGCCTGCTATCCACCATCTCATCTGCCTAGCTGTGTGTTATTCTCTGACCCTACTTTTCTCTTCCCCCTCCTTTCACCGATCTTTCCACCCTGAGTTGCATAGTCATGTTATCTTTGCAGATGGATTGTTTGGTCAGTGCCAGGAAGGTTCCCTTCGAGATAAGCCGTACTTCCAGGTCACAGCCTCTGTGCTCCAGCGTTTGCAGGATGTGCTACGGCATCTCATGGCACAAGGTAAGTGTCCGTGCTTGAGGAGGAGGAGGAGGAGGAGGAGGAGAATTAACGTAAGATGAGGGAAGTGAGCCAGCTCTGCACAAACCAGGAGAGGGAATTAAGAGCACTCTATGCCCCTTCTTCTAGTCTTGGCAACATTACTTGGGAGTCTGTCCAACCCCCCGGTACCAGAGAACCCTCTACCAGGTGAGACCATTGGTCCATTTAGTGCAATATTGTGTGAACTGACTGGCAGTAGCAGCAGCTCTCAGGATTTCAGACGAAATTCTCTCCCAGCCCCACCTGGAAATGCTGGGCATTGAACTTGAGATCTTCTGCATGCAAATCAGATGCTTTAGCACTGAGCTATGGCATCATGCTATAAATGCATACTATAATCAGGCACATCTAACATATGCTCAGATTATGGGTTCCTCCAAGCTGGATGTTGTTGTTTTTGGTGTGTGTATTTTGCAAAATATTGTGGCAATAATAGTGCATTAGAAGTGGACTTACACTGGACCAACCACGCCTCAATCCACTTTATTAGTTGTTCTGCAATGCTTCCCCAACATTGCTGCATTGTTGCACAACAAAAGCAGGGCAAAAAGTAAACGGGAACATTTATGGTATAAATAGGTGCAGCATTTCAGCAGGAAGTTGTGGGACTTCGAAACAAAGCAGTGTATCTTCCCCAAAACTTTTGCAGGTGCAAACAGTATTGAAAGGAGAAGCATATATAACAGCCATACAATTCACAATAAAATGGATGGGGCCCTGCATTTTACTATTTTTATCTGGCAAATACCTGTCCCTATATTTTTGGGGGGATGCTGTGCTAAAATCTTTAGTCTTAGTTTCTGCAGTTGGTCATTCTTTGGAGTACAGCTGCTTCCCAAGATTGGATGATATTCATAGCTTCAGTGCTGGATTTAATACTTGGCTATTGTGGCCATGCTTTGACTTAGCTCTCCATCTTCATGGCAGGTTTATCATGGCAGGATGACCTTACCCAACACGTGATCTCCCGGGAGATGGAACGCATCCCCAGACTTCACCTTCCACCTCCTTGGGAGTCTGTAGCTGAGAACAGGTAAGGGGAACAGTTCATTTGGAATGTGAGCTTTTACTTGAGTTGCTGCCATTAATTTTCATCCAATATCTGCTTATCACAACTGAGAGGGGGAAATGTCTCTTGGAGAATAAATGGGAACTCCCTTGTCTCCCAGCTGATAGTCATCTGTCTGTCACTCAGAATGACAATTTTTAAGAAAGGGACAACTCAAACACAAAAACAAGCACAGAGAAGTCTGTGCTTCTCTCAGCCAAGGTCCACTTATCCACATTCAAGGGAAAGGAAGCTGTTGTAGGTGGTTTGAGATCTGACTCCAGTGCTCACTAGTACAACACTAATTTCAGAGCGGAACATTCCTCTTCCAGGAGCTTGTAAAGCTTGCAAGACATTTAGAAATGTCTTGTTCTTAAACTCTCAACGTAAGAACCACCTTTGAACAAATCTTAAGGCAACATTTTATTCTCTCCACGTCTATAAAATCTCTTTCTCTTGCTTATTTGTGGTGCTTTCCCCCCTCTTTCTGTACACAACTGTTTTGAAGGCAAAGACTCTTGAGAGCCCAAGAAATAAGGCTCAAAACGGAAACAAACTCAAAAAGTGCCAGGAAGAGAACTGGAAATGGCAGGACTTAAAAATAAACAGAGACAGCCCACTATGACATTTGGAAACTCCCCATGATGATGTCCACAAGATGTCCAAGCAGTGGCCATCAATGCAAGAACACTTAACTGTATCAGGATGAGAAAACTTCCCTACAGAGAGTTAGAGGCGCTGCCCCTGATAATATTGTAGCAGGCAAAAAACACATCTTGTTGGACTGGGAAATGGGAGCTTCTAGATGCCAAGCTTCATATTGATAGCATAATATATTGCTCTTTTCAGGTTCCCACCTAGTCACCTGTCTCCAAGGAAATCCTCTTTGCCACCAGAGCCTGCCTCCCTCCAGACAGCTCATCAGCCTCCTCTCCCTCCAGTCCTCCTGCAGCGGTACCTGGAGCTGCTGTTGGCTTCTCAGCCTGAGCTACGCTACAAGGAGCCCTTCTTATCTTCATATCCACATCACCAGGTGTGTCTTAGCAGTGCTGCATACAGAGTAAGGGCAAGGAGTCTTCACGAAGAGCTGGAAGGAGAGTCAAGGGCCTGTCCTGTGATTTGCAAGGTGGCCTGTTCAAACGGAGAGAACTGAATGTGCTTAGGAGGCCTAAGTTTTACTGAAGCGTTGAGTAGGAAGGAGTCACTTCAAAGCCTGAGCAGAACTGTGACTGCTGATGATAGATTTTGGACTGCAGGCCACTGAATACTAAACTGCACCACTTTGCCTTTGGAAAAAGTTTCTTGCTGGCTAGGATGGAGGATATTTAGAGGGGATGGGATGCTTGTAGTGTTTTATTTTAACCCATAAGTTCCAATCAGTCACTTCAGTTGCTAATTTTTTACTATATCCTTTCAACCTAAAAGTTCCTTTTATCATCTATTTCTTTTTTAGAAACCCACCAACTCCTTATTAAACCCCATATGCCTAACTGCACAAAAGCTTATTTTTCACTGTACTTTTGTTTTTTTACATTGCACAAAATGGGTCTAGCTGCATGTTAAGACACACTCTGCTGCCCTCTGCCGTGAACACTTCAAGATTGCCTTTCTGTTTCCCTGTGTTCAGTTCAGCTACCCAGATGGTACCTTCCGGGACAACCCCAATGCTCACAGCGCTGAGCACCCTGTTCTGCTGGACCGAGCTGCTGCTTCTAAGGCCCTGTTTGGTGCCAGCACTGCTCCCTCCTATAGGGGGCAGCAGGGACTGGATGGAGGTCAACTTTTCCAGGACCTGGGAGCACTTTACCTAACACAGGAGCAGACAGGTAAATCGAGAACTATGGCGCAGCAGAAGCACGATTCCAGGACGGATGGCCCCTTTCCGGACTATGGCGACAACTCTGAATACAGAGGGGAGCCCCGGGCACTCCTGGCAGAGCCAGGTGAGACTGTTCCTACCTGTGTTTCACTAAGGGGTTCCTCAAGCACTTTGTAGCTCAGGGGTGAGGAATCTGTGCTCTTGTGGATGCTGTTGGACTCCTCCCATCTGCTCCAGTCAGTCTTGGCCAACGGTCAAGATTAATGGGAGTTGTAGTACAATGGCCTATGGAGGCCGCAGGATCCCCACCCCTGTTGTAGCTTGTTATCTCAGCCTAGAAGCCTTGGTGCTGTTGCAACACCTTCCCTCTTTCCCCAATTTCCCTTCCACAGATAGAGCACTAGAGAGGCTGGCAGCAGTGCTTGCCAGCTATGGCATCAGGCCCCAGGATCTCACTCCCCAGCATCTCAGCTCCCTTGCTGGTCTTCTCCGGCTCCTCAGGAGTCCAGGTAAGATCGGCAAGATGGTATATGTAAGAGGATCTGGGAGAAGAGGCAGCTGGGATGTCTATAGCTGAAGGAGAGGAGATGGAGAGAGGGTTGTGTGTGTCTGGGGATAACATGGAACAATATCCAGACTATGTCTGCATTGACAAGGGCCGAGCTGTGCTATTACTGTGCTGATCCAGCCCTGCTCCTCACAATCTGGGGATAAATCTGAGTTGGAGCTCTATCCAGAACCTGTTTTTCTGTGTTGGTGCTTAGCTGTGGAGCCCATGAAGTAGTAATGAAAGGGAGCGTGTACTTGCTGTACAGAATACCTTTACTGCTATGTGATCAAAACGCCAACCCTACCCCCTCCTGCACATCTGGGAACATTGGGCAGAGGTTCCAAAGTGGGTAGTTTGATTTCCAGGTTGGCTTGAGGATTTAAGATCTCATACCTTAGAAACTAAATACTCTTCTAATTCTCTCCCCAGCTGGTAGGCTTGGACCAGACACTCCAGAATCTAAGCGGGTAAGTAGCTCCTTCTAGAGGCAAGGGGCAGTCTCCAGCCCAGAGTTCCTAAGGTCCTCTTAAGATTGTTGGAATTCGCTTTCACACAGTTTACAGGGGGCAAATGGTATGGGAAGCCTGAGTTGATGAACCAACGTCTTGCCCTGAGGAGTAGACTTGGCCTGTACCTAACCTGTTCCAGCCCCTATAGTACAATCTTCCACAGCTAGTTTCTAGATGGACAGCCTGTGGAGAAGATTGGGTGTGTGCCCCGGAGACCTGAAGGCAGAGTTGGCCAGCCTGAGGCTGATAATGAACAGGCACAGTTAACGATTCAGGGGCTTTGGTTGGAGTAGAGGGCAGGAGGGATCACCCAACCGCTGGTGGTTGCAGATTGGAAGTGTTGAGTTGCTGGTGAGTGATGTGCCTCTTTCTCCTCAGGTGACAGAAGCTGAAATGCAACATGGGGAGGAGCTGGAGCCACCCCCCTCTCAAGAGAGCTATGTCAGTGCTGTGCCCACAGAGGGGCAGGTGCAGGCACAGAGGGAGACGCTTAGCCCAACTAAGGCCAAAATAACCATGACGACAGCTTCCCCAGAACAACCTGAGCCCCTCCGTGCTGGTGAGGGGGAAGCAGCTGGCCTCAAGAGGCAGGTGGCAGTGATGAAGAAGAGCCACACATCAGTAGGGGTACCTGGCAAGGATGAGGACCGGCCAGAGACAGCGCTGGCTGCTGAGGAATACGGCTACATTGTCACTGACCAAAAGTGAGAGATGGGGCGGGACATGGGGGGAAGGGGAAGGGCCAAGGAAATAGGAGTTAGGCCAGTGGGGGCGAGGTGTGTGCTCTCTAACATTTGGGAGATAGGATGATATTTGAGAGGTAAAAATGCATGTGCTTGTCTAACATAGGCACGAGATCAAGACTCACACTATTAATAATAATAATAATAATAATAATAATAATAATAATAATAATAATTATTATTATTATTATTATTAATAATAATAATTAAATTTGTATTCCGCCCTTCAGCTGAAGATTACAGGGCAGTTCACAATTTAAAAGCACAAAATGATAACACAAAATACATTTAAAAAGAACCCTGCTCCCATAAGCACATTTAAAAAGCCATAGAATTCTTAATCAGCCAAAGGCCTAGCTATAGAGAAATGTTTTCGTATGATACCTGAAGATACGTAATGAAGGCGCTAGGCCAGTCTCCCTGGGGATAGCATTCTTCAAGTGGGCAGCCACTGCAGAAAAGGCCTGTTCTTGTGTTGCCACCCTCTGGACCTCTTGTGGAGGAGGGGGCACATGAAGAAGGACCTCAGGCATGTGGGGACAGTGAGGGAGAACAAGGAATGTTCTTCTTCTCTCCCTTGAATCCTGTGGCTTCTTGCTGTTGCACTTGGGCAAAACTGGACTTTAATCCCAACACATATTTGCCATCTCATTCAGATTGTTGGGTTGTCTTGACAGCTCTCATGGGCTACATTGCTTAGGTGTTTCCTTAGAGTGGGTGGCAGGAGGTTGTTGGCATTCGCTCATTGTATACCAGTACAAGGAAAGTGTTGCCCTCCTGCTTTCTGCCTCCCATTGTTTCTCCCATGCATGCTTTCCCCATTGGCTCCTGGCCTCTCCTCTGTCTCCACCACCTGCAGGCCACTGGGTCTTGCTGCTGGCATCCGGCTCCTGGAGATCCTGGCTGAGCACGTGCACTTGTCCACTGCCAGTTTCATCAACATCAGGCAAGTGCTACTGGGACTTAACTGAGAGGTGGGGATCCATAAGGAACAGGAGTGTGTTGCTGCCTCTGACACCTCAGGAAGGGGAGGAGCCCGGTGAGGCAGGCTGGAGAGGGTTCTGGAGGCATATCCTGAGGAAGATGCCTTTCCCAAGACTGAGGGGTCTTTTGGGATCTCCGCAATCCTTTTCAAGTAGCTAATGTATCCTCTCCTGGCAGGTTCCCATTGCTGGATGGTCACAAGTCACTTGCCTATTTATATAAATACGGTTACCTGAAGTGGCATTGGAAGTTGTTGCATCAGCTGACTTATCCCGAAGAAACAACTTTTATTTAAAATGGGCAAGGAACTGGAGGATATTGTGGCCACAGTCTCTCTTTCCTTTCTCATATTGTTGCATGCTTGCATTGAAATTGGAACTAGGCCCCAATCCTTCTGCATACCCAACATTATGATTGTGATATAGCTTCTTGGCCTGAGACAAAACACAGGTGGCCTTTACTGTGCCTGACTCCAAGCTGCTAATTGGTAAATAAAGGAGGTGTCGTGAGATTAGAGGGTTAGATATTGCCAGGGCTTTTTTTCTTCTTTTTTTAAAGCCAGAAATCACTGAAACTCCGTTCTGGCACCTCAGGTGGGTGCCATTGCTAATATAAGAGAACAAGTTTGAGTCCTGGCACCTCTTTTTCTAGAAAAATAGCACTGGATATTGTTGAACATGGTGATACACAAAGCAGCAGGGGCAACCTGCTTTGTGGGTGTATATTGTGCTACGATGGAATCGGGACACCTTGTAACCTCAAACCTCTCGCCTTGCAGTGTTGTGGGTCCAGCTCTCACCTTCCGCATCCGTCAAAACCACCAAAACCTGTCTCTGGGTGATGTGGCCAACAGGGCTGGTAAGTTGACTCTGAAACAATAGTTGCAACACATGAGAATGCATCTGGTTACAGACTCATTTCGCCATCCTGGATCTAGAAGGACTCTAGTGGTTCTTCTCAATTAGATATGGGACAGGAGGGCTGGAGAATACTCCAGATGTTGCTGGACTCCAAATCCCATTAGCTCCAGCCACCATTATCAATAGTCAAGGAGGAGGTAGACCAGCAAGGCTGGGAGGAGTACAGCTTCCTCCTCCTGCCCTACAACATTGTACTCCCTCCTGACTTGATGCTTGGCCACCCTTTATCCTGCTGTCCATCTGCCCAGTTAATGTCCATGTGCAGAGTGTCCATTTCTTCCTTCAGATGCAATAGGCAAACATTAGTGAAGGCAGCTGCCTTTAGTAAACAAAGTAAGGAAGGCTGTCATGCAATATGGCAGTGATCCAGAGATAGCAATTAACACACCACTCCCTGGGCCACTCAAATGCCTTCACTCCCCCAGAAACTGCCTGCCCGCGTGCCTTTGCCCTTTTGCCAGCTGTCCCTCCTTTTTTGTCCCCTTTTCCCATCTAGCACTGGTGAAGCCCCAGCTGGAGACGGAGGTGGGAGTGAAGATCCTACAGACAGGTGTTGGGCAGGTAAAGCTGGGGGGTCATAGGCCTTGGGATTTGCAGTGGTCTTTGGGTTTTGACCATAGCCCTATTTAAGAGTTTAAGCAACATAATGGAGAAGCAGGGTTGGTTGTGCTGCTCAGACCTGCCCCCTGCAGCACACCCACCTTGACACAGTTCAGAGCCCTTCACAGCTCTAAAGCAGAGATCTGCCCCCAGCTTGGTGGAAGCACCCAGTGCAGTTTGAATCCCTGGATGTGCTTGGCTTTAAATCCTTACAGGAGGCCTGTATGAGTGGAAGAGGCTCCTTGCTTCTGACATTTACCTTCAAAACTCAAGGAAGGCTCTAAACTGTGTAGAGATGATGGGGTGGAGCTTAGCCACATGGACCTGCTCTTCCTAGCATGTTTATCTACACGTGAGCAGGCCAAGTACCTGAATACGGCCAGGGATTAGTCAAGAAGTGGGGCTTGGAGAATCCTGGATCACCAGCTCAGCATCGCCCAAGTCAAATTTGAAAGTGAGTGGGGCAGGGGCCCTCCAGATGCTATTGGACCGCAGCTTGCATCAGCCAGTGTGGCCAGTAATCAGGGATGCTGGGAGTTGTAGTCCAACAGCTCCTGGAGCTCCCCAGCCCTGCAGTGCCCTTGCAGCAAGAGATCAACCGAGGGATTGGATCACGTGTGGTGGGGCTTCCAGCATGCAGGTTCAGAGTGGGAGGAAATGTACTCGCTGCAGGTTACGTAACGTAGGGAAGAAGAGTTTGGCAGGGACTCCCATGGACTGCTGGGGTTTTCACAGTTGATCAAGGAAATGAGAACTTTTTTCTTCAAGGAGCCAGAGGAAATCCTGGTTGGTTTCCATGATACAAAGATCGTGGGAGCGGCAGCAGCCACCGACTGCCACATGTGCCAATTTTGACTCTCTCTTCCGCCTTTGCTTGTCCCAGGAGCTCCTTCCTATCCCACTGTGCTGCTCTTGACTCCTGTCTGCTTCCCCACAGCGCAACGAGGCTGCGACCTACCCGCACCCCACACACTTTGGCGACACCTTCCGCTCGGTGCTGCTCACCTTTGTCCTGCTGGCCTGCGTGGCTGGCATTGTGATAGCCGCCGCGGTGGTCTTCTGTCTGCGCCAGCATGCCAAGCAGCGAGAGAAGGAGCGGTTGGCAGGGCTGGGGCCTGAGGGAGCGGCTGACAGCACCTTTGAATACCAGGTACGGTGCGGCCCATTTTGCCCTTTGCAAAGAGCTGCAAATTGGGGCTGTTTCCCCAAAGTTTGGGAGGAGCCACAAAGCTTCTGTCCTGGAAGAGGGGCTTTGTGTGCAAGGACACTGCTTTATTGCCTCTGACGTTCTGGCAAGCTCCGACCTGACGTTTGCTCTGCCTGTGGCAGATCTTTAGTGCATTAGCTGCTGCAGCTGTGTCTTTCCCACAGGAGTTGTGTCGGCAGCACATGGCTGCCAAATCACTGTTTGGCCGTGCCGAAGCTCCCTCGCCCTCCGCTCCGGCAGAGAATTCCCGCGTCAGCAGTGTCTCCTCACAGTTTAGCGATGCACCCCAGGCCAGCCCCAGCTCCCACAGCAGCACACCATCCTGGTGCGAGGAGCCTGTGCAATCCAACATGGACATCTCTACTGGGCACATGATTCTGGTGAGGCGTGTTTGCACCGTGTGTGTGTGTGTGTGTGTGTGTGTGTGGAGCTACAGGCTATATTGAGGTGCAAAGTTACCAGATAACAGCTTTACAACAACCAGAGGTGCTATGGACTAGTGGTGGGGAACCTGTGGTCTTAAAAGTGACATTGGACCCCAACTCCCATCATCCCCGGACACTGGCCATACTGGCTGAGGCAAAGGGATGGTGGAGTTCAACCATATCTGAAGCAACACAGGTTCCCATCTTTAGACATACAATTATTATGTGTGGGCAAAATGATAGTAGATGAAATGACAAGATTTCTGATTTCAGATAGTACGCAGCAGTGCCCCTGCTGTCTTTTGCTCCCCATGGATCTTGGCCTATAGATATCAGCAGTCTCCTTTTTGATGACTGGCTATTTCTGGGGCAGCCAACACAGTGTCGTCCAGATGTTTAGGGCCACAGCTCCAGTCCAGAACATCTGGGCAGCACCATATTGGCTACCCCTGGACCTTTTATTTCTTTATTTGGCAGAACAGATATTCTGCTTAATCAACAAGAACCTCTTATGTGGTTTACATAAAACAATATGAAATATAAAGAAACATTTGAAAAAAAATACCATGGTTATGCTAAAACGTATGCAGGATTTGAAGTATAGCAGCAGATGAGAATTGTAGTTTAATAATTTATAATTAACATATATAATGGGTAAAATATAACTAATATAGCAGCTTTATAAGGTCAGAAAAGAACTGCTATGGAAAGGAGGATAGGTCAATGGAAATGAGAGATTTGCTTTGATGGTTGTTTAAAAGAATTTGCAAAATTTGAAAGTTAATAAAATAAATATTAACAAAAATATAAATGAAGAACACTGGTAAGAGCGAACATTAAAAACAATTTTTTTATAATATAAATAAAACCAGCAGTTTCAAACAACATCTGCGTAATAAAATTGCATGTTTAAAATTACTTGTCTGGGGTAGTGTATGTGCAGTTGTGCTTGTGCAAGTGGACATGTTTAGGAGGTGGTAATGATGCTGTCCCACCCCTACCCCCCCGTCGCCCGTAGGCATACATGGAGGACCACCTGCGCAACCGTGACCGGTTAGCCAAGGAGTGGCAGGCGCTGTGTGCATACCAGGCTGAGCCTAATGCCTGTGAGGCTGCGCAGTGTGAAGCAAACATCAAGAAAAACCGCAACCCTGATTATGTGCCCTGTGAGTAGCACAGAACGGTGCTTCTTCCTGGTATCCCTGTTTCCAGGGCCACTGCTGGCATGCCAGTCCTGAGGCTCTTCTGCATGGGGTTTGTTGAATGATTGCATGACCAATGACTTGCTTTTTTCCAGTTTTAATTTGCATTTAAAAGCAAATTTGTCTAGTTTGCACTTTCTAAAACAATGCACAAACGGAAGCACAGCCATTCTTTGAAATTCAGACTTCTCCAAAGTTTCCAGGGGAGTTCTCCCACCAAGGGATCTGCACAAAAATGCATATGCCAGTGTGCATAGAAATGCATATATTTCTGAAAATAAGATACTAAAATGGTATTAGGGGGAATGTGTATATTAGGATAAATTTTCACTAAAATGCTAGTGACTTGAAGGACTTTTTTTTGTAAAAGCAAACTGATGTGGCAATGTGGAGAGCTGAACTTAAGAATGGAAAAATGAGAAACTGAGAGAAACTGGAATGGAAGGATTCACCCGTCCTTAGTAATAGCTCATGTTGTCTGTGAACTTCAGGACTGAGGCCCAGAACCCTCCAGGGGTCCCTGGCTACTCAGTTGGGTCCTGTTACATTGACTCATTGCACTTTATTGCTGTTTCCAGACGATCATGCCCGCATCAAGCTGAAGGCAGAGAGCAATCCATCCCGCAGTGACTTCATCAATGCCAGCCCTATTGTGAGTGCCACAAACTCAGATTCACACTCTCCACTGAACTGCCCCCTTGAATCCACTGAATCTGTCATACTGCCCTCATGTAAGAGGCAGCCTTTTGCTCGGTCAAGTCTATCAACTGTGGCTCATTTTTAAGTGATGTCCTCAAAGCCACCAGGTCCCTTCACTAAAATATGACAGACCCGTCATAAATGAAAGCACAGACTCTCCCACCCTTCCCTGGCCACGAGCTCTTCCCGGAGTCCAACAAACTCGTTTTTCTGAATGCGCCCTCTCAGTGCTGCCAAACTGGAGGGAAAAGCTGGATGCTTTCCCAAGTGCTATCTTACCTGCCTTCCAGAATCAGGTAAACTTTCTTGCTCTCTTGTCATGCAGCCCTGCTCCTCCTAGTGTTGAAACTATGCAAATACCCTTCCACTAACCTAGACTCTCCCCTTTCAGACTGTCTGTGTATCATAGGGGACTCATAGAATTGTAGAGTTGGATGGGACCATGTGGATCATCTAGTCCAATTCCCTCCAATGCAGGAAACTTTTGCCCAACATGGGGCTCAAACCACAGACCATGAAATTAAGGGTCTCAAACCACAGACCATGAAATTAAGGACTGTAACCCCTTTACAGAAAGTCCTTCAGCCAATCAACCTTCTATCGTGGATGCTTAAAGGAAATCTATCTTGAATAGCAACGTGTACGACTCTAGTACAGTAGAGTGGACAATATGAATTGTATTCAATTATGAATGGACCTAAGTTAGTAATGTTCATTCATTTTAACTGGTCTGCTCTAAACAAAAGCTAGTTGAGTACAACCCTATATAGTTGAGATTTGGTTTTATTTTTTCTCTTCTTTCTCTTGCCCCCATACCTACCCAGGCACGGTGACTTATCCTCCTAACTAACAATTCATTTGGGAGGGTGGGGTAGTTTGCTGCTTGTGGATTTGTGAGCCTGGACAATGACAAGCCATGGGAAAAGAATTAATTTCTAATGTTCAGGGTACAGCTAAGCATGATTGCTGTCTTGGCACAAGATTTCCATCCAGAGTTATCGCAGTTAGCAAAGTTCAGGCAGACTAGAGTCCTGCCCCTGGACCTTGACCTCTTTTACCCCTAGTTCCACTCTTCCCCTTCCCTCCAAGATGAGTATAACACATATTATTTTCTCCGCAGATTGACCATGATCCACGGATGCCAGCATACATTGCTACACAGGGGCCACCGTCCCACACCATCGCTGACTTCTGGCAGGTGAGGCAAGCATGGCTCATGGTAGCCTATTCAGGGAAGATCTTGCTCAAGGGTGGTGTGGGGGCAAAGAGGCATTTAGGATGTAGCCCTTACTCCTGCACTGTGTGAGAAAGCTGACTGACCCTTGTCTGGCAGTGATTCATGCTGCCTGCATTAATATTCTATACGGAGCCCATAGATGAGGTGGTGGCAATGAATAGCCTGCAGGGCAGGCAAGTTCGGGAACCTGTGGCCTTTCAGATGTTGTTGGGACTCCATCAGCCCCAACCACCATGGCTAATGGTCAGGGATGATGGGAATTGTAGTCCAACAACAGGAGCAGCTACGTCCTTGCCCTACAGGCTATTCATGGTTGCCACTTTCTCTAGGGGCTCATGGATTCCCCATCCCTGCTGTAGAGAAACCCTCAATCCTGGCCATGGATGAAGCTCTGCATGCTCCACACTGAGGCACTGCTGTGAATAAATTTTGTGAATTGGCAAATATTGGCTTGTTTTTGCACGATTTGTTTTGCCCTTTGTGTGATTTTATGTTACTTTTGCTAGCCAGAAGAAGGAGGTACACAAAGCATTGGAGCTCAATCTGTAAAAGTCCTCCTTGGCTCCCCTCTAAATTCTTAATTTGGCTAGACCATGGCCTGTACGTTTCCAAGCTTACCTCTGCAGTCATGAGGGAATGAAACTTGTCCTTTTGCTTTGTTTTTAAACTGTAGCTAAGATTTACTAAATTCTGTGCCTGACACAGTGCCAAGTTTCATGGGGTGGCTATGGATGTCTGGCCCTACCCACAGCCCTGAGGTAGCTTTCAGGCCACTCTGGTTCACATCCTACCTGGAAATGAAGTAGAGGTGGGTCCCATCCTGGACAGAAGGGAGAGGAACAACCTCTTCATTCCTGTGTGCTAGATGGTTTTGGTCTCTGACTTGCCCTGTAAGAATATAAGCACTGCTGGGTCAGGCCAAAGGCCCTCCTAGTCTAGCATCCTCTTCTCACAATGGCCTACCAGATGCCTCTGGGAAGCCTGTGAGCAGGACCTGAGCACAATAGCTCTCAGCTTGCGTCTGGCATTCAGAGGCACGCTGCCTCCAACAGTGTTTGGAACAAAGCCCTTGTAAAACTAGCAGCCATTAGTAGCTTTATCCTCTGTGACTCTGTCCTATGAGAACATACAGCCTGGGCCCATTCCCTCGACCCACACCTGCCCCTTAGTACCTGCTGTGGACTCCGCCTTCTTCTGGTCTAGAGAAGAAGGGTGTTTGCATTTTGAGGGCTGGGAATTAAGTGTCTGTTGCTTGTGCATAGATGGTGTGGGAGAACGGCTGCACTGTCATTGTCATGCTGAGCCCTCTAGTGGAGGACGGCGTCAAGCAGTGTGACCGCTACTGGCCTGATGAGGGCTCCTCCCTGTACCACATCTATGAGGTGAGTCTGGTGAGCGGTGGCCCAAGGGCCTGCGGACACAGTTATTTTGTAATCAGCATCCCTGCACTTGTCCCAGGCTCCTATTTACGTGATTCAAGGAAAAGGAATCCCAAGTTGCCACTCTTTTTATGGGCATCTAGGGAACATACTGAGTGGTCCATCTAGCTCAGTACTGACTACACTGACTGGCAGTGGCTGTCTCCCAGCCCTACCTGGAGATGCTGGGGACTGAACTGGGGACCTTCTGCATTCAAGGTGGATGCTCTGCCACTGAGCTGCACCCCTTCCTTTTCATGCAGCTCCCTGCTATGTGACTGAGCTGAGCACAGCCGTACTGAGAAGCCCAGAGATGCTGGCTCTGTGGGAAAGGCTTGTGACATCTGCCCCACCCACATGGGCACACCATTTACGTGCACCTCTCCCCTCCCCCAGTTGGGAGCATGTCAGAGAGAACTACCTGCTATGTAGCCAGTTCCTCCTCCTCCTGCCACAATCTCTTCCCTGATCCTGGGTAGCTAGCTGCCTACCGCCCACCAAAATCCTTGGTTCTTAAGCCCTCTTGGGCAATGCAAAAGCCATCTTCTATGTACAGAGAGCATAAGGAAACAAATTCCTTGAATCACTGAATGCTAAACTGCTTTGTGGCCTCGCAAGGTAACATTGTTGGCCATCCTTGCCCCAAACTCTTACTGCTTTGCACAATTCTGTAACCCTGCAAAGGGCCAGGAAGTGATGTGATTGGCCCAAGATAACTTCTGCAAGGGCTGCCTGGTTGATACGCTCACTGGGTCTGCAGCCCTGAGAGGAACTGCCTATGAAAACCAAATGGTGCAGACAAACCCCGCCAGCTGGCTGTATGGACACAGTGCTCACGAGGGAAGAGCAAGACAAGCCCTACGCGGGCCTGACAACTGCAGGGGTGAACAGAGTCCCACTTCTCCTGGTCCAGGGAGAGCCAATGTGGTAATCTCTAGATATTGTTGGACTCCAGCTCCCATGGTCCCTGACTGCTGCCCACGGTGGCTGGGACTGATGGGAGTTGGAGTCCTGCAACTTCTGGAGAGGAACCACGCAAGCTACTCCCACTCTAGCCACTTGGGGGAATGGTAGGAAATGAATTACAATTGACTGAGCAGAATAAAGCATTGGGGCTGGGCTGGGCTGGGGGAATAGCAGCAGGGGAAACTGGGGGCTGGTTGGCTTATGTATAGTTGGCTAGGGAAGGATAAGGCCTCTCAGTTAATATGCTATTTTTCTCCCTCTCTCCCCCTGTCCCCACCTTCCAGGTGAACCTGGTCTCTGAACACATCTGGTGTGAGGATTTCCTGGTGCGCAGCTTCTACCTGAAGAACGTCCAGTCTCAGGAGACACGAACTCTGACACAGTTTCACTTCCTGAGCTGGCCTGCAGAGGGCATCCCCACCACCACACGGCCTCTCCTTGACTTCCGCAGGTGTGGGATTTCGTGCCTCCCCCCTCAGTGGTCAACTAGGATGAGATGTTGCGGGGGGGGGGGTTCTGGCACATGGTGTCTGTGACAGCACTGGGCAAAGAGGAGGGTTAGGAGTCAGAGCTTATGTAGCTGAGTTCCTGGAAATGGGCTAGGCCATGTTTTGAATCTTTCCTAGCTATTCTGGTCCAGAGGTCTTCAGGACCAGTGTTAGGAAGCTTTCAGGGGAAAGGGAGGAAGACTTGAGTACCACAGAAAGAAGGCACAAGTTAACCTACTACATTACTTGTGCCCCTTGGACCCATATGAAGGCACCCAAGGCAAAAGCTCTGCGGGTTTTTTTCACGAGCTTGATATCCCCTCAGAATGGGTGTCACAGGCAGGTCACAGTTAGGCTCGGTGGAAATGGAGTCAAGTGCCCTTTTGGATGACCCTTACAGTACTATCTCCTTCCCCACCCTTTGCAATACCGATGAGAAGGCTGGTTTTTGTGTGTTGAGGCACTCCATTTTTCTTGCATCCCAAAGGCTCTAAGGGAGCCATCAAAGTCCTCTTCAGCAGCCTCCCCCCCCCCCCCATTTCCAGAACCAATTACCTGCATCACTCCAGACTTAGGAACTGGAGGTGTCACTCAAAAGTAAATTGCATTGATGCCGACTGTGTCGTTTAGCCCGATGGTGTTAACTTTGTGCAGGAAGGAATGTTCTGGCGCATGAGTCATGCTGGGGGTCCCTGTAATGGTTGGGAAATAGGGTGCCTCTGGGCTTTAGCTCTGTGGAGCGTCCGCTCTGACTATAGAGGCTGCAGTGCTGAGGGGCTACCTGGAAGTAACATAATTACTCACGGTGCTGCATTATTTGTGTGGGTCAGAGTGTGGCGTGTGGGCTGGTAGTGACGCTTAACGTAGATGACGAACCCTTTGCCTTTCAGCTTTAGTATCAGCCTTAGTGAAAGGTAACCTCAGAAGGTACTGATGTGGGGGAAGCATAATTTGGCATTTAGTATAGGATGCTCGATACTTCGGGTGTGCGCGCACATGCGCCCACACTTGCAGTGCAAATGACGAAGGCCCTGCAAGGTCACGAATGAATCAGGAATTACATGTAGTAGCGATATTGCCTCTCTGCACTGTCACCGCAGTCCTGTGAATGCTTTAACTGGAATGCGTTTTGGGAGATGCGGACTACAAAACAGGCAAGGATGGGGGGGGGGAACTACGAATGCCTCTAATTAAGTGAGAAAAGTTTCGTGACTGGAAAACACACTTCAGATACAGACAGGGGAGTTGTGTGCAGCTGGACCCTTTGAATTCCACACACCTCACTCAAAAGGGTGCCATTGAGGAGCAGTATGAAACACAGTTCACACCAGATACAATTTATTCTTCAGGACTGGCCATTTCCCCTGATTATTGTGAAGTATGAACACAGAATCACAAGAAATGTTATGGAGATACGCATTTTTGAAAGGCAATGAATGTTTGCTTTAGTTACAGCAAGGTTCAAAGAATGGGGCTATTGGACTTTGCTGGGCATCTTCCTCCCCACCTCCTACCAAGATCTGGAAATGGCCCCCTGTGCTGCCTCCCTCCCCAGTCCAGTTTCCATATGGGGAAAACCAAGTGGGATGTCTTACGCCAGCTGTGAGGACCATTTGGCCCTCCAAATGTTGCTGAAATACAGCTCCCATCAGTCCCAGCAAGCATGGCCAGTGGCCGGGGTTGATGTGAACTGTTTGTTCAGCATTAACTGGAGGGCCAAAGGGGTCCCCACACTTATCTTAGTCTAATGAAGGTAACTATGCAAATATGTGTCATTATTCTGCATGTTTTCTGACAGCAGCCAAGGATCAACATTTGTGAGGGTCCCAAATTCAGCTATGGTCTATGTTGTGTGGGTTCTCCCCACCACCCAGCCTCACAGTGAGATGAGATCCAATGGATAAAAACACTGCATGGGGCAAAAAAAGTGGAGAAAACACTGTAAAGGAGCAGAGGGAGACTGCGAAGTTGGGTCCTTTACCCCCTTATAGAGAGTTTGTGTCTGGAGCGATTGGCCCATCTTACGCAACCTGCTTCCAAATTATTTCTAACCTGTTTTATCCCCTCTGTCTTGTCCCTCCCGCGTGCTCCAATAAGCCTCTCTCTCTTTCTCTCTCTCTGCATTCACCCATCCTCCTTGTGCAAGGGGACTCCTGCTGCCTTGACATCTGTGCTGGCGGTGGGTGTGGACGTGGGGTTGCTTAGCTTCCCCGGCAGCCATTGCAAAAAGAGGCATCTCTGTGCATTTCCAGATCCATTAGGAAAACTCTCTGTGTGGCTTTAGGCTTGGAAGATGACAGAGAGGAAAGGATCCCTGTGTCACGGCTTGGGGTTCAACGGTTCCTGTGGCCTTCTCAGCTTCCCCCACCAATGGGCAGCATTTGGGGGCCCAGGGCACATGTGCAACCTAAGCAAGCTGAAATACGAGAGGATCCCAGCTTGCTCTCAGCTCTGCCTTTCTCTCCCATCTGTGTCCTGTTGGTGCTGCTTTATGAGGCTCTTTGCCTCTCTAGTTCCCTGTGGAAATCGCTTAGCTCTTTCCTCTGCCTGCATTACACCATTGCGCTCTCTCTCTCTCTCTCTCTCTCCTTCACCACCACCACCACCTCTCCTCCTCCTCTTCTTCCTTCCTTCCTTTTTCCTCTCTCTTTTTTCTCTCACAGCCGCCAGTGTCATTTTTGTGATTTGCAGCTAGTAATCCTGGCCCAGTTGCATAGTCACAAAAGTGATCATTGGCTGCCGTGCTGGCTGCATGGAACGAGACAGGGCCTCAGCTGCTGTCGTGCTCCACCTTCTGCCCTCCCTCCCTGCTCTGCCCTCGTTCACCAGAGCAAAAGAGGCCCAAAACTAGATCCAGTCTCTTACGTGCAGATTTCCATTGGAGAACAAGGAAGCTGTGTGTGGCGGTTGTGAGTGGATGGAGGGTCTGTGCCATAAGGCAAGAGAGGGGATTTGATCCACAAGGGCAAAGAGCCCATGACTCTCTGCCACCATGAGCACATGGAAATGGAAATGGCACTTTGATACGGAGCAGGTCCCTTGCTCATAGCCTGCCAGTTAAACCTGCAGTTTGCAGGCAGTGGATGCAATGCCTCTGGCTCTCATCATTCCTGGCCATTGGCTTTCCTGGGTGGGGCTGATGAGAGTTGGAGTCCAACAACATCTGGAGGGTCACAGGTTCTCTTTTCCTGCTATAAGATCGTATTTTTCACAGCTGAATGCTATAGGCAGAAGTTTTGCAAATCAGCCTGCAGACATCTTCAATAATATGCTTTCTTCCCCACCTCTGAGATACTTTGGCATACTGCACCTGCTTTTTGGAACCTTATATATATCAAAGTGCTCCAAAATGTCAGACTGCCTGACTGATGCTCTGCAGAGTAATGTGTCCTTTTTGATCCAGATCCAGCCCCTTCAACATGTGCAGCAATCAAATAACCAGAATATCATCTTTCTTATATATTAGATTCATTTGACATAATTCCTTCTCATTGTTCACACAATTTGACTAGCTGATCTGTGACACCCCATGGTGTGGATACAAGAAATTCCTCTCTCAAAAATAAAGAAATTTCCCCCTTGCCAGCAAAAATTCTGCAACTAGCAAGAAAGCAAGGCTCTTCACCTCCAGAAGAGCAATCAAGGTGAAGTGATGAGAGCAGCATCACTCACTTTGTGGAATCAGATGTGTAGCTGTGAAAAGGACCCCAAATAACAAAACAAAGGACTCTCATATTGCTACAGTGGAACACTGGTCATGTGAAGGATACGCATTTCATATTGGATATGTAAATGTGAAATAAATATTTTTGTTAGGAAAAATATATGGACTGGTGCAAGCAATCTCAATCACTTGTTCACTGCATTTTACCATGTGCACTATAGTAATCACATTGGTTTCATGCACTCATGAAGGTAATACTTGGGTTATTTAATGGTGTGTAGCAGGGGGCGGATTAAATAGAATGACATTTTGCTCTCCAGTGGATCAATTAGTATGTGATTTTTAAAATACCATTTTTGGTGGGTGAAGAGGATTGAAAATCCAATGTGATGAACCAAATTTTAAAAATCCATTTGGGGGATTACTGGGAGACACTTGGAACGGGCTTTGAAAAGGAACACTTGTTCTGCAAAGTAGCATTTTAGGCTCCATGCCTCTTGGAGGCTTCTGCACTTTCACCTTTTTTTGACGTTTTGGAACATGTCCCATGGGCCACGTAGGAGAATCTCTGCCAGTTGACTTTGCAAAGTTCCATCTGTACACAGTGTCCTCCTGCCTGTATACTGATGATAGTTGGGAGTAAAGTGTTTTGGTCCTACTTGGTGCTGAGCTCGCTGAGAACCATCCTTGCACCCATTCCTAGTTCTCCTTGGCTTGGTAAGTGAGGTGGGGAGGGTATTGCCTTAATCTGTGCAGCTGCCCTGCAATCAGTTGAAACCCAAAGCAGGGCTGCTCTCTGATCCTAACCTCTCCTTGTTCCGGCAGGAAGGTGAACAAGTGCTACCGCGGCCGCTCATGCCCAATCGTCATCCACTGCAGGTAATGCCCTGGGAAGGCTGAGTCTAATTGGTTGTGGTGTTGCCGTGGAAACACCACCCCGCTGAGATACAGAGAACAGTTCTTTTCAGAAGCACACAGCAAAGTGTGATGGATTTTGCCGGGCTGGGCGGGGGATTTGCCCATCAGAAGCATCTCATGTCATAGAACTAAATTGTACTGTCATGTCAAAGGGTCCCCTTCTAAGGGAAACAGCAGAGTTGGATCACCTCTTTTGTTGTGTTGTTCTCAGCAGCAGTGCCAAACCTCTTATCTTTTTGCAGTGATGGCGCAGGAAGGACCGGGACGTATATCCTTATCGACATGGTTCTGAACCGAATGGCCAAAGGTGAGAAGGGATGGGAGGGAAGGCAGGTCTTTTCCATGCACACAACCTGGTCTTGGCCAAGCCTCCAGGTGCACAAACTACTGCACAAAGACAGGCCCCTGCTGTCTGAATGCCTCCAACCCACCATCTCCTCCTGTCTCTTCTGCATTTACCCCTGATTATCTTCAGATTCCACAGCCACCATTTTGTTCATGGGGGTATGGAGTTTCCCTCTTCACTGTTTCTTACCCCTTCACTCAATTCAGACTTTACCTCTCCTCCTGCCTGCTAGGTGTGAAGGAGATTGACATCGCAGCCACCCTGGAGCACGTGCGAGATCAGCGACCTGGCATGGTGCAGACAAAGGTATGTTGGGATGCTTGCTTTCAGGTAGCCAATGTAATGCTCTGCAGCCCCAGCCAGCATCATCAATGGTCAGGGATGATGGGAATCGTAGGCCAACATCTGGCAGGCATCACCTGAGCTATCCCTGCCCTGTGCCCACTACTTGTGGACAAAACCTGAAACACCTGCTGTGGGTGGACGCTGGTGGCATAACTTGGTTCCTGGAGGGCATGGAATAAGAATGCATTGGGTCCTTCTGGCAGTGACAGGGTGGAAGGGAAGTGTAGGCCCCACCTGCACTATGCATTTAAAGTGGCATCACATCACTTCAAGCAGCCACGAACCCCCAAAGAATCCTGGGAGATGTAGTTTGTTAAGGGTGCCGAGAATTGTTCGGGGACCACTATTCCCCTCACAGAGCTGTAATTCTCAGAGTCCCCTTTGAAGAGGGATCAAATGTTCAACCACTTTGAGAATTATAGCTCTTTGAGGGGAATAGGGGGGTCTTTCTTCTTTACAGCTCTCAGCACTCTTAACAAGCTACAGATCCTGGGATTCTGTGGGGGAAGTTGTGGTGGTTTAAAGTGGTCTGATGTGGCTTTGTATGTGTAGTACAGATGAGGCCTAAGTCAAGGAACCATTGTACTCTCTGTCCCTGCCTATTGGGGGGGGGTCAGACATGGTGCTTGGTAGCATACTAAAGGTCAGGGGGTTTTTACCCAGGAGTTAAGAGTGCCTAGGTTTGGAATGAGAAGGACTGAAGTAAAAAAAAAAAAAGGGAAGAAACTAAGAACTTTTGGGTTGTCAAACCCTATCCAGAGCAGGCCGACGCTGTGTTCCTTCCTGGCCATGCTTACAAAAGTGGGCAGAGTGAGGATGCTCAAGTCTACCTTTGTACAGTAGGATAGCTTCTTTACACACACCCATACACACACACCCCTCCCTCTTTATTCTCCATCTGGGCAAGCAAGAAGCATTGTCAAAACAAGAACAGGCAAAAGCCCCTTCTGTGAAGCAGGGCCAGGTACATCCCCACCCCCATTCCCTGTCCCTAAAGCTCTTTACACCTGCAGTGGCAGGAAAGTGAGGTCCCTCTGATGTTGCCAATCTGCAACTTCCCAAATCCCTGCCCATTGACCATGCTGGCTAGGACTGAGGGGAGTGCAGCACCAGCCACAGTGCCACACATTCCCCACCCCCTTCCGTTGAGATGTTGCTGGACTCCAACTCCCAGCATCCAGGACTGGCAGCGGCTGATGGGAGTTGGAGTCCACAGGTTCCCCATCTTTGCTGCCTTTTTCTTCTAATTTTGAGGTGAGGGGGATTAAGAACATGATGTGGGGGATGCCGACACCCAGACTGATTTTATGTATCCCCAGGACCAGTTTGAGTTTGCACTGACAGCCGTGGCAGAGGAGGTGAATGCCATCCTGAAGGCCCTGCCACAGTGATGCCCCACTCGGCGTACCCTAGCTTTGTGACTCCCCCTGACTCGATCCCTTTTGCCTCTGCTGTGCCGTGTCCTTGCCTGGGATGTTCTTCCTTCATAAAGTCTATTTCCATGTTATCGACCATGACTGAATTTAAGCTACGGGTGGTGGCCCCTCACCTGCCTGCCCCACTCCTCAGCCCCTAACCCTCCTCATACTGTGGGGTGCTACCCTGCCCATGTTCTCCTGGAACAGGGGTTGCCAGTGTTGTGCCCTCCACATGCTGCTGGGCAACTACAACTCCCAGGAGCCCGAGCTAGCATTGCAAATAGCCAGTTTGTCGTCTAGCAACTTCTGGAGGTTGACTGCCCTTGCTCTGGACGCAGCCCTTAGTTAGTGGGAAGTGGGTACTTTGACACACTTTGGAGGTTAGTCTGTGCCCTAATAAACATGACTGGATGTGCCACAGAGCAATTCAAGGGGCTCTGCGCTCAGACACTGTGTTAAGACACCTTTCAAGGCAAGTTTTCCAAGGAGCCTCCTTTGTGTGTCCAGCCACTGTAGATGTGCCTGCTTCTACAAAGGTGAGAGGTGTAGACTTTGTGGATGCATGTGGGCTCCTCATCTATACAGAATGCTGCTTTGTCCCTGTGCCATAATCGGGGGTAATATCCACGACAAGGCACTGCTAGGGAAGCCTATCTAATTAAACCATGTGGTCCTCATGCCCCTTCCATCTCTTCCTCCTCCAATCATCTCCTCACCTTCAATTTGGAGCAGCCCCCAAAGGGTCCCTAGGTCTAGACAGGTGAGAGTGGGGAAAGCGTAACAAGGCTTCTACCCCAATCGCTCCTTTCCCCTATGTCAGGCATGGCCAAACTTGGCCCTCCAGCTGTTTTGGGACTACAACTCCCATCGTCCCTAGCTAACAGGACCAGTGGTCAGGGATGATGGGAAATGTAGTCCCAAAACAACTGGAGGCCCAAGTTTGGCCATGCCTGCCCTATGTCTACTCCCCGTTACTTACAGCCTAGCAGCCTTTCCCTCCTTTTCCAAAAAAGGGGGCAGGGTGTTGCTCTGGGAGAGATGGACCTATGCCTGCTCCTCCCCACTATGTTGCCCCGTCCACTTTCTCTCTGTGATGTTACGTACACCAAGAGACATTTCTAGAGAATCTAATTTTGTATTTGATGTGAATAAAGTTTTTGTGTCGCGTTTGTGCAGCTGCAGCCCAGCCTACTCATGTTGTGTGTCATCCAGAAGGGGTGGGGGTGGGGCAGCGCTATTCGTGTTGTGGGCTGCAGAAGCTGCAGCCAAGTGTCCCAACGCATGCCAGGCACACAACCCGTTCACTGCCCTGAGCCGCTTCCTTGAAAGGGTAGGAATACAAAGGGGACTGCTTGCCTTCAGCTGCTCAGCCTGAACACGGGAGGCCTTAAGTCCATGGTAGAGCATTTGCATTGCATGAAAAAGGTTCTAGGTTCAATCCTCAGCATCTGGGGGCTGGCTTGAGTCAAGGCAGACAACAGCCCCACCCCTAGGGGCCTCATTTATTTTCTTTCCTAGCTGGCACGTGTCAGTATTTGTGAGTTGAAGTACTTGATACCAGTGATGAAATTCTGACACAGCATTCGTTGCAAATAAATTTATTGACAATGTTTTCCACTCTATATACCAGGCCAGTGCTTTGAATTACAAAACAGATCAATCTCACTCCCGAGTCAAGAGATACACTGAGCAAGTTAACTCCAGCCCTGTTACCTTCTGGGAGAGGATTTCCTCCAAGGGATCAGAGAGAAAGAAAGAGAGAGAGAGAGAGAGAGAGAGAGAGAGAGAGAGAGAGAGAGACAGCGAGACCGAGACAGCCCCAGCCCCATCCTTCCTGGCATGAGAGGCCTATACTACACGCCCACTCTCTCTGCAAGGCCTGGTCTGGAAAAGTGACATCCCTGCCGCTCTGAGGGAAAATTTGGTTTATAGCCCTTTGGCCCTAGAGCAGCCTCCCCCACCTTTGGGTCTGCAGGTGGCTGCTGGGAGTCCAACCCCCATTGCTCCCCATATGTTGATGGGCTACCAGGCTGAGAAATGCTGCTGTGGAGGTCAGGGGGAATCTTTGGCTCTCTAGGTGCTGCTGAACTACAGTAGTTCCCATCAGGGCCAGTGGCCAGGGCTGAGGAGAACTGTGGTCCAGCAATATCTGGAGGGCCAAAAGTTGCCCACAGCTGCTGTCGAGCACAAAGTCTTCTATGCTAAAACTGGAAGCCCTTCTCCCACGGTTTCTGTCCCAACACCTCCACACCTACCCACACCCAATCAGTCAGTCAACACTATAAACAGGAAGAGTGTTGTTGTGCTGTGGCCCAGAGAGTCCCTGCAGGAGCTAAAGAGGACCAGAAGGCCAACCTGCATCGGAAAGGCTTATCACTTCCTGTGCCCACCACAGCTCACACAGCACCGCCGTCTCCTTCATAACTTACTCATAAAATGGTCCAGCGAAAAAAGTCCATTGCACTCCTTTAGCCACGGTCCGCTCTTGCAAGGGAACAGGGCACCGGTGAAAAGGGAGCTACAGGTAGCGGGGGGCTTGGGGATACCTCCGCCCAACCCCACCAATAGGTGCTGTTATCTCAGGAGCAGCAGCAGCAGCATAGCTACAAGTACATTGTTGTTGTGTTAAAAAAAGATGGGCTGCACCGAGCCCGACCCTTTTGAGCTACTGCTATAGGACACGCAGCAGAGAGAGAACTAGCGGGGAGGAAGTCACACACTCGGAACCTGCCCATCAATCGTTCCCCCAGGCAGGGCTCAGGGAGGGAACAGAAAGCGAAGTCCAGGCTTGAGTAGCCTTCTGGGAGCACAAAGTGCTAGAGAGGCAATTCTCCCATGGCTCTTCCAGACTCAGAACACACCTGGGGAGACAAGCAAGGAGACAGGACAGGAGGGAGAAAAACAGACACCGAGTGAATCAGACAGCAGTGAAAAGTGTTGTGACAGCAAGCAGAGCCTGGGCTGTGCACGACATCATCCCCACCCCACCCTCCAGAGGTCAGGCTTCACCAAGCAGGAGTAAGACTTGCAGTACTGAGAGGGAGTGGGGTGGAGGGGCTGGTGAGGGGCTCTAGCATCAAGGCACAGCTGCTGTGGACTATAAGGTCAAGAAAGAGCCACTGCCCTTTAACAAATCAAGGGAGGAAAGGGTGCATCCAAGCATGCAAAATAAGGAACTGTAGCTGGTTGCTCTGCAGAACCATCACCTTCCCACCCATCCACGGTCCCCTGCCAGTTAAGGGTTAGACTGGGGGGGGGGTGCAGCAGGTGCACATGTACCTCCTATGAAATATTTGGAATGAGTGAAATTCTTTTTTAAGACCCGATTTTAGTTGCTCAAAATGTGTGGTTGGAAGAATTTTTTTTTTTATGTAAAAGGACCTAGAGCTTTAGAGAATGACCATTCCTGTGGATACTGCAGTCATATGCAACACTCAGTTCCAGGAAACTTTTCTAGAGCAAGAGGCTGAAGGTGGGTGACTAAGCTGTGACCCTCCAAAACTTGCTGGACTCCAACTCTCATCAGCCTCACACCCAGGATGGTCAGGGCTGATGTGGCCTTGTGATTCAGCAGCATCTGGAGGGCCACAAGTGAGCCACTCCTGAGTGAGAGGCTGCTGCTTTCATCTATGAGAGGATCTAAGTAGGCACAGGGAGAACGTGGGTGAGACACAGTGTTGTTCAACCTTGGGCCCCTGGATGTTGTTAAACTACAGCTCCCATCATCCCCAGCCAGCTTAGCCAGTGATCAGGCATGTTGGGAGTTGTAGTCCAACATCACCTTGGGCTCCAAAGCTGAAGAGCACTAGGTTCAAGTTGTGCTTATGGCGAAGTGCAGCCCCAGGTTGTACACAGAGGAGAGGCAAACTCACCTGTTTTTGTTATTTATAGGCAATCTTTCCTACAAAAGGAGCTCAGAGCAGATTAAATGTGTTCTCTTGGTGGCCTCACATATGGGCAGTGTTCAACACCCAATTCTATATTAACCAGTGGAGCTCCTAGAGGCCTTCACACAGAATAATAGAAATGCAGTGTTGGAAGGGGCAACAAGGGTCATCTACTTCAACCCCCTGCAATGCAGGACTCTTTTACCCACGACCCTGAGACTAAGAGTCTCATGGTCTACCAACTGAGCTATGCGGTGCTTCTATAATGATGTGATGAATTAGGGAGCGCACTGCAACTGAGGCTTATGAATTGAAGCAGTTTCTAGGCCCCACTTGGCCACAGCCACAAGCTGAAGCCATGTCCTCACCTTGCCAACTGAATTATGTGAATCCGCCCAATCCCCGTGAGGGGATCTATCACCCTTCCTCAAACAGGACCCAGTGCCGGGATATATCAGGGCAAGGACTAATGAGGAATCTTGTAGCGTGGAATGTGCACACAAAAGCAAGAGAGATTTGGGGCAGATCAATTACCACAATCATAATCACTAGGGCTGTGCATATTCCATACTGCCAAAGTAGGAGTGGACAACCAGGTCAGCCAGGTCTTTATCTCCTTACACCCCACGAGCCAACTTTGACCACCAGTCAATAATCTGATGGTTCCACTCATCTGTCAAAGTTGACCCATGGGGGCGGTCTGCTTTGCCAACATGTTCGCCTCAGGAAATACACTGGCAAAGCAGCACCCAGCGGGACTGAAGAACAAGATTTATCCTCTCTCATCAGCTGATTGGGGGAGGGGGTTGCATCCTGCTGCTTTGGCTGCACAACAACACATTGTGGGGAACTGACATGTGCAGCCAACACAAAACAAAACATCATCCCCTGCTCATCAGCTGATGTCAGCAGATTGATAGGAGCATGGTTTGGGGGGAAGCAGCCTAATGGGCCTAAGGTTCATGTATTCTGCTCCAAACGTAGAATAAAACACTGCAACCAACAAATCTAAGGTCTGTTGAAATACTTAAACTGCACTTTCCTATCAACAAATATTTAAGCATTTCCAAAAATACATTTACCCCCCTGCCTCTACAATCCAATTAACACCCCCCACCCCCCCAAAAAAACCCCAACCTCTGGGTATTTTGGAATCCAGGAACAGGTGACAGAAAAGAAGAGAGGAAGGGAAAGCACATGGAAGTGTCTGCATCTTAACAGCCAGAAACTCACTTTAAAAGATAGGCAATTTTGTATGGCAAAATGCCAGGCTGTGTAGGAAATATACACAACTCTGCTATTATTATTATTTTTTAAAATCATCACCACCAACAGAACCACCCTGCAGATCTTTCGCCATTTCAACCAACTGGACAAAATGAACACTTGAGGGTTACCTGCAGAGAGGCGGCATGGAGGGGCATCAGACAGAGTATGCCTGTCCATCAGGGTCTGTGGCATGGGAAGCACAGGAGGGAGGGATGGGCAGGTGAGGAGACAAGCAGTGGCGGCAGCGGCAGCAGCAACAACAGCAGAGAGAGAGAGAAAGGGCACCAACAAGTTACATTCCTACATCGAGCATCCACCGAAGCCTTATCCAGGGCCTGCCACCGGGGGTTACATTAGACACAAAAGGGATCAGGGAGAGAAAGAGGAGGGTGCAAAGGCCCTGGGAAGCAGGGGAGGGGGAAAGGAGGAGGTCACAGCTGCAGGGAGTGGTGCAAGACGCTAGCAAGCAGGGTTGAGAACTGCTGATTTAGGGGCAGGCAAAAGCTGCAGGGGAAGATGGCATGCACTTGCAAACTACAGGACAGGTAAGGGGAACCTCTGCGGCCATCCAGATGTTGCTCCCATCAGCCTCAGCCAAAAGTCAGGGATACTGGGAGTTGCGTTCCAGCACCATCTGGAGGAGCCACAGGTTCTCCACAGAGGTATAAACCTACATGCGTTATGTCTCACATTTTCCTCAGGCCCCAGGAAGTTCCAAAAGCAGGAAGTGCCTTTCAACTAAATTGTCATGACAGACACAACGTAGCCTGGTCCGTGTTCAGACCTCCCTGCCCCCCTGTGGTACCCCTCCTCTCTTCCTCTGCACAGGAAATTGGGTGCTCAAGCGTTAGGGCCTAAGGCAGTTCCTATGTGAGTCTCCATGCCTAGGCTGCGCCCCCAAAGGCTGAAAACCGGCAGCGCTGCCAAGTAAGCGGAAGAGAGCCGAGTCCTCTCTCAGAGCTGTGCCTTTTCTGACATCTCAGCCCATCAACAGACCGCTCTGCTGCTAGTCACTGTAGGACGGCCACCACTTTCAGCGCAGGTTGAGTTCTCACTAGCCCTTCGCATATAGGGGTTGTTTTGTAGCAGTGGTCGGGGGATAAAGGCACAGGTTTTGGTACCATTCATGGAGACGGGAGGGGATGTTAGTGCAGAAAAGGCACTCGGATCCAGGGCAAATTTAGAAGACGGCCCTCAACATAGGCCATCACATTCTGTTATTTGGGACGTAACAATAAATAAACAAACAAATAAATAAGTAAATAAGTAAATAAATAAATAAATTATATGTCAGCTCCCCCAAATTGCTGATACAAAACCCTGGGGCGGAAGCAATGCATTCGCTTCCTTTAGTGCCCAGGGCAAGCAGTGGTAGCCAAGAGCACAGCCCCCTCCCACCCCCACCCCCACCCCCTCGTGGATCTATGCAGTACAGGAGAACGACAGGGACATACAGCCAAGCCATGCACTACAGCAGCAAGGCAGACAGCACAGCTTGAACTTGCCGAAGGCACCAGGGCTTTGCTGTGCAGGAGCTGCCTGGACCAATGCCTCTCCATGCCAAATTACACACACACAGAGCTAACAGAATTTGCTCCTGCCCTTTACTCAGTAGCAGCAGCAGCAGTAGCACCTCCTCTTCTGACCGGGTGGGCCTTCGGGCGATTCTGCCAGTGACGCATCACGGCAGCTGTCCTGATGGAACAACCCCCCGCTCCTCCATTGGCCAGGGTCCCAAGCGCACCAACCAATGAAAGCCCAGTCTCAGGCCGGCTCAGAGGAGGTTGCACTGCGCATCTTTCTTCTTCTTAGGGGAGGAGTCTTTGCCTCTGCCCTTTCCCCGTCCGCTCCCTCCCACGGCCCCCGAGGGGGATTTAGAGGGGGGCTTGGACAGCCTGTCTGCCTGGCTGTCCGTGGCGTGGCTCCCCTGTGGCAACTGCGCTTTTCCAGGGGGCTGCTTTTTTGAGGGGCTTCTCGCACCTGCTCTGTGCTGGCCCTTGGCCTCCATTTCAGACAGGCTGTAGGCCATCGCCAGCTGCAGGTCCTCATCGTCCTCGTCGCTGTCGGTGTACAAGATCACAGGGGACGAACTGGGGGACGGGCGCTTGGGGGGCGGGTGCTGCGGCGCCGGCGAGGAAGGAGCTGGTTTGCGGCTTTGCACAGCTTGCTGGTCCCGCCGGCTCAGCTCCAGGCCGAGGGCCAAGTCGTCTGGAACACCTGAAAGGGAAGGGGTTGAGCCAACAATGGTCCAAAGAAGGCACCCCAAGTATACTTCCCCCCTCCTGCCATTGCTATGGCCTGGCCCAGAAAGGCCAAGCACCCTAGATGTGGGGTCCCCAACATGGTGCCGGCTGACACAACAGCATCCTCAGACACCTCCTTGGGACCTAACAAGAGGCCTGCCATTTCCAAACAATATTTTTAGTTGACTTGGGGGGGGGCATGTAGCTATTATGCTCGAGTACTGCCAGTTGTTGTGGTGCTCACAACGGTTTTTGAGATTTCCAAAACCACCCAAAATGGTTGAGGACTCCTGCACCAGGATCTTCAGCTGGTGGGTAAGGATTTGCAGCCTGGCCTAAAGACAGTTGCAACAGCAACACTACCACCAAAGAAATATATGGTTAGAAAATAATAATAATAATGAAGAAGTTGATCCCTGAATGCATTTTTGAAATTAAAGGCAAGATCTGGGTCTGAAAAAGTTGGAGGTGACTACCCTAGGCTGCTTCCCTTCTCCAATATATGCACCACACTTTGTGGGTAATGGATGTCTTAAGGCCCAGGTGAAAACTTTCCTAGCTCTCCCACTGCTCTCTTCCGTTCCTCAGCTATTATCACATTCATCTCTTATTTTACCTCTCTAAGCCGTCCCAACACAAATCTGAAAAGCCCCCCTCCTTCCTTCTGCCTGTGTTTCTGAAAGAGGCCAGGAGTGCTGGGGAGATCCTTCCACCCCCCAAATGTCTCAGAGGTTGGCACACAGGCATCCTACCGCTTGGTGGGAGGGCACATTTTTCACAAAGCTTTTTACAAGTTGTAGATTAAATGTCAGAGGCACTCCATGCGGATGAGGGTCTATTACTTTCTCCGTCACCCAGGAGACAGGTTGAGATCACACAGAAGGCAGCAGGCATCCAGAGAAGCTCACATTTCTGCTCTCAGCTGGAGAGAGCTGTGCATGGCTGACTACAGAGAAAAGAAACTCGGGATACCTCTCCCCTTTTAGTCCCATACCATTAATTTGGATGGATTTCAGCTCCCCGTTTTCTTCCACTTCCACCCTCTCCTGCCCATTTTCGATGATCCTGGAGAACAAGGGGGAAGGGGTGGGGACAGAAAAGTGAAATGACTTTGTGAAGAACACATAAAACCATGCAAAACCTTCCCCCAGCAATGTTGAACTGGAGAAAACATTAAGTTGCATGGCTACAAAAATGTCTATTGTTTAGCCTTTGCTTACATTTTGGGTGCATGATTAATCCCATAATAGCAACCACAGTTCTCTTACTACCATATCTGTAATTATGCACCTGCTCGCCTTCATTATATTTTTCAAAGACAAACACCAAAAAAATTATTTGAAGCTGCTCTTAAAATTTATTTTTGAAGAAGAGAGACCAATAAAAATATTTTGTTCTACAGATGAGAGTTTTTGCACAAAAGCATCAACTTAGAATCTCATTTTTTTAATGTATTATGTCTTTCGTATTTTTTATGAGGCCAGCCTCCTTCCACTAGATTTGAGGGACAGGTTTGGAGTGTAGAAAGGTCAGCATCAATGCACAAATTTGACTTCTCCTGTACACTTTAACCTTTTCAGTTATGCTGTAGGACAGTGGGGGGGAGAGAGAGAGGTGTTACCCTGTACAATCCACCGCAAACACATGATCACCAGAGGGACTGCGGTTTATAAAAGTTACAAGGCTACAAGGCAAGTAAACCTCTAACTCTCTGGGACGCAACATGTGAGCAAGCTGCTAAAAGGTCTAAAATACCAGGGGCCATGGGATTTCCCCAACTTGCTGCTGACAAGATGACCAGTAACAAGAAAGAGCTAGTGCGCTCTCTCTCTCTCTCTCTCTCTCTCTCTCTCTCTCTCTCACACACACACACACACACACACGTAAATAAGGAATGCATCCCCAATCTGGTACAGATTGTGTGGCTTTCCCATCCCTTCACTTAGATGGACCACTCTAGATATCCTCCCCATAGCTTACTCTGTGCCTCATACAGAAACAAGATAGCAGAAATGAGAAGGGGAGGAGGGCCAGGGAGAACAGAAAGAATGGGCTTGGTCATTCCCCAAGAGGGCCCAAAATCTGCGTGACAAGGCCAGAAGACAGTAGGCAAATGGATTAAAACATCCTCCTAAGCTTACCTCTTGGTAGTAATCCGCTTGCCATTGATGAATCTGGTGGAGGTGGAGACAGAGCGGAAGCCCATTCCTGCATTCATAGCAGGACCAAGCCCTGGGGAGAAGAAGTCTGAAAGAGAGAGTGCACCAGAATCACTGACAAGGAAGGGTGCAGCTGGCACCAAGGCCAGGGGAGATGAACCAGCAAAGGAAAAGAGACACCAGGCAGGAAAGCTTTCCTTTGAGATTCCAAGGAGGGGCAAATAGGAGAAAGAATGTAGCCTTGCAAAAGTGGCCACCAGGTCACCGTGTGCAAAGCACACAGTCCCAGGGAGAAGTCAACCCTACAGCAAGGGTCCAAGTGCAGTTGGAACCAGGGTGGGGAACTGGAGGCCACAGTGAGGAGCAGGTGGGCAGGCAAATCCTTCCAGCTGTTCCTTCCTTACCTGGTGATGCTGCAAAGGGAGAGAAAAACGGCCCTGCCCCAGGGTGCCGTGGTCCAGGTCGAAGGTCTGCGAATGGATCGTCTGGAAAGAGGTCCGAAGAAGAGATCGTCAACCACTACATTCCTCTGCAGGGAGACTGCTACTCAAAAGCATGCAGATCCATACCCTTTGTATTCTGGCCTACTATCTGCCCGCAGTTCTGATTCATGTATCTTGTACCACATTGCTGCTGCTTCCTTCCACACAAGTTTTATTGCCTTGCCAGAGCCTCCCTGAGCTGCAAGAAACCACCCAGTGCCAGGAGTGGGTGTGGACAGCCACTGAGCTGATCCAATTGCATCACACAGAGGGGAGCATTTCCCTTCCCCAACACAGAAGTTCTGGATAAGCACGAGGTCTGTACTAAAGCCAGTGCCAACATTTGGCCCATGTCTAACTAGGAGGGATCTGGTTCCCCAGAAAGGATCTGGTTTCTTGTAATCTGGAAATGATCCAAAAAGGAGGGACTGTTCACTGTCTAAGACCCCCTCCTCTCCCTTTACTCTCCTCAGCTACACAAGGAGTTCTGGAGAATGTTCTGGCCTGGCTTTATGGCTGTGGGTCCTCCAGATGCTGTTGGACTCCCATCAACACCAGGCACCATGTCCAATGGTGAGGGAAGAATGATGGGAATTGCAGTCCAGAAATGCCAGGAGGGCAAGAGGGTTACATTGTCAAAGCTAAGCGGGTCTCAGCCTCATGAATCCTGGATGGGAGACTGCACTGCTTAATCACTCTGAGCTTCCTCATGAAGGAATTTATATGCAGGTAAAATAAAGTAACACCAAGTTCACACAAGAAAACACCAACAGACCTGGCATAACCCAAACCACAACAGTAGCATGTAGGTCATAGAATTTCCTGTAGGAATGGGGCAGGGTGGAGCAAGGAATGAGTAACAAAACCCTACCGCACTCTCCACAGAAGTGCCCTATATGGTAAAAGGAAAACCCAGCTAGAGGAACCCTGGGCCTGACACAACCAGATGGCAATGATATTCTTCGTTACTAGTTCCTTCCATCTCTCAGGTGCTGGTTGTCTTTGGGATACCACTGACAGTCCTCATAGTTTTGAAGTCCAGAGACAGCAGATAGGGTCTTCCCTCCCTACTCAGATAAAATCCCCTTGCAAAACAAATGAGGATCAAACCCAATGCACACCAAAAAAGTCAGCAAACGGATCGTGCCCTCCAAAGAAATCCCGGAAGACGTCGTGGGCGCTGCGGAAAGTGAAGGTGAATTCGGGTCCTGGGTGTGGTCTTGACCCGGAGGGCCCACCTGTGGGGGAAGCAGAGACCAAATGTGAAGCTTTATTTTCCTCACACCAAGACACTGGCTTACTGTTTACCAAGGTTAAGGCTGTGGCACCCTGGAGCGCCTTGAAAGATGGTCACGGGTGCCACGGGCAACGTTGGTTTCTGTCCCTCTTTCCTTCTCTCCCTCCTCTGATGCCCTCTTGTGTCTCTGCCTCCCAAAGGCTTGCACAGTTGTTTGTTGCAGCAGCCCTGGCTACAAGCTCCTCAGGCAAATGGTGCCTCTGAGGCTGGCCAGGGGGTGCTTCCCAGGCCCCTGTGGGACAGTGTGAGAAGGCACCTTTCTTTGGGGCAGCTGTGGCCTGGGAACACCCCAGAAGGGAGGGTGTTTGAAAATGGGACTCAGAAAGCTTGAAAGCCTCTGGCTTAGGGGTACTAGATAACTAAAATCATTTACATCACAGGCCCAGCAAACCTGCAGCCTGCCAGCCAGCCATGCCTTGATATGTCTGCAGCCCCTGGAAATAGTTTAATCAAGCACTGATTCATGGGTCAAAAGCCACAGAAGGGCTACAGAGCTGGACAAACCCATTTTACAGAACAGAAAAACAAAACTGTTAAGAATCACACAAAAATGGCTGTTTGGGCCGTGAAAGGCCTAACTGCGCCACGGCTGCTTTGGTTTGGAACTGACAAGGCAGCCAAGACCTTAGTAATATTCTGCTCCCAAAGAAGTTACCCAACTCTGCAAATTTCTCCCAGGAAATTGCTCCCTGTGAAAGTTGCTCAATCACATTACTATGATAACAGCTAAAGTAGCTAATGCAGAAGGCCTGTATGTTTCTGAGCTGCACATAAGCTATCTGTTGCCGTCTTTGTTCTCGCCCTCTTGGCAATGCAGAAATCTGCTTTGAACCTGATCCTGGTTTTTGATGATATTTGTCAGGATAACCCAGATCTTGACCAAGCTCCTTACCTTGACCCATGAGCCCATCTTTGCCATATCGGTCATAGACTTCACGCTTGCTCTCTGAAATCAGAAAGCACCTGGGTTAGATAGCTGCCCACAAAAAAGAGGTGAGGCTCAAGCAGACGTGTCTGCCATTGACTTAGTTGGGACACAGCCCCCCCCCCGCCACACATGGACTGCGGGGCAGGGAATGTTACTGAGTCCTTGCCTTGTCTACCCAAAGCTAGTCCTGCCTGGGTTAGTAATTAGTAGTAATTTGCACAGCATGCTCAGAAAACATTGCATTATTTCAGAAAAACTTGCAACAACTGTGAAAAGTCAGCCAGCAAAATTGGAATCATACTACAGCTAGGGGCTGAGAGAGAGAACAGTTAATGAAACACACCTTCCATTTAGTCTAGCTTAAAAGGCTCTCATTTCAAAGGAAGCCCAATCTTCCTCAAGTAGCCTGTCCTAATGGCCAATTGTCCCACAAGGCTTAGGCGGGTGCTCTTGACTTTGCCTCTCAGCTTCTAGTTTCACTATTACAGGGATGGGAAGCCTTTTTGGCTCCAGAGGCCAGACACTGGAGGTTTGGCTACAGGGCCCAATTTGACAGGTGGACAGAACAACTGGCCAGCCAATCACATGACATGATGATGGCATCACATGCCTGACAGGAGGGTGGGGCTGACACCTGTCAAAATTCTTCCCAGAGCTTTGGGAAAGTCATTCCACACTTCCCCTTTAAACACAATGTGGGAGGTTTAAAAGAGAAATCGTAGAACTGAGGTGTTGGAAGGGACGCCGAGAGTCATCTAGTCCAACCCCCTGCAATGCAGCAATCTCAGCTAAAGCATCCATGACAGATGGCCATCCAACCTCTGCTTAAAAACTTCCAAGGAAAACAGGAACATGTAGAGACGTGCAACACCCTTTGAAGCAGCCTCTACCCACTCATTTAAAGGCGTCTCCAAAGGCACTTTTGCTACGTCCTTTTATATGCCTTCGCTTGCTAGTGTTCTGCCTCTGCTTGAAAAACATGCCTCTTTTTCTCCCTTCTCTGCTTCGTTTTATTTTGCTATATAAAAATGGGGGCTGGGGGGAGGGAGGAACCTCCCAGCAGCCCCAGCCAGTCTGGGCTTACAGGAGCTGTTGCCCAACCATATCTTGATGGCCGCAGGTGAATAAAACTCTTTTCCCTTCTCTTACAAGGAACAGGAAATCTCCTCAGTCTCCAGAAACAGCCCACAACCAGGGCCAAGACCCTACATGAACCGAAACAGCCTGAGGGAAAGAAAGGGTGAGGAGAGAGTCGATGCTTACTGTCCGATAGCACTTCATAGGCTTCTGCTATCTCCTTGAACTTCTGCTCAGCATGTTCCTTGTTATCTGGGTTTTTATCCGGATGCCACTGCAAGGCTTTCTTCCTGTACCTGTTTGACAAGACAACCATGATAGCTTGGTTGGTGTATATTCTTACGGTATAGGCCCCCCGGTCACATACTGGCCTACACATTCACCCCCTTGTAGTTAGCAGCAATCCTACACACACCCCTTTCTGCTGCTTATGTGGACATTCTGCTTCTGTGGGAAGGGAGTTTCAACACGTGGGACTAATGATCCTCATTTGCTTCCAGGTGAAACCAGACTTCTCTCTCTTCCCACAGGAGCTGATAGCAGCTGGTGGCCATAGCAGATGAAGCTCCAGCTCAACCAAGAGTGGTCATCGGTCATTGTTCTGCCATCTGTCCTCCACGAGGGGGCACTTCACTCCCACAGTAGCACAAAACCCACAAAATTAAAAGTAAAAGCCAATTTACGGTTCCTTGGCTTTTCAAAGGAAAGTAGATTGCTGCACTTCCAAAACAGGATCCGCAGAGTCTCTTTCACAAAGGAAGAGCAGACAACAAGCCTGGAGATTTGCTCACCTGATAATTTGCTTCAAACCCTTAGTGAGGTTTCTACAATACCTCTCTCCTGTTACAGGTGTGCTGCTACCTTAGGGCAGTTCCAGCCTGCGCTAACACAAGGAGCAGAGTGGGGGCATTCCCCCAAGGGGAAATTTGGGGCCAAAAGGCTCTTGAATCCTACAGCTTTCATTATACTGCAGTGCCACAAAGATCTCCTGGCACAGCACTAAGTGTCGACACGTTCTCCCTCTGTTCATTCTTGTGCAAGGGGGCTCACCCAAGTTGTCCTCCTCTGGAGTGCAGACCTCCCTGTGCCCATTCCAAAAACAAAAGCAGCCCTGCAAACAGCCCATCCCTCTCCCATTCAATTATCTTTCTGTAAGGTGGGTTAAAAACAATAGTTTTGCATGAAAAAGGCTATTCTGGGTTTTTTAAAGTTTTACTTCTAGTAGATTTCTCATTTAAAAATCAAATCAAATCTGAATCTTCACACAAGCTGCACAAGCAAAAGTTTTGGATCAGCCTCCTTGGATTCATCTCCAAGGCACTATTTAATAGCACATCAACATGCTTTAACGGATATGGCAACCAATCAGCATGTGCTTTGGTTTTTGGAAAATATACAAAACGTAGTTTGGAAACTGAATTTAAATACTTATGTTGATCTGTTCTAATCTAAAGCCTCCTTTTTATATGCTATAGTATTCCTGCAGGCAGAAAGTTTGTGAACGTTAATTAGGCAGTGGAGGGAAATCAGACAAACATAATATAAGTCAGCCCTCAATTGAGGAGTCGCAAGAAAAGTGAATTTTCAGTATCTGGCAACTAAGTACCTGCATAACGGCCCCAAGAGCTAGAACAGATTCTCAGATCAAGTACATTAGACCTGAAACTAGTAGCTACCAGGTTCTCCACAGGAAAACTAGGAGCTCGAGTGGAACCAAAAGATGGAAGCAGAAAGGGAAAAACCCAAAGCACTGGGAAAATGCAGTGTCCAAGGCTCATCAGAGTCCAAGGCAAAGTTGGCAATACAACTTACTGCCACAAAACCACCCTGTGTCCCCTAACACTGGGAAACACAGAGTTCTGAGAGCTCATTATTCTTGTCACAAACTTAAACAGGCTGCCTTCCACTAAACTGTGGCCAGGTACACTGTGCCACCACTTCCACATCTCACAGTCACACTCATAACCACCACACTAGGACCAGCAGTCAGTAGCCTGAGTCGGAAATGGAGAGAATGCAACTTACGCCTTTTTGATGTCATCCGGTGAGGCACCATGGGGCACCCCCAGCACTTCATAGTAATCCACCATGGTGCCCAAATGTGCTATGCAGCAAACCTAGAGTAAGAGGGAAAGGTTAGTATAGCACACCTCTGTTGAGCATTACCCAAGCTAACACCATCCAAATTAAAATAGCCCTCCCACCCACCCTTTATCGCCGGAATGGTTGTGTCAAGAGTCTTGTAGTAACACATGAAAAGGGTTCACGGATACATCCAGACCCAGATCTTTGCCGTTCCTGAGTCCTTAAAGCAACTGGTACAACTGCAGCAGGGAGCAAAGAGGCAGCACCATGAAGGCGTCAGGCACCCTGAGGAAGTTGTTGGGAGATGCCTCCCCGCTCCTAAGAGCCCAAAACCACCTCTCTATCGTATGCGCATCTTTGCTCCTAATCATGTTGTTGCAAAGCCCCGTTTCTGGTACTTTGTCTCTCAGCTGAAGAAGATGAAGAAATCTTCTGGGGAAATTGTGTACTGTGGACAGGTTTTTGAGAAGTTTCCGTTGAAGGTGAAAAATTTCGATATCTGGCTGTGCTATGATTCTCGTAGTGGAACTCATAACATGTACAGGGAATACAGGGATTTGACAACTGCTGGAGCTTTGACAACTGCTGGAGCTGTTCCGATATGGGAGCCCGTCCTAGAGCTCGTGCTCACTCAATTCAGATCATGAAGGTGGAAGAGATTGCTGCTAGCAAGTGCCACAGGCCAGCTATCAAGCATTTCCATGATTCCAAAATCAAGTTCCGTCTGCCACATAGAGTTCTGTGTTGTCAACATAAGCCACGCTTCACCACCAAGAGACCAAACACATTCTTCTAAATGCAGACTTGGTTCATTTGCTCTGAGTTTCAATAAGGTTCTTTTTGAGAGGGAAAAAATACCTGCAGCAGGGAAGGGTGCACAACTCTAATGTGAGAAAAACCAAATCCATCAGGCATAGCCAACCAAGGACTGGCCATCAGCTGCTCTGGCAAAGTCAGGTATGTCTGGAAAAGGGACTCCTGTGAGCTGCCAGAAAACACCACATCCCAACAGCGTCCTCCTCCTTTCCAAGCTGCTACACACACAATGGACATTAGTTGATTCACAGCAATTTTGATCATGTCTAACCGTGATGTACCCAATGCCACAAGAACCATACTTTATTCTCCTACACACACCTTGACTATACACACTATAAGAAATCAGTGCTTATTAACCCCCCCCCAAAACAACAACCACCCAGCCTAGACAAATGATAAAAAGCAACAGGTGTGGCATTCACACATTCTAAGGAAAATAGTAAGGGACGTGAAAGATCCACATATGCGCTTGCTATGTTTGTACTGTAAATAAACGTCCAGTCATTTAAAGAGAAGGAAGAGGGATCTAAAAAGTGAATAGATAGAGATGTGAACATCCAGGGAGGGTGGGAATGCCTTCTCATATCTCTCTCTCTCTCTCTCTCTCTCTCTCTCTCTCTCTAACACTGGGGTGTGGGCAGGGAAGCTCCTATTGAATGAGTGAAATGCATAAGCTTCTACCCACTCAAAATGTGTATTGCAAAGATATCTATGTAGGATAATCTACATCATTAGAGAATGAAGTGTATGCTTTGAATGTATACAACACTCAGATACAAGCTGCATTTCCACACCTAGAGGGTGCTGTCATCTTTTATGAAAGGGCCTTCCCTGCTGGTGAATTGCTGCTAATCTTTTGGTGACATCTGATCTAGTTTGGAGAAACTAGAAGCAACTAGCCTATGTGTACTGTCCTTTTGACCTGGTCCCAATCTTCTAACTGTGCCACAGACTTCCAGCTACAGATATAACAGTGCAAACCTTTGCATATCTACTCAGACATAAGTACCATTGTTTAAGGAGACTTACTTCCAGGTAAATGCAAACAGGAATCCAGCCTGAAGCTGCAATCCTAAATTTGGGAATAAACTAGACTAAACTAGAGAAGGCATTACGAAATATGCATAAGATTCCTAGGCCGTATTGCTGCGATAAAAATGAATGTATTGCCTAGAATGTTGTTTCTGTTTCAAACTTTGCAAATTTTGGATAAAATGGACTGTTTCAGGAAGTGGCAGAGAGATATCTCTAGATTTGTCTGGCAGGGCAAGAAGCCTAGAATAAAATTTAAAATACCAACAGATGCAAAGGAAAGAGGTGGATTTGCCCTGCCAGACTTTAAACTTTACTATGAATCAGCAGCTTTTTGCTGGTTGAAAGAATGGCTGCTTCTTGAAAACACAGACATTTTGGATTTAGAAGGTTTTAATAATGTATTTGGATGGCATGCATATTTGTGGTATGATAAGGTCAAAGCACATAAAGCATTCAAAAACCATATTGTCAGGAAAGCATTGTTTAATGTCTGGATAAGATATAAGGACTTATTGGAAAACAAAACCCCAAGGTGGCTGTCACCGATGGAAGCGAAAGCTCAGAAAAAGCTTAATATGGAGGTTAGATGGCCGAAATATTGGGAAATTTTGGAACAAGAGGGAGATAGATTGAAATTGCAGAGTTTTGAGAAATTAAAAAACAAAGTGCGAGACTGGCTTAATTATTATCAGATAATGGAGGCATATAATTTGGACAAGAAAATTGGCTTCCAGGTGGAAAAATCAAAATTAGAAACAGAACTGTTAGAACCCAAAACTAAGATTTTGTCAAAGATGTATAAATTGCTGTTGAAATGGAATACACAGGATGAAACAGTGAAATCTGCTATGATTAAATGGGCACAAGATGTTGGACATAAATAACATAATGATGGCTGACTGGGAACAGTTATGGACCACAGGTATGAAGTTTACGGCATGCAATGCCTTAAGAGAGAATATTATGAAAATGATATACAGGTGGTACATGACACCTGTCAAGCTTGCAAAAATCTATCACCTGCCCGATAATAAATGTTGGAAATGTAAGGAAACTGAAGGTACATTCTTTCACCTTTGGTGGACGTGCCCAAGGATTAAGGCTTTCTGGGAGATGATTTATAATGAACTGAAAAGGGTATTTAAATATACTTTTTTGAAGAAACCAGAGGCCTTTCTCCTGGGCATGGTCGGCCAAATGGTGCCAAGGAAGGATAGAACTTTCTTTATGTATGCTACAACAGCAACAAGAATACTTATTGCAAAGTATTGGAAGACGCAAGATCTACCCACCCTGGAAGAATGGCAGATGAAGGTGATGGACTACATGGAATTGGCGGAAATGACTGGCAGAATCCGAGACCAGGGAGAAGAGTCAGTGGAAGAAGATTGGAAGAAATTTAAAGACTATTTACAGAAATATTGCAAAATTAATGAATGTTAGAATGATGTCAGAATGAAGTTAAGTGGTTTAAGCAGCAATGTTATAAAGGTGTATTAAAAATGGATTATTAACAGGTGAGAACTCAAAGTCGTATTATATTAAGTTAAAGGATTAAGATAAAAATAAAGAGGGAAAGAAATTGCTGAATTAACTAACTGAATTGGAATATAAAAAAGGGAGGTGTGAGGAGGTCAGGGAAGCAAGGTTATGAATATATGATATGGAAAGATTGATGTGTTTTCTTTTTAAATGTTTTTTATCTTTTTTGTATTTTGTATTTTTTTTATTTCTATTTTTGTCTTTCTTCTATTTTTTTATTTATGTAATTTTTTTCCTTTGAAAACTTAATAAATATCATTTAAAAAAAATAAATAGAGAAGGCATTATGAAATATGCATAAGATTCCTCTGTACATTTCATACATATGTCAAATAGTGAAATTTTGTATGCAAAGTTATTAAATCACGTATTTTATGTTGCAAAAGCAGTAAAACAGATTTCAGCTTGAGAAGGTATTGCATATTTTCCCTGAAAGTGGAAGTAAAAACTAGATTGTCTGGAAGACTTATTCTCATACCAAATGCCTCTCTTTATCTCTTTATCAGTCCCGGCAGACTGGAGGAGGGCAAATGTTGTCCCTATTTTCAAAAAGGGGAAAAGAGAGGACCCAAATAATTACCGCCCAGTCAGTCTGACATCAATACCAGGGAAGATTCTGGAGCAGATCATTAAGCAAGCAGTCTGTGAGCACCTAGAAAGGAATGCTGTGATCACCAATAGTCAGCATGGATTTCTGAAAAATAAGTCATGTCAGACTAAACTGATCTTGTTTTTTGACAGAATTACAAGCCTGGTAGATGAAGGGAACGCAGTGGATGTAGCCTACCTTGATTTCAGCAAGGCATTTGACAAGGTGCCCCATGATATTCTTGTAAAGAAGCTGGTAAAATGCGGTCTTGACTTTGCTACCACTCAGTGGATTTGTAACTGGCTGACTGACCAAACCCAAAGGGTGCTCATCAATGGTTCCTCTTCATCCTGGAGAAGAGTGACTAGTGGGGTGCCACAGGGTTCTGTCTTGGGCCCGTCTTATTCAACATCTTTATCAACGACTTGGATGATGGACTCAAGGGCATTCTGATCAAATTTGCAGATGACACTAAACTGGGAGGGGTGGCTAACACCCAAGAGGACAGGATCACACTTCAAAACGACATTGACAGATTGGAGAACTGGGCCAAAACAAACAAGATGAATTTTAACAGGGAAAAATGTAAAGTATTGCACTTAGGCAAAAAAAATGAGAGGCACAAATACAAGATGGGTGACACCTGGCTTGAGAGCAGTACATGTGAAAAGGATCTAGGAGTCTTGGTTGACCACAAACTTGACATGAGCCAACAATGTGACGCGGCAGCTAAAAAAGCCAATGCAATTCTGGGCTGCATCAATAGGAGTATAGCATCTAGATCAAGGGAAGTAATAGTGCCACTGTATTCTGCTCTGGTCAGACCTCACCTGGAGTACTGTGTCCAGTTCTGGGCGCCACAGTTCAAGAAGGACACTGACAAACTGGAACGTGTCCAGAGGAGGGCAACCAAAATGGTCAAAGGCCTGGAAACGATGCCTTATGAGGAACGGCTAAGGGAGCTGGGCATGTTTAGCCTGGAGAAAAGGAGGTTAAGGGGTGATATGATAGCCATGTTCAAATATATAAAAGGATGTCACATAGAGGAGGGAGAAAGGTTGTTTTCTGCTACTCCAGAGAAGCGGACACGGAGCAATGGATCCAAACTGCAGGAAAGAAGATTCCACCTAAACATTAGGAAGAACTTCCTGACAGTAAGAGCTGTTCGACAGTGGAATTTGCTGCCAAGGAGTGTGGTGGAGTCTCCTTCTTTGGAGGTCTTTAAGCAGAGGCTTGACAACCATATGTCAGGAGTGCTCTGATGGTGTTTCCTGCTTGCAGGGGGTTGGACTTGATGGCCCTTGTGGTCTCTTCCAACTCTATGATTCTATGATCTTTCACATTTACAACAAAAACTGTAAGAGAAGCTTAATGGTCACAAAGGAAACGGCTCTTTGTGGCTTAGAGTTGCAACCTGGGTAGTTTGAAATGCAGTGTGAACTCAGAGGTCAGTCCCACTGGGTTCAATAAGGCTTACTTCTTAGTAAGTTTATTTAGGGTTGTAGCTGCATTTTTTTTATCATTTTACTAGATTAGGGGTGGTATTCAACCAGTGCATCCTGTCAGCACCATGATTTCTGCTTGGGCAAGAGGACTCCTCCTGCCCTGTGTTCTCTTTTAATCTGCTCCAGAGCATTGAGGGAACCCCTAAAAGAGATTTAGAGGGCATGTAGGGGCAGGGAGAAGACGGGGGAGATCTGCTAAGCAAAGAGAAATCCTTGCACTTACAGAATGAGTGATGTAGCACTACGATGACTTCCACTCTAAGCTCTGAACAGCTTTAGATGTGCATACAGTTAGCTTTTTTCCCAGCCCATGAAGTGCTTCATAAGGATTTATTTATTTTTAAAAAATAAAATAGCTCAAATAACCAGAGCACACATTATGGGCTATATTCAGCAGTGCCCAGTTAAGAGATTACAACTGCAATCCTATGCACAACTTCCCTGGGAGTAATCCCTGCCTGACACAGTGGCAGTTCTGAGAAACAGGTTTAAGATTGCTCTTTGAATATGCAATCCTACGCATGCCTGTTAAGCACTGAGTTCAGTGGAACTTACTCCAAAATAAATGGATTGCAGCTGCAATCTTATATATATGCTCACATGAGAGTACCACGGAAGATCTTACTTCCATGGAAACATGCACAGGCTTATGCTGCAAGTGTATATCTTATGAAACTATCTGCAGAAAACTCTAAGTTGCATCTAAGTTGCTTGGTTGCATCAGGATTTAAGGGAAGCTGTTCCAATTCCAAAACTCCTCCTACAAAACTTCAAGTGCATAGCAATCCTGGCCCATGCCTCCTGAAGCCCAGACAGGTTTAGCAGCCCATGCTACTAAACTGTCTGCTGGTTGGAGCCTTAGGCCAGACTCATATATGAAGAGTACTGCTTAAAAGACAAGAAATGTTGCTTGTCTCCATATAGGAAGCTGCTTGGGTTATGTCAACCACAGACTGCGGATGAAATTGCCTCCAGCCAGCAAAGAGCTGCTTTGCAACCTAAAGGACCCATGGTGTGGAGAAGCATCCACAACACCACACTGCTGCTTGCACCATGGTTTTGGATCATCAAGCAAAGCGGGGGGGGGGGAATCTGTGAGCCTCCAGATACCCCCAATGTCTATCATCCCTGACCATCCCTTGCTATGGAACCTAAGGATCCGGGATCCATGGGGAATCTCTCCTACCCAAAGGCAACACTGAACAAGCACCTGAGCTGACCCAGGCCCAGTGCACCCAAAAGGATACGACTGGCCCATTGCCTTCCTCATTAAGTATCTTTATGCATTAAGCGGTTTAGTGGCCATTAAGTTTTTAAGAGATTAGGAGGCTGCGGGAGGAGCAAGAATAGCTACTGCGACAACACTAAGGCAGGAAAACGACCAAGGGGGGTTTTCCGTCTCAGTGTTGCAGCCCAGTTCTGAAGCTCAGCTTTGCCTGCTGACCTGCAGATCGTTGCTTACCTGTTTGGATCATACAAATGGATGCTCGGGCATTTAACTCACAAGGAGAACTCCTGCAGGCTAGTTGCTATATGAATGATAAGAAATGAAATCACAACCCCATGCTCTTTGCAGTTACAATGCAAAGATGTTGACTCTGTGGGATTGTTTGTTTTTTAATGCTGATACTCATCAGTGCTGACTCCTTTGAACTCTTCAGTCTTGGGTTTTCAATTTATCAGATTCATGATACACCACTTCCTGTTGCCATTTCCTTTGTGGATCATCCACTCTTCTGTCAACGTGTCCGCCAAAATATAAACAAAATTGGAAGCTGGTGTGGAGATGACAGTGTGCCCCTTCACTTGCTATCCTCCTCTGAGCTGGGTTCTACCTAAACACTCTGACAGGGGTACCTTCCTTACCTCTACTTTGCTGGAGTAGAAGAGGCAGAGAAGGCTTTTGCAATAGGGTGGTTTTCTTTTCTCCTCCTCTGGGAAAGAAGCAGAAAGACTCCACCTTAACATTGTTACACTAACCCCATTTCCACATTAAAAATATTTCCCTTCAGCCCCCCCCCCAAGTTATGCAGAGACATTCCATTTGAGGTCACCCTCTGTCAATAATGACTTTCCAGCACCACCCTAAAATATGCAAACCAATACTAAGTAATATTAAGAACTCCGAGATCAGGAAGATGGGTTTCCAGGTCAAAGTATTTGACTTGAGACACTCTTCAGAACCTCATTAAGTTCCCTTCCTGGGGGGGGGGGGGGAGGGCACCTTCCTACACCTTTCATTTCATTTGGCTTTTTTATGGCACCAGCTCATTTCTTCAAAAGTTGCCTGAACTTAATATTCTCTTTCCCGCCTCGCCTAGTGCACATTTGTGTTTGAATCAAATTAAATCTGAATAAAATCGTCACCAACTCCCTGCCTTTGCTCATCCTATCAAGCTGATCTTTTAAAACAACAACTCTTCCTCTAAGGAGCTTCCACCGCCCCTTCACATTTATCTCAATCCGCTGGTAGAATCCTACAATTTTGTTTGCAGCAGCCTGCAATCAGGGGCAAGCCTTCTCCCGAGTTCTCCTAGAAAGCGTGAGTGCTTTTGTTGCCGTTTCCCGGCGAAAATGCTTATTTGTCCTTCTCGGGGCTGGCTCTGGGCCCTCGCCTCTCCCTTTGTTTTGCGGTGCGCCACCGGATCAACAACAAGCACAACATCCGGCCGGTGCGAGGGACCGATCGCGTTTCAGCTTCTCGACTGTTCTAACAGCGCCTTTCCCCATAGCACCCATTTTCCTGCCGGCAAGAAAAAACAACACGCATTCCGTGCAGGGCAGCACCGGCGGGTTGCAAACGCCTCTTTTTCTGATGGCATTTTGGATGGGGAAGAAACAGGCATGCCTAAAACTACCCACAGCCTCCCGGATCTTAAACCCTATTTTTGGACAGCGCGTTAGTTACTGCGGAACGAAACTCAGCTGCTCTCTCCGCGTAACGTACACACACACACACACGCAACGCCCACCCGACACAAGAGCGTGACTTGAAAGCGGGGAGACCAGGGGTGGATGACCCTTCAGTCCTGCTAGATGCGGGGACGACAGGGCGATAGCAAAGGACCGAAATTGTTGTTTTTATTTATTATTCGTTGAATTTATATACCGCCCTTCGCCCGACGATCACAAGTTCGGTTTACAGTGCAAAGACACGAAATAGGAAAAACAATACCCTCCCACCCCCCTATAGGGGTAAAGCGGTTTTTAAATCGTATTGACAGCAAGCGAAACTTCGAAGCACTTTTGCTTGTCAGAGCAGCTTGACCCTCGTCGGTGGGTCGGCAGACAGCCCCTCTCAGGGGATCTGCCAGCTGCTCCACATTCCTGTCCCGGGGATCCTAGAAGAGATCTGCATCTCCAGATCGCTTCATGCGGCCGCTCTCCCCTGGCCGTCATCTGCCTCGCTTTTGTTTTATTGCAATGGCACCCGATGCTCCGAGAAACAAGCGGGCAGCAGGCAAGCCAGCAAGCAATCGTACCTCAGCGCTGGAGGAGGCTCCGTCCGGACTGCACCATGCTCCGCAGCCCCGCTCGCTTGGGACGCGAGTTTTTCGCCGCTCTCGCCTCCTGCTGCGGCTGTCAAGGGAAGAGCGGAGGAGGGCCCCGGCCTGCAAGCCCCAGCTCGGCCCCGGGGACTGGCGCCGGCGCCGGCCAATGGAACGCGCGGCTCCATTGTGACGTCGAACCCTGCACTCTGAACCGGTGAGGTAAGGCGAGGAGGCCGCGGCCAACAGCTGCTCGGGGCTCCGGTGGAATTCTCTGGAGCGCGCTTGCGACGGGCGGCGCGTGGAGCCCCCTCCCGGCCCCACGCGGATGTGCGCTACGACTCCGGTACGCCGGCGGAACCCCTTGCGCAGCCGGGGAAGCCGCCCCCCTTTTGTGGGTGGAAACATCTCACAGCATCTCAGGCTGCAACGCGTGCAGGACGCGCTCTTACCTGGGAGTAAGGCTCGTCGAACTCCCTGGGGCTGACTTCAGAGTAGACACGTCTAGGGTTACACTGTCAGGCAGCCCTGGGTCTCAGGTTGCAGCTTTTCTCTCTGAACCTGATGCTCAGTGCTACATGGATTTCATTCCCACTAGTGTTCGGTTAATATAATAATAATAATAATAATAATAATAATAATAATAATAATAATAATAATAATAATATATTAAAACCCTTCTGTACTAGTGCCACATTACCATCCCTCTCTGCATAAAGGGTAGCAGACTGTTACGTATTTTATTTTTCTAAACAACAAAAATACCCATAAAAGAAAAAACAGATTTAACAGCAAAATAATATAAATATGACACAAGGAGCTTTCAATGATCAAGTCAAAAGATTAAAAACAAATCATGAGTAAATGAACTGGGTGCAATTGTGAAATTATAGAATTGTAAAATTATAAATGATGTATAAAAACACAGTTACCTCACACAACAAAGAAAATGGGGGGGGGGTCTTTCCTGTTTACAGACACCTCCAAACACAAAGTTTTCCTTTTCCAGAGGAGAGGGAAGTTTGTTTGGCACCATCTTGGCTGCAGGAGTTGCCAGGAGGAAGTGTACAAGACACCATCCAACAGCCTTAGGGACTTTAGGGTTTACCCTTAGCCTTTTCTTCTCCCAAAGATGTCCCACAGGGCAGCCTCATAAAGACAATTGCCCTAATATGGATGTTCCATGGGGGGCGATGATAATCTCCAGATGTGTCTTACACTATAAATTTCTTGTTTTAGGTAGTAAAGACTTGTGTGAAATGGTGCGTGAGGGAGGTGAGGTGGGTAGTTGGCTGCAAACTCTGCCAACATTAGCACAACATGGAGGCAGCAGGTCAGCTGAGAAAATACCAGAACATAATTGTTGTTATAAACTGGTGGGTGGTAGCGGTAGCACAACTGAGACATGATGTAGCAATTTAGAACAGGCAGGGTGGATGGCAGAAGCCAGCTGCAGTGACTCAGCATTAGGGGAATATTGCTGCTTATATAGAAGCTTGTCAGCCAGGTCTCCACCAGGATCCTAAAGCCTGAGACTCAAGAGGTGGGTCTTGTTAATGTCACAGGGTTACCTAGTCTTCAAAAACAACAATAAGAATCTGATAATTGGCTTGGGCCTGGGTGCATGGCCCCAGAATGAAAGGGTGGAATTTGGCAGCAAAGGAGCTAGAGATGTGACAGATCAGAAAAAGGGGGGCAGGCGAATAAGGAAACACTTTGTTTTGCAGTGGGGGATGAAAGAGAATGGAAAACCTCTTATGAATGATGAGTAAGAGACCTTTTATAACACTATCTCTCAATTCCATATGCTTCTCAGCTAGTCCTGTGCGCTGTTTGTAACTGATGGTGCTAGATACACAAATCACATGAGTACTAGTTACCACAGACAGGCATTTGCCAGCTAGTTAACACACAAAGAAGAAACCACCCTGGCAGAAGGCCTTGATGCCAATTCCCCAGTGTGTGTTACTCACCCCCAGTGGATGGAAGCCACAAAAAGGAGTGCTTTCCTGGTGAACACCCAAAGTCATAAGGAATTACTGGATGCATGGGGAATTCCATGTTCTTACAGTAATCCAGAAAAATTAGTAAGGCTGTGCATCAAATCAATAGGAACCAGTGTCAGGGTAGAGGCTTAAATCATCCTGACCTGTTTTTTTTATTGCTAATGCTTAATGCTTAGCAATGCTAAATTGGTTTATATTTTAAAAATTTGCATATGCTAATAGGTTGTTGTCTTTCTTTGTGTGAGAGAGAATGGTGGTCAGTGTAGAGAGACTGTAACAGTGTCATTACCTGGCAAGTCTGCATATGTTTTTGCAAAGGGTAGAAAGTTGCTTATTTTAAAACAAATGAAATGGGGGGTGGGGGATGACAGGGTGTCTTAAGGTGCTATGGGAGGGACCAGCGTCTGTTCTTGGTGCCATGTTCCTAACTTTGTGGTGAGAGCCTAACAGTTTATATATTTATAAAAGCAGTGCCACATCACAGGACCTATGCAGTGGGATATTAATCTGTGTGGGTGTCCTACTTCTAAGAACTGCCTCCAGGTTCCTCACCCTACTAGCATACACCTTTTCCAGGTGCCATTATCTTTACTCAAGGGTATGATGCAGAAGGTCGATCTTTTGCTGACATGATGCACCAGCCATCTTGTATGCATCTGCTGCGACAGCCTTTCTCAATGTCTGCAGGCAGTGATGGAAAGGTGATTGGCATCTCTACATGTGCAAAGCACCTGCCTTGCTACTGAATCTTTGTAACCTGCTCCCATGCATCTGGACTAGAGGGTGCGGCTTTCAGCTAGGCTTGAACATCTCCCTTCCTCACTAAGAACACTGAATAGTATGTGAGCTGTAGGGTAGAAGGCTGCCCTTTCTTCAACAAGACAGGATTTTGGTCCCTTCTAGCTCTTCATAATTTTACAAGCCAGTAATATGGCAGGGAAAAAGGACAAACCCTAGAGATGGTCCATTTATCAGGCAACCACAGCTGTTTGAAGCTCCTCCACTCTTTTCTGGTTTGACTGGTTTTCCTGAACAACACACTTTCAATTAGGCTGCACCCAGAAAGACCAAATTCTGACATCAGAATAAATTATTTGGCGCTGGTAGGATGCCTTATAGTGGTCACTTGACAACATAATGACTGACTCAATTATTTATTGAATTTGTACCCCACCCTTCATTCCCAAGGTGCCCAGGGTTCAAAGCTGGTCTGTGGGGGAAGTAAGGATCCATTCTACCAGCTAGATCTAATTCCCCATGCCTGAATTATGCAAATGATGTGCACATAGTAAAATCATTAATGTTTTCATGATACATTGCTTTCTTAAGAGATTTTTTTTTAAAAAAAGGTGTGATACATAAACAGTTTTAAATAAAATAAGTGCACAAATAAGTGCACGCCTCTGAGCTTGGCAGTTCAGCCAGAGCCAGACGGTTACTGGGCTGGGGTACCCTGCATGCCCCCCTCTCAGGGGAATAATGCCACTGTGGAGACCAACAGCCAGGCTGTGACCTTTATTGGACACGGGAGCGTTCTTCTCTTGCATGTCGGTGAGGCTCAGAGGACAGTGCACATGATGGATTCCCTCTCCCTGTGGGAAGGGATAATGTCGGGGAAGACATACCGCATGTCACTGAGGACCGAGTCGTTCTCCTCAGGGGCTGCCGGCAAGGCGAGCTGCTGCCTCTCCGGCTCTTCAGCGCAGCCTCTGCCCTTTGGGCCTTCTGCTGGCTTGTCCTCCTTTGTGTTGTCTCCTGCGCCCGGGCTCCTGGCTCTAATGGGAAAGGGAGCCCCCGCCACTTCCTCGCTGGGCCCAGGCATCCTTTTGTGTGCCCTCCGAGCGCTGCCTCGCCTTTTCCTGGAGCTGTCTCGGGAGGCGCCTGCCAGGTGCTGCTGCCCCACGGTCTCCATCTCAGACAGGCTGTAGGCCAGGGTGGCCCGATGCAGCTCCTTGTCTTCGTCTTCAGGGTGGGCGAAAGAGAACCCTGTGCTCTGCGGGCGTGGCGGAGTCGGGATGTCCGTAGCAGACGTGCGTAAGATCTCGTGTTGCTCCGGCTGGATGAGCTCCACCGTGGCCTTCAAGTCGTCGTTGGTGAGGTCTGGAGGAGGTGAACAAAGCAAGGGATGGGGAAGCAGCCTCTTCAGCATCACTCTGTGGGCCCAGCATCCCTGAGGCTCAAAGGGGCTTTGCATTCTGCCCCAGCATGCAGCAGTGTCATTTGGATAGGAATGAGAGACAATGGGAGCAGGAGCAGGGTTCTTTAGCACCTGAGATAGCAACATAGAATGGGAAGCCTTCCCAGTGCCCATTCAGCAGCCCTCAGTCAAGGAGGACCCACTGCCAATGTGAAAAGAATATCCTGACCTCAATGGATTTCTCTGCTTATTTTAATGTGGGAGAAACATAGACCAATTCAAGCCTGGACCCAAATAGTCTTAATCCTTGCACAGCTGCTAATGGGCGATGAGGTACAATGGATACCCTTATTACTCCAGGGACTGCCCAGCCTAGAGGGAGCCGTAGAGCTGCTCCTGCTCCTCCTCAACTTAGGCTCAGTGTCACCCATTGGCTCTGGCAGTCACAGTAAACACCAGTCACCACTGACCAAGATGCAGACCAAGACCCCCATCTTCCCTTCTAGATGTGTGCCCAACTCTAGTGCCCTCCGAGTTTGATTTCTTACCATTCACTTCTGCCACTTTGAGCTCCCCGTCTGCGTCAATCTCCATTCTCTCCTGCCCATTCTCAAGGATCCTGCAAAAGAGGCCTTGCCACATTGTATTGCAGCACTTGCCACATTGCATTCTGGTCAAGCGTGCGCTGCCGCCACACCACACCCCACACCCCAACAGCCGCACAACAGAGGCATTCTCAGTGACTTCTTCCCTAAACTCCCTCCTGCTAGAAGCTCAGCACAATCCAAACCTGAGCATTGCTCAGAAGCACTGTAAGACTTAGGACAAAGTTAATACAGAGTGGCTATTTTTATCGTCAACAGTGAGAATGTTTTGCTTCATTTTTTTCTGCCTTAACAGTTTTTAACTAACACAAGCACAGCATGGGGGCTAGTTATATATCTAAACAAATAAACTGATTGATTGGGAAACCAATGATAGTAAGCAGGAAGCAATTGTCAAGATCTACTCCACAGGGGTGGCAGTTATTAGTTACCGGTATTGTTATGCAAGAGCGAGAAGAGTCAGATGTATAGGGGATGGAGTGGAATTGCAAGGAATCCAAAGGACAAGCTACGCATTCAAAATTATCTCAATAATAACGAGAACTGGTCAAGAGGAACAAAATGAAATTAAGCAAGGGCAAATCTGAAACATTACAGCAAGGATAATTCTTTATTTGCAGTACTATGTTGAGGCTTGGGCACTAAAGGTTTTTTAACCCACAACAGTTCATAAATGAACTGTAAGAAGATAAAAGGTTAAATAATCTGAGCAAAGGATCAGCCTACAGATTAAGGAAGGACAATATACTGGTTGTTTTTAATAGTATTTTAAAAATCTCAGAAGGGCAAAAATAATTGAAGGGAAGCAGTTTTAGGTTAAACATAAGGAAGAATTTCTCATTTGTAAGAGCATTTCATCAGACATGAAGTGCTTTTCAAGGTCTCTTCTATTGTATTATTTGCACAGCACATGAATTTGGGTTAATGGAGGACAGGTAATAGAAAAGGAACATATATTCTAAGTTCAAACAAAATGCCAAATGATGGTTTGGCAAAGTCCCAAACTCACAAACTGCCTCTTCCCCCTTTGCTCTCCATTCTCCTTTTGCACAATTTGCTTTAGTGAGTTGTTTCTGCTCTTGCAGAAAATGATAGTTTGCCATTACATCTGATTAGGGGGCAGGCTAACTCGCATGCGCCTGGCCCCTCCTTGTCACCTCACCTCCTGGTGGTGATCCGTTTGCCATTGATGTACTTAGTAGATGTGGAGACAGAGCAGAAGCCTATTCCTAATTCAGCACCAGGCCCAAACGTAGTGAAGAAATCTAGGAGGGGAAAGGGACAACATCACTGCTGAGGGGGAGGGAGGCAGCTAGCGCAGTCTCAATAATCCCAGCCAAACGGCAGAGGCCTTCCCATACTGCAAATGTCAGTGGGAATGAAGGGACTGGACAAAGGAGGCACCAACACTTAACAGGAGCATTGTTCCTCGGACATTTAAAAGCAGGGGTGAATTGGGTCCTTGTGAGATGACAGAGCCAGAATGAGGTAGAGAAGCAGATGTGGAAGAGGCAAAGTGTATTGGAGAAGCACAGAGGCAAGCCCTCCAATGAGCATGTGCTGCAGATTGCCCACTGAGCTGCTCAAGACTGCAAGGTGATGCATCCTTGCCTTACCTGTCTGGAATGGAGAGCTGTAGGAGCAATAGGAGTAGGTGGTACAGCCTGGCACGACCCACTGGGGTATTCCTCCTTGAAGATCTGTATATGGGGACAACTCGTCTGGAAAGGAAGGAGGAGGCTGATAAGTGGAAGACTTTCCAGTTACACATTATAACCCAGAGAATGCAGGGACATGTTCGGTTTCGTTGCTTGGTGCAATGAGCCTAAGCAGATCAGGTAATATAATGCAATACAAACCCATGATTATACCATACCCCAAGACACAGAGAGGATGTCTTATGTGACATGCACCCCTTCAGTAAGGGCGAGGACAGAGCAGAAAGGCTGCAGCCAAGCTAGACCTGGAACCTTCCCCCTGTCCTCGTCTCTGTCAAAGCACAAAGAAGAAAAGCCCTGTGGATCATGGTAGTGAATATAATCCACTGCTGTGGTGGCTGATTCATTAGGGTGAACAGAACACTGCTCTGAGCTCAGGCTCAGGCTGGAAGGACAGAGCTCACACAATCCTCTCTCTCTCTCAAAAGTCCTCTTCCTCTCCAAATGGCTCCGTTTCAGCAGCCTGGTGACACAGCAATCCGACACACACTTATCTGGGCACAAGACCCTCTGAAGACAGTGTAACCACTATCTGAGCAAACATGCACAGGGGTGAACCGTTGGTGAGGGAAGGAAACATTTTAGTTGTTTCCACTGTTGAAAAAGAATGCGAATAAGAAAAATGTGAGTGAGGCCGTTGTCTTGTAACCTTGGTCCTGCAAGCTATAATAACGTCTAGCTCCTTTGTCTCTGAGAAAGGTACTGCGTCTAGGGTGTTAGTGCCTTTATTTTTTAGCAGAAGAAGCAAGTTATAGACATTTTTAAGCAGGGTGGTGAAACTTTTGCAGCCCAAGGACCACATTCCCTCCCAGGCAGACTTCTAGTGGCTGCATGCTGCTGGTGAGTGGGGCCAGGTGCAAAGTGGGCAGGGACACAAATGCGGCTTTCACCTTTGTACAGTAAGCGGTAGCCCAGCAGCTTCTGCATCTCCTCCTTTCCACATCTCTCTATCATGGCAAGCCAAAGCTACTACCAAGGTTCAAAGACACTTTCCCACCAGAAGAAAGTACTCAAGGAGGATGGTGCAAGGTAGGGTCAGTAAGGGATGCAGCCTGGGGAATTGGGGGTGTAGCACTGCTGTTTTAAAATAAATCTCTCTTGGCAGAACACATTGAGTTTAGTCTCTGGCATCTCCAGGTTAAATGAAGAGAAGTCTCAGGTGCAAAGGCTAATGAAGACCCCTCTGCCTGAGGCCTGAGCTGCTGCCCACCAGAGGAGACAGCTGTGAGCCAGAGACACCATTATAAGGCAGCTTTATGTTGCCTACCCCTTGTTCCCTTCGTGCCAGCACGTACCACAGAGTTCACTGAAGGGATCTTGTCCTTTGAAAAACTCTCTGAAGACCTCATCTGCATCACGGAAGGTGAACATGAAGTCCGGAGTCTCAGTGGCGCTTGGATAAAACCCAGCACCTTCAAGAAAACAAACCAGATACCTGTCACCATCACTTCTCAGCACACCGTGGATGTCTTTCCAGGAGTGAAGGAAGAAGGGAAAGGGGGTGATATGCTGAGGACAGCTGAATCTAGGCATGATCTCTTGGCCCAAAGCAAGATGCAGAGCCAGAAAGGAAGAAACACAGAGCAGGGAGCAGCCCAAACCACAAAAGAAAACAATTCAGTTCCCAGGGTTCATTATTCCCACTTGATGCAAGAGGGGTCTCCATGCATGCACCCCTTTGCAAACAGTGGTCAAGCAAGAGGACAGCTCCCAAAATAAAAACACAGAAAGATAGAGAGATAGGGGGCAGGGGTAAAGGATACAGTGAAGCAACAATGTGTTTTGAGCCACCCAGATTTTCATCAGGGTTTTTTTCTCCCTGTGGATTTCCAGTAGGGAAGAAAATTTCCAAGTGCAAGCCTGGGACAGTCTGCACAGGGTAGGTTCCTGCCCTGCGGTGCTAAACAAACTCTATGCTTTCAGGGTAGCAGGGAGGAACACCAGTTGGTGTGAGCACCAGCAAGTGCTTATGGTGAGAACTGAGCCCAGAACAGAGGTCTGTTTGGATAATATGTCCTGTATGTCTACACACCAACCTCCACTCACCTGTGCTTAGTCCTATCAGCCCCTCGAGTCCGTAGAGGTCATAAAGGTCCCGCTTATAACCTGCCAGAAATAAGGAACAAGAGAAGCTACAAGACTCCTGAGACAGTAGCAGAGCAAGGTGGGAGCGGTGGTGGCGGTCCATCCTGGGTGTCACCACTAAGTGGGGGGTGACACAATGCCAGGTGGCACTCACTGCGGGGTCTGCAGCATGCCCGAGCCACATGTCTCTCCCCAGTCTGTCCACCACCTCCCCCTCAGCTGTAGGGCGGCTGAGTGGGAAGAGGCAGGCAGACTCCTTGGAGGCCCTGCGGAGCATCCTGCCCCGGCTGGCCCCGCCCCTGCACGCGGCTGGCCCCACTCCCAGACGTAGGACACGCACGCCACCCCAGGTGCCCGACCGGCTTGCTCCGCCACTGCCCTGAGACACCACAAGCTCTCCCTCCAACACTAAGCACTGTGGCCCCAAACACCAGCAAAGTACTGAGTAGCAGAAAATATAGTTGCTCAAAGTGCCCCTGGTTCTTCCTTTTCAAGAGATGGATGGAAGGCAGACTGGCAGGTCTAGCAGTGAACCAAAGGGGCTGCCAGGTGCCTGGAGAAGGGGTTGTACAGGAAACTCATGCTGGGTGGACTATGATTGGGCTGAGCTCTCACTTCTGTGGCCTGGCCTGCAGGGAGTGAGAACTGAGAGCCAGCAGCAGCTCAGGAAGAGGCATGTGTGCATTATAGGGAAGGTCTCTAAAAGACCACAGCAAGGCAGGGGGCATATAGGAGCACATAGGGAACAGCTCACAGATGGGAGACCCCTGGGATGGGGAATGGCGAGAATGGTCCAATGTCTTACTGTCTGATAGCACTTCATATGCTTCTGCTATCTCCTTGAATTTCTTCTCCGCATATTCCTTGTTCCCTGGGTTTTTGTCTGGGTGCCATTTCAGTGCATTCTTCCTGTACCTACAGCAGTTCAAAAGGAGAGACTGGACTGTAGGATTACCATTAAGAGAAACCGTCATCCCTCAATATTATGTCAAGAGGAGAGGTGTCATTTCTTCCCCAATACCAGCAGTACATGCCGTGGTGCATGCCTAAACTACATAATCTGTTGATTTCTAGAAGTCTTCACATAAGAAGCAGTATTGACTAGGGCTGCCATATGTTTGGGATTTCAAAGGCGGAATTGACATCTGGGGTGGGGGGGTTCCAAAAAAGCTCAACAAAATTTGGGGTGTCCTGGTTTTTACTTTTTTAATATGGCAACCCTAATATTGGCAATTATGTAATTTCTGCATTCCAAAGATATTACAGAAAGGACCACCATGTAGCCAGCGTACAACCAATTTGTAGGAATACCTTTGTAACCTCGAGGATAGGCTACTATGATGCACTCTGTTTGGTTGCATCCAGTTACTATCTGGTGGGTTCAGCTAGTAGACAGTGTGGGATCCTGCTTCCATGCTGGGGTATTCCTCAAAAGATGAATGACACCTGTGATGTAGCATCTGCATTGGTTCCCTGTCCTGTTGCATTCCAGGCACAATGCAAGGTGCTAAATCTGACCTCTTAAGCCCCTTTGGCCATTATTATTACTGAGTGCCGCCTTGAATCCATTTGTCCATGCATCAAATTCAAATAGCTAGGGCATGTAGATAGGTGAGTTTGGTGGCTGACCTATAATTGTGGAACTCCTTTGTCCTAGAGTCCTTTGTCCAATCAAAGTCTGGGCCTGTAAGCTCTCCAGAATGGTTGCAGAACATTTTTTCTTTCGTCTGGGATTCTGTCGCAGGGTTAATCAAGCATGGGGTGATTTTTTTTGTTTTGTTTTCTACATGAGTACTATTTCATCTTCTTTTTGTTTGTGTGTGTCATATTACTCTGTGCACTTGTAATTATGTCCTTTTTATTTTTCAATAAATGATATTTCTAAAAAGCATGGGGTGATTTTAATTTATTTAGCTATGTTATCGTATGTTTGCTTTGAAGTGCAATACCATAATGTACCTGGAATCCTTGGGAAAAGGTAGAATAGAAATTGAATGCACCAAACAACATAATTAAAGGGCAGATTGCACAGATATTCCTAAAGGGGCAGGGGTGAATCACAGTTTAGATGTGTCCAGCACAAAAGTCCCTGGACCTATTTACCTGCAATTTGGCAGTTTATCTACTCTGGAAGGGCTGCTATGTATCCTCTTCTGTCGAAGGTGAAAAAAGTAATAGTCATTAAAAAAAATTCCCAATAGTGAATAAGGGTGAGGAGAAGGAAGCAGGTAAGATAGACCTTCCCAAGCTGAACTGGGCAGGCTCCAAACTGATCTGAGCCAAACTGGGCTATTTTATGAAGTGCCAAATTCGGGTTCATATAACATCTTGTGGTTGGTGCACACTGTGCTACTTACGCCTTCTTAATGTCATCTGAGGAGGCCGTTTGAGGGATGTCCAGTGTTTGGTAGTAATCAACCATGATGCAGCTTGTTTAGCACAGAGGCCAGCTGTAAATTAGGGGAGAACATGGTAGGACATTGATCATCCTCCAGCCAGGCTTCCACCTCACCCACTCCAGCTCTCAGAAGCACTCAACTGATGCCAGATGCAAAACATCTTCTGCTGAAAGTACCTAATAGAAGATGTCTGTTCAAAACACAGTTTAGCTTCTTGTGCGGCCACCACTATCCCATCCTCTCATAAGTTGCATGTGGCATGCATGTGCTTCCACCTCAGGAGGACATTGCTGACCAACTCCCTTGTTCTACACTATAAAAGGGTAAAGGGACCCCTGACCATTAGGTCCAGTCACGGATGACTCTGGGGTTGCAGCGCTCATCTCACTTTATTGGCCGAGGGAGCCGGCGTACAGCTTCCGGGTCATGTGGCCAGCTTCTGGCAAACCACAGCAGCGCACGGAAACACCGTTTACCTTCCTGCCGGAGCGGTATCTATTTATCTACTTGCACTTGATGTGCTTTCGAACTGCTAGGTTGGCAGGAGCAGGGACCAAGCGACGGGAGCTCACTCCATCGTGGGGATTCGAACCACCGACCTTCTGATCAGCAAGCCCTAGGCTCTGTGGTTTAACCCACAGTGCCACCTGCTGCACTATACAGTATTATAAATGAATGTGGCCCTAGGTCCTGGCTAAGCATCACAAAGGCACAAATTATTGTACTTAAGTAAAATAAAAAGGTCTTTGGCCTGTGTTGATAACCAAGATGTGAATCATTAAGTATATATACCTGCAGTAAATTGCCCTGGATCTTTACAAGTGGAAACAGTGGCAACATCTCTCCTTCATTTAGTGCAGACTGCAGATAATATTACAGGATTTGCACTGCAACACATATTCACTCTGTTATCTGCCCTATATCATTCCCACTAATCCAGGCATGTCCAAAGTCTGTTTTGGGGGCCTAATCCGGTCCGCCGGCCAATTTAATCTGGCCCCTGTAGCGGTATATGTGTTGGGGTAAAATCCTAAAAAAAAGCTCAGCAACTTCAATCCTATAAAAAACTCAACAACTTTGGTTGGCCCTCATGCATCAAATCTTGCCCTCTTTGAAAAAAGTTTGGGCACCCCTGCACTAATGCATGTTATGCGCACAAGATCACTAGGACATGAGATGGCCAAAAGGAGGCTTTGTTTTTGAGAAGGTCATTGTGGTATAATAGCGACAGGTTCAAATCTCTGCAAGGCCAGGTAGAGATTATTAGGAATACTCATACATTGATCCATATTCTGAAAGGAATTCCATTAAATTTCCTTCCACGTACATATTTTTATGTATTTTTAGCAATGCCAAGGAGATGCTTTATGGATATGTGCAATTGCTTTGCAGATGTCTGGACTGGTTACCCACAGCCACCCACCACTGAGTTGCCGTCTGGACTTATATTTCAAGAATGCAGATATAAAATAGCAGGAAGGCTGCTGTGAGAACAGGATCCTGGACAAGGTGAGCCATTGGCCTGATCCAGCAGGCTCATCTTACATTTTTGTGCTTAAGGGTCTAACCTCCCGATTCTGATCTCTGTATTCCAGGGTCTCTCTAGACTTTACTCTTCTCCATCTGCATCCCTGGAGACATAGACCTCATTTGGCTTCTTCCACCCTCTTCTTGTGGAGTTCTGTATTCATCTTATTGTTTCAGGAGGGAGGGAGAAGGTGCATGCTATCTGCACCATGAACTCAATACCTCTGGCTCTTCATACCTGCCCAAAGCCTCTGTTTCTGCCTCTGGCTGCCTTGGACATAGGAAAGGACAGCAGGACCTCTCCATCATCCTTTTGCATCTACCCTCTCTTGATGAGCATATACTGCAACCAATGACAATCTTCTGCAGATTGTGATGTCAGGGGGGTGAGGCTGCAAGCTCTTGGTCATAGCCCAAGTGTATGGTACTTGGGAGGGGTAGTAATTGAGGGAGGGGGACTCCTAGCCAGTGCATCACCATGTGACAACTGGAGGCTGGGATTCATCACAGACACAGAGAGGAAATGGTAAGGAATATATGGCACTGTGTGTGATCTGTTGTACGAAATGAACGTATGAAACTGTGAAATAACATCTCTGTAACACAAAGTCATGCAGCATTTCTGTGGGTCCCTGAATAACACTGTTTTGTCATTGGCTTCCCGTTGTGTGTAGGGTTGGCTAGGATCCACCTGCAGCCAGACATGACACGGCTCAGTTCTAGAACATGCAAAGGAATAATAAAGAAGAGTGTGTGTCTGAGCGTGTGTCAAGTATTCTTTTGCTCACCCCTGAGGAACTACCATCGATCTCCATGTGTCTGGGATGAATGAGCATTAATGTGTCAGAACACATGGCTTCCAAGCTAGTCTGAGTTGCATCATCAGAATTTAGAAAGAAACCTCTTCTTTACATGTGGTTACCCCAGGCACTCTGGACGACTTCCAACATATATAAAAACATGATAAAACATAAAACATTAGAAAAACTTCCCTATACAGGGCTGACTGTACCTTGGGTTACAAACACCTCAGGTTACAAACACTTCAGGTTGCAGACTCCGCTAACCTGGAAGTAGTACCTCAGGTTAAGAACTTTACCTCAGGATGAGAACAGAAATTGCACGGCAGAGGTGGGAGGCCCCATTAGCTAAAGTGGTACCTCAGGTTAAGAACGGTTTCAGGTTAAGAACGGGTTAAGAACGGACCTCCGGAACAAATTAAGTTCATAACCAGAGGTACCACTGTACTTGTCTCCTTGGCTCAGGGTCGCATAACTCCACACCCTCCAACATTTTTCCAACGAAAATAAGGATGTCCTAAGGAAAAGCAGGATATTCCAGGATCAAATCAGAAACCGGGACAGCTTCTGTAAATCCAGGAATGACCCTAGAAAATAGGGACACTTTGAGGGTCTGGAGTAAATGCCTGCTTAGGTGTATGGGAATCAGAGGTAGGTCCAATTATGACGATCAGTTGGCTGAGGAGTGTTATTTCCCTGATCATGAGAAAGCCCATAATTTTGAGGTGCCTTTGGGCTTTAAAGCTAGGGAAAAGCTGAGGTGGTGCCAGCAACTGATATTACAGAGGTGCCCCCCACAGTCTGTCACAATCTCAATTTTTTTCAATGCCGTAGAAAGCTAAATCTGTGAGTGTTGGACAAGTTGCTTTGGATAACAACCTAACCAGTGGTTCCTATTTGTGCTTATAAAAGTTCACACTGCAATGAATCAAGGTGCCTTGGTACCCTCCTCTTGTGTTTTTCGTTCTGGCTCATCCCAGAGGGAGATAATCCATGAATTTTCTCAAGCGAAACTGTCGGCATGGTTGTTAATAAGTGATGCATGTCATGTAATGAATAGGTGCATATAATTAATAGGTAGTGCATAGTGTCCCAGTGATTCCTGAGGTAGGAAGCTTCAGACAGGCCATAAAACAATAATGATCGTGATTGACATACATCTCCCAAAGGATTTGTCCTGCTCTGCTCCTGTTTGCAGAGTGATAAATGGGGGGGGGGGAATTATGCAACAACAAAAACAAACCTCTTGAAATATGTTCATGCACTCAGTCACAACTCATGGCAGTCACAATCCATATTAGGGAAAATACCTTTAGCAGGTCAACCAAAATAGTGTACAAGCATTTGACTTCTCCGGAACTACATCAGTCTAGATGGCAGACAGAAAGCAGAGTAAGGGTAGGAAAAAGCCATGTGACCTGCATCTGATTACAGTCTCAAGATGGAGTGGGGGAGGTGGCAGTAGACATTCAAAACAGGCTAGTTATGTACTAGTCAGGTATCAGGTTACACTAAGACCTCCTGGGGAAAAGAAACATTCCTAATGGCTGATCCCCCATCTCTTCAATAATGAAACCTGAATAAAACCTGGATAATAGCCCCTTAATGTGGTGCCAGAGATAGTGGAATCACCCGCCTGTGTACTTTGTAATTAAGTCTTTAATAATGCTTCCCACTAGTTTTCCCAGAATAGATGTTAAGCTAACCATCATATAATTTCCTGGCCCCCCACTGGATCCCTATCTCAAAAATTGGTGTTACATTGTTCACTTCCTGTCATGAACATTTTATTTATATGCAGGGAGGGAACAAAACTTCTGTTGTTCTAAACTAGGGAAGTAAGTTCCAGTGAACTCACTGTGACAAATTCTGGATAAGCAGAGCTTCCATGTTCAAGAGCAGTATTTGACTGAATATCAGTTGATTGAGGCTGGGAGGCGCATGCCATAAGAGGCCTACTCAGGGCTTTTTCCCCAGCTGGAACTCACCAGAACTCAGTTGGGCGCCATTGCCATTATAAGGTGTTCATGGCGAGTTCCAACATCTCTTTTCCTTGAAAAATAGCACCGGGCCTATTGCCTTCATACCCTGTTTTTGAACTTACTGAAGACATCTGGTTAGCCACTGTGGAAAGTCAAGTGCTGAACTAGGTTGTCCAGTGGTTTCATCCAGCTGAGGTCTTTGGATGTTCATATGTTGGCATCTTATGTAGGCATGGGCAATCAGGTCAGAAATTATCAGAGTGTCGAGGAGGAAAAGTAAATGCTGTGGGGATAAATTCAGAGAAAGCAGCAAGTGGCTTAAGTGTCATGGATATTGGGGATAGACAACTATTTCAGCAAAAGGATCCCTGGGCCAAAGCACCATTGTTCCTCTCCACATCAGCCCCTGGATACTCAATGTTCCCATTGCTGCATCTGTTACGGTAGTTCAGGGATGGAAAATCTGTGACCCTCTCGATGTTACTGGATTACAACCCCCATCATCCCTTGCTGGCTGGGGCTGAGGGATTCTGGGAGTCCAGCATCTAGGTAGCCTCATAATAATTCCCATGTATCTTGTTGAGTAAGAGCAAGCACCAAGTATGAACAAATAAAATTTGGGTTCCTGACCCTTCCTTTATTGTACTCTCAAACACTCACTCCTGGAGGTGCCCAGCACTCATCCGCACTCACAGGTTGTCGTGAAAGAGCTTGCACCAGCATTGGGAGCATCGCAGACAGGAAGATGGGGCATTTGGGTCAAACATTTCCCCTTGGCTACTTAAATATGGAGACCAAGTCTTTCCATTATGAGCTGGAGCATCAATATGTGGAAGAAGCATGCTCTTCCTTGGATTTAACTGGTTTATTCTATTCCAGACTTGGATATTTTCCCACTGGTTTGCTTGCATGGCCTGATTCGTTCCACATGGTTTTCTTTTAGCCGGAAGTGGTGCTTGGCCAACACCAGAGAACTCGGGGGCCCCACCAAAGAGAAACCTTGCTGTATTTTCTGCTGGACCAAGCCAGACGGTAGCTGGCACCTTCCATGTATAAGCAGGCATAGTGCTCTCAGTGAGCTGGGGATCTGCTTTGTTACCTCTCCCATCACTGTTTTGGACCTTCACCTTGCTCTTCCCAGCATTCAGCTGCTTCTTCTGGACTGCCATGTTGTTCTTCACAGCATGCAACTCATTTTTCTGGACTTTCATCCTACTCTTCTCATCATTCAGTGCCTTCTTTTGGACATTAGCCTTGCTCTTCCTGGCGTGCGTCTTGTTTTCCCCAGCCTGCAGCTCACCCTTTTGGGAGCGTATTGCTTTTCCATCTTTCAACTTTGGCGATATCAACTTAGTCATCATCTCCTTACTTTTGATTGGTGAGGTTTTCCTCCTAGTGTACCTCAGGTGTCCAATACGTGGCTCCTGCTTGTCAGATCGTTCCTTCTGCCCAGCACACTGCTCTGTCCCACGATCAGGTTCACGTCCTGGATGGGATCTACGTTTCTGTGCTGAAAATTTCTCAGTTTGCATCTCATGCTTTCCAGGGGCGGCATCAGCTTCCCCACTCCGAAGCTTGTTCTTGGTGCTTGACTCTGACTTCTCATGCCGCTGTTTCGTCTTCCCTGTATGAAGCTTATTCTCACCATGCAGCTCAGTTTTTAGCTTGGGAAGCTTAGCCTTCCCCGTATGGGTCTCCCAATCTTCGCTCTGTTGCCTGGCCTTTTCTGCATAGGCCCCATTCTTCTCAGTTGGGGCTTTCCTCTTCCCATTGGTGCTCTCACTATTCTCTACAAGAGGTTCTTTACCAGTCTTGCTGCTCCTAGTGTGCAATGCACTGTTCTCGACTGGCAGGTTTTTCTCCCTAGTCTGCAATCTCTTTCTCCCATCCTGGGTCTGCTTACCCTTCCCGGCTGGAAAATCCTTTTTCTCAGGAGGCAATTGGTTATGCTTTGCCCGGTGTCTTTTGTGAGGCTTTCTACGTGGATGCAAAGGAAGGGGCTTGCTAGGCTTCTGACCTGGATCGTTGGACTCAGAATCTGACTCTGAATTTGGTTCACTGGATTTGGAGCTTGACCTGCTACACTCAGAACTGGACTCAGAACTGGATTCATTAGACTCATCAGAGTTCAAGGTGGAATAATGCTCTGAACTCGACGACTCATCATCAGACTCAAATGTTGAGTCATCATACTCAGAACAAGAGCTCTTGTCATTCTCCAGACTCAACTCGTCATCCTGAGAACTTGGTTTGTCTGACTTGGTGTGGTCTTTCTCGTCTACCGTATTACTCTTGTGTTTCTCATGGGCAGGCATCACACCTGCAATAAACCAAATTTTTAGTCTTGTGACTATTTTGCTCTGTTCACAGGACAAATCTAAGCCTGATTTCTATGCAGTGGAAACAGTTGTCTGTAGTCTGTCAGACTGTAGTCTGACAGGTTTTTCACCTTGGTTCCCTCTGCAACAACCGCCATGTTAACAGGGGGATAAGTCCCCTTTCTTATAAGCACACAGAAAATTTAATGTTCAAGGATGAATCTTCAGGCGCATAACAAATACATTTCCTTTAGTTAGTAGAACTTAAGCATTTCAGAAAAGAAGATAAGTGAAATTAAAAGCATAAGTCACAATTTAATATATCAGAAAGATACTTATACCCAACTTCGTTTGAAGGAGATGCATTTTTCTAATCTTTCTCAATTATCAAAGAAAAACAAGACTGCATTCCACAAAATATACAACTTCTTGAAAGGATCTGATAATCATATGCCCAAAGTACATACAATGCAACTTCTGCAACAATTTTGATTAAACATAGCTTACTATCATCAAAGCAAAATAATTTTAGCAACATCTAATAGAACTACATCAAATAAAGTTTCTTTCAGTTTTTTTAAGTGTATCTGGATGAAAGTTACATAGATATACTGTATTATAAAAACCTAACTTGTACAAAACTGTGTTTGGCTCACACCTGAGCATAATAAAAGTATAAGTTACAAAAATAGCATTGCTGTGAACACAAATTGTTCAAATAATCTATACAGCTGTTTTGATTAAGTCAGGCTAATTCAATATTTTATCCTAAAAGGAGACAAAAGCATTTTGTTGCAAGATAGGAAATGGGGAATAGTGATGTGCTAGTTTGACACACAGGTTTGGGCTACCTTTGAAGGATGTTACAAAATCAGGAAGATGTCTTTGATTTCCATGTTAACAACTTTAATTGTGATGCTTTGGGGCAAGGTAAATTAGCTTATAGGGCTTGTTCTAGTGTTTCTAGAACCAATCAAAATGGATGCAAAAATGAGTTCAGAAGTGGGACTATTTGCCACAGTTTATTTAAAGGACAGTTCAGTTAGTGGCCTGGAATACTCAGCACTTCCATCTTAAAGGTAAAGGTAAAGGTACCCCTGCCCGTACGGGCCAGTCTTGCCAGACTCTAGGGTTGTGCGCCCATCTCACTCTAGAGGCCGGGAGCCAGCGCTGTCCACAGACACTTCCGGGTCACGTGGCCAGCGTGACAAGCTGCATCTGGCAAGCCAGTGCAGCACACGGAACGCTGTTTACCTTCCCGCTAGTAAGCGGTCCCTATTTATCTACTTGCACCCGGGGGTGCTTTCGAACTGCTAGGTTGGCAGGCGCTGGGACCGAACAACGGGAGCGCACCCCGCCGCGGGGATTCGAACCGCCGACCTTTCGATCGGCAAGCCCTAGGTGCTGAGGCTTTTACCCACAGCGCCACCCGCGTCCCTCCTAACTTCCATCTTACTTGAAGGCAAAAATCAGCAAAGCTCATGTGCCAACCACACCATATTTCCTATAAGACCCCAAGGGTCTTCAGAGCCCCAGGGTGTCTCTTAGAGACCACCTGGTGAGCCCATTATTCTGAAGTGGTCAGGGCTCTTAGCATCATTAGACCCAAGTTGTTCTCTGTTCATTCATAGATAGATGGATCATTGAATTAACATATATGACAATACAAGCAACAGAAGACAAGAAAGATTAAATAACAATGGATGACTGGTTCATCAATTAATATATCATGGTGGTTAAAGTTTATTCTAATAGTTAATTTTTCCTATTAATCCCAATGGTATCTGTAGTGGTGGGATCTTATCAACCTCTACACTTCCTTCTCCTGTTTTCTGACTCACTACTGGGGCATTCTGCTCTATAACTCCACCCACTTCTACCCACTTGTATCCTGCTCCTCTAAGGGAGCCCTGTCCCCCTTTGACCCTTTTATTCTCCTCTATTTCTATACTGCCTGTGCTTTCTCCACCTTCTCTGTCTTCCTCATCTTCCTCCTCTCCCTTGCCTCCTACTTTAGCTCCCTCCTTCCGAGTTGCATCCATTATCCTCCTCTGCTAGCTTCCAGTCTCTTCTGTTTTCTCTTTAACCTGCTTTGGAGCACCATCAGTCCTGCCTTTATTCCCTGGCTGTTCAGGCATCCCTACAGCTTTAGTGATGCTACCTTGCTCTGCCTGACTCACCTGCCAGCCAGACTGTCAGGCTGCAGGGCAGGCAGAAGAGCTGCAGCAATGCTAGTTCTCAACAACATGTTATACCCTTAATTGGAAAGCAAGCTTGAGCTCGGCTGGGCAAACACATGCTTAAGCAACCTTCTGGCCAGCTAAGTAGTTGGTTCTCCATGAAGGAGTTGAAATTCCAAGCATAAGGAGCTGGCTGAGAAAGTGTGTCATTAGCCAACGGGTTTTTGCCCCTTTTATTTTATTTTATTTTAAAAGATATTTATTGAAATTTTACAAACAAAAGAAAGTTACAAAATAAGAAAAGAAAAAGAAAAAGAAAAAAGATACAAAAATACAAAGAAAAATACAAAATACATGAAAGAATAAAGAGCAATTAAAAACAAATCAATCTTTTCGTATCTTATATTTCAATTACTTGTTTCCTGACCTCCTCGCACCTCCCTTTTTTGTATTCCAGTTCACATAGTTAATTCAGCAAATCCTTTCCCTCTTTGTTTTTATCTTAATTCTATATCTTAACATATTATAACTTTATATTTTCATCTAATTATCAGTCCATTTTTACATATTCTTTTTAACCTTATTGCTAAAGCCACTTCATTTCAATCCAGCATCATTTTAGCATTCATTAATTTTACAATGTTTCTGCAAATAGTCTTTAAACTTCTTCCAATCTTCTTCCACAAACTCTTCTCCCTGGTCCCATGCTAATCTTCTCTGTATCGTTCCAATTTTAGTATATGTGCTGCCGAAGTTTGCCCCTTTTATTTTAGACTTCAAACATGTTTGGAAACATCCATTGTACATATTTTAAAACTAAAAATAAATTCTAACTAATATATGCAGATAAACCTGACACTGCTCATTAACATCTCCTAGCTGCTGATGCCTGCTTCACTCAAAATAGCGCTTCCCATCTTTAAATGTTCAAATCCCAGAGGGAGAGATTTTGGGGAGCAGCAACCACAAATGGCGCTGTGTGCATCTGGCCTGTTGTTGGATGGAGGACACTACTGGGAAGACAGCCAACAATAATTATGCAAAGGAAGGGGTGGAAACTGTTTATTAGATATGCCAGATACCAGCTTTTTAGCTCTTCTATAGGTCGAACCAGCATTTGAATCGTGGCTCCAAGGTTATAAAAAGTCAGCCAACACATTCTGCACAAGCTACAGCTTTGGAACAGTCGTCAAGGGAAGTTCCACTTGGAGTAGCTAAGCGCAAAAAGCTATGCAGTGCAGGTTATTGAGAGCTGAAAAGCTATGAAAATTAAAAAGTACATGACATGCTTTGAAATAGGTTATAAACCTGTAACAGAGTGGTGGGCAGGAATAAGGCACCCACAACTGAGCTGGCCAGCTAACACCCAGCACGTCAATACAGCACTTTCTGTCATGCACCAGATAATGATTTTGATTATGCTCGATCTGATCTCTGTCTGCCAGGTCAACCAGAGGCAAACAGCATTCTTATATTAATTGTGTGGCCTCTGGCTGGCTGACCCAGGATTCAGTGCAGGTCAGCTGAGCTGACAACCTCAGTGGGATTAAGTCAAAGCTGGATCCAATTAGAAAGATGTTTCACTCTTTCCCTTCCGCTGCCTTGGGTCCCAAACACATGTTACAAGGAACAAGTGGCTGTTGCTGATCTCGGTCTCCCTGGTAACATGTAATTAAAGAAGAAGTGCCATGTGGCATTATCACACTCTGAATTTCTTCACCCCTGCAAGCAGCACCCAATGACATGGCACTGGAGCTCCACTTTAGCTAAATATTACCGGGGCAAGATAGGAAAAACAGGTCACTGGCTGCCACACATTCCTCATCGCATGTTATTTGGCCAATGGTTGCAGCTCTGCGGATCAAGAAGAGCTCCACAAAGACACTCCTAATTGTGGCTTTCTCCATTTGCTCTCAGGAACATGAGACTGAATTGTGAAATCACTCATCTTTTTCATTCTGTCTGTTCTGGAGGGAGCAATCCAAGTTACGCTTGTTTGCTGAAAGGCAGAAGATATACCTGAAAGCTCTCCAGCCCTGCTGCAGCCAGCTGCAAACACTTGGTCCAGGATTTGGAAAACTACCACCCCTCTAGGCACAAGGCATCCATAAAACTGAAACTTATTGTACTCACACACCCCGGTGCCTAACCAGCTTTTTAAGAAGTTAGGGATAAACAAACCTGCCAGTTTCAGTTTCTCTCCCTTTTTAAGTTTTTCCATCTTTAAATTCAATTCACCACATTCCTGCACCAGTTTGCTTTTCTTTTTTAAGTCTATGTGAATATTCAGCAACATTTCTTCTCATATCTGTATGCAATTTTGCCTAGTTTTTGCAAGCTATTTTCTCTTAACATGAATCATTTTTGTGTGTTGTTTTCACTATATGCATTTTTACTTTCCTCTAATGTATACACAGGTGTTTGGGGGTTGTTGTTGTTGTTTTAAGAACTGCATTGCAAAATTCAGATAAGTGTGAATTTTGAAGGATAGCTACATTTTGGCTTGTTTTGGGAAGCACAAATAAGGTAGAGTTGCATTAAAATGCAAGCTGAAACAAATTTATGCCCCTGTCCCTAGTTATAATCAATTGCAGCAGCATAGGGATTCATGAAAAGGTGCAGAGATGCTGGCAGCCGTCTAAAGAAGGCGGCATATTGCAGGAGAGAAGTTCTAGGCACCTACTAATAGGACATGGACTGATGGTGAAACTGCATGTTTCCCCGCAGCTCTACTACTTCAGAAAAGCACCCCAAAGCAATTCCCCAAAAGCAAGATGGAAACACTGAGGCACGAATGGGACATCAGCCTCCTGTGCATATACACAAAGAGGGTGATGCCTCCAGGCAGTCAGGAGATGTGTGTAGACTGCTGTTCTTTATCTATTGGGTTTGGACCAGTCTGGCATGAGGTGGGTCATAGCAATGGCATCACAACGTTTGCTTTAAAAGAAAAAGAAAAGTAGAAAGATAGGGGCCTGGGAGCAGGCAGAGAAAAAATGTGGGTATATATCCACTCTAAATATTGGTGCCATTTCTGTACTAGTTATAACTTGTTAGCCTCTCCCCCTGCAAGCCTGGGAATTGCAGTTTGGCACAGGTGCTAAGAGAGATCTGTCACCGGCTGGTTCCCACTCCGAACTGCATTTCCCAGCGTTCCATAGGGAGAAGACGGTTAAGCCCGTAGACTCCTAAAGCAGTGTCAATAGATCCGGAGAGAGAAGGAGAAGGGGAATGTATGTGTTAGAAAATAAAATAAATGTGGGTTCCATGCTGCAGGTTGGGGTTAAGGATGCTTCTGAGGTGGGAAATGACTGGAGATTACTGGTGTGGATTTCTAACCAGGATTGCTTCAGTGCATAGCACTGGTTGAAAAGACTCTCTCCCTCACTCTCTTGCTGATCAGCAACCAGGGTCAACTTGTGTTTCATTGGGAAACCAAGGCCCCAGTGAAGTGAGAACAGCAGAAGGGTCTAGGAGTCTGAGCCCTTACAGTTTGACAGCACTTTGTATGCTTCCATTATCTCCTTGGACTTCTCTTCAGCTTCCTTTTTGTTATCTGGGTTTTTATCAGGATGCCACTTCTTCAGTTTCTCTCTGTACCTGTTCAGTTAAAGGAAAGGATGTAAAGAATTAGGTTCCAGGTGGCCTGTTTATTTTTTGAGCAATTCATCCTGATTTGTTTGCACAAAATTTGTGCAGAGGTTATACCACTCTGCCAATTGGTAATTATCTCCCACTTTCCAGTGCTTTCCCCATCACCAGGTTTGTTGTACAAGAGTACTGTAGTGCTCCTTGCTACTTATCACCCTGTACCCCTTCCTCACAGGTGGGTTATGTAGGTGCTATTTATTGCACAAAGGACATAAGATAGCATCTACCTGAATGGGTGAGAGATCTGTGCAAACCTCCTGACCCTCTGGAAACAACTTAGTCTGTTTGGGACCACCTGTTAACCACCTGGGCAAATATATATATTTTTGAATCTATTTCTGCAACTCAAAATCAAACACTTTGCCAACCCTAAAGAAGGAAAATGCTTACTTCATTGATTTCTGAAGGTATTAGAATTCAGTGCTTCCTCATTGCCCCAACATAACAAATCCCCATTCCTAGCCATTAAAAGTATATATAAGTATACTTGTGCATTTCATAATAGGTGACTCAGGATTCAATGCTGGCTTCTCTTTTGAAAACAGCACATACTCTTTTGTTATCTCATCTACACAACCCATTCATTCATTCATTCATTCATTTTCCCCTCCTCTCTGCCTTATACACACAATGTAGCCTCTCCCTTCCCTAGCTGCATTTACTGAAGCCAACAGAAGAGTTTCTCCAACCTAAATAAGTAATGGCGCAAAGGCATTTTTGGCAAGGGGGAAGGTTAACTTTTCCCTCCCTAGCTGTGACTCTGGCTTGAAAAGAAATCAATTAGGCTTGAAAACAAATCCTATTGGCTTCAGTAGGAAAGTCTTTTGAAGCCTAAATGTGATGCTGGGGATGAGGAGGGAAGAATGGAGGCTGTGAGCCAGACAGAGCTGCCTCAGGGCTGGCGGTTCCTCGGGCGAACGGAATGCTCTGAAGGCTGACTTACACCGTTTTAATGTCGTGATGCGTTGCCCCCTGGGGAATGCCCAGGACGTCATAATAGTCCTTCTCATCTTTTGTCTGTCCTGTTGAGAGACTTGGAGGGACACTGGGGTGTCTTGGCTGACCCATGCAGGGCAGAGACAAGGAGACGCCCTAAGTACCTGGCCCTGCAGAAGAGAAAGCAGAAGGAGAACTAGGCAGAAAGAGCAGGTTTACTGTCTTGGCATTAGTCTATAAATTATAAAACCAGCTTCGATCTTGGATCAATGCCAATTGTTTTAATTGGTTTAAGTTTGTTTTTATACTTGTGTTTTTAATTAAGAATTATTTGCATTAGATTGGACTGTTATAGGATGTGTGATCTTTGCTGTGTATACGCTCATATCTATGGTTTTAAACTGCTTTGTGTATAGCAAAGTAGAAAAGCGGTATACAAATGAAAAATTTAAAAGCCATTGGTTTAACTGGGTGCATCTGAGAATTAGTCTTTGCCTTTCAGGGCCACATGCATCACTACAGGAAACAGAGTATAAACAGAGTATACATTTCAATCAGTATCATACCACTTCATAGCTACAATTCATAGAGTTCCCAGGGAAGAAGAACTGGTTGTAAAACCACTCTAGTAACTGAAGCTCTGTGAAGAGAATAGAGGTCTCCTAATTACTCTCAGCGCCCTTAACAAACTACAGTTCCCAGGATTCTTTGGGGGAAGCCATAATGTTAAAGTGGTATATTAGTTCTGTAAATGTATGGTATGGATGTGGCCTAAGAAATGACATAGTTCCTCAGAGGGTAAGTGCTGTGCTATAGTTTTCTTCACTGTCAAATTAGCCGCATGTTTATATGCAGTGAATATTTCTTTTAGGCCACCAGAGCAAGCAACAAGATGCTTACACTTCACTGAACTGAAATGTTGCTTTAAAACAGAGTTCTCTAGCTGATGCCCTCCAAATGCTGATGAGTTCCAACTCAGTGGTCAGGGATGGGAAATACTAGAGTCCAGCAACATCTGGAGAGCACTAGCTAAATCGACCCTTTGACATGATTAGAGCCCAAGTCTATGACCTACTTGTGGGATAACCAGCCTCATATAACCAACATACATAAGTCTAATTAATGCATGAAGGAGTTAAGACCATAGAGTAAGCTGTCCTGCCAAGTTTAGTTCACTGTGGAAGGGACTAGGTAATCAAGCCTTTGTTCCCCTTCAGTCTTTCTGAGAAGCTCAGTGAGTGAAAAAGCTAACCGGGTTGCTACAGCTTAGCTGCATAGCTCTCACAAGCCACACTTTGAGTTCCTATACCAATAATTTAGGAACTTTCACCTCTGTAACTGACAAGTTTTACTGCCTGTGCAACTTTTTTTCTGAATGCTGGATGGAAAAAAGTACATGAACCAGATCTTTGAAGAATTTGTAAGTAAACCAATCTTAACTTACCAAACATGTGGCCGTTGGAAGTTTTGGAACTCACAAGGGCATATTTTAAAGTTCTAACAGGCTATACATCCACATTTCACTTTGCTGCATATTTTGTGATTTTAAATCTCTGCTGTGGTTCTCTCACCAAAGAGTATTTGCCCCAAACGTAGAGCTTGGCATCCAGAAATTCTCCTTTTATACCTATTTTCCCCCCTTGAACCAACAATACTTAGCACAGCAGTGACCCTGGCCTTATGTATCAAAGGCGATTGTTTTCAGGTGGCATAAAATGAGCTAGTCAACCCAGGATGAAGGCTTGGTGGGTAGTTCCACTAAGTATCTGAACAGCTGAAACCCAAGCCCTACCTCACAGTCTCAATGGATTTTTCCTGATGATTGACACATCCTTTGGTATATTCATTTTCCATGTAGGCAGAGCCCTAGTTACTCAAAACTGCTGCCCGGGGTAAGAAAAGAGGAGCTTGATTGTGATGTCAGGGGCTCTGCAACTTGCACTCATGATTTGCGGTTGGCTGGCAACAGGCAGTAGGAAGTATGGTGTAAGCTCCAGGGCATCCTGGCCCTTAGGCAGAACCTCATAAGTACGCACCAGCTGTAACAACCCAAATAGACATGCCACAGCCCATAAATGAAATGATGTAGTCTCCACATTTAAGACTGCAATTAATTTGTCAATAACTCAGGTTGCTATCTGTCCATGGACCAATTCCAAATAGCAAGATGCCATGGCAAAGATGGCGAGAAGCAGCATTCATTGGTTGATTCATTCGTTTTGTAACCAAAATAGTGATTCAGAAATGTGCTGGGGCTTAACTTTAAGCATTTTCAAACATGAACTTCGTTAAATTCCAAAACTTAAAGCAACTTGGTAGACAATTCACTTGAGAGGTGCCTGCAGATGTCAAAAACCAACCACAGCAGACATCAATCTATTTGCGAAGAATTCTCTAGCTCAGATGTCTACGTTGTTAATGAAAGTGCATACATGTGTTTGTGTATTAAATCTGTTTAATAAATTCATGTTGTGAATATCACTGTGTATTTAATTAAATATATTAAGTTTATATTTAAATAGATGTATTTAATTAAATTCATTAATAGTGCATATTAAGATAATATTAACTATATTATGAACACTTTACGATATGGAAATTTAATTCACTGTTTGGCCCCAAGGCTGTGTGTCACTCTTGCAGCCCATTTGGTCCGAGAGGTAAACCACCCTGATCTAGCCTAAAATAGTCTTTAAAAAAAAAAAAGACAAAAGCAACCCCCACTAAAAATGCCCCAAGCTACCTGGACACAGAGGTGGGAAGTGTGTCCCTTGTAATCCATGATGTCACTGATGCTGATAGGTACCTATGACAGTTGCACAACAACCTTAAAACACAGTAGCTCTGCTGATTGTAATGGAGTTGCTAGCTAGGAGGTGACTCATATTTCACCGTAACCTCCAACAGTGGTTTGAGAGAGCTTCATTAACATGTGACCCCAAAATTCCGGATGCCCTCAAACTGATGCCAAAGTTTTGTACTAGTTTTGTGCCGTTTTGTGCTGTGAACCCCGCGTTTTGTGCTGCCGCCCCCAAACAAGTAATTGACAAAGCAAATTGGGGTCACAAGTTGATGCCAAAAATTCCAACCTTGTCCAATCGACTCCAAACCAGTACCAAAACCCGGGGGCCACAAGGACACCCCAAAAGCCAACCACATCCTATAGGCACTAAACTGGTACCAAAGTGTTGTGCCACAAACCCCGCTTTCTGCGCAGCCCCCCAAACTGAACAACTGACACTCAAGACAGGAGTGTTCCTAACAAACAAACAATTTCTGCTCTGATACTAATCCATTTCTTTAAGATACAGGTGTTCCTGCTAAACCAGGAATTCCAGAAGAGAGCCACAAGGACCAAACTCTGCCCCTCCAAACCCTCTTGAACTCAACCTCAATCATCCTTGATTATGGATGGAAGGATCTGTCAATTTTATTTCAGTTTCTCCTTTTTTCTAATCTTAAATTTGGTTTTGCACATTTCTGCAGCAATCTTCAATTTTAACTTTTGAAAATCCTCATAAAAATTCAGGATTTTTAAATTTCTCCCAATGAACACATTTTTGTATGCAGTTTCGCCCAGTACAATGCATTTCTGCATGTTATTTTCCCTAATATATTCTTTTTCTTGCACACTTTTAATCTAATATATGCATTTTTTTACACAATGTTTGGTGGGAGAAGTGAATCACTCAATTTTGATATGAGCAAATTTTGAAGGGTGGTTGTGTTTTGGTTCTGATATTGTTCCAGAAAGTGTAAAATTGATAAATTTGGCTTTAATTGAGAACTAAATCCAGTTTCTTCCCATTCCTATCCTTGACCCATGGGCTATGCTGGCTGGGGCTGTTGGAGTCCAATATCATATAGAAGCCCACAGGTTAGCCACTCTTTCTCTACACATTTTTGTGGACCATAGTAAACACCCTCTACAGAGACCAGGGTTTCTTCGTGTCCTAAATTATTGTTCTCTTTATTGCCACGGATAATGACTCTGGATGCATGCTGCAATTGCCCAGACATCGTCAAAGCTGAAGGAAGTTGGACAGCTAAAAACTGCCAGAAAGAGGTTTGCTTGGAAGGTGACCTAGTGTGGCCTCTTCTTGAATGTCTTCAGCTTTGCCATTTAAAGAACTACATCTGTGAATGAAGATGCATTACATCTCTGAGGCAGCCCCCACCACAAGGCTGTAGGCCCCAGAGCCAGAGAAATCTTGACCATACTGCATTCTTTCGTCTTGAGGAACACAATTATCTCCTCCATGGCTGATCAGAAAAGAAAATGGAAACAAACATCACTGTTCCCAACCTTTATTAAACAGCCCATTGCCCTTTGCTAACCTCCGTCCTAATGGATCCCATAATTTTCAGTTCTCACTATACTGGTAAACAAGTAGACTTAGAGGACATGTTTCTGCCTGAGTCTTCTTCAACCATGGTGGAGTCGATTGGTGACTTGTGAGAGTGAAGCTATTCCCTTCGGCATGGGACTGTTTTTTTCTCCGCCTGAGGGGTTGCATTCACTACTGCATTGCCCCCTTCTTCCTTCTGCCCATCCCTCCTTGTTGTCATGACATATTTCTTGGCAGCCAGCCTCTCCCCACTCAGCAACTGCCTAGCTCCACCCAGGGTCCATTTTGCACCTAATTCTTCTTATCAGTGTCTTCAGTGTGTTTGTATCAGGCACACGTGGCAACAAGATCCTCCCGACTTGCCACCAATATATGGGATTTAATTCATGTGCATCATGCTGCTAGAACTCAGGGATATGGGATTCATCGTCATCCTCAGTCTGGAACTCATCATGAGACTCGCTGTCTGTGTCTTCTGCAGGGGACATATTTCCTGCTCTGTAGCCTTTATTCCTTTGGTTGGGGAACGCATGCCTGATGGTGCGCACCTCATAGATGGGTTCAGAATCGGAGTCATCAAGGTAACCAAACTGAGGTGCGGACCTGTATCTGTTGGGCTCACCATGATGCCCTCCAGCTTCTCTAATGGATGCTCTGTCAGTGGGCACACCTGCAAGAAAGGGCGAGACAGGTTAGACCAGAGGTTTTCAACCTTTTTGAGTCCATGGCTCTCTTAACCAACTACACTGAGGGTTCCCCAGCCTCCTCTCTTCTCCTGTCCTCTGGGCAGCTGCTGCTGCTGCTGTCCCTGATCTCTGAGTTGCCCCCCACCCCAAAGAGAGGGGCCTCCCAGAGGCACCATTTGCCTACAGAGCCAATACCCATGGCCACTGGCGGACGAAGGGGAGCAGGGGGCGGTCCGCCCTGGGTGCCATCCGGGGGGGTGACATCACAGCCGGTGCCCCGCCCCAGGGCGCTCGCCACTCGCCGTGCACCCCTGGGTTACGTATCACTCACCATGCACACCCCGGGATGCGCACCCCATGCCATGCACCCCCCCCCAATGAGTGCCATGCCCCCCACTGGCAGCGCGCCACACCCCCTGGGATGCACGCCAGCCATGCCCCTGGATGTACACCGCTCTCAATGCTGGAGCAGGTAGCTTCGCCACTGCCCAGGGCTGCTGCAATAAACAGCCATGGAAGCTTTTGGCAGGCAGAGATGCGAGAGAGCATTGGAGGAGGAAGGGAAGGAAAGAGGGATAGAGGCCAGTGTTGCCTGCGGCACCCTTAACCATCAATCAAGGCACACCAGAGTACCAAGGCACACTGGTTGAAAACCACTGGGTTAGATATATCAGTGCCAAACAAGGTCAGTAGGATCGGACATCCCATCCATGAAACTGCAAGACTATCTTGTCTGTGTCTCTCTGCATAGCTTAAATCTGCTTTCCATAACATGGTGGCTTTGAGCACTGGGGCACCCACAGATACATCTGCCCCACACGGGACCTGAGGCTTTCTTAAAAAGTCCCATTCTCTACTTCTGAACCTTACCATTAACAAGAACAGATTTAAGCTCTCCATCCTCTTCAACTTCTACTCGCTCCTGTCCATCCTCAACAATCCTGGGAAGGAGAGAAATGCTGAATAGGTTACGCTGCCAGCAGAGGAGAAAGCCAAACTCCTTCTGGCTTAATCAAATCCAATTGGCCTCCCAAACCAGGGATGAGAAATGGGTACCCTCCAGATGATGCTGAACTGCAACTCCCACCACCACCAACAACCATTGGCCATGTTGGCTGGGGATGATGAGGATGGAGTCTAACAACATCTTCTACATCTCTGCCCTATAAGCTGACAACTGGTTGTAGGAAGAAGTGGGAGAGTCAGCTGCTTTCACATCTAAGAAAGGTTTGTGTGACTAAAAACCTGGCTACATATGTGATGTTACTTTTCCCAGAAGTAAAATGTCAATACTGTAAATACTGTTATCATTTATAAGTGTAATATATAAGTTTATACTATATTTTATGTACCTTTTAAATTATTATTCTTTTATATTAAAAATTAATTTCAATGTATGTAACACTGCTCTAAAATAAAAAAAATTGAATGTATGGTTAAATGCATTGTACAAGAATTATGTATTAAAATGAAACAGGTACATTGCTTTTTTGTGTGTGTTTGTATGTCATACACACACACACACACACACACCATAAACATCCTGTCTTCAAGAACAGAAATCAAATCTGAACCTGGGTAGTTAATTAATATTCATATCATTACCTCTCAGAAGTTGTTAAATATATCTCTCACTCCAAAAACAAGCAGTTGCATATTATTATTATTTTAAAAAAAGAACAATGCACATAATTAATATGGTAATGATGGTCAAAAGGAAGAATTACAACAGTGAAATGTCAGATTTGAATTCTGCACTATCCCAATTCACAGGCTGGGTTTATACAGCCCATAAGTCTGTAACGAGTGCTGGCTCCAGGTTCTGGTGACCCCTTGGGCAAGGGGCCCTCAGTGAGCCCCTCTCCTCACCAAGGCACTGTTGCCCACTTACTTCTCCTCTCTCTCTGGGCCCACCCTGATCATTTGTCCACAGCAGAGTTTCCGAAACTTGGCTCTTCAGTTGTTTTTTAACTACAACTCCCATCATCTCTAGCTAGCAGGAACAGTGGTGGGAATTGTAATCTAAAAACAGCATGGGGAACCATGGTCAAGAGGAAGCTGCTGTTCCATCTCCTTGCTCCTGTCACAGCATACTTGTAGAGGGGCTAGTGAACATGCCGCAATAGCAAGGAAGAGGAGCAGGCCTCAGTGGCTCCAGAGACTGAGCAATGGGCCCCCAGAAGGGATGTGGGGCTTCACGGTAGCCCAATGACACCTACCCTGACACCTGCCCTTGCTATGGCTTGCCCCTTCTCCTCCTCCTGCCACAACCCACAATAGATCTTCTTGTTCTCTTCCCTGAGTGCCAATGCTTGCCAGCGTTTTATTTGTCCTATTCAAGAACCTTCAAGAACAGACTGACACATGGATACCTGTCAAGTTGCTGTTCAAGGCACAGGAACAGTTCTAGCGAGGAAACTGGTCACCCTAAGAAAACCATGTGACTTAGTGAGTGAAAGCTGCAATGGTTCAGTCATGGCTGTCCACTGGCCCACCCTCACCTTTTGGTTGTGATCTGTTTGCCGTTGACGAAATTCGTTGATGAAGAGTAGAAGCAGAACCCATTTCCTCCACCAGCACATGCACCAAATGGCATTGCATCTCCTGAAAATCAAGATGGCAACATCAGGCCTCAAGTACTTGAGATGAGAGCCAAGAGATACGCAGGTAGGAATACCATATTGTCTACTGACCAGCAGCAGCTGTCCATCTACTTTGGTGGAGTTTTCTACCAGCATGCCAGGAGCTCCTTTGGGGGCAGGGGAATAAGCATCATCCCAAATAGAAAGGACCTCTCTGTTGGTAGATCAGCACTTACACAACTTCAGTGGACCTTCAGCTCTCCTGGGCCTGGCCATCAGGCAGTTTGAGACGGCTTGGGAAACATCCAGGAGAGGAAGAGCCATAGAAAGGGTGGACCTTCCATCCTGGTAACTGCTGCATAGGGACAAGACCCACTGGTGTTGCTGAGGCCACTAGGCCAAGTGTATGTTCATTTCCTTGAATAAAGAGTCAACTTCACTGAAAACAGACATCTGATTATTTTAGTGATGACCTGCCTCTGTCTCCAGCCTTGACAGTTGGTTACTTGGAGTGAGATTTTTATTTTGCCTGGTTCTACCATGTGTATCTTGGCTCTCTCTCTTGAGTCACCTGAAACTATTTCTCCAGAAACACCTCTTATATAGCACTCCTTCTTTCCTTGTGGCAGGTTGTAGGCCAGAGAGATTATGTGAGTTGACAGGCAGGGAGTTAGACCAACTGACTTTTAGGTACCTTCCAGGCCTCTGAGAGGAATCACCACTTACCAAAGAAAGGGTCCCGTCCTCCAAAGAAGTCCCTGAAGACATCATGGGCACTGCGGAAGTGGAACATATAATCAGGGCTCATGTTGGTCCTAGATGATGCCCCAGGTCTACCTGAAAAAAGTTAAAAGGAAAGATATGTCAAAACCAGGTATTCTGGATATTTGATGAGGTGATGGGGTGTGGGACACAGGACCTGGAAGTTGTCAAAATAGAAATTTCTTTCCCCGTATCTAGGTGCCCTGGAACCAGAATGCAAAAGCCAAGAAGGACGAAGATTGTTATAGGGCATTGCTGTATACAACCCCCTTTGAACCTCAGCAGATGAGCTCACCATGAGCAAGTACGGTCAGGACAGTTTAATTTAATGTTGGGGTGGCAAACTTGTGTCCCTTCAGATGTTGCTGAACTACAACTCCCATAATCCCTGACCATATTTACTAGGGGCGATGGTAACTGGAGTCTAACCAAGGGCTACAGGTTACCCACCCCTGATTTATAGAAACACAAAGTAAGGGTGCAATCCAACCAATGCTAATTTCAATGGGAGAGAATGAATCACATGCTTTGCTCTCCTACTGAAACCAATAGGATTCCGAAATTGTGCCCCAGGTATGTAAGCACTGGGCTTTTGAATAGACCCAATGTTCTGGGTGGAACCAGAGACAAACATATTCAAAGCTGAATCCAGTACTACACTGTACAGATTTGCTCATGGTCATCTAAATTCCTATTATTATTATTATTATTATTATTATTATTATTATTATTATTATTATCGCCACCATTATTTATTTGTATGCCACTTTTCCATGCTGAACCATCCTCAAAATGGCTCACATCAAAAAGTTTATGTAAGATAATTCACTAACAATTACAATACATATCAAAATTTAAATAGTCATATAAACAATAGGCTAATGAAAAAAATCATGTTAGCAAATATGCATTAAAATTAGTCCATTGATAGTTCATAATAAGGTCCAACAATAAAATACAAGAACATAATCCAGATAACAGCAAAAATAATATAATGGTCATCTAAATTCCAATTCAGAAACTAAAGGAGCAGAACTTCCACTGACATTATTTGACATTTGTCCCCAGTACTAAAACGGCAAATGTTTGGGTAAAAATGCCTTATCTATTCTTTACACATTGCACATTCTGGATATCACTCTGTCAATCCTGAGGCCAAATATAAGTGGTAGCTTTTAATTGCCCTGTGACTGACCAATGTCCACCCCAAATGAGACTGTGTAGAGATCTTTCACCCTCACCCTACAGCAAGGTGTAATTTACATGTTGAGTGTAGTTGTGTGACCATTTCCTCCATTTTTTTCTTCCTTAACCCAAAGCAATCTGGGACGAACGGCGCTTGGAGTGAGAGAGGCTACTTTGCCCTTTCCTCTTCTGTTATTTACCAGCTCAAAATCACACATACACATAATACAGACTTTTTGCCAGGAGGAAAAAGGCACAAGAACCTTACAGCAATCTCTCCTCAGACACAATCTATCCCAGGTTGCTTTAAAGTGAGTAAATAATTTTATACCATTTTTATCCCACTCTTCCTCCCAAAGGTGCCCAGGGCAGCAAACAACATTAAAAACAATAGTGTGTTTTTTTAAATATAAAACCAAAACATTCCCATAGCTAACTTCACATTAACAACACACAATATCTTTTACAAAGGAAAGAACCATGGAACTAGGTTAAATATGTTGCTTGAGTCATCTTATCTTCTGTGATGGAGAAGATTTTTCCTGGACTGCCTATCACTTACCTCTTCCCAGTAGCCCATCCTTACCCCAACGGTCATAGATGTCACGTTTGTTCTCTGAAAGGGAGAAAGATAAGAAGTCAACCAACCCGCCATCCGATCTCAGAGACTGTGGTTTCTAACAGCAGTCTGGCATGCCATGCTGGATCTTGAATAACAGGTGCATCACCTGGAAGCGGAAACCGCTGTAGGCGCATCTAGGCTGTCAGCATTTCACAGGAGGGATTCAAGCACATACAAGAACTTTAGGTTTGTGTGATTAAAAAAGATGAAAGGGCTCCATCGCTCCACCAGCACAACAAATCCACGAGAAAAACCAGGACTTTTTGCGGTTAGGAAAGTGATGGGGAATTGCATTGAGAAGCATGAGATGAACAAAGGATGAATGGACAGGTGTATCAAATGATGAATGGGCAGAATTGTCATATAACTGTCCCATAAACAAATTGGAATAAATGCTCAATAAAGACCAGACATAGTCTAACCACTGTGTAGGCTTTGTGCAAGCAAATCTGGATGGATGCTCAATAAATAGTCCATTTGGAGGAGCCCTGCTTCTGCCAGTGTTCTTCCCAGGATAGGATATAGTTTGAAACTTGAAAATGCATCTTTGCCACAAAATAGCCAGGACAGATTAACCATGGCAAAATAGATTATAGGTAATGGTATATTGAACAGGGTCACCAGACTATAGAGCGTGTGATAACCAACCACCACCTGAGCCCAGAGGATATTAGCATCAACAGAGGATATTCCATGCAGCAATTGGGGCCTTGGTGTATTATTGTCACTTTAAGGTACAGGTGGAAAATACCAGCTTCCTTGAAATGAACAAGAGATACTATCAGAATCAGATTAAATGGTGGAATTAGTTACAATCAACCTTTTACTGCAGAGAAGACATTTTCAGCCAGCAGTGTGTCAAGTCTCTAAGAGAGGGCAATAAAGTAGGGGGGGGCACTGCTCACATACAATTTCTGAAAGCTCTGAAGGCCACTTCACACACACACCCTTCACAGGTAAGGGGGAAACAATGGCCACCACAGTATGGGGGCAGCCCAATGCATGAAATCACACTAAGTCCTTTGGGGGGGTGCCTGTGCATTGTATAAGGTAGCATTAAGGACCTACATGAATGTGCCAAGGATAATGAGTGAGGAAAGGCCTGTAGTTATTGGGGTCTGCCTGTCTGTGTTAGCATTTTGCATGTAACAGGTGCCAGAATACACTGCAAACCTTTGATACATTTTGCACATCTTTTGAGCCTTTTTGTGTCCTTTTCTTCCTGGTCTCTCCTTTTAATGATGCATTGAGGGCTTATCTACAATTATCTTTTCCCCGCTCTTTCCAGGCATGGTCCATGCTTTAAAGCTCCGTGTCTGAGCACCCTCCTTTTTTTTCTTTTTTTCTTTTTGCTCTGAATCCACTGTTTAAAGCTCAATCGGAACAAACAGCAATCTGCTTAAAATCCGAATTGACGTTTGCTCCAACTGAGTGCTAAAGAGCAGGTTTTTGTGAGGAAAGCTCGGGGGGGGGGGAAGCCCCCACAAATTGCTACACTTAGTCCCCAGTAGGTGCAGCAGTGTGCCAAGTGGTTTTGCTTTCCCGTTTTGGCCTCCAAGTCATCAAATGAATTTGCTTGGATTTCTTGTTTTAAGCAAAATCCCAATCTTTGCTCTACCACATACTTGCATAGGAAACATGCAACTGGTAAAGCTCTGATCAGGAGGAGGAGAAGTGCTGCACAAGTGGCAGTGATGAGACAGGGTTGGTGAGAGGTTGAATACTTACTGTCTGAAAGTACTTGATAGGCTTCTGAAATCTCCTTGAATCTCTGTTCTGCAAATTGCTTGTTTTCTGTGTTTTTATCTGGGTGCCACTTTAGAGCTTTCTTCCTGTATCTTTATGGTCCCCCAGAAAACACAATGGATGATAAAAGTCAGTATCCCTGTGACCATTTCTGCTACTACAGATTTGTGTATGGTTAGCCATATTTTTCCTGACACCAGGGCAAGGAAGGGAGCAGACTCCTGTCCCTAGTCTCCATTTCTTCCAGATGCAAAAAAGACTTCGACTTTCCCTCAGCAAGCTTCTCATTACTTCATGGCATGCACTATGGCCATCCAAACCATACTGGTCTGTCTCAGCTTATGTGAGGGAATATTCTATGAAACTCCTGTATAGATGGCACCACACACCAGGGCGAATTGCCCACATGACATCACAATCTTCTCAGAACTGTTGTGGGGAAAGAGACACCTTTTCACACCTATGCTAAGACTTCCTACAGATATTCAAATTCTGATGTGTCAAGAAATGACCAAAAAAGTCAGCTATCCCATTCCAACGTCACCACGGATTCTGTGGGACGATCAGCTGAAAGAGTTCAACTCTCAGGAACTCTTGACACGGATCTTGGAGCTGCCAGAACTTAATTGCCCCGCAAATGGAAAACCTTAAGGGTCTTGTGTTAGCTGGGGGGGGGGGACCCTCATAAATTACATGTTGGCAAATGCTTGGAGGATCCTGAAAAATTATATGCTGTTTGACGGAGTTTTATTATATATACAACAAATACAGACACACTAAACAAAAAAAAACAACCTGCCCTCAGCAAGCCTCTCATACAAGAGGAGTCAGGGAACCAGCCCGATTATCAGACAGTGAGGCAGCCTAATAATATAATGGTCCAGCAGTAGATTCTGTAGTACAAGGGTAGCAAAATATGAATATTCAGTGGTATTATTCTTTCTTGTGGTGATATATTTTCCAAATGCATGTTTGGGCTAAGGAATTCAGCAGAGTGAAGTAGCTGCTTCATGTAGAAAATGCTGGCTTGGATGGTATGAAGAGTTTTGGAGGACTGAGCTGTGCCAGGAACTAAACCCTGGCATAAGGTTTGAGCCCTGACATTGGAGTAGGTTCTGAGACTAAGCCCCAGTGAGCCTTGTATCAAATTTTTATGGTGAGAGATAGAACCAGGGTACTAGTGCTATTGCCTAAATAAAGGAACTCTCAGCCTATTCAGGTGAGGTACGTGAACATTGCAGTAGGAATCCTTTTAGAAAAGGCCCATTATCCTTTGTGTAAGAGAATCCCAGAACAATGGAATCTGGTCATCCAGTCCAACCTCCTGCTCAGTAAAGGATTTGCAATGCAGGAAGGTGAATCTTCCTTTCATGGAGGTTGAAATTTACAGCATGTTGTTGTTTTTTTAAGTTGTGTTTTTTTTAAAAAAACTCTGTTTTTTGGGGGGGGCTGCTGCTTGATTTAGCAGGGCATCCTTTTCATCCATCATTTTTGTTGTTGCTGCTGTTGATTTGATCTAGCTGATTAATCAGTTAAATGTTGCAACCTCCCCTAGACTATGCCTAAACAGATGCCTGATCTCTAGAATAAAAAAATAACCGGCACCTAGAGCCCAAACATCTCTTCCTTCCTTGACACCAAAAGTATAGCAAGAGATGAATGGTAATTTAATAACTACCTTCCAGACCCCATATTGGCTGAATGCCTGAGAGGGCAACATCTCTCTTGAGAACATGGAAGATGGTAATGGGGTGGACATGGGGAAGAGGCACTTACGCTTTTTTAATGTCATCCAAGGAAGCATTCTGGGGGAGACCCAGAGCTTCATAGTACTCGACCATGGTGGATTGATGTTTCCAGCAGAACCAGTGAGCAGGATGTAAACACAGAAAAAAGCAGCCAGGTGTTGATTATTGTCTCTGGGTGTCAACCAATGTCTTTGGGTTCTCAACTGAGGTTAGAGGTGGTCATGGCCATCCACCAGGCTGGGTAACCCCATGCGGAGTTGCAAAAGGCAGTGGTGTGGACAGCTGACCCTACGGCACATGGAAGAGAACTTATACCAGCGGGATGTACATTAGCATCTCCCAAATCACAAAGAAAAGGCAGTTGTGGAGGAAGGAGAGCTATGTACTTTTATACATTTTTGTCATTTTCCTTGACTCATATAAAGCCATACTGCCTTCATATAAGCTGAAGATAGTAGCAAAACTACAAGCTTTAGAGTTTTTAGCTGTTCAACTCTAGTTTGTCTCTCCCCCCCCCCTTAGTTTGTGTTATCTTGGTAGCCTTACCTCCATAGACTTAAATGTGTAGTAAAATGCCTGTAGCTATGCAGGGAAGGGCCACGGCTCAGTGGTACAGCCTGTGCTTTTCACGTGGAAAGTTCAGTCCCAGGCATCTCCAGGTAGGCCTGAGAATGTCCGCTTTCTAAAACCCTGTTGCGTTGCTGCCAGTCAGTGTACACAACAGGGAGCTAGATGGACTATTGGTCTGACTCAGTAAAAGGCAGTTTCCTATGTTCCCTGAGGTTTTGCTCCTGTGTGAAAGCTGGTTGATCTATTCCCGTTAGTGCAACTATCACCCGTTTCAGAAAATGCCATTGCCATGAACTATAAGTGGCTGGCACTGTGAAAAGTTTAACCTGGAGCAGGGAAGGGGGAACCTGGAGCCCTTTAGATTCTGGACTCCAGGACTATCAGCTGTCATCAGCATGGTCAAACAGTTAGGGATGATGGGAGTTGGAGTCATACAATATCTGAAGTGCCACACAGGTTCTCCACCCCAGTTCTAGAATTTAGAGATGTGTGGTTCTAACCGGTACAACTCACTATGTAAGCTGAAACAGAGAAAAACCTGCCAGGCTGCATCAGAACCTCATAGCCCCATGTGATTTGTCTTTGCCAAGGAACAGTATCAAGGGCCCCAGAAGAATGGAAAGACCTCTGCTCTTGGCAAATGTAAAAGAACATTCTTTGTTTAAGGACAGCGTCACCACTCCACTACCAGTTTCCTTCTTCTCACAGTGACCTACCCGCTGTAAATCCCCACCCCATTCGCAACCTGACTAGGCCTACCTTATTGTGAAAGGATGAACTGTCCTGGCTGCATGGTGGGCACAGTTCTAAGGTCCTGCAGGTGTCCGTTCGCACCTGCACAGGCCCAGTTGCTGCCAGATAGGAAGGGACAGGGAGAGGAACTCTGCAGCAGCCTAGCATCCAATTCCGTTGCTGATTAACAGCAGCAGCCAATGGGATGCTCCAGCCAATTATGATGTCATCTCTTTGTATTTTTCACTTGGGAGATTATAAAATTAACCACACATGAGACGGAGGAGGAAGAAAGAGAAGAGTGCCCTTGGCCCATGTTGCTGATCTTGCATAATTATGATATCCATAATTATGAACTATTATATCCATAATTCTTATTCCCTCCCCCCCACTCATGCCTGAAAGGCACTGGCAGGCAACAGAAGTACTTCCAAGATGATGCTAGTCATGAGGACCAAAGCAAAGCTTCCTAGAGTGGGTGCTTCTGTATAACAGCAGGAGAAGATGGTGCTACTCCCTAGCCAATTTCTCCAGGAAACATCTGCACAATCCACCTGCTACGTGTCATCATGAATTTCAACACTGCCACCCCATTGTCACCCTCCATTAGGGTTGTTGGGTTCCAATTTCAAGTTTCAGAGCATTAGATGTCTTCTGGGGCATCCAGAAACAGAACCTTCGCTTTAATAAAAGCAGGAGGGGAGATGGTGGTTCAAATCAGAGTGATGACTATGATGGGAGAGTGGAGCATAATCTTCCCTGCCTGCAATCTTTTTCAATGAAAGTAGTGACACAGGCAGCTGCACACCCAGCTGCTATTTGCTCCAATCAGGGAAATATACAGGTGCTATACCAGGTGGCAGGGGTGTGGTGAGGGAAATTTTCTTTAGAAAAACTGCATGAGGAGAAAATGTATTCTTAGGAGTTAGTGAGGGAGCAGGGGTCCCCCATATCCCTGGGTGCCAGATTTCCCCCTCTAGATTATTGGGTGCTGGGGTTTAATCAGAGCTGACAGGCTGAGCTTGCTTTTTTGACAGAGGGGCAGAGGGAGATGGTGGTCCTGCCATTAAGCCATCTACAAGAGACACAGGTAACTGAGGGGGAGGTTGCCAGGGTAACATGAGCATGGTGTCACACAGGAAAATTCTCCCCTTTTAAAACTAGGCTTGGAAAAGCAGGGAGAAGGGGAGCAGTTGGTCGGCAAGGGGAAGGAGAAGCAGGAAATAGGTAGAACTCCATGCAGAGGCTGAAGGAGAAGCATTCTGGCAGGCTGGGACAGAGGCATGGGAATGGTTTGAAGGATTCCTTAGGCTCCAATGCTGCGCCGCTGCAGGGAACAAACCCCTCTTGAGATGCGAATGCTCTAAACTCTGCATTCCCTCCATTGAACGCTTCCGGTGTAAATACGGTATGTGTAGAATAAACCATATTTGTTAAAGACAGAACAGACTCCTCCACACCTTGATTCCTTGGAATCTTGCTACCTATTGCTAAGCAGAGATTGGGGGTCAATATTGTAACAATATGTGTGTTTTTCTCCTTTTTAACTGCTCGACCAGCTGCTGTAAATTTGTTTAAACAGAGAGAGGGAGAGAGATCCCACATCTTTCACATCACATACCGTTTGACTCTTTGGAATCTCCAAGGCAAAGAGTAAAATCTCAGGCTGAGGCTCCAGCACACAAATAGGGATGGGCTATTTTCTGCTTTTTGGCATATTTTTTTCTGTTACCACCTACCCACGCCCCATGTCTATCAGGTTCTGCACATCTACACCCACAGCAGAATCAAGCAGCTGTCTCAGAGGTGGGAAAGTGGACTGAACCACCTCAGAATGCAGATGGGGTGCCATTTTTTAATGGTTTACCCTGTTTGAAAATGAAAACCACAGTGCCCTGCATGTAGAAACTAAACTGTTTTATCAATGAGTATGGTTCTAATTCTGTCTGCTTCCTTTTCCTTGTCTTCATTTTCTTATTTCAGGAAGCTTTCCCCCACCCACCTTTAGTTGAAGCAATACAGCTGCTCAGACCCCAGTATCTCATAGACCACTTCTCCCCATATGAACTGACCTGGACCCTGCAATTGTCATCCTTCTGTGGGAAATCCAGAGGGTGGCAACATGAGAATGGGCAAGTAGTTCAGAGAAAGTTCAGAAAATCCCAACCACTGTGTGATATAAAAAAAGGTAAAGGTACCCCTGCCCGTACGGGCCAGTCTTGACAGACTCTAGGGTTGTGCGCTCATCTCACTCTATAGGCTGGGAGCCAGCGCTGTCCGCAGACACTTGCGGGTCACGTGGCCAGCGTGACATCGCTGCTCTGGCGAGCCAGAGCCGCACACGGAAACGCCGTTTACCTTCCCACTAGTAAGCGGTCCCTATTTATCTACTTGCACCCAGGGGTGCTTTCGAACTGCTAGGTTGGCAGGCGCTGGGACCGAGCAACGGGAGCGCACCCCGCCGCGGGGATTCGAACCGCCGACCTTTCGATCGGCAAGCCCTAGGCGCTGAGGCTTTTACCCACAGCGCCACCCACGTCCCTACTGTGTGATATACCCAACACATAATATAGGATCCATAGTTGTGTTCATGGTACAGAACGTGGTACGTAACCCCTGCTGTTCCAATGTCGGAAACAATGAGATGTGCAGGGCATCCAGAGGTTACACCAGTGGTTTTCATCCCATAATAGAACCACAAATCATTACATTAATCCACCCCCTCCATCCACCCCCACCCCCACTTATCCATATTCCAAACCTTTCCTTTCAATCTTTGACAGTAAACAGAAAATGCTTTTAATTTTGAAACAGAAATGGCCTCTAATGTCAGCAAGCTATGCCAGCGAAGTGTCCAATGAGCTGCAGATGTGGTCCATTTACAAACGTTTTTCCAAATTGCAACACTTGGGATTTGCTGGCACACAATCTGAAACATAGCACCACCTGTTGGCAGTACCTTCCAGGACCTTGCAGGCTAGTCTCAAGCAACTTCTATGTCCTTGGCTTTTAAATGAAATTACAGCAGAACACAACCTGGAAAATTTTTCACTTCCACCCTTTATTATGCATCTCTCCAGCTTCCGGGGATTTATAAGGTTCTCCTTGGTCTAGGAGTTATAGGAGCAGCTGGAAGGGGAGGTCAGGGGAGAGGAGAAACTGCTCCTGCCAGGCATCCTATTTACTCTGCCCAGCAGCCTGCTGGAGATATCTGGGAGATGAGGTGTCATTCCCCCTCCTGTCCAGTAGGCCCCTCTTGGGATGTGTGCATGGATTGCTCTGCCGACGCATGGATTCCTGTCTCCTCTGGGCCAGTTGGAATGGTCTACAAATATATGGTTTCCACACAGGAAAGGGTTGCCTCCACTATGCAGCTGCCTCACCCCTCTCTGAGGCGGGTTGTTGATGTTTGGGAGCTGGCTTATACTGCTTGCCCACTTGTCTCCTTCTGAAACGGGCTCTTTGGAAGGCTGGTGCCCTCTGCACAAAAGCTTCCTCGTTCCGTCCAGGAATTTCCTCATGCCTCCCAGAAGCCCTTCCGAGCTCTCCGCTGGCTGCTTCCTGGCTCCATTTGGTCCCTGGCCCTGCTCCTCAGAAGGCACAGCTGGCGGAGTACTTCCAGTTGTCACCCTAAGGGAGGCGGGTGATGCTTCATTGAGACCCGAAGACGGCCTGCTTCCAGAAGCCAGCCTGTATCCAGCAGGTCCTTGAGCATCTTCAGCATCTCCAGAAGATGGATCCAGAGGGTCGTGGGACTCACCACATCTGGGATGTGAGATGCATTCCCTCTGAGGGTTATTCCAACCCTCAAATTCAGGAGTCGGGGCATCTTTAAGCTGCGATTCATTCTGCTGCGGGGGCCACTCATACACAGGTGAGCACTCGCATTCATACGGAGACTCGTACACCGGGGAGTCCTTGCAGGTATAGTGCGTTTCATATATTGGAGGGGTATCGTAGCCGTATTGCCATTCATACACAGAAGAGTCGTCGAACCTGTACTGAGACTTTGGTCCAGAGGTCTCATATATGTACGGCGAATCAGATGGAGAGATGTCATCATCGTACTGTGACTCATAAATGGGGGAGTATCCGCAGCTATACCGAGGGTCATATATGGTAGAAAACTCATACGCATTTTGCGACTCGTACACAGGAGAGGCTCCATTTTTCTTCACAGGAGATGAGCACCTGGAAGGCATCTCGTAAGCTGTGTAAGAGCTGCATCCATACTGCGGTTCGTACGTGGAAGACGAAGGATAGGCTGAAGGCACCTCATCTTTCACCACCTCATAGACTGCACATGGGTTCTTCCACCTTTCGTAGGACTCAAATCCCCCAAGAGCCTCATCATCTTCATCATACCCCGGCCCCAATCCATTTCCATCATTCTCCTTGTATTCTGGGACCGACTCATACTCCGTCTGTATTTCACTGCCCACTGCTTCTATGTTGTTGCTTTCGTTTTCACCTACAATGACCACAGAAACAAAAAACGTTGGGTTATGAAAAACGAGCAAGGTCCCAAATAAAGAAGAATGGCAACTTAAGCTGACGGAATATGCACAGCTTGCAGACTTAGCCTATAGAATAAGAGAACAAGAAGAACATATGGTTAGAGAAGATTGGAAAATATTTATTGAATATATGGGGGGAACTGTGTACACTTGAAAATGCTGGCAGCATTAAGATAAATTCAACAGTGTAAATAAGTTTTGATGGATGTAATAATGGAATACTGAATGGTTTAGTTTATGTAAACTATGCAGGGATTTATGATATGCAGAATGAACCATGGAAAGAGAAGAAGGGAAATCATTGATATTTTAAGGATGTTTAAATGAGTATTCTAAATTGTAAAACAGAAAATCTAATAAAAATTACATATATATATAAACCCGTTGGGTTATTTCTTTTTAATAAGCAACTCATTTCCCAAGACAAGGTTCAGCACTCCTAATACTTCCACCGAGAGAAAGGGCACCGCAGGTGGGGAACAAATTTCCATCTAGACCAGGGATGGTGTTGGTGGACTACAACTCCCATCATCCATGCTGGCTGGGACTGGTGAAGGTTGAAATCCAACAACCTCTGGAGAGCCACAGGGTAATAATCCCCGAACTAGACAAGTCCCCAGCACTAGGAAGTAAAAAAGCCTGCTTTTTTAATTCATTCATTCCCATATCAAGAAAGAGGCTTACTGATGCTGAGGTACTTAACTAAAGAGTTGGAAGAACTCAGTCATGGTGGGCGAACACTGGAATGGTTTCCAGTCACAGAATCCCAGCACTTGCCCCTATACATAGTTTTGACATAACTTTTTCATAAGACCAGTATCTGCTCTAATGACCCATCATTATTTCTAAGATGAACCGAGAACATATCAGAAAGCGAGCCACAGCCTTTCCCAACCTACTGCCCTCCAGATGTTACTGGACTGCAATTCCCATCAGCTCCAGACAACATAGCCAACAGTCAGAGATTACGGGTGTCATGGGCCCCATGCTGCCAGCCAGGATGAGACGGGAATGCCAGAGAATGATCCAGAAGTCGGAGTGGAGAAAGTTCAGGCAGTGACTTGGGAGAGTGTCTTGCCCCACTGTTTGCAGATGTCACAATAAGGGAGAGGAGAATGAAGCTACCAGAGTAGCTGAGGAGGCAGCTGGCCAACCAGTGGAGCCAGGTGAAGCCGAGGTGGAGGAAGAGTCAGTGTTGAACTCGGATCGCATTGCCAAAGATGTGCCATTGTATGCACCTGCATGGACAGCTCCTTCTCCCTGTAGGAGCGAATGCTCCCAAACTCAATCTTCTTGCTTGGAATGATAATAGCATGAATGACAGGCGCGCACACACTTTAAAAGTTGAACGAGAGCGTCATGTCAGTTGCTGGGACAATGCCTGTGCTTATGCCTATTATTGTGTTAGAAAGATGTACTCTGTACTTTGAGCTAATGCTGAAACCATGTGCTGATTTCATAAATCAACTTTCAGATTTCCCCGGGCTGAGAGAGTCTGAGTATTGTTTCCAAAGGTGGGAGCCGTGACAATGAACTTTACAGTGCTTAAAGGGTGGTTCATTCCTGCCCCTTTACTTATGGAGAAGAGGGTGTATAATCCACATGAGGATTTGTTGGTATAGTACAGTGTTAAAGCGGGACGCAGGTGGTGCTTTGGGTTAAACCACAGAGCCTAGGACTTGCCAATCAGAAGGTCGGCGGTGGTGCTTTGGTTTAAACCACAGAGCCTAGGACTTGCCGATCAGAAGGTTGGCGGTTCGAATCCCCACGACAGGGTGAGCTCCCGTTGATTGGTCCCTGCTCCTGCCAACCTAGCAGTTCGAAAGCACGTCAAAGTGCAAGTAGATAAATAGGTACCGCTCTGGCGGGTGTAGGAATGAAAATCACGACAGACGAGTAGCAGGTGCCATGCGAGAGGCGTCTGCCGGGGCAAGCCCCGGGAACTCTCTTTTATTGAATATTACAAGCATTGGCACAGGTGTGCTTGTGGCTGATTGGTTGATACAAACACAAAGCAACTTGTTGCTGATTGGTTAACATAAGTACAAGGCGGGAATTGCATATAGACATTAATCACCTATAGATTAAAGGCTAGGAAACGGAGGCTGGAACTAGACAGGCATGAAACCTCCTAATTAAATTATAACTAAAGATTGATATAGCATGACTAAAACAATTACTAATGATTGATCATAACATGAAAAAATATAATAATCGAGTTCCATAGATGTGGTCAGCTATGCATTGAGAACAGGTCATCATGAACTTAAGATGAACTGAGCAATGAGGGAATGTCTTGGTATCTGGAACAGGTTGGTACAGTGTGTGCAGAAACAGAGAAAAGATTATAAGCGAGACTTCCCAGAATGCCAGAGAAAAGAAACAATACTTCCCATAGCAAGACTTCCCATAATGCCACAGTTATGCGCAGAAAGAGAACTTCCCTTTAGGCGGGAAAGTAAACGGCGTTTCTGTGCGCTGCCCTGGTTCACCAGAAGCAGCTTAGTCATGCTGGCCACATGACCCGGAAGCTGTACGCCAGCTCCCTCGGCCAATAAAGTGAGATGAGCGCCGCAACCCCAGAGTCGGTCATGACTGGACCTAATGATCAGGGGTCCCTTTACCTTTACAGTGTTAAAAGATGATAGTTTAATTAACATCAAATACAAAAGTGCAATCTGTAGCCAGGACAAAAAGACTCAGGCCTCATACTTTCTTCTGTACCTGCCTGTGAATAACAGGTTGCTCTGGAATAATTCCGAGCTCTATGAACTTTATTGTGGCCCCAAATCATTTCTTCCTACCTGAAGCCTCAGCAGATTTTATCTCTCTATCATCCTTAGCTTCTACTTGTTCAGAATCTTTATCTGCAGACCTGGAAAATCAACACACTGGAGTTACCCAGTGGAAAGCAAACAGATGGACATCCTTTCCCCATCTACCACAACGATGGCTGCTTTAAAAATCTATCAGTGCCCTTTTTAGATTCTGGACACATCTAGGAGATATGGGGCTATAGCTCACGTCTTCCAGCTACTACCTAGCAGCAAAAGGCATGACACCACCATACTCACTGTTTTCACATCCCTTGCAAGCAGCAGCAGCAAATGAAATGAGGGGGGAACAGGGGAACTCTGAGCATGATGACATATTGTCACATGTCAGCTTTTACCAGATCCTGAGGTGGGGGGGGGGAGAGACACCTATCGGAAATGCAGATCTATATCTGTATCTGTACATGGCAGAGCCATGTATCCCCAGCGCAACCCAGCAACCCAGATGCTTAGAAGGTTGAGGTAATTTTCATCTGCTTTAGTATTTTAACTTTTGTATCTTTTCAAATATGGTTGTGATATAATCAAGCAGTGTACAAACTTTATGAAATAATATAAAAAAGGATTTAGTTCTGTCCTTCAGATTTGTTCCATAAAAGGATACAACTTTCTGGGTCCTTTTTGGCTTCAGGCCTGCATAACCCTTGGCATCTCATTGCCAGATGCTGGGGAGAGAGGTTGACTAGGTTTTCTGAGGGCTTCCCAGCTGGGAGTTCCCTGCTGATAGGCTAATGCTGGAAATGACTTGAGCTTGCTGTGCACGTGCACCTCTGCTTGAACCACTGCTTAGCTCTGTTGACCAGCAGCTACTAGGCCATCCCACCTCTGCTTCCCCTTGTATTCAGGGACAGCAGAGGCACAACTCATACCTTTTCCTGCTTATTATGTTTCTTAAACTGAAGACTTTGGGATCAAGAGAGAAGAAACATAGTGATCTTTTGGGTCCAAATGTTATTGAAACACCTGCAAAAGAAGATGACAAATTCATTGCTGGGAACCAATGCTAGCAGGCAGCTGAGGTTTTCACTGTGCTACTGTCCAGTTGCCAGTCATCCCTGCATCCCATCAGATAGTATCCTCCAAAGGATGGTTATCTCTTTTTCCTTCAGGACAACCCCTGCCCAAGGCAGTTTGCCTTGTGGACTACAAGTGACCCTAAGCCACTCTGTGTCAGGCCTCTGAGAGTCTAGCCTTGATGTTTGAAAGTACTTAAAGGGATGTGCTCTTAGTCACCCAAATCAGAGCTGGAAAAACCCCTTTTATGTTCTTAGTGTATGTACCTAATCTTCCAGTTTGAACTCTGAAGCTAGTTTTCCTCTGCCTATCCAAGACCACGTGACAATGGAACTCAGTGCAAGCTCACACCTGTAGGGGAAAGTTTACCTGAAAAAGGATCTCAGTGCTGCATATTCACACACACACACACACACACTCCACACACATGGAATGGGGACTCACCCAGTCCTCTGCTGCTACTAGGGGACTGGCTAAGAGACTGGAGCACAATGGTCTATCCTATCTACAAGATGATACCTTCCCAATTCTATGTTTAAAAGCTGGCTAGACAGGCAGTTTAATCCTGCTGCAATGCTGGTGATGGGACAGAGTCCTCCTCCACACCACACCCTCCAACATTTCTCCGATGAAAATTGGGACGTCGCATTCCATAATGATAATTTTACTATTTATACCCCACACATCTTACCTAGCCAGCCCCAGACACTCTGGGCAGCTTCCAACATATATAAATACATAATAAAACATTAAACATTTTGTTTTAAAAAACTTTCCTATATAGGATTCCCTTCAGAAAGCTCAGGGGCTGGATAACTCCATACCCTCCAACACAATTTCCAATGAAAATATAGACATACTAAGGAAAAGTGGGACATTCCAGGATCAAACCAGAAACAGGGATAGCTTCTCTAAATCAGGGATGTCCCTGGAAAATAGGGACACTTGGAGGGTCTGCCACCCCCGAGGGAGAAGGCTAACAGAGAGGGTGCAGGCCAGGCCATGCAGAACACAGCTGGTCCACTCTCTGCCCAGAGGCAGCTCTCACTCTACCTAATGATAGGGCCATCCCTGGAGAATGGAAACAAGGTTTCTTTAACAATGTGTAGGCTTTCTGCACATTTAATCAATGCTACAAAGGGCCCTAATACACATTGATTGAAAAGCGGAGGAGTGGAAAACACTGGGGAGAGGGGGAACCTGCTACCCTACCCCTTGCAATCACCTGTGACTGAAAGACTGACCCACAATATGGTTAAGCATAAATTTGAAAATAGATTTCCTCCTCCCTTGTTGAAATTCAGCGTTCTGTCCACTGTGCCATACTGACTAGCAGAAGCAGCAAGTGAAAAGGTTCAGAGCTCAGACTGGAGAGCCAGACTAGCTACTAGAGAAACGGAGGTCAGCCCCCACAACAAGGAAAGGTTTGGAGGGGAGTGGGAAGGAAGGACTCCTAACATCTCCCATAACAGAAGGAGAAAAGCTGAGGGGAGGTTACAGCTGACAGATCAGAAGGCGGAAGAATGGCAGAAGCATTCCAGGTTAGATAGAGGGATTCACATTTAAAGGCTGGTAACATCCTACCTGAGTCTTCTGAAATGGAGATGGAAAATAAGGGGCCTCGTAAGTACCATGGGACGTCTTCCTCCTTTTTGGCTGAGAAAGCAGAAGAGTGGAGATAAAATTCAACTCATGGCAACAGCAAGTGGCTTTATGCGCAAACTTAAGTCATTGCAATCCTGGAGTTGCTTCCTCTTTTATCGCAACCTCCACCACCACTCACTGCTGTTCTATCTGTTTGGAATCATCTCCCCTTTATTATCTACTTCTTTGTCAAATTCCTCTTTGGGGCCTTTTTAGGTGTTTAAAAACTGACCTTTGTAAACAGCTACATCAATCGTCCCAGATTTGAGTGTTACAGTGGAAGGATGCTCAGACTTTAAATACATGGAATTCTGTTACTGCTACTATGAAATAAAATAATAATAACAGAAATGAAATACAACTCCTGCTACTACTGCCAGCCACAATGACTTCTGCTACTGCAAAATAGTAGCAACCACAGTGACAATAATGACAAAATTGTTTTGGTTTCCTAAACAAACGGCTGTTAGTAGTTGCAGAATCTACCAAAGAAATTTGGTTGTTTTTTGAAGTCTAATTTTCTACTAAGCTATGGTCCACGTTCAGCCTGGTAGAACTCCAGTGGGTGAGTAGATCTCCTGTCAATGGGAACCACAAGAAAACTGCAAACACTAAAGCAGGCCCTCCAGATGTTTTGGGACTACAATTCCCATCATCCCTGACCACTGGTCCTGTTAGCTAGGGTTGATGGGAGTTGTAGTCCCAAAACAGCTGGAGGACTGAGTTTGGGGGTGCCTGCACTAAAGCACAGAGTTCACAGTTTTACAGACAGATACCCAAGAGGAAAGGGTGGAGTGAGGCCAAGGGATCCTGAAATTCTTTATTCCTGGCGACTGTGGCCCTTTATCTCAACATAACAACCCTTCAGTAACAAAGCCTAAATCTTAGCTATCAAAACACAATCCAGATAAGAATGACGCTTACCAGCATAAGAGTCTGAGCTGCCAAACATCTCTCGGAAAACCTCCCAGGGGCTGCGGAAGGTGAATTTCAAATCGTCTCCTTCAGGAACTGCTGGGGTAGTAACATGATTTGCAAACACATCACTGAAGTCCTGGGATGCTCCCACTCTATAATTTTTATGAAGAAAAAAATGGAGAAGCCCCTTCCCTTTCTGGAGCAGAGCTGTGTAGCCAGGATGAGTAGTCCGTGACTGGTGCTCCTTTGTGAAACACTCATGGAAACCCGCTTCTCCACTCAGCACAAGGGATTCTGTGTGAGCTGGTAACAACTGATGGGAGTTTTAATAGAAGACATCCAGAGGGGAGGGGTCTCCTGTGGACTCCAGTTCTGGGTTCATAATAAGATGCCATATGTCCTATATGTAAGGTTTGTGGGCCTTAGAAGAAAGATGTGTGAAATAGTAGAGAAAGTCTTGTGTATTCAGTGGTCTGTATTTGTCTGAGCCTGAGTCTGGACTAAGGAGTCTGAGCCCCTGTGTTCTGATTCAATACATGATATCCAATCACAGAACATTTCAGGATTTGGGCCTCTGTCATTGGCCCTTAAACTCTGACTTATGGTTCGCAGCTTGGAAGTTTAGACAGCCAATCACATTGGGAGTGGGAGTGGCCCAGGCCTTCAGAAATGTATTTAAGCAGTTGCTTTGCACCTGTTGTCCCATTCTGTTAGTTCAATAAAGATTCTTGCTGTTATCACTGTGTCTTGCCTCGTGGGAACCTACCTACACTTCAGAAAGAATATTGTTACAAAAGCTGGATGCCTACCCCTCTCTCTGCCAAGTGGCGGCAAAAGCCCATAGGGTCCCAGGCACACACACAGGGCCTGTGTCCCTTTGGAGAATGAAAGACATGGGGGAGACTGTCATGCTTTAAGAAATATGGCTTATTCACCTATTTACACCTTCATTCTGCATGGAAGAAATCCAGATCTTACAGCATACAGACTTGCAGAGGCAGCAGCACAAGCAACCTTCAGGCTGCTTCCCTCAAAAATAGATGCCAGCTCTTCTTCTTCCTTATCTCTTCCAGAAACCCGTTGCTTGAAAAATCCCTTTTCCTGTCCCCTCAAACATACACCCCATCACCTTGGTAACATCTCACCCTCCAGGCTAAAGGATTCCTCTCAACGCTTTGTGTCATGCTAGGTTTGCTCTTCACTAAGCCAGCCAGACTGCTTTGCATAAGGCAGCCTAGGAATTCCTTTGCAGCTTGCATTCTCCTTTCATACCACAAATAACCAAAACCATAGCATGTGTTGATTTCTAGGGTTGACCCTAATCTATAACATGGATTCGAAATAAGATGCCAGACAAATCTTAGCCTATATGTGAGGTTCATGGGCCTTAGAAGAAATAGTAGGAAAGAATATGTTTCTTACCTGCCGTTGTGATTCCATCTCCATAGCAGTCATAACGTTCACGCTTGGCCTCTGAAGAAAGGAAGGAGAACTCAGTTGGCAAGTTCACAAGTAAAATGGTAATCTTTGCACCCTCTAGAAACTCTGCAATATAGATTATGAAACCTGGCTTCTGCAGGTAACAATGTTGGCTCCAGGTTTGGGGAGACCCTGAGTAGCCTCGTCTCTTTCTCATCATTGTTACTGCTGCCTCTTGACTTGTTAGGTGAATCCCGCCTTGCAGTTTGTTAAGGGTGCGGGGAATTTTAGCTCAGCTGGGGAGTAAACTACAGTTCCCATGCTCTTTTGGGGGGCAGGGAACTATGTGTTTTGAATGTGCTCTGCCCAATTTGCACCACTGCCACAGATGGAGGGAAGAAGGCTGCTGCTCTTTCTCTTTGCTCCTGTCCTTGCTCACTTGGTTTGGGCAAGTGTGCAGGCAATGACAGCGAAGAGAATTAGCAGGAGTTGGATTAAGGGGCTCCCAGGGTTAGGAGTGGGAGCCCCTGATAGGGTGTGGGCAGTGCCAATCCCTGATGACAAACCTGCCAGGCAATAATTTTCCATAGTTTACCAAAAAGGCCTCTCCCCATAATCCATGTCTATTGCTATCAACTCCCTGGTCTAGACGTGTAATCGAAAATACAGGGGGGAATTCCAGAGAGACAGCCGTCACAACCTCTGATTCTTTAATGAAGTGACTTAGGCTAACAAGGGCTGTGAAAATCAGTGTTCCAAAGTCCAGGGAGACATAAGCCTATAAGCCCAAATGATCTGAGAGAGAGTCGGTGGCAGAAAGATGAACTTGGTCACTTACTGTCTGACAACACTTCATAAGCTTCTGTAACTTCTTTGAATTTCTGCTCAGCATAATTCTTCCTATCTGGATTTTTATCCGGGTGCCACTGTAGGGCTTTCTTTCTGTACCTGCACAGACCCAGGAGAGAAAGGGAATGCAGTATTTGAGCGTCACAGCACCTTCTGCAACAATAAACCGCCTTCAATGCAAATCCCAGTTAAGAACGTAAAACGAGCCCAAACACCTATGTAGTCCTGATTTCTGTTCTTACAGTGAACAACCAGATGGCCATGCAGGACTGGCACAAGAATTTGGGGGTCCTTGGCATGGTGCCAATTATGCCCCACCCACCTATACAGAAACACCACCACCTCAACCAGGCCCAGCCCAGCTGCCACCACTAGCGCATACTTTTTCTGCCACGGCTGCTATTTTGGTCTCTCCACTGGGCCACCAGGCATCGACCATTGTCTTAAGTCCCCCAAAATCAAATGCCCCAATCCATAAAGCTATGGAATCTACAGATGGTGGACAGTCACCATGAAGGTTAAGCTGAATTTAGTAGGGCCTTTCTTGTTCTTGCTCTAAAGCACTGCTGCTTGTCTACCACTGAAACATGTCTGGTGGCCTAGTGGGGAACAGTCCATGATGCAATTGCCAAAGCACCATTTTCTACATTAAAGAAAATACACTATCACATAACCTCTGACATCCCACTGAACAAAATCAGGGTGCTTGTTCTTCTGGTTCCGAGCTCTCACGGGAGCCAGCTGATTCGCACAAGCACACAAGGCCAAAAAACAAGCATATTTTGGTTTGGTGCTCTGGCACAAGCCAGCTGACTCACACAAGAGTGGCAGATGGAGAAACAGGACATTTTGGGATCCGGTCAGAAGCTGGGATGGCTTCTGTAATTCCAGGATGCCCCACCTAAAATGGGACAGTTGAGGGTCATGCTGTCGTGTATTAAATGTTGTGTGACATGTTAATTGAACTGGCATCAGGAATCTTTTTTTCCTGCCTCACACATGGCTTGAGTTGCGGACAAAAGTCTCGAGAGAGAACGCTGAGAATTCATGAGAAAGACTTACGCCTTTTTAATATCATTGTCGGAGGCATCCCGGGGAATCTCTAAAAGCTTATAATAGTCTGGCACGGCATCCATTCGCCTGTCCTATGCAGAAACCAGTAGCAGAGAAACGGGGAAAGAGCGGCTGCAAGGGGAACAATGTCTCTGGAAGCACCGAAGGCGTCCACACAACTTGAGCTGCTTCGAGGGCTGACCATGGCCGCACTCTTGGCTGCACTGCTCCTTACAGCACAGCAGGAGGTGGGTGCTGTGGGCAAAGGGCCCTGCAGGGGGAGAGGAAACAGAATGAGGTGCCGCAAAATCTATCCATCCCACAAGAACTCCCCACTGCATGCACACAAAGGGAGAATGAACACGGTGATGATGATCTGCCTCCAAGGAGGTAAAAGTGTGTGTGTGTATCTCGACTCAGAATTTCACCAGGTTGCTTCTCCATTTGAAGAATCCACTTCTCCACTTTCAGCTCCTATTTATTAGAAAAGCAGTGCACACACATGCCTTTTTGAATTGTAGTGATGGAGGAGTACAAAAGGCCTTCTTGGCCAACCTTCCCTCTCAAAGACAGGGTTTGTCCAACCACCAGACCCCAACTGACCAAGCAACACAAACTAGATGCCAATGCCACCCCAATAAATAAGTCAAGAATGTGTCCAAGGGAAGGGCCTGGCCAGAATGATAGTACATCAGGTACTATGTGTCAGAATTGTTTATCTGTGAACCGGATCCTCATTTTCTCTTGGGTCCTGTTCACGTAGCTGTCCCGGCAGTAACCATAAATGGGCCATGCATATGCACTTACAGGTTTGCGTCATTTTATGAAGTTTGTAGAGTTATCCTGTGAGTGTCAAACGTTATCTCACTCAGAAGAGAACCTGTAGTGTCTATTTAGTTCTGGGCATTTCTGTTGCTTTATTTTTTATTTGCTCACTAGCATGATTACAGTAATAGACTGACTACCACAGAAAACAAATAGCAAACTTGATAAAATGGCAGGAACCTTTGGCCACCAAATTGTCCCTAGCACAGGGGCAAGAATGAACGCCGAGTCTGTGGTGCACTTAGGTCTCATGGAGGAGCAACAGCATCCCAAACTTATTGCAGTACCGATCGGAGGATCTACCAGGAAATGTTGGGGTTTTATACTAGTTTTAACTTTATACTTATACTAGTTTGGGTTCTTCTTAGGCTCCGGTAGGGCAAGATCAGTGGAGGAGCTACACAGTGAATGCAACTGTAGGATGGAAGGCTTTCCAGAATGGAACAAGTTATAGTGTAAGACAATGAGGTCACCACCTGAAGCTAAGCAGGCCTGTCAGTGTGTGGATGGACCTCATGGTATATGACAGAATCATAGAATTGTAGAGTTGGAATAGACCCCAAGGGTCATCTAGTCCAACCCCTTGCAATGCAAGTATCTCAACTAAAGCATCCATGACAGATGACCATCCAACCTCTGCTTAAAAAGGAAGGAGAGTCTACAACCTCCCGTGGGTTTATATTGACCTTTTGAGACTTTGAAACCTCCATTTCAGAGACCAAAGTAGGACTTTTCTTGTGCACAACTAGTAGGCCTGGCCCATGTCGGGACATCTTCTAGCTGTTAAGGCTTCCTGTATCCATAAAGACCCATTGTTTTAACAATCCCTCTGACCTCAAGTTCTCCTGTCTCCTTGTGCCAGCTTTTCACACACACACCCTTTCCGCCCCCCTACATGGATATCCACAGGGGAATAAAATGGGGTGAGGGCAAAGTAAAATACTCCATACATATACATATGCAAATGCATATCTAAAAGATGGGAGCAGGGAAATTTCTCACAAATGAGAATACAGTAGTGCCTGTACATTTTACCTCTTATCTTAGGTTCTACAAATGATAGAAACATGTCCTTTTTAAAAAAGAAAAAGAATGCTAGTAATTGGTGGATTATGGTTCATTGGGGGCTGGGGGCTGCCCCCTTGTCCCCTTCCATGGCAGCCATGTTTCCATAGGTTCATTTCCTGCTCCCCATCATCATTTGATACTCTTCTAACTTCTTAAAATCACCTAGGCTCAATATACCTTAGTTTATCCAGAGGTTGCCCGTGTTCTTTGTTCCACCTGATGGTGAGCTGGGCACTTGATGTCTTGGGGGAGGCAAGAGCTTACCATCACCCCAAACCTGCTCCCTCCTCCCCTGCTGATCAACAACTTCAGTAGCCAATGGGAAGTTGGGGGTTATTGTGACATCAGAGCTTTATGCTTTCCTTAAGGATGTGGGGTGGGGGAGGGAATCTACAAAAGGTCACACTTTTGGGAACATGTGAGTTCATACTTTATTTTCCCAGTTCTTGCTCCTTCACCATCCCAGTCTCACCTTTGACCCTTTCACTGTGGCAATCTATCAGTGTTTGCTAGCGCTTCTGGTTCATAAATGCTTCTCTGGAGTATGTAAAAAATGTGCTCGGATCATTACAACAAGAGAACTCTTTCTGCAAAGTTGCCTTGATGTGGGGCTTCAGGGTTTCCTGGATAGAGGAACTGATCCTTAAATTGTAGTCCTGTGAGGTAAGGTTACCAGACGTCCCTGTTTCCCGGAGACAGTCCCCGGATTTACAAATCAGTCCCCTGACAAAATCCAAGACCTTCAACTGAAATTGAAAAGTGTCCCCGGATTCATTGGAAAAGAATCTGGTAACCTTACTATGAGGGGAATAGGGATCTGCTAATAGCTCTCAGCAATCTTAACTAAGTACAGTTCCCAGGATTCTTTGGGGGAAGTCATAAGTGTTAAAGTTGGGTCATAGTGCCTTAAAACTATAGTGCAGATGTGACCAAACTCAGATACAGGAGATATGGGGCCAAAGGGAAGGAAAAGGGGAAGTGGGCTGTCTATGGTTAGTGCATATAAACTTGCTGAAGAAGGCAGAGAAAAGTGGTAGTTTTCTGTAGCCTTAGTGAGAACTTGGGAATTACCCAAACTATGCCTGAGAGGCTCAGTGACAGTATCCTCTTCCAGTAGGCATTGCTTCCTATGCCAACCATAACCAAGCTTCCTGACTCACACAGCACCTTGGAGGCCGATGGCAATCAGGGAATCTGCGTAAGCTTTGCTGGATCAGATCTTTATTTGAAATGAGGGTGTGAGTAGCACAGCACCACCTTGAAATGTCAAGGAATTTTGTCACATATCAACTATTGTCCCAAGTTATATCAGAAACAAAAAGACAATTCTGCCCTGGTGCCTCTCTTGATAGCTCAAACACAGCCATTTGTGTTTCCTAATAGCAGACAAATGAATTCCAAAGAAGGCCCTTAGATTTCTTTGTGATTCTGAAGGGATCTTGCAGAATCAGTGAATTTATTCCTTACCACAAAGTGTCTTCAGCCCTATTTGGTTTGCATCTGTATAAACTGTAAGAACAAAGTACTTCAGACGGCAATCCTACACACTGAGCAGAGATGGGGGAAATGGTGGTTCGCTAGCTGTTCTTAGACTACAGTTCCCATCATCCCTGGCCATTGGCTATGCTGGCTAGGGCTCATGGGATTTGGAGTCCCATAATTTATTGAGTGCAAGGAGGGCACAGGTTCTCCAGTCCTTCACTGGAGACCCAGTCTCATAGACTAATTTAGGATTGTGTCATGGGGCTTTTCTACAACATTTACATGGGTTTTAAGGGTCAGGGCTTCTCCCTGTAAATTTTGGCTTGGTGAAGCTGCTGACAATTATATTAGCCAATTATGTAGCAGTATTTCTACAGGGAGGGGCATTTGTCAAGGGCATCATGACAAACAAGGAGTGGCAGTACCACAGAAGACCACTAATGTGGATTGGACTCAGGTCTCCCTTGTGGGACAGTGTCATTTGAACAGAGGTAGTAACCTTCAGGAATAGCGTGTGACTTCTTGATGCTTATAGGCCAGCAGAGCAAGGCAGCAGCTGTGAGTCAAGAAGAAAACTACACCACATTTCTGTGACACAGTTAATATTTTATTTTGTGAAGAGAATCCCCAAGTGGCAAGGCAATGGACACTTTAATTCCCCATATAACACAGATTGAGCTGTGCTAATACTCATCCCCTTCCTCTTCTTCTCCTTCACCGTCTATACTATCTGTTCCCACTTCTTCATAATCCTTCTCCAGGGCGGCCATGTCTTCTCGTGCCTCGGAGAACTCCCCTTCTTCCATGCCTTCCCCTACGTACCAGTGGACAAAAGCCCTCTTAGCATACATCAGGTCAAACTTGTGGTCCAGGCGGGCCCAGGCCTCAGCAATGGCGGTGGTGTTGCTCAGCATGCACACTGCCCGCTGCACCTTGGCTAGGTCCCCACCAGGAACCACAGTCGGGGGCTGGTAGTTGATGCCCACCTTGAAGCCTGTGGGGCACCAGTCCACAAACTGGATTGTCCGCTTTGTTTTAATGGTGGCAATAGCAGCGTTGACATCCTTGGGCACTACATCACCTCGATACAAAAGGCAGCAGGCCATGTATTTGCCATGGCGGGGGTCACATTTCACCATCTGGTTAGCTGGCTCAAAGCAAGCATTGGTGATCTCCGCTACGGAAAGCTGCTCATGATAGGCCTTCTCCGCAGAGATGACCGGGGCGTAAGTGGCCAGAGGGAAGTGTATGCGAGGGTAGGGCACCAGGTTGGTCTGGAACTCTGTCAGGTCCACATTGAGTGCCCCATCAAAGCGAAGCGAGGCTGTGATGGAGGACACAATCTGGCCAATGAGCCTATTCAGGTTTGTGTAAGTTGGGCGCTCAATGTCCAGGTTCCTGCGGCAGATATCATAGATGGCTTCATTGTCCACCATGAAAGCACAGTCTGAGTGCTCAAGGGTGGTGTGTGTGGTGAGGATGGAGTTGTAGGGCTCAACCACAGCTGTTGATATCTGAGGAGCTGGGTAAATGGAGAACTCCAGCTTGGACTTCTTGCCATAGTCAACCGAGAGCCGTTCCATCAGCAGGGAGGTGAATCCTGAGCCAGTGCCTCCCCCAAAGCTGTGGAAGATGAGGAATCCCTGGAGTCCTGTGCATTGGTCAGCCTGTGGAATGCAGGAAACAAACCAAGCGATGGTCAGTTGGGGTTAGGGAATGGGGTGGAATAATGGGATAGAATCCTCCAAAACTCTCTCAACCACTGCTTTATTGTCTCCCAATTCCTCTGGGAGACCCACAATCAAGTCTCTGTATTTCAGCATTAGAGTTTAGCCCTATTGCTGGCCAGTTGGGATGGATGAAATTGTTAACTTCCACTCCTCTCTGTCTCTAATTTCGCCAGTTTTAGATTCAGTGAGGTTGCTGAATATTTTTTAAGTCCTCATGAAAATTCACCAGCATTTTTGTTGGATTTCTCCTAATATATGTTGCTTTGACTAATAGACACAATTTTTGGCAAGCTGCTTTTCCTAATCTATTGCATTTTTCTTCATTACTTTCACTAATGCATGCATTTTATGCACATTTTCCCCTAATACGTGCATTTTTGCACACATTATTTGGTTGCAGAACTGCAATAGAAACTTCAGAGAAGTGCAAATTTTGGAGAAAAGCTTTGTTTTGGTTCATGCATGGGCTTGAGATGCGCGAATTAAACTGAACCAGATTTCTCCACCAATCAATCATCTGGGCAGTAAGAAGGATCTAAAACGCTTTCATTCCAGCAAAGGTGTACTTGCTACATAACCTGTGGAGAATCGGTCCTCATGACAGACGGCCATTGTGTCACCATTGTAGGAGACTGGCTGTTGCATGAGCAGAGAAAGAGCCTGCTCCACAGGTCACTGTGCGCTCAAGTGTTCACAGCACCCAGCCTTGCTTAAAGTCAGGCATCCAAGATGGGCCTGCCCTCCACAACTTATTTGGACAGCTGGTTGTAGCTGCTCACCTGTAAATCACATGATGTCAATACGATGTCAGGTGATCCAAAGTTCAAGCTGCAAGACTGGCGAGAAGCCTTTGCTTGCTTTTCGATAGTAAAAGGCTGGTCTCCAATCTTAGTGCTGTCGCCTTCGTTTTAGGGCTCATCCACACTTAGCTTTGCTCTGCATTTCTAAACACAGGTCCAGACTTTATAGGTATGTGTCACACACACACACACACACACACACACACACACACCTGGCCATTTTTTCAGTGAAAACCCTCACTTTACCAAATTGGAGCAAACAGCAATCCATGGCAAAATCTGAACTACCGTTTGTTCTGATTCAGCGGTAAAGATCGGGTTTTCCTGGGGAAAGCAGCGGGGGGGGGGGGTGGAGCACTCAGACACAGACTGGGAAAGTGTGGACCTGTACCTAGAAAGTGTGGGGCAAAACTTAAGTGTGGATAAGCCTTCTGCACTATAATCTAGTTCCCTGAGTGAGGCAGTGGAAGCTGAACTTGTGCAGCATCAACACAAGCCGCTGATTATCTCCCCTCCACGTTCATTAACCAGAACTCCTTCCAGATTCAAGAAAGCAGATCCAGCCCCTTCCTGCCCCAGGTCTCCCATGCCACCAAGCCCAATTACCAGCTTCCGGATCCTGTCCAGCACCAAGTCAATGATCTCTTTGCCAATGGTGTAGTGCCCGCGGGCGTAGTTGTTGGCAGCATCTTCCTTGCCAGTGATCAGCTGCTCTGGGTGGAAGAGCTGGCGGTACGTGCCAGTCCGAACCTCGTCTGGATTGCAGAGGAAACAGTAGGTCAAGTCATTTCCTCACCTCTCTTGTCTCCTAGCCCACTCTGCTGACAGACCAAGGCTGGATGGGGATTCGGTTTCAATAGCTGAGATTATGATATGGGTTCAACCCTGACCTGAGAATCTTTTCACCAGATTTAGAGAGTTCTCAGCTAGCCAATGGGCCACCGTAGACATGCAGAGAGGGGATACAGACATGGACCACAGCAAGCACATTTTCCATAGGAAGCCACACTCCAAAGTCTTTGCTGTCTCCTATTGACATACTGTGACAATACAGACAAATCTGGGAGGATGTTGCCATTTTAAATGTCCTTGTGTGGCAATGCAAACTTGAAATGGGTTCCTAGCACCAAACTCACTTGCTTTCTACATCCATTTGTTTTATGATTACATGTCTATACCACTTTCCTTCCTAGGAACTTCAACCCATTTTAAGCTCACAACAACCCTGTTGTTCTTAACGACTGAAGAACAACCTTTATTCTTAACGAATGAATGTCATGGATCCCTGTGGTTCTTTAACCGGTTCACTCAAGCTGCTTCAGGCCAACATTAGGCAGAGTTAAGAATTCTACCCTGGGGTACCATTAAAGGGCAGGAAGTTCTTAAGCACCTATTATTATATTTTTACCACCATGGCAGCCACCAGAATGTCTTGGGCCACCTCAGATCAGTATCCAATCAGAATACACAGAGGATCCAGTCAGACTCCGCCCCTAATATGCAGCCCTCACCAATCACAGTGGGTTCCAGGTCCACGAAAACAGCCCGAGGCACATGCTTCCCAGCTCCAGTTTCACTGAAGAAGGTATTAAAGGAGTCGTCTCCACCTCCGATGGTTTTGTCGCTGGGCATTTGCCCATCCGGCTGAATCCCATGCTCCAGGCAGTACAGCTCCCAGCATGCATTGCCAATCTGCACACCAGCCTGGCCCACGTGGATAGAAATGCACTCGCGCTGGGGAAAGAGGGGCAGATCCATCACTGGTGTGGAAGCTACATGTCAGGGGCTACCAGCAGCAGAACAGGAAACTCCCTGTATAACACTGCCTCCTGTGGCAAGCCACCAAAAATGCAAATTAATGCATCTTTCTGGGCAGTGGAGTATTCCCAGGCTCTGGGGTGGCCACTCCTAGACAGGAGCTTGGTCTTTGCCAGAGCAACAGCCAGTGCTTTTTTTCTTTTAAAAAAATGTTCAGGGGCACTATCACTTTGACTCAAGAAAATCACTATTTTATAGTTCAAACCAGGAAAAATAAATACAGTAAATGGACAAAAGTACAAAGATTCACAAAATGTTTAGGGGTATATGTACCCCTGCATCCCTCCCAGAAAAAAAGCACAGGCAACAACCATCTTCCTGGTTCTAGTGTATTTTGGTGAGTCCTTTGGCTCTAACACATTGGCACAACATCTCCCTGCCCCTCCAACAACTCCGCCTTTACACTGCAGTAGTCAGTGGCTAGGAGATGCTGACACCTCGTTCTCAGGTCAGGAGCTTAATAAGAATAGAAGCAAAATCTCCTCACCAGTCATCTGGAGGGCACCAGGTTGGGGAAGACTGCACTACACCATAAAATCTCTTTTTAAAAGGTTGTTGTTGTTGTTTACTCAGGGTATACATGGTGGGCTGCATACCAAAGTTAGTATATTGTCATAGTATTGAAAAAGTTTTTTGGGGGGGTAGGCTGCATGCCCCAGACCCTTCTAATTCCTGGATCCGGCAAGTGTTAAAATCTTAACAAGGGTTCAAATTGTTGAAATAGTCCTCTAAGTATGGGTCATTAAGGTAACAAAGGAAGTGGCTCCATGCCAGATAACAAATGGATGTCCGTCCCTCCCCCACTCCCTCTTGGGAGTTGTTTGTGAGAGCTAGAGGCAAAATGCGGCAGGCTGAGGGTTCGGCAGCTCTGAGAGACATAGTCATGCCTGATTTCCCTATGAATCCAAGGCTGTGGCTCTGCGAGAAGGAAGGCCCTCTTGGGGTGTTAATGCTGTGAGCTTCTCCACCATAGGCTCAGGTTGTATATCTGTGTAAATAAACCATACATCCTAAAGACACCACTGTCTCTGCTGTCCTTTATTCTGAGGAAAGTGAACTCTGGATAAGGGTCTGGAATTCCTAGAATCTCTCAGTGTTCAGAGATTGGGCTTCCCTTCCTCTCTCTCTCTCTCTCTCTCTCTCTCTCTCTCTCTCTCTCTCTCTCAAAAAAAAAAAAAAAAAAATAGTGTTAGCATTTCCCATTATCTAGAACTGAGGCTGAGTCAAAAAGGAAAAAGGGGAGGGCAAACTGGTAAAAACACCGCACCATCAAGAGTGCTAATTTCTCATCCCTCCTGTTCCTACACTGTGAATTTATTTTATCCTCTTTCCCCTACACTTGGAACATTCTTCGAACAACACCCTGGTTACAGATCTAAGTGCACTTGCATTCCCATTAGAAGGGCATGGGGATTGTACGGCCCTATATTTAAAACAAGGGAGGCTCCACATGGCCCTGACGGCTATGCCGAGTGGGGCTGCCGTTCCCTCGCTGCTCCAGCCCAGCTGACAAGTCCAGGCAAGACTCACCATCCTGCAAAACCGTCTTCTTCGACCTGGCGCCGATGAGCTCAGAGGACGAAGGCTGGTAACTGAGGGGTTTTCCTGCAGTGTCTGCCTTTTATAACATTCCTCAGCCCATCTCCAGGCAGGAGGGATGCTTTGTTGTTAGAGATGGACACGGAGCTTAGCCTGAATGGTTTCTGAGTTACGGCCAGACTCAACACACAATTCACAGAGAAAGCCAAGCTAAGCCTTGGTTACACCAAACATAGCTAGGGACTTGTGTATTGGGGAGGGACTGTCCCCAGAGGAATATTACGTGTGCAGGCAAGCCTCACCTTAAAAAAAGAGTAAACACTGGTATTTTGTTATAAACTCCCCCAGTCCTGCCTGCTGTTGTGCTAGCATGGAGTGGGGCATCTTTTTCTGTCAAAGGGCCACATTCTGGGCAACCTTCCAAGGGCCACATGACAGCGGTGGCTGGGGCCAGAGGCAAAAGTGCACAGAGCAGCAGGTGTGAATAATAATAATAATAATAATAATAATAATAATAATAATAATACTTTATTTATACCCCACCCATCTGGCTGGGTTTCCCCAGACACTCTGGGCGGCTTCCAACAGAACATTAAAATACAATAACCTATTAAACATTAAAAGCTTCCCTAAACACCTTTGTGCAGCAGGCTAGTTTCTACACACACTTGCATACACATCCTATCTTCCAGCCAGGGAAGCAAGAGGCATTATCAGAGTTCAAGGGCAATTCCAGCCAGAAAAATAAAAAAAAATTCAAGGAGGCTACAAAGCAGGGTTGGCAATGGCTTGGAGAGAGCGGGGTGTCTCCAGAGGGGCTGGCCAGAGACTCCCAAGGACCTGTCATGGACTGGCTGGATGCAGAGCCGTGGTGGGAGGCACCAGCTGGGGAAGAAGGCTCAGAGCCAGGAGACTGGTGGTGGGACGATGATGAGTGGTTAGAGGGAGCAGACTGGGAGGAGGTTGGAAGCTGAAGAGGCAACAGGGTTTAGTGAGCAGGAAGAAGCTGTGGCAGAGTGCAGTCCAGAATCAGAATCAGAGGCAGAAGTGGAGGCTGGAGAGGAGCCATGAAGCAGTGATGAGTCAGGCTGCAACTCAGTGGGCCATTGGCCTGATCCAGCAGGCTCTTTTTATATTCTTAACAGCCCTTTCCTTCCTTGCCATTCCCAACAACTAATGTTACCTAATGTAAATGGCCAAGGCCAAGGCCACTCACTCTCTCTCTCTGATCCACACCTGCCTTTGAATCGCTTCCTTGTTTGCCTAATGGCATGTTCTGCCAAGCGGTGACCATGGGGACAGTGATGAGACAAGGCAGAAGTTGGGCCTCCTTCATTTTTTCTGTCAACCCTGTGCTGAGCCGCAATACACACATACACAGAGAGAGAGCACCATGGAGTGGGGGAGCCACTCCATGGAGTGCATATAGGTAAGACTTGTCAAGACTTGATAGAGTTTATCCTTCCGCTACCCAACAACCTAGCAGCCAGCAAAGGATAATGCTGCCCCCTTGTGGTGCATAGCCCACTAAGCATGCTTTGATGGCATTGCCAAGGCAACCGGCAAGTCTCAACAGAGAACGAACAGAGTTAGGGAAGAACAACAGAGACCCATTGTTGGCAGCGGCCTTTCTGGAATGGTGGGAGCAGGGCAGAGATTCACAGGTGCTTTCCTAGAAGGGAAAAGCTCCTCTTCCCTTTTCGCCTGGGTTTCTCCGTCTTGTTTTCCTTTGGGGGATCAGAATTCCTACCCGCAGTGTAAAGCAGTGAGCCATCTCGCTCAGGAAAGGATCCTAGCAATGGATCTTAGTGGAAGTTTGCAAATCTTGAGTTCATGGGCTGCGGTTATCAAGGGATCCAAGCTGCAATCTCCATTCCAGGCTGCCAGAGTCAAGAAGCCATGCCCGGCAGTGAGGCTTCCCCAGAAAGAGACCCTCCAGTGGAGCAGGTAAGGACTCTGCTCTTGTGCCATGCTCAGGAAAGGGTTAAAAGGCTTCCTTGGAGACCTTGGTGGTAAGGAACTTCATGGTACAATTGGGGGGGTGAAGTAAAAGCATTAGCCAAAACTCCTAGTCAGGGTCTGACTCAACATCTGTTAATTAATTTAATTTATTGAATTTATATACTGCTCTATACCTGGAGGTCTCAGGGAGATTCACAGAACAAAATCAAAATATGAAACCACAAAATATATAATCAAAATAAAAACAACAACCCAATAACTCCCCCCCCCAAAAAAAACCCTGCACATTTTAAAAGGGCATAGGATGTCAATTTACAACTGGGGAGAACGTGTGGGCCAAATTCAAAGATTCTGGGTTTTTCAAGCCCAATTGTTGTGTGCATATGGATTTTCTGTAAGGGGGTTGCAGGCCATGGGGAGGGTGAACCATTCCTATATCAATTGCAACTCCCCACAATGCCCCCTGCATGGCAATTGGAGACAATGGGGGAGATTTCCCCCCCCCCCAAGCCTATTTGCTGAGCATGAGGAGGACAGGGGAGGCATAGCCTGGAGGTGGAGGTCCCAGAGGCCCTATCCAGCCCCCAGGTGCAGAGTTCGCCATCCATGGTTTAGGGGCATCTTTATACGAATGGTCCCTCTCTCCTGCATCCTTCCTGTTCTCACCAGATGCCTATGGGGAGCCTGTAAGCAGGACCTGAGCATCACAGCAGCCTGCCCACCTCCCATTCCCAGCAACAGCATTCAGAAGTATTCTGTCTCCATTGCTAGAGGTAGAACATAGTCATTGCTTCTTTACTGTATGTTATTACACATACATCATATTAGTTGTGCTCATACGGCTAGATAGGATATGCTATCTCTGGCAGCATCTTTGGGGAGTGACAGGAGATGAATGCCTCCCTTTAGTTCCAAGCTGGTGGATCTTTTGCAAATAACCACACCCCAACAGGCAGCTGGAAGGTGGATAGAATCTGTCCATGCCTGTCAGCCCATCCGGAAGCTGCTGGCTTCTTACCCAGGTCTCATGCTTCTTCCAGCTGCATCTTGGAGCAAGGCTGACATAGATCAAGTTTTCAAACAGCAGTTACCCAATTACCTGCATCTCTGCATATGCTTTGAGAAATTTTTGTTCTCAAAGCATATGCAGATAAATAAATATATCCAAGGAAACAATAAAAAGTGGAGGAGGCAGTGTTATAAGAATTCTAAGGTTCATAAATGTACAAGCCAAACACATACATAACTATATAAACCATGTGTCTGAAATAGTACAGGAGAGCAATCCTGAAGCCATTTTGACTCTCCCAGTGACCACAAATATTCCTCTGCAGTAAGGGAGGAAATGGGGAAAGCCTCCCCATTGTCTTTTGCTTACAAATCCTGTCTTAAGGGCGTATTTGTGTATGAATAGGATGAGCCTGTGACCTGGATTCAGGAACTAAACTATTAACCATCACAAAAGAATGACCAGGCTACCCAGGTAAAGCAATCAGTGACCATTGTCACAAGTATCCTGACAGACAGGATTTCTGTTGGAGACCGCCTCCTTCTGTGATGTTTCGGCAGGGTGGTCTTGACCTACAGGATGGGCAATTTCAAATGTCTATATAAGGGCTTGCACGCCATTGTTCTGGGTTCCTCTCCTCCCTCCCTGCGGGGAGTGAGCGGGGGGATGGGACACTGTTGTAACAGTTTAATAAATATCAGGCTTATTAGATTCTTTGCTTCTCAATATTCTCTGGCTGGCCTCTGTTATTTTCTCCTACCGATAAGGAACCCACTTAAGGACTCTATATGGGCTCTTGGATACCCCATAAGGGGAAAGGAACAGGGTTTTTTTCTCTTTATAACAGTAGTAAGGGGAAGAAAGAGATATGTCTGTCATTTTTGTGTGTCTCTGATTCCACACAATAAGAAGTTGTGGTGGACAAACCCCACTTCTCCAGGACAAAACTATTCTGAACGTTGGGTTGGTAGCACCCTCTAGTGGCAAATAGTAGTAATACATGTTTGTTGCATGGATGAGGATAATGTGGGAGATAGAGAAGACACTGGCTCATCAGAATCTCTTGCTGAGCACAGCCAGGGCCGTCTTTACCATTTAGCATAGTGGCACAGTGAACCAGGGCGCCAAGCTGTGGAGGGCGCCAGGAGAGTCCAGGGAGGGGAGAGCAGGGAGGTAAGTGAGGCGGAGCGGGGGCTTGGTGCCTGAGCGTCTCCAGTGCCCGTCGGAGGCACAAAGACCCTGTTCCGCCCTGGGCGGGCCGCAGGCCTGGTCTTCCTCTTATATACCTGCTGGGATTGACAAGGCATCTGACCCTCACCTGAATCTCATAGCTCTCCTGTAGGTGCCTCTGATTAGTTATCATTTAACTCTTGAGGGAAATAATTAGCATAACATGTCATGTGACTGTGACAAAGGTAACCTGTGTGCTTGCTTCCTTGATTAACAGCTGTTGGGAACTTCAAAGTTCCTGCTCTCCCTTCTTATGGTCTTTGTACTGGACCTGGAGACTCCCATAGAGAGCATTCCATGTCAAGAAGGAGGGCAAGTGGACACTCTATCAAATGACAGGGCAGGAGTTACATAGAGCAGGGCCTTTTCACTGGTGGTGCCCATTGTATGCCTTGCTCTTCCCAGACCTGCTCTCTTTTGGCCTGTATTTTGAAGCTTTATAAATTAGGAAGATTTTGGAAGAACTGGTTGACAAGTCTCATCAGTTGCTGATGTATGAGCGGATTTTATTTGCTACTATTCTGTGCTTCTGATGCACCAGGGCTTACACCAGCATAATAAGAGTTGACCAGGATGCCAGAAGGGATACAATTTATGAGCTTTCTCCATTATCTCCACAGCAGGGGGTGTTCAGTCAACAGTGCAAAGGCTGAGCTGAAGCATTCCCTGCTGGTTACCTGCTTTCAGCAATAGAGGTCGCTGTTTGGTAGTACCCAATTGGTTAGCTGTCAGTTTCTAGAGCTCCCTATTGGTGGCTCTTAGGTAATTCCAAAATACAGAGTCCATTCATAAAACACTGTTCATTCATAAAGCAGTAACATAAATCTCCATTGCTACATATTGGGTGTATATTTCAGCAGTTGAACGTACAAGTTTATGGCCATGCTGTAGTGTAGTGCTTATGCGACTGTGAATAAAAGGTGGCTGGGCTCATTGTCTCGGGGTTTGGGGGGGAAGAGGTGACAAAACTGATTTCCAATAAGTGCCCCCCTTTATTTCTATAACAAGTCCTTGAGTTTGTACTCTGAATGGTGACACCAGGGACCTAGAAGGTGCAGGGCTTGTCAGTCCAACCCCTGCACAGTCTCATCAGGGCTGACCTTAAGGCAATTGGGCCAAATTGGGCCCCACGGGCCACTCCTAAGGGGGCCCCTGCACCAGGGCAATCTAGATGGATTTTATTTATGTCTATAAGTTTTTGCAGACTTTGGCTGTGAACTGGGGCCCTACCAAAAAAAATTCAAGTTGGAGGAAGAATGGAATCAAAATTTTAAAATATGCAGAAAGGAAAATAGTGGGAAGGAAGGAATCAGCATTTTGGTTTATTACATTTCTTAAATTACACACACACACACACACACACACACACTCAAGGTATCTTTTAACAGATTCAAATATTCAGAACAAGGCAGTCCATCTAGGAGAAGAATAATTCTGATCCGAAACCTCTGATGCCTTTCAGGATTTCTTCAGAAGAAGAAAAGGCTAAGGAGTAAACCATACACAAATCTGGAAAGGAGTCCCTAAGACAGTTGGATGGTGCCTCCTATGCCTCCTTCTGGTATCTCCTGCAGCCAAGCTAGTGCCAAATATATTGCTCTGCCTTCCCTTGGACCACAGCAGTGAGGCTGAGAGGGGGGGTATCATCATCTGGGCAGCTCAGGACACCCCCCCCCCACACACACAGTGCCCAGGCTTGCACCCCAGAGAGGTCACTTTGGTGCTGCTAAGGCAGCAGTTTGACTTCACCCCGCTGGAGGCACACTCCATTGTCTCTTGAGTCAGACAAATGCCAATAACAATAACAATAATAACCACACCTCTTCAGCACTCATAACTTGAGCAAGCCCCCACCTCCAGCTTCTGCTCCCCCACGTGCACTTGCTCTAAAGCTCACACAGAAATATGGGTGCTGTTGCCAGATGGGTGTAAGTCCCCTGCAGGGTTCCTCATGCACTCTGCTCTGCAAGGAACTGATGGATCCCTTGCTGTGGATCTCAGTGCCAAAATATAGCAAGCCAGAATCTAGGCACTGTGCCCTTGACCTCTTTATAGCAATTCCCCCCCCCCCCCGTTAACAGTGGCCCAGAAGCAACCCAGAGGTCCTGGAATGTGCATGTTAATGAGGGAACAGCTTGTCCCTGGCCAGGCCAGTCAGCAGCCGCGTGAAAGAACAGAGCCACCCCATTCCAGTCCCAGGCAGCAGAAGCGTGCAGAGACTTAAAACTTCCCCTGTGCAAAGTTTCAGTTGGGCTAATCTTATCCTTCCGCAGCCCATTTTACACTTCAGGGAGACCTGCTTACTTGGGAATGCTCTATTTACATTCCACTGCCCTGGGCAGCCTTGGAAATGAACGATGCTGCTGATAAGACTTAACAGGACAAAACAGACCAGAGCAATGTTAATCTCGCAGTTTACAGAATAACACAGCCCAGCTAACTCCCATTTATTTCCCTCCATTTGTCACTTGGCCTAGTGCAAAACCTGGCATGGACGTTTCTGGAACGGGTTATGACTTTGGACTCTCCTCTCTTGTGGCTATACGTAGAGCGAATCAATAAACGTTACATGCCCCTCCCCGAGCGCGCGGGATAATCTCTCCTCCAGCCTCTCCCTGCACAATTTAGGCGGATTACTTGCTCTGCTGTTCAACCACGGATTCCCCCACTCCCCCCCCCCGCCCGTTTGTATTATTACAGCATGCATCTGATGGGCGCAGGCAACAAGAGCTGGCTGCTTCGGCTTGCTTGTTAACTCAACAAAATTCTTTCGCGAACCAATCATTTCCTCCCGCAAGCCCTCCCCTTTTGCGCCCGGCTGCCTCCCTGCCTCTTTTCTCCCAACGGCTTCTGGCACAGCCAGGCCTCCGTGCGGTTGGCTGGCTGTCGCTGAACTGGAGCATTTCCTTTCCTTTCCAGCTTTGCTAGGGGCTGTTGACGAGCTGCTTACACAACACGGGGGTTTCGCCCATCTGTCAGCTGAAGCGCGCCCTGCGCGTAAACAGGCACCCATCAGAGATCAAGGAGAATCTGTTAATCCGCATGACAGAACGGATCGCGGGTTCTGTGCAAAAAGCAAGCAGGCCTAAAAAGCTTTGCCAAGCAGCCTTTGAGTGGGTGGTCACCTGGAAAGTAGCTTTTGCAGAGTTCACCGGCTGCCTTAGGGAGGGGCAGCTGTGCGCAGCGCAGTCCCGCTCGCCTGCTGTCTGGGCGAGGTGCTAGGTGCTCAAAACCGGTGATCAAAGGGCAACAATCCACGCTTTGCAGCCCTTCACTCTCAGCTAATTGCCCTGCCTTGCAACTTCTCTTGGCCACCTGCCAGGGAGCGCTGCTTACAAGATGGCACGATTTTTGCGATTTTTGCGCCTGTAGGTTTTGCTCTCTCCACCTGTGCGAGGATGGGTTTGTATCGGGGCTGTGGTGCAGGGCCAAAGGTTTAGATCTCTCGTGCCATGTTCAGCCCTCCCCAGTCCTCAAAGCTGAGCAAGAGGAGCAAGACTTTCCAACTGGATCTGGGCATCCCTCTGCAGGACTGGGGATCCCCACACCAGTTCCAGGGTGGTCCCTGGTTGTCTTTCAGATATGCCCCTTAGTCACCCACAGGAACATTAAGGAGATAGCAAACCCAGCACATTTCCTCACCAGCAGATGCCCAGCTACTTCCATGTCTCAAGAGGAGGAGAAAGCACATGGAAACTCCTGCTCACATCAGGGCCTTCTTCTAGGGAGCTTTTTCTGTATTAATGGTATCAAGAAGCTCTTGCATTTTGCAGAGGGGCATTCCAGGGCACACGCTAAGTTCATGAAAAGTTTTGGTCAGGTGGTGTTGGGTCTCTCCACTTCTCTGAAGATGCACCCCAGAACACAGCAGAGCATTGCAGGAAAATATTAGTTGTGGCGACGAGGGATCCTTTCTTGAGACTTAAAGCATCATGTGGAACAGATGCATAGCATAACGTATTTCCTTCCCCATTAGCAGCTTCTAGCAGTCTCTGGGCATTTGTGGTCAGTGCCTTGGCTATCCTAGTTAATGGCGATTAACAAGTTTAGCACCGTGGTTCTCTCTTCCAACGCAGTTAAATAGTGTTTAACCTTACAGCTGCTGCTAAGATTATAATAGCTAAAAAAACTGAGAGAAAACATATCTCCTACTATATCTGAATGGACTGAGAAAGTTTCATCCATAGTAACTATGATTAAGCTAACTTATTTTTTTAAAAAAGAATACATATCAACCAGCCTAACAGGTTTATGGAAAAAGTTGTATTTTTTGTAATGTTTTGGAACAACAAGTTCAATTATAATGTCCAATGTTTGCTGCCTTCAAACTGTAACTGTATTTCTTTATGCTCTTTATCTTTGGTTTATATTGTTTGTTAATAAAAATAATAATAATTTAAAATATATATGGTTAGTCATGTGCTGTGTCAGAGAGTTCCACAGAGCAATAGTATTATTTGTTAGGGGAGCATTTCTCTTGCTTGTTTCCTTGCTTGCTGTGTCTAATTTGTTTGGTTCATCATGCTACTTTGTGAAAAGGTAAAATATTTGTCCCCTATTTTCTGCTGTTCTTCAAGCCGTGTATAATTTTATAGATCTTTGGTAAATTTTAGTTGACTTCTTTGATAAAGACAGTGTAGTTTATGCTTTCTTCTTCTCACCAATTTATGGCCTCTTCTTTGAATTGTAGCACCAGAGAGTATCCTGCAAGCATCATGCTTTCCCTTTAAGTAATAGTGGCAGGAAACTGACAGCTTTTAAGAGGGCATGCTGGGAGTTGTAGTTTGGATGCAAAGTACGAACTGGTAATCACAAGTTGCATAAGCTGTCAGTTCTGGTACATATCAGGGTAGCAGGAAAGTCAGGGAAGAAATGACAGTGTCTAGCCAAAAGCAGAGCTTGAGCTGAGCCAAGACCATTATTTATAACTTGGAAATAGAAGGGGAGAGATTATGAAATAAACTGCTACTTATTCACTGGATTTTTTTTTGTTAATACACGTTATATAACCTAGATTCACCTTCCCTGTAGCACAGCTGCACGTCTTAAGGATCAGACCTGGGCATTTTTTTGAAAGCTCAAGCAGATGAGCTGCTCTTCTTTTCTGGAAATATCAGTAATAAGAACAGAATCACACAGTGCCCACAGCCTAGTAGTAAACTAAAAGCCACTGCTGGCCCTAATGCTCTATTGCTGGCATTAACCATTATAATTCAGTGGGTGGCATTCAGCTAAGTCTTACTCTGAGTAGACTCACTGGAATTAATGAACCCAACTAAGTTGGGTCCATCAATTTAATTGGGTCTACTCTGAGTAAAATTTGGTTCAGTGCCACTGTGATTCCAGAAGCAACTCTTGGAAAGATTTTCCCTTCCTATGTCTGCCCTATAAAAACATGCTGCTTTTGGGGAAAGTGACCAGTTTAGTTTAGCTGCATCACAATATGAGAATTTAGGCTGAATTTACTTCTGAGAAAGTATGGTTTGGATTGCACTGTTAGGCAATGTGGCACATAACTGCCCCCCACCCCCGCATGCGCCTTTCCATCACTGCAGGCTGGCATTGTCCTTGAATTGCCGACTCAGTAAATTGCTAACAGCAGTCAGAGGTCCTTTCCAGACAGAAAAATCACACCTTGGCCCCAACCCAGCTACAGTTAAGGGTGAGTAGCTATCAGTGGAGGCTGCTCTATTGGGTCAAATGGGGGACTGCCTCACCAACCTCAGTCTGCCTTAAACCAGGCATCTTCAACCTCACATTTAACCCAAACATGCATTTAACCCAAATATGCATTTGGGGACCTTTGCATGATGGCGGTGCTCCTGGACCCACCTTGAAGACCACTGCCTTAAACCACAACCACCAACTGCTCCTTGCCTTACTTGCAACCAGTCCAGGGGACAACACTGCCTGTCATCTTCCTCCTCGTCGTCTCAGTGTTGCCCCTTGTAGATGTCAGCAGGGAGGGTGGTGATGACAAAACTGGAATGTGTTTGCTCCCCCAGTCATTGGCTCTGACTCCACCTACCACTGGTCTGTCCCACCAGTTCCAATGGGCACCGGCTGCCATCGCTAGCCATCCATTCCTATGCAGACCTAACTAGGATAAGATCAACCTCCATGGCTGCAATGCTACAGATGCTTACTTGGGAGTAGTCCCTATGAAAGTCAGTGGCGCTGGCTTCTGAGTAAGCATGCATAGGATGCATAGTAAGCAACATGTTCTGCTGAAACCAATGGCAGTGAGTCACAGCTAACCATGGTGTTGATGGGATGTGCAACCTGATCCTTCGCAGCAGGGCTGGGGAACTCAGTGCCCTCCAATGTACATGGACTCCAGCTCCCATCAGTTCCAGCCAGCATGGCCAATGGTCAGGGAAGAAGGGGTTCAACAGGGCCATAGATTCCCCACACCTGAACCTTAGAGTTAGGCTTGCACTGCCTGAAGTGCAGCCTCCCCTCCTCTTTCTTCATTGTTCCACTTCATGGCAGAGCCAAGGGATTTAGACACACCCAACTGCATAAAATTGCAGCCTTGGTTACAAGTAACATTAGGGGGATATTTCATAGCACTTTAAACTTGCCCTTTCCTCATTGGTCCTACTGTATCAATAGCATCCATAGGATTTACCCGCCTGTTGACATCCCCATCAGAGCCCAACCTTCAGAAACGCGGGAGGGTGTCTAGCACAGATAGAGCCTCATCTCTGGTGGTGCCTCATTTGTGGAACTCCCTCCCCCAAAACCTGTTTGGCTGGTGCTGACTTTGTGGGATTTGGGGTGCCAGAGGGAAGCAGTTTTCTTTCCCCTTGTGTTTCATGTCTTTCATCACTTTTAATGGTTTCTAACACAATTATTAATTCTACTGCAGCTGTTTCATTTCCCACCCCCATTAGAATTGCATTTTAATTTTTGTATTTATTTTGCTTTCATGATGTGTTTTAAAATGTGTTGTAACTAAGCTACAGCAGTGTGTGTGTGTGTGTGTGTGTGTGTGTGTGTGGTTTTCTCAGATATATTGGGGGTGCCAGCTACCCTCTGGCTTCAGCAGAATAGCTATACTTGTGCTCCTTGCCTTTAAAAAAGAAAGCATTCAGTGGGACCTTCTCCCAGGTAAATGTGCATAGGATTGCAGCTGTAGAAGAAATGTGCACTGCTGCACTGCAGAGATGGATGTAGACAACCTTTTTTTAAAAAAAAAGGAAAGGGGAAAAATAAGAGGAAGGGCACACAAAATGGTGTGTCATTGCTGCAAGAGGGAGGAGGCAGCCCTGCTGGCTTTCATCAGTTTGTTTGTTTATTTAAAGGACTAACAGAGCATTCTTGCAATTTAGTTGTACAGCAGGGACTCTGTGGTTTAAATGTTGTTTAGGGCCCTAAATGTGTATGCTTGTGCTCAGTGGGACTCTCTTCTGAGTAATGAATGAAGTATGTGGCATTAGGACATAAACTGCATCCTTCCAAGAGGGGGATTTAGACTTAGACTTATGCTGCACACAGATAATTCCTAATAAATGTTCACATGGAGCAGAGGAAGGGAGCCTGTTCTCTTTTGTTGCCTTAAGGGCAACTGTTTAGGGTTTAGGCTGCATGCAATCCTGTGCATGGTTACCTGAGAGTAACAAAGTCCCACTGAACCTCATAAAGCAAGAATAGCTACATGCTTCCCTCCAAATGTCTTGGACTACAACTCCCACATCCCTGGCTGTTGTCTATTCTGGCTGGGGCTGACGGGAGTTGCAGTTCACAACACCTGGAGGGCACCGTGTTGGCAACTCCTGCCATAAGGACTGACCTGCTGGAGAAAAGGGGAAACCAGCCCATTAAATAAACTTGTTCCTTCTTCTCTCCATGATCTGTTTGCAATTCGTTAAAGTGAAATATTTCAGAAAGAGTGGCGACAGGGCAAGTTCCTGAGCCTACCATGGTGCAACACCAACAGAAAGTGGAAGTGGCATGATGGTTGTAGAACCGTGAGGGTGGTATTATGCAACTAGGTTTTACTGAGAGTTAACATGACCGGGTTAGCGCCATTAATTTAAATGGGTCTACTCTGAGTAAGACTACCCCTCTTAGCGTGTGCAATGAGGGGTGTGGATTAACCGTTTCCTGAGGCCAGGGACAAAACCCCCCCAAACCTGAGCTGCAAGGAAAATCTGCAGATTCCTACAGAGCATCCCCCAAATCATGTTCCTTTTACCTGCCATCAAAATCCATATGCTGCCCTCAAACAATGATTTCAGAGTCTGTGAAAAGCAGGCTTTTTGTTACAATCAGGGAAAGCAGAAAAGCATCTGTCAAGCCCAAGGCAAGCTGAGCACAGCCCGTGTAGGCCCAAATCATGCAAGTCAAGGGTGCCTTCACGCTACACATTTGCCTCATGTCAGTTGCTCAGTGAATGGTGGGGGAGCATTTTGGGGAGAAACCCCCCTGTCTACTTAGTTGACTTTTGTGTAATTAATAAACGTCCCCCTTCTGTTCAGGTTTCATTGGTCGTGGCTTATCTGAAAATCTGCCTGATGGACTGGAGGACAGGTATGTGCATGATGTCTTAGTTGTCTGTGCAGTGAAGGTTTAAGGCTGTTATATGTTGGGTGTGTGTGAGCTGATTACTCCAAAGGGTTGAAATATGAGGATGCGGTATCATCCTTGATACATGGATGGAGGCCTGCAAACATGTCCCTGGCTGGTCACTCTTCTGCTGGGCATCCCTAGGCAGGGGCCTAATTCTACAAACCTGCATACCAGCTAGGCTGGCACCCTTCAGCAGATTCCCCCAAACTTGTGGGCTGCTGTATATCTCCTCCTGCCATTTCCCTTTCTTGTTGGGCTCCCAATGCCAACGAGTTCTTCAATAAATAAATGACAGAGTGGAATTTCTGACAACTACCACTAACCTGACTTCCTTGTGAGAAGTGAAATCAGCTCCCAAGTCAGAGTCTTCCTGCTTTTGGCAGGGAGTATTTCCCGCAGAGACAGAGCCCTGAGGAAGGGTTGCCTGTCCAGGCAGGCACAGCTGGAAATGCACAAGAGAGCTGCCTCACGTGCCTAGGCCTGTCACCTCCACAGGCAGCGTTCCTGAGCAGAGGGAAGGGAGAGGCCTCTACAGCCCCAGGGGCAAGGGCGAACCTTAGGGAACAAGGGATCATGGGCAGAAGACACCTGCCCCCATCCTGGCTTTTAGGGTTTTCAAGTCATCTCCTATATTTTGTACAGAGGCAGAACAGGGGAGTGGTGATGATGATAGCATCTCCTGTATTTTGGACAGTTCTTGCATTTTGTGCAGAGGAGAATAATAACCATAATAACGATAACAATATCCCAGGTGTGGCTTTTACCATTATTGCAGCTCTGTCGGGGGGGGGGATCTGCACCTTGTGCAGTTCTCATTTATTTGCATCTTCCCTGACCTTCCAGCCAGGGGCGGAGGAAGGGGGTGCGGTGGGGGCAGGCCGCCCCGGGTGTCTTTGCTGAGGGGGGTGACATTCGGCGCGCCACCCACCTGCAACTCCCAAGCCTACCCTGAGCCATTGGGGGAAGGGGGGAGCTGTGCTGCAATGTCGGTGGCATTCCCCCCTTCTCCCTTTGTTCTGAATGCTTGGGGGAGGCTTGGGAGTCGCGGGCAGGCGGCACACCGAGTGTCTGCCATTGGCGGCTTGCTCTGCTCCATGGACGGCTTGCTCCGCCCCCGGCTGCAGGGCGTGCGCTCCGCTCCATGCACCCGAGCAGCTATCCCACACCTGGGAGGGCACCCTTCATGCCCCATGCTCCTAGGGAGCACACCCACCCTGGGCAGCGCGGGCATATGCTCCACCGCTGCTTCCAGCTAGTGTCATGTTGCTAGGACTTCCTGCAGCCTGATCCCACCTCAGAGTTGGCTGCCTTCTGGGCCCAATTGACAAATGCGACTCTAGGCATAACCCAATTTAAGCAGCCCAGTCCATAGCAGCCCAGGACCTTGGATGTGGCCAGGAGTGCCTTTGCCTAGCTTTTGTTTTGTTTTATTTATTTAACAAAATGGATGTGGCGCTTGATTGTAAGGAAACTCCTAAAAGGTTTGCAACTTGGGCTGTCGCACAACTGCGTCTGCTTCTGGAGAAACTGCTGACTTGGCCCAAGTAGCATATACTTGAGTTACATCACAGCTTGATTGCTGCAATGCACTCTGCATAGGGCTGCGTTTGAAGGGTGCTCGGCAATACTGGGCCCAGAATACCGCAGCCAGTCTGTTAACAGGGGCTGCATGTAAGCAGTGCACAACTCCCTTACTGAAACCATTGCCACTGGCTTCATTTATTTCTGAGCCCATATTAAAATACTGGTGGTGGTGACCTTCAAAACCCTATAGGTTTGGGACTTGGATATCTGAAAGACTTCTCCAACATGAAACTAGTAAGATCACTATCAGCAGCCCTTGTTTGTCCCAGCATCCACAGAATACGCTTAGTTGAAAGCAGGCAGACAGCCTTTTCAGTAGCTGCACCCAGGCTCTGGAACTCCCCCCCCCCAACACTCACCTTGGCCCCTCTCTAATGGCATCCTCTAGAAGGAGCAAAGCCTTCCTTTTTTAAGGAAGGCTTTTGGGCCATAAAATGGTTACTCCCTTTTTTTGAGATGGATCAGATTGCTGTGGTTAAATTGTTTTTGGTTGGTTACTGATATTTTAAATCCTTTCTCACTGTTGCTCCTGTTTTAGTGTTTTATGATCACTTTATATATTGTTAATGTCAAAATGGTTAACAGCATTATCTTATCCGTGTCTATTCAAAAGTATGCTCCAACGATTTCAGTGGGGCCCTCTCTCAGCTAAATGGGTATGTGATTGCAGCAGCCATAGTTATTGTTTCAACTTAGGGTGACCTGATGAAAAAGAGGGCAAGGCTTCTTCATCTTTTGACAGTTTTGCAAAAGAGGAAATTTCAGCAGGTATAGTCTGCATGACAAGCTAAACCTGCTGGAGTCACCTTCCATACATTGTGAGCCATCTTGGGCTTGTTGAGGAAAGGGCATGGATGTTTTAAATAAGCAAACAAGTAGCTTATTCAGAAGCGAGTCCCACTAGGCTTCTCCACACTAGATCTAAATGTGAATTTGCACCTGCCTGTCTCCCCATCAATGTGGGGGGCAGCCACACAACACATTTCCCAACCCAGTACAGCCAACAATGTGCCCACAAGATGTCGTGGACTACAGCTCTCATCCTTCCTGACCATTAGCCACGCTGGCTGGAGCTGATGTGAGTTACAGTCCAAACCACCTGGAGGGCATCACATTGGATATTCCTGCCGTAAATCAATGCCATGGACCATTGACAAACCCTCCCAAAGAAACCAGGGGTTTAGCATAGTTTAACAATGACATTTCTAACCTATAGAGACATACTCATGTGGTGCATACGGCTCTCATGAAAAATGGCTACATGGTGCAACAGTTTCCCATGGTTGTGTGTGTGTTTCCATGGCTGCCTTGCTAATTTTCCAGACAGATACGGAAGGCAGGGCCAGACCTATTAGAATACACTAAGAAATTGGTGAGGCCACACCTTGGATTGCTGCCTGCGGGGAACCTACGGCCTGCCAGATGTTGCTGAACATGGCCACTGGCTATGCTTGCTGGGGCTGCTGGGAGTTGTAGTTCAGCAACATTTTCCCACACCAGTTTGAAATCAGCATTGGTATTGTACCTTTTACAACTACGGGGTATAGGAAGGTTTTGCCAACACGGGGGTGTCACAGTTAAGAAATAAATCAATCCAGCTTTTAATTTCTGCCTGTGAAGCAGCTGCTAAAACATTGGACTTCCGTGTCTCCTACCACTAAGGTGACCAACGTGCAAAGGAGGAGGGGCAGCCCCCCTGGGTGCAGCAGGCCCCATCCTTTTCGAAGATATTTTTGCAGGCGCTTTTCTCTAAAGCTGCATCTCCCTTAAATCCCCTCTTCTGCACCCTCTTCTGCCTCTACGGAAGGAGTCCCACCCCATTTAGCCGTTTCTCTTCGCTTCCTCCTGCTGCGTCTGGTGATGAAAGAGTCTGCACGGTGACTTTCGATTTGGAGACGAAGCAGCCACCTTGGAAATGATTAATCCTCCTATCTAGGCGTCTTGCCTCCCGGTAAACACCCACGAGGAGCTGGGGCGGGGCCACCTTCTAGGCCCGCCCCCTCCTTTATAAACCCACTGCGGCAGGGCGGGCTAGAGCAGGCGTAGCTGCTTCTCACAGAGACTTCGTCGCATCGACTCAGCGTGAGCTCTCAGCCCCGCCGTTCTTCATCATGGTGAGCGGGAAGGGGGCTGCGCGAGGGAAGCGCACCGAGCGCTTGGGGGCTGCTTCCTTAGCGAGATTCGACGTCTCCCCCTGGCTGGGGGAGCGCGTCGCCCGCCTCTCGGCTTGCGGTCTCCAAGCTGCGCGTCCGCGCAAGCTGCTGGAACGTTCCGCGGCAGGTGCCCGTCGGGGCGGGTGGGAAGCGCTCCCGCCTTCCTGCGGGGCAAACGCGGAGGATGGTGCCAGGTTGCCGCCTGATCTTAGGGCGGGAATTAGGTGCGCCCCTTCGCCCACAAACATGGCGAGGGTGTCTCCAGGCCCAGGGGCAAAAGTCAGGGGAGCTAGTTGGGGGCTACCCTCGAAGTGCGCACTGCAGAGCGCGGCAGCTGCCCTCGACGCACGTGTAAATGGCGGTGGGGTGGTGGTGGTGCGCGCGGAGCAGCCGCAGAACAGGATCCGGCAGGCCCGGCCTGAGCTTCTTGATCGCAGTTGGCCGCGTGCCCGGAAAGACTCGCTTGCGCGCTCGGTGCCTGGGCGCCTCGCTTACAGCCACGTTGGTGTAATGAGCAGGGACAGCTGGCTTGGAGGCGCACGGGCGGCCAACTCGTGCGGAGGTCGAGGAGAGGGCTAAGGAAGTTGGGGTCAGCCCCCGAGGGCGCGGGGCGCCGCGCTCTGGAGAGTCGTGCGGCAAATGTTCCCGTGCCTCTCGCTCCCTCCCCGTTACCGATCGTCGCCCACAGACTGCGGGGGCTGGGAAAGTTATTAATAGGCAGGTTGCGCAGGAAGGGAGAGTTGGGCCCGGGCGCCCCGCTTCCAGCTAAATCCCAGGGCTGCAAATAGCTGGGCAGGCGGCTGGGCTCCAGTCCAAAGTAGGTAATCGCATCTCCCGCCTCATCTCGAGGGAATCTTCGCACTTTGCGGGAGGGGCTCCTATATTTAGCCGTCCCGGGCTAGACGCGCGAATGAGCGAGGAAGGAAGCCGCCTTCAGCCGCCAGCCCCGATCCCACCCGGGCGAGGAGCTTTGCCTGGCGGGGCCCCGGCGCTTCCTAGCGGCTAGACTCGTTCTCGCACCTTCTGGGAGCCGCTTCCCTGGAGGCCGTCGGGGCGTTTTCGCAAGTGACGCAATGTCTTTAAAAAAAAAAAAAGACTTTGGACTGCGTCACTTTTCAATATGCGTTTTTTAAAAATGCGTTTGAGCGGAAAGCGGAAGAGAGCCATTTTAAAAATCCGGTGTTAATTCTAGTTAGCCAATAGTCGGAGGGTTTAATTCGAATTTCGAAAGGAGAAGTGCAAGAAGCCGATGTATACGTGTGGGTTCTGAGAATCCCCCTCCCCTGGGAGGGGCTGAAAACTGTTCGTCCTCTGTGACCACAAAACGCTGCTCTCTCAGCCAGATAGTTCCTCTCCTCGCTAACTTGGTCTGTATCAGTGGCTCTGGTGCTGGGAAGCCGATAGCAGAGCAGTAGCCGAAGAGACCCGGCAGTAGGGGAATGAGGTGCACCTCTCTTCTGCCCCTCTGTCTGTTGTAAAGCCAGGGAACCCTTGAAAAGGGGGGGCTTAGTTCACTATTCGGTTTTTATTTTGGTCAACCTAGCACTTGAAAGTGGTTAGAGAGCTTTCCCCTTAATCCTTTTACCGACGCTGCAAGGAAGTTCAGAATTCCTGTATCGGGAATTGAGGCTGAGATAAAAGCTTGCTGAAGGCCAAGTGCATAGGAAAACTTGAACCTGGGGCTCAGTGGCTTGCTGCTTGGTCTTAGCCGTTATGCTCAGTCAGTTTTTGCCAAGCCTCTGGCCATTACAAAAGATAACTATTACATTGTTCTCAGTTTGCCTGAGGAAATTTGGAGATGCATCTTCTTTTTGCAATTGATTTTTTTTGTTATTGATATTTAAGGTTTTTGGTTTTTTAAGTGCTGTCGCTTATGGATGCTGTTGGGTTTTGTTTTTGTTTTTTTAAAGGGAATTAAAAAGCTATTGTGTCTGGTGAACTCCGGTAGATGCCAATTCTTGAAATATAAGAACTTGCACAGAAAAGCACACTTTTGACACATAAAAGTACACAAATTAAACCTTCATCCTTATAGAAACATACCCTGAAGCAAAATAGCCTCAAATGAAACCCAAGCAAAGTGTTAGTCAATTGCTGTTACTCTAAAGTGGGGGGGGGGTACTTAAGATGTTCAGTTTCATCTTGCTCAAAAGGGAATCCCTATGGAATTCAAAACTTTGTTTCCAAACTTTGTGCCTGGAATCTTTTTTCTGTTGTGGAGCATAATTGGGAATGTGGCCAGACCTTAGCTGTGTGCAGTGTGAATGGCATTGCCTCTGGTGATGATGCTCCCTGCAATGCACCACTTTCCCTAACCGTGTGTAAATACAGTGCAGATGTCTGACAAAAACTCTTGGGAGTTCAAGTGTACCTTGAATGAGTTGGTTCCCTGGTGAGACGTGTGAGGGAAAGGCACGTAAAAGGAGCACCAAAACAGGCATGATTTTATAGGATGGAATGTCACCTCTGTGGTATGGTGGCAGGTTATTTTTGTCCCAGCGTGGATATTCCGCTTTGGCAGTGGTTGGATGGTTTGTCCTTCTAACGTGTGCACTGATCTGGTTCCACTTGTTGTGCCCCTTCTGAAATGAAGCCATGGGCTACATACCTATGCTCTTTGAGGGGAAATGTGCCCCCTTTCTCTATTCACCCTGGTAGCAACCCCCACAGTGAGTGAAGCCAGACTCTTCCAACCATAAACGGGTGAAGTGAAGACCTGACAAAGGGGAATCTGTGCTAGATTCATATGTTAGGTATAGCTTAATAGAGATGGTCTTAAAGAGAGCCTAAAACCCACCCAGAACTAGCCCACTATCCCTTCTCCCCATTATCTAGTTTTCTAAGCGGAGAGCATGTTGTGGAGAAGCATTTGACCGTATGATTCCCCCATCCACAGTCTAAAGTAATGCAATCTGAAAACGGGTTTACCATGGCAGCAATGTTACAACTGTAGCTAGTTATTATAGGCAGGGAGCCCCACTCCTAAGTGTGGATTTTCCTCCCCCCACCATTCCTGGTATGTAGCTTTCCCATTTCCCTGCCTGTCAGTCTGGCTCCTCTAGCTCTGCCAATATTACTTGCAATGAGCGGCCAACAGGTTCTTTCTCCCTCGAATGCGTATGGACTCTCTCTCAATGGCGGAAGTGGGAGGTGACTGAAAGCAGGGTGATCTATGTGCCTAGGCCCGTTCAGCTTGAGTCCTGGAGATGGGCCCAAACTGTCACAGCAAGAAGATTGCTAACTCCATGGGCTGGGTTGCCCAACAAGCTGGGTGGCTCTGTAAACAGCTACCCTCCCTGACCCTGACCTAAATTATGATGGCAAGACCCACACTGCACTGGTTGGCATAAACTCACTGGTCACAGGAGCTCCTCAGGAATTTTCCCTTGGGCTGTTGCCTGCTTGGCCACTACAATATGACATGATGATGACTTGCAGTTAGGTTCAGGGCTGCCTTGAGTCAGCAACCTGAGTGTGTTGGCTCCGTGTCCCCTGATCTGGCTATTCCCTGCCCTTCCAATTTCCTCTCACACACCCCAGTTCTGCTTCCCATTCAGTGGGTCCGTGCAAGCCTTCATCAACATGCTGCTGTTTTTTTGTGTTATGAATTGCCTCCCACATGCATCCCAAGGTGGTGTACAAAATATAACTAAAAGCCAGTTACAAAAAATAACAGAGGAGCTTTACAGATGATACAAAACAGACACAAATGGCCTATTCATCCCGCTGGGAAAGCCTGACAGAAAAGTCATTCTGAGCATTCAGATCTAATTTTGAATAAGTGAGCCCTACACAGGCCTGTCATCACTGTCTTGGCTGCCAGGCGGGAGGTGACTAGATATCACCTGTGTGGGGATCCAGGCGCCTTTGCCCTGGGGACAGGGAGAGGGAATGAGAATGAATTCTCATGTTTTGCCCTGATGTGGTTCCCTATGTTGGGTGGTGCTAGAATGCGGTTTATGAAATGCGTAGAATAAATGTGTGCTGTGTGAAGCAGGAGAGAGGAGAATGCTGAAGAAACCTCTATGCATTTTTAATAAACTCTGGAGTGTGGGCGTAAGAGGCTGGAAATACCGACCGAGTGACTGCTTCTGCTCATTCCCCTGTGGCTTCCGTGTGCAATAGACAGCTTAACAAAGCTGCTAAATGTTCACTCCAGTCACTGCTGCACCAAATTCTAAAATCACCACAATGTGACTAAATTAGGGATAGATTGGCACTCTTCAGTGTAATGCACAGCTCAGGTGCATTCCCTCCAATCTAGCAAATTTGCTTTGGCACTACATTTTTGGAAGTGGATGGCTGTATTCCTGACTTTCATGCTACAACGTTGCTGCTGCCTGGTTCGTTGACTAGAGGCAAAACTACACCAAGACATGGAGTTATTTTGCCTCTAGTGTTCATTTAAACTGCCACTCTGAAATTCTCTAGATCACTCGCCCCAAGGGGTGGCTACTCCTAACAGGTGAATTGCAAGGGCAGAAATTGCCAACCTGGGGGTCTGTAGATGCTGTGGTGCCCATGGGCACCCATAGGCCACCATGTATTTATGGATTATTTTTTAATGGCAAGCACTTCCTTCACCTGTGTGTGTGTGTGCACTCAAGTATGCTTTGTATGTGTGCAATTGAGAGAAATGCACTTGGGCAGTGAGAAAAGGAGAGATGATGGGGCCCCCTTTTATATTTTTACTGGTACAGGCTACATTGGTTGTCGAACGCCCTGGGACTTGGACGTTTTGGCTCCCAAACACCGCAAACCCATAAGTGATTGTTCCAGCTTGTGAACGTTCTTTTGGAACCCAAATGTCCAACGGGGCTTCCGTGGCTTATGATCCTGCAGCCAATCAGAAGCCGCAATTTGGTTTTTGAACATTTTGGAAGTCAAACAGACTTTTGGAACGGATTCTGTTCAACTTCCAAGGTACGACTGTATTGGAGAATGTTCCCTGTGGTTAGCCAGCAACAGCTTCAGTGTATGTGTGCAGAATAAATATTATGAGATCTCCACAATCAGAACCAGCAGGACATAGGCGACATCCCATGTCAACCATGTGGTTGTCTGGAGGGGAGCAAAAAATACTCTTCTAATTTTTTGTTATGCCATGCTCACACAGCACTGGCTCAGAATTCAAAATGTGCCCAGTGGACCAAAAATGTTGGCAACCCTTTAGCAAGGAAAGGGCATTCAGCTAAAACCAACAAGTGTGCACGAGCTGCCACTGGGGCTTCTGGCTAGGAGTTGTCTTGATGGTTCTACCCCCTCCCTTCTTTCTGCCATAGGCTCACAACTCTTTCTCTCTTTCCACAGCGTGAGTGTATCTCAGTTCATGTCGGCCAGGCTGGCGTGCAGATGGGCAACACCTGTTGGGAGCTGTATTGCTTGGAACATGGGATTCAGCCAGATGGACAGATGCCAAGTGAGAAGACCATTGGTGGTGGGGATGACTCCTTCACTACCTTCTTCTGTGAAACTGGAGCTGGGAAGCATGTGCCCCGGGCTGTCTTTGTGGACTTGGAACCCACCGTGATTGGTGAGTGCATGTGCAGGAATCTGAGCCTCAAAAGCTCTCTGGTGGGCACCAGCGGTTAATCCTCTCATTAGCCCTGGGTCTGGCTTGGGCAGGGATCTGGGCCCACTTCTGGAAGGTCAGGGCAAATACTTGATCCATTTAGCGGCTAAGGAATACTTGAACACTGAGGGTGGAATTCAATGCCACATTATTACACCCATCCTGCCAGTGCAAGCCTTTCTATTTGTCAGATGGAAGATCATGCTCCAAATACTATTCTGGGGCTCTACCTGAGTACTCAAGTCATTTGGGGGGGGCACAAACCCCAGTTGCAGCAGCCAGACTTAACAGCTCTGGCTGCTGCTTGCACAACTTTTACGTTGATTCTGACACTAGGTCAGTAGCTGGCAGACTTTAGGCCAAATTTGAGTCTGAGGGGTGCAAACTAGGTCTGCAGTTCCCCATCTATAGGACTCTGGGTGGATGGCAACTGTGACAATGGGATCTGGCAGCATGCAATGGAGGAGTTCAACTTACCAACTCCCACTCGATTCTTATAGTGGGATTTCATCAAAACTAGTAACTGACCAGAGAGGCAGACTGTATTAACTTAACCTGCTAGTAAAGTGATTTGGGCAAGGAGCATTCTGGGTACTGTAAGCTTTTGAGGAATTTGGGCTGCAGGTGATCACACTTCCCATTTTGGGTAGGTGTGTCAGGGTTCCTCAATTTGCTTACCCAATTAAAGAGTCTGAAATATCCACCATACTGATAATTTCTTTTGCATTCCAACCCCTTTTTTATGCAGATGAAATTCGTACTGGCACGTACCGTCAGCTCTTCCATCCAGAGCAGATGATCACTGGCAAGGAAGATGCTGCCAACAACTACGCCCGCGGGCACTACACCATTGGCAAAGAGATCATTGACTTGGTGCTGGACAGGATCCGGAAACTGGTATAGTCATGGTGTGGGATGGGAATAGAAATTCAGGTCCACTCACTTTTGTCTCTTGGTTCAATGCGCCACTAGCATGTGGCCCAAGGAAGATTCCCTCTGAGGGAATGACACCCTTGAGTTGAAAATGTTCCTCACCCTGCTTTAGACACTATCTGTGTTCGGCTTTCTACTTTCTCTTTGCCTCCACTGCTCACTGCCTTTCACTCATACAGGGGAGAGTTTTTCCACTTCTTGGGCACTTTGCATGAAGTGAAAGGATCACACTTGTGCTGCTAGGATACTTTCCCCATCCCTTCCCCAACCAGAAGAGGCAGTGGGTACACTGTTCATTGCTACAAGTGTAATAACAGCAACAGCACCTCCTAATTAAGAGCTACCAGCTCTTCTAGATTGTGTATGTGTGAGAGAGGGAGGTTACCGGGCATGGGTTGGTCCATGCAGAGTTGTGAGTTTCCGGAGGCAAGGAAATAGTATCATTAGGCAATTAAGTGGCTAATTGCAAGCTTCAGATTAGTGAAGTCTGAACTTTATGGATCTAGGAATATGCTGTGTCTCACATCATAATAGTACAGTGCACTACAATCTGAGAGAAGCTAATATTTAGCAACAATTTCTTTTGCATTCTCCCAACAGGCTGACCAGTGCACAGGACTCCAGGGATTCCTCGTCTTCCACAGCTTTGGGGGAGGCACTGGCTCAGGATTCACCTCCCTGCTGATGGAACGGCTCTCGGTTGACTATGGCAAGAAGTCCAAGCTGGAATTTGCTATTTACCCAGCTCCTCAGATATCAACAGCTGTGGTTGAGCCCTACAACTCCATCCTCACCACACACACCACCCTTGAGCACTCAGACTGTGCCTTCATGGTAGACAATGAAGCCATCTATGATATCTGCCGCAGGAACCTGGACATCGAGCGCCCAACTTACACAAACCTCAACCGCCTTATCAGCCAGATTGTGTCCTCCATCACAGCCTCGCTTCGCTTTGATGGGGCGCTCAATGTGGACCTGACAGAGTTCCAGACTAACCTGGTGCCCTACCCTCGCATCCACTTCCCTCTGGCCACTTATGCCCCGGTCATCTCTGCAGAGAAGGCCTATCATGAGCAGCTTTCTGTAGCGGAGATCACCAATTCTTGCTTTGAGCCAGCTAACCAGATGGTGAAATGTGACCCCCGCCATGGCAAATACATGGCCTGCTGCCTGTTGTATCGAGGTGATGTGGTGCCCAAGGATGTCAATGCTGCTATTGCCGCCATAAAGACCAAGCGCAGCATCCAGTTTGTGGACTGGTGCCCCACAGGCTTCAAGGTGGGCATCAACTACCAGCCTCCCACTGCAGTCCCAGGCGGAGACCTAGCCAAGGTGCAGCGGGCAGTGTGCATGCTGAGCAACACCACCGCCATTGCTGAGGCCTGGGCCCGCCTGGACCACAAGTTTGACCTGATGTATGCCAAGAGGGCTTTTGTCCACTGGTACGTAGGGGAAGGCATGGAAGAAGGGGAGTTCTCCGAGGCACGAGAAGACATGGCCGCCCTGGAGAAGGATTATGAAGAAGTGGGCATTGATTCATATGAGGATGAAGAGGAGGGAGAAGAGTAGCTCTAGATGCTGCACATTGTCTGATGGACCTTCATTTTCAATAAAGTATGTTTGGTTTTATCTGAATTTCTGTGGTATGCCTCTTTCTTGAATAGGGTTACAGCTTCACCTTGCTGGTGGAACAGCTTCAAGTGCTGTTCATTGCCACATAATGGCCATTTCCTTCCACACACCCTACACCTTGAAGGATTTAGAAAAGAGAAGGTGCCAGCCATAGCAGCTAAAGCTGAGCAAATTGGTGGCACAACATTGCACCATGGAGACTACATGGGCAAAGGGGGCATGAGCCTGGAATTATTTATTTTTATTAAATTTATATCCTGCTCTTCCCCATAATCTTTAGACAGGTCTTATACCTATTCACCAAGTTAAAAAAATTATGTGGCTAATAAAAGTGATGTAGTCAAATCATGCATACTAGCATATTCTTTTCTCCATCACCACAACCACCCCGATTTGGTACAAAACTTTAAACCAGAATTAGGAAAGTGAAATGAGGTTAACAAACAAGAACGGGACAAATAAAAGTGAGGAATCTCACTGACTGTAGGCAGCTCTATGCACCTCCTTTCTTGGCACTGGAGATTCTGTTTTGCCTCATATATTCTGATAATAACTAGCTTTTCTTCCACACACAAAAAAGTCCTGAAGATAGCAGGAGGAGGATATCGAGCTATTACAAAACATCTCTCCCCCACCCTTTCCCAAAAACACTGAGTAGCATTTTAATTGCTCACCAACCTTGCAAAGTGGATTGGATGTGACTTTGCCCCAAACAAGGCTAAAACTTTATGCATAGGTAGGGATTTAATTCTGCATCTCATCACAATACTTCTTTGGATATCCACTGCAGGAAGATCCCCTGCAATCTCCTATCCAGGCTGAAATCTCATTAAAGTAAAGCCACCCCTGCCTTGAACAGGGATATATTCTTCCCTGTATTCCAGTCTGCCACCACTGACCCCTCTGCATACTACACTGCGTAGGATAGACACATCCCCTGAAGAGTTTGGAGAAATGCTGAATTGTATTTTTCTAGGCTTCTCAACCATAAAATCAAAGACTGGTGCATGTTCTGCTGAAGATGTTGCTCTCTTTTACCCTCTCCTAGCCCCACTTTCAAATGTTAAGCTGCTTGTAGGCATACCTTGCCTAGAACGCTTTAGGCTCCAGTTCTTAGACAAGCAAGGAGTCATATAAAGTTTTAAAGATAAAGACCAGTGAGATCAGCGAGACAGATGGGAGTGGGCCTCACCTTAACTGTGAAATTAGGGGTAGGATTTATGTACTCCAGATGAAAAATGTTTGCTTTTCCTCTATTGGCTGCTGCTTCTCTGGACAAAGCACTTATTCATTCTTCCAGGAGGCGGGGGGGGGGCATTGAGTGGAAGAGGAGGAGTGGTTACACCCAACCTGAAAATGTGCTGGCTGCAAGTCAGGTTTGGCAAGGCTTTGCCCTCCATACCAGGCAGGCAGCCAGTCCTCTCTCTCCTTGCCTGCCACCGTGGCTGCTTTGACTATACATGGGCTATATAGCATAGGAATCTCAAACTAGAAGCTCCCCTCTTTACCTACTCTCGCAATGGGTGGTGGAGGATGTGTGAACCCCTTTCTGTACAACCCCTACTTTATGAAGGGCCAAAGAATCTCACATTGCTGACACACTCTTCAGTCTGAATGCCTTAACTGCACTAACAGCAGTTGCCATCCCTGCTGTTTAACACACGGCTAAAGTGCCTGATGTGTGCTCTGTTTCGCATACACAGAAGTTTAGTACTGAGACCAAATACATCATACTGTATTTGACTTTCATTGATGAGAAACATTTCTAGACTTAAGTGTGTGTGTATGTATCCCCCTGCCTGCTTCCATGAAGGCAGTAATAACATGAGCTTTCAAGGTCTTTTAAGACTCTCTTGTGAGTTTGCTCCAACAGACTTGACACAACTCTTGTTCTGAAAATTGACTCACACCTTGGTCAAGGTAGACATGATTTCCTACCCCGCCCAGATCTTTTCAGCTCTGAATAATTAGCAGCTGTAGCATAAAGCATATAAAACACACAAATGTTTACACAATGCAGTTTTTCTAGCCAGAAAAGATGGTAAAGCTACCAGGAGTACAATAAGAAGTAGACAAAAGTATAAGGAGTAAGAGAAATACACCATGGTTGCCCCACCTCCCTCTTTGCCCCCCCCCCCCAGTTTATATATTTGCAAATCACATACTAAATATGTTTATACAGCTGAGTATGAAGACTTTATTTGACATGACAGGCCCGGAAGACATGCCTGTACCAAAACAAATAGGACACCAGCTTCTTAAATCATTCATCTAGAAGCTGTACTTCAGTACAGAATGCTGGGTTCTCTTTCCCAGCCGGTGATGAGGTATCTTGGTCCCTTGTAAGAGCAGCATCCTGCTGCTTTGGGGAGGTGGCTGACCATGGCCTACAACGCAGGTGAAGCCCAGTAAGGTGCATGCTAGGCCACCAGTGAGAATGGCAGGAGGACCTTCAAGCAAGTTCCAAGGCAGGCGATGGCCCCACTGCGGAAGAGTTCCCGAAGGAAGGAGGCAGGCACGGAACTGGAATGCAATGAAGCCTTGTCCATTCTTTCCTGTAAACTTTGAACCACTGGAGGTCCCCCACGTGGGCTTCAGTTCCTTTGCTGCCTCCATGCTTACCCCACACACTCTGGGCTCAGATGCGTGTCATGTCCTGCCCGGTGGGAGGTGGCTGTATCGCTTCAAGCTGGCCTATGATGTCAGTGATGAATGGGCGCTCCTGGGGATTCACCACCATCATGGAGGAGAGGAGGCGTTCCAAAGCAGGCGAGTACCTGAAATTCAGAGGCGCTTTGTACCTGGTCTGTCTTGGATCAAGGACAACCTTCCTTCCACACAGCCATTCCTTACCTGGTATTCTGGGGCACACTGAGTTGGTTCTGCACCGCCAAGGCCACACTGTCCCCCTTTTGGAAGATCATGTCGTAAGGCCCCTCTCCAAACATCATACAGTACAGAACGCAGCCTAAGGACTAAGCAGAGGCAAGGTGAGAGTAGGGAGAAAGCTGGCTCTTGAATGGGAAGGCACCTCAAGGACAGGATCTCCCTCCCTTGCACAGGGAAAATTGGGGAATTGCATCCTTTGACTTAGGTGACCAAGAGGATTTTCTTTCTTTCTTTCTTTTTAAGATATTTATTGAAATTTTCAACTTTAATACATTAAAAAAGAATCAAAAAAGGAAAAACAAAAAGGTTTAAAAACACATAAAGTTCACAATCCTTATTTTTCTATAACATATTTCCCTGACTTCCCCACACCTCCCCTTCTTATATTCCAATTCAAAATGTTAGTTCAGCAAGTTCTTATCCCTAATTTTAACCTTTTTCTATTTAGTTCATTTTAGAGGATTTTTTTTTCTAAATGGAAATGGAGGATCCTTACCCAGATGTCAGTACGTTCATCGATGACGCATTCACGCTCCACAGTGAACAGCTCGGGGGCTCTGTATGAGATGGTGCAACGTTGGGCAGCCCAGTCCTGCAAAATAAATTAGAGGGAAGTCACTTTGGGCAATATAAAGCCACTGACAAATTTAATAAATAATAAATAAGACAAGAACTTAATCTCAAATACAGTGTGTTAGAGAGGGAGAGAGAAAGAGAAAGTAAAGAGGCCTTTGTCTCAACTTTTTTCCTCAGGAACATTCCTGCAATGCCTATAATTTAATGTAGCGGCAGTAGTGTTAAAGTGAATGATTGCAGCTTAACAGAGAAAAGAAGGAAACCTCGGGCTCTGCCTGCCCACAGGCCTCTCAATTCTACATATACTTTGAAGTGATTGACATTATGATTTAATTATGAGGAAGATGATAACTTTCTAAATTAATGACCCATCACAGTTTATATGCTAGTTTATTTGCCTCTTGCTGCAGCCCTAACCACGCTATGTGGGATGGAAGGGGGAATGCTGTTAATCTTTTGGAGACACAATTTATGGTGACTTTGGTTAAGGAATAGGTAGCTTCTGAGAACTTCGTGAAGTTTTTTTAAACTGCTCTTTCCTCTGTGGAAATTTTCCATGTTACAGAAGCAAAGATTGCATAGTATGACATTGATCGTTTTGCATGGGCAAACAAGATCACAACTTGCTAACATTCCCTTCCACTCTTCTGTTTAATTGCAGGTGTTGAGGGGACTGGTGCCTGCCTGAGCTCCTTTTATAATTAATCTAATTTAGAGGGTTCTTCACCATCTTTGCTGGAAGCAGCTATTGTCCCATTTCCTTTTCACCAGGCTGCCCTCCTACCTGAATAGTCATGGCCTCCCGCAAGCTTTGCACCTCAATGCGGGCCTGATTCATAGAGCCCAGGTCCATCAGCAGCGGTTGGTCCTCATCATCCAGGAGCACATTTGTAGGCTTCAGGTCTCTGAAAAAAAGATCCTTGATTTGTCCAGCCACAGAACCATCAGAGCTTTGAAGTCGGCTTTGAACCTCCTACGTCCCCAGGCTCTGGCTTCCCCTATTGCAAATACTGCTCCATGTCAAAATGTGGTTCTTTACCTTTGCAAACTCCTGTGTCGGTGCTGTCAATACTGATCTATAACTGATCACCTACGTCACCCACTTCCTCCACCCTCCCCACACATGGGCTCTGTTCCAACGGTGAGAATGCCCCATGCTTTCTAGACCCAGCTTCTCACCTGTGTGCATAGCCCTTGTTATGAATGGCCTGCAGACCCCGGCAGATGCCGTGAAGGATGGCCAGGATCCTCTCCTCCGGCATGAAGGCGTCTTTATCTCTCAGAGTTTCAACTTCCTGCCAAAGGGTCCCTCTCTGCAAAGAGAAGCCCAGGCACACTGGTGATGGGGATCACACATATTCTCCTCAAAAAATACCAGATGAGGAAGAGATCCTCTATTAGTGCATTTAATGTATTAGGTACAAACCCTCCACCTGCACAGGGTTGAAGGAAGTGATTTCCTAGAGGATGGCACCATCCCCACTCCAATATGACCGAGAAGATGCAAAAAAAAAAAAGCTTTTGGGGACAGCAGCTTTAGAGCCAGCCTGATTGCCTAACCATTCCAAGAGGCACTTATTTCTGCTTTACTATGGGTCACCATGCTTCCAGCTCTGAACTTGCCCTATCACTCTGCTGGGGTCTGCTGTTTTTAGGTGACTATTGTTGTGGAGCTTTCTGCCAGGGCCAAAATGCAAGCATAGCAGAAATTTGGGAGCACAGCTAAGCACAGCACAGTGTAGTAAAACTACAATAAAGACAACCTTTGCTTTCAGCTTACTGATCTGGGCTGAATTTAGGAAAGGAATGGATGCCTGAGGCTCCAAGCTGACTTCACAGGGGTGCTGCCATGCCCACCACATTAAGGGGTGTGTAGAGAAAAACCAGATCAGATTATCTGATTCCCTGAGAATTGTGGCACCTGCCACAAAATCTCATGTGCTGCCATGTTACTAAATCCTTTCAAACTGAAGCAGCAAAGTCTGTAAAAGCAGATGGAGGTCCTTTATCACAGAGGACAGCTCTGGAATCTGGTCCAGTAGAAGTCAAGGAGAATAACATGCGCTCTGAGGCTCTGGCAGCCAAAAATGAGATGAATCTCAGGGTCAGCTTGTCCCTTATGCTGTCTAGTAGAAACATGAAAACTACTGGGAAAGATTATCCAAGGATTTGGGACTGGGTACCATCTATATGCTGATGACACCCTTTCCATTCTGTACCCTGGGAAACCTCTATTGGTTTATTTTTTTAACTTGTGATTGCAGGCCACCTGGGGTGGGAGTCCAAAGGGCAAGATGAAAACAATTTTATAAATAAATGCTATGGGACCGATTGCAACTGGTGTAGAAGCAGGGTTCCATCAAGTGGCTCCATCCTGAAAATGGCCTCATGTATCCATCCTTGGTGGGAACCAGGCGGCTGCTGGAAGAGACCAACCTCTGCAGCTACGGTCCCAGTATACAACACCTCTCAGCCTTGCATGATGTAGCCACAAATACTACATTTCCCAGCATGCACTGCTGCATCCACCTGCACCTTACACCCACACTCACCTTCAGGAAAGGCAACAGGAGCCAGGCCTCGTGTTTGGATCCTCTCTCCACCATGGCATGTGCACACAGGGTCAGGATGTTGGGATGCTCAAAGAGAAGGTGCATCTCTACCTCATGCATGGCCTCCTGGCGATCATCCTTGTCATGGCATATGATGCGTTTCAGTGCATAGAAGCGCCCATCGTGCAGCCCTTCTACTAGGTCCACGTAGCTAAAACCTCTGTGTGGGGAGAAGGTATGTCAGGAACAGAGCAGGCAGCTTGGTAGGGGGAGGGAAGGATTTTTCTTCTCCTCTTCTGCTGTCTGTACGCACAGGCCTCTGCTCCTGCCCACCTCTAAGCTAACAAAGTAGTGTCATTACAACTCAGAATAGGAGATTTTTAAAAAGAGGAAATTATGTAACCTTCTTCCTCTCCAATGATCAACTGAGGAATAAGGCATTAATTTCATGCTGTGGCACAGGAATGTATTTGTGCTCCTCTCTATCCATCATCACAGCTGGCAAACAGTGCAAAATTACACAGCAATTTAACAGGCTTATCAATAACAATGAGGGTTTCAACCATACACTGAAAGTGTCCCTAACCCATTGGGAATGAAGGTTGGAGGATAGATCACCCTATATCCTGACGCTTCCTGCAGTTTCATCTGTAACATCAGACATTTGCAGTCATCAGAAAAAACACCACCACCACCGAGCTGGTCTGACGGCTTAGCAGTTCAGTGTGTTTTAGTTATCTAAAGGATGACACAGAGGAGTGAGGATGTCTGTTTACCAAGACTACTGAGGGAAGACCAGCAGGTTCAAATTGCAGCAAAGAAGACTTTGGTTACATATCAGGAATAAACTTTCCAACTGTAATGAATGAGTAAGCAACGGAACAAGTTGTTCAGAGTAGTTGTAGCTGTCTGCAGAAATATTTGCTGCTTAATCCTAAGCACATTTACTCAGAAGTAAGTTCAAAGGAGCTTACACCAAAGCATGAAAAAAAAAATTTGAGGGGTGATTTGTACAGGATGAATATTGCCTCTGCAGTGGATTTGGTAGATGGGGTGGGATGGGGAATATGTGTCCTCCAGTCACAACCAATATGGACAATGGTCAAAGATGATGGAAGCTGAAATCCAACAGCATCTCAAGTGCCACAGAATCCCCACCACTGGACTACACGGATCCTAGATGATGTACCTTTCAGCTTTATCTCTTGCTAACAACGACAGTGCTCAATGTGTAGATGAGATGTGTGAAAACTTAGTCCTCAGTTCTCATATACTCACCCCTCCCCAAGTCTATGAATTAAAAGGTAACGTTTGTTATTGATGGTGATGGTTCCCCTTGAGCAGATACATAGGGCTTGGCCCATGATGGTTGCTCCAACATCCTTCAGGTCCTACAGAGGGAAAGAAAGCAATATTTATTCATTTATAATATTTTGTCTCCTGCCTTTTCATACATGATGCTGAAGATGGCTAACAGCATTAACAATTTGAAGGGGCTGCATCCAACAAAATCTTTGTGTTCCTGCGAGGACTTCTGCTTGTGCATTAGAATTTCCCCTCCTCTTCCCATGCTCCACCCCACAATCTGCTCCTGAGGATTGGGGGGGGGGGACCCAGAGGATACGTGTGGGGGATGAAGAAAGAGGGCAAGTTCCATTGCACAAGCTGAAGTTCTTGCAAGAATGGGACAGTTTCACGGGATACAACTCATAATATAACAAATACAATGTAAACTCCAATGAATAAATATGAAAGGAATTAAAGCCAGCAGCCAGCTGAAAGCTAAAAACTTGCACTGTATGAAAGTGTAGCAGGGTAAAACCCCAAAAACACAAAAATAAAAATAAAATAAAATAAAATTGGCCAGTCAGTGACAGTGCATCAGAGACAAGCCAAGATGGAACTCCAGAGAATGAGTGCAGCCACTGAGAAGGCCCTGTCCCACAAGAAATGCACCTCAGATATTGGTGGAACGTGGAAAGGCCTTTCTCACAAAGATCTTAATGAGCACTTTCATAGTGGAACAGACAATCCTTCAACCTAACTTCTAGAGTTAAAAGGGCGTACAAGACAATCTAAGACCTTCCTCTTGCCTAAAGATAGGAGTGTTCACTTACCAGTCTCCTGTTCCCTAATTAACATGTGCAATTGAACGGCACCATCCACAAAACTGGTACCAAGAAAGCAAATGATCCTAGGTGCCTCAAGCAAACAGGTGCTGGGGGGAAACAAATTCTCCACCCTCTCATCATTGAATCTGCTGGCGGATTGAAGAAGAGTATGTCTAGTTAATTTCCCACTTCAAATGTGATGATCAGTCACAACTCAAGATTGAAAAAAATATATTCACTGGATCTTCCAAAAGCAAATAGCCTGCTTATGTGGAAATGAGACTGCAACTTCATTCATTCAGGATTCTATGTCTAGTTACAGCAGTCTCTCCCCTCTCCATCCCCAGAGAAAGGGAAAACCCATTTTTTCATCTGGGCAGGAAAAGAATGCATACCATGCAGCAACATGTCTATGATGGCCCATAACTGGTATCACCTTAGGCACCAGTAAGTCCTACTGAATCCAATGTGGCTTAGTCCAAGGTAAATGGAGTTAGGATTGCAGTCTAAATCGTGACACCAGCTGAATTATATACACAGAGAACTCCACTCAGGCAAGGAGAGGAAGTGAAAATGTTTCAGTGAATGGCTACTAGAAGTGTGTTACAGTTTACAGTTTTTAAAGTGCAAGTAATAAATGAAACATTTTGGAAACACCCATGGCAAGCTCCCTATAACACAGTACATGCCTTTGTAAATTACACAGTTTCTAACACTGGTTGGTATCTGGGGTCCGAGGAGACCTAGTTTTTCCTCTCTCTCCAGGTGACAGCTGGCAACGACAGCTCATTTTACATACACATGACACCAGCTTCCTACTCAAGTGACCTCCAATTGAATCATTCCGATTTGAACGAGAGGCTGCATTCCGGAGTAGGTGGAGGAGGGGCAGAAACAGCAGAGATCAGCTTCCACACCACCCAGGAGAAAACCACGCGTGGGCGCTCCTGAGATGAAGGCTTTGTCACCAACATCTCCCTCCCTCCGCAGTGCGGTGCCTAAGCTGACTCCGCCACGAGGGAGGGGGGAATACACTCTGTACATGGCTAGAGGCACGTTCGCTTTCGTTGTTATGTCATTTTGTTCCAGTGCTGAGCCCGGACATTCGGACTAGGTTCCCGGAGTTGAGCCCGGGCTCAAAATGAGGGGGAAGGGAGCTGAAGCATTGCCTTAAGGAGCCCACGCGAAGCTCTCTTTCTGGCCCCAGCAGGCTGGAGCCAGGAATAGTGGAAGCCCACGACCCTGTCACTTTTCCTAAGGCTCCGCCTACCTGCGGAGATGGGGCGGGGCCGGGGCGGGGGCGGAGAGGAGTGGGCTAAGGACTCACCCGTCTCTGTCCAGCGCACGGACGCTTTCGAGGGAGCCTCAGCGCGACAGAAGCCGCGCACTCCGCCTCTCGACGTCATTATTCCGCGCCATCCGCACTGCCGCCCGCAGAAGGTAGCCTAGCAACCGTTCAAGGGGGCGGAGCAGGAGCTGCGGGAGCGGAGGGCAGGGAGCGTGGAAGGGAGGAAACCGAACAGGAAATGGGGGGAGGGGAGGGGGGGGGGAAAGTCACAGGAGCAGAATGTCCCAGCTTAGGGGACAGAGTGTTGTGGTTGGACGTGGTTAGTGGATTCTGGTCCCCCATGCGTGTTTACTGAGGAGTAAATGTGTTGAATTCAGTGAGGCTTATTCCCAAGTAAATGCACACCATCATAAACACTGGTTTACCTCACAGGGTTGTTGTGAAGATTTGTTATTCCTTTTTTCATAAAATTTGCACACCTCTTGTTTCTTTAACCCCTCCCCTTCTGAATCGTATGTAAGGCTTCAACATTTTATTATTTTGTTACGTTTTTAACCTAGTAGTCCTCTAAAGAGCTCTGTATGCCGGCGCCAGTGGCGTAGCGTGGGTTGTCAGCACCCGGGGCAAGGCAAGTAATTTGCGCCCCCTAACCTGTGGATTTTAGCAGGGAGCAGAGAGCTGCGAGTGCGAGCGCCCCCCCCAGATGTTGCACCCGGTGCGGCCGGCCCCCCCTGCACCCCCCACGCTACACCACTGGCCGGCGCCCCTCTTTATCCTCAACAACCCTGTGAGGTAGGGTAGGCCGGTGGTGGCTAGCCCAAGAGTGTTCAGCTAACTTGGTGTTTGAGTATAAGGGAGTCATTGGAGCACCCCACAATTGCCTAACTTTGGCTCCCATAGGTTCAGGTTGGGGGTCACAAGCAAGAGACTTTAGCCAGGAGATCGAAGGAAAGCAGTGGCCAGTAGGCCTGATCTTTATTGTTGCAACAAGACTGCCACATGGAAGAAGCAGAGAGGAGTCCCAAACAAAGGATGGCTCCCTGTTTTTATAAGTTTCCCAACTTCCCCGTAACACCCTTAGTAAAACATCATACATTTGTCATAACTATGTCATAAATTGGGAGGGGTCTTCTGGCAGAAACCTGAGCACCAGGCTTACCCTGTCCTCACATGACCCCCACCTTCCAATCTTTAGGCGAAACAAAGGTAAGTATTTACATTTTCCTGTCTTCCCAGACAAGTTAAGCACACCCTTTGTCTTGACCAAGACCCAATCCACTAAGGTTGGGTTTGGGATTGTTCTTAGAATGACTACCTGTTCTGGTACTCAGGTGCCAGGATGCTAGAGATTATCACCCAAGCAGTGGGACACACTGAGTAGGGGGTCTCACCCTTCAGGGATTATGGCTGCCCCTACCCATTTCCAAAGTTCCTCCCCTGCTAGCCATTTTCCTTCTGAGTAGAACAATGTTGGAATGGTGTAAATCTGTCATTGCAGTGATTTTATATGAATTTCTAAAGTTTTCCATTGACCTAATACATAGATACATTTATCAGTGAATTGCTACATTTGGTGGCAGAGTCTCTTTGTCTTTGGCTCCTAGTATGGAGAGGCAAGGCTTGTGGTGGTGGTGGGAAAGATCTCTCACCCCCCTTCCAATTTCCTGGTACCATAAGAGTTTGGATTTGAATGCATATTTTCTCCCACTAAGTTCACTACACCAGCCACCCACAAGACATGAAAGAGAATTAATTTTACTACCACTATGGATGATGATGATAATGATGATAAAAATAATTTCATTTCCTCAGTTCTCAAATATGAATATGAGAAGGGGGCACCCCATATAATGTCCAAGTAATCCCTCTGGCTTAGAATAAAACTAAGGTGGTATTTCTGGAACCTGATGTGTTTCTCATAACTTGTACCAGTCTGTGACTCTTGATGAGACCCATATTCCTAGAACATCCTATCCCTTTGTGAGGTGGCACAGAATGTGGTGACATCAAAGGTGATATAGCTCTGGTGTGGCAAAGATATGCATCATCCTGCGGGTATACAAATGACTCCTGCTGCTGACTGGACACAGTAATGCAAAGGCCCAGTAAGTAAAAGGTTCTTTAGATGACAGGTGAGTTTTTGTAAGTTGGATGTATTCTATTTAAAATACATATTAAAATGTCATACACAAAACAAATCTATAATATTAATCATATAAAATGTACCACAGTTGTTCATAGAGTAGTGTAACAAACAGGTAATAGTATCTTTATTTTTCAGTAGAATATATCCAAAATGATATTAAATCATAGATGACACTTACTCTTGTATGTTTTCTTCAGGTTTAATTCTGGGACTGTGCTTTTGATGCATTCACTGGACTCTGATATTCATGCTGTACTGTGATAATAAGTATTGTACATCATGCCAAATTTAAACACAGCTTTTAAACCACAAACATGCCACAAACCCAAAATTAACCACAGTCAAGTGATAAGGAGTCAAACCCATTGACAGCATTCCTTAACTGCATTGCCTGCTGCCTAAATATGTGATGTGTTGGATAGAAAAGAAAAGCATTCAATTAGTAGACAAGGTTTTGTTTGTGCCTGTATTTGGGACTGGGCAAGAATCCCCTCACACCAGTCAGGTTGGTAAGGACCCTAGGAGATTTGGGATTTCCCTTGTAGTGTGTAGCTCAACCCATTTGTGTAAGTCTTTTCAAACTATTATCCCTGCATGCACCTTTCTGCAGTGCACTTGCTCCCTTTTTCTTGGCAAATTATAGTCTGGAACTGTGAGGGGTTGGTGGATGAATAGTTTTACACTGGGCAAGGTGCAGACTGGCAGGCTTTTCAGTCCTCTTGACCTCTATAATTTTATCATCGGTTACTTGAGTTTCTCTTAGGATTCTGTTTTGGGGAGTGCACTGACAGAGCCAGCTTTGCCCACAGAATCTCCCATGTTTAGTTCCTTGTGACTTCACTTAAATGGGTTTCAAGAAGCAGGGTTGAGAAAGACTACTGTCTTTCCAAGACTATAAAGATGCTATAGAGTAAACAATTTCTGGACTGGATGACCAGTGGTCTGACTTTGTATTATAAGATACTATATGGCTGAGCATCTCATTCCTATAGAAAGGGATAAATTTATGTCAGTGGGGTACACAGAGCAAGGAAGACAGGCCTCTAACATTAATTGTAGTTAGGAGAAATTGCAACCTGTTTTAGTTTTATTATGAGTTTGGAAGTGGGTAGGCTGTATGCCTGAGCCCTTCTTTTAATTCCTAGATCCAGCATGGATTCAGTTGCTGAAATAGCCAGGCCAGCCTGGTAATAGCCTTCTAAGTAAGAGTCCTTCAGGGAGCAAAGGGAGTGGCTCTGTGCCAGAGGGCAAATGGATGGGCCTTCCTTCCCTGGTCAGAAAGACAAAAGGACAGAGTTGAGGGTTGAGTTATGTGAACTAGAAGCTGGAGCCAAAAACAGTGGGTTGGAAAGCCAGAGAGAGCGAGAGAGTACCAGGCCTGATTTCTGCTGGAATCTAAGGCTGTGGCTATGAGACAAGCAAGGCCTTCTAGGGGTGTTAATGCTGTGAACCCTTCCATTGTAGGCTCAGGTTGTATATACATGTAAATAAACCATATATCCTAAAGACACTGCAGTCGCCACTGTGCCACATTCCCAAAGGAATCACAAACCCAGGGTAAATGAACCCCTAGAACCCCTGGAATCTTGCACTGCTCAGAAACTAGGGTGGCGTGCAACAGTATTAAATGTGGGAGCAGAAAGGCACCAAGGAAGCAATGATTATAACAAACAAACCAAAAAGTAAAGGAGACTAATGGAGCACCATCTTGCAGCTTCTCTCAGAAAGAAAAATAAGCACTGATTAATGATAGTGGATTAAATGTCAAAGTGCAATTTAATTGAACAGCTGGAAGTTAAAACCGGATACATCCATATTAGAAGATAGATCCCAGGATTTAGCAGACTGTGCAGATTAATCATTGCAACAAGCTGCTGGTGGGAGGGAAAGAATGTAAATTTTCCATTACTCATAGCCTTCAGACCAAACAGATTATTTGGTTATTTGTAATGTAATAGCCCCCCAGTATTACAATAGATTAGCGCATTCCTTAAATTATCTGAGGGAGGTCAGACTAGATGTTCTCACTGATTCTTCTGCTGTTGTAGACTAGATAGGCATGTCAGGTCCTTGACTAATCACTGCATTTGGTGTAGCTCATTTGGATACTTAATGTAACTTACAAAACATGTCCACATTTTGTCTATATGTATAAAGGAGAATTAAAGTCCCCTGAGGCTGCATACATACCATATATTAAAAGCATCTGACTTTCCCCAAAGAATTATGGGAACTGTAGTTTGTCCCTTGTGTAGCTACAATTCCCAGCACCCTTAACAAACTACAGTTCTCAAGATTCTTCGGGAAATGTAACATACTTTCAATGCATGGTGTGTACAGAGCCGTAGAAACCTGCATCCTTTGTGCCATTACCAAAACAACAAGATTGAGGCTTTTGATCCAGTGCTAGACAGCTGTGCAGTGCAGTGCCAACTCTGCTGTCTCTCTGCTTCTATCCACTATATAACTCTGAGCAGCACAAACTACCATTTCTGATGATTTGAAGAAGTTTATGTTTCTCATACTTCTGTAATTTGAGTACGGGAAACCAACTTTGTGTTCCAGTTCCTCTGTGCTACTTCATAATTCTCTCCCTGGGATTTGGAGGGAGTTTTGTGCCTCATAGTTTCCTCCTCTGATTTATAGTCACGGACTCTGTATATACCGTATTTTTCCCTCTATTACACGCAGATTTTTTTCTCCTAAAAAGTAAGGGGAAATGTCTGTGCGTGTTATTGAGCGAATGTGTGGTCCCTGGAGCTGACAAGCGCGAGTGAAGGCAAAAATCAGGCAAATATCAAATCGTCCGGAGAAGGGAGGAAAGGAGATAGCTGTTGCTTTCCTGCATTCTGCCTCAGGGTCTTACTGCCCACCCGCTTCTGTTTCCTTACTGTGTTTGCTCAAAGGGAACAAAGAGCAGAGAAAACCCCTCCCCTCCAGGCAAGCAGAGTGGAAAGCAGAGCCTCTCCGTGCGTCTGGGACTCGAAGGCAACATGCAGGTTGGGGGGGGGGGAGAGAGAGAGCTGGCTGGCTTGTGGGGGGGGGGGACTTTTGCCTTCCTTTCCTCCCTCCGGTAAAACCCCTCTCCTGCATTCTTAGCCAGCTGCTTCTCTGCACACCCCTCTCCTTGTCGCTTCTATGTTTTTCCTTCCCTCCCTACTTAAAACGTGGTTCCAATCACGGATCCACATGGATCCTCAGGATCTTTGCATTGAGTCACCCCAAATTCACCATCAGATCACATAGCAATGATCTGATGCAAAAACAGGGCTGCAATGCTGCAAAAACATGGTTACAAAGCACGGATCCACATGGATCCTCAGGATCTTTGCATTGGGTCACCCCAAATTCACCATCAGATCACATAGCATGTCCATGGCTACAGCCTGCACCAAAAAAATCACGCACCCACTGTTGCCTGGGGCTGCAATGGTGCAAAAACGTGGTTACAAAGCACGGATCCACATGGATCCTCAGGATCTTTGCACTGGGTCACCCCAAATTCACCATCAGATCACATAGCATGTCCATGGCTACAGCCTGCACCAAAAAAATCACGCACCCACTGTTGCCTGGGGCTGCAATGGTACAAAAACGTGGTTACAAAGCATGGATCCACATGGATCCTCAGGATCTTTGCATTGGGTCACCCCAAATTCACCATCAGATCACATAGCATGTCCATGGCTACAGCCTGCACCAAAAAAATCACGCACCCACTGTTGCCTGGGGCTGCAATGGTGCAAAAACGTGGTTACAAAGCATGGATCCACATGGATCCTCAGGATCTTTGCATTGGGTCACCCCAAATTCACCATCAGATCACACAGCATGTCCATGGCTACAGCCTGCACCAAAAAAGTCACGCACCCACTGTTGCCTGGGGCTGCAATGGTGCAAAAACGTGGTTACAAAGCATGGATCCACATGGATCCTCAGGATCTTTGCATTGGGCTACCCCAAACTCACCGTCAAATCACATGTCTGTGGCCGCAGCATGAAGCACAAAAATGATACATCCACTGTTTCATTCAGAATTTTTTTTTCTTGTTTTCCTCCTCTAAAAACTATGTGCGTGTTATGGTCAGGTGCGTGTTATCGAGCGAAAAATACGGTAGTTGCTGGAACATTGCCTCCTCTTTTCCACCTCTCTGTTCAAATAAGGCCTGTCTTTACTTACTTCCCTCCTCACAGGGACCAACCAGAGGAAGCACCAGGCCTGCCCACTAGCTTGTCATGTGATGACTCCTTGTGACTCTCTTGTCCCGGGCTGAAGCTGTAACCAAAGAGATGGAGCTGCTGCTGTGTGTTTTGATGGTGGTGTTGGGAGGCCTGCAACTCCAGGTAAGCAACAAGAAGGAGAACTGCAGGAGGGTGTTTCTTTGGAAGAAACAGCTGAGATGGAACCATCTTAGACTGCCTAGGGGAAATTGAAGGATTTCCTTTTCTGTTGCTTTAGATTCCCCACTTGCTCTCCCCCCAGTCAAACTGAGCTCAAGCTTTTCCTTACCTCTTCTTGGTTCCTTTCCCCCATCTATTATTTTGCCTGTTGTATAGGAATGGGTTCATATTGGGAGTTCCCCAATATGTAATCAAGCCATGCTGCCTTAAAAAAAATCCCATTCAGCCAAAAAAATGGCTGCAAGGGAGAGAGAGAAACTGGCTACATTCCCAACTGTCAGATTCTCGGTGAATTGGCCAGTAATGATGAGCAGTCTGTACTAGTGGAAACAATTTCAGGGGCAGGACCAAATGACAAAAACTTTGTGTGTGTGTGTGAATATTTGCAGAGGGTAAAGCATAACATTGGAAGCAGAGAATTGAGTGGCTTCAAATTATGATTTAGTAAATGGGCCACATGTGAACCAGTGGTGTGTGTGTGTGTGTGTGTGTGTGTGTGTGTGTGCGCGCGCGCTGGAGTCCTGGAGGGAGTGGGTCAGACTTGAACCTCAGGTGCAAATCTTGACTGGGATCTTAGAATTGATCTTCCAGGATCTGGAGAGGGATAATGTCTCATAAATCTAAGAGGATTCTTTTCAAAGCAATCACATTGCAGACTTACCCACAAAACAGTAGGTGTCAAGCTTACTACCAAGGTTCCATAGCCAGGGAGATGACGTAAATATCTCTTGCTATGGCAGAGGGGAAGAGGGTGGCATTCTCTATTTGATCCTCTCAGCAGGAGATGGGATGAAGTTTCAATTTTATACAAAAAATAATAATACTCTCTTTCCCCTCCTGTCCTGAATGCCAGGCCTCCTTAACAGACCGTTCCTTCCGCATTGATTATGTGAATAACTGCTTCCTCAAAGATGGTGCTAGATTTCGCTATATCTCAGGCAGCATCCATTACTTCCGTGTCCCACCTGCCTATTGGAAAGATCGGCTCCTCAAGATGTACATGAGTGGCCTCAATGCTGTGCAAATGTAAGTGACCAGAAGGGGAAGTGGCTCTTGGGACTTATTCTGTGCCACAGTGAAGGACAGAGGCTAATGACTGCGCACAGGTGCTCCATTTTTCTCACTGTATAGTCCTCACTGCAGACTCTGGTCAACATTTAGAGCAGAGAAGCTTATGCTTTCTGAAGGTGGAGCTGGCCCAAGTTCCTTGCACTGAAAACGTGCGGCCCAGATGACAAATACACGAGCCTGTTCCAGTACAGCTTTCTTTTAAAATGGAATCACCTCCACTCTCATCCCAACCTGAAAGCTGAGGGAGAAAGATTTCTGTTCATGCCCCCTCTGTTCCTTGTTATATTTAAATGTTTGGCCATACTAGGCTGAGAACCAGTTGTAGATGAACTGCAAAGAAGAAAGATGGGTGGTGTTTCTGGCACCTATAATAATTACATCGCAGAGGAAATGTCAGTGGGGGTAGCTTATTATGCAAACTATACCTACTGAAATTCCCTCTTCTGCACAACTATTAAAAGTGCAAGAGCTGTGTCCTCTTTTGGATCTGGTCAGCCTAGGCCATAAGTGTGTGCACTGGCGGACGAAGAGGATTGCGGGGGGTGTGCACCGCCCCTGGCAACGCGATCCCGGTGGGGTGCCATCATGGCTGCTCGCCTGTGCTGGGTGCCACGCCCCCGCAGGTGGCATGCCACGCCCCCAGGATGCGCTCCAGCCCCGCCCCCGCCTGCTCTCCGTCCCCCGGTGCCAGAGCATGAAGCTCCGCCACTGAGTGTGTGTGTGTGTATAATTTTTTAATTTGTATACCAGCCTTCGTTTGTATATCTCAGAGGAATTCACAACATAAAATTACAATATAAAAAGAGTAACAAATTCTTGCCCTGTTAATCCTCAAGCATCTCTTGGGGTGTATCCTCCTTGTCTCACCTTCTTATTTCAAACTGAAATATGTATTTTCACCCTTCAGCTATGTGCCCTGGAACTACCATGAGCCACAGCCTGGTGTCTACAACTTTTCTGGTGACAGAGACTTGGAAAAATTTCTGAACTTGGTAGCCGAGTTAGACCTTTTGGTGATCTTGCGACCTGGACCCTACATCTGTGCTGAATGGGAGATGGTGAGTGCTGGGCAAAAGATTCAGATGGGCTAAGACTCACTTGCAGTACCTGAATGCTGCACAATTCACCTCTCTCACAATTCACACAGGGTTGCTAGTCATTGATCATTTTATCCTCTTTAACTCCTTACCTTGCCTTATCTCTCTGAGTTTTCAGCTTTGTCTTACCTTTCTAGGTTTTTAATCTTCTACTTTTTCTCTACATTATCTTTCCCAGTTCTTGATCTCTACACATTTTCTTGCTCTCATGGCTTCAGCAACTTTTTTATGATAACAAATCTGAAACCTACTTTTCCGACCCTGGATTCTTGCCTTCTGACCTTTCCGCCATTTCTTATTGATTTGGAGCAGGAGAGGAGCAGCAACGGGCCCTGACATTATTTGAACTGTTTACCTCTTGACCTTCTTTCCTAGGGTGGCCTTCCATCCTGGCTGTTGACAAAGCCAGATATTGCCCTGCGCACAACTGACTCAGGTAAGATAGAACTAGAGGGAGGGGGCAGACCCTCTGGATCTTGTGTTCAATTCTGTAGATTGATTTATTTCATAAAATTTATATACCACTTGACTGTAGAAAACCTCAGAATGGTTTGCAAAAAGATCAGGGGTGGGGAACCTGTGGCTCTCCAGATGCATTTGGATTCCATTTCCCATCCACCCCAGCCATCATTGTTCAGGAATGATCGGAATTATAATCCACAAGATCTGGAGGGTTGTAAGTCCTAAATGGTTGGTGTCTTTGTGTGGTTCTGGCTGCTTCATATCAAGCTGTTAGAGGGCCAGTCATCTGGGCCTTCCAACTTCCATGTCTCTTCCACAGAATTAAAGCAGCCCATGTGAGTGGTATATAATGGCCAAGGGGCACTTTCAGACCTTTTCTCTGTACACAGTACCAGAATTACCAATTCTTGTCTTAGCAAGGTGTTGGAAATAGGGAAAAGGAGCCCCAGTTGTTGCCTGAGCAAGCTGATTCATGCTCCTAGATTACCTGCAAGCTGTGGACAGATGGTTGGGAGTCCTGCTGCCCAAGATCAAGCCTCATCTCTACCACAATGGAGGCAACATCATCACTGTCCAGGTGCGTGCAGCATAGGCGCATTGTGTCCCTGGGCCTCTGGTTGCACCTTCAGAGGTTCCCTGATGTGAAACATGTACCATACTGAGCCTTAGGTAACTTATTATTGGAGTACAAGTGTATGTAGACCAGGCTCTGTTTGGTGGATCTCAATATTTCAGTTAAAAACAAAGACAGAAGACTGCTCACTCCTGCCTTAAACCACTGCTTTGTGCCTGCCTCCCCCTGTCCAGTAGGAGGGACTTGTAAACAATAAAGCCCTTCAGGCATCCTTGGAACTTTCAAGAACAGCATTTTTTCCTCCTTTACAAAGAGCAGAGGTGCACCTATTTGGGTGACCAGCCTCCCGTGCAAATTGGGTTGGGCATCATCCTGCAGATCTAGTGCTTGACAAGAGAGGCTCTATGCAAAGACATACCACACGCCTTTTTCTTTAGGCAGGGTGTGGGCTCTGAGTCACCTTTCTTTAATGCCAGCTGTTCCCCAGGCAGGTGGAGAATGAATATGGGAGCTACTATGCCTGCGACTATAACTACATGCGCCACCTACTGGGTGTCTTTCGTGCCTCCCTGGGTGAGGAAGTTGTGCTCTTCACCACAGATGGCACCTCAGCATCTGAACTCAAGTGCGGGACACTGCAGGGCTTATATGCCACGGTTGACTTTGGACCAGGTAGAGTGATGTTGGGTGAGCTCTGATGCGATTGGAAGGAGGTAGGAAGGAATCTTGCTTTGACTTCTGCTCCTTTCTTTGCCCTTTGACAGAAGAAAACGTGACGGAGGCATTTATGCTGCAGCGACTGTATGAGCCAAAGGGACCACTGGTGAGAGCCTCTGGCCTTTCCGTGTAGAAGAATGGCATCTCATGCCTTAAATTATGCTTACTCCTTCCTTGGCACCCATCTCCAAAAATAATCTGGCTGCATCTTAACTGAGCCATCTTCTGTTTTATTTCCACCCCTTATACTTGACTGCCATGACCCTTCTGTAGCAGTTTCCAAGGCAGCCAGAGAGTCATGCATGCGAAATCCTCACTTGCCCCAGCAGTTACTGAGCTATGAGACCAAAGAGCTTGTAGTCCAATGCTTTCAGGAGTCTCTTGATAGGCTATAAGCTGACCTGTCTTCTTTGCATGAAAGCAAATTATTCCAGAGCCATAATCCCATTGCTGTGGACCTTATCACACAAAAATTGGTTGGAAGTTGCATATTGCCCAGTGTTGCAGTGAAAGCTACAGTCACACCACATAGCCTGTCCTGGGCATTATAGGTGTGAGGTCTGGTACAATGAGATTCCAACACAGAGGAGGGAGCAAACTTGGTATTTCCTATTCCCAGTACTTTAGCAGAAGTGATGGAACTGACCTGACTGCTACTGCTCCATAAATGTTTTAATTCTGCCTTCCTCCTAGGTGAATTCTGAGTTCTACACTGGCTGGCTGGATTACTGGGGTGAGGCACACTCCACAAAAAGTGCTAAGAAAGTGGCTAACAGCCTACAGAAGATTCTAGAAATGGGAGCCAACGTCAACATGTAACCGTGAGGCCATAGGGGAGAGTGGGCAGTGGGGCACAAGGGATGGTACAAAGAAGCAAGTGCTAGTGCCAAAATGCCAATCCATAGCTCTTTGCTTCATCTTGTTAACTGTGAACCTCTCATTTTGCCTTAGAGGTGTGTGCGTGCCACATTTTCACGTCTTTTTTGGCCATTTCCCTAGCAGACAAAAATTCCCTTGCAGAACAAGAGTAAGGTGCATGGTCTTAGACAGTGCCCTAGGCCAAAGACTAGCACACTTCTATTCCAAAGCATTCCCCAACTGCTGCACCACATTAGTTCACATATATTTGTTTCCTATTCCACTGCCTGTCATTGCCCCTTTATTTAAATAGGAGGGTAACTCTTCCTGTGATATCTGACTTTCTTCCAGGTATATGTTCCAAGGTGGCACAAACTTTGGTTACTGGAGTGGTGAGTTTCTAGCTCCTTAGGGCAACTAGGGAGACTTAGCTTCTGGCCAGATGATGGAGGTGTTGGGGGGCACATAAGAGGCACTTGCTTCTCATACCTTCTCTATCCAGGTGCTGATTACAAGGATGGTTACAAACCCATAACTACTAGCTATGACTATGACGCACCACTCTCAGAGGCTGGAGACCCTACTGACAAGCTGTATATCATCCGCTCAGTCATTAGCAAGGTAACAATACAGCCCTCTTCTATCAGTGGGTGGAATGCAGTTACTGAATACATTTTCGATTGCCCAGGTTTTTGGTTCTTAACCTATATCGTTCTATGGGTATGATTTATGACCTATTTTTCGTGCTAATCTTTTAATGAGGTGGAATCCTTTTTATTACTGCTTTTGGAAAAAGATCTTCATACATTTTTATGCATATTTATTCTGTGATTTTAAATGGTTGACAAGTTGTTTGGTATTTTGAAATATTTTGTAAATTGTTTTGAGACATTTTTGTAGAAAGTGATGAATCAATGCAATAAATAAAATAAGCACCCACCAGCCAAGCAGCAGATTTGAGGAGGAAGAGGGAACAAGTGTTTGAGAGACTGTGTGCGTGTGCACGTGCACATGTGCATGTAAGAGGCTCTAACAGTATAACATCTTTACTCAAAAGTAAGTCCTACCCAGTGGGGCTTGTTCCCTGTTGCATCCATGCCATACATGGTTTGGAAGTTGTAGATGATGTACTTTAGCACAGGCACAGAAATACAAGGTACTTTTAGTTTTCATTATTTATTATTTTATCCTATCCTTTCTCTAAGCTCTGGGTAGCTTTGCAAGGTTCTCCTACCCCCTTATCCTCACAAGATGCTGGTGAAATGAGTTAGCCTTAGTGATTGGTCTGCTGGTGTACTGCTTCTGACAGCAAAATGTTTTGAGCTGGCTTGCTTCCCTAACTACCAGCCCAACTCCCTTGACATGGTGTTTTCTTTTTTAAAACTTCAGTTTCAGGAGCTGCCCGCAGGACCAATGCCACCCCCTACCCCAAAGTTTGCATATGGATATGTATCCGTACCCCAGGTGAGTGAGAGCTAGAAACCATTCCCTTACAAGTCCATGTCTTTAGTTGGATGATGGAGTGACTTTGCTCTCTTGTGGGCACCTTCCTGAACTTTCAGTGTGTTTCAGCTGAGGTGCAAGTTGGTAAGGCAGGAAAGCAAACTGGGGAGAAGTCTGAAGGAAGTGAAATGGGAGCTGGTGGAAAGCAGAGGAGCCTCTGTGATGATTGTATATGAGAGACTGCACATGTAAAGATAGGTACAGGGCCTTCTTGCTGGTGGCACAACAGACTGATTTTTAGATTGTGATTAAAGTGGTTTTTATTTCTGAAAGCATTTTATGATTGACTCTACAATCTTTATTTGTTTTCTCCTGGTTTTAGTGTTGCTGTATCCTTAGCTTTGGGGTGATAAGAAAATTAACAATAGCCATTTGGGTGGGTTGGGGGAAGCATACTTGAATAATTGAACAATTTAAAGGCTATACATGAACCCATCATCTTTTCTGTAGCGTGTGGCCTTGCTGGATGTTCTTGCCATTCTCTCGCCTTCCTTGCCATTCTATTCCTCCTATCCTATCACCTTTGAAGCTCTGAAGCAGGTAAGAAAGTAGATTAAGAGTCTGGGTCAGCAAAGGCCCATAGCTATTTCTGCTTAAGAGTCCCCAGTGGGATTGCAGTTGACACCTCTTGCGGATTCTGTTCTGCATTCCAGGCCCATGGCTTCATGCTCTACCGGACCCTTCTACCGCAGGAAATCGTGGAGTCTGCCTTGCTCAGTGCCTCTAGGAATGGGGTCCATGATCTTGCCTACGTTCTGCTCAATGGAGTAAGGTGGAGAGTGGGGCCCTTCCTAGTGGGTAGGGAAGATTATTACTTAGGTAAACTGAAGGGTATAACAAGTCCTAGGCCCACACTCTGGTTCACTGCATTTTCATAGGATGGGTGGAGCACACAGGAGCTTTGCTTCAGCTCTGTCTTGGAGCACCAGCTAACCTTCTTTCTTTCCTGCTTCAGGAGTACCAGGGGACACTGGAAAGAGACAGAGTGAATGGGATCAATATATCGGGCCAGCTTGGGGACACATTGGACTTGGTGGTGGAGAGCATGGGTCGCATCAACTTTGGGGCCAATGACAGTGACTTTAAGGTGCATTTGAAAAGGGAGCCTGGGGCTACTACTGCCAGAATAGTTGGCTGAAGGATAACACTTCCACTATTGTCCATTGGAGGCATGCATGGTTGGCATGGACTTAAAGGCTGCTGTCTCATACGCATACGGGAGTAACTATGGAATTCAAACTGTAATACTGTACAATCATAATCAGCACATTACTATGGCAACCACAGGAAGAAAAGTCATTAAGTGGTCCACCAAGGCACTCGGCAATTTTCAAGTTGTCTGTGGGGAACCACTGGACTAGAGTCTAATGAAAGAAGTGAGGGCCTTCTCTGCATTTTGGAATGTTGTATTGTGCTGCCTTAGGAAATGGGCTACAGTAGAGCTGAAGTGGGGCAGTCCCACTTTTTAGCTGCTGCAAGATCTGATGTGATTTAAGTCAATAATGTGAATGGCAAAATAGATCTAAGAATGAACACTCAGGGGTGTTGGGGTGCACTGCTGTGCTGGTTATTTGCCAGCTATCTACTCCACCATCTCCTCCTGTGGGTGCTTTTCTAACCTTATTCTCGACTGCACCTAACCTACCTCTAACTTATCTTTGTGCCCAGGGTCTGATCCACAATATCACATTGGGTACCTCCATACTCAGTGACTGGATCATCTATCCCCTAGACATAGACACAGCTGTAGCCCATGCATGGCCGCCAACTGCCCAGTCAAGCAGTGGGCACACAGGACCTGCTTTCTATACAGGAACATTCACAACACCGGGCATCAGCGAGGACTCCTACTTGAAGCTCCCAGGTTGGACCAAGGTACTGAAATCCTCAGATTAACTCCAATTTATTCAATTATTAAACTGATACCTGCCAGTATTAAAAACTCCCATTGTTCTTTTGTGACAGGGAATTTCATTAGCACAAGCAGTTTCTGCACTGTGGGCGTAGTACAGCACCTAAAGTTTCAGATTAGAACTGCAGAGTGCAAGGAAAGGAGGATCATTTTCTGCCTCCCCACTTCCAGCTATTCTCTGAAGACTGGAGAAGAGACCCTCTTAAGAATATTGGGGGCAGGGGGCAGGGAAGGAGTAGACCATGTTAAAAAAATGAACATATTTTAGCTGCAGCTCATTCATTTTCAGCTTTGTATTCTTGTTATAAAAAGGGTGCCTAGACATTCCGTTGTTGCGCCCATAACCTAGGTTTTAGGTGCCATTTAGCTCCTAGCTTTCATCTCTAACACTAATACCCGCCCTTCCTCCTATGGCATCATAATGAGTAGACCAACCTTCATTGAGACAGCTATGTTCTTTCCTTCAGCTTTTCTGCTGTGTCTAGTTATGGGCAAAGGGGCCCCTGCCACCCAAACAGCTAGTTGCCACTCTTACACATTGATAATCTTAAAACAGTGGCTGGAGAAAGGATAATAGTATCAAACTAATGGTATATTAAATGTTAAGGCCATGGAAATAAAGTCAGTCTATGCCCACCTACTCCCTAAGAAATTGTGCTTAAAATCAGTGCAACGTGTTTTGAAGGAAACATGTTTCCCACTGCACCCATCAAGCTGTGTTTGTTTCAAATGATCTAGGCATAAATGACAGTAGATAAAAGTGGTTGTTGGAACCAAGAAGAGTAGTGTTTCAGGGTGCTCCAAAAAATGTATTGTTTTATAAAAGCTCCTCTCACGTTTTCACCCAGGGTCAGGTCTGGATCAATGGTTTCAATCTGGGCCGGTTCTGGCCAGTTCGTGGACCGCAGCAAACTCTCTATGTGCCTGGTTCATTCCTCAGTGGCTCAGCCATCAACACTCTCGTCGTTCTTGAACTGCAGGAAGCCCCAGATAATCCCAAAGTGCTTTTTGTTTCCCGTCCCCTTCTCAATGTTACCTACAACTACACCCACAAAGACAGGAAGTGAGAGGAATTACTGTCCAGCTACGAAGTTGCTGAGATTTGCACGTGTTACTCCAAGGGGAAGACTGAAACCATCACAATGTAGGAGGCAAATGAATAGAGGGCACTGTCAGATGAAGGTTCTGTGCTTTTAAAGAGTAACCCAGGTAAAAAAACAAAACTAGAAACAGATTGTAAGTATTCAAAACCGTTCAGCAGAGTAGCCTTCACAGCTGCTGCTGTATAGGGCACATTACCATGGACAGACTCTTGGTGCCTTAATATGGTGTTTTAGGTACTGGACCTTGGATTAAATATTCATACACCTACCACAGTTCTGCATTGTAGTTGATTCATTCACGATACTTTGAGAGGCTGGGGCAGGGGGAAGAGAAAGGTATGGGGAAAGGCAAATAAGAATGGCTCCGGTTGGAAGCTGCCCAAACAATGCAATGAAAATAGTGGTGGCGGCCATCCAAGGGGTGGCAGAGATTGATGACATGGCACAACAATACCCCTAACCTCTATGCAACATTAGAAGCAAAGGGAGAAATTCTCTGCACCACCTTAAAAAGGACATTTGTTGTATCTTGACTCATAAGCCTTCTTGTATAACTTGTTTTGCAGTAACTTTTAGAGACATAGTCAGGGCTAGAGATAGCAGCAGGTCCATGTTACTGTAGCTATTATTTTATTTGAGGAAATAACTGATCAAATAGTTCTTTTCCTGGAAAAAATTTCTCATGAGGATTCTGTTAACATTGGTATACTTGGAGCTAGCAAAGAAACCAGTGTCTCGCCCTCTTCTCTCCAGTCTCTAACAGGAACCTGTACTCCTTTCCTCATGGAAAGCAGTCTTCCAATGCCTCCTCCAACCCCATCTCCCATACATAAAATCCTGCTTCTAGTGTAAAAAGGAAGAAAAAGACCTTTTAGAGGTGTCATTCATCAGCCAGTAAGGTACCAGCTGCCCAGGTTAGCCTCCTCTAGAGTACACGGAAGCAATTAATATGTTTTTGCTGCACTTCCTCATCTAAGTGACAGCAGTCATAGACTAGATTTTTTATTTCCATTCAGATTCTAGGAAGTAGATCATTAAGCCCCAAATTTAAAAAACCCTAGCTAGGACAGGGCAGCATTTGATTGTCGATGAGTTCGCAGACAGTTCGTGGAGCAGAAGGAGAAGTCAAGGTAATGGAAGGGAATGCGTCCTAGTAGCGACTCTCCACATAGCCAACAGCGCCTATAGATACCAAAGAGACAGCATGAGCTTGGAATCATTGTAGTTGGAGGTCATGCCAAAAAGGAACACACCACTCACCCACCTTACCTGGTATTGGTAAGAGTTGCACTGGAGTCTTTTAGTTGGGAAGCAAGTCTCCTCTCAGCCGCCAACGCACGCTAAGAAGAAATACACACATACTATTAGGAACAACAACAAAGAACTGTCCCCCAGGGTCTATAGGGAGAAGTGTCTTCATCCCATTGTACAAAATCCTATGTAAAACAAGTGGTTCATTTAGGAGGATGTGCAAGGATGTTCCAGAGCTGGGTCAAACTGCTTGTATGTCACATACTAAGTCCAGAGTTAGCCATGTTCCCTTTATTCAAGGGAGCTTGTGGAAACTAAAAACTAAACAGATTTCACCAGAGATCTTCCTAACAGGAGGGCATAAGTATTTTAGTAAAATGCAGCAGAAATGCCCTATGATATTTAAGTCCATCAGAATAACACACAAGGTTTACAGAGCAGGAACAGACTGGTTCAGAGTAGCAGGTTCCAAATTCCTTTCTCAAGGTAACTTTGGCTGTATAGCAAAGACTCAGGAAGTAGGACAGATCTGTGAGTTATTCTCTATCTCAGGAGGCCTTTCTTAAATATACGTCATGTCCATGGAAAAGACAGAGATTCCTACCTAGATTCAGGATATATCCCAGCATGACAACATTAAGTAGATCTTCAAGATCCTCATTACATTCTAAAACAAAAAACCCATTCTGGTTGTCTTGCACAGATGGGTTCAGAAATGGCAACAAAAACACTCCAAAGTGGCCGATGTTGCCTGGTTCAGGAAAAACAGTATAAGAAGTCTTATCAAGTGTCTTTCTCAGGAGATGCTAGAACTAGAAGGATATCCACACCAACAGGGATGACCCAATATAACCAACTGTCAGGATAAGGAAACAGCAAAATCTTTTCTTTACATGAAACCACAGCTTCTCTCGGACAACATTGGTCAAGTGAGCTCTCTGTGATCAGCACAGCAGATGATGCCATGTATCATATCAGGAAACTTGTAGCACCAGAAGTGATGCCATCATCTGTTAAGCCGCCTTTTCTTCCTTGAGTCACCTGAGTCTTAGGCTCTCACCTTCTCACGATCACTCAGCAGGGCAAAGCACCGTTTCTCATCCTCTTCTTGCTCAAGCAGCTGTTGTGCCTCTCGTTTCTCTTTCTCACGCTGCTTCCGCTGGGCCTTTTGTGCTTGGCGGCGTTCTGCCTGTCTGGCTTCCATTTCTGCTGTCAGGGGTCCAGGCACCTGCAATTACACAGTAGATGTGGATCCAGCAGAAAAGGGCCCGGTCCCAGCAGCAGGTAGCCAGAAAAGATCCTGAAAGGGGCTTGAGTCTCCCTTTGTTCTGTGTATGCTGCTGCCCTACTACATCTCTGGATGCAAAGTCCCTAGACACCATCAAAATTCATTTCCTTCCCATCTCTGCTCACTCCAATAGCATATTTAGAGCTGGGAGATTTAAACACACACACACAAAAGTCCTTCATACACATACTCAAAGGTATCTTTCACTTAAATTAATGCCTGCTTGAGTGAGCATTTGATTAAGAGAAATCCAGGATGCCTTTTGCACTGAGTGTGAGATTCCAGAGAGATATGCAAAGGATGGGTACAGGTGGCAGGGTCTAAAAGAGCCCCCGACCCCAAATAGTTAAGTTACGTGGGAATTAGTGGAAGGAAGACAAAAAGGACTCTGGAATTCTTCTTATCAAGCCTTCCCTTCTTAAACTGCAAGCTGTGCAACTCAAAAACTGCCCAAGGTCAGTAACATACAAGAACAGATAAGGAGTCTTCTGTGGGCAGCTGGCTTGGCCCAGGATGATCAACTTGCACTTGCTTTCTATTTATTCACAAGTGTAAGTGTTCACACTAGACACTTTCCAATTCTTCATACATGCATCCAGAGCATTCTTCATACATACATACATACATACATACATCCACCCACCTGAGCCCGGTCGTAGTCATATTTCTCAGGCTGTTCACCCCTGAACCTACGGAATTCATTACGAGTTTGTTTATTGGCAGAAACACAGTATGGAGGCTGTTCCTGTCTGTCCCTGGGGAGGAAACACAATGTAACCTTAGGTCCAGATCTGTGACCTACACCACAGTTAGGCTGCCATACATCCAGATTTCCCCAGACATTACTGGGGAATTGACGTCAGGGGGGAATTTCCAGAAGGCAGCGCTTTGTCCTGGATCTTAGGCAAGTCAATTGAAAATTCACTTTTTGGGGGGCTTTTGGGGTGCTCTGGTTTTTTCTTTTGGAAATATGGCAACCCTAACCACTGTAGAAGATGACACTGCTGGGAAATGGAAGCAGCATGTGCCACATCACTTTTGTTGCTTCTACGACTGGGTACTGGAAGTGAGAGAGAAGCCCAAACCATCCCAGGCTATGAACAGATTTGAAATTTGTCCCAGAGAGTGGAATGTCCTCCAGCTTCCTATGCTTGCATAGGTACTTGGACAAAGTGGCCCTCAAGTACTCTGGCCCTTTGAGAACAACTAATTCTCAATACCTCTGAAAGACCTGGGCTGAGACTTAATGTGTAACTGAGTCAAGGACAGCTGACACTCAAGAGGAGCAGCTTGAATTTCATGGGGTCAGCAGTTCTGACTCAAAGAGCAGAAGTGCAACTCAAGAACCAAGTCTTAGGACTCTAGGCATCAATATAGTCTTCTCAAGCTGGGCATTACCTAAGGGATGGATCAGCCCCCATCTCCAACAGCAGCCGCACAACTGTACTCCTTCCAGCTGCTGCCGCCACATGCAAAAGGGTCCAGCCACTCTCATCCAGGGGTGAGTTGAGCAATTGCTGCAGGGTGATACCATTGCAGTCATCTGCTGTATCTGCTGTGCTATTATCTCTCCCCAGAAGATGCTGTAGTGCCTTCAGGTCTCCCATCTTACACGCTGTGAACAAGGCATCTTGTAACGATGTGCTAAGACCTAGAGGAAGGAAGGAAGAGTCTCACATTAACCATGAAATATCCATGTTACCTCTAAGGGTAAACAGAATGTCAAGTCTTGGTTTTGCCACTCCCTTAACCAGCACAGGCTTCCAACCTACAATAATGGCCCAAATGGCAAGTTGTTGTAGAACCCCTTATTATAAAACGGAGTGGGGAAGTGCAGATCTTGCTGACGCTCACACAACCACCCCCAAACTCACCATCATATTTCAGACAATTCTGGGTCTTGGGTGACTCCTCTGTTCTGGGCAACAAAGCCTTGGGCTCTTTCACACCTCCTGAAGTCTCAGTGGAGGACTCTGCTTCAAAAGAAAGAACATGCAAGGTGTTGTTTCCTGTCCAGTTCATTTTAGTCTATCAGTACCATTCTGATCCCCGTAACTTTGTCTGGAATGACCCAGAAATGCATGAATGATGGATTCAGATGAACTAACCAGCATGCAGGACCCATGTTCTAAAAGCCCACCCCTCTCTCCCAACTTGCTCCAAGTGTCACTAACATCATGGCTAATAGGATGCAGCATGAGGAGAGCAGTCCCAGAGAACCATCAGTTTTGTGATGCTGATACTGTTCCACACAAACAGAAAGACAGGAGAACTGCGGCTCCCTTTTTCTGCTTGGGAACAGCTGATCATCAACGGCACTGCTCTGACTCCAAAGCTGCAGCAGCAGCTCCTGCTTTTAACCTTAAGACTAGAGATGGATGCAGTCCAACCTATAACATTGAGATGATGCAGATTCAGAAGGGGTAATTTAGAAGGGTGGTTTAAGACAGCCTTCATTTGCGCTCTCTTAAATCTTTGGAACCATCTCAGCTGACACTGACTTCTCTGGGTCTGCGGTGGCTCCTCTTCAGCCACACAAGTCATCCCATGAAAGGCAGGTAGTATAATGAAAACCAGCACACCTATCAGATTTCACTTTAAAGCCCCAGTCCTCATGAGTAAAGAAAGCAGAACAAAGATGTGAAAGCACTGCCTCCCAGAAAGTAGAAGAGGGTGGACTCTCTTGTGGCAAGTACAAAATTGATTTCCCCATAATGCAATGCCCCCTCCCCCCCACCTCTGTCTACAGGAATCCTATGTGTTCTATTTTATCATGTTGGTTGCCATTCTTCTATTGCACATTTTTAACCTAGAACAGATTACCTAACAGAGACAGCGGTGCTTTGATCAGGTAAGATGTTGCCATTTCTGCAAATGCTGAATGCAGTTTGTCCCAGGGGTTTGCTTTAATGGAATATCCAATGCTTGCACAACTTTCTTCCCAAACGGACTGTATTTCAGTTTCTGGGTTGTAGCTTCTGACTTCCTGTGAACTGAGGTCCCTCTAGATTATGGCCCAGGGCCCATCGTGGCTTTCTTATCCTGGGAGCCTGCATCTTGATAGGAAGCAGCTGCCAAGGACACCAAACTGTGGGGCTCTGGTCGGTGTCTCTCAAGGCAGGCAAATAATTTAGCCATTCTAGAAAGAGAATGCACCCACTCTCTGTACCTAATAATAGGTCCATTACCTCAGCCACCTACCCATCAGTGTTTTTTGTTTCTTCCTTCTCTTCTTGCGATTTAATTTTGGTTCCGCTTCAAATTCTCGGAGTTCCAGTGTACTCAGTGTCTGCTCTACCAACTCCAGCTGCTGTAGACTTTTCTCTTCCTCCTCCTCCTCCTCCTCTGGCTTTGCTGCAGAGACTGTAAGAAAACGGGATCGTGGTTAAGCCTTTCCTTCTCAGCTTCTGATGAACAAAGTAGGGATCATTCAATGAACGTGAGGATTGGGGTATGGAAGGTGATCCAAATCAGCCTATCAGTCCTCCGTCAGCTGAACTGCAGCCACTGTTAGATCACATCCTACACATTAGCAGCCACCATTGCGATTTCAGCATTTTCCTGCCTGCAACCCTCTTTCAGGGACTCTCCATAAAACCATTTCCCAGTGGAGGCAGAATCCCCTGCTTTACTGCTTTCAGCAGCCCATAGTGGTCTTTCCACCCAATAGCCTAGGTGATTATGATGGTAAAAAGTGAACAAAGTATCTGCAGTGGACGAAGGATTGCTACAAGGGCAAGGATGGCAAGGCTCTCCAACTCACTAGTGTCTTGACTCTGTGAAGATGCTTCATCCAAAGGGAGGACCTTTTTCCAGCTCTTCCGAGGGGAGGACATCAAATCTGCCACTGCTGTGTCTTTGCCTGCCAAAAGAGTCAGAATGGTGTTTTCTAGGACGGAAATCCTCTTGGTTCCATACCCTCCACTCCCACTCCTAATGGCAGATTTCTAGATAGACAATTCACAGTGGCCCAATTCCAGCAAGAGCAAAAGAGCTAAAAGAAACAAACAAGGTCAGAATAGAGATATGGGAGGGAAATGACACACACACTCCAATACTCCACCCCATCCCTGGGCCTCCACATCTTTAGGCGAGAACCAAGATTATAGTCAGAAACAGTATACACAAAGACTTTGGAGCATCATTTCAAGTACTTGGGGACTAAAAGCTGTGCTCACCATACACTTGCAGACTGCTCAGAACCCCATGCACCCGCTGCACCTCGTGGAAGGTGGCTCTCCGGGTGCTGAAAGGAATGCCCCGGATACGGGGATCATCTCGCTGAAGAGGGCTATTTTTGCTGCCAAAAAACCGAGCTCGGTTGGTGCAAGGGGCACGAAGGAAGATACACTCTGCTCCTTGCAAATGCCCTGTCCAGCTGGCCAACAACTCCTGAATATCCTGCAGGAAAAGACAAGTATAACAGGTAGGCCCATCATTGTTGCCTTTAGTGCAGCCGAAGTAATCACAATGAAGGCTGAGTTGCATAGGGTCTGAATGTAACCATTGGTCACCTATTTCCAAGAGATCCCCAGTGCCATTTATACATAAAATATATCATTTCAAAAGAGAGAATGCAGAAACAGTCTGAATGGTATGGAAGAGCTTCATTTCTCAATATGGAATCTGCAGCAAGAAGGGATTACTTAGAGATACCCAGTGCAATGCCTTCCAGATGTGGTTGGACTCCAACTCCCATCAGCCCCAGCCAACAGGGCCAATGGTCATTGATGGACCGCATCTGGAAGACACCACATTGCCTGCCCTGGTCTACATCATTGGGACTAGAGCGGTCTATCCTCCTCTTCTGTCACTGTTTTAATGCACAGACTACTGACAAGAACTGGCATAGACTTGCAGTAAAAGTCAACTGCATCTTTCCTTTGTGAAGGCAGAACAGCTGGGACAATCTTACTCAAACAGCAAAGCTCTCAAATAGCTGTCACCTTTTCATTTTGTGTGTTCACCCTTGGTTCTACTAGGGTCTGCACTCACCTTGAGCAAGGCAGCCTCATTGTAGCGCCGCAGTGTGGCCCCAGCTGATTTTGGCATAGACCCTTGAGCATCTCTCACTCCTTGGGCTGTCCCTCGGCGAGCTCGCACTGTATACCGATGGAACGTCTTATGCTCCAGCACCTCATTTCTGGGAAGAAAGTGACGGTAAGCCTACAGCAAAGACCGACATCCAGAATCATCATCTTAGCATGAATGTCTTCACTAGGAACCAAGTCTAGCCAAAATGGACTCAGGTTTTATCCATACCAGGAATATGGAACCTGAGGCCTTCTAGACGTTGCTGGACTCCAACCACCACTGGTCCCAACTAGAATGGCCAATGGTCATGGATGATGGGGCTCTGTAGTCTGACACTATCCGGAGGGCCACAGGTTCCCCACTCTTTTGTAGGCAATATTGAGATGGATGGATCAGATGTCTTCGTTCGTGTTAGGCTGAAGTGGCTTAGGAAAGGATGAAGACCTTTTATCTCACATCCTCAAGCTCACAAAATGGGCTGCTTTATATTGCATGCATCCATGAAGACCTCAAGTTTCTCCAGGGAGGAGGTGCTGGTGAGTCAGTATTGAGTGGAGACTGTTTTTGCACACACACATTATGTGGTTGTTCTTGGCTGAATTTGCTTTGCCTCATCATGATTATGCTTTGCGTCCACTTCTTGCCTTCCTGCCTACTGATAAACTCCTTGAATCTGGGGGATGGAGAACCTGTGGCCCTGCAGATGATGTTGGACTACAGCTCCAACATCCACCTGAGCATTGGTCATGTTGGCTGGGGATAATGGGAGTTGGAATCCAACATCAGGAGGGCCACAGGTTCCTCATCTGATTTGCACCTTGAATGGGGTCCAGCAGATTACAAATGTAAAGCACTCTACATTCCCCACCCACCCCACCTCTCTCTTCATGAACTTTCAGGAAACTGCTTAGTGGAGACCATGAGATGAGCATAAATGCTGGCCTGGAAGCACATGTGGGATCGTGGTTTATCAGCCTTCTGACACAGCCACACCCTTAAGGCAGATGTTACAGCTCGCAAGTTGACCCGCATGATAGACATCCCCCTCTGCATTCTTACCCCTTAAAGACAGCTCCTGCAAAGTGTCCCCCGCCAGCCATTAGGATCACCCAGGAGGTTCCTGAGCTCTGTCTCTGAAGGGACGCCACTAGCTCTTCAGGCTCCTCCACACTGCCCTGAATGGACAAAAGACCCCTTCAGTTAGCGAGAGGTTACTGACTGAGCAATGAGAGCAGCTTTCAGCCTGGCTGTTAAATAGGGATGGGCAGGGTGTTAGCTGGTCCCAAACAGACAAAAGGATTTCAAGGGATGTTCCCTTCCCACAGTGTTTTGGAAGTGGGGGGAAATGCTTCTTTCATCCTGCAGAAATTCAGGTTTCTTCTACAGTTACAAAACAGAAAGCATAGCTGTCAACGTTTCCCTTTTTTTAAAGGGAAATTCCCTTATTCCGAATAGGATTCCTCGCAAGAAAAGGGAAAAGTTGACAGTTATGAGAAAGAGTAATATCAGGAAAGCAAAATGGGCCAGCTTGATGTTAAAAATTAATGGGCAAGGAAAAGTCAGTCAGGTGACTAGAGGAACTATGCAGGACTTAAGAGAGAAACCCACACATTTATGGCAACAAGCCAACACAGTCCCAACTGGCTGAAATTATAATACCTGCTTGGGAGGAAGAGTTTGCAATTAAAGCAAGATAGTAGGTGGGAAAATTAAGACCAACCACTTTTATGCTTATTGCAACAGACACTAGACTTCCTTTAAAACCTGGCCACAGCATTATCCTCTTGGTGTGTGTGTGTTCGTGACAGGCATTTATCATTTGGTGAGAGACAGCTGGTAACTAACACAGGAAGGGACCAAAAGCAAGAAAAGGAATGAGGTCCAGTAGGCTCTTTGCTTTGTTATCCTGTGACATGCCTTCATAGTGTTCAGCACACAGCGATAAACAGAGATGAGCTGGCCTTGGGCATTTCTGAACAGAACCCGCTGGGAGCGTCGACATGGAGAGGGGCTCCGATGACTGCCTTCACTGTTGGGTGGTTCAGATTCATTGTCCAAGTCAGAGTCACTGGAATCCGACCCAGAGATGCTGGAGACATCACCTGTGGACCAAGGTAGTAACAGAAAAGAAAATCACACAGTCAAGAAGGAAGTGCATCATGTAACGGATTCCAGAGATCCTATTTCTGGAATTTTATATCTGAAACTCCTGCCCATGAGGCAGAAAGCATTCTCATGCAAAGAAGACAGTCTGGACTGGTAAAGCTGGAAAATTCTCTACTTAAGACAGCTCAGGACCACAGCAGGGAGGAAATATATGTGTGGATCTAGACGACTGAGCTCCTTTGGACATACATTTGACTAATGGAGTATGTTGTCATAGCTAGAGTCAAACCAAAGGGGTCATTATAGTAATAAACTGTGAAATGAACTAGCATCCCATGCTGGATGAGATTGAGTCTAAGGCACCCATCTGAGACTTATTCTACCCAGTCTGTTAATGAATGCCTGTGAAGCTGGATGCTTGGAATCTTTGTTAAGGCAAAATGGAGCTCATTAGGACCATCAGAGCTCTTGAGTAGTATTCATAGAATAATAAATTTTAGAGTTGAAAGGGACACCAAGGGTCATCTAGTCCAACCCGCCTCAATGGAGGACTCTCAGCTATTGAACCCATATCATGTGCCTCTCACCTGCTTGAGTCTTTGCCTCAAATTCTTCAGCTGTGAGCATGCGGTGACCCAGGAGCCGCTGCTTTAGGTTGAAACGATGCCAATCTAGTCGATAATGCTCAGTCTGAACAGGAAAAGAAAGGGACAGTGGGAGAGCCAACATAGGCCACAGTAGTAACTGGTTCAGTGTTCGGCATCTATATCTCAGGCTACATAGGGAAGGCAAAAGCACCTCTTTGCAATGATCATGAAATACCAAGTGCTTAATTAAGGACATAAAACAGTATCTGGGTCAGTCCAATATGGAAGTTGCACATCAGTTATTACTATGAGTATAGGGACTACAATTCCCATCATACAAAATCCTATTTTTGTTGTGATTTGGGGGACTTGAAATCTTAGGAACATAAGAGCAGCCCTGATAGATTGGACCAAAGGTTCACCTTAGTCCAGCATTCTGCTCTCACAGTGGCTAATTAGATACCTATGGGAAGCCTGCAAACAGGACCTGAGCACAACTCTTTCCCCACTTGTGATTCTCAGCAATTGGTATTCAGACATATTGCCTCTGATAATAGAGGCAGAACATGGCCATTAAGACTGGGTGCCATTGATAGCCTTATTCTCTATTACAGGGGTGGGGATTCTTCAAATCATGGGTCTAATTGGATCCACGAGGCTGTTTTCTTCAACATGCCCACTTCTAAACCTCACTTCATATGTGACATGAGATTTGGGGCAGGTAAGCAGATGCTTACAAAAGAACAATTGGTAGCTTGAAGTGAGCGCTTGATTGTCCCTTTGCAAGTGAGGCTTGCTGACAGTCCTGAGCAGCACTGTTAATGAGCATCTTTGAAGGCATACTTTGACTGACAGCGCACCTTAAAAAAGCCTTGCAGCAAGTCCCTTTGAAGTCCTTTGCGGGTGCAATTTGAATCCAAACTGCACCTGCGAACGGACAACAAAGAAGCTTGCTACAACCACAGATTAGCTGCCTAGCAGTTACAGCTTGGTTAAAGAAATTAGCCTGGGGAGGATGGAGGAATTAAGGATCTGGCCTGCAGATTGGATCCAGTTCCCCACCCCTGAGTTTGTCTAATCCTCTTTAAGGCCAACCAAGCTTGTGGCCCTCACTACATCCCAGGAGAAAAAATTGCATAGTTTTAACTATATGAAGAAGTCCTTTTGTCTGCCCTGAATCTTTCATCAATCAGCTTTATTAGGTGATTCAGAGTTCTAATATTACTTTTTTAATTTATATTTTTATACTTTGACATTCAAAAAAGCAAAAATGCCAAAAGGAAGAGAGGGGAGAAAGAATGTGTTATATCAATGAGAAACAATTTTATGTAGAAAATTATCTATCACTTTTTCATTCAGTACTGAATAAACAAGGGCCATCTCTTGATAAAACAATGTTGCAAGCTGTTACTTATAGCTTCCCTTTTATATATTAACTGTGGGGGTAATTCAACACTGGTTTTTCTGTCAGTGCAAACATTTCAGCTTTGAAGTCCCAATGACCAGCTGATAAGAGTGCAGTGCACAGGATCAAACTACACAACACTTTGAAGCCCTGATGATCAACTGATTGTTGGAACTTTAAAGCACTATATCACCAGTCATTGTGAGGTGACTGAAAGGAGAGGTGGCTCCACCCACCTGTCAAATTTGGCCAGTGCAGAGAGTAGGGTAGGTTAATTTGGGGAGGGGTGTTATTGCGTTGTTTTTGTTTTAATTATGTATGTTGTGTTTTTATATTGTGATTTTATCCTGTGAACCGTCCTGAGACCTGCAGGTATAGGGCGGTATACAAATTTAATAAATAATAGTAGTAGGAGTAGGAGTAGTAATAGAGATAAGGATCTGTCCCACTGGCCATATCCAGATTCATGCTGTTGATCTACTGGATACTGCATTTCATCTGAGGACAAGAGACAAATGGATTTTTGCACCATCCTGTTCCCACAGAAAGCATTGTTCAAAAACATTCAGCAACACCCACCTGCTCCTCTCTATTGTCAAAGGCTTTTGAGCAGGCAGAGCAGTACATCCTGTCTGACACCTCTAAGATCCTACTAGGTCGATCTGGTCCCTTAGTCACTGTAGTGAACAGAATGAAAATGAACACAGTTACTGGCACAAATACCGTTATGTATGAAGGATTGTAAATCTTTATTTAACACAACTCAAATGTATAACACCTCAGCGAATTCTGAGGGGCTTAAGAATGTGAAAATCCTGATACAGAAGGCTGCAAATCTTAAACATTAGAATGAAAACAAACAAAAAAGGAATCGAGAAATATTGTGTGTGAGAGAGTATCACTAACACCTCAAAAAGAAGAATCCTGGATGGAATACACAAACAGCCCCAGTATTTAGTTTAAACATAACTGGTTTTAACTAATTGACAAAGATGCAAAATTACTAAAGCGGCACACTGATGATGTCATAAAGTGACACACTAACAAACACAAAAGGAAACCATGGTTTCTCATTACATGAATAAGCCACAGAAAGCCTTCAGCTTCCTCTTTTTGTGGTCATGAGGATAAAATCAGAAGCATTTGATTCCCATTTTAAACTAAAAGTTTTCCAAGATGTTTGAGCTTCGGGAATTGTTGCTTGGTTACCAAGAACAAGCCAAGATCAAACTGTGGTTTCAAATCCTTATGTGTTTTCACCAACCGTAGTTTTAAACTCATGAGTCATGAACTCCACAAACCTAGTGAACCCTTGGCCAGAACCCTTTTCCAGATATATGGCCCTTTAAAAGCAGTACCTGGAATGGCCACCGATGTGACATCTCCTGATGATTCAGTTACAAGGCAAAGTCCATTCATTAAAGCTGCATTCTGAGCTGCATCAAACACAGACAAGGTCTCAGCAGGCTGCATGATCTGAGGGAGAAAGAGAGAGAAAATCAGCAAGCTTATTTGGAAAGGGACCCTCCACTCCTCCGGTTAACAACACATCCAGCTGTTATATCTCTATATTCAATGAGGAGTTATGAAAAATCTCCTTTGTCCTCAAGGGACAAACACAAAAAAACAGCCCCCACCTCCCAGGGCTGGATTTCTGTGTCTGTAACACACAGAAAGTATAATTTTTACAATAGGTGTAGCTTTCTCCTATTTCGCCTATTGACAATGAAGATGCACCCTTCATTCTCCTTTCTATGGGCAGCAATTCTTAGGGAGACATATGATTCCAAGCCTATACCAGATATGACATACAGTGGTACCTCGGGTTAAGTACTTAATTCGTTCCGGAGGTCCGTTCTTAACCTGAAACTGTTCTTAACCTGAAGCACCACTTTAGCTAATGGGGCCTCCTGCTGCCGTAGCATGATTTCTGTTCTCATCCTGAAGCAAAGTTCTTAACCCGAGGTAATATTTCTGGGTTAGCGGAGTCTGTAACCTGAAGCGTATGTAACCTGAGTTACCACTGTATAGGCTAAAGGCTTCTATTCCTTATTATAAATACATGGTAGGGCAGCAAGCGGGTTGTTTTGTAAGCAGCTTTGGGGATATGTGTGTGTCTGTTTTAGCAATCAAGCAATGAATACATTTTATGAAATAAATAAAACAAAACAAGCACAACCCTAAATCTGCCCATTTTAGGTCAAGTCAATTATTCTTAGAGATACCTTTTCTCCTCAGGTTCATGAAAGTGCACCTGCATACATGGTTATCTGGGAAGAACATTTTGTGGATAGTGTCACTGACGTCCCTTCTAAATCAGGACTGACTATTCTATTACTGTACTGAGGCCCCACTCCTTTCATATTTTAATATCTTTTGGCCCTGGTACAACACTGAAATAAGAAGTTGCTGGGGCAGAAATAATCAATTCTATTTTACAACAGCATAAGATACTAAGCTCTGGGATCAGATGACTAGCACACAGTTGCTCTCAAACTTTCTGTGTCCCAACTAGTGTCCAAAAGATCCAAAATCTCTTGGTGCCTCTATGATATGTCTCAATTTCCTAGTGGTGCTTGCAACAGATATTATTACAGTATTAAAAGTCTTTAATGGTTAGTCAAGAGTTGGAAAGAGTTAGTCTGAAAAGCTGTGTGTCTTGGAGAATTGTGCAGTAGTTCACTCACAATTGTACTGAGGTGCAACTGTGCATTAAAAATAATGACCAGATCAAGGAAGGTCAGTAAATGAAGGCTACGTCAGCTGTTTCAGACTGACAAGTCAGTCATTCACCCCACCAAAGGTGAAGGTGGGGCAGAAAGGTCACCAAACCAGTTGTGCAGGCTACATAACACAGTCCCAGGGTCAAGTATAAGAAGATAACATCATTTGTCTACACTGCAAGCAGCAACATAACAACAGAGCAAGAGACAGTGGAAAAAACTTCTCACAAGTCATAATAGAGACACAGAAACCACAGGACAAAACAGGCTAGCTATTATTATTATTTTAATTACTTAAGGCTAGCTATTGAGTCATAAGGATTACACATGCACAAGAAGTTACAGCAAAGGAGGAAAAGGCCAGTGCGGGTGATGGCCGACATGTGTCAAGAAAATCAATCGCCTGAATCTACTGGTCTTTAACTGGTGGATCTGGACCTGCAAGTGAGCAGGTTCAGGGTATTTGTCAGGGTATTTCCCCCCCCCCTCGGAAAAAACAACAACCAACAATATCCTTTGACATGCTATTAAAGTATTCCAAGAATTCTTTAAGTATTAGTCCTGAGAGCAGAGTCACCATTCACTGCCAGGGGTTCATATGACGGGGTGAATCATTGTTCAGGCGCCGTTCCTGCTAGAAGAAACCCGTGTCAGCTGCCACGTTCAGCAGGGCTGGCAGAGAAATGCAGCGGGGAAGATGCCAAGAGAGATAAGCAGCGCGACCCCGAGTGTTTCAGGAGGCCCCGGGGATGCTGTCGGAACAGGGGGCGCTTACCACACTCCGGGCTGGAAATCACACGAGGCGCCTGTACTCCTCTCGCTGCGGACCTTCGCCCTCCGGCGCACGTCACTTCCGTTTGTCACGGACCCCGCCCCCTCCCGTCGGAGACAATCCTTTCCCCGCCCCGCCTCCTCCTCTTCCTCCCCCCACCGCAGCTTTCTCATTGGCCCTCCCCGATCCCACCTCCTCGTCCTTTCCCGGCCTCCCATTGGCAGCGGAAAGCGCCCGCCGGTCGGGACAAGGGAGGAGGCGAGCGGGGCGGAGAGAGAGAGAGAGAGAGAAAGTGAGTGACAGACAGAGCCTGGGAAGTCGCGGCGGCGGAGGAGGCTGAGCTCCGGGTCCGGTCACTAGGGGCGACTGTCCTGGAGGTGAGCCGCGCAGCCGCCGCCGGGAAAGGGATGGCCGTGGGGGGGGGGGACGGGGACGTGGGCCTCGCCTTGGAATCCCCGCCGCGCCGCCTCCCTCCCGCTTCCCAAGTAAACAACCTCCGAGGAAGGCCCCTCCCGGCCCGGCTCAGCCAAAACAAAACAGCCGCGGAGGAGCTGCCGGGGGCCGCCCAAGGAAAAGCCCCCTCCCCGGTCCCTCTCTCCGCTGTGCCTGGCAGCGCTGCCTTTCCAACTCGGGAGGAGGGATCCGGCGAGTGAGCTGGCTCCCCTCCGGCTCAGTCCATCCCAGGGGGTGAGAGGGTTAAGGTGCAACCCAAAGGGGGCCCTTCCTCACCTGGCGGAGCAGGCCGCCTCTCCCTGGATTCCCTCTCCTTTGATTCGCGGGCGCCGGGGGAGCAGAACCAGCCCCTTCTTCGCTCTCTTTCTCCCGCCGACGCCAATCAACCCCACAAAAGGGGCCTGGAGCTGGTCCTGTGTCAGGTTGGAGAGTGTTGAGTGGAACCAGTGCCGGATTTACGTATAAATTTTGGGGCCCCCAAAAAAAATTAAAAGGAAAAAACACCAAAATATAAGATAAAAACAAATAAATTAAAACCCACATACAGCAACAGTGTTTTGTGTTGTGTACGTACCTATTAGGTCCATAAATTACCATATAGCATATATTCAACACAAAAAAACAGCAACAATTGCTGACAGCTGGACATATAAAGGGCCCCATTACCTTCAGTAGCTTAGGGCCTCAGCAAACCTAAATCCGGCCCTGAGTGGAACCAGCAGCCTCCAAGAGTCATCCTGCCAGCCAAACGGCCACTTGCCCCTTGAAAGTCTCCGTCTCCAGTGTACATCCTGCCTTTTTTCTTTTCAGGCAGGGGGGAAAAGCACATTGGGGTTCCAAGGCTAGAGATGCCAGTCAGATGCCCAGAGCACAGCACAAGCAGGGGGTTCCTGCAGCACTAGGGGTAGATGGAGCAGGTGAGTGTGTGTGTGTGTGTGTGTGTGTCATGTGCATAGGTGTTGCTTCAAGAGGGATTTATTTTGCCATTTGTTTTTGTCTGTCTGAATTGTAGTAGCTTACACCAAGTAAGATGGGTGTGCCCTTCCTGTAGCTGTAGGCACTGCATCTACATGAGTCAAAGTACAGGGTAAATAAGGAGAAATATTTAAAATGGGTGTGGTTGTTATTATTTGCAAAAGTGGCAAGAATATATGTACATGCTCTGAATGAAGAAAAATCATTTGACATGCTGTTACAGTATCCCAAGGATCCTTTAATCCAAGTGTGGGTTGAAACTTTGTAGTAGTCCATGGGTGAATCACTGATTTCTGGTTGGCCTGCTGGTTGGTAGAATTCTTGCCAAGAATGTGGGAGTAGGCTAACTCTGGTCTTATCCAACAATACATGTCTTATCTACTAAGGCAAGAATGGATACTTTGGATCGCTAGTTGAAAAGAAAGAGAGAAGAGGTCACACATGACTGTAGTCCGCCCATGTTCTAGTCATGAGAGACAGTTAAAATTTCTAAATATCCTAAATGATTGTGCTGTAGAACATTTGGTCATGGAACTTATCTGAGACGCAACCCTGAACTTACTCGTAAGTGGTGCCAGTACTTTGTGCAATATTTAAGTGTTGTTCAACTAGTTGGAAACAGTAACCAAAGAGTTAGCAAATTCAACATATATGTAAGCAGAGTAGAGAATGGCTAAGGATGTCCACAGTCACATTTGACTTCAAAAAATGAAATCTCAAAAATGAAATGATTGGTTGAAAGTCAAGTTGAAAGTGAAAGACTACAGGGTGAAATCTCTCCAAAGCATATTGGTGTTATTCAGAATTACAAGAATAGAAGCATAGCTCGAATGTATACTACAAGTCAGGGAAGATGCTAGTGGAATAGAAGCAAGGAAGCGGTTATAGGCAATAAGGCTTCTTCCTTTCACAAAATGGGAGGTCTTGCTCAATTAAGGAGAACAAAATGGAACACATGCTTGCAAAACAAATTCAAAAAAGAAAGTAAGGTTTGAGGCGCATATAGCTAAAAACATTAAGATCAACAATAAAAAATATTATTAAAAGTGTGTGTGACAGAAGTGAAAAGGGAAAATTACGTGCCAATGATTCTATCTGTCACGTCCCAAAATAGGATACTGTAGAGCTGGAAAGTGTGGAAAAGGTAAACCAAAAACATTGGGTAACTTTATTAGTTTTTTTAAAGGGGGTGCATGTCAGAGGGAAATAAAATTATACATGATGTGAAGCAAGTGGATAGAGAGAACTTTCCTCTTGCTCTGTCATAGTGCTGGAGCCTGAGGCCATTCAGCGAAGTGGGAGATTCAGGACTGATAAAGGGAAGTACTTCACACACCTGCAAAATTGAAATTTGTTACCATAGGAGAGCTTTAAAAAAGGATTTGACAAATTCATGGGGATAAGGCTACTATTCACAATGTCTATATACTACCACCTGGATCAGAGGCAGCAGGCCACAGAATACCAGTTATAGGGGGAACAGCAGCAGAAGAACAACCCTGAGTAATTGCCCCCTTTGCCTACTTTTTCTGACCCTCTCTAGCAAGTTGCTGTGTGGCAGGAACCTTAATGATTAAATAACTGAAAATGCTGAGTTGCAATGATGATGAGACTAAAAGACAGTGAAAATGAAAAGGTCACTGAATGCAAACCTCAAAAACTTAGTTCCTTTTTTTGATCCCTTGAGACAGAAGGAGAGTCAACCTGAGAGAGAATCTCTCTTGATTACACTCCCTCATGTACACACACACCTCCCAGAAGGGTAGATTCTCCCACTGATAATTGCCTTTCACTCCACCTAGATGTCACTAAAATCCTCCTCATTATATCACTGGACCCCTTCCTTGTACCTACCAGACTAGAGATCTCCAGACCTTACTATAGGGTAGTTTGAGCATCAGTCTGTGTCTTCCAATCACCCCTCCAGCAACTGTCCGTGCAACTCCATGTCACTCTCAAGGTACACCTTTAACGCAGTGCTGGGTGCCAGATCAAGAAGCCTGATAAGGGTTCTGTCACCCAGTAGCATGAAGTTTGGTTCCCCAAAGAGCTGAAGTCACTAAGGCATAGAATTCCTGGCCCTAGTTATGGTCTTGGTCCTGGTCTTTACCTCAGCTGAGCCTCAGTAGATCACCTTTGGCAAATTCTCTCTATCTTCCCGGGGTCTCATAGCTCCACCACTTAATTTTACACCTCGTAGCATAGGAACTCTTGCTTTTCTCTAGACTAGAAGTTTGAATGTGTTAGAATATTGGCTATAAAATGCACCTTTGTGTTTGCATATATGTTGTGCTTTACTATGAATCTGTTTTGAAAATATGCATGTGAATGCATGCATACACAGGTTCTCAGATACACAAGAGCATGTGATTGTGACACCGTGGGTACAGAATACTAGACTAGATAAAGTTTTTTTATTTCTCTTTTTTCATTATATTGCATTTTTTACTTCTGGTATAGAAAGAAAGCTAGAACAGTAGGCTAAAATGAAAGTGAAGCTGAAGCTCTTCTAAACCCCAACTAGATAGGTTTCCTTTAGTTGAAACGTTGTACTTTCCTTTGTGTGTGGGAAGAGATTGATATACTTGCAACGGTATGTATCAAGTCCCTGCTCTGCCTGTTCATGAAATTAAATGTATAATAATAATAATAATAATAATAATAATAACAACAGCAACAACAACAACTTTGTTGCAGACAACAGTTTGTAAATATGAGGTAAAGCAAAGTCTCAAAACCCAGAATAGGTTTGGACAGGATGTTTCATGATCAGGCAGTGTTTCCTGCAATGCTCTCACCACCAATAATTATTTCCTACTTCTTAATTTGTGCTGATTTGTCTCCTGCTGCTTTCCTCTCTCCACTCTTTTCCTTCCTTGCCCTCTGTTATTTGGTCCCCACCAGAAGCTTCCAGTTCCTTTTAAGGGTAAAACTAAAATGAAGTGAGTCTCCCAACCCAACTGATGCCTTCTAGTTATGTCTTAAATGCTACTTTTTTTTTACCCTGTCTTTTTCCCCCCTCAGAGCCTGTGTGACGTTGGATGAGGCCCAGCTCAGTGACAACATGGCTCACTTTGATACAGAGTATCAGCGGCTGGAGGCCTCCTACAATGATTCTCCCCCAGGAGAAGAGGACCTGATGGTTCATGTTGCCGAGGGCAGCAAATGTGAGTACAGCTGCGAGCGGCCAGCCTTGGTGCCACAAATCAGTGCTGATGGTGCCTGGGACTGGTGAAAGACTAATCTGAACAGGAAGTGGAATTGTGGGATTCTGGCTCTGTTTCTGGGGAAACGGCATTTGCTGTGCAGCATGTTTTCAAGCATGCCTGTTCCTGGGAAGCAGCAGTAGTAGGAGAAGGCAGTTGCATTATTGTATTGCTTGTGGATTTCCCAGAGGCATGTGACTAGCCACTGTGGGAGTAGACGGGCCTTTGGTCTTATGTTCTTACGAAGTTCCCACGAAATTGAGCAAGGCTTTCTCTCTAGAGAAAGTGTGTTTAGGGTTCAGCTTTAAACTTTTGTTCTTAAAATATTGGGCTTGGATGGTGCAATGGAATGCTGTGTCACAGCTCCTTCTCCCTCTGGCTTCTTTCTGGTGTGTTGAATTTTAGGATTCTTTTTTCACTTTGTCTGTCTTGCAGCTCCCTGGCACCACATTGAGAATCTGGACCTCTTTTTCTCTCGTATATCCTTACCTGAAGGGCAGGGATGGTTGTATCCCAGCTGTCGGGATTGGGGGTGGGGCTCGGTTGCAGCAGAGCTGGGAACCCTTTACAAGGTTCCTTGTGGCCCATTAAACACTCCAAGAGGCAAAGGACCTTTCAGTATCAGTTCAGGAACAAAGGATAGCATAATCAAGAACCAGCCTCTGGAACCCATATAGGTTTACAGGCCAGACAGCAACAAAAGCAATACAAGGAGATTTGCAATCACCCCCTCAAATGGAGTTCTTTATGGCAGAAAGTTACTGATTCTTTCCTCCTGATGGTGGCTAATCGTGACTTAATAGCATGGCAGGTTGAACTGGAAAAGGAGATGCTTCCTGCTCATGGGAGACTAGTCTCTGGTGAAACTAAGGGTGGGTACTGCAACCAATATTCTGAGCAATTCTCTTTGACTGTATCCCTCACGTCTATAACCTGCACCAGAAGAATGGCTTCACCTGTATGCTCATCAGTGAGATCTTTGAATTAATGTGAGTATGAACTCCGTGTCTCTTCCAGTAAAACAGGATTGGAAGTGGACATTCATTGTATTTCCATGGGCACCTTGTCAGAGGTGAAAAAAAGAGTTCTGGTTTCCTGCTGGAGCTAGTGATCCTTCCCTGGCCCCAATTCCCTGTCATTCAGGTTGATAGGAAAACAAATCCTACTCCTGATTCTCTTTATGCAAGATGTCTCTGATATGAAGGATTTAGACAGCTGGTGCCTTTTGCTAGCCCAGATAATTTGAAGATGGGAGCGGGGAAGGCTGAGTGCCTCCTAGTGTGACACCTTCTCTTCTCACAGGCAGTTCATCTTTGTTGTGGCCTTCACCACATTCCTTGTCAGCTGTGTTGACTACGATATCCTGTTTGCTAACAAGCTGGTGAATCACAGCCAGCATTCCAGTGACCCTGTCAAGGTGACCCTGCCAGATGCCTTCCTGCCTCCCAATGAGTGCAGTGCCAGGTAAAGTTAGCAAGGACTATCCTTTCCTAAATTTGACCACATCCTAGTCCACCTTGGTGGGGTCTAAAATCCAAGAGGCTTCCTGGATGTGGAAGATCCTCTACTTTGCATTTTAAGTCACACTCAATCATAGCTGTAGGCTCGGAAATGTAGTTCTTGCAAGATGAGTGTTGCTGTCAAAACTGCTTTTAGGTGTTTGCTTCTATATCTGCCAAATCTGGGGTCTCCAGTGTTAACCTAATCTCAGTGATAAAGTTGGGCCCTTGACGAGCCAGCTGGACTTTTAATATACTAGACAATCTTTGACCCCTCAGTGTCTTGTGGATTAACTGTGAGAGAAAGCTTTGAGTTCACATTTGTAGCTGTACCCATCTTCTCTCAGATTTTCCAGCCCAGATGCCCATTAGTACAGTTTAATGCATCTCAGCACTGCATAGCCTTGCACTCCCCTGAAGTGCCTGAATTCTAGCAATCTGAGAAGGAGGGGTTGGCACATGCTTTGGAAAGAACTGTAATGACCAGAAGGGAGGTAGCTGCTTCTTCCTTTCTGTGAATCCATCTTTCTCATAGGATCCAGGCCAATGGCTTTCTCATCTCTATCCTGGTGATTGCGGGGGTCTTCTGGATCCATCGGCTGATTAAATTCATCTACAACATTTGCTGCTATTGGGAAATCCACTCTTTTTACATCAATGCTCTCAAGATTCCCATGGTAAGCTGCTGTGCTCTGGGAACTGTTAGACATGCATGCACAAATCTACACACTGTGCTATTGATAGGGAATGTTGACACCTTAGCAATATAGTTCTGATTACCTGATTACAAGCAAATCAGTACTTCCATATCCAGCCCCCACTTTTTTTTTTGCAACCTTCCCAGGAGCATTTGACTGACTGTTACTGAAGACAGAATGCTGGCTCAACATGACTTTTGGTTTGACCCAGAATAACATTTGGGTTGATCCTACAGTTCAGTTCTTAGTGTCTCATGTTCTTTTCGAAGCAGTGAGAAGCCTGCAGATTAGACCTGTTGCTTCTTCTCCTTTAAGGGAAAAATCTTCCACCCCTGAATCTTCCTCTGTCCCTTATTGACCTTCCTCCAGAGTTGTACACTGCTGCTGATCTTTCTGGTCTGCTGCTAATTCCATGGTTGCTCAATCTGACTTGCTTGGTTGAGTGGCAGGGCTAGTATGTTCTGCAGCTGTCATTGTCTGGTTTGCCAGTGTTTGTTATTTGGTCCTTGCCCAAGAGTGTTAGAAGTTGAGTCTCTGCATAAGCAATTCCCTTCCCCTTTTTCAGGAGTGGGGAAAGTTTTTGTTTGTTAAATCTGTTAGTCACTTTATCTTTCCCAAGACAACTCAAAGCAACAAACAAACCACCAAATGGACAAAAAACCCCATCCCCAGATACATCAAAACCATTGTGGGGTGGGGGGAGAAATACATTAAAAACCTACCCACTTCTAAAAGGCCACAGATAGTTAAAGGCCAAAGGCCTGGATATCAAGGAAAGTTTTTGCCTGGCACATAAAGATATATAATGATGGCGCCAGGTGAACCACTCTGTGGAGAGCATTCCACAAATGGGGAGCCACCAAAGCAAAGGCTCATCTTCATGTTGCTACCCTCTGGACCTGTTGTGGAGGGGGAACATGAAGAAGCACTTTAGATGATGACTGCTGGCTCCAGGTTAGTTCATATGGGAAGAGATGGTCCTTGAGGTATTGCAGTCCTGAGATGTTTGAGGCTTTATATGTCAAAATTGGGCCCAGAAACTAATTGGCAACCAGTACAGTCAGGCCAAGGTTGGTGTTACATGCTCAAACTGTCCTGCCTTGTTGAGCAACCTGGCCACTGAATTCCGCAACAGCTGAAGTTTCCGAAATGTCTCAGAGACAGTCCCATGTGCATTGCAGTAATCTAACCTAGAGGTTGCCAGAGCATAGACAAGAGAAGTTAGGCTATCCCTGTCCAGTTGGGGTCACAGCTGGGCCACCAACCAAAGCTGATGGAATGCACTCCATGCCACTGAGGCCACCTGAGCCTCAAGTGACACCAGTGGATCCAGAATTATCCCCAAGTTGTGTACCTGCTACTTCAGAAGGGAGTGTATCCCCATCAAGAGGAGGTCACAGCACTAACCTCACCATCCCTCTCTTTGCCTGCAGTCCAATTTGCCCTACTACACATGGCAGGAGGTGCAGGCACGGATTGTCCAAATCCAGAAGGAACACCAGATCTGCATCCATAAGAAGGAGCTGACAGAACTGGACATCTACCACCGCATCCTGCGTTTCAAGAACTACATGGTGGCCATGGTGAACAAGTCGCTATTGCCTATGCGCTTCCACCTCCCCCTACTGGGCGATACAATCTTCTATACGCGTGGCCTCAAGTACAACTTTGAGCTCATCTTCTTCTGGGGCCCTGGCTCACTCTTTGAGAATGAGTGGAGTCTCAAGGCCGAGTACAAGCGAGGCAGCAACCGCCTGGAGCTGGCTGAAAAGCTGGGCACCCGCATCCTCTGGATTGGCATTGCTAATTTTCTGCTCTGTCCGCTCATCCTCATCTGGCAGATCCTCTACGCCTTCTTCAGCTACACAGAGATTCTGAAGCGAGAGCCAGGAAGCTTGGGGGCTCGTTGCTGGTCCCTCTACGGCCGCTGCTACCTGCGGCACTTCAATGAGCTGGACCACGAGTTGCACTCGCGCCTCAGCAAGGGCTACAAGCCAGCCTCCAAGTACATGAATTGCTTCATTTCACCTCTGTTCACTGTCGTGGCTAAGAATGTGGCCTTCTTTGCTGGCTCCATCCTCGCTGTCCTCATTGCCCTCACAATTTATGATGAAGACGTGCTTGCTGTGGAGCATGTCCTCACCACAGTCACCATTCTGGGTGTGGCTGTCACTGTCTGCAGGTGAGTTGAGATTGGCTGCGAACAGAAGGGTTTTTGTTTTTGTTCTCTGAGTCTTGGCATCAACGGGGTGGTTGCCATTATTATGAGGAGCACCCAATCAGAGAATTGACAGGCGGAAATTAAAAGCATTCTGCTGACCAAAAATTGCATTAAGCTACAAAAGTTTTTCTGCTGGGTCTCCCACTGAGGAAGTTACTGGGAGATGAATTGCCTGTGCTGCCTTTTCCTTCTGTGGCAATGATAGCTAGGACACTTGAGGAAATTGATTAAGCTTAACAACCCACGTCTTTCAGCTCTGCAAAACTGGTTGCTTCCCTGGTTTAGTGATCTCAGTGATGGTGGTGCCTTGGAGTTGTTTAAACTGTGACATCTGCAATGAGAGGGCCCCTGCGATGGTTCGAGGCAAAGCCTGGTTTTTCTAGAATAGTGCAACCTTAGACTTACCTTTCAGTTTTTGCCTGGATCAAGCAAGGACAGAGCTTCTATCTGTCCATGAAGAATGTGACAGGCACTGCTTGAAGGTAATACTCTGGGGTGAGTCACAAACTAGGGTAAGCGGACAGAAAAGGAAAAAAAGGAGTTGGAAACATCAGCTCAGTTTGATATCTGAGAGATGAAACAAAAGTGGGGGTGGTAAAGCAGGTATAGCTGCTGGTTAAACAGAGTTAGCTGTGTTGTATATTGATGTGCAGTAAAAATCAACCTGATACTTCCTATGTTGTAATTGATAGTTGATCAGCTTCTGACATTTTTGATTGATGTAACCTGCCACTGACTTAATGTTCAATAGGAGTCTAAGAAATCCAGAATCTAGGAATTTGGCTGATCACTGAGTCTGTGAGGAATTGTTGCAAGCTTGCTTTAGAGGCAAACAGGCATCACACATTTTATTACCCTTTTATCAAAGGCAGACTGAACAGTTCTGTACTGCAAATAAGGATATAAATAAGTACAGAAGTGTGTGAAATTATCATCTTCCTCCACAGTGAACCAGTTTGTTAAAGCTGAACCTGCTATATCTGACCCATAAATAGTTTATCTCACTACACTCCTCTGTGTTCATCTTTCCATGAAGAGGGAACATGGGGCTGGGGACCCCTAGAACATAAGGTGCCTGTCTGCTTGCTCTCCTTGACACCTGTCCCATCTGTCTTGCAGATCCTTCATCCCAGACCAGCACCTGGTCTTCTGCCCAGAGCAGTTGCTTCGGGTGATTCTGGCGCACATCCACTACATGCCTGACCACTGGCAGGGCAACGCCCACCGCTATGAAACCCGAGATGAATTCTCCCAGCTCTTCCAGTACAAGGCGGTGAGGTGGGGCAGGGTAGGGTGGGAGGAAATCATATAAGAGCTGCCCTTTGCATAAACCCTGACTAGATCCAAGCATGTATTGTCCGTAGAGTTCCCCCCCAAATGGGGGAGGTTCCCTGACCCCAGGGCATGTGGGAGGAAAGAATCCCTGGTATTTCCCCCAGTTATTCTCCCCAGTGCCTGCAGTCATGTCTTGAGGCTGTGCTGTGGTTTCACAAGTGATAGACACCCGTGCAGTTGTTGAACTTAATGCCTTTGTCTCCTTTACTTAAGGTGTTCATCCTGGAAGAGCTGCTCAGCCCCATTGTGACTCCCTTGATCCTCATCTTCTGTCTGAGGCCCAAAGCTCTAGAGATAATTGATTTCTTCCGCAACTTCACTGTGGAGGTGGTGGGCGTGGGAGATACCTGCTCCTTTGCCCAGATGGATGTGCGGTGGCATGGACACCCTGCGGTAGGTTCCAGTGAGGGGCAGCATCATGGACCTGACATGCCTTGCCTCGTCCTGGGTCACAAACACCCTGCAGTGCCCCTGTCCTGCCCCAGTAGGCAGCTGTGACGCTGCTCGTAGGTCAGGTCTGCAGTGCCCTTGTGTCTGCTGGCTGCTCCTAGTCCCATTGAGGCAGCTGCATGGTGTGCACAAAACACCCTGTCCCTCTCTTGTTTTGCAGTGGATGTCAGCCGGGAAGACAGAGGCTTCCGTTTACCAACAAGCCGAGGATGGCAAGACGGAGCTGTCCCTCATGCACTTTGCTATCACCAACCCACACTGGCAACCTCCTCGGGAGAGCACGGCTTTCATCGGCTTGCTTAAGGAACGTGTGCACCGCGACAGCAGCCTGGCTCTGGCCCAGCAGGCTGTCGTGCCTGACAATGCCCTCTTCACCTCCATTCAGTCCTTGCAGTCAGAATCAGAGGTACTGGGAACTAGTGTGTGGTAGAACAGGACATAATCCTGGTTTATCATAGGGAGAGGTTTGCAGTGAACTGTTTCTTTTTGGTGGGATGGGGATAATGTTTCTATGTGGGCTTCTGGGCTCCGTGGAGTCATTTGAGTGCCATGGTAGTATGGCTGCCACTGTCTCATTGTGACCTAATTAGACTACCTTCCGCTTGCAAGCATGCTACTTCTGTCTCCTGTTATCTCTTCAGCAAAAGTTAGTCATACTCCCTTAAAAGTTGGCACCTTCAGAGTCTCCACGTTACCCATCCTCTCTCCCCACTCCTTTATTTCCCAATTCCTTTTCCTAGGATATATTATTGCTTTTCTTTCTGTATATTTTTATTGTGAAAGTCTTAAGCTTACGGAGACTCAAAGGTTGCAAAATGGAATTGTGATGAATCAGTGAGATTCCTGTTGATATGAATTGATATTGGAATCAATATTATTCAATAAGATGCACAAATAACACTCAAATGTAAATAAAGTCAGACATAAATAAGCACCATCCCTCCCACCCACCCCCAGAAGGTCCTTGGTGTCTTGTGGTTACATTGTTTCAATTTCACTTATCCAACTGCAATCAAAAACCTAAGGTCCTTTTGTGTTTAGGATCTCTTAATGTGATTAACAATCCCCTTCTCACTGAATCACTTGTCTTTCCTATAAGAAAGTCCTCCAACACCTGTAGCATCTTCTCTTCCAAGTGTCACCATTTAGAAAGCATTTGAATTGCTGGGGGCTGGAGATGGGTGGGCTAATTTTCCAAAATGTGGAGAGAATTCAGGATCCACACTGCAAAGGCAGAGGTGAAGTTATTCATTTTTATTACAGTATATAATTTCTAGACCGCGCTTCACCCAAGAATCACAAACTTTGCAAAGTTCAGTTGTGGTGGTGAAGTGTCAAATGTAGATAGATGGGGCAGACCTTGGATCTTCCTGCCTGGGTCACACCTCCCTCCTCTGTTCTCTCCCTGCAGCCACATAGCCTGATTGCCAATGTGATTGCAGGCTCCTCAGTCCTGGGCTACCAGGCAGTCCGTGATGGGCAGGCCTCGCGGCATCTCTCGGCTGTGTCTGAGGTGGCATCTGCCCTGCGTTCTTTCTCTCCTCTTCAGTCAATGCAGGCGGCCCACAGGAGTTCCCACACAGAAGGTTCCCAACATCGGGGTCCTGGCACAATGGCAGGCTCAGGGTAAGAAGCTGCATGTTGTAAGGGGCTAGAGGAAAAAGCCAAGAAGTGAGCACCTCACCAGCACTTTACCCAGAGTGCTCTGAGGACTATTTCATGAGGCTTTTCCCAGCACAGCTATACATTACTGTGTGTTAGAGCAGGAGGCAGCCTCCTAGATGTGCCTTTGAAGCAGCAGCAAGAGCTTTTTATGCCTTTTATTACCTCTCTCCAGTTCCCATCAGTGCCAACTAGCATGGCCAGTGGCAAAGACTGGTCACAAGCTCCCCACTCATGGCTTGGGGTTTCCTTGTGTTTGGAGCTGAGGTTATGAGGGACAGCAGAAAGCTATCCAGTTCTGCAAGGCTCCCCAAAAGATTGCTGTGTGTTCTAAACATTCACTTTTAGTTAGCAGGCTACAGCGGTGTTATGGTTGATGTCACCCTTTCTAGGCTCAGAGGGGGGAAAGCTGCTGCAATCATACTATTGGGGTGTGGAGTGGCAAGAAGGTGCCTTCTGGACTCCAAATCACTCTTTCTAACACATCTTGACTTGACTCTTCTCTCCCTTCTGGCTTGCAGGGTTGATGCCAGGACAGCTAGTTCTGGCAGTAGTGCCTGGGAGGGCCAGCTTCAGAGCCTGATCCTTTCAGAATATGCCTCTACTGAGATGAGTCTGCATGCACTCTACATGCATGAGGTGAGCTGAGCATCAAGAATCATGCAGGCCTTTGCAATGGGCTCTGAAGGTTATGTGTAGACCTGCATCTTGAGACATGTGTACCTGAATGAGCACAGCAAAGGAGGATTGAGTAAGCCTCTGTACTGTGATATAGTTCCTAACCTAAGAGATAGGCCCTTCATTATACAGAAATCAGGCTGGGAGCAAAGGCCCCCTTCACTGGGCCATGATTTATGACAATTTGTGCACAACTGAAGATGAATAGAGAGTCTATAGGCTTGCAGGATGTGAGCGAGACTTGCATGGATGCAGGTGATGACTTTCATTGACCTGTGTAGAAGCATGTGAAATTAAGGCTGTAAATGTGATATTTATGTGGAGGCCTGTGATACTTGGATTGTATCAAGTCCCAAACTGGGCTTGCTTGGGACACACGTCAATATCACCATAGTGTTCTAGTTGGCTGCCCATTAATACCCCCTGCCATTCTCAGTTACACAAGCAGCATGCCCAGTTGGAGCCTGAGCGGCACTTGTGGCACCGGCGAGAGAGTGATGAGAGTGGTGAAAGCGCCCAGGAGGAGCCCGATGCTCATCAGGGCACCCCAAGCAGTGCCATTCCCCGCTCAGCCAGCTATCCTTTCGCCTCGCCTCGCCAGGCTGGTGATGAGACAGCTGCTCTGCAAGCCGGCTTCCAGCGTCGATATGGAGGTGTCTCAGGTATGTTTCAGAAATGCCAAACTCACAGTGCTTCCATATTCCTTAGCCAGAAAAGGCTTTATTTCCTGCCAAACCCTGCACATACACATGCTGGCATTTCTTGTTAACTACAGGGCAACTAGAGAAAAAGATTAGATATCAGTCTGACATGCTGCTTGGCAGTTTTGGTGAACCCTTTTGATGACATGGCCAGTGCATCATATGTAAGAGGCAAGCCTTTGCCTGTGCTGCCTACACTCTCAAGCCTTCACTCCTTGCTGATCAGCAGGTTTGGAGCACTGGCTAGCAGTGCTACAAGAGTGGCATTATGAGTTTGGGAAGTTCAAAAATCCATTTTGCTTTCATTGCTGCCGTTTCAGAAGGCACCATTTTCTCTGTGATTTGGGCTCTCATTTTCTTTAGTTTTGATTTCCAGAAGGCTCAATTTTCTTTGGTTATGAATTTCCAGAAGGGTAACCATGTCAGTCCATGAAAGCATGTGGCACCTTAAAGACTAATTTATGACATATTCTTACCTCATCAGATGGAGTAGACTATGGTTCATAATAAATTTATTAGTCTTAAATGTGCCACAAGACTCTTCATTGTTCTGGTCACAAAGCTATCAATATACTTATTTCTTTCAACAAGGGGCATGGCCAAAGCTGGCAGGGTAGGGTGTTGCTTAATGGACTTGGTTAGAGAACCAGGTGGGAGCAAAAAGACCAAGAGTACTTGCAATATATTATATTTCCACTTACGCCACTGCTACCCAGCTACTGTATCTGTGTTGGGTGGCTGGTAATGGGGAACAGAGCAGACTGGAAGCCCCGAACAGATTTTGCAGCAAGCTGATCTCATTTAACTTTGGCTGCCCCATCCGGTGGTTTTCTTTTCCTCTTTGTTTTCCCACAGACCCTGGCATGGTGCACAGAGCCCCATCACACTTCGCTCGGCTGCCACTTGGGGGGTGGGCTGAAGATGGCCAGACTGCTCGGCACCCAGAGCCTGTGCCAGAGGAGAGCTTGGAAGATGAGTTGCCACCTCAGATACACAAGGTACAGCCTGGTTGATACTTGGGCATTTTCAATGGCTGTGTCATGAAACCAGAGGAATCTGCAGTCTCTTAATGCAGCTATATGTATTACTGCACTATCATCACCAGGAGCTACCTGGCCAGAGACTAGTCAGTACAAAAATAATTTGATTTTGTGTTTGGGAAGGCTTTACTGATACGAACTAGTTGGGCTTTCAGGAACTCATACACAAGGCAGACCAAATAAATCAGGCAAGGCTATCCTGTAAACTGCCCCGTGTTCCTTGGTTGAGGGGAGAAATTTAAATTTATAAATTAAAGAAAGCCATGTTTGGGTAGACTCCCCCCCCAAAAGTGTCATCTCAGGGTAAGAGGGAAGAGAGTAATATGAGAAGTTGAGAGAGTAAGCCAGGCTTCCTCAACCTTGGCCCTCCAGATATTTTTGGCCTACAACTCCCATGATCCCTAGCTAGCAGGACCAGTGGTCAGGGATGATGGAAATTGTAGTCTCAAAACATGGAGGGCCGAGGTTGAGGAAGCCTGGAGTAAGCTATGGAGGGACAGAGAGCAATGGCAGGCATTCTGTGAAAGATCTCTAGCTTCAGTGTGCTAGCCACACACAAAAGAAGGCTGGGGGCATTTTCTGCCTTGGAAAGGGGAATTTCAGTATATGCAGCATTTCTTCCCCTCCGTCAGCTGTAGCTGTCAAAATGTTCTCTTCCATATGGGTTTTAGAGGTGGAGGATCCTTATTCTCCTTTGCATGTAGTCAGCTGATATTGCTAAATGGCCTACAACTTGCTTAAAAATAAATACTGAAGGTTTCAGGAGGTGGGATCTTTGTTTGGCACAAAATCTGGAGTATTAAGAGCTTTGCTTTGACCCAGTCTTTCTCCTCACTGTTATTTGGGAACTTCCTTTGCCTTCCCAATCCCTTCCAGGTGTAGCTGTGAAGGCTGAAGATCCTGTGGGGGCTCCACATCGTGGGCCCGCCTCAGCTGGTGGGACATTGGGTTACCCTGCCCTACAAAGTATGGGTTGGCTCAAGTCTCCATGTCCTGGACGTCAGTGCCAGCGTGAGGAAGGTGTGAAGACAGCAGTGCCTTCATTGTGGGCGGAACTCTATCCAGACATGCATCATGCCGGTGGCACGCTAGCTGGGCATGGGCTGGATGTGTGTGTGATTACATATATTTGTCCGTGTCTGCATCCGTGTCGTCCATGTTGCAGAACCATCCGAGACTTGTACAGTATGCCACGGAGCGCACTACAGTGCAGGAGACTGGCATCCATGCTTGCCCTGCCTGAAATATCCTGTAGCAGGAGGAGGGCCTGCTGTGTGGACCCCCGTTCAGAGGCAGGAAGAGCTGTAACACTGTCCAGACTACAGCGTGTAATTAAAGATGCAATCAGGCGATAGATTTGGACTCAGGAAAAGAAGGGCTGCAAGAGATTATTTTTGTAATGGGAATGGGGCACAGGCTTCCTCCAGTGGCAGAGCCTGACTTGGATAGAAGCTTTTCACACACAAGAAGGGTGCATATCTTCCTCCCTGCTTTACCATTCACTCACAAACTTTGAAGCCAAGCCAAAAGAGGCACTCTTGCAGTGCCATCACCACTCATGCCGCAGGATTTGGTCTTCCTGTGGGCACAAATGATTCTACTGTTTGGGGCCACGTTTATTTCGCATCCCTCTTGCAGTATCAAAGCACAGGCTTCGCAGGGTATGGCTTCACAGCCCGTACCAGGTTTTGCTTGAGGCAATATCTGAAATGACCAAAGTCTCCTTCAAGCTTACCAAATAGCACCCAGCTCCAGACCGATGGCTCCATTCTGAGGATGCCCCTTGCTCTCACCTTGCTCATCCTGCTAGGATTTAGAATCAAGTATGACGCTCTGCCCCAGGTGCTGTACTTGTGGGTATGAGTGATGGGTGGAGGAAGGTGATACTTGTCTGCCCCTGCCCCCATCGCTCTATTTAAATATTTCCCAGATTCCCCATACACTTCCTGTGGGCACAAATGTTTGGGTTCTTCTCCAAGCTAGTGCTGCCCTCCTTGTGATGTCTCTTTTCTACGGATGCCTTAATGGCAAACATCCAGATCTTGTGGAAGTGCCAGCAAGAGAAGAGTTCCTATATGCCAAATATATTACCTGTCACAATCTTAAGAACTGGGGTGGGCTTCAGGTTCTTGTTGAAAGGGCTGAACCTCTTGCCTGGCTAGACAAGGCGTTCTCTTGAACAGTCTACAGAAGTTCTGCTGGTTCTACTGGTTCCCCCACTTTATTACTAAAGAACACCATGCCATCGGCTCCACTGTCGTCCTCTAATTCTTATGGGCTATGTGGTCTTAGCACAACAGCAAAATACTTTTATGGTTTGCATAGCAAACATCAGAAAGAATACTTTACGGACTGCCCAGTGAAAACATTGCATCCCCAGAGGGTGGTACAATCCAGCCAATCATTGCTTAGGGTAATGCTAGCGCTCTTCATCAGAGCTACAGGTCCCAATATGTCTTGGTTAACCCTGTGGTTTTGACTCCTTTGTCTTCTCTGTGGGGCCAGTTTTTATTTTTTTACAGTGGCTGCTGCAACCTCCAGTAGCTGTTTGTCAAAGCTCCTGTTGTACATTTGAAAAGCAGCTTGCCATTACTGTCACAGATAAAATATGCATCCTTCCTCTCTGTGGGCACAGGCCGGGTTGCATGGAGATCCCTATATGGCCTTGGAACTGACATTGTAGGTCTTGGGAGCCAGGACTCTTGGGATTTCTTTTCTTCTTTGCCCTCTTTCAGAATTGAAGAGATTATTTGCACTCAGCAATGAATTGATTACAGCTTGTAGTTCACCTGCTCTAGAAAGGAGATTATGCCCAAAAAGGATACTGTACTTCCCCACTCCCTAACCTAGTTTAACAAAAGGGTGGTGATTGGTGTTGTGGGGTACATGCTAAAAGGGAAGTTGGGGAGCAGCAGCTTCAAGCTGTCAGTAGTTTGGATGTATGGCTGGTGCTGGGATTTCCCCGTTCTTCAGATTACTGGTGCATTTTAAGGAATTCAAAACAACTGATGGTAAAATATTAATTTGCTGTCTTTCCTGCAAAATACACATCCCCTGGAGTGTAGAAAGAATAGCTTCATAGACTGCAACTTTGATCAGTGCTGGTTATGTACTGTTGGGATGGGGAACCTGTAGTTTGTGAAACTTTACTATATTACAACTCCTATCATCCCTGTCCATTGAGCATGGTGGCTGGAGCTGATGGGATTTGGAGTCCAACAGCATCTGGAAAACTACAGGGCCACAGTCCCTGCACTACAGCGATCAGCTGCAGAGCAGCCCCATTGACAGAGATGAGCCTGCTGCATCCTAGTGGAAATGTTACTGTACCCCTGGTCTAGCAGTGAATAAAGGGAGCATTCTCAGCTAAAACATGGGGGGGGGGAATTCTAGCTGTCATGTATTATGCTTGTCTTGATTTTGCCCCCATCTTTTTGTGCATGGTACAGCCACCTGTGGCCTCCTGTTTCGTTTGTGACACTAGAGGCTGGCCTGTGAGTTATGTGGAGCACTGCAAGTGGTTTGTAAAACAGAGCTTATGTCTGACATCCTGTACAGTACTGTATCTACTGAATAAAGAGGGGTGTTCCATTCTTTGATTGTTGTGGCCGTGCCTGTGGAATTGTCTTTCATTGTGTCTGGTAGGATAACAGCCTGCTACCTACAAGATGAATCCAGGTGGATCACAGGGTAGTTGGCCATCATCACAATGCTTGTGGCACTAATGAGGTAGTTACTATCTACTGGATTTCTGTACATATCAATACATGCACTGCTACAGTGCTATTTTTCAAAAGAAATAATGTAACTCATCATGACCACTCGTGTTCTCTTAGAATAGCAATGGCACCCACCTGAGCGGTGCCAGAACTGCGTTCCAACAAGTTCCCTCAGAAAAAAGCCCTAGACTTCTATAATATCCAAAGAGGCACATCTTTTCTGGCCCCACTGAATGCTGAGAAATGAGTGTGTCACGTCTAGGAACAAAAATATATTTAGCATTTGCCATGTACTTAGGAGCTGTTATTTTTTTTATAGGGAACATAGCACCAGTTTGGGTACATTTAAAGGTGCATGCTAAATACATTCTGGTACTTTTGGGTTTATAATTCTATAGCCAAATACTGCTAAGAACTCATATGTAGCAATACTGATTTTGTGTGTGAATGCAATTTTAAAATCTATTTCAATTTTTTTTTAAAAAAAGTCAGGACGTGAGGACAGGGAGGATCAGAGGGCATCTATGCTAAATGTTTAAGAATTGTGGCCATGACCTGTGGCGATGCTCTTGACCTAGACAACTTTCCTTATCTCCATCCTTAATCTGAAGGATTAGACTGTCTTTTCTGAGGCAAGCCACAAGAAGGCCTGCCAATATAAGGAAAGAGCTGTGTGTGGGAGTACATATAGTTTGTGTCATTATTAAGATTTAAAGCTCTGACTTCTGGTTCTGGGATGCTCCTTTTTGTTGATAATCTTAATGAAACTGTCTTTATTTATAGTTTTAATATTTATTGTAAATTGCTGAGTTTTCACTCCAAGCAGTATATAAACTTTGTTAAATAAAAAGCCCATAATATCTGCATACAATGGAACTGAAAGACAAGCTGATTTTAATACATAACTAGCAAATTAAAACAAAACAAACTAGTCATTTTTACTGCTTAAAAATAGTCCTAGGAAATCCTTGTATCAGGGTTGCATCAGGATCTAAAAAGAGGTATAACCCAATACTATGAATATTTATTCAAATTTAAATAATAATAATTTAACTAATTATTTCAGTGAAAGTTACTGACACAATTGGGTTTGCTTATTTATTTATTACAACATTTATATCCTACTGTATACTGGTGCCAGGGCACCACTCAGCAGCTGACAGTTTAAAATTATTGGTTTCATAAAACTCAGGTAGTTAACTTGTCCAAGATGAAATTCATAATGATGGATACATACTGGGTAGTGACAGTGGCAAAAGACACTCCTAAGGCTCTCACGTGCACTCTGTTCCTTTCACGTATTAGATATTTCAGAGCAGAGACTTATATGAGCCTTGGCTCAATTAAGCTTTGAATGGAATGCGACAGTTATAGTCACAGCGGTGCCGCCATCCTTCTCTAAGCAGTTCTGCCTGATATCCTCACAACAACCTTGTGAGGCAGAGAAAAAGTGAAAGGCTCAAGTTCGCACACTTTTCCCCGAGGCTGCTTTTTTTTGCCGCCGCCGCCGCAGCACCTTTCACAGCAGCGTTAGCAAACTGAACCCGGATTCAAAGCCACATTCCGACGCACGCTCGTTTGCGATGTGTACACACATGCATAGGATTGTGCTGACTCATTCCAGTTCGGTATCCTTGTTTTAGACTGCGGAGGTACAAATGCGGAGCAGCGGGATCGGGGTGAAGCGCTGGCCCATGATAAATTTGAGGGCAGCACCTGCCCTCGATCGTCCCACCTTCGCAACCCGCGTCGTGCGCTCTTGCTCGGCGGGAAATAAAAGCAACGGCCCGGAGCTTGAGCGCCTGTGTTGTAACCCGCGGGCGCTAGGACCCAGACGGAACCTGCCTAACAGTGTTGGGGAAAGGCGGCGCTAGGACCCCAGGTGCGCCGATCGGGCCTGCCGCGGCTCCCGAAGCTCGGCTGCGGACGCGCCGCTGCACATTGGCCGAGCCAACCGGGCGGTGGGGAGAGTGGGTGGGCTGGACTGACGAGACCCGAGCAGGCAAGTAGACGTTGGTGGGAGAAGGGGGCAGGCGGGTGGGACAGAGGGGAAGCGGGCGGCGGCGGCAGCCCCTTTGCTGCGTTCTCGCCGGCTGGCAGCACAGAGAGGCGGCAGGGGGCGGGGGTAACACAGCCCCATGGCTTGATCTCCATCTCCTCCTCTTCCTTCTATGCCCGAGCCCACTGCCAAGCAGCCAGGCCTGTTGCCCAAAGTGTGTAGGGTAACAGGCGTAGGCAGCGAGGGTGGGTGCTCAGCACCGTCGTCTCCTCGCTGTGCTCCCCGGGGTGCCCTTGAATCAGGAAGCTGGCGGCTTCTGCCTGGGAAAGTTCACCGCTTGGAAAGTGGGAACACACAGCAGCTGGACCCGGGGAGGGCAGGAATCCAAAGCGCCACTCGAGGGCGCGGAGTGTAGTCATAACACGGTGATGATGTGCTATTTTGATATCGTGCATCAGAAAGAACGAATTAAAACCCACGGAGAGGTGTGGAGGAAGGCATCAGAAATATCCGCTGAGGATATTCATGGAGGAAAAGGCTATATCAGTGGCCCTTAAAAAAAGAAGACAAGTTTCTAGCATTTGGGAAAGTAGCTCAGGGTTTATTTGTGTATTAAAAGCTGTGGGGCAGAGGGAAGATAGCTGAGCAAAAACTTCAGTGCATTGCATCTATTCTAGTAGCACCAGCACTGTAAATTATGCCAGCCAGCAAATCGTTGCAAATATGTTTAATTTGTTTATTTTATTGAAGTCTCAGCTACCAAATCATATGGGTTGGGTTCGGAGGAGGTTAAACATTAATGGAACTCAAACCCAGGAGAAAGCAGTAAGGTGCAAAAGGTTATGGAGAGTGGCAACAAGGAGTCACACAGTGCACGTGTTCTCAGAAGTAAGCCCCACTGGGCTCAATGGAGTTAATTCCCCGGTTAATGTGCATACTTGCTACCATAGTTGACCTGTGAAACTCAATGATCTCGGATCAAGCTATTGTACACACACAGCAGGCTTAGAGGTTCTGTTCTATTTTTAAAGGATCAATTTCATTAGAAGAGTCTATCAACATCTACTAAACTGCCATCCTAGAATAGACTTGTGAGGGGCCAAATGTCTCTGTGGCAACCCACAGCACTAGTGCCACACGTGACCCTGCCCCCCAGTTTCATGTGGGTGACAAGGGGAAGGGGGCGTTGGGATTGCAGGAGAGGGATATGGGATGAGCCCACCTACCTTTGACCCCACCTACTGCCTCAAATAGATCCCTCTTCCCCCAAAGCAGCCCTTGACATATGCCCTTGATATATGTAAACCCTTCCCCTAAAAGAAGGCTGTCTACTTGCCAGCCAATGGCAGATTATCCCAAATATTCCAGAGCACTGTGCCATAAGCACAGAATATCTGCACCACAGAAAGTGTCTGCACAAAAATTGCTGCAGAAGACTTAGGAAAGCAAGCCATATTAGAAGGAAAAGAGGAGTGGGGGGCAACCTTCCCCATGGCTACCGGAAAATCTAAAATTGTGAAAAAAATCCTACCTGACCTAAACATGAGTAAACAGGCCCTAAATATGAGCAAAATCTATCCACTATTCTGAAAAGAAAAATGTTACCAAGATTCAGCTCCTCCCCACGCAGCTGTCACTCTGATTTTAAGTGTGACAGTTCTTGATGCCTTGTGCTAAGCAATTCCTTAAACTAGGAGGTGGGGTGAACAACAAGGTGAGACCTCTGCCCCAGATACTGTGTGGTTTCTTTTGCATTTCCCTACAAAGTGTCTCACCCTGCCTCTTTTGGTGGGATGGCATATTGAGCAAGAAGGATTAAAAAAATTGTCCAAGATTGGTGACTGCTCTCATGCCTGCATAGTGTGTGTGTGTGTGTCTGTCGCACCATGTGGTATGTTTACTTCTGCACTTGAATTTAAGCCTGTGAGAACATCATATGCCTGTGGGTTTGCATATATTATATATAACATATTTGCAGACAACGTTGAAATATAAAGCCAGTGTGGCAAAGCAGTGTGTTGGACTAGGACCTGTGAGACCTGTGAGACCATGGTTTGAATCTCCACTTAGCCATGAAGCCCACTGGGGGACCTTAGACCAGTCACTCACTCTTAGCCTAACCTATCTCACAGGCTTGTTGTGGAGGAGGAGGAAAATTATGTATGCCACCTTGAACTCCTTGAAGGAAAGGTGGGATATAAAAAAATAAGAAAATAGTAGCCCAAGCATATGTTCTAATTTCCTTGTTTCTTTCATCTGTGTTTCTGCAGATCCCCAGCCGACAGGATGGTGGTGCTACAGAGCTACTGTGAGGGGAACGATTCCCTGGCACGTGCATGGGCTCAGCAGGGGCTGTACCCCTGTTTCTACTTCACCCTGGTGCCCTCTGTGCAGCTCAGCGTCTGCATCCTCTTGGGGGCCCTGCAGTACGCTTGCTATGCCCGGTTCAGCCGCACCATGGAGCCAAAGTATATCCCACGTTCCCGCCTGTACCACATTCAAGTCCTCCTCTCTCTGCTCCTTGCACTGCTGCCCTTTGTCATCTTTCTGTGGCAGGTGTTGGGCATGCAACAGCTTTATGGGTACATGGTGCTGTACGCCTGCCTCTCTGCCGCGAGCTGGACCAGCTCGGTTGGGCTGCTCCACCTGGAACGCACCAGAGTTCTGGCGCAGGACCGGATCAGAGGCCATGGTGCCATCCTCCTCCTTTTTTGGGCTCTGGCTTTTGCATCCGAGAACCTGGCCTTCATCTCCTGGAACAGCCCACTCTGGTGGTGGGGCTTGGAAAACGCCAACCAGAAGGTAGGTCAACGAGGGTTTGGCGACAGGTAGGAGCATATATATACAGTGGTACCTCGAGTTACAAACGCCTCAGGTTACAAATGCTTCAGGTTACAAACTCCGCTAACCTGGAAGAGTTACCTCGAGGTGAGAACTTTGCCCTAGGATGAGAACGGAAGTTGTGTCCTGGCAGTGCAGCAGCAGCAAGAGGCCCCATTAGCGAAAGCACAGATTCAGGTTAAGAACAGTTTTAGGTTAAGAACAGACCTCCGGAACAAATTAAGTTCGTAACTAGAGGTACCACTGTATCCTGGATTTTTTTGGCAGGGTGGTAGAATATTTGGAGATGGGAGAAGATTAGAACCAAATAAACCTGCTGATTTCAACACTTGCTAGTTGTTGCTCTTAAGTACCAGCCACTACTTGGCGCCTTCTTCCCAGCCTATTTTTGCTGAGTCACTGTTGTTTGAGCTACAGAAAGCTTTAGACATGAGTGGTGTGTGCTCCTCCCCCTTTCCACACAACCACACATGCACACACACACACACACAGAGGAGATTGCTGAATAATTTGCAGGGGACTTTGCCCAATGACTCAGCACAAAGTCCTACCGAAAAGGCTTTCCAGCCACAAGTTGAGATTTCACATTTCTTTACATTGTTAACTAACATCCTTGCCCTCTGGCAATACCCTTTAGCAAGAGACTGGAAAGTAGAGAACTGATTCCATGCCACAGATTCCATGTAACAATTAGGGCCTGACCACTATTCCCCCACCCCAACTGTACAGCTGAATTGCCCACTGTCTACACACCTGCTTATGGGACTCCTCATATGCCAGGGTTTTCAAAATGTGGCTGAGGTTCATGCGAGTTGTAGTCCAAGCACACCTGGAGAGCACCTGGCTGGGGAAGGCTGGCAACAGCTCTCCCTCCAGCCCTACCTGGAGATTCCCAGATGGGTGGGATATAAATAAGCTAGTTAAGCCTAGCTTAACTGTGGTTTGTTTGAACATGTGAATCCAGCGTAGCAGACTAGCCATGTTGTGTTCTTTTTGGGTGGTTTGTTTGTTTTTGGCCAACAATGTGAAGCCATTTTGCAAGTGGCAGCCTACCTTTTTTCGCGTCAAGATGTCATCTCGTTGCAGTGATGGGTGTGAAGGCCCCTCACTCTTCATCCACAGAGGAACCAAGAACTCACATTTAGGAGCATATACCTCCTCCTGCCTTGCCATTCCAGACAGCTTCAGCCTTCTCCCTTTCTACCTCAGTCACATGACCTAACTTCCCCTGTTGGCCATCTCATGTAACTGCAGGCATCTTCAAACAGGAACAGGCTTCAGGAAGCAACAGGAAGCAAATGCAGCCAAGCCATCTTCACAATTCTCTAGGGGTCAGGACCATCTATCACCAAATGTTCCTTAAAGCTTCTGGGAGGGATTGTATCCTGGGGTTTTCTGCAAGGAATTAGATTATGTGATATGAGATAATTATCTGTGTTCTAGTTCCAGCATTTTTACGTACTTGGCAAGTCTTTGGTCAATTGGCTCAAATCATGCTTTTGGCTAATGAAATGCCTAAAAAGATTTTAAATAATAAATCAAGTTTAAAAATACCACCCTTGATGGGTCTTTCCCTCTCTCCACTCCAAGCTATTTGACTCTTGGTTTAGATCTTAGAAGGAAGCACTGCTTGGTTTGTAGCTTTCAGTGGGGAGCAAAGCGGGGCAGGTGGGTCGCTACAAGACACACATCTGACATGAGATCAACCTCCTCCAGGTACAATTCAGCCTGTGGTTACTGCGCTACTTCTGCACCTTCGCCCTCTTTGCCCTGGGGATAAAGGCCCCAGGGTTGCCCCGAAAACCCTACATGCTGCTGATCAATGAAGATGAACGCGACGTGGAGCACAGTCAGGTAGGTCTCTGTTCTCCTAAACAGCCCAATTCTTCTTCTACGTCTGCCTGTCTCTGTCTATCCTGTTAATTCCACCCCCATGAACCAGTTGCAGGCTGTGAAGGGAGGGAACTAGAATAACATTATTGGTGCCAGAACACTAGTCTGTTAAGAAGAGCCTGTAGCTGCGGTTTCTCTCTTTAAAATAGCTGCCATTTTGAAACAGTATTACCGTTCCACACCAGGGGCCACATTCACACCATATATTTAAAGAACTGTGACTCTAAGCAGTCATGACTCCCCCCAAAGAATTCTGGGAGCTGTAGTTTGTTAAGGGTTCTGAGAGTTGTTGGGAGACCTCTATTCTCTTCCCAGAACTACAGTTCCCAGAGTGGTTTTACAGTCAATCCCTGCATACAGATCAGGAGCTTTTAACCAATGATATGACAGTGGAAAAAATCAACAGGTGGATGCTGCTTTTGTGGTCCTGGAGCTGCAGTGGAGGTGGGGTGGGGAGCAGCACCTGTTGAATTTATCCGAATTTTAAAGATGTTAAAATCACAGGAGCCTCAGTGGCTAACCTCTGGATGGAAAGAACTGGCAACGCTAGAATGCACCTTCAGAGTAGATTGCAGGCTGTAGGGAAAAGTTCACCAAAGGTGTGGTTTTAGGAGGTTTGGAAACAAGTGCGCCTAGCTGGTTCAGTGGCACGAAACTTCCCTGTGAGGTGGAGCACTCGGAGTGCCCTGAGGCAAAACTGTTGACTAACCTTACCAGTGGCCCTTTTCCCATGGGCTGTTGGGCTAGTGAGAGATTGAGTACTTGTGTACATTTAGGGCTGTTGTAAAGGTTACAGAGAGGTAAGATAGATATGGATGTGTCAATATAGTAGGGTGGGATCTGATTTTTTTAAAATCAAAATGAATGCCAATCATCTGATGTCCAAGTTGGCCTCTGGGGTACAGACAGATAGTGATCTGGCCCGCTGGGTGGTCCTAAAAGATTCCCCACCGCATTATAGACAAAGATAATACCACAGGGTGAATGAGTTATGGAGCTGAATGTTCATTGCTCCCTTTTACACTGGTGGCTAATGAAGGAAATTTTGCAACTGTGCAAAAGAGCTTTGAGTTCTATCTAGTATATATTTTAAATGTTCATCGTTGGAGAATCACTTTTGTTGGTTTAAAAAAAATAGAAAAAGAAAAAAGCTGAAGGTGAATGTGAATAGGCTCCAGCAGGTGGCACTGTGGATATTTCTTGTATATATTCTCTGCACTAATCAATAAAAAATTAGAATTTGCTGCCCATGCCATCAGTGCCGTTTCTGCAACCAGAAAATCTGATCTCTGTGACCTGTATCAATTATGCAATTTAAACAGATGTTCACAATGTCTTGTATTAATTCTGCAATATTAAAAATTAGCTTCTGCAATGTATTTGGGTTTGGGGAGAAAATGTGATTAATTAGGGAAGGGGTACCGTTAGCCCTCTAGGTGTTCTTAGACCCCAGCACCCCTCAGCCCCAGCCAACATGGCCAATGGTCAAGGGTGATGGGAGTTGTAGTCCAGCAACGTATGGAGGACCACAGGTTCCCCACTCCTGCCATAATAAATTGATGGAAGAGGGCAAAACCAACAGCTGTTTGCCATGACCACCGAATCTTGTGAGTCTCCTGGAACATCTAGTTGACCACAGAATGTTATACTAGAAGGACCTTAATCGTCCTTGGAGTAATCTGTAATTTCACTTCTTTTGCTGGAATAGCGGCATTTACTGGTGAGTGTCATTATGTGGTTCAGGTACTGTATTCCTATACCACTATTAACTGCTTGAGAATACTGGGCCTGATTGGAGGTCACTGTAGTCCTAGCGCTGGGGTGGTTCTGCTTCATACAGTAAAATCTGGACACCGTGGACCCTCTGAATATATATTTCATTTCATTTCTTAAATTTATATCCTGCTCTTTCTTGTAAAGGAGTCCTATTCAAACATTTAAAAAAAGATTTTGCAACACTGCGCCTTTCTAGTCCTATTTTTTCCTGAACACTTCCTGCACCGAACCCTCAATTTCTGTGACTCTCAAGGTTTTGCTTCCCTTTCCAGTTGTGTTTAATTGAAATGCTCTCTGTGCCCTTTGCTGAGAAGTGACCATAGTCCCCCCATCTTGCTCAGTTGCCCCCTCCCAGGTGTTGGCTCTCATCTTTGCCCAGATGCCATTTGAATAGGTTGTTGTGGTCCCCTTCCCCAAATATTCCCTGCCAAAAATGAGTCCCCTTCCCCTTCCCCTACTAACTCTCCTTTCTGTGTCTCAGCCCCTGCTTCCAGATGCCAGGCAGAATCGCTCCACCTGGAGGGATCTGGGCCGGAAGATAAGCCTCCTCATACAGTACATGTGGCCCAAGGGGAGCTACCCACTGCAGGGGCTGGTGATCGTCTGCCTGATGCTGATGGGGCTGGAGCGTGGCATCAACGTCTTTGTGCCCCTCTACTACAAGTACATTGGTAAGCAGAAAGGGCAGCTTCCAGGGAGGCATGGTGCTGCTGCCCCTAGCAGAGGCAGATGTGCAATGGGAGAGGGTCTAGCATTAATGCCAGGGGTTTCTCTTAGACTGGGATGTGGGGAGAGGACAGAACCTCTGTTTGGAAAAGTATTCTGAATTGACCAAGAGAGGGCGCCCTGATATAGGCATTGGCAAATGTGCAGAGGACTTAGAGGGAAGAGAAGGGGCCAAGGGCAACCTTTGGGGCTGCTTAAAGGTAAAGGGACCCCTGACCGTTAGGTCCAGTCACGGATGACTCTGGGGTTGTGGTGCTCTTCTCGCTTTATTGGCTGAGGGAGCTGGCGTACAGCTTCCAGGTCATGTGACCAGCATGGCTAAGCCGCTTCTGGCGAACCAGAGCAGCACACGGAAATGCCGTTTACCTTTCCGCCAAAAGCCAGGAGGCCTTTGGCTGGATACAGATATTGCAGCAACTGGAAGCTCTCCAGGGAGCGGGTCCTTATCAAACACTTGTTTCTAAGCACTAGTTTTGGAGGCACTCGCTCAATGTGTAATGTCTGAAGAGGCCCTTAAGCAGCCTGGCTCCTTAAGGCCTGCAGAGCCCTTGACACGTTTAAGGGACAGGCTTGGCATGTCCAGCACAGCATGAGGGCTCAGGGCTTCCAAAGCACGCACCATCAGGGGTGAGAGAATGCCCCAGGGCCTGAGGTGGTGCAGAACAGCTTATACAGATAATAATAATTTTATTATTTATACCCCGCATATTGTGCTGAGTTGCCCCAGCCACTCTCCTTGTTGTGGCATGAGGAGAAGCAGTTTTTAAATAGATTCCTTGCCTGGTACTGGAGGCCGACTATCCACATGAGAATGAGCTCTGGTTATTATTGTTGTTGTTTTAAATAATTGGACAGTGTGCTCAGAGCATGATCTCTTGAGGTGGAGCCAATCATAAGAAGTAAACAGGGCTGTTGAGTCCGTTGTACTGACTGATCACGTTGCTCCCGATTCCTCTTGCCCCTTAGAACTAGGGTGGACAGCCAGTGTGGCCCCCCAGACCTCTCTACTTGGCCCTCAGAACTTTCCCCTAGCCGAGCCCCTCACTGGCCCTGCATCACGTCCCAAAGTGTTGTTGCCTGTCTGGAATGTGTCTTTGAACTCTGAGAATGTCTCTTGCTTACCTGGATGGAGGACAAAGAAGGGTGTGTGAAGAGAGCGGGCTGCTGTACAAAGCTAAAATTTACATTTGTTGCCCAGCCCACTTTTGCCTCTGGCCCCACCCAGCACTGGCTTGTGGTCCACGGAAGGTTGTCCAGGAGGGAATGCAGCCCTCAGGCCCTAGAGGCCCCTCAAGCCTTGTGAAGAAGAAAGAGGCAGTGCACTGAGGTTGAGGGTGGGGGGAGTTCTTTGCTGTACCACTTGGGACTGCAGGGATGGAAGTTATTATTATTATTATTATTATTATTATTATTATTATTATTTATACCCCGCCCATCTGGCTGGGTTTCCCCAGCCACTCTGGGTGGCTTACAGCATATCTAAAACATAGCAAAACATCAAATATGAAAAACTTCTCAATACAGGGTTGCCTTCAGATGTTTTCTAAAAGTTATGTAGTTCCTTATCTCCTTGACATCTGAAGGGAGGGCGTTCCACCACCAAGAAGGCCTTCTGCCTGGTCTTATTTTTGAATGGTTTCTCATATAAAAATAGCTGATGATAGAAGAAGGTGAAGGGAGATGCACCGCCTCTTCCCAATATGCCAGTTTAAAAAATCTGGCACCTCCTCCTGCTTGCAGACTCTAGAATGCTGCCATCTCATTTTTGCAAACTAGGTAGAGCAGGAATTGTTTCCGCCCCTGTGTTTACATTCCTCCATTCGGCCCCATTCTTCTTCAAAGCCTTCTTGTTTCCCTTCCTCTACCAAGCTTGACTCTCCCTACGCACCTCCAGGATCTCATCCCTACTCTCCTGTGGCTTCCCTCCCTCCCTCCCAGCCCAACCTTCTCTATCAAACTTGAATTTTGAACTTTGTGCAACAGGATGCAACTTTCCTGTTTAGGAATGCATTTAATAAGAGTAGAGGGAGACTTGCATTTCCAGCTGAATCTGCGAAGTCATTAGTTTGGGGGACTGGGAGTAGACTTTGGTACAGGAATTTAGTGACCCTCTTGGATCTCCCCGAGGCTTCTGCCCTGAGCCCTGCGGTGACCTCCTATCTTGCTTACTCCCCGACTAACTCTGCATTGCGCTTCTGGGGTGGGGGGTGGGGAAGAGGTGGGCAGGCCGTGGAGGAGGGGCGCTGCCTTTGTTAGCAGAAGCCGTTGGTGTCTGCCAGGTTCCCATGCCCCGGTGGGCGGTGCAAGTGCCAGCTCAGGGCAGCTATTGAGAGGTGTCTGAATAGGGGAGGATGGACTCCGGACCTGCCTTTCAGCCCTGACTTTTAGACTTTACAAAGGAGTCATTGCAGGCGGGAGGCATGGAATTGCGAACTGCATACCAAATCGCTTGATGGGAATGGATTCGGGAGTGGGGGAAGCTCTCTGCCCTACATGCTAAGCAGCTGCTGAGCAGATATATTCTTCTCCGTCCCACCTGGGGGAGATGGGTGCACCCTCCAGATCTCAGCCAGATCGCCTAACCTGCCAGCAACCTCGGCACATCTAGCTGCTGTTTCTGCCAGTCCTGGGCCCAAATGCTCTTACCTGCAGCACGGACTTAAGAACAGGGGCAGGCCATGCTGGTCGAGAGCAGTGCTCCATCTAGCTCTGTGATGGGTGAACCAGGCCTCTGTCAGGCTGCTACATACGGCCACCGACCCCCAGGTAGCTTTGCTGTGCTTTCCTTCTTGCCGTTTTTGCCAAGGCATGGAAGGAGGTGCAATGAAGCAGAAGTGGGTGGAGAGATGACACACATCCAAGTCTGGGATTCAGTCTGGGAGATCTGGGTTGAAATCCTCCCTTTGCCACAGGCCCGTTGTGCGGCTTTAGCCACCTGCCTGTTGTACGGCCTCAGTTCGCTGTGTTGCGGAATGGGAACAGCCTACCTCGTGCTAGTTGCATAGAATAAAATATTGCAAAGCAGTTATTTTAAAATGAAAAGCACCCTGTGGGTGATATGTAATAACAGCAGCGAGGTCTCTGTTCTGGGTTGCCCGTCCTCATTGCCTCCCCGCACCCCGCAAGGATGCCAACCTCCACGCGTGAGAGGATCATTTCTACCTGTGCTTGGGAACAGGGTGGATTAACACTCTCCACCATGTGCTGGGTAAAGCAAGTTGGGATGGGGGAAGGGGATCCTCTCCCCCCCCCAATGTAGAGAGAATGAAAGGCAAAGGAGGGGCACTCCCAGATGGGGTCACCCACCCTGCCAGTTAGGATTACCCAGCAAAGTGCCGCTGGCGGGGAGCAAACAAGGAGCCTTTGTGTCCTTTGCCTGGTCTCCCAGCAGCCCAGCAGTGGGGTGGGAGGGGTGGGATCTTTGTGGCTGTGTGGTGCCTTGAAAGAGAATAAAGGAAGCCAGGAGACTCCACCGGTGGTGTCTTTCCCAGCAAAGGATGGGGCAGGATGAGTACGAGGTATGCAAAACAAGGAGGGGGACTATCAGAGGAGAGCTCTGTGGCAGGAGAGCAGGATCTGACCCAAAGTGGGAAGCTTTCAGGCTATAATGCCTGGTGGGGTTTGGGGGCATGAGGAAACCCCAAAGCTGGTGCTTGGAAATCAGGATGATACAGGAGTGGGAGATGGCCACTTTCTGCTTATCAAGCTATGTGCTGCCTGTCCACCACAGTCCAAAGCTGATGATGAAATCCCCCACCCACCCTAGCCCAATCCAAACAGTTTTGCTCAGGCCTTTGCCTGCAATAATATCTGTTGTAATGCTGCCTGTCTGGCACGTTTCCTCTGTGCATAGAGGAACCTCTTCCCCACCTTCCTGTTCTGTGGCAGCCCTGCCTCCTCCTAAGGCAGCAGTGCCCTATAGGCCTGGGCAGCCTATGAGATTCAGGGGATGAGACTACAACAAGTAGGTGTTAGGCATTTCCTTGGCACTCGCAGATACAGCCATCATTCTCAGGCAGGAACGCAGGGGGGCTAATTGTAGGCATTTTTTTCTTGATCCGCTGAGGTAGCTCTGTTCTTCTCCATCCAGGCCAGCTTTGAGATCTCAGTTGCCTGGGCACAAAGATCAAGTTTCATGGTGCTTTTTCCAAAAAAATAGCAGCATCTCAGTATTTGGGACCTATTGCCTGGGGTCAGTGCCCTATTTTGTGACTGTGCATGGCTTGAGACAAAAGCTGGCGTAAAGAGGTGTGCCTTCAGCATTCACCCAAAGCTGTGTAATGAAGAGACCAGACTCACCTCTGTGGGGAGGGAGGCACACAACTTAGGGGCTGCCACAGATAATGCCTTCTCCCTGCCCCCCCCCCAAGTTTTGAGGTAGGATGAGAACTTCCATGCATTTACTGCATGTATAACACAGGGCTCCCATGATGTCTTTGGGGATCAGTTTCTGTGGGTAGCATCTTGCTGGAAGCAATGTGAGAACGTAGACTCAGAATTCTTCTTCTGAGTGTTCCTTCCAGCAGAAGTCTGGAGCGTGTCAACAAGAGACAAAGCCTTTTCAGTGGTGACTCCTCTCCTCACAACCCTTCATTCCCTCCCTTCATGGAACACTCTCCCCAAACAGACTTGGCCACATGAATGCCTTTTCATTGCCTGGCAAAACTTTTATCTTTCCCCAGACATTTCATTCTGCTATTTTTGTGGGCTTTCCCTGGCTAGTTAATTTTAATAGTGATTATGTTTAGACATTTTGTGCTGTGACTTGTCTCGAGACTATTTTGTATGAAGCAAAGTCACCAACATTGTGGCAGAATTAAGGCAAGGGTGGGGAATGTTTTTCAGACCGAGGGCCACTTTCCCTTCTGGGCAGCCTTCTAAGGGCCACATCTCGGTGGTGGGTGGTGCCAGGGGCAAAGATATGTGGAGCAGTGCAGATCGTACCTTTGCACAATAGTCTAGCTTCTACAAACACACACCCCATTCTGTCCTCCATATGGGCAGCCAAAGCATTATCAGAGCCTAAGGGCACATTTCAGCCAGGCAAAAACACCCAAGGAGGGTGCAAAGCGGATCCAGTATGTGTGTGATAACCGAGAGTGTCTGAGAGCAACGTAGAGAGGCTTGTGGGACTGCATTTGGGCTCTGGGCTACCCCCTTGGTTATGGCCTTCAAAGTGACTATTGTTTCCTGTCCTCCAGTGAATGATCTGACGACAGGGGCTAGTTGGCGTATCCTGCTTCAAACTGTCTGCATCTATGCGGCCCTCAAGTTCCTCCAGGGAGGAGGTGCTGGTGAGTCAGTTGTTGTGCGTACACACCCGCACATGTGCGTTTTGGCTGAGGCTGCTTTGGGATTACCTGCGTCCACCATCGCCATCCATTTGTGCTTTCTCTCCATTTTTAGCCTTCCTGCATACTGAGAAAACAGGTGGTTCCGTTAATCCGTTGTGAGGAACATGTGGCCTTTTGGATGATGTTGGACCAGAACTCGCACCGTTCCTGGTCACAGGCCATGCTGACTGGGTCCAACAGCAACCAAAGGGCTACAAGTCCCCCACCCCCAATTTACCCCAAACTTGGCACCCTCATGAGCCCCCAGCGTTCAGTAGATCCCATAGGCCCCTAAGCATAGACCCTTTGGCCGTTTTTTGTTTTCTTTTAATTTGCAAACGAATATATTTCTACATACCCGGGAGTCCCCTGTCTGCTCCCAGGAAGGTATAGTTGGCAGTCCTCAGCTCCAGCAAAAGCAGCCCCTAGAACAGTGACATTCAGAGTGAACTTTGCCTGCGCTCAGGGATGCTTGAAGGCTCCAAGGTAGTTGCAAGGCAATAGAAGCCATTTGCCAGATCCTTCTGGGTTACAGTTCTTGTTTAAGGTGACAGCGGTAGGAGGCAGGTGTTCAACTGGAAGCAGAAGACAACCACAGGAGCCAACCCCCGCTCTTCTCTCTCTAGGCTCCACTGGCTTCATTAGCAACATGCGCACTTTCCTGTGGATCCGCGTGCAGCAGTTCACCAGCCGCGAAATCCAAGTCCAGCTCCTCAGGCACCTCCACAGCCTCTCCCTTCGGTGGCACCTCGGTCGCAAGACGGGCGAGGTGCTGCGCAGTGTCGACAGAGGCACTAGCAGCATCAACAACTTGCTCAGGTGTGCTTGTGGGCCTGGCCAGTGGAGGGCTCTCCATCAGTCCTGGCTCAGGGGTGCCTGCACTCACCTGTTTTCTCCTGGTGATGTTGGTGGCCCTTGCATGCCGTGTGACCTTGCCTATCATGTGACCTGACTTCCCCCCCCCCCTTCTATCCCACAGCTACATTGTCTTCAGCATCTTCCCCACGATAGCCGACATCATAATTGCGATTGTGTATTTCACCACAACCTTCAGTGCCTGGTTCGGCCTTATCATCTTCCTCTGCATGAGCTTTTATCTCGGTGAGTGTTTGCAGCAGGGGAACCCAGGAGGTAAGGCGGCTGGGGAGAAGGTTTCCACCACTGCAGCTACTCTAGAAACCCGTTAGCATGCATTTCACTTGACAGGTATTTGGGATTGTAGGGAGAAGAGCAGGCCAGGAAGATAAGGGTGGTGAGGGTGGCTTGTTACTGGTGGCGTCTTGAGGTGGGCTAAAGTGTGGTCCTGGTCAGATGTGCATTTGTGGAGTGCTGGGCAGCTGTGAGTAAGGTTGTGGGAAAGAGAGAGATGGGATCTGATGGGGAAGACTGTAAGTGTGGGTTGGGTGGTCTTCATTTGTTACATTTGTGCCCAGAAACATATTCCCAAGACTGATACAGTATAGGTGAATTGAATTATCATTTATGAGCAATGTGATCAGGTAATAAAAAAGATCTTTTGACAATAGCAGCATGCACAAAAGCAAGAGGATAGCTTCTGAGGATTGGCTTCTGCTTTGGTGCTTTATCATAAAAAGCAGCAGTTCATACAGCTGAAGACAATTCACAAGTTTTATCTCAAATACAAATTGGTGTGCTGATAGTATTGCTCCTGCAAGGTTAAGCATATACTTTTGGGTGTTAAAAGTTGTGTTACAATCAAGCAGTTTTTTGTCCTGCATGATGGATTCACCTTAGTGCTCTCCAGTTTACTAGTCATCATTTAAAAAAATCTACGAAATATCTGGTGTAAGGCTTAGATTTTATGTTTTAACCTTACTTTTGAATCATTTTCGAGGTTATTTTCAAGGGGCTATTGAATTATTGCTGCAGAATAGCCTAGGTGCTGCTAAAAATCATGCGAACTCATCATTGGCAAGCTCATTGTGGCATGATTAATTTGGGGTGTCTCTGAGGTAACTAAATTGACAGATAAAGTTCCTTTGAAGCAATGACTTAGGTGTTTCTGTGGATGTGACTGAAAAATGGTTTCCGTTCATTCTGTGTGGGAGTACTCGATGTGTAATCCTGTAAGTTTATATTGACATTTGTGGTGATAATAAATGCTTGAAATGGATCATAATTTTGGTTGTATTTGAGGAACAGTTTTTGTCTGAGTACGTCTCAGTGATTCCAGGCCTCTCTTTTTCTCCATAGCTTTGACTATTATAATGACTGAGTGGCGAACAAAGTACCGCCGTGAAATGAATACCCGTGACAATGAAGCCCGTTCCCGAGCTGTTGACTCGCTTCTGAACTTTGAGACGGTACTTAAACCCCCACCCTAGTGAGCCTAGTGTGAGGGGAGAACAAGGAGTAGCAGCAAGCCTTTCTGGGTGGCTTACTGCCTAAAACAGCTCAGGCTCTATAAGATAAAGATAAATTTATTGTCATTGTCCATATATACACAGTATACACAACAACGAAAATCAAACACCCACCCAAAGACCGGGTTCACATACACATTTGCACGTATCTCCAACATTCTCATCCTATTCAGACATAATCTATAAAACATAACATAATCCAGAATATAACATAACCTATTTAAAGGCATAACATAACCTAAAACCTATCTCATTCCTTCCTACTTCCTGCTTGCTATTTCTTGCAACTGGCCCTAAGATCATTATTTAGTGCAATCAGAGCTCTTGGATAGAAACTATTCAGAAGGCGTGTGGTTCGTGTTTTCATTGTCCTATATCTTCTGCCCGAAGGCAACAGTTCAAAGAAGTTGTGAGCAGGATGGGTGGGATCTCTCAGGATATTGTGTGACTTCTTCAAAGTGCGAGACGTGAAGATCTCATCCAGGGTTGGTAGTTGGAGCCCAATAACATTCTGGGCAATTTTAATTATTCTCTGTAAAGCTCTAGGTTTTAGTTGAGTAGAGCAGGACATCTGCCGGCTGATCTGAAGCTGAATCCCCAGATTGGGTGAATGTCTCTAGTTTGTGGAGAGTTCAAGTGGAGGGGGACTCGCCTGGCACTGCCTCATCCGTGTCATGATTTTGTTGTAGGTGAAATATTACAATGCCGAGAACTATGAGGCTACCCGCTTCAATGATGCCATTGTCAAGTACCAGGTATGGAAGGACCAGGGTGTGGCAACTGGGCTTGCATCTTCCATTATCTTTGGGGTACACTCTCTGCTCCTCCTCTTCCCTATTTCTGCTCCTCCATGTACATGGTGTATGTGTTTGTACTGCTGGCTGTCTTGCAGTGGAGCAGGGGAAGGCAACGGGGTGCAACAACGCCCTGCTTTGTGGAGGTAGGAGGGTTCAGGGATCTGCTGGGTGCTTTCTGTGGGCCACAGGATGGTTCTGCAGTGGCCCACTTTCTTCTCTCCTCCTGGCAGGTCTCCGAATGGAAAGTCAATGCATCACTGGCACTGTTGAACCAGACCCAGAATCTAGTGATCGGGGTGGGGCTGCTGGCCGGATCCCTACTGTGTGCTTACTATGTGACCAAGAAGAGGCTCCATGTAAGTCCTTGCCCACTGCAGTGCCAGAGGGGCATAGATGGTGTGGGCATCTCTGAGTACACACATCTCTGTATATTTGTGTGATTTTTATCGTATGTGTGTGCTTTCTATTTGGTTTTCAATTGTATTGCTTTGTATTGTAACCTGCCGTGGGACATTAGGGGGTAGGGTGGGTAATAAATCTAATTACTATTATGAATAATAATACATGGAACCTGTAACTAAGAGCCAGGCCACATGCCACTCTTTCTGCGTGGAGGCAACAGCATGTGGAGCAGCTGACTACATGGGGCTTCCTTCACTACAGGAAGAGTTTCCATTCTGTTGCCACCAGCCACACAAATCTACGAGTGGCTTGGGCCTCCTCTACAAAGTGGGATCTCTCTGCTTCGAGAAATGTAGAGCCACTCTCCCCATTGTTACAGCTGCCAGGCAGAGTCTGCTGGCCTTCCTGAGGCAAGGGAAGCCTCTGTAGAGGCCCTGAATCTCTTTGTAGAGTGTTCTGGCGCAGCTTGAACTAGAGACAGACAAACAGACAGACAGACAGACAGACAGACAGACAGACAGACAGACAGACAGACAGAAACAAACACAGGGGCACATGTTTCTCAACACATTTTGGGGGGATATTTGTATTGTGTTTTTCGGTTCTGTGAAATGCAACAAAGGCAAGTGAGCAGGAAAGAGGCTGCAAGGAGAGCTGTGGAGGCGGACAAGCTTGCGCCACCTAAGAACCCAAGAGTGGAGGTTGCAGGACGTGGTCTGGTTAAGTTGTGGGAAGGGAAGGCTGGGGGGGGGGGACGTAAGAGCTTGGCAGTTTCTCAAAAGTCTTTGTGAAGGGCTAATTAGCCTTTGCTGAATTTCAAAGTTGTGTGGAGACCGAAGGGTCGCAGCGCTCAACCCATGCTGAGAAAAATGGGCAGCCGAGGGTGCAGAAGCTTAAAATGAAACCAGATTGGAGAGCTAGACCTCTCTTTGAGAACAAAAGCAATCACAAGCAAGAGGCAAGGCTGGAAAAGGTTTGTCACCAATTAAGAGATCTAAAGGGGAGTGGGGGGGAACCTCACCAAATGGGAGCTAGTTTCCACCAACATCAGAAGAAAGAGACCAGCATGTTTTGGGTTTGTACTCCAGATGTGAAAACACACATTCCCACATGGAGTGCTCTCCTAATGATGGTGAGAGAACAAGGATGTATATTCTGTATATTAAAGTGGGGAGGAGGTAATAGAAGGGATGCAGTATTAAGACATAAGATGAGGAAGCCCTTTCACTCCTAGATCTAAGGCAAGTTGAATATGAATGACAGGAAAACAGAGCTTGGTTAAGTATAAAAGAAATCAATTTGAATAATAGACTTTGCCTTGGCCACAGTGCTGGGCTTTAGCCTGCAATCTGGCCTGTTTGCCCACTGTATTTGTGGTTTCATGAAGTCCTGCAGATGCAGTACTCTGTCAGGTGCACGTTGGCTCTGAAAACAAGGTTTAGGTCTGAATTGCACAGAGGTTCCACAAACAGCCAGCTCAAACCTGATCTGTAACTGGCCCCGCCTTGCACGAGTGAGTTGAACACAATCTCCCTGGCAGCACAACAAACAACAAACTATCTTCTTTAGCCCGTTTGTTCCTAGCTCTCATGATTTGTTGGGCCGTGGGAGGAATGTGTGTGTCTGAGTTTGTAGTAGGCTTATAAACCAAAGAGGGGCTTAATGGGGCTTTCGTTGGTCAGGGAGCAAGAATTTATGTGCTGCACAAGTCTTTGACCTTTATCAGCCTTTATCATTCTGCTTCACCAGAATCACCCAACAACCAGCTCCCTCTCGGATGCATGTAGAGTTACGGCTGACTGGGCTCTAATGGTGGGCTGTTGGACTTGAGAAGTGTAGTGCAAATCTATCGCTATACTCTCTCTCAGAAACATACCTTATATCTGAGAGGGAAAATTGGGCACTGGAGGAGAGAGATTGTGGGGGGGGGGTGGAGGTCCAGCTTTGTGTTACAATAAGACAGCTACCATTTTGCTTTCCCTAGTAAGGGGTGAGGGATTTCTAATGCAGTTTTGTACAAAGACTTGAAGAGCTGCTGGACTGTTAAAAACAATATGATAAAGCGCTTCCACACTCTGCCACAGGGAGACATCATCATTTTGGCTCTGACTTGCATCTCTGTTCCTTCCAGGTGGGCGATTATGTTCTCTTTGGCACATACATCATCCAACTGTACACCCCACTGAACTGGTTTGGCACCTATTACAGGTAACCTACTCCATAGGCTATTTTGTTCTGTAGTGTTGGTTAGGCATTTTGAGAATGCAGAGAGGCGTGTGTTGATGAAATTTGAGGGACTTTGTCCACACACACAGAGATTGCAAAATTGGACAGTGTTACGTGAAAGCCTCTTCAGTGCCGCGTCTCCATGCTGCTACCTCCCAGACTGCAGTTTGCCTAACAGTCAAGTGCCACCACATAGAGGGCTACAAAATCTGTGTCTGAAGGAAACCATAATCCATAGAGAAAACCACTTGTCAATTTATTGTTGTACAGAGGCTGACGAGGTAATGTGAAGCAAACAGATATGGAGACAAGATGTGAGAAGCCTTAACCAGAAGGAAAAAGGAGCACGTAGACTGGTTTCTGGAATTGAGATTTTACTTTAAACAGCAGATTAAATCAACCAGGCCTGCTATCCCATAAGACAGAAAACTCCCAGGGAATGTATTAACTCTTTACAGATGCATCAAATGCAGGCCAGAGCCCTGTTTGAGTTAGGGCATCATAGGCAGAGAACAAGCAAATGTCCATTGCCCCTTAATATTTTGCTTGAAAACTGTAAGGAGGATTTCTGAGTATGGTGAGAGCAACGAGCCCCCTCCCCTTTTTTAAAGTGGGACAGATATATTTCTGAATAGAAACTGAATACCAGAAGAGAAGGGCTATGTAAGATGAAATTTATACGGTATGGCTGTGTGCACATTACAGTAAAATGGTTCACTGTAAATGCACCTAAGAGGACTCCTTTGCTCCTCCTGGCTTGATTCTTGGCTTACATTTTGAACAAATAAGGGATTGCGGTTCATTTTGCTCCACAGTCAGTAAGCCAAGAAGAAACTTTGGCTACCGATCGTGGGAATGAAACAAATAATCGTCCCTGGTTTGTTCATAATGGTAAGCCAAGGATTATGGGGTTTTTTGGAGGAGAAAAATCTGGTGCAGTTTTGCTTGTGCACAGAAAGTCTCACTGTGACATGCAAATGTGCCCTGTATCCAGCATGTATTAAATATATTAAAATCATCATCATCATCATCATCATCATCATCATCATCATCATCATCATCTGACTGGGTTTCCCCAGCCACTCTGAGCAGCTTCCACCATAAATAAAAACATAGTAAACCATTAAACCATAAAAAGCTTCCCTATCAGAGCTGCCTTCAGATGTTTCCTAAATGTTATATAATTGCTCATCTCCTTAACATCTGATGGGATGCATTCCACAGAGTGGGCGCCACTACCAAGAAGGCCCTCTGCCTATGCCAAGTGCAAGATAATGAATAGAATATTAAATTCAATACGAAATTGATTTCTCAAAAGCTAAGTCAGTAATGAGCCACATTTCCCTCATACCACTATATTGAGCCAAACGCAAATGTTTCTCTCATTGGTGCAAAGGTGATCCCTTTTGCATCATCTCTTTACAGCCCTAGCAACAAAGATAGAACACCATAAAGACTAACACAGTCCTAGGAAGTTGAAATAAGACTTGAAATTGAGGCCTGCGTTTAGTAACTGTGTCATGAGACGTTCCCCCACCTCCAAAGAGTTTGGGTTGCCCCTTAGCCTCCCCGTCCTCTGAAGTATGAGAGATGGTTACAAAGGAGGTGTGATATCATTTAGTGTGAACATGTGTTAAAGGTTTGGGAACATTTGCTGGTGGGGGAGGTGTGACAGATGGAGTTTGCTTTCATGCTTGGGGTCTAATTGATTGCCATATTTGGAGTGCAAATACATGGCTTCCCCGGTCCCTTCTTTTTCCTTACCAGAGAAGAGAATCAGACCCACACCCACTTCAGTGACACCTAGCAGGGGGTGCCCAAAGGGCCCAAGCCTCAAGTCTTTTGTCCCAAGCACCCCAGATCTCATCCTTATCAGTTTATTTGTATGCCTGTTTCACACAAAACTGCGCCTAAAGTAGCTCAGAACATTATCAAATGAACAATAATGATAACATTTAAAAATGCATTAGGATAGATAGATGATAGATAGATAGATAGATAGATAGATAGATAGATAGATAGATGACAGATAAAATATTATATCAGTAAGTACAAAACCTCAATCCATATGTAACATTGTATAAAAACGATACATTAACCTAACCTAATTTAATAATGTGAGCTGAGCAACACTGAATAAAACAATATGAATAAACTAACATAATAAAATAATAAACTAAACAAAAGTGAGATCTTCAAAAACTTTGCTTACAGCACCACAGCTGGGGGCACTTACAAAGTGCAGTCCTGATGAAATGCCCGGTCATTTAAATTTGCTCAGAGGCAGCTTAAATACATATACATTAGCACAGGGGTCAGCAAACTTTTTCAGCAGGGGGCCGGTCCCCTGTCCCTCAGACCTTGTGGGGGGCCAGACTATATTTGAATGAATTCCTACTCCCCACAAATAACCCAGAGATGCATTTTAAATAAAAAGGCATATTCTACTCATGTAAAAACATGCTGATTCCCGGACTGTCCATGGGCCGGATTGAGAAGGCAGTTGGGCCGGATCCGGCCCCCAGGCCTTAGTTTGCCTTCCCATGCATTAGCATATGCAAATATTATTCACATTTGTGCCACGTACCCATGCCTGAGTGCTTTTTAGTACCTTAAGCAGCACCCACACTACCTGGCCCTGGGTGGTCCAATGGAGTCTTTTTCTTTTTCAGAATGATCCAAAGCTCATTTGTTGACATGGAGAACATGTTTGAGCTCTTCAGCGAGGAGCAAGAAGTGAGTTCAGGCCACATCGATGCTTCTGTGAATAGCTGCTAGCCTATGCTCCCTTAGATACTTCTTCCCTTCCCTCCAGCAACTTAAGGGTTTTTTTTGGAAGTGGCTTCTCTCTGATTGTTCACTGTCTGGACTGGGTGATAAGACAGAAATGAGAATAGTGATGCTGAATCCCTGTTGTGCTCAAGCACCGAAATTCAAAGGCCACTGTGTGCCTGGAAAACAAAAGGCAATTGCTCTTCACACAGCTTGCGATTACACTACGGGGCTCATGCCTTCAGAGTGTTGCTGTGATGGCCATGTCCTCTCAGGGAGTGTGTTTCTCTGACTGCTTGTAATATTTGCGGGGAGGGGGATTTTTGGCATAACCTCCTGCATGCAAACCACATCCTCTACCCACTGACCCTACACTCCCCCCGCCTTTCAGGAGCTCCTGTGCTTCCGCACACACGGCTTGCCTAGTTAGGCCCAAGACCATGCATGATGTCACACATTTGTTTACCTGCAGGTGAAGGACGAACCAGGTGCTGCAGACCTTCGGTTTCTGGCAGGACGTGTGGAATTTGAAAATGTCCATTTTGGCTATGTGGAAGGGTAAGGGGGATGGTCCAGAGGGCTGGGTGGGTGGGTGGGTAGTGAGTCAGGAAAACAGGGGGTGGAGAAGATAGTAAAGAGATTGTGGTAGGTAACGGGGGGGGGGGGCGGATGCTCAAAGGATGAAGGAAAATGTGGTGGGCCTCAGCAGAATGTTGGAGATGCTTTTTGTTCACTTTCCTCACAGGAGGGAAGTCCTGCGTGATGTTTCCTTCACAGTGATGCCTGGGCAGACCCTTGCACTGGTAAGGAGAGAGTTTTGCCTAGAATGAACGCCGTTCCCTCTTTTGATTCTGCTACAATGGGAGCAGTGGCAGGTCCCATGGAAGCCCCCCCCCCCCAGTGCTTTTCCCTGCTTACTCATTCCTCCTGCTGACTGTACCCATATTGACCCTTCCTCACCCCCCTCTCTCTGCCCAGGTGGGACCCTCTGGCTCAGGAAAGAGCACCATCATTCGCCTGCTCTTCCGCTTCTACGATGTGTGGGGAGGCTGCATTCGAATTGATGGGCAGGATATCTCCAAGGTAACGAGGCCATTATGTTGTGGCGATAGGAGAGATGGGATTCACCTAACCCGCCCCCTCAGTGGAAGACCTGCACAAAGACTTCTTTCCCTCTCCTCGCCCCCACCCCACCCTGCCCCCTGGAATTAGCTTTGGAGGGTGGTCAGAAGCACCCCCAGTACAGTGGGGAGGGGGGGAAAGGGGAGAATAGTTCCATCTGACAAGTAGCAATGCTTGCACAGATGAAATGAATGGAAGAGCACAATGTTGAAATCCTCCCGACGGCTTCATTAGTGAGGTGCCAGAGTCTTCCAGCATGGAATGGAGACAAGGCTCTTGGCATGACAAGTGGGAGGAAGGAGGAGTCATCCAAAGGAACAAGCAGCTGGCATCCTTGGAATCATGTTATTCTGTTTAAAACAAGGAAGGGGAACCTCAGTCCTGGGGGGGGGGCCAAATCTGGCCCTGTGCACTTCTCTGTTTGTCCCTCAGAAGTCTCCCCAGGCAACAACCCTTCTCCTCAGGCCATATCCATCACTGTCTTTCACTTTGCACCCTCCATGAGTGTTTTTGCCTGACTGGAATATGTCCTTTGAAGGCTGAGAAGATATTTCTTGGTTGCCTGAATGGACGACACAGAGGGGAGTGTGTGGAGAAACTAGAGTATGGTGAAAAGATAACATTTAAATGTGTTGCTCAGCCCACTTGCATCTCTGGCCCAAATTGCCATTTGGCTCCCAAGCTTAAAAGGTTCCCCCACATTGGCCTAAAGGGCTAAAGTAGCCCTTGAATGGCTCTGCCACCTTCCACTTGTGTACACACACTCACTCACTCACTCAGGCGCATACATTTCTCCTTCTGCTCCTCGGGACTTTTCCTGCCCCAGCCCAGATGCTTAATTCCTGGTTTCTGTTGGTTGCCCCCAGCAAAGCAGAGACGTGTGATTCCATTTAGGGACGGATGAAAGAGCTGTGCTGGGGAAGGCACAGCTGCAAACTGCCTCCACCTCTCCTCTGGCCACCCAGGCTCACTGGGGGAACTGCTACAGGATATCTGGGGAGAGTCCTAGGTGCCCCATCTGGGTGCCAGGATTTCATGAGGGTCTGAGGTTGGCGGAGGGGGGGGGGAGAGGATTGAAGGGCAGCTGCTCTTTTCATGTCTGCTCCAGCTGCTTGCTGTCTGCTCTTTTGAAATGTGTGGTTCCCCTAGCCTCCCCCACTAGGGTTTTTATTTTTTTAAAAAAACCTATCCTGCAGGGTTCTTATTTTCACTGGTCATCGGAGCAAAATATCTCTAGGAAGCAATGGATGCTGATATGCAGGGTAGATGGCACGGGAAACAAGCATGTAAGAGTGTGGAGGGAAGCTTGAAAGATGCATCCCTTCCCATGTTGTGTGTGCGCACACACTTCTTTTCTCCCTCTGATCAAACCATTCTCCCCCCCACAAACCTCCACCTAATTTCCCAAAAATAGCAAAACACGTTTACCAAAAGTAACAGAAGAGCAGGTGTCCACATCACAAGTGGTGATTTGCTCATTCAAAGTGCCTTCAGCTCTTTGGATTAAAAAAACGACTGTGTGACTCTCATTTGCCATCATCTGCCTTTCTCCACATCTCCTATAGTGAGGAAAGCCCCTGACATGGAGCTCTGTAGGGTATAGATGATGCTCATCTCAACAGAGATTAATAACAGAATGTGTCTTGCACTGAAAGGGTTACAATTCTAATGTCCAGAGAATGGCCAGGCTGCCCAAATAATAATCCTTCTCTAAGTTCTACCCTGGGATTTGTGTTACTGGGCCCTCTAGACTGGTGACTCATTTTGCGGGTGTATTCTGCAGCGTGTGGCTATAGCGTATTGGCAGGAGATTTACCCTGGACTGTACACATACCATTTATTCGTCGTTCTGCAATGCTTCCCCTGTTGCCTTTGGGATGGGCAACTCTTGCGCTAAGGCGCAACGAAAGCAGGACAAAGGACAACAACCCAGAACATGAAGAATTTGAAAAGTTACATGATTTCAGCAGGAAACTACAGGGCATGCACCAATGGGAACTGAAGCCCTGAAACATTTGCAGGTGTTATGGAGAGCAAGATCATGTATGAGCAGTGGCAGAGCTTCATGCTCCGGCACTGGGGGGGGGGAGGCGGAGAGCAGGTGGGGGCGGGGCTGGTGCGCATCCCGGGGATGTGGCGCACTGCCCACAGGGGCATGGTGCACGTCCCGGGGGCGTGGCAGCTGCCTGCGGGGGTGTGGCACCCAGCAGGGGCAGGGGGGGGAGCAGCCAAGATGGCACCCCACCAAGATCACGCTGTCGGGGGCGGTGCGCTCCCCCCACACTCCTCTTCCTCTGCCAGTGTGTATGAGCAGATGTCATCTCATCAAGAATGGACCGTAAAAAGAGGGCATTGGGTTGGGTGGTGGCTGCTGTCTAACCTGGGAAATTGCCCCCACTTCAAGGTGTGACATCATGGTTGTTCATAGTGACAAGACCCGCCTTGCAGATGCCTCAAGCTAAACTCTCCATAAGGCTGTGATAACACCACACTGCTTTGGGGAGGGTGTGTGTGTTTGTACACTATTCCTAGCTGGGCGATGTCTTCCTTTCCCTTCTCTCTGCCCCCACTTCAACCCACCCATTTCCCTTTCTCCACAGGCCAAGCAGGCTTCGCTGCGCTCCCACATTGGTGTGGTGCCTCAGGACACTGTCCTCTTCAACGATACCATTCGCAACAACATCCGGTACGGACGCATTGATGCCACCAATGAGGAGGTGATTGAGGCGGCGATCGCGGCTAATATCCATGAACGCATCCTCACTTTCCCCGATGGTAAGGGGCTGCTTGCCACCTTTGGCTTATGCTTGCTGTGCCATCAAGCTCGTAATTTACCCTGCAGGATGCTGTGAAACCCAGGATGCTTCTATCAGGATGCCTCCTCTTCTGCTGCAGCTCACTGGTGGAGCACATGCCTTGCATGCGAAGGGCCCCGTGTTTCATCACTTGGCCTCTCCAGGCCGGGCTGAGACAGAGAGGCTCCTACCTGAGACCCAGGAGAGCAGCAGCCAGTGAGTGCCTTCTCTCACTTGGCCAATGGCCAGGGAGGGCAAGAGGCACCAGACTGGGGAAGGCAGGTGTGGGCAGTGCTGAGCTAGAGGGCTTCCTCATTCAGCAACTTCCTGTGTTCTTATCTGAACCGAAAGGACCTGCCCCTGGCTCTTACCCTCTCCCTCTCGGGGTCTTCCTTACAGACTCTGGTCATCTCAATGGGTCGAATTCAGCGGGATACATGCACAGGGAATGAGTTCACTTCCCAGAATGGGACTTTTCCTTCTCCCCCAGCCACATACACTCCTGGTCCTTCACACACACACTGAACCCATCACAAGGGTTCCCCCCACTCTCCAGAGCAGATTTTGGGGGCAGGCAGCATGAGGAGAGGGGAGGAAGTTCTGTTGTGTGAGTGGATGTCATCCAACGCACACAGCTTAGTGGAATCCTATTCAATGTTTTCTAAAAGCTTTTTTAGCTCTTCAGTTAACATGAGCAAGGTCTATGGCAGTCCAGACTCCCACCCCAGAAACCTCTAAGAGCAGTTGATAGAAGCACCTTTGGGCAATGAGAGCAATCAGGATTGGCTTCTGAAACTAGATATTTGCTAAAAGTGTCTTTATCAAATCTGTCTTGGCAGTAGACCTGGGAGGTGTAGCAAGATGCTGTAAGTGGCCAAAAGAACCAAGGCACTCACAGTGCCTGAACAGCAGAAGTCACAGGTAGTTACTCTCTATTACACAGCATTTGATTTTGCTTTGTCCACTTGTACCTGGCAGGTTATGATACACAGGTTGGCGAGCGAGGTCTGAAGCTGAGTGGAGGGGAGAAGCAACGAGTCGCTATTGCCCGCACCATCTTGAAGAACCCCCAGATCCTCTTCTTTGATGAGGTGAAGAAGGCAAATAATCAAACACACACAGAGCAATCTCCGTTTTCCGATTGCTGGTCCTTACATTGCCAAAACTCTTATCACCCACACAAAAGAGGGGGGAGGACTTGGCATGCTCAGGAGAACCACCGAAGTTTGCATTAATACGGAAATCATTTAGGAATAAGCAAACAAAATCTGAAGGGGAGAGAGCATGCCAGAAATAACTGAATTCAGGACTGAGCCTGCAAAGTCAGCACAGAATGCTGGCTGACTATTGGCGGATTGGAAAAATGGGGGGGGGGGGAGGGAACTGGAATGAAGTGACGGGAGCCTTGGTCAGAAGCCTTCCCAGTACAATGTTTCTTCCATCTATTTCTGAAATTCATGGATGTGTGGCTCTCCTTATGTAGCCAGAACTATGCCACCCGTGCACAGGAGGGGAGGTATCAGCTTGCCTGGAGGAGACCAAGTAGGCCTGTGGGGGGATAACCATAAGGGAACAAAAGCAAAGCACCCCAAAACATGCTCAGTGGCAATAAATGCTGGCTGATTGTTTGGGTGAGGAGGGATGGACTGAACTATCCATTTCATGCTGCAACATTTTGTTGTGGGTCACACTTGTTTCCTTGTTCCTAAAGCTAGCCTTCATCTGCCCTTTGCCCCCTTCCACATATGCTCTCCTTTCTTGGAGCTGAAACCCTGGAAATGGTTGGGAGAATGGGTAGCACTCAGCCTTCCTGAATCTGGGAGCCTCCATTCACCGCCATGATGCTATTCAGCTACTTGGAGACCTTCTTTACCATTTCACCTGACCCAAGGGATCTTCTCTGCCATTCTTGGCAATCAGTGTCAAGAGTCCCCGACCTTCATCCACCCACTGCTATGCCTTGAGTTTGCAACTGATGTTCTGGTACATTTTGAACCTGTTTCATAATTGCAGCGGTTTTAGAACTGTATAATTCTATTGTTGTAATGCACTCTGGGATCACTTTCAGGCGACATCAGCACTGGACACCAAGACTGAGAGGAATATCCAGGCATCCCTGGCTAAAGTGTGTGCGAACCGCACCACCATCATCGTGGCTCACAGGTATGGGCAAGCATCCTGCCACAGGAGCTTTCTGTTCAGGGCTTCAGCATAATAGCAGCTAGAGGGATGCTGCAGTCTTTGGAAGAGGAGAGCCTAAATACTAGTTCCTCACTTGCATCGATTTCTCCAGGCAGACTCCTTTTCCCTCTCTGAGGAGCTCTAATGTGGTGTGTTATACTGAGAGTCCTGAGCTGGGGAGGGATCACTACTGCATTCTGCCCTCTTGATAACAGCTTTGGTGGTTGTGCTCTCTCTGCAGGCTTTCCACGGTGATCAAGGCCGATCAAATCCTAGTTATCAAGGATGGCCGAGTGATGGAGCGAGGAAGGTAAGCTCTTAGCCATGCCCAGTGCTAAAAATTATAAAGTAAGATTTATAACCAGCAATCCAGCCAAGGATTTTTTATTTTTATTCTTGCAATCTGTATAAGTTATGCAGATCGCAAGCCCTTTAAGGCCGTCAGAGTTTTACAAGCAGAATGGCCACAGGTTTGGCTGTGTATCTTCAAAAGGATCCACAACGAAGGCGAGCAAATTGTGGGTCTGTGGATGCTTCTGAGGGATGAAGGGGGCATACCTGGCATGGAGCCTTGTGAAATTAACTCTCTCTGCCCCTTTAACAGGCACGACCAGCTAGTGGACAAAGGTGGCATCTACTCTGACATGTGGCTGCAACAAGGAAGTGACACGGAGGTGGAGAGCAAGATCAGTGCTGAGTCTACTGCAGAAAGCAAGGCCAGTGCTTCGACCAAAGCAGGAAGCGAGGAAGGCTCTGCCTATGCAACCAGTGAAAAGACAGAGGAGAGGGAGCAGGAGGGGGAGACAGAGGAGGGGGAGGGGGAGACAGAGGAGGGAGAGGGGGAGGAAGAGGAGGGAGAGGGGGAGGAAGAAGAGGCAAGCACAGAATCATAGCCAAGCAACGAGAACTACTGAGCAGCTGACAGTGACAACAGCAAATCCTGCAAGGATGTGGCGTCGAAGCCAAAAAGGCAGCAGCTGCCACCTCTGCTGTTAGATTTCTGAACCTCCTCTGTATGGCATAAAGGGGGAAATGCTCAGGCACCCAAAGCACACAGATGATCCACCAAGTTAGCAGTGAGGCCATGGAGACCAAACTGGAGGAAGACTACAGGCTGCGTATGGTTCCCAGCATGCAGTTCTTCATGAGCAGGACCTGCACGTAGTGCTAGAGCAACTTCAGAGTATATTCTCCAAGCTACTGCCAGCGTTCCTGGGAAAGCTGTTGCTTGGTGATCCAGGTGTATTATCAGGGAATTGCGAAAGGGGTGTGGTGTGGGGGGAGGCAGGGACCAGGACTGCCTTGCCCCACTGTTCTCCCCAACAAAATGTCTTCCCTTGCAAACATGAATGGAGTGTGGAGGTGGGGGGCATGCGTGAACATTTGCCAGCACTTTGTATACAACCACAGAGGGAGATGCCTGCAGAATGGCTGTGTGTGTGTTTTTGTAAGTTCTGCTTTTGAGGTGTCCCGTTTTAATTTTCATAAACTCAAAAAAGTGTTTTCAGATCCCTGGATCCCGTTTTTAGTTTTGCCTGCAGGGGAGAAGGATTCAAAAAGGGTTAGGGTAATGAACCCCATGCCCCCCCTCCAGATGTTGGCAGACTACAACTCCCATCATCCTTATTGGGCCATGCTGGGAGCTTGGAGACATGCTGACAACAACAGGATCCCTATCTCAAAGGAGTTTTGGCTGGCAGGCAGATGGGATGGAGACCCTTCTCACTTCTGCACAACGGAGAGCACAGAGAGAAAGTGCTTCTCAAATGGGTCTGGTTTACTTGGATCCCTTGACTACAAGGACATGGAAAAACAAGAGGGAACCTGGAGTCACGGAGACAGGGTAGAAAGGAAGAGCAGGGCACAGAAAAATAATAAGAAACGCCTCTCTATCTCCTACCCAGCCCAGGTAGCTGCTTTTCTGTTTGGTGGCTCTATGGAGGCCGCTTTCAGAAGGACCTAAATGGTTCCTACTGTAAAGCCATTCATCTCCAGGTAGTCTTGGGTTGTGTGGGCAAGTGATGGTGGCCCTGGCCAAGACTCTGGGAATTCTGCCCCTAGATCTTTAGACAGAACTATCCATGGACCTAGCGCTGGAGAGAGTAACAGACACAGAGGGGAAAAGGAGCCAATCCCTAGTTCTGATCAGTTTCAGCTTTATCTTTGCAGCGTCAGACATGAGTTTGTTGCCTTACTGCTTCTAACTCCAAGAAGGCACCACAACAAGTTAAAACAGCAACTGAAGGAGGAAGCCGGGAACATTGGCCCTTTTATTCAAGGGGCTGGTTGTTTTACAGCACATTCCCCATTCCCACAATCTCTCTCAGCAGAGGGTGCTTTAGGGTTTACATGCAAGAATTCTTCAACTTTAGCTCCCAAGTAAAAGGGGAGGGGGGAGGAAACTGCCATATTTCGGAGGGGTGTGTGTGTTTGTGCAGCACAGTGTCTGCATTAGGGCAGCTGCTGTTCCCCACTTGCTCTTCCCATACTTCTGTGGTGCTCTGACTTACTAGTCTAGCAATGATTGTCACCCTACTGCTTCCGTCCGCATGCTTGGCCATATCTGAAGATGCCAGAATAGGCTTGGCTATATATATATTTATATATGTGTGTGTGTACCTGGCTTCTTTTAGCTCTGGCTGCCGGAAGCGGCTTTTGAGGGTCCTGTGCAGCAGTTTGCACAGCAACAATCCTGTCTGTTAGCTATCGCTAACGCCACCCATGTCCTCCGAAGCCAAGAAGAACCTCATGGGGGTGGGGGAAGGGTCAGTGGGGCTCCAGTCTTGAGGAAAGTCGCAAGGCAGCACCCCACTGAGGCTCAGTCGTCGTCCTGTTGCAGCTGCTGGTGCCTGCTCTGGTACCACAACATGGTGGGGAGGTTCTGGCAGCCTTGGTAGCGGCGCTGGCGCTCCTCTTCCCCCAGGGGTGGCACAGAGTGGCAGGGTGCCCCTGCTAATGAGACGTTGAGCAGCTGGGCTGGGGTGCCCGAGCCAAAGACTGCAGACCATGGACCCACCTGCAAGGAACGAGAGAGATTGCTTCACTTAAGTTTGCCCTGGGCCACAACTCAATCTGTCATCAGCATTAATGTTCATATAGCACTTCCAACGCATCAGTGTTTCAGGTACATTATCTAAGTATCTTAGACAATTGGCCTGTAAGGATGGCCAGTAAAGCAAACTGAATTAAGGCTGCCTGGCTGGCTTCCACATGCTCTAAAAAATGGTAAGTTTCAGTGACTTCCTTTAGTTTGTTGCATCCAACCCTGTGCCATCACTTGGAATTAACCAATTTAGCCTGGATCCATTGCACTTGATTAAAAAATCAGTTCAAACTACCTTGAATGTACACTCCTTTTCCTTTTAATGGCAATGGTCTGTTTTTGAGCAGTAAAACTAATTGGGTGGGATGTAATAAAACACATGTTTTTCTTTCCAAATGTGCCATATTGCACATCAAAAGACTCCTTTAGTGCAAGCTACCTTCCACAAACTTCAGGTGTCAATCTCTAATTGTCATCACAGATGGCTTGTGTGTCAGTTACATGAGCAAAGGTTGGCTCTGGCCATTTGCCAAGTTCTAGTTTTCAGCATTGCTGCCTCTACACCTAAGCATTTATTTCTCAGTCTGTTGTGCTGCCCAATTGATTCCCAACACTTTCCCTACGCACAGAGGAGAAACCAAACTGGTTGCAAGATGGTGCATAAGATGGCTTGGCCTTACCAGGAGCTGTGATCTGCCCTGAACTTGCTGCACAGCTCAGGCCAGTTTTCATCTATGTTAACTGGCTAAACACCAATGTCCCTACTCCCCTCTCCCCTCCCCTGGAACTGGGAGTAGAGCCCAGGGAGTGCTGCCACCCAGTTAGTGATCCTGCCACTAGAAGCAGCCACTTTGAACTGGAGAGACACCTGTTGCTAATGCCACCTGCCAAAAGCAATTTGAGGATGGGCTTCCTAATCACTATTTTGAGCCTCCTGGTATTTATGTCCAGAACAAACAAATGCATCCTTGCCATCTCTTGAGGGACCATAAATTGGTGGCAGAGCATATGCATGCAGAAGGTAGCAGGTTCGAAACCCGGTGTCCCCAGTTAAAAGGACCTGACAGCAGGCAACATGAAACCTGAGAGCCACTGCCAGAGTAGACAACATTGGACAATTAGCCTGACTCCATATGTTCCTATGCTCTGCAAACACCACGCCTTGGACTCCGAACAATCACTGCCCACCTTCCTTCCATGGCACTTACCGGCAACAAATGCTGGAGGAGGCACTGGTCAGGCTGCAGTCCGGCCCAGAACTCGGCAAAAGCTGACCCACCGCTGGCGGTAGTGGCAGTGGCGGTGGTGGTGCTACGTATGAGCACCACGTTGGGATGGCGCCGTGATGCCCGCAGCTTCTTTGTCAGTGGCCCCGGATAGCTCTGGTCAAGGAAGAGGAGAACCCGGCGAGCGTTGCAGCTCTCCAGGTCTGCTAGCAGCTCCGAGATGGGGTACCGCTCCTTAGGATCTGCCTGTTGCAGGGAAGGGACAGCTCATCAGCACCTGCCCCTTGGTCACAGACACACACGCACACCCCTCCCCGCTCCACAGTTGGGAGATCAAGGGGATTCCACTGCCTGGGAGTTAAAAGGAGCGGATTAAATGGGGAAGAGCAAGACAGGGCGAGCACCCACTGCAAAGGCCGGTGTTGTTTTCTCCCTGCAGGCACACATGAAAGAGCTGGACGGCCCTTTGAAGGGAACAGAGGAGAGGAGAGGGCTGCAGCCTCCACCTGCAGTTCTGTCAGCATCTCTCCTTCCTCCAGTCGGGCTTCCCAGGACATGCTGGGACAGGTGGGATGACCTCCTCCTCCTCCTTCACCCCACTGCCAAAAGTGGCTCACTTCACTTTCCATTTCCAGCCTAGGAAACCCCAAAGGAAACTTGGCAAATGGCCAAATGCAGCCCTTTGAGAAGGGCTGGTGCCGCTTTGTATGTGTGCACAAGCATCTTAGGCAGCTGCTCCGCATTTTCCTGCCCCAGTTGGGTTCACTTGGCACCCCGACTTCACAGCTCCCTGCAAGCAATTGATATTGGCTTACCCCCATGTGATAAATGCATTATATTGTTAGCACCCCCATTCCCTGCTTGGCTACGCAGGTGACATTAGCATCGATAGCCAAGGTCCTTTTTTGAATGTATCGTGATGAAGTAGGGTTCATTCATTTAACAAGATGCATATACCGCTTGACTGCTGTAAAACCTCCAATCGGTTTTACTTGTAAGTTAACCTGCTCCTGCTGCTGCTTGCTTTATTCTGCACCAGCCTGTAGCTTTCCCCAACAAGCAACTTTCATCAGCGCTTGGCTGAACACTGGGCAGGTGGCCTGTGGCTGTGGCTATTGTCACGAATTCAAAATTCTAACTTTTTAAAAGTGAGGAGCAATGAAGTTTCCTATTGGCTTTCTATGGGTCAGCGTACAGCTGTCTCAATTCACCTGGAGACAATTCCTGGGCAGAGCCACAGACTCCTTGACAAAATAATCTATTTAATAGCATTGCTCATGGGGACTAATTTAGACCATTTCCTCAATGTATTTCTCCCTCTGATCTGTCTCTTCCTCTGCCTAACTTACCTGGTGGGTTACTCCCCCCAATAAATTGGCAAGAGATGTGCCCCAAGAGATGATATCCCTGCTGTGAAATAAGCAGCACCACTTTGTAACTTGTGCGGTACTGTATTTCTTGTGCCCCCACACGTTAATTCACATATAGAGGCTGTGCACCAGAGGAGGGCTGGGAGGGAGAGAGGGAAGAGGCACATACCCTTCTCTCCTCCTACAGTGATGTTATACCTATATCCATGCCACCCCACCATCCTTTGATAATACACACCCCATCCATCCTTAAGCTCTGGAGGGTTTTGTCTGCACATGCAAAATTCCACTAGAAGAGGGTTGATATCAATAGTGGGGACAGAGGATGGGATAGAACCTTCCTCCTATCATAGCTAAGGCCAAAGGGCTAAAAAAACTGGACCATTCCCATCATACCTGAACAATGATGATAGATCAGCTTGGCTTGGCAATTTTTAAAAATATCCTCAAAAAAAGAAAACAGCAGCAGGTTCATTTTGTCTCCTATACCCTTTTGAAACGTGGCTCTTTTGGGGGAGGTGTTATTAGGTTATTGTACTTATTTTGATTTTATATATTGTGATCTTTTCTGTGAACCGCCCTGAGACCTCTGGGTATAGGGTGGTATATAAATTCACTCAATCAATCAATACAGAAATGGCTTGTGATGTTTCATAAGGGGAGTAGAGAGACGAGTGCCTGGGACAGCCAATGTTGGTGGCTCCATGGGCAAGCGCTGCCCTGCTCCTCCTAGACAGCCTCTCCCTGGCTTCCAGCCCTAACCCCCCACTTACAATGCCATTACGGTTGGCATCCCACAGCAGCATGGTGCCATCGCTGGCTGCTGGGCTGTTGAGGTAGAGCACCAGCGAGTCGGCGCAGTGGAGGCTCCTGCAGACCAGGGCCAGGTGGGAGCGAATGGCCAGCTTCTCGGTGGCTGGGTGCACGTCGCCCATCTCCACAGTCACTGTCCGGAAAAGAAGAGGGAGAGAGGGATCTGCTAGTCCCATGTCCCACAAGCCTGTCTCCTCCCTCTAACCCACTCCAGTCTTGTACACCAAAGCAGCAGTCCCCCCTCCCACAGATCACCCAAAAACCATTGGTCTTGGCACACCACTTAATGTTTTTTTCTCTCTGTTGTACCAATTAGAATATACCATGCTAGATGCTGCCTGATTTTTCAAGCTGTATTCTGAGTCCTCCTTATACGTGTTTTATTGCGTTCTGTTGATTCAAATTGTAGTGTAATAAAACGCAAGGAAAGAAAAATGAAGAAGCATGAAAATACAATTGAGTATTTAATGCGAACCACCTGAAAGCAGCTTGACCACAGTTTGGGAACACCTTCCCCGTGGCATCCTCATTCCTCCTACCGCCACTTGCTCCCTGCCACCACATCCTGCTCATCTGGGAAGGGGCCAGAGTTGGGAGCAGCATGGGAATATTTGCTAGGCTCCCTCATTAGCCCACTCTGCAAAATGCCCCACAGGTGGTTTGGTCCATGCCGTGCAGGCCTGTAATTTTTGCAGGGACGTGTAACCCAAAGGCAAGATTTCCCCAGGGCTAGATTACTTATGCATTCACACCCAGCATTTTCTCAAGTGGGATGGACAAGTAGGGTGACACTCTGAAATGCAATACACCCCCCCCAATGCAGAACCTTGGTAGCAGGGAGAAGGAAGTGCCAAGAACAGAGTCTTGCCTCTGAAGAGCAGCTCATGGCGCCCCGACACCCCTGAGTAGGGCTGGGGGGGATATATTGATATATCATTTAAAACCAGTTTCTGGCCCCATTGCGATAACTGTTTCAAAATAAATGACCCGGCAATATATCATGAATTACATATGTGCGTGAGCGTACGTATTATGCACAAATCACAATATTGGAAAAAACAGGAAACCACCCAGTGCTTCTGTGTCTCCCTGAGTTGAATGAGCAGATGCTCTTCCCTCCCTTTTCTCTCTCTCTCTCTCTCTCTCTCTGTGTGTGTGTGTGCCTGTGCCTGCGCTTGGAAGCAGCCAGCAGAAAGCACAGTTTTGTGAAGCTAGCTGATGCTGAAATTTAAGGAAGTCCCTCCAGCTTGAGTGAGCAGGAGCAGCATTGGGACTTGCTCAGCTGTAGGGCCGGGCAAAGTATCTCGACTTATCTCCTCCTTCCTCCTTATTTTAGACATCATGAGATATCAGTCTATCACAATATTTAGCTGGTGATATATCACAATGTTGAAAGCCAGGTTATCGCCCAGCCCTACCTATGGGCACTGAAAAGTCACCCCCCCCTAAGGAAACCAAGAGCCCCATCCCACCCTTGCAGCCGACAGCTGGTACCTGAGGCCTGCCCCTCGCTCGCGAAGAAGGCCTTAATGTGCTCTTGGCGGAAGCCGTTGCGTCGAAGCATCTGGTAGAAGAGCAGCAGGTTCTGCGCATGGCGGGGGTAGGTGACCTGCTCCTGCCAGCCACCTGGGGGAGAAGCACGGTAAGCAATCCAGGGGGAAAAACATGGTGGAAGAGAGGCTGAAGCTGGTTGCAAGGGGCATAGGAGCACTAACACTGCCCCTCAAGGAGAAAAGGGGCCCCTTAAGCTCATGCCCAGTAGAACAAAGCTGTAGCTCAGTAGCAGAGCATGTACTTGCACACAGAAAGAGCCGGGTTCAATCCTCGGCATCTCCAGATAAGGTTGGGCATGTCCGCTGTCTGAAACCTTGGAGAGCCACTGCCAGTCAGAGTGGCCAATACTCAGCTAGGTGGACCAATGGGCTGACGCAGCACAAGGCTGAGCCTCCAATCAGATTCACCCTCATCTATCCGCTGGCCAAATGCAATGGCTTGCAGTGGTGTATGGTCAGTGGACTGGGGGACTAGGCTAGTCCCCTAAATGTCCCTGCTAAATTAGAATATTGACGTATTCATGCCTGGCACTTCCTTCCTAAAGCCCAGGAAGCTTCTGCCAGCTTAGGGAGGGAAGCGCGATGCTCCAACCAAGCCCAAGAGTCCTTCCACCACCTTCCCAAAGCCCACCTGGCCTGGGAAGCTTCTGCCTGGCTTAGGGAGGGAGGCACGATGCTCTCTCACACCCCCCCTCCTGCAATCGCCATCACAAGCTGGTGCCTCTGGCCCTGTTACCCTAGGAAAAATTTCACCTCACACCATTGATGGCTTCAGATTCCCAGAACCAGCAGCTCCTCACAGCCCCCAGGCACCACTTCTCACCTGCAATCAGCACGGCGTGGTCACACGTCTGGTACATGCGGCAAGACTTGTACAGCGGAAGCTGCTGCCGGTGGCAGCGCCGCGTGTTCTTGTTGAGTTCGCAGTAAGCGGCTGTGGAGCTGGAGCTCACAAGGGGCAGGGGCTCTGGGCAGGGGCTGTATCCACGGAGATCTGGGAAAGAAAAGGAAGTGTAGCAGGACAGCAGGAGGGGAAAGAATCTCAGGCCCATGGAGCAGACCCAGACAGACACTTGAACTGTCATGGGGGTCCCTTCGCAACGAGGTCTGGGTAACCACTCTTATCATTTTCAATGGGGTCATTCCACAACAGATCACCACACCTTTACAACATCTGTGCTACAGACTCTCAGACCTTGGGATTATTGAAATATAGACAACAAAAAATGAATCCATTCATATGGGGTCTAAGAGACCCATTATTTTTTTTAAGCAATTGGGACAGAAGTTACTTCTGGGGCGCTGCCAGGATTCAAGGCCCTGAAGCTCAAACTCCATTAGTTTCAAAGTAGATCTACCTCTGGACACAGGAAATAAGAAAATGATTGGTGAGTTGAGATGCCCTAGGCCAAGGGCAAACTTGGGACAATTAACTTCCAGTTCTGTGGTGCTTCCTTCCAGCTGAGATTCCAACACCTTTTGAAGACCTTTTCTGTTTCAGCAGGCACTTTAAGAAAGTTTTCTGCTTTTTTACAGTTTTAACTGATTAGTGTATCTTTTTAACCTTACTGTACACCGCTTAGGGACTAAGGTGTTAAGCGGTATAAAAACGGTTGAAATAAATAAATAAATAAATAAATAAATAAATAGGTGGTCACATTGTTCTCCCCCTTCTCATTTTGTCCTCACAACCAGGTAGGTTAGGCTGAGAGACAGTGACTGGTCCAAGGTCACCCTATGAGCTTCAAGGCTGAGTGGGGATCTGAACCTCAGTCTCCCAGGTCCTAACCAGGCAATCTAACCACTGAGCCAGACTGTCATCTACCTGCTGCATCCCCTCTTCCTCCACTGCCCACGTATCAACCTTTGGACTTCCTAAATCCTGAAAGTGGGGAAGTCTCCTTTGTGGTTTACAATCCTGATCCTGTAACCCTGCCCCCCTCCACCCCACTGCCCGTCCAATCCAGGGACTTACCCACACAGTTCAGCTTTTGCAGGTGTTTGGGGTCCTGTGCCCCCACTACCATGGGCAGGAAATGGATCTCACAGAGACCGACGGGGGGCTCCTCGCGGCGGATGCGTCTCACAGACCGCTGGCTCCTTCCCTTGCCACGGCCCGGTCGGCGCTTCAGCTGGTTCTCACAGCGGCTCCTCTGGGCTGGAATCAAGCATTCGTATCCGCCTGCAGGCAAAGAACAAACATGTCTGGAATAAAACCTGCTGAGAAAGTTCCCTATACAGTGTCTTCTAAAAGTCAGATCATTGTTTATTTCCTTGACATTGTTCCACAGGCCGGGTGCAACTACCGAGAAGGCCCTCTGCATGGTTCCCTGTAGCTTCACATCTTGCAATGAGGGAACTGCCAGAAGGCCCTTGTAGCCGGACCTCAGTGTCTGGGTTGAAAGATGGGGGCGGAGACGCTCCTTCAGGTATACTGGACCGAGGCTGTTTAGGGCTTCACAGGTCATCATCAATACTTTGAATTGTGCTCAGAAATGTACCAGGAGCCAATGGAGGTCTTTCAGGACCAGTGTTATATGGCCCAGTGGCCGCTCCCAGTCACTAATCTGACAGCCGCATTCTAGATTAGTTGTAGTTTCTGGGTCACCTTCAAAGGTAGCCCCACGCAGAGTGCATTGCCGTAGTCCAAGTGGGAGATAACCAGAGCATGTACCACTCTGGCGAGACAGTGCACAGGCAGACAGGGTCTCAGCTGGCATACCAGATGGAACTGGTAGAAAGCTGCCCTGGACACAGAATAATATATTATTATATATACATTAATATTATTTTATTTTAGTGCATGGTTTAATTTTCTTGATTTTCTTAATTTCTCCATGGGACAAGCAGAGTTCAAAAAGGTTCCAACAGATTATTAGATTCTGTGGAACAGGTGAGGGGAATGAATCTTTGCTTCAGTTGTGATCGATGAGTAGTTTATAGAGCATTCATGTGCAACACCCTCAACCCTGTGGAAAGACCTGAGAAAATATACATCTTGTTTTTCTTTATTTTGTCTTATTATATACTGTTTATGACCATTTGCCTCCTGGTTTGCTGGGGCTTCACAATATTTTTTGCATTCTTGTTTGTATATATTATCTAAAACTTCAATAAAAATATTAAAACAACAAGCCATAATCACTTGTGCATACTACATCTCTACTGAAAACTCTGCAGAACCAAGTCAGAATCTTGTCTCCCCAAGCAGAATAAAAGAGGATTTCCTCCTAGAGGTGTAAAGTATGGGGTATAAAACTCCCTCCAAAAATGGAGAGGATAAGAAAGGAGTTGGTTGCTAGTTAGGCTGCAATGCTTGGCTAATTAATTCACAAGGCTGATGGATTAGAACACATTTCTGATAGGCTAAAAAAAGGACTCCATGATTAATCACACACACAAAAAGTTAATCATTTTAAAATAATGAAGGTTAATTATTTTTAAAAGAAAGAAGATGCATTCCTCCTCTGTTGTCTCAGCCACATGAGTGAAAATCTCTTCTAATATGGGACTTGCAATATACAATAATGCACATAAATATATTTCTTTTTAAGGATGCTTTCCCCCCTTTCATAATTTTTTATTTCCTCATTTACATAGAACAAATCAATTAATTAACTAAGCATGTCTAACTAATACTACTATGTCTACTCAGAAGCAAATCCTATGGAATTCAATGAAGTTTACTCCCAGGTGAGACGGTTTAGGATTAGAACAACAATCCTACTTTTCAACATCAGCAAGAAAGACTGATGTGAAGGAAACACTCCCTGGGCACAGATAAACTGTCATTTTCAGCGCCGAAGAGCAAGGAATTCTCCTTGCACAATGTAATGCTTTCTCCCTCTCCTCCCCTTTGCACACCCCCTAAATCTGTTCTGGGTGTTCCTCTCAACCCCCTGGATCAGATTTGGGGATGGCACAGCGGGGAGGGAATCCTATTGCACTAGCACAAGTATTTGGCTGATTTCCTCCTGTCACATATCTTGTACCACAGATTCTGGGATTCCTGTGTTCAAAGGGCTAAACCCTGATTCATACTAAGCCCTGAAAGACACCCTGAGTATTAGCCCATCAATGACAGTCATGCCGAGAGAGATTCCACCCAACTGAGCCTCCACCTGTCACCCTTTGCACTGCAGCACCTTCTAACTTTCCTGTACCAAACTCTTCCTCTGGTGTAGGGATGTAAGGCTGTAGGGATGGAGTTTTCCCCAGCGCGTCCCAGAAGGGAACTGGAGATGCCCCTCCAGCAGTAGATCCTTTCTCTTGGCTATCCCAAATTCTCCAAGTAACCCCTGCAGGCTGGTCTCAGGATGCCACTGCATACAGGACTGACCTAGGGACAGCGTCACACACAGCTCACTGATGGAAAGGAAACACTCCTGGAGCCTTGAAAGTCCCAACTGCACTTGCCAATTGCACTTATAAAAGCATGTGTGTGGAAGGCAGAGGAGATGAGAACAGGAGCATATGTGAAAGGAGGATGCTGGAGAAGCCAGGCAGCCTTCCTTACAGATTTCACTGGCTCATAAGATCAGAGGGAACCCAAAGATCAGTCCGTAGTAAGCAGGTGCTCCTCACATCTCACACCAAACCCTCTACCCTGCTTTTAGCTCCTACCATGGAAATCAGTGTCTGGCAAAGAGGAAGAGCCAGGATTACTGCAGAGCAGGCAACTAGATCCCTCGAGCAACAGAGACAAGTCACAAGGTGGAGACCCCAAATTACTCCTCAGTCTTATCTGGGAGGACATCATCTTGCAACCCCAAACATTGCTCCTACACTGTGGAATGTTTCTCCCTCTGCCATACCTGAAGTATCATCCATCAGCTGATTTTCTTGAAAAGACGTATCTTTTGGCTCAAGCTTTTCCTGGAACCCTGATTCTATAATAACTGTTTTCCTGGGTTGCTGTTTTTTAATGTTCTATCTGTTTTTAGGATACTGTCTAATTTTCTTTTTTGTGGATTTCTGTACACTGTTTAGAGGTTTTTTAATATTAAGCAGCCTAGAAATGCTTTTAATCAATCAATCAATCAATCAATCAATCAAATATAAAAACTGCTTTTAATTAATTCCAGATTAGCCCATCCTCAGTGGAAACTTTATTGGACAGTTTATCTCCCGCCTCAACATTCTCTTCCCTGTCTTTTAAGATACTGGGGCAAAGGGCACTCTGCCCCAAGCGATGCTGAAAAAGAAGCTACAAAATATCTGAAGAGGTGATCCAGTGCGTGAGGAAGAACACCAGAAGGAGGATTAAGGTGCATAAACCAGCCAGTAATTTTCGTGAGAAAAGAATGTCCCGATGATAAGGCGGGTGACAGGGTGCAGCAGTTGGGATACTGAATCTTGGGGAAGGGAAGGGTAGGTGCAAGTGCCTGTTTTGTAAACCAGAGCGGCACTGGCCCTCAGATATGACTGGATCTCATATCTAACCGCTGTACAACGTTTATTTAAACCACCTTATTTTATGCCGGGTCATCTGATGTAGACGCCTTTACAGCGCAGATCAGATGCTGGGGGGGGGGGGTGTCCTGCATATGCTTAGGATCAGGCTCCTCTATACGATTGCTCCTTGTAGGTTAGGGTTGAAATGCGGGCAGATTTGAGCACAAATGCCAGATCTGATCTGGATCCTGGCACCATGGAACGGGAGGAAAAAGGAAGCCTGGGGTGGGATGGGCGCAAGCCAATATGTTCTCTGCTGGGAGTGGTCGTCCACGGGGCGCGCGTGGCCTGAGGATGCGGCATTCACTCACCCACGTAGAGGCTGTCGCGACTCCGGCACCGGCGCGGGCTGACGTTGAAGTCGACATAGAAGAGCAGGAGTGGGTGGCCGAAGTTGGCGCCCGGGGTGGGGTCCAGCACGAGGATGGCGTCTTGCGCGGAGGGCGCGCCGGTGGGGCGCAGCGGGCTGCCGCTCTGGTTGCGGCCGGCCACGAAGGGCGGAGCGCCGGGCCTGTCTCCCCAGCCGTCGGGCAGCAGCGCCCGCACCTTGTGGCCCGGGCGGGCGGGCTCGGAGACATAGACGGCGGGCCCGGGCCCCTGGGAAAGGCGCGCCAGGCGCTGGCACTGCGGCCGCGGCAAGAGCCCGCCGCGCTCGGGACACTGCGCCGCCGCCACGTGCCGAAGCGCCGCCGCCGCCCAGCGCGCCACCCGCGCCTCGGAGAAGCGGTTCCCCGACGGGGCGACCGCGCACGGCCAAGCGAGGGAGGCAGCGGCCAGCGCCAACAGCAGCGGGGCCATGGGGCGGCTGGAGCCCTCGCCGTGCGCCCCGCAGCAGCTCCGCGCGCTCTGCCCGGCCAGCGGGGCTCCGAGTCCCCGCCCTGCCCCGACAGGAGGAGGAGGAGGAGACGGAGGTGGCTGCGGGTGGGGGGAGCCGAGGACTGCGTCCCTCCCAGACCCGCGTCCCCTTTTGCTGCTTCCTGGGCTGCTCCTATTGCCCCACCCTGCTGCCCCTGCTGCTTCTCTCCGACGGGGCGGCTCGTTCCTCTCCCGGCGCCCTCGTCTGCTCTCCACACGGAGAACGACAAGAATCCACCAAGACAGATTTAGACCCCCCCCAGTTGGGCGCCTTCGGTTAAGAGGAAGGAGGCAGCACGAGGAAAGGCATAAGCAGTTATTTTTCAAATTTCTAAACTGGCCCAGCCCTGAAAAATGTACAGCAACAATGAAGAAAAGGGCCTCTAAACATATGGAGAGTGTGTTTGTCATCATTAACCATCGGTAGGACATGGACGAACACCCAGGAGAGTTATCCAGGTCGACCTCTTTCCCCCCCAAAAAAGGAGAGTCGATGTAGAATCTTACGCAACAATTCCCACCTGGCCCGTTGAATTTTCGAGGGTTTATATCTGAGTAGAAGTGGTAAGGCTTGGGCTGTTAGTGTGGCTTTCCTGTTTCCCATTCCAATTAATGGAAACATCGTTCCAAGGGGCACAGAACTCTCGAGCATAAGCTCAGCGTGTGCACCGCCCTTTCATGCGAAGACTGTCTGCAGCTCACACCCGGAGGGACGAGACCTCGCGGGTGGGATCCGTGTTACTAACTTCCCTCATATTAAACCTGAATTGAAATAATCCACGTTCATAGCCGGTATATATTGAACACTGCGCTTCTGAAGGCAACAACGGCCTCTTTCATGAATGAATGAAGGTGAGCATGACTTGGACGGAGGCGCGCACTGTGCTGGGGAAAACCGAATTATTTGGGTTGCCGAAAGAGCTCTCCCAACATCAGTGTGGCAGATAGGGCCGGCCGTGGGGCCAGAGTCCAATGCTCTGAAGCTTGAGGGGCGGGGGGACAAATGACCATCCCAAGAGTGGCAGATGGGGGAGCAGCAAATAGGCATGGCATCAGCATCTTGGACGGAAAGGAGCACGATGGAGCCCAACAGGACTCATGCTGGTTATACTCTCAAACTCAGAACGCAAAGGAGAAACGTGCTAAGAGGAAGGCAGGCTTGGCAAATCCACACCGTGATCAACTCCTGCCCGGGAACCAATGTCCCGCTGTGGAAGGACGTGTGGGTCCAAAATTGGCCTCCACAGTCACTTACGGACTCATGGTTAAAACCGTGTTTATGGAAGACAATCTTACTCGGCTACGAGTGATCGCCGAAGAAAGACAGGATCCTTTCGTTCTTCATACAGAAAGATAAGGGACTGCAGGCTGGGCATGCACATGATTACAGATGCTTGGCTCATTATTATTCTTTTAAAAACACATTATCCCTTTCTTCAACAAAATGCTACTTATTCATGCATGAATGTGCTTACCATTTGAGAAACAGAAGCAACACCTGTTTTATTCTTGTAGTCATGATAGTGCTATGATTTAAGTGAGTTTAAAATGTGAAAAAAATTGGAGTTACCAAACTCTCTTGTGTAGGGCGTCCAGAAATGTAGCCATTGTAAAGCATGGAATTAAGAGCAGTGTGCAAGAGAGGAGGAGAAATGTTTATTTCTGTTGTGAGGAGTACATTAACACTTTGTTGCAGCACTGCTGGCTGCTGAGGGGGCCATTAACAAAAGTAGAACCTCACTTTCAGAAATTGAAGGTCACCTCCAGAAATCAATAGACCAAGAGCATTTCAGCTTCACAGAACATCACAGCACAAAGGGCAATTAGGATGCAACAGGGCTGGATTTTTTTCAAGTATCAAACTCTGGTTTTTTGTTGTTTAGAAAAGAACAAGTGCAGCAGTGCCTCTGAAGTTAATTGGTCTATTGCAAAGTGCAATGAACTTTACTACCACAAATGCAATAAACCACTTAGCCTCTAAAGTGAGTTGAAGGGTCCCCCCCTTTTCTTTCTTTTCACAGCAAGAGGTTACCACTGATAACTGATTTATTTGTCTCAGTATTTAAAATAAAGATTAGCGGCAGTTGTTTCTGATACAACAGAAATCAAATTATTGCTCATTAAGCATAGGATTTGAAATGTCCAGTGTTACAGTAATCAGAGTTGACCCTGTCTTCCCTTGATCTTTAATTCTCACCTTGTGATGTTGAGAAACCTGTGTGTGTTTACAGGCTTATCACCTTCTGCCTCTATTTGAGTAATCTGGGACAGTTGTTGGCCTAGGAAATTAGAACAATTTTGCAACCAGCTTGAAAGTCCCTACAGTTGAGAAGATCTCTGTCCTTCCTGTTGGTTCAAGTAGCAATTTTTCACAATGGTTGCTGCTGCTGTTGCCACCAACCTCCTATGACTCGGTCCAGTAAGTCCAGGAGAGGCCCTGCATTCAGTCACAGAATTCCTGCATGTTCCATTCACAAGTACTGCAGTAATGTGCTGAGAGCTGGATATCCCAGCAGGCAGAGCCAGGGTGGACAATGGTCAGGTATGATGGGAACTGTAGTCAATAACATATGGAGGGCTAAATATTATTATAGGATGAATACGCGAGCAGGATTTGAACCATGGGCAACAGAAGGGATTAAAGATTATAGTAGTTTTGTTAAGGTTCAAGAGACAGAAGACAGTGCAGCAGAGGGAGAGAAACAGAAACACCATGGAAAAGTCGGTAGGAAGTTGGGGAAAAAATGGTTTTATTATGTGTTGAAATGCATGTGTGAAATTTTGGAAAACTTCAGAAAAAAAGAACACATGGAGGGCTACAGGTTATCTACCTATGGTGTAGCGCTATAAGGGAAGTCAGATAGGCTTTTGGATGCATAGGGGTCACCCCCCACTTCATACAGTGAGGGGGCTTTGTAGATAATGCGATGTATGAATAGTGGTGCAAGTGAATCTGGCAGCATTAGAAAGTGCTGCATCAAGTGCCCAAATTCACCCCACTGCAAATATGCACTTCCTTTATATATAGCACTGATGATGCACCTGACGTTAGTGTATGAATCGGACACCTCTCAACGTTTTAGGCCAAACCTGCACCATTTATGATGCAGCCAGCCAAACACAGCCCATCAACTGTCTACGGCTGCCTCCCAAGTGTTCTGCAGCCTTCCATTTCTCCCATCTCAGGAAGGCAGGAAATACAGATTTCAGTCCTGTGAAGGTTTGCCTTGGATGGCAGCTGGGATGGATTCAGCTTGGTGCCTGCCACATCCTAAAGGCTTGTTTTAGCTCAAGGTCATTTTCCGTTCTCTAGGCAGATGCCCTAACTATGCTGCAAATGACAGCTGCTGGGACCATATCCCTGCATCCACCTGCTCCATCCTCAGATAACACTGCTACTCTATGATAGTTGCTGTAAAATATCAAAAAGCTTTTTGTTTTATATATATTGGCTAAAATAACTTTAAATAAAAAACTTGAGTTCAAAATAAAAAACTAAAATGCTCAAAGCTTACAGCTAAGTTGCACCAAACACAATGGGCCAAATCCAACATTGCACTATTAAGAATGTTGTCTGTGCAAGTGTATCAGCTTGCCAGATGGAACGATCCCCCTCCCCCACTGTTCTGGGGGTTCTCCTGACCACCTCCAGTGCTGATTTTTGGAGGCACAGGGAGTCCCATTGCAGAGAATGTCTGTTGAAATGTTTCACTAGGTTAATCACACCCACAGAGCCATGTAAGAAAGAAAACCAAACACAGCTGCCACCTGATACTTCAGGTGCCCTTCTATGTAGAAAACAAATATAAAAATAAAATATTGTATTTATGATTGTGGGCTTCCTACTGGATCCAGGGTTATCTAAGGCATGAGGAGCCAAGAGATGCCATCCTAATCATCCAGAGCCATTTTCCAACTGCATGCTATCCAATTATCTGAGCTATGCAATGTGTTCAGTTTCAAGTTATGAACATATACAACTCTACCACTGAAAGAGCATTGAGAGCTATTGCCCAAGTCCTGAATGAACCTTATCTTGCCCACTATGAGCCCTTGCTTATGAAATTTTAGAAGGCCCTTGCAGCCCGATCCTATCCATGCCCTTTTGTTCAATTCTAAAATTTTACTTTCAGATCAGCGTGCATCAGCCTTTAAGCAAAACATCTTCCTTAGTATCCATGCATGCGTACAGAGAGAAGAAAAAGAGAGCAAGTCTGGTCTTTCAGCATATAATATTGGGTTGCATGACCAAAGGATTTGAACTAGGCTTTTAGGTTGCATAAAGGCTCTCTTTCACTGCAAATCAATTGATTTTATTTCTTTTGGCAACCGGATAATGTGCATGCTTGTTCTGGAAGTGTATGCATTTCAAAATAGAAACTTGATTAAAAAACAAACAACTAGAAAATGTTGTTACCATAAATCATGACTTAAAAATTGCCTGGCGTGAAGTTAATCCCCCTGGACTAGTCTACACGCTTTGCCATGCTACTCCTGAGCAGCACAGGGGGACAGTATGCTAGAATTGCTATTCCCACTCCCAAATGTTGAGCATTTTCTTAGAGAAATCCAAACTCCTTCCCACCCACAACCATCTGGAAAGGATGATGAACGTATTGTGTGCTCTCCAGAAAAACAAAGAACATGAAAGCAAAGGACAAGCTGGTTCTATCTGTGACTTTATTGGCTCCCACCAGCTTTCCCACAATGCCCTGCCTTCACATCTTTCCTCCCACAACACTGGAGGTGATAATAGCAAAGGCACAGACTGCTGGATGATGCAGTGGCCCCTGCAGAGGGAGGGACTTTAATAATTGCTGCACAGCATACAGCTGAAGCCCAAGGCTGTAAAAAACAAACTTTTTTTTATACATCTGGTAGAAGACAGTGCCTGATCAAAGCATGCATCAGACAGAAGAAAGACATCCATGTGGTCACTGAGGTATGGGTGCAGCTTGGGGCCAGCCAGCTTTGCCAACATGCAGTCTAAGAGAAGCTGGCCGTCTACTGGAAGCGGAGATCTCCCTTCCCTAGCATTATAGGGCAGCCGGTGGACGATCGGTCGGTCAAGGCTGATCTTTGGCAGATGTTCGGAGAAGGGTGCTGGCAAAAACAGCCTTAGTTAGGAAACACAGAGAAGGGGAGAATCCTGACACGCCTTCTCAGCAGAGAAAGGGATTACATGGAACAGGTCCCAGAGATCTTGTCCTTTGCTCGCTGTGACTATCACGAATCCTGCCTCTTCCTGGAGGACTTGGGTGTTGCATTGTGCTTCCCATGATTTGAATGTCCCTGCTGTTGCTTCTGACGCAGCAGCAGCACCAGTATTTGACAGAGAAACTGTGCAAGAGCAGCTTTAGAAAGACATCTCCCCACCCACAGCTTCCCCTAAACAGATAGGTAGCAAGAGGAAGCCCAGCAGCACCAAGAATAAGGTGGGGAGAAAGCTCTCTACAAAGCGTTTAGCACCACCTACTGTCCAGCTTTGGGACTGCCACAGTGGGGGCCTCTCTTTCAAACTCCCCACAGCTGTAGGACCTTCCCCTACACAGCTGACAGTTTGAGGTTTAGCTCGACTGATGCCAATGTTGCCGGCCACTCCACTCCCCCTTTCCACTGCTGTGGCCTATGCCAGCCACGGCTCTGGTGGAAAGACTGGGAACCCTACCCCAGCGCTACCACTTGCTCCATCCAGTGGGAGAAATACTGCCAGCTACCCCAGAAGGTGTCTGATGGTCACAGTGCAAGGTGACAACAGCTGTGTATCAATGAGAGAGAGAGAGAGAGAGAGAGAGAGAGAGAGAGAGAGAGGACTATGAGGACCAGGCAGGGAGTTCAGCCTTTGGTTCATTGTTAGTAGTCCTGAGGGAGCAGCAGAAGGAGGTAATCCAGGTGGGGACAGAAGAACCATGGTGACCAGGCACGATCCACGTGCCGATAGCGTCTCATTGTGCTCAGGACAGACAGCAGTTGGAGGGCTTTGTGCTTCGAGCCTAGGAGGACACAAATATGCTGAGGGTAAGAACAGCCAGAGAGGGCAGCACATCCTTCCCTCCCTGCCCAACGAGACCGGACTGGCCATTTTCTACCAGAAGAATCTTACACCACCCCACATGCACAAAGCACACTGTTTTACATTCTATGATTATATATAAAATGATGGTGGAGGGCATTATTCTCGCTCCTGTTTTGTTTTAAGCTGTGAAATCACGTTGTCTAAAACAATACAAATAAACCAAACTTGTATGGCTATACTTATTGATGATATTATTTCTAATATAGATATTAAATGGTTATACTTAATTGTTCACTTGATATTTTGTGAACCGCTTTGGGCACCATTTTCAGGGCAAGTGGCATAAAAGCAAGCGGATGATGACAATACATTGCAAGGAGAGAGGGAAAGGGCCGTCATTCTGTAAGCGCAACTTGCAAACAGGACTGGTGGTCAACGGTTAGATTTAAATCTATGTGAAAAAATCTGCAGTGCACAAGTCTGCCTGACCCTTTGGGATACCTGCTTCTCCCCAAACTGGGCAGGACGATTCAGTGTAGTTAGTTAACCTACTCCTCCCTGCAACTAAAAGCATTTACCAAACCTAGGAGCATCCGGCCTCCAGAGTTCTACATACAATAAAAGCTGATAGGAAAAGACCCTAAAGTCAGCTGATCTGATTTGGGCTCTAGTTGGCTGGTTTGGCTTTGGACTTCCTTGATGAGATTGTCGTCTTTTACTCACAAGGAAGCCCTGGTAGATTGGCAGAGTCTATGTGCAGGAGGAGGATCAGAAGCGACTTTGTGGGAATCGCCTCATCTTGCTCACCTGTTGTTGCTGCTGCTGCTGCCGCCGGTATTCCTCCTCGCTGGCCGACAGGGCCCGAGCCAGTGCAAGGTCTTCCTCTTCTTGGGCGCTGTTTGAGACACATGACTGGATGAGTCAGACATGCTGCACAGTTAAGAATCTGAACCCCCAGCAACTTCCTGGCACATTCCTCCCGAGATAGGGGAGTGATTTATTTTAACAAGAACTTGCATTCCCTTTAAATAATAAAAACCTCCAAGCAGAGGTCAGTATGTTGGTGTGCACATAGTGATCTCACCACATTTAGATCTGTATTTAATGCTTTGAGGGCCTAAGCAGCACAGACGTCTATGCTCTGCCTCCACAGCTACAGGCAGTAACGCTTCTCAATACCACTTACTGGAAACCACAGAAGGACAGAGTGCTCTCAAGCTCGGGTCCTGCTTGCCAGTTCCCCACAGGCATCTGCTGGACTAGATGGGCCATTGGCCTGATCCAGCAGGCTCTCCTTACACTCAGAGGACTGGAATTGATGTCAACAGTCCTCTGGGCACATGAATGTTAACACAGCCTCCCCCCCCCAACTCCATTCTCTGCCAGAGAGTCTCCCATATATGCAGATTCCAAGCAGGCAGCCTGGCACAGTGGCGCCAGGAAGATCTTGAAGCCAGCTGATCTCTGCAGGGCTGGCGCAACCGTGCTGTACCTGCGGGGTTGTGGTTGGGTGGGCACTGCCTCTGCTAGGGACATCTCCAAGGCTCGCTGCAGCGCTTCCTCCTCACTCTGAAATACAAAAGCAGATTCAGCCTGCTGTGGAGGAGGCAACAGCCTCAGCAACTTGCAGCTTATAGGTACAGGGCAAAGCATATGCCAAGACCAAACTAAGCCTCCTGATGTATATTGTACCCATGAGGCATAGTTTGGTCGGAATTGAGTATACACTTCCAGAGTGAACACTAAAAACATTACTTCTGGTGAATGAGCCACCACAGCCCTTAGAGGGCCATGAAAATTTGTGCCCCAGACTTTTTAGACTCATCTACCCATGTACTATCAAACCAAAGGGATGCATTGGTTGCAAGGTGTGAATTTTCTTTCAGCTCTTCTACCCCACTGTGGAGGTTTTCACTAGAGGGAGTTTGGGTGGGGGGAAAGGAATTTTTACCAGCTTTCCCCTTTCCCCTGCAGTCCCCAATACTGTCTTTCCAACCCTCTGGAGCAGACTTTCTCGAGGCCTAGGGGAAAGGAAGAACTGCAGAAAATCACCTCCCCCACTTCTGGCCTAGGGTGCAGAGTGCCACAGAGGACAAATCTGGACCCAGCCCACCCTGTCCCACCACAGCGACCAGATGCATATTAAAAGAAGGACATGAAGAGATATGTCCACTTGTAAGCTGAGACAAGGCTTACAAGTGAAGGCACCCACAAGATAATACATTATTTCTCTCTCCGTTTCCTGACTTCTTGGTTTCATTTGTAATTCGGCTTAAGATTTTCGTTCTCACTTTTGAAGCTCTTACTTATTTGCCTCTGCTCTTGATCTGTCCTTGGTTCCCCACTGGATTCCATTCTGAACACTTATACACGACTCTTCTCCTTGTTACACCCAGGATTTCTTGTCCCAACTACCACCATCCTTTCTCTCTGGCTTCTTTTTAACACTAGAACATTTTCCCCTGCAAATATTCACAGTTTATTGTTTCTTTACAAACAAAAACTTCTTAAAATGCATTTCCCCTGTTTCTGCCTGTCAGCAACACCCCACCCTGCATTTGGGTCCTTTTAAACCTATTTGACTTCTAATATTTCTACGTTTATATTCAGGGGAAAAACCCATTTGTGTGACTGACAATGCTGTACACACACACACACACACACACACACACACGAAGTAAGCACCATCAATTTCAATTAGGATTATTCTCAGTGGGTTTAGGATTGCAGTTTTAAAACTGTTACTGTCTTAAACCAGGAAACACACAACTTTGTATTTCTGTCTTATTCCAATTTTTTCCTGCTTAAGACTGCAAGCAGTTTTGCAAGCCATTTGTTTTCTCTCATATTATATATTCTCTCACAGTACATTCTGGAATGTGATCCTAACAACATATATCCACTTTGCAGCCATTTACCTGGAGAGTGGCATATGTGCAATGGGAAAGGCAACAGCCTGTGTTTAATGGTGAAAATGCCGTTTGTTGGCCAGGACTTACCAATCCATTCTGCAGGGCAACCACTGGAGGAGATATGCTTTGTGGCGGAGGAGGTGCTCTTGCCATCTCACTGGCTCTGTGTGCAAAAAACGAAGAGATGTCAACTGTCACTACTTGTGAGGCATGTAAGATGGAGAGGGGAAATCCCCAGGGATGATCCACCAGGGTCAGATTTAAAGCCTTAAGGAGCAGGAAGAGACGGCTAAACTGGGATCTGGGTTTGGAACATGCACATACACAGCGATAGGGGGTTCATTGGGTTCAAGGGCATTGCTGGACAGTCTTTAGACCAGGGCTGGCTAACTTCTTTCTTTTTTTTTAGATATTTATTAGAATTTTCAATATTAATACAAAAAAGGAATCAAAGAGAAAAGAAAAAAAAGAAAAAAGAAATAACAAAAATACAAGAATAAAAAATTAAAAACATACAAAATTTCTAATGCATATTTTTCATTAACATGTTTCCTCGACCTCCTCATACCTCCCTTTTATGTATTCCAATTCCAATTATTAATTCAACAAATCCTTATGTTCCAGTTCAAATTGTTAGTTCAACAAGTCCTTATCACAAAGACCTTAATTTTACCATATTTTTTTCTTTATATAAACCACTTTTTTACTTTATCCAAACTTAATTCTCGTCCAAATCTATATAACGGTACTTATTCTTAAAACATTTCCCTAAGGTTGAAGGAAAGTTCCCTTCCACAAATTTCCAATTCTCCTAAAAATAAAACAAAAAAAAAAGATTAAACAAAAAAGCAGCTTGTATTATGTACACTTTAAATTCCCATTTCTCATTCCACCCATCCCCCTTCCCGGTTTCAGTCCCCAACAGAACTCAAAATAAAACCCTCAACCCGGTGATCTTATGTCCGAGGCTCTCAAGTCTCTCTCGTGGCCCCTCTGCCAGTCTCTTTGAAAGTCTTTAATATTCAAAACCAAATCATGATGGGACTCCCGCCCTGCAGCATCCAGGTTTCTTCCAGCCAGGCCTTCATACTTGAAAATGAGGCCTATAGGATATTCCACATCTTGTTTCATTCTCCTTAGGAGTCCAAATGTCCCTATAGCTCCAACTTCCAACTGAATCAAATTTATAATCCAAGTGTCATATGATCCCCAGATAAGGGGATCTCTCTATAATTCATTTTCCAATTCAGGCCAGGCTTCCATCTTCAAAGGTTTGTTTCTTCTTGTTACCATCGTGTCCAACCTCAGGTTACAGCTCACTTTTTGCTTCTGCAGGGTTGGGTCCCCCCTTTTTTTCTCTTCAAAGGCAACATTATTCTCCTTCCCAATTTCCTCTGTTTGTTCAGTTAAGTAGAATTCCTGTACCAAGTTCTTTTCAAGTTCATTACTAGTACTGGCTCTTGTGCCCAAAGTTGTAACATTTGTAGTCAAAACACCTATTTGACCTTGCAGCTTTCCCAAGAGAAAGAAAGTCTTGTTCAGTTCAGACTGTATTTCTTTACCAACTGCCATTCTTACACATTCAAGGTCAGAAAACAATTTCTCAGCTGGTTCTTAATGCAATGTCCCAAAACTCCCTCTAGGGGGATTTAAGTTTCTTTTTACTCCTTTCAGCACAAAACCAAAAGTTCCATACGTTAAATTGTAGCAATCCTTCCTTCTTTTAAAACATGAATTTGTAACCAATATAAGCAGCAGAGACAAAGTCCTCTTTTTGTATCTTGACAGCTAACTTGACAGCTGTCAAATTGTTCAATTACTCCTCAACCGGCTCTCACAGACCACTCCCGGGTCCGGGGGGGGGGGGTGGCACGTCAGTTTTTAAATTTAGCTCTTCTCCCGCAGGTTCCCCTGCTTCCAAATAAGTTTTCTTGTAATCTCAATCGGTGGAATTAAAATCTTTTATAAAAAGTAAAGTTCTCCACGACCTTAGTTGGAGGTTCTTTGCTTTAAAATATTTACAGAAAGGGGAGGCAGACTTCCTGTTGGACCTTCCCTGATCAGTGCCGAATTTAGAAATATTTAAAAGATCCAATTTCCGTACTACTCACGGGTTGTTGTTTTAAAGTCCCAATTGTTCCAGGCAAAAAGGCAGCGCTCTCCAGCAACAGCAATGCAGCATCGCTCCACAGAAATAGCCGGTGACTCTCAGCACCGCGCCACTTCCCCCTCTTCACTTCGGAGCCCGTTGGCGGGTTCCTTAGTGGGTTGGGGGGGCGCTAAAGGTGCCCGCCGAGTCCCATGGTCACAGGCTTCATCCGCCTGTGATTTTTAAGAGGGTCCCCGCTTCGCCGCAGCGGATACGACCCGTTTCACGCGGAGCTGGTCCCTCCAGTTCAGAGGGAGGCAGCCATTGCCGGAGGCGCCACCCCGGAAGTCCAGGGCTGGCTAACTTCTTTTCGTCCAAGGACCCTTGGTCAACCCTTGGGGGCTGTGGGTGCCATGGCTGTGGTGACCCCACACTTTTGCACACCTATACAGGCACACACGCAGCCCCACCAGCCTATGCATGAAGATGGCTGATGGCTTAACTGGTGGGTGGGTGATTTGCATCCTCATTAGGCAGAGGGGTTTAAATCTCTTCGCCCACCTGAGCACTACGTCTATTTTATTCCCCACCCCCCTTTCTCACTGTCAAAATTGGTGGTCTGGGCTGTTGCATGCGGACAAAAATTGCTTGGAGGGCCATGAGATGTCTATGGGTTGGGTTGAACCACTTCCTTTTGAGACAAACCTTAAGTGGTAGGGAAGTGTCAGGGATCAAAACTATTACAGGCAGCAATAGTTGTGTCCCACATGTGCGTGACTGTGACAGCGTATTGCGCCGAACCCAGAAGTGACCCCAAACATCGCAAAAATGTCACAAAAGGGGGCAGGGGCGGAATGAGGTGTTTGCAGGCTTTTAAAATGGTGTTTCCAATTTGCGCGATTTCACTTAAAGGGTAGGGGACAATGTAGACTCGGGCAGTTATTGTACCTGCTGGAGGTTGGCAGAGCTGCAGCAGCTCTCGTGGCTCCGTTGCTGGGTGTAGTGCTTGTAGGTGCTTTGGCAGGTTTTTGAGCTCTGGCAATCGCGGCACTCCTGAAATGGGAAACGCAACTCTTGGTAACAGGAGCACCTCTCTCGCCATTGCAGCAAGCCCTTCCCCCTTCCCCTGAGACTAGCAATAATCCACTCCAGCACTATCCTTTCAGGGACAATGTGAACTGCTGCCCATCAACATCTGGAGGGCCACAGGTCCCCGACTCGTGTGCTGGAACAACCAAGGATGGGGAGGAAAGCACTGTCTCCTGAAGAATGCACACCAGCATTACTGCATGGCTGCAAGCGTGTGTCTGGCACATGCCAGCCGTTCTGCCCAGCCCAGTCCTCTGTCCCGCCTTTACCCTGCCTTGGAGAGGGAATGCCCAGGGCCAGCGCAATCATGATCCAGTGGGTGTCGGTGCTTGAGGCAGAAGTTGCCGTGACACTGGTCACACAGAACCTTCATCATCTCTCGTTGCTTGCAGCCAGGCCTCTGACACTTGTTGGTAAAGATCTAGGCAGATGGACACAGTTGTGATTCAGGACAGTTTGCGGGGGGGGGGGAGGCACCCGGGACACATCTGGTTTGTAAATGCATACAAGAGACCTTTGCTCATTGCGAAGTGATCTCTCTCGGGCGCAAGCCTGGGCAGTGTGTATGGAGGTCCTGGACTGCCCAAACTGCAAGCCTCTAACCAATGAGAAGTTACATCTGAATTACGGTAATCCCCAAGAATGGGCCTCCAGATGCTGCTGGACTACAACTCCCATCATTCCTGACCATGGCCATGTTGGCTGGGGTTGATGAGAGTTGCAGTCCAACAATATTTAGAGGGCCACACATTTTCCCCACCCCTGTTTTGAAGCTTGCTCTTCTAACTTGGCTGGCCCCAATTTGGCTCGTAGCCAGTCTGAACTCTGCGGCCAGACTAAACTCACTAGTGCTACTCAATTTGGATGCACAGCTCATCCGTTACCCCAGCCCTTCAGATACCCTCCAGAGAAAGACCCACAGAAATCCCAAGCTGTGGGTTGCTCACAGCTCTGCCATTGAAAGGACCCCTAACCATCTGGACCTCACTGCATAGGAACATAGCAAGCTGTGTTATATCAAGATGATTGGTTCATCTAGCTGATTGACTGGCAAAGACTCTGCAGGGTTTGGGACAGGGGTCTCTCCCAGCCTGACCTGGAAATTACAGGTACTTTTTTGTAAGAAAACACACACTCTACCACTGAATAATGGCCCCAAACCTGCTTGTGGAACCCAGAGTCTGCTGGGACACACAATCCAGACTTCAGGGCATATCAGATTTTGTGTGTGTGTATGTTTTAATATTATTTTATAAGGAAATTATATTTCTATATGCACAGAATATTTCTATATGCATAGAAAAACACAAAATTAAGGTTGCATCCAACTGTTGTATGTCTACCTATCTGATTCTGATGGACTTAAAGCAACATGTCCCACAAGAGGCAGCAGAGAGGATGGATGCAGCCTCTTACCTTGCGCTTGCGCTGAGCTGGGTCCGATTTGCAGTCCTGGTCAATGTGTGCTCCCACCACAATGTCAGGCATCTCTCCCCGCTTGACAGGGATCGGGATGCTGCAGAGTGGGCACACGGGGACCTGCACATCCTGGGGACAGAACAGACAGAGAGCAGGTTACACAATGGCCCCTGGCCCACTCAATATGAGAGCATACTAGATGCTGCAGGGTCTCCTCATCTCCTAAGGTCTGCTCCTGTTCATGGTTCCAGAGGGCCATGCCTTCCAAGGAGAGTATTCTGTTCTCCATCCGCCCCACCCCCCACTCTCCATGTTTATTTTCTAACTGACATTCAAAATTCTGTATCTACTGAGCAGGTGCAGTTTTCACAGGCTGTTTGGGGAGATTCTTTTGCCCATTGGGAGTTGGATAGATAGATAAAAAGGTAAAGGTACCCCTGCCCGTACGGGCCAGTCGTGTCTGACTCTAGGGTTGTGCTCTAATCTCACTCTAGAGGCTGGGAGCCAGCGCTGTCCGAAGACACTTCCGGGTCACGTGGCCAGCGTGACGAAGCTGCTCTGGCGAGCCAGCACCAGCGCAGCACATGGAAACGCCGTTTACCTTCCCGCTATAAAGCGGTACCTATTTATCTACTTGCACTTAAGGGTGCTTTCGAACTGCTAGGTGGGCAGGAGCTGGGACCGAACGACGGGAGCTCACCCCGCCGCGGGGATTCGAACCGCCGACCATGCGATCGGCAAGTCCTAGGCACTGAGGTTTTACCCACAGCGCCACCCTGAGATAGATAGATAGAGCTAAGGTAAAAGTAAAGGATCCATTGATGGTTAAGTTCAATCAAAGGTGACTATGGGGTGCAGCACCCATCTCGCCTCAGGCTGAGGGAGCCTGCGTTTGTCCACTGACAGCTTTCCAGATCATGGGGCCAGCATGACTATACTGCTTCTGGTGCAATGGGACACCATAACAGAAGCCAGAGCACATGGAAATGCTGTTTATCTTCCTGCTGCAGCAGTACCTATTTATCTACTTGCACTTTTTGGCATGCTTTTGAACTGTTAGGTTGAGAGAGGCTGGGACAGAGCAATGGGAGCTCACCCCATCGTGGGGATTTGAACCGCCGACCTTCTGATCGGCAAGCCCAAGAGGCTCAGTGGTTTAGACCACAGCGCCACCCGCCTCACTCACACACACACTTCTGAAATCTTCAGAGTTCCCCAAATAATCTATTTTGTCCATCAGTGTCCCTGTTTTGGCTCAATTTCTGTCGGCACTCACCACCTAAGTTCACTATTAAAGAGAGTGAACATCGTCCCATTAAAGTGTAACATCCCATTACAGCCACTAGGAACCACTTGGTTGGCATTGCCCCACGACAGGGCCTGCTCAGTGATGGGTCTCCACTTGTGGAATGCCCTCCCTGGAGAGGTGTATTTGTTTCTATCATTACTAACCTTCAGAAGGAATTTTCAAATTGTCCTGTTTACTCAGCTATCTGATCCTGAAAGCTACTATTCCTGGCAACACTGAAATCATTGGCTGGGAGAATGTTGATTGTTTCTAAACAGCTTTCATAATGTTTCTAATTATAATCATTTAATGATGTGTTTGCTGCACAGGGAGCCTTTGAACGAATAACTGAAGTAACAACAACAACAAACCAACAGTCAGTCCCAATAAGAAGCACTTCCAGAAAATGCTCAGATTTTGAAAAGAAACAGCTTTCTCCACAGCAGGACAAATTCCACCCTTTGGCATAGACAACGTCAGTGTGTTTCATGAACGTGGAGAGGGCATCTACACCTGATGTGTCAAAGTGCCACAAGCGACCAGACTGTCCTCTCCAAGTTTCACTTACCTTCTTGTAAGCCGAAGTGCAGTTGTGATGCACGTAGGCAACGTGGTCAGTGCAAAACAGCTGCTCACAAGCATCACATTTCAGGGGGAGGAAATCTGAGGGGCAGGAAAGGACAATACAATGAAGAGTTGCAGCTGTCTTCTCTGCAGCCCTACACGGGACTTGCTAGGTATCCTTTATTTTAAGCCAAGAACACACTGGATATGCAATCTCCCAAGAGCATAGGGGAAAGGTAAGAAAAGATCTGAGCACAATGACGATGCCATAGTAACTGATGACTAACACAGACTCAAATAGGTATGCAACTAGGAAAATAAGATCCAGGCTACTCCCTTCTGCAGCCCCTGACTGCTGGGCTCAAGTAACAAGCTAATATCCAATTCTCCCCAGGTTTCTTTAAATAAAGAGAACTAGGAAAAAGCTTCTACAAATAGGACAGGAAGAAAGTGCATTTATTTTTGTCTTATCAAGAAACAGAGCCAGAGCCAGATTGCATGGCAGGTGGCTGAGTTGGTAGAGAAAAACCTGGCGTGCAATAAAAGACTGTGGACAACAGCAAAATGTTCTCAAACATTCACACATACACACACCAAGTTCTGCACAGTAGGAGGGCTTCTACTTCAACAAACAATGGGGTGCATGAACCCCATATCTAATCTTCGTTGGCACAAACAGTGGGACCTGTTTCAAAGCCCATCTGTATAAGAGAGCAGTTTACATTTCATCCTAGGTAAATTTCATCCTAGCACCCCCAGAAGGATCCCAATCCCTGACCATAAGCAGTTTCTTGCATCAGCATGATGGGGTACAATCCTTTCTGTCTGAAGCAAGCAAACACAACTAGTATTTTCTAGCTAAAAAGCACCAGTGTTAATGTTATTATCTGGGATTCCCTGAAGCTAGACAGATTGGTCTTCTTATATGGGAGAGAGTGGCTGGGTAAGGTAGAAGTGAGGAAACCTGTGACTCTCCAGATGTTGTTTGTTTCCAACCTCCATCCCATTCCCACTCAGTATGGCCAATGGTTAGGGGTGGTGTAAGTAGCGACATATGAGGGACCATAAATTTTCCATTCTTGGCATAAGGGATGTGTTCATAGGAGACAGGTAGCAAAGGAAGCTGCCTTTATACTGAGTCAACCTAGCTCACTGAAGGGCAGCGACTCTCCCAAGATAGAAGTAATCTTTCGCAGCCATATCGGAAGTTGCCAGGAATCAAACCTGGAACTTTCTGGATATTTATTTAAATAATTTATATACCGCTTAATCATTAGCATTACTAATAAACCATACAAAAAACAAAACAATAAAAATGGATAATAAAACTTAACATAAACCCAAACACTACCTTAAAGTATCTGCTGGGATGAGAAAGTTGCAAACACATGTTTGTAACAGAAGCAGGAAACAAGATTTTAAGAAATTGTATTAAAGTAATTTGGTTTGATTTGTAATAATTTGGAAAAATAATAAAAAATATTTTTTTAAAAAGCAAGTTTGTCATATGCCTGAAGTTCAGCAAGAAGAGTGTCTATCAAATCTCAATTGGGAGAGAGTTCCATAAGCTTGGATTCACTATAAGGAATGCACAGCTTCTAGTAGTTACGAGACATTCATCTGAACCATGGAAGACAACCAACAGAGACTCCCTGAAAGATTTCAGTGATCAGACAGGGATGTAGGGGACCAGCTAATCCTTAAGATATCCTAGACCCAAGTAGCTAAGGGTCTTGCAAATTAATACAAGAACTGTGCACCTGACCCAGTAACATGCAACAAGCTAGTACACATTTTTAAGCACCAGGGTTATGTTCCTGCCTCCATCAATAGCCCACCCATAGCAGTCTGCAGCAGCTGGAGCTTCTAAACCAAGCACAAGGGTAGCCCCACAGGTAGTAATCAAGAATTGAGGTTACCAGTGCATGAATTACCACAGGCAGGCTATCCCTATCCAAGAATGGCTATTGTTGATGCACCTGCCATAGCTGGTAAAATGTACTCCTAGCCACTGAGGCAATCTGAAACTCAAGTGACAAAGATGGATCCAGGAGCACCCACAAACCTGTTGTTTCAGAGGGAGAGTAACTGGCAAATGACTCATCTCTCAGACACAAGAACCATCTATCCACAGTACCTCCATCTTCCCAGGGTTTAAGCTCAGTTTATTTGCCTTCATCCATTCCACAACTGCATCCAGACAATGTTCCAGACCAAACACAGCCTCTTATGACTCAGATGTTACGGAGAAACAGAACTGCTCCAAACAGCAGCAGAACCATGCCCTGTGGCACAGCATAACAAAAGGACCATGGGACAAAGATGCAATCTCTCAATGCTATTCACTGGACATAGCCCTGTACGCAGGAATGGAGCCAATGTAAAAAGTGCCCCCAACACTCATCCCACCATGCTGTTCCAGGAGGACACTGATCAATGGCTTCAAAAGCCACAGACTGGGAGGCAGAAGCACAGGCGCATTCCACTTGTCCTGCTCTTAATACGGATCATCTATCCAAGTAACCAAGGCTTATTCAGTCCCAAAACTGTGCCTGATTCCAACCTGAGATGGATCCTGATCGTCTGCATCCTCTAGGAACTCCAGTTCTGCTCTGCCACCACTCTCTCTGCCACCTTGATCAATAATAAAGCAGCTGCTCTACCACTGAGCTATGGCCTTTCCCTTAAAGGTAGAGCTAATGAAAACAAAAACAAAGACTATGCAGTGTGCTATGATCATTAGCACTTGCTCAATTTCTTCTGGGAATGAAATTTATGCCATTACTTTAAGCACTGAAGCAACTTGGGACACCAAGATCATTTATAATTTGGAAAATACCAAGGGTGCGTCTCCATAGAGATGCACCTACTCACCTGTTAGCTTTTTACCAACACTAACACACCACCTAAATGGAGGCAAGCCCTTTTAACATGCTGTGCTCCACATGTAAAAGAATATGCTGGAGCCATCACGACATGCTATCCAAGCTGCAACATACTACCAGCATAACTTGTGCATGATGACAGAAACTATTTCAGAAACTTTCTAGCTAGTTCCTTGAAGTCATCAGTACTTACCAAAACAAGATATGAATTGTTGAGAAAACAGAAGCCCTTGAAAAAATCAGCACAAATCTGCCTGCTAACACTTTCATGAACTACAGCTCCACAACATGCTCAAGGTTCATTTCAGTGGAAAATTTTTGGATAGTGTGCTTAGCTTCAAAACACATCCCTTGGCTGAAGGGCAAATCTGACTCAAAAACAATAATTTTGATATTCAGCCCCAGAACACACACTCGTAAACAGACGCAGAAAATCCAGGCTCCCACACTCAGTAGTACAACCTGTTATGAAACACCACGCTGCTCTTTGTATTGGGGGGTAGAATGGAAGAATTCTGATGACTGTATCTGTGTCACAGCTGCAAACAGAGTTTTGCTTGTCACCCTGTTTTAGTGGCTGTTGTTTACTGCCTACCTTGGCACAGTATTTCGTCCCTCCTCACCCCACCCTACCCGTTTTTACCTTTGTCCACTTAGCTCAGAACTGTTTGCACAAACTTCCAAAGACTCTCCACGATCTGACAGGAGCCTTTCCCAGCCCAGTCGAGGGACTGAACATGAGAACTTCTGCCAAACTATAATCCTTCCCAATCCCAGTCCCTTGACCTCAGTTTAGTTCCCCAAGGAGATAGAAACCAGGAAGGGAGTCCATGTGAGACATGCAGCTAAAGACAGATTCTCACCAAGGCGCTTGCAAGACGGTTCTGAGCAGTGGGCACCTAAATCTGGAAACTCCATGGCGCTGCAACGGGGCTGGAGTCAGCGAGGGATGAGGGGCAATAATCCTACCTGCTGGGGGAAAAACAGGGTTAGAAACTGCAGGATCAGAGAACAGGAGGGTGTTTTCACCAAAGGAGGGAGGAGATGCCGCAGCACCCACGGGGGCAGAGTGAGAAGAAAGAGGAGGAGGAGATGCAGCACCCATGGGTGCTTCAGCAGCTAACGAATGGGCGGGGGGCATAGCACCCAAACGGTGTGGAAAGAGAAGGGAGAACAGCATTGTCGGCTAAAGATAAGCCACATAGCAGGAAGGAGGAAAAATAACCCATGAAGAAAACAGGAGAAAGCAGGGAGGGAGACAGATCAGTACCAAAAACAGCAGGTAGACTCCGCCTTCTCTGCTGCAAACAAGGAAACCTTGGCTCTTCCCACCCCACCCACTTCCGCTCCTAGGCTCGGTGACGTCATTTTGCAAGGCCCATATGGCCATGCTATGGACATTCGAGAAATTCAGTCAGACATTCCTTGTCACTAGCCCCGCTCCGCCCCGCCCCGCCCCCGGGAAGGAGCCTCGTTTGCCTTAGCACCGCGGAATGTTGGGAAATGTAGTAGAACGCTGGACGCGCTTCCTGGAGCCGAAGCCGTCTTCTACACGCCTAGAAGTGGAATGGCGCGGTGTATGATGGTAGCTGAAGTCACGCGTTGCGTAGTTCCCGCTTTTTCCTTATGCCGGGCAGTTCCGTCAGCGTCCCTCATACGCTTGAGTGAGGGGAGTGGGGCGGGGGGCGGTTGAAGCCGCTGCACGCGGCATTCTGGTCCCGCCTCAGCCGGAAGTGTCTCTATGGTGACGGCGGGAGGTTCGGGTTGGGCTAGAGGGGGCCAAGCCACCGCCCTCCCCGGAGCCGGTAAGTGGGGAATGGGGCCCCGTGGCCACCAGCGCCGGGTTGCCGCTCGCCTGTCCCTCCCTTCCCGTCTCCCTTCACGAGGGTGTTGGACTCCGCGCCCAGGCGTCCCCGGTCCTGCCCTAGAGCGAGAGTTACGTGCCGGGCTCTTGTTCTCAGGCGCTCACACGAGGCGCGAGACGACACGCGCTCCGCCGACTGAGCTCACTCGAAAGGCTCGCGCCCTCTAGCGCCTTTTCTTTTTGGCCCCAGGCAACGTCGACACGTGGGGACCGCCAGTCTTCCTCCCTACATCCCCGATGGCGGGTTGGGGAAATTTATATTTCTTTCTTACTACTTAAAGGTAATGGGGGTTGAGCGGAATTCATGGGGGCAGATCTGGGCGCAGCCCTTCATCAGGCTCAAGACAGAAAAAACGTGGTCATGTGAACGCCTGGCCTTGGGGGATTTTTCGTGGTGAAGCGTTCAATGACTGGTCTTCCGTTCTTGTGCAGGTTTTATCTCGAAACATCAGACCCGTGTTTGGAGTTCACACCCCAATGGTAGACTCGTTCTGCTGGTGAACTAGTTCTATTCGTGGGTGGGCCAGTTCACATGTTACATGTTGCAAGCATTTTACCAGTGTCTCCATTTTGTCAGCTTTTTGACTGCTAGTTTGATATAATCAGTTGTTTATTTTTATGCTACCGCTTGTCTGTTAATAAAGCGGTATTCTCTCAAAGCATGACCGGTTTTGGCATAGTCATCCCTTGGTCTGTTAGGTCATTACATCACACACACCCTTTAGACAATTGCTAATGGTGTGACATCGATTCCATTTGCTTATGCTAGCTGCAACATTTAGGGTTTTGAAACAGATGTAGTTCAGTATATTAGTGGCCCAATCTCAGAGTTTGAAAAGGAGGTGATTCCTGACATGTGCTGCACTCTCTTTCCTGAATTATGTCATCTGTGCAAAACAGCTGAAATAATATGCACCTTTGCATATTAGGTAACTCTTAACAGTTGTGGGTAGTACAACTTGAAGACATTCCATTTTATTGTATTGACTGACATATTGCTTTATTTTGTCATATATTCCTAGTGCGTCATTTAGTAAAATGTATTTCTAAAAACCAAGGTTCCCTTCCTCTGCATTTTCTGCTGTCTTGGACTGTCCCAGTCATTGTGATGTGTTCAGGATTCAGTTTCTTGCAAGTCAACAGCTACACAGCTTTGCTGTGACTGCTGTTTTTGTACAAGGATTTTTCCAGGTGGGTTGTGTGAAAGTCATTTTCCAAAGCTATAACAATGCTTCTCCACCTCATCTAGCATGTCTGTTTCTTACACATTTTATTTCAGTTTTAAGTACTAAATCTTATTTTTTTCTGTACAATGCTGACTTCCAAAACGTATGGGGATATATCTAATGGTGCCCCTCTATGAACAGAAGTGAGTCTTTCCATTCTCAGAAGGATATGTGAGTCAGCAGAGGCCTCTGCTAATGGAAGATAGAGACTGTTTTCATTGATTTCCCCTAGTAGCCCCCACATCACCTTCTGTGCTGTTCCACCTTTCCATTAGCAGAGGCTGGATCAAAAACTCTTTCACAAATGGAAAGGAACCGTGAGGGGTCATGCCTGCAATGCAGGAATCTCAGCTAAAGCATCCATGACAGATGGCCACCCAACCTCTGCTTAAAAACCTCCAAGGAAGGAGAGTCCACCACCTCCCAAGGGAAACCATTCCACTGTTAAACAGCTTGCTGGATCAAGCCAACATGGTCCATCTAGTTCAGCATCCTCTTTCCCACAGAGTCTAACCATTTACCTCTGAGAAATCCAGCAGCATGACATGAAGGCAAAAGCCCTCTTTTATTGTTCCCAGCATTCAGTATTCCTGAGTTTAGCAATGCTTCTAGTTAAGAAAATATGTGTGCCTGTTTGTGGTTCATTGATCGGTCTGCCTGACTTGTCTGCTTTGGGATTTAGTTTGCATACTTCTCTTGTGCAATAAGTGTGGTGCTACCACTGTTACTATTTTTTAACATTTAGCATTTACATTACACCAGCAGTGTACTTAGTGCTAAGCAGAATAGGCAAAGGATAGTCCCTGTTCAAGATTTTACAGTCTACATTCCATGAAGAACACTTGGGTAGGGACATGTGCAAATAGTAAAGATGACCAAGAGGGGACTAGGAGATACTTATTGAAATACTTTATTGCAGAGGTGGATCCTGACGAAAGACTCAAGAAGGGGGAAGTGTCTTGACACACTGAAAGGTGGAAGTTGCCTTTGGGTGTTACGAATTTCATGACTAGAAGTAAGAGCATGAGTTAGAGTACTCTAAGGTAAAGAGAGGGGCTAAGGCAACTTCTGTGATGAAATAACCAAGTGGCCTTAGGCAAGCTGTGATTTCTTGGTCTCCACATATCTGCAATATCGGGAAAATAATACTGTCCTATTTTACAAGATGATTGTGAGACATTTCATTAAGGTAATGTATGCAAAGTATTTCAAAGCAACATAAGAACTTAACTACAAGTGAATTCATGATCTGCTTTAGAGACTTCAGTACCCTTCTCCCAGGGGTTTGGCCAAGAAACCTTAACGGTGTTTAAGTTAAGGTTTCTTGCCCAAACCCCTGGGAGGGTAAATAGTTGGAAGTATGTACTACTAGTGTGGGGCTGATGCTGGAAAAGACAAGCAACTCAGGAGAGAGTTACAGGGGCGATATGATCATGGGGAGATGAAATTGGAAAGGTGGGGAGGCAACTCAGGACTAGATAGCTACTTGTTCTTAATGAAATACAGATATGGGTTTGTATTTGGTATAAAAACGCCCAGACAGGTGAGTGTTCTTTTACTATCAGCTGGGGTGATGGAAAATGCAATCCATCTTCAAAATTCATTTGTCTGTTACCCAGTTCCCTGTCTTGTACAGTTACGTTGTGCACTCTTGTTAAATTATAAATGACTAGGCAAGTTGGGACATGTTAATAATTTCAGATATATACTTTTCAATATTACTGTGAAGCAGCTTTCCATATATTTTATTTGCTTGTTGTTGGATGCCATTGCAACAAATGGAAATCCCTGGTTTTCTTGCTATGTTTTAGGAAAACTCGCTCATATTCACTGCTTCTGCATCTGGCGTTTCCATCTTCCTATTAGTAGCATAACCCACTCATAAATGACATTCTCAGATATATTTCCTCCTGCTCTCCTCCATTTCATTGGTCAGGACTCAAACAAGCAATTCGAAGCAGAGTTCCAAAAGTAAAAATTTGTCAAAAATGTGTAACTTGCTGTTGAAATGGAATACTCAAGATGAGACGGTGAAATCAGCCATGATTAAGTGGGCTCAGGATGTTGGACATAATATTATGGCGGCTGACTGGGAACAGTTATGGACCACTGGTACTAAATTTACGGCATGCAATGCCTTAAGAGAGAACATTATGAAAATGGTTTACAGATGGTACATGACACCAGTCAAGCTAGCAAAAATTTACCACTTGTCTGATAATAAATGTTGGAAATGTAAAGAGGCTGAAGGTACATTCTTTCACCTTTGGTGGACATGCCCAAAGATCAAGGCCTTTTGGGAAATGATCTATAATGAAATTAAAAGGGTATTTAAGTATACCTTTCTGAAAAAACCAGAGGCCTTTCTCTTGGGCATGGTCGGCCAATTGGTGCCAAAGAAGGATAGAACTTTCTTTATGTATACTACGACAGCAGCAAGAATACTTATTGCAAAACATTGGAAGACACAAGATTTACCCACCCGGGAAGATTGGCAGATGAAGATGATCGACTACATGGAAATGGCAGAAATGACCAGCAGAATTCGAGACCAGGGAGAAGAGAAGGTGGAAGAAGAATGGAAGAAATTTAAAGACTATTTACAGAAATACGGCAAAATTAAAGAAGTTTAGAAAGAGACTGGTATTAAACAATTTGACTTTTGCAAAAGTTGTTTTTAAGAGTGTGTGTAATATATTATTATGAAAAAGCAGGTAATGTTAAATCAGAAGGATTTGCTAAAATAACAAATTAAAATAGAATGCAAAAAGGGAGGCGAGAGGAAGTCAAAGGAACAAGTTAATGAAAGGACATTTTGGAAAGTTTAATTTTATGTGCTGTTTTTCTTTTTCTTGTATGTGTTTGATTGTTCATTTTTCTTTCTTGTTTCGTATTTTTTCTTCTTTGTATTTGTGTAGTGTGTAGTGGTTTTTGTTGTTATTGTTATTGTTAGCGATGAGTTTATTGTTAAAACCTCAATAAATATAAATTTTTTAAAAAACAAAAAACAAGCAATTCGAAGCAGAATTCCATTACAGGCTTTTGAGTTTAATGTTTTGGTGGCCTGATGGTGAGTTTTTGCCATTGCTTTTAAACTAGTGTGAAAAGCGCACCACTCCTACAAATCTTTAGTACAGTAATAACAGAAAAGGGAACCTTTGGAGTAGCATTTGTAGTGGTAGTTCGTTGGATGGAGGCAATAGAAGGCATTAATGCATCCTTATGCTGTTTTTGAACACGGCGGGGGAGGGGGGATGCTGGTAGCTTTAGTACTAATCATATTTAGATTTTGAAGAGCCAGCAGCTGCTAATTGTGCAACTCTTCTTAGAAGAGCTTTCGGACCAGTAGGCAGTTCTGAGAACTACTATGGTGAGAGTACTCCTTGGAGAGCTCTTTGCTGTGAATAATAAATGGGAATTGAAGTTTGTTTTCTCTCGTAAATCAAGCTGGACTTGATTCGCTTGATTCAAGTACCTCTATTATGATCAAGGGAGTGGTGTGCCACCCATGTGCGAGACTGAGGCAAGAACTGTGCTTTCAAGAAAAGAAGAAAGGTGGTTCTGTGCCAAATTCAGCAGCTGTTGTTCAAATCCTGTTTGTAAGTAACAAGTGAAACTTTCCGGGGTTGCCATGGTATGCATGGCATACAATTTCACATAATCGTTCTGCGGCATACTGTAGCTGTTGTTTGGCAGTGGATCATAGTTGCATCAGCACTATAGCTAATCTCTTTTAAAAGCCCAGTTATGAGTTGTGTGGAAGAAAGTGCTGTTGAGAGCATCCTGGTATATTATTCTTGACCCATAATAATATTGAAGACAGGGAGATGCTCAGATATCTTGATAGGATTCTATGCTTTTGATGTGCCAAAATTATTTATGCAGAATGCGAACTGATTAGGTGATGAGAGAGGAAGGAGGAGGTGGTATGGCATTTGATTCAAAGTTTGAAACAACACACTTATCTAGGAGCAAGCCCTGTTGAACATGTATAGTATGTATAAAAGTGTGTTCTGTGTATTTTTTTAGGGTGTGCTTTTTTGTCCTGATGACCTTTTTCAAGGTGGTTTAAATTATTTAGTTAGTTAGTTAGTTAGTTAGTTAGTTAGTTAGTTAATATCCCACTCTTCTTCCCAAAGGAGCCTAGGATGGCAAACAACAAGTGATAAAACAATAATTCCAATATGGATTCAGACAGCAAAATGTCTCAATTCAAAAGGCTGGTTGAAAGAGGAAGGTCTTGAGTGGGCATCCAAAAGACAACAGAGACAGCTCCTGTCTGATATTCAAGGGGAGGGAATTCCTAAGGGTAAATGTCACTGCACTAAAGACCACCTGATAAGATGGTATTTGTAGGAGGCCCTCCCTTGCAGAGTACAGTGATCATTTGGGTACATAAGCGAGGTAAGACGATATTTCAGGTATCCTGCTCTTAAGACAGTTGTTTGCCTTTTAATGTCGCATCAAAAATTATCACTTGAAGTGGACCATTTTCCTTCACGATAGGGCCTGTCCTTCATGGATCTATTTTGATTGAATTTTTAACTAGTTTGGATGAGCCTCCTATGGAAGATCTATATAGGAATGGTTCTGGAGAGGGGATAGATGGGCCCTGAAGAATTTTCTGTGTTTGAAATTGTATAATCTCATTTCTCTGCTTTTTCTGTTTTTGGTCTCTCAAAATACCTTGAGGATTAATCAGCCTTCAGAACTTGCCTGAGGAACAGTATCTGGTGGATATCAAGCAACACGTTTACAAAATGAAATTCTATCTTGCCAAGTGCTAGTAACTCAGTGTAGTCTTTGTTTTTCCCCTAATCTGTGTGTAGGGCTTAGATGTCACTACAGATTGGAGATTGTTGTTGGGTGTCGACTTTGTAATCCAATACAGTACATGCAGTGTATCAGGTGCTGCCTTCTGAACTGGAACACACCATCAGAGCTGTATCAGCAATTCATGGGAGGGAGGATGGATGTGTATTGGACACAAGGTCCTTTTGCAATGAGTAACAGTATCACTTCCCACCTCTTGGTTCTCAAATACACTAACCTTTGATAAACTTTACGATTTTAGGATAGGAAGGGGGGGGGTTCTAGGATGGCCCTGCAGGGTGGTGCTTTTGATGTGACGGCTTACCTGAAAGAGGGCAGGAGTTGTGCGTCACACTTCAGCATGTAGCCTGAATGGTAGACAAAGTCCTGTTCTAGAATGTTATGAATGTTGACAGTTCTTTTGGCAGAGAGGCAGTTTGCTTTGAGTTAGCTTAGAAGCTTGTTGTCAGAACAAAGGTTAGTGCTGTCCGTTGGCTCTGTACTGGTGGTAGGAACAGTACATCATAACGGTGAAGTGAAACTTCTGGGACAACAATATTTTTGTGAGAGAAGTCAACTGCTAAGAGCCCAAAGTATGTCCAGCCAAAAGAATGTTTTTTAATCAAGTTAGAGACAAGATGTCTGGTATAAATCCTTTTCAGGCTGTCTAGAGGACCATGCAACACCACGTCTGCATCCTAGTACACTGGAGTTCCACACTACTGCCAATTCTGTGAGCTGCTACTGGTTGTACAAGGTCAGCACTGTCCCCAAATAACCTAAAGGGCTTATCACATGAGCAGTCTACTCTAGGGTGGCATGTCTTTATAGCTGAGCAAGTTCCCTTCTGTTTGAGGGTATATTAGATCCTCTTACTTTGTCATCTAATGCATTAAATACCAGCCATTTTACAAGGAAATGGGTGTGAATACACCTTTCTGGCTCAATAGGTGCTGTAGGCATTTTAGTTTCTTTCATACGTATGCTGTGACATTTTTCTTCCTCTCCCTGCCTTCAAATCCACTAGCATCTGCTTAACAAGATTGCCTGATAGCACAAAAGGTGAAAGGGGCATATTCAGCATGTTGAGGGAAGCCTCATTGCTAATCCCCTGCTAGTCAGGTTGCTGGATAAAATGGGTGAATGTTATTTTAGAGCCAGGATTGGACTGTGCTTTGCTTGTGCCTCCTGCTGCCTCTCTTGGCTCTTTGTACAGGGGACTGTTTGATTGAAACCTAGACTGAATTCTTTCGGCACTGCCTTGATGAGTCAGCAGGCATGTGCTGTGAAGAAACAGCCAGCCTCCAGTAGGAACCTAGCAATTTAAATGTCAGATTTTCTTTGGGTAGGAAAGCTGATTCCCAATATTATAATATATATACTATGTAATGAAAAGGGCAAGGGCAAAGTAATCCATTTAACCTCAGAACATAGGTTAGCAAACACCCCCAACACTAGGTCTGAATATTTTCAGGAATGCTTTCTAGCATGAAGTTTATCACTGGTTCAATACCCCTTTGGCTATCAAAATGTCACCTTGCTGCTTATCAGCACCCCATGTCATCCTCTGCAAAATGTAGCTTGATTTTGTAGACATGCCTATTTTTCAAACTATGCGTGTGCTCTTGTTCCAACTGCTTGCTCTGTATTCTGGCAAGACGGGTGGAGGACAAAATTGCTTAGAAAAATGACTGAATTATCTGCTCATTCTCCTTTTTGGGAACCAAACTCTGAACCTTGGGACTTCCATTCCCAAGCTCTTCCGCAACAGCTCCAGAAGGATTTGTTGCCTGGCTGGGTAACCAAGTGAAGAACCTATAGTGCTGGAGCTAGCTATAATAAACAAAGTTCTGCTGTTATGTCTAGTTCTGTTCTTGGTTCTAGGCTTTCTGTGGTATAAGATGTAAAAGAACTGGTGGATGGAAGAATCCTGCATGAGAATAAGAAACACAAAGGTGCAAGCAGGAATACTGAGCAACTATTGCTAGCTTATTTGCATTATAAACAAGTGTTTATGTTGCTAACCTCATTCCCCTGCCATCCCCTTGCGCAGGAGAAAAAGCCCTTTTCTGGCTGTTCTTCACTGTAGCACAAGCCTTCCTGGTGGTTTAATAATAATAATAATAATAATAATAATAATAATAATAATAATAATAATATATGCCGCCCATCTGACTGGGTTGCCCCAGCCACTCTGGGTGGCTTCCAGCAACACACACATAAAGTAAAACATCAAACATTAAAAATTTCCCTATACAGGGCTGCCTGCAGATGTCTTCTGAAAAATAATAATACAGGTCTTTTGTATGCTGTAATCTGGTCTTTTTCTCAGCCTTGATGGCACTGTCTTTCATTAGTCAGCTTACCAACGACAACAGAGATTGACTGGAGTGCTTCCTTTGGGCCTCGTAAAGTTCACATGTGTGTTTCTTTCAGGCTGGTCATGGTGAAGATGCCGCTCTGACTCCGGTTCACCAGCTGTACTCACTGAGAGTGTGGGATGGCTCTACATGGCCTCTGTAGGGCCAGAAGCCTATAGCCTTGGCCTCAAGAGGGGAAACCAGTTCCAGGTGGGCATTGCACCAGGGCTGACGGTGCCGCCACTCACAGCAAAGCTTCACGAGAGTAAGGCCTGGTACCTTGCTAAGCAGCAGGTGAAGCCCATTTGGCAGCTGGAACAGAAACATGTGACCAATTTTCAGGACCTCCAATCGGTCCACTCAGGGATTTCTTCCCAGCGTCCCCGCCTCTTGTACCCAGAGTCATTATGTAGTGATACAGCATTCCTGACTTCACCTCCACCTTTGCCCCACGCTCTCCCAAACTTCCTCGGAAGCACCTTGCTCTACCGACGTTCTTACTTCAGACACAAGCCTTATCGGAGGCTTGAGTCCATCTGTTTGCAGCCAACTTCTTTGGAGAAGAAACCTCTTTGTGCTCCTCTCCCTGCCTATCGCTCTGTTCTCAACAACACCATGACATCCTCCGCCATAGACCCATTCTTTATGCCGAATACTGCTGCTGACTGTTCCAATCCAGTGTCAAAGGGGTTTCCCCTAAGCTCAGGGAAGCAAAACTCCAATTCATACAGGCCAGTGCTAAACAATAACTCTTTCCTTCGGCCAACTAGTGCAAAAGTGCCTTTGCAGCAGCAGTACCACCAACCGCTGCCACCAGAAAATAAGAAGCTAAAAGGCTTGTCAAGACCTATTGGCTTCTCTTGGACCCACTCTGGTGGAAATGGAGATGGCGCTCCTGCGAACCTTGAAAGAAAGCTTGGGAAAAACAGTGGCATAACTCTTGAGCAACCCAGTGCCAAATCTCCTCGCTCGGCCATTCACAATGGCGTGGTTCTCAAAGTGGAACGGCCCTCTTGGCGACTTGAAGATGGTGAGAACAGGTCTCAGAACCTGAAAGAGCAAGATGTGCGGTTGACGGAAGCTATGCGGAAGCTGACTGCAAATGGGATCCGGAAGGTTAGCACCTACAACGAATTTGGTCACCGCATTGACAGCTCTTGCCTTATGAATGCAAACTTCCACTCCAGTCTTTTCAATCGATGGAAGCCACACATAGTAGCACAGATCACCCCAAAGGACGTACCAGCTGCCACCTCCCCAAATCTGGAGCCTGGTAGCCGCCACCAGAGCCTTATGGTCACAGAAGCTGCCGATGTCTGCACTAAACGCATCGATGTTCGTTTCTTAGCCTCAAATCCTGAACCTTCCAACCACTGCGCCTTGAGTCAGACTGTCAACCACACCTCTGTAAACACTGGAGAACAAGTGGTAAAAACAGAGCTGTCCCCACGGACTACAGTCTCTGAGGTAGAGACCAAAATTTCCTCTCTTCAGTTAGGCACAGATACAAAATGGGGGAGCCCTATTACTGTGAAAGAGACCGAGTAAGTACTCTGGCAAATATGTCTGTTGGGGTGGGTTAGTGTTTCCCTTTCAGTACTCTTTGTGACAATAATTGCCAACCTGTAGCCCTCCAAGTGTTGCTGGATTACACTTCCCATAATCCCTGAATCATTGGCCATGCTGTCTGTCGGGCTGGGCGATATCAGTTTTTCAACATTGCGGTATATCATCAGCCAAACATCGCGGTCTGGTGATATACCGCATTGTTGAAAAAACAAGCTGCATTGGCCTTAGCCAGTGAGGCACCAGGTGAAACTGCTGCATCTCTCACTGTGGGAACTGAGGCGGTTTCACCCTAGTGCCTAGCGGGCTAGGACAACGCAGGTTGTTTGCATGGTTCCGCTGGGGTGCGGGAAGGCTCCCAATCCCCAATAGTGCCCCCCCCCGCTTGTGTGGGAGCCAGCAACGGGCTGGGGGATCCCTTGACTGCTCGGCTGAGCAGAGCGGCAACCACACATGCCTCAGCCGAGCAGTTCAAAGATGCAGAGGGAGGAAAAAGTTGTATCAACACCTGGCCAATGAAGCATGTTTCTCCCTCTGCACAATATGAGGGCAGAGTGGGATGGCGGTTTCACTCAGCGGTATATCACTGGTGAAACCGCTGCTTCTCCTGAGTCCCTCTGCTGGCAGCGCCTGCTGGAAGGAGTCAAGAGTCTTGACTTCCTCCAGCGAGCGTTACTAGCAGAGGGACTCAGGAGCAATGGCAGTTTCACCAGTGATATACTGCTGAGTGAAGCCGACTTTGCGGTCTGCTCCTCATACCGGCCCTGGGTAATATATTGATATATCGCCCAGGCCTATCTGGCTGGGGCTGATGGGTGTGGGAGTCCAACAGCATCTGGAGGTTAATCACCCTTTTCTTATGATAAGGACTGTGTTTGATATAGTAGAATATGCTAAAAAACTTAGTAGCAAAGTGTTCCTATGATGTAAGCATATTTAAGCTTGGTCATCAATCGGTGTTCGATACGCCTTGGATGGTTTTGCAGCCTTCACTGTCTCCAAAACGTCTCTCAAATCAGATGACAATTCTGCTTTACCTCTGGTAGCCCATTGTTTTGACATGTGTGCCACAAGTCAAGTCCAAAATTTGCTATTCCTCCCTTTCTCTCCACACCACTTCTATCACTAACATGGGTTAATGTTTGTAATAGTTATTTGGGATATCTTGCCTTGTCTATGATCTCTTGGTCTGTTGTTGGGTGTAGAGATCTTTTTGCTTTGCTAACTGAGAGGAGTTACAGAGCTTCACTTTAGGGCTGTAACCCTTTGTGTTGTAGAGCTGCAGTCAACCTCCCCCTGCTGGACCAAGCGGAAGTGGAAGATGTAGAGGAAGAGCTCCCGGACGGCTTGGAAGATGCCTGCAGTCAGGATGAGGAGGGAGAAGAGGAGGATGGGGAAGGTCAGCAGTCACATTTATTTCCTCTCTTCAAAGTCCAAACAAGACTACTCACCACACATAAAACAGAGAAGGGTTTTCATACACTGATTATTCTGTTAATACAAATATACTAATTACTGTCATTTCAAAACACAGCTTGAATCTAGTAAAAAGCTAAAAGGATTCCTACTATAGTTGCCCATGCTTACTATTAGGGCATGGATATATTGCAAATCACTCTATAATATCAAGAGAGAAAGAACTGTATTGCAACAAATAAAATTGCTAGCTTGAATACTATAATTTGCCTTGTGGGCACCTTCAGCCTATGCACTTTCTACACTTGTAAAACTTGTTTTGAGTGATATTTAGTTAACTGCTATTGTAGGCAGAGCAACAGTCTGATCTAATAGAATACACGTTTTACTGGTGTAATCTATTAAACATTCAGTTAATTATTTTCTGGTTACACAGAGACAAACTTTTTAAATCTACTGTCTTGAAACAGTTCAGAGTGAGATAATTTTACCATTGAATGTACAAGGCCTGACAATATTTCTAGATCATAAACAGCAGTAATAGCGTTCAGTACTGAGGCAGAGCAACACTAATTCACTGCTGCTGGAAGCGCTTCTGTATCCTATGCAACCCAGCCAGAAGGGTGGGGTATAAATAAAATAATAAGTTGTTACTGTTACTACTACTACTACTACTACTCAGTCTGAGAAGGGAGAGCCCAACCTACAGATATGTGTGATGCTTACAGCTGTGCCCCAGTTTAGCTGTTCCACCAACAAATCTGTCATGGTGATGGCATATCTTGAATTCTGGAGGCATGATACGGCTTCTGTCAAATCCCATTGCCCCTCAGCTAGCAGATCTTAACTACAGGACTTCATCTTCAATATTCCTGCTAGGAATGTTCTGATCAAACCCAGTAAATACTTGTGTGTGGATTTATTATAATTGTTGCTGTCTTGCTATGGTTTGGGACAATGCTATTCACCCTGAGTTTTGACCCATTCTGTCCCCCACCCCTAATCTTTTTGCATGAGAGTTTGGAAGAAAGCTGCACTTAGGGTGATTACTGTAGTTCTTGCTAACATTGTGATGTAGCAGCGTGACATTTTCAGCTGTGTTTTAGTTCAACCCTTTTATTGCTTTAGTATATTGCACTGTGGTTCAACACTCTGATGATATCCTTTTGTAAATAGAAGGCAAACTTTAACTTACGGGGAGTGACATAGGGAATGATATTCTATCCTCTTCTAACCTTACCATGGGGTCCTTTATTATGGTGTACAAATAAGGAAATTGATGGCTGTGTGGAAGAGCAGGCAAATAATGGATATCCTCTCATTGTCAAGATCCGGGATCTGATTTGAGGTCATTGTGCAGAAACTATGGTGCCCTTTAAATGTAGCTGCACAGGGGCACTTATCAGTAAGCGGCTCCTTTGCTGCTGGGAAAACTCTGAAATTACGCAAACACTTCTCATGAGTAGGGGCAAGAGAGGTGGTTTGTTATTTAAACATTCTTCCAGTCACATAACAGTTGCTTGTGGGTTAAGTTCAGCTATCTGAGAGAATGTCTAAAAGAGGTTGAATTTCTTCAGGCTGTTCATGGACTGTAGCCAAGATTTTTCACTCATTAAACTATTTTTGCCTTTTTTCTTTAGGTGAATCAGATGGCTCCTCTTCATCCGGATTATCCCCCAATGGTTCTGTAGCTATTATATCCAGGTTAGTTTTAGGAATGTTCTGTCTGTACTGCATTGGATCCTTTTGTTCTTGGATAATCCCATGGGATGGCCACCTGGAGACCCTGATCTGTTTGCCTTGGTGAAATCACTTGGCTTGCACTTGCTGGCTGTGCCCATCTGCAAAGAGAAACAGAGATGCTAAGCAGTCGGGCTGAAAGGCAGCTTAGTTTTCATTCTGGGTTGGTGTTTCTCAGCCAAAGCAAACCTCACTTTCTCAGTCAATGTGTTGGTCAAGAGCCTCAGGAATTAAACTGAATGGCATATGATGGAAACGGATGTCCCAGAGAAAGTGTTGTGTTGCTCACTTCTCCAACTGTGCCTGGTATTCTTTTCCTAGAAATTGCGTTGAGGGATTGGTGCCTACACTAGAGGGCCAAGAACGAATTCTCAAGCCAGCTCTTACATGCAGCCTGTTCCCCAATGTGCCTCCCACAATATATTTTGGTACCCGGGATGAGAGAGGTAAGGTGGATCCAAATTCATTGCACGAAACAGGCAATGCCAGAAAACCCTAGTGTACTATAGTGGTGGAGTGGATTCTAGGGTGGGGAGGTGATGGTGGGATGCATGTGGTCATGTCATTTAAGTGTGTGGTGTAATGACGCCTTTCCAATGGAGTTACTAAGGTCTCCAGGTGATGTGAAGAGAAAACCTTAAATCTAGATTTATATCTGTGGAGCTGTAGGATTTTGAGATCACCAGCAAAGAGGTTCAGAACTGAAATGGCTGAAACAGCAGCTGAGATGCTGGAAGGTACAGTAATATTTGATGGGCATTCACTTTAACCCTCAATCTTAATCCCACCATAGGTGGAGCATGTACAGTGGTACCTCGCAAGACGAATGCCTCGTAAGACGAAAAACTCGCAAGACGAAAGACTTTTTCGTTTTTTGAGTTTCTTCGCAAGACGAATTTCCCTATGGGCTTGCTTCGCAAGACGAAAACGTCTTGCAAGTTTGTTTCCTTTTTCTTAAAACCGTTAATACCCAGGGTGCATTGCTTGAAGAGGTGCAGTTACGTGCTTCGCAAGACGAAAAATTCGCAAGACAAAAAAACTCGCAGAACGAATTAATTTCGTCTTGCGAGGTACCACTGTATCTTTCCTGCCCTGCCCTATGATTGGGTGAGTGGACATCCAGATTCCCTTGTAGCAGAGATGGTCCCATTTGTCGTATTTTGCTCTGGCCTGGGTGCTTCCATAGTGGAGAGCAGGCATTATCACAGCACCACAACAACCTTTGGTCTTTGAAGAATTAAAGCTGGTCTTAACCTGTTGGGATGTGCACATAGACTGACTCAGCATGCTTCTTGCTATATATAGCATAATTCCTCAAACTTCTTGAGCTTAGTTTCGCTATCTTCCTTTTAAACTTCTGCCTTCCCCCTCCCCAGTTCAGGACTAGCCACCTGTCCCATTGCATAGCATGGAGATCAAGGCAGCAGCTCTAGCCCCGATCAGACTGGCATGATTCGGCAAGTAGGGGAACAGCTGCACCCCTGTCCCCAAAATAAATTAGGATCCTCTGTTAGAGGGCATTCAACCTATCCATTTATTCACTGATGAGAGGAGGGAAGTCCCACCTGCCTCAAAATCCTGTTCCTCCCAGAAACTTTGCACATTCCTTCAGGTGTGTTGTGCTTCTCAGATTGAGAACCACTGTTCTGTGGACAAGTGACAGAGCTTTTGCCAAGGGTTTTCTTTCACTTGGTGATCTGATTCTGTTGAAATTCATTGAATAAAAACCTTACCCTTCCAGCACTTCATGACAAATTGATGTCCTCAGCCAAAGGAGATGCTCCCGTGGTTGGGTTTCCCTTCTAACCTTAGGATTTCTTTCTTTCCTAGTGGAGAAGCTCCCTTGGGAACAGAGGAAGATGCTACGATGGAAGATGAGCACAGTGACTCCCAACATTGTAAAGGCAACAATCTCCAGGTCCCACTTCAAAATCAGCAAGAGTGAGTTGTATTGTGGGAATGGTCTGTGGGTGATGTTGCCTCCTGCCTTAAATACACCCAGACTCACAGCTTTATCTTGGAATAGTGCAAATGTTTGGAAATGAACTGTCCCACTTTCAGACGCAGATCTTCAGTAGCAGAGCAAAAAAAGCTCCCATAGAATTGATTACTCTAATGCACCTCCCTTGCATGGAGGACTCTGAAAGATGCTGCAAATCATGAAACTGCAGATCTAATTGTGGCTCTTCCGCTGCTTCCCTCTTAAGTCTTGGGCAAGCTTCATGGCACTTCTGCCTATGTGTATGCCCTTGGGCAGCTCTTGTCAAGATGGATACTGACCACAAAGTGCTAATGTTTACTGCAGAACAGCAAGAGCTGCAGCATGGTCTGTACTTACAAACTGGGGAAGAATGTTCAAGACATGGAATAAAACTCCATGTCCTAGCAATTCTCGTAGAGTTTGCTTATACATCTGATGATCTGTGTCTGGTAATGCAGAGCTGTAGCTGCTCTTTCCAGTAGGCTGTTTGATAAATGCAGCAAGCCTTCACCCCCTACCCTTCCAATAAGAGAAGACTTAGATAGATAGGGATCGTGGGGGCTTTAATTTGACATCTCCTGCCTGCTCACCTGTAATTGAATAGGCTTTGATGTGGCAGTATACCCTGTGATGCTGATGCTACAATCTTTTTAGAGTTGTGTACAGTTCTCAATAGGGTTTATTGTGGCTGCTCGTATGAGGCCACTCTTGGTTCATGTGGAAGTGGAAACATGGATAAGGCAGGAAAATTATTTCCAATTCACGTTTTCCAAACTGAAATTCTTATATGCCTGAGACTGTTGCAGTTCTTGAGCATAAACAGAATATATCTATATATATCAATGTGACGTTCAGATAATAGTCTGTGAACTGCCCTATTGCCCACAGGAAACAATGACTGGCTGGGCTGCTGGGGCCATCACATGAAATCTCCGGGGTTCAGAGTTATCAGAGAACACCAAAAGGTATGAGATATGGTCATAAATACAAAAGGACATATTAAAGAATATAATACAGTGTGGGGAAAGGGCATGGGATGCATTTCACTCTGGCCTTTTCTGCCATTTTCTCCATCTGAACGCTGCATGTAGCTGATACTTTCCTGTTTTCTGCTGCAATGTTCTCTTTCCCTTAGTCCCTTCATGTTCTCTTGGTAGCTGTGCCTCTGAAGGAGGCAGCCTAGGTTTGCAAGACAGTATATGGTAGAAACTTCAATGCTGGCATGCTTCCTTCATGGGAACTACCTGTTGGGAGTACCAGCCCAGGGGCTTTTGGGGTGGGGGGGGGTTGTATGGACAATCTAGGTTCTTGCAGCTATCCCTGAATTTGGAGGAGAAGGTACCCCTCTGTTGAACCTTTATCTTGCATTTTTACCAGCTAGGATACAGCAGGAAACCTCATTACTCCTTTCTTGTCTCTTACTTTCCCTCCTGCAGTTGAATCATTTTCCTGGTTCATTCCAAATTGGTCGGAAGGACCGTCTGTGGAGAAATGTGTCCAAAATGCAGTTGCGCTTTGGGAAGAAGGAATTCAACTTTCTGCCCCAGTCCTTCATCCTTCCTCAGGATATCAAGCTGCTCAGAAAGGCTTGGGAAGATTGCGGGAGCCGACAGAAATGGATTGTGAAGCCGGTGAGGGAGGGCACAGATATGGTTCGACCTGTATAGAGACAGGGGTGTGTCCTTTGTGTGCCTTCTGCCATGGTATAGCCATGCTTTCCCTTGCCTTGCCAGTTTCAGGTTTTCTTGGGTGAATCTGATTTTTCTTGATGCATTTCATTAGGCTTTAGCACTTGTGTTGGGACGGACTGCCTTTGGGATGAGCTCTGTTCTGTTTTTGTATTGTGTGGTTTTTATTCTGCTTCAGATTTTAGGTATTCTGTTTCATGGTTTTAATCTCTGTAAACCACTCAGAGAACTTAAGTAATTAGATGGTACTGAAGTGCAGTTAACAATAATTAATGGTAATGTAAACTATACCCCCCACACACCTTCCACTATAGCAACAATGCATATTCTCTTCTTATAGATGAACAGTTTCTACTTGTGTATTCTGGTTCCCTCTTGACTATATCATAGCTTTAGCCCAATAGTCTCTTTGGCTGTCGGTCTCCCTCTTGCTGCAAGTAGGACCTGCACCAGTTTGAAAACCCACCTGTCATCTTCTTCTTCATTCATTTCCTTGATATTGGGAAAGACAGGTGTAGTCCTCCCTGGTGTATTGTTTTAAAATATTCTGGGTTTTTATTCTTTGCAAGCTCGTAAAGGTTGTGAATAAAAGTGCTTCACATTTGCATTTCCCCATGTCATTGAATCTGAGGTGTTTGTGCATTGAATGTTTTAGGTGAAAAGAGGCACCCTTAAACATGTAAATGAGGAGAGAAGACTGGGAGGCAGGCAGGGGGTGCCTCCTTCTGTTCCTAGGAGCCTCAAACATTTCCTAAAGAGAGAGAAAGGTGCCCCCCCCCTCTGTTCATGAGGACTAAAGTATTTTCAAAACCCTAGATATTCTCAGACTCGACAGGTGCCACAGTCTGTACTGTACTGCATGACTACAGCCAGGCGCGTATTTGAAACCTCTAGGGAATTAGCTTATCAGTCAGTGACAGCAAGGAACTCAAAGCTGCTATACACCAACTTGTGAATGTACAAAGCCTTTATTGACTTAAAAAGCCTTTGCTGACATGCTCAGTCTTTGAAAAAGCTGCCACGGTAATAGATTTTAACATACTGCTGAACTTTAAAATTACATTGAGATTTTTGTGATGCTGCTTCTTTGGAGGCTTGTCTTAAGACCGATAGTATTAAAACAAATTCCTTTCATGTACCCCACCTTCCCAGACTATAATCGGATGTTCCAGCTTTGAATTGTAGGATAGCAGCAAATGGATGCAATGTGAACATCGCTCTCTGTCTTTCACTCACTTTAGCCAGCATCAGCTAGAGGCATCGGCATTCAGGTCATCCATAAGTGGAGCCAGCTGCCCAAGCGCAGGCCACTGCTGGTGCAAAGGTAAGCAAGTCCCCCCGCCCTGCCAGTCTTTCTCCACCCTACTAACAAAAGATTGGCTTTAATATCTTAAGGTATCAAAGAACCAGCTTGTTTCTGATTATACTTTCTGCCGTTGTAAAACTTTACATTGTTCTGTGGGGTTTGTTTCTTTTGCTTCTGCTTCCAGCTAAAGAGTGGAGCAATTGTGGAATTGCTATGATATTGACATGGGTTCAGAAATATGGTTAAAGGAGACCTTTTGCTGTGGCAAGGAGTAGCATTTGTTGAGAAAGCTGGCATTTCATCAGCAGTCTCCCAAACCCCTTAGGGACAGAAACTATCTCCATCAAGCCTCTCCACTGGTGACAATGTCCTGAACTACTTGAGACTAAATCTCTGGGCTACTCTATGATGTGGTTCCTGTATGTTCACCTATCTTTCTGTTGCAGGTACTTACATAAACCCTACCTCATTGGTGGAAGCAAGTTTGACTTGAGGATTTATGTTTACGTCACATGCTATGATCCACTTCGGGTTTACTTGTTCAAAGATGGACTTGTTCGTTTTGCCAGCTGCAAGTAGGTTTCCTATGAATTTGTAACCTCAGAAAGAGGGTTGGGTTGACTGCTTGTCAGAAGACCAGCTGAGATTCATGAACAGCAGATTTAATATGTTTTCTGAAAACAGTAGACTAACTATTGGTTGCAGGTGTCATTTGTATTACAGCCTGTGCACATCCTTTTGGTTTAAGCAGTGACTATGGAGAACCAATTATTTGCTTGCACTGTGTAGCTGAGTCTGTGTGCTTTTAAAATAGCCAATTATTAAATGATTTATTTTATTCATTTCATAAAACTTAGACACTGCTTGATTGTTAAAAAAACCTCAAAGTGGTTTACAAAAAGATAAAACAAGAAAATCAATAAAAAAATTACAGCTGCACTTTAAAACATACAAAAGTTAAAATAATAAGACAAATTATAATTACTTCAAATTCCTAAGCATCTGGATGTTTAGTTAACTGACAAAGTTGGTGAATAACTCAAGTCAGAGCAACTCTTGATGATTAACAATTTGAATTATTAAACCAGTCATATCTCTGTGGAGCACACACATTCATTCTCATTCTCTCTCACACACACCAGGCTGGAGCTTAGAGAAGATACTTAAAGATTGGTGTGTGTGCCTCTGTCTTTTAGCTCCCACACTGCTAGCATTCCTCCCTCTTCTTGCCATTTCATTTTGATGAGTGATGTCTTCTTACTTAGTGTAAACTTTTGTTCTTCCTTCACCTCAGATATTCCCCCTCTGTGAAGAGCCTCAACAACAAGTACATGCACTTGACTAATTACAGTATCAACAAGAAGAATATTGAATACAAGGCTAATACAGATGAAACTGCATGTCAGGGTCACAAGTGGTGGGTATTGATGAGCAGGAAAGAGAATCCTTTTGTATGTGTTATGTTCTTGACTGGCTTATGTTGTCTTACCTCTCTAGTCCTGAGTAGCCCAGATGTGGCCCTACTGTTTCCATAGGAAAGAGACTTTATTTTCATTTATTAAACAAAATGTATAGACCACTTAATAAAAAAAGAAAGGTCTCATAAGTGGTTTATATAAAATTGCATTAAAAACATGGTCGGTACTGGGTTCATGTTGCCTTTTTCCTTCAGAGATGGGGGGGAAAGGAGTTAATAACACTATCTGGGGCAACCCTAATGCACTTGTATGCTCTGTTCTGTCTCCACAGGGCACTGAAGGCACTTTGGAGTTATTTGGCCCAGAAAGGAGTTGACAGTGAAGCCATCTGGGAGAAGATAAAAGACATTGTTGTCAAAACCATCATTGCGTAAGTCTCAGGATCTAGTTGTGTTCCCCCCAGCCCTTTGCTTTCAGGAGGACCTCTTTTTGACGGGTCATCTTACCCATTAGCTAGAGATGTGTACCAATGTTTGCAGATGTTTTGAGCAAGTGTGCATCTTTGCTTCTTTCTTGCTGATTTGTGCTTCTGGAATCAGATTCTCCTACTGTGTTGTTTCTCGAGGGTTGTTGATTGTTCCTTGGCCCCAAAAGTATCTTGTTTGGATCTTAGTAACCTGAAGCAAGGAAGGGTCATGTGCTGTCTTCATCAGGCTCTCATCTGAGCCATGTGGGGAAGGTATTGCTGAAGCCCTGTTTTTGTGGCATGCTTGTACCATATGCCTGGCTAGAGTGATGCATAAGAGGCATAAGATGATGCATAAGATGCTAGTTTTGCTGCTCAGGAACAACCTAGCACATGTTTCATTTTCTAGATCAGAGCCCTACATAATCAATCTCGTGAAGATGTATGTGAGACGCCCTTACTGCTGCCATGAGCTGTTCGGGTTTGATATCATGTTGGATGAGAACCTTAAGCCATGGATTCTGGAAGTCAATATTTCCCCCAGGTAAGTTGTGCATGGTGCACCTTTCAGCTTGCGCTCTGACTTGGTGCATTTCACTACAATTTCAAGAACACCCTTTACCTCCAGTTTGTCCCACAGATGTATGCTAGGCCTATGTGCACAGAGGCATGCGTCTGTTTTGCCAATGCCTTACTTCATGTGCTGATGGCTTCCATCTCTTAATGTGAGGGAGGCAACACTTACATTGAACTGTATCTCACAGTGTGTCTCTGATTAGTAGGTATGTCTGTGTATTGTGTATGCATGTGGGTATGAGGGGGAAGGGGATACTAAAAGAGAGAGATTGTCTTGCCTTGGAGATAGAGTTCCTCCTTTCTCTCTTTTGGAAATCAAACTTAACAGCTATCTGAAATGCCAAAGCTAGGGCCAAAGACATGAAGATGGTCTTGTCCAATCAAGGTTTTGTTCTCTCTGCAGCCTTCATTCAAACTCTCCTCTGGATGTGAGCATCAAGGGTCAAATGGTCAGAGATGCCCTTAATTTGGCTGGTTTTCTGTTGCCAAGCACAGATGATGTGGCTTCACCCTCTGGAAGTGCCAGCAGCTCTACAACTAGGTTAGAGATCAAACTCAGAAAGAGATGTTTTACTGGGCATCTCATCTTTTGAATTGTTCTTGTTCAGTAGGGGAGTGAGGAGGCCTGAGTTGGAAAGACTGAGATGAAAAGTTGTTGTGGCAATAGTATGTGTGGCTATAGCACAGAAGCATAGCTGTAGCCTGTATATAGGACTATGCATTTTATTCAGTCACACTATTGGTACAGAAACTGAATTAAACATCCAAAGAATCTCTGCTTTTGTTATTTTTAAAGCAAGTTTCTAGTCCATGTAATTGCAAGATGGGCTTGAAATACCCGGGCAATACCTCGTGCAACCTTGGAAGCTGAGCAGCGGTGGTGATCTCAGACATATTGCCAGGAATACTGGGCTTCGGTAGCTGGAATTGTGTGTTGCTCCCCAACTCAGCTCAGCCACAATAGTTGTCAGGGATGGCAGCAAACACCTGGAGGGCGCCAGGTTGGGGAAAGCATGAAGCAGGCTGGTGAGGGATGGGGCCTGGGGAAGGGAGCATGGCTTGGGAAGAGTCCTGGGGCCCAGATGGAGGGGCTGGAGGGTTACACACTGCCCCCGTGCCTAAGGTTCCCCATCCTTGATCTATGTCTCCATGGATCATTTGAGGCTTTTTTCGTTTCTTTTGGCTTAACAGTGTATTGCTTATGATTCTGGCTATAGGTGGCTGAATTGAGGGCACTGACTAACTCTCTCTGTACTAACTTTAATTATTGCTGTGCCCAGCTTGAATAGTGTCGCAAAGGAGAAGAGTAAGTCATCCCTGGAGCTGTTCACTTCTGAGAAAACGAAAAGAGCTTTTTATCTGACCTCAAAAGTGCCTGATCAGGTAGGCGAGAACATGCCTTCCCCAAATACTCTGCCCTCATTCTGAGATCTCATGCATGTTTGGGCTGGAGTTCTCCGCTCTTCTTTGAATCATTTCATTAACTGTTTAATTAAATGAAACCATAAGTAGTGTGCATAAAACAATATAAAATTATCAAACAAGTATACATAACTAAATTATGTTTCTTGCTAGGCTTGCTGAAATAAAAAAAAGTTTTTAGCAGGGGTGTAAGGGTGCCTGCCTAATATTACTAGACAAGGAGTTACAAAGCATAGAGGTAGCTACACTGAAATATTGACTCGTGCTAGCAGATGATCATTACAATCGCTTAAGAGTTCAACCAAGCTCTTTTTCTGACAGAAAATGTGTCCCAACAGGTAAGATGCATCCACACACAAGGAGGAGGTGCTTGTTTATTCACTGAAGGACTGGTATCTGAAGGAGGTTGTATTTGACATATAGGATATGATTTGGCGAAGTGTGGAAGTTATAAAGAGCTGTATTTCAACTGTATTCAGAGCAAGGCTAGTGTCAAACCTTAAGCCCATCAAACACACAACATAGCTTAAGAAAATGTTACAAACTACAGTGGTACCTGGGGTTACATACACTTCAGGTTACAGACTCCGCTAACCCAGAAATAGTGCTTCAGGTTAAGAACTTTGCTTCAGGATAAGAACAGAAATCGTGGTCCGGTGGCCCGGCCCCATTAGCTAAAGTGGTGCTTCAGGTTAAGAACAGTTTCAGGTTAAGAACGGACCTCCGGAACGAATTAAGTACTTAACCCGAGGTACCACTGTATAGTTAAGACCCAATAGGCCATAGCCACTGGTTGCCATTGTTATAATGGGTGTGCCTTGAAGCAGTAAGATTTCCCATTTCTTACTTACACACATGCTTTTTGGTTTAGTTTGTTCAAGGGGTACAAGAAGCATTTGGGAACCATAACCAAGAACCCTTCCTTTTCTTCTTCACCCACCCCCAACAAATTCCTATTTGAATATCTCTCTTCTGTCTTTCCACTGCTGTCACAGTGGGAGGGGAATATGTGTTGTGTGGCCACCATCCTAGAGTGGCAATCATAGTGGTTTTAGAGAACTGAAAGTGGCATGCATGTAGACTTGTGCAGTTACCTCCTGGAAAACCAAGGTGTTTCCCTGTCCATCTTGGCTGCAGGAGTTCTATTCCACCATCCTAGATGTTCTAACACCAGATGATGTACGTGTCCTAGTAGAGACAGAGGATGAATTCGCTCGACGTGGACAGTTTGAGCGAGTTTTCCCCTCGCGCTTCTCCATGCACTACCTACGTTTCTTTGAGCAGCCGCGATACTACAACATCCTTACTTCCCAGTGGGAGCTGAAATATTTCGTGAATAAGGTCAAAGGTAAAGCAGTTCCCATCACCTCCTTCTTGCAAGCTCCCTTCTAGGATAAGCAGTTAGTTGTTTGATCCAGCCCTTTATAAGTAGACTGCATACCTTGCTTTCTAACCCAGAGCTGTCTGTGCTCTTTCACATAGCATTACTATCTGTCATCCTTACAGGCTGCCAGTGTGGTTTCTGTCATCTTCCCCACTCCCCACACCTTGCAGCCACATCTTTGGCTTTGGGGCAGAAGTCTCTCTTTATCCTTGCCCACCCCTTTGTCCTTTCATTGGTTTCTATTGGCTATCTTTAAGCCCACACCCTCACCCAGAGCCTTCCTGTTCATCAGTGTTACCTGCTTCTCTTGAGTGTATCCAGATCATTCCATAGAATAGACCAGAAAGTTCAACATCTTCAAATGAGCATCATACCATTGCAGCTTGATTGTGTGTGTGTGTGTGTGTGTGTGTGTGTTTGGGTTGCTCAGTATCAAGGCCCTGCATTACTTGTACCCACTGCCTTCTTACATCCAGGGCAGTTGCTTAGTAACAGCCCTCAAAATTTCACATGTGAACTAGCATTCGTTCTGTGGTGTTCCTTTCTGCAGGGGTGGATCTGCTCAGAAACTGGTGTCACAAAGGCTTTCATAATGGAGTGGTGACAGAATCCACAGTGATGGTAAGGGTGGGCCCTCTTTGCCTTTCCTCATACCTTAGATATGTTCTGCTTTTTCATGAGGGTGCCCATCAGAACTACTTGTTACTAATCAAGTGGCTCTATATTTGTGGTTGTCTTGCTGGCCTGAAGCACCTTCTCTTTGCTTCACTAAGTTTGAGGTATGCTGGGAGATAAGAAAGGAACATTTAGTAGCCCCCTCACTAGCTGTCTAACTCTGCACTCTCTCAACTTCAGTGGTCAATTCCAAGATCCCACCTCTATTTGAAGAATGAACTCCCTGTGAATGGCTTGAGCAAGATGGAATTAGGCAGAACCAGGTGAGATTGCGAGAACCAGCCACTGTTATATCTCAATACATTTCCAGTTGGGGCTTGTCCATGATTTTTCATTCATTCCTTTATAGTGCAATTATTTGCAAGTCTGCTCTGAAGTAATCCCCACTGCGTTCAATGGGACTTATTCCCAGGTGGTTGTGTGTAGGATTGTAGCCATGGTTAATATATTTTAATGCATTTTTGGCTGTTAACCTTCTCATGAATAGATGGAGAGAAAGGAAACTCTTCTTTGTTATTTATATGCCACCTTTACATTTCTTACTTCCCTCTCCTGATATATTAACCTTTTAACAAACGTGGTCTTAACTGCTTATGTGCTACTTTCTGCCCCTGTTAGGATGTGCCAGAGGATTAAATTAGAAGCATCTGCTTCTGGGTTTAAACTAACTGTGGTTAATCATTATATCCAGTAAGGGCAAACTATAGTTAGTTTCAACTGGGCTTTTTCAGTGTGGTGCCCACTGAGGCACTCTGCAGTGGCTTGAGACTTTTCTGCCATTCTGACCTGCAACTCCTGCTTTAAAAGAAAACATGGAGGCTAGATACAGTGCCAATCTTAATTTTCCCTGAGTAGCCCTGAGCCCATGTATGGTCAGGCAGCTTCGATCATGTAGCTACAAGCTAGGATTTCATGTTAAGTTCAAACCAGGCCGTTGTCTTAGCCTTTCTTATTTTTACTTTGGTATATATCTGACATAAATAATTATTTGTAGCATTTTTATACTAACCTGTAACACTAAGTATTCTGGGCAGTATACTTTAAAAAACACACACATGTAAAATGTAAAGACAACATGAACACAAAACCACAAACAAAGCTGAAACTTCAAAATAAAACCAGCAGCAGAGGAACCAGTAGTACCCAATGTCTAAAAAAACCTCACACCTTTTGACTGTGTTTTTAAGTAGGAAAGCCTAGCTGAATAAAAGGCCTTGACCTATGGCCACTGAAAAGTTGGCACCTGCCTCACCTAACCTCACTTGGGAGGGATGGACTTTTAAAGATGATTTTCAGGTTGGGCTGGGTATATATGGGAGGAGATGGTCCTTCAGATAACCTAGCCCCAGGTTATTTAGGGCAGGAATAGGGAACCTGCAGCCTTCCAGTTGTGGTTGGCCTTTGTCTCATTCCGGCCAGCATGGCCCATGGTCAGAGATGATTGGAGTTCTAGTCCCAGAACATCTGGAGGGTCACAGATTCTCCATCTCTGTTTTAGGGCTTGAAAAGTTAATACTTGCACTTTGACTTGTCCCCTGGAATAGTTTAGAAGCCACTGTAGACAGCAAAGCACAGGCATGATATAATTTTTCAGCCACTCCCTGTTAACAATCTTGCTGCCCTGTTTTGGAGCAGCTGAAGTTTCTAGACTGTTTTCAAGGCAGCCCGAGGTACAGCACATTGTGGTAAACAGGCCTAGGCAGTGGTGAGCCATAAGCCCTAAATCCTTCTTTCCCATCAAATACAGGGATGACACAGTAGTAATAGAAAGACTGCTGTTTCCTTCAGACAGGTGAAAATGATATGCTATGGAAGTGGTTCTCTGTGTGTGTGCTCTATTCTGTGCTGCAAGACAGATCTGCCTCTCTCTCAAGTTCTGTCTTCTTCCCAACAGCAAAATCCTTGTCCAGCGAGATGGGGAGGAGCCAGTCCGAAGCTCTGAGCCAAACCCTTGCACTCAAAGCTTACCTCAGATTAAATACACAGCTGGAAGTCTCAAGAAACCCACAATCCCTCGGACCCTCAGCAACTCAAGCCTAGTGAAGTGACGGGGGACTGAGTGAGTGGCCAACTTCCCCTTCCTTATGGTCTCAGGAGGGGGCGTACGTGACCTACCTCAACGGAAGCTAGGAGAGCCAGCATGGAAGGATGGGAGGACCTTTCGTCCGGCACGCCCACGTAGAACTATTTTTTTGGAAAGGGAATTGAGTCGAAGAGGAGATGTTTAACTTGGTTAAAAGGGACAAATGCTCTGTTTATAGTTTTTTTTATGACAAAGGAAGTTGCTAAACACAGAAGCTTGGAAAACCTATTTAACTTTTAGTGTGAGTTCCTTATAGTTTATTGACCTTGCCATGATCATCACCACTTGAGCCTTAAGTGCCTCTCGCTGTTAAGTGCTGACATGCTAGGTTTCGCCAGACACTGACAACCTCAATGACCATTTGTGAAATGAGCTGCTACCATGAGGCAATTGCATTTTTGCAATTAACATAATAACCCATGTATTCACAACATGACACAAATTCCTTATTAGCTGAACAGATGGGAAAACAAACTTAAGAATGGCTTAACACCAGTAAATCAGGCAGATTTTTTCATAAACTCTCTGGTGCTTGGGCATAAGAGAAATAGGCTTAAACAGTGAGGGAGGTGGTGGGGAGTCCTTGAATAGTCTTATTCCCTAGGTACACACCCATGTTTACTTAGTTCCTGGGTACAGATTTCCTGATGGACTTTAGTTAGGTATTTTCTACTTACTTTTTACTCTGGAGAAGCAGATTTTGCAGTGTGCTGGTCCAAAGCACAACTGTGTAACTTAAGCACTGGTGGTGGTTTCTTAAGACAGGAGGAGCATCTCCTTTTGGTTCTAGCTTTGTGCTGGGACTCAGAAAAAGGTGTGCTAAGGTGGCTGCTTCTTGTTCCTCTCTGGTTTAGGGTCAGGTGGTTATCTGTGTTAATCCTCCTAGCATTCATATACACCCTAGAACACTCTCCACTTCTTTACCCCTAAAGAAGACTTGACTATAATTTAGCCCAAGTGGTGCTTGGCTGTATAATTCTTGTTTTAAGTACTGGAGCCTCAGTCAGTGTTATTTCTGATCAGTCAGTGCCTTCTCCCTGCTGCTGGAGAATTCTGCCTTTTCTCCACTTGTTATACTTTACTCCTAATCTGAATCTGGTGCTGGATCCCAGCTTTGGGTACACTTTTCAGTTGTGTGCGTATGTCCGGAATGTGTTGGTAAACTTGCACTTACAGCCAGCAAGGGCCATTTGCTGTCCTGATCCCTGGGCACTGATAGATGCATCTGTTGCTCTACTTGACTCCTGATACCTTGACACTTAGGAGCATTTCCTGCCTGTACTCAGACACCACGTGCAGGAAGCTGCTAAGTTCTGAGCCTTGAGGGTGAACTCAACAACTTTGGCTGCAAGAAATCTTTATGCTTAATGAAGGATAGGAGTCCTTTTGTCTCATTTTACACACACACACAGTTAGATGCTATGGACAGCGTGAAGCATGCAAGTCCCCTGATGCATCACTGTGAAGTCTTCTATTTTTTCCATGTAGCAGTAATGATATTCCAAATGCCTGTAAGTATTTCTCACTATGGTGGTGAGATGTGTTTAGGTGGCTACTTGTGATATAAATGGCCAGAAAAAGGAAGGCATCATTCCTACAGTGCATCTCTCCAAATAGATTGCTTCTCCATTGGTCAGGGCAGTATTTATGAATCACACAGTCCTGGAAATCTCCTGCATACAACTGGATACAGCAGCTATAATCTAGAATATAGATGCAGTGTGCATTTATTGTTAAAGTGGTTCAAGTCATTGCAGAGGGGTGCGAGATTCCCCGGAGCACATAACACCAAAACGGCAGGGCACCTCTTTCTTACTACATCTGTCATTTGCTTGTCCTAAGTAACCTCAGTGACTAAGCTCTTAAGAGCAGAAAAGCTGGGAAACATAGAGTTGGAAGCCAAGCCAGGCACACTGGATGTGGTTGTGCTTTCTCCTGGGGCCTTAGCAGTAGAAGCAGCAGCTCTCCTTGCATCATGCCAGGGAATGAGTTGCTAGAAATCATTTCAGAGTCTGCCTTGCAGACAGCGACTTACCTTGCGTTTCTGTCTTACTTCACTGGCTGTATTAACACAGGTATCTATCTTGGTGAGACCTTTATGGCATGATCCCCTGAATTAAAGCTTCTTTTCCCCTTGGCTTGTCATTTCCATCCCCTTCAGATTCATCATAACTTCTCTCCAGCTTGGCTCTTCTCTTAGCCAGCTTGGCTGTCGCTGAGGTTGGGAAGATAGAAGTGGAGACGGCTTGCTTCTTCCAAGTTCATACTCTATATGTTCCTGGCTACTAGCTTCATCAATTGACAGTTATCAACCTTCCCTGCAAAACTTTGTAAACGGAGGGGAAGGGTGTGTTGCACTAATCTCTATTGCGAGACAGCCTTTTCTCCAAAAACCCAACAGAAGACAGTCTAATCCTTTAGGAGACTTGAGTGTTGAATTTTTGTTTTAATTTTGTGTGCCCTTTCTGCAAGCCAAGCCGGGCAGGTGCTGAGAACTTGGTGAGGCAGTGCATTAGCAAAAGGAGGGCAAGCCAATTTCTAGTAAGGTAATAAAACAAGGGTAGAGGGAGAGTTGGCTTCCTACTGCCAACATCCTCAATATATGTTCAGTTTTAACTTGGTTAAAACCTCTCTCCCTGTTTGCCTGGTACACAAAAACGAAGTCTTGCATTTTGAATCCTCTTTTAGGAACCAACCTATGCGTCCTAGCCCTGCAACAGGTTTTATTTCACAGTCCCCTACTGAAAACTGAGTGTCATGTCCCTTCTTTGGGCTCTGTAGGAGACTGGTGCCTAATGTGTCCCTCTCAAAGCTCATAGCGACAATCTTCTGTGAACTAGCCTGACTCCTAGGATTGTATTGAATGACCTAAAAGAGCTAGCTGTGTAGAAGTGTGAAAGTGGAGAGGCCTCTTCGAGTGTCCTAAAGAATCCTCCCAGCTGGCCGTCTCCCTGAGCCGCCTTATACTCTTGCCACCACCACCCACCCTTCCTGACTTGAGTAATTACGAGCAAACAGGTGTTCAGCACTCCTCCAATGTGGTCTACACAGCTATCTCTGTTTCCTGGTATTAACAGGCATTGCTGGTTCTCTCCTTCCCCCATGCCCCATCAGTATTTGAACCTTAGGTGGGTACTACTCTGCACAAAATGTCATGGATCGCTCAATGTAAATTGGTGGAACTCAATTTAGGGAAAAGGCATTGCATTTCTGGCCAAATATCACCCTTCAGCATATGCATATTCTTTGCATGCACAAAATCCCAGGTTCCCAAATAAGGTGGAAAAGACTCATGGCTGAAACCTTGGAGAACCTTTGCCAAGTCACCATAAACGGTGCTGAGGTAGATGGACCAATGGTCTGACTCAGTATAAGGTAACTTCCTATGTAGTGCTTTGTAATGAACTTATTTCCTTGTCCTGGTGGTTTTCTTTTCCCCTAAAGCAAACTATTGCAGTAAATAGAAGCCTCATTGGTTGGTTTTATCTTGCTAAGGTGGATCCTCCAAGCAGTGTGCTATAGAGCTTGATACTGAGAGGAACAAAATGATGTGCTATGACTTGTGAGGAGCCACCCTACGCAGAAGGGCATAGAATTCTGCCCAAGTGTTTCGGGAATGGGAGAAGATTGCTCTGGGATAGAGGAGAAGCCATCCCAGCACCTTCCACATTTCGGGATTTGAAGCTCGAGTAGCTGCTGTCTCAACTTGCTTAACACAACTGTCTTCTTCAGATGGATTTATTCTGCTCAGAGTGAAATGTCAGTGGTCAATTTATTGCTGCACGGAGGGCACTAGTGGTTGTTTGGGTCTTCTGAAGTGTGCATCGGAAAGATCCAGAGGAGGATATACATTTTCAAAAGGATGCCATGAGTCCAATTTAACTCACACTGCTAAATTAAAGATATTTTTTTAAAAAACCAAAATAAACGATTCAAGTGCAAGTATGTGGTCATGACTGTTGTGATATAACTCGGGTGGCAGTAAAGGTAATGTTGGGTGCTTCAGGGATTTTTGAGTCTAGGTGAGCCCTGCTCCTCTAAGCTGCCACTAAGCAGGTTTGCTTATCTAAGAAATACCGTACAAGCAAATTTTCTGCAGATTGGTATTTAGACCCTGGAAAGCCATGTGAGTTTCTGCTGTCAACACCAAATTCTTGAGAGAGGAAGAGGAGAACAAACATCAACCTCTGTAGAGTGATTGCCTCACTTCACCTAAATTTATTATACAAGGCCCAATTATAGTGAATCTAATAAGCTGACTGAGGTTAAAAAAAAGTGGGAAGAAAGTGTGGAGCAAATACACTGCTAGATAAACTTCCTAGAATCTGGCCCATTTTGCTATGGCTTAACACAAATGAGCAAATGGGCATGTTCCTGGAGAGAAGATTGTGGCCTTTTTCCTGCTCCTCTGGTCCTGGTGCCGCTGTGCTGATTTAAGCTAACCTACAGTTTGGCTTAGTGATGCATCCAAACCCCAGCTTGTGGCTTATCTTGCTCCAAACAGACCATGAGGTCTTGGCAATGTTTGTTCTGTGGCTTACCACTCATGGTTTGTCTGGAGTGAGAGGAACGAGGAGCCCAGACTCAGAAGTAATGCTAAGCCAAACTGTGGCTTAACTCACAGCAGCTTGGCTACAGTAGCAGCTATGGAGGAGGGCTACTCCATAGTTCGACTTAGCAGGGCGTGAAAACTGGGTCTGTCATAAATCATAGCTTTTCTGCTCTGCAAGCAAAGAAAACTGGTTTGGTTTTTTTGCTCAGCATAGGAGGTAGGAATAGCATATGTGTGCTATTCCAGGCAGATATGCAGTTGTAATATATCTGATTTGCTTAAGCTGCCATAATGTCATGTGGGCAAATCTAATTAATCTTTTATTGCCTAGCAAAAAACAACCACCTAAAGTCTTTCAGAGATATCCAAACAGAATCTGTAATTCACATAAAACTATCCTGTCAATTAGATTCCTAATCTCTGGGATTTGTGGCCACACTTCCTTTAAAACAGTTACTTTAAAAGTTACAGACTCAGCAGTATTGCTAAGCAAATACGTAGATAAGTTTAAACAAGCCAACCAGCCACTTTAGCCAGGTATGTAGCCAGCAGTGCATCTCCTGGAAATTTATACAAGGGGCAATAGTTCATAAAACAGTGTTACACTGATGAGTGTGTCCACTGGTTGAAGGCAGAGCTCCAAAAGCTGCTTCAGTGTTGAAGGTTTTTAAATCCAAGAGATAGTTTACTGGCATATCTGGTTAAATACGTGAGATTTTAGAATAAGAATGTGAGGTTTGAGAAATCTGACAGCTCTCCAGAGTTTCTTGCTGCTTAATATGTCCAGCTAAGTTTCAGAATTGCTCTGGCTTTCAATAAACCTTGATTTCATATGAGCACTTTAGCAAAGCCACCATTATTCAGGATATTGTTGAAGTGCGGCAATCCATAACTATCATCCTATGGTCACCACACCTCTTATGCAGAGTTTGTGTAGAAGCAGCATATGCATTCCAATCTTAAATATCATAGCTATACTCTTATGGTTTGCTTTCTGTTTTGCCGCCACCCTATAAAACAATGAGAAATTGCTCTGGTTTCAAAGAGTAGAGCAGCATTAATCAAGTCCTCCAGCTCCTTTATATCTTGAAATGGGAGTAATTGCTTTTGAGGTGGGCACCTTGAGGCAAGCAAGTTGGTTTAGAGGCCTAGAACATCTCTAGCAATACATGTCAACTCAAAATTGAGTATTCAAGACCGGCCACTCTCAGGTGAGTATAAACTAAACGAAAGGTCTGTAAGTAATTTTTGCGGTTCGATGGCCACTAACCAATATACAAACTTTCCTAAGAACTACAGTGGATGTATGCTTCAAGGGGGAACGGCCACAGTTGTCTTCAGCATCCAAAGGGTCCTTGGTGCAACGTGAAATCTGTTTTGGCAGCCAACAAAGTCTTCTCCAGCATGCAAATCTCCTGCTGCCACCAAGCCTGTATTTTTGGTGTGTATGCTGATCTATGATCAGATCTCCCACAATGCTTTTTTTTTTTAAGTTACATTTTATAATGAGGAAAAGGCTGCTCAACACACTGCCTGGTGTTATTTTTCCACAAAGGGCAAATTTTACCCCGTTTAAACTGGATATTGCATTTTGTTGCATCTTTTCTTGGTCACAATAAAGGTATTACCCTCCTGTTAGTTTTATTTTTTGCCAGAGCACACACAGCTGTTATTTGGCTGCAAAGGAAACGCAGGCACCTCCACACTACTTTGCTTGCTCTGCGAAGTGTAAGGTTTTTAACTTTTATGTTTATATATTTCCTTTTGGAGCAAACGGTCCCCCTGCTAGATTAAGAAAATGATCTTGATAGGAACGGGTTATCTATCCCCTGAAGTTTTGACCAACCAGAGACACTGCCACAGTGTCTGCTGGCAGTGGGCACCTGTAACCATTTCCTTTCTTGCCAAGAGCCAATAAGGCCTGTGTCGCTGAGTTCAGGCTACAAGTAGTGGAGATAAACTGAGAGGGGAGGGGACAGCAACCATTCTCTTTTTAGGAGCCTGACTCATTCTCCAGGAATTCTCCACAGTGGGGAGGAGAGGCCAATCCCAACTGGGTTATGTTTAGTATGTGTAGATGGGGAGGTGAAGACAGCAAGCACTTGCATCAAGATCAAGGCTCTGAGGCAGGACCAGAACTGCATGTAAAGATAAAAGGGGTGCCTGGTCATAGCTAGCCACAAGAAACGGGGGAACAACCTGCTTCAGGTATTGCCAGAAGGGGGAACTGGCACTGGCCAAGACCACGTTCTCCTTATTTTACTGTTTGTTTTTTAAAATGTATATTATCCGGCTTTTCTTCCATGAATCCAAAGGGGCAAACTGCAAACAAAAGTAGGCAAAATGATTGGGAGCAACAAGAACTGCCAAATTCAAAACAAAACACCAGTAGTTTTACAGAGGGTTGGGAAATCCTGGAAAGCCACTGTCAAATACTGAGCTAGATGAACCAATGGTCTGACTTGGTGTAAGGCAACTTCCTATGTTCTTATCAGAGTGCAGGAGGGGAAACCTGGGCCGTGAGTTTGAGCCCCACGTTGAGCGATTCCTGCGTTGCAAGGGGTTGGACTGGATGACCCTCGAGCACCCTTCCAACTCTACGATTCAAGCCAGAAATTGTTCTCCCACTCAAGTAAATTTAAATTGTTTTAAAGGGGGACTAGATAAATTCATGGAGGACAGATATGTGTATTGTACTAATGCTTCTGAAAGCCAATTGCTAGGGGCCACACAGGAGGAAAGTGCTTGTACCTTTCCTAGAGAGGCTTGAGGCTGGCTACTGTAAAAAACAACAACACAGGATGCTTGCCTAGATGGACTCTTGGCCTAATCCAGCCAGGCTCTAGTTATGTTGCCATGAACATCTATCTTCATGCTGCTCTATAAACTAATAAGCTGTTTTACGCTGCCTTTATTGGGCAACCAAGCTGTATGCTAGTCCACATATAAACTGTAAGGACTTATAATTGTGGAGATTGGGTATGGTCTGTTTTAGTGCTTCCAATCCCTGCAGCTAATCCCATGGAAAGTCAATTTGCAGCCCATGGGTTGTATCTGGCTTCTATCCAAACAGTCTTATTTGGCTTCTACTGGTCTTGCTAAATTTTAATCAAGATATGATAAACATTGTGCGCACAGAGAAAATGTGTTTTAAATGAATGTTATGATGATGTCACATTTCACTGTTCGCTCCCTTTCCCAGGCTTCCTATGTTATGTCTTGCTTTACGTGCTGTGGGGGTAGCCAATGTGGTGCCTTCCAGATGTTCTGGACTTACAGCCCCTATCATTCCTGACTACTGGCACTATTTACTGGTGGCTGTTCCTTGCAGCAGATAATGCTGACCTTATTATGGTAGAGCCAGACAGCTTGTGAAGTGGTAGGATGGTGCAGTCAAGATACACACACATATCCCAGACCTGCAGTATAGGAAACCGAGTTACTCCCAATAATTCAAAATGGACAATACTGATCAATGAAACTCAGCCTGTGCTGTCGCCAGTGTGCAGGTGTCGGATCTGTATATATATTTTACATTATTGGCTTCCTGTGTTTCTCTGAGGACAGCCCTGAGCAAAAGAATATCCCATTTATTTAGGATGCTTCCTCACTCACTGACAATTAATTACAGCATCTATCTAGTATTGGGGGAACTATAATCTGCAGTCCTGTGCTTTTAACAACTGAAAGGCAATGATGGAACAAGTCAACACATGGTCTAGAATTATCTTGTAATGGTGCCACTCTTGACTAGCATTTTCTACAATTCCAACTGAAGTTGTAATTGTGTGCACACTTTTACATTTTCTCCTGCCATTTCATGTAACATACCTATCCAAGCACTACTGAATCACAAGCTGCTTTGCTCCACAGAGATTCATGGAGGGTTGCAAAGCAACTACACTGCTTCAGATAAATGAGTTGGCTAGGTGAACATTCAGGAACAAGTGGCCTATTTTAAAAGTGTTATCATGGCCCAAACCCTTTTGGAAATACATGAGCTCCTTTTTTCCAGATGCTTTTGCAAAGACAAACTTTACTAGCATTTTTAAAAAGAATACTGGGAATATTATGTTGCTGGAACATAGGAAGGAGATGAGTTTGTGGGTAAAAGGATATGAGGGACTGGTGGGGAAAAGGCTGGAGGGTTCATCCATTAAAATTACAATTTTTATCTTATATCCTTGATACTACAATAGGTTTGTTTTTTTTAATGCAACAGATGGAAGTTGCATTGCTTTCCAATCAGTACTCCTTGCGGGTGGGAGTGACTTCGCCAGCTGAACGTCTGCTTACCTCACAGCTTTTAAAGGCATAGGGGCCTTCTGAAAGAAAGAAGCCCGCTGCAAGCGGGAACAGTCTCTGCCCTGGGGAGCCAGGTTATAGTGTCCCCATTGCACCAGGGACTGTACCTCTACAACGGCTCCTCTTGGCCTCGGCCCATCACTGGCGTTTCTCCCCTTTGCTTCTTCCTCCCGGGAGGGGCTGCCCCCCCATAGCCTCCATCACCTCTTCTCCTCGCCCCACCTCCCACCCCGCGAGACGCTGTCCCACCGCGCACAGGCTTCTGTGCCCCGACTTCCTCCCTTCGCACATTCCGTGATTTATTTACAGCCGAAGCCGAGTCGCGCTCTCTCCCCCCACCCCCCGCCCTCCAGGGCAAACAGGAGGCTTCGCCCGAAGCTTCCCGAGCGAGAGGCCGCGTCCCCGTCCCGTCCCCCCAGCGGAGCCCGCTTTCCTCGCCGCATCCCTCGCCCCAGGACCCCTCGGCGCCTGGGAGAGCCCCGCTCTCGGCATGCCCTGCTCCTCCTCCACCGTCTCGGGAGGCGGCCGCGCGCTGCCCTGAGTCCCCCGGGAGGCGGCGGGAAGGCCCTTCTTCGCACAGCGCGGCAGGCGGTGGCCCCTCCGCCCCTCCTGGCGCCGCGCGCCCCCGGGTGTTGCTGCCAGGCCCGCCGCCTTCCTGACACGGACTGGCTCCCCGGCCAGGCGCCCGAAAATAGCAGCTGCCTCGGCATGGAGCGGGCGGCGGCGGCACCGGCCTCGGAGCAGGTAAGCCCGGCGGAGAGACCTCCCCGAGAAAGGGCTTCGCGGCGGGTGCCTTTCTGCCGGCCAGGCCGGCCCGGGGAGCACGGACGGAGGGCACTTCCTGGCGCAACAACGCCGCGACCACTTCCTGCTTTGGGTTGCCGGGGGAGTGGGGCTAGCGGGGCTTACCTGAGCCCCGGGACGTGCTCCCCAAGCTCATTGGACACCCTTGAGTGTCAAGAACGGAGCTTTTGAGCACGTGCAGAGCGCTGCCTGTCCCTCTGCGTTTTCTCTCCCACACCTTCGGGTGCGATTCCTAGGCGTGCTTGGCCCGTAACAATTTCGCGTTTAGAAATTGAACTCGGTGTTCCGACTCGTCTGCTGCCGATTTAAATAAATCTTATGCATTAATGCGAGCCGCGCAAGTATTCGGGTGAACAAAAACAAAAGCTCTGAAGACAAAGGGAGAAACGCACGCGCGTTTTGTTTTTAGAGAATGCAAGCACGTGTCGTCATAACTGGCTCCCTCTATATCAGAAAACCTGCATTTCGTGCGGCGTTGCTATTTGTTTAAAAATCTGCTGAACTGAGGACACCTTTTTAATCAACGCATTTAATTGATCAATCGATCAAGCAAATAGTGCAGCCATAAACGAAGTGAGAGAAAGTTGGCAGCTGAATCCCATTCCTACATGGCTCTCTTGCTGTCTTGCAAGTGCCTTTTTTAATATTATTAAAACTTTCCTCCAAAACCAGGTCTTTGGTCCTTAACTTATCTGCGGCCTTTTAGAAGTGGGTGGGATGTTCTTAGTGTATTTCTCTTCCCTCTTGGTTTTAATGTATCTGTGTGGGGTTTATTGTCTAGTTTGTTTATTTAGCTGTAAGTTGCTTTGGGTTGCCCTGGGCAAGATAAAGCAACTGGCACATTAAATAAATAAATAAATTACTGGTTATATTTGTCAGCTGGCATGTTTCTGCTTTCTGTCTATTGCGGTAGGAAAATTGTGGGCTACCAAATCTCTGCCTGGGGTTTGATCCATGTCTCAGCATGTGTCTGTGTCTGATTGCACTCTGCTCCTACGCATGTTTCCTCCTGTGTCTGAGTACGCATGCATTGTGGTTGAGTGTGTTGTCTGTCATGCACAGTCTCTGACTGGGTGCAGCCTGAATCAGCTTTATTGGATCATCTGTGTGAACCCCTTCCACATTTACAATAGACCCTTTACTGCAGTGTCCTTACAGATGCTAGCTTTGGGTACTAACTGGAAAAGCCGTAGGTATGATTGTTGGGGATTGTTAGAGCTAGAGGTCTCCTCTCCCACCATGTCACTGTTTCTTAATTCCCTTGTGGTATTAGCTGGTTAAGCCACCCTCTTTCCCATGATGTAAAAAGAAGGACATACGGTTATCCTACCCAAGATTTAAACATCTGCTTTCCCACAGCATGCTTAACATTCCCTGCAAACAACTCTGCCTGCAACTTGAAAAGCTGTAACAATAGGAAGGAAATAAACAGCAGCCATGTGAGGATGAAGGAAGTGGCCCCTGCCTGCAGAAAATATGTGAAGCACTAAGTTTTTTGATCCCTCCAGCATTCAGTTTGAACTAGATTTGTAGCACTTTGGGGATTGAGGGCCTAGGGTGGAGTCTGAGGTTCCCTGTCCACTGCAGAATTACAGCTCTCACTCTTCAGATCTTAAAAGCTGAACTATTTTGCACATTGAATGTGGACCACAGAGGCCACTTTTTAACTCTCTCCATTTTTCCTTAACTCCCAGGCAGCACCACTGAGCAATGGCCTCCAGCCTCAGGAAGCAGGTGGGTACTACACTGGTCTTGCCTGCCGGTGGTGGAGTGACCGCTTTCAAGTACAGACTTCACTGCCTGCCAGCCAGACTGACTCATGACATGTGTTGCAGGGAACAGTTTGGGGTGTTAATTACCTGCTTTGAGTGTCTTCTAAACTTGCTAATCCATAACAGCATGATTGTGTGTACTAACTTTGGGACATTATACATCACTTTTTGAGCCATGCTGCGAGCCATCCGAACCACTGCCTCCCCTATCATTCTAAGTCTTGGAAAATCTCAGTTGTACCCAGATTTCACTTTTTGCTTTCCTGTTTGAGAATGGCTCCAGTTCTGCTAGTACCTGTGAAACCCATCCTAATGTCATCTTACAAAATTGAATTATGTGAGGCCTGAGTTCAAAATCTGGGCTCATACTTAGATTCCTTGGATAAGCCCAGTATTGTCCATCCTCCATTTTCTATCTGTCAGGTGGGAATATTGGTGACCTACCTCACAGGGTTGTTGTGAGGGCAATCAATAAAGATAATGAAGCTATTCAACTGCCACAGAAATGTGTGAATAAATACAGTATACAGCCCCCTCCTGACCGGGTCTGCTTTTTCAGAGCAAGTAGTTAGCCCCTTTTACACTTTCCCCTCTACTGTAAAATTTGCAGAAGAGAGTTTGGGCTCTGTCTGAAATCAACGAATGCCATCACCTTAGGCTGAAGTGTGTGGGTTGCTGCCTGTCAAGGGATGTAAACAATCAACTAACTGGATGTGCTCTGTGGGGTAGGGTTGGTCAGTCTGCTGCAGCTTTTGGCTGGTTCTCTGTGCAAGTCATGGGTTGTTCAGCTCAGCATGCGTGTTCCTGCAGTTTATGTGAGAACATACCATTTCTTTAGGCTTAGTGAGAAGGAGGGAAGGTTGTGTCAGTCAAAAGGGCCAAGATTACTTAAATGTTTCACCTACCAAGAAGTTTTTGGTGTCTGGATTTGCAATGCCTCCCCTTACCCACTAGGCCCCAACCTGTCTCTGGATGTTAAGGAATCAGCGTTGGAAGCCAAGGTTGTAGGGCAAGAGGCCAAGGACCTGGCTGCAGATGGCAAAGGTACAGAGTTGAGCATGATGAATGTGATGTCAGATGGCAGGACCATGGACGGGGATCCCAGAGCTGTTGGGCTGGATGCCAAGACTGCAAATCGGGATGGCAAAGTAACAGCTGGGGATGCCGTTGCTACGGAATCGGATATTAAGGCTGCAGATTCAGAGGCCAGAGAACTGGATACAGCTGACAACTACGGTGGACCACAGGCCACAGTGACAGATAGGAGACAAACAGGTCCAGGGGGCAAGGAGGACGTGATGCCAAGAGGCAGGTGCAAGAGCTCGAACGCCAGTGCCCCCACCCTGAATGTTAAAGATGCCGGTCAGCAAAACAAAGGCACGGTTGTGGATGCCAAAGCAACATCAGAAGTCACCAAGCCAGATGAGAGCAACAAAGATGACGATGGTGACATCATTTCTCTCGACTGTGAAATTCTTGGGTTTGGTCCTGATACTGATTTGCTGGGACCGGATGCTGAGACTTACATGCATTTCATGCGGCGCCACCACTGTTATGATGCCATTCCCACCAGCTCCAAACTGGTAGTGTTTGACACAACCTTGCAGGTAAGGGGGGAAGTGGGAGCTGTTGTGGGTCAAGGAAGGGGATAGAAAGCTGGTCATTTTAATAATGGGATAATGGAAGCTCAGTTCTTTACTAATCAGGGTGGGGAACCTGTGGCAATCCAGATACTGTTGGGACTGATATGAGTTGGAGTCCCGATCCCTGTTACAAATCCTGAAACATCCAGCAAATACAGGACAGTAGTCCAATAGGCTCAAGTCAACAGCTCTGCTCCCTCTCAATGTTCCTAGTAAAATTGTTATCAGCACTCAAGAAAAGCTAGTTCTCAAAATAGAATACAGGGTGGAATGGTGCAGATGGGAGTGTGCAAAAGGCTTGAATGTGAGTGGCTCAGATAACTGAGGGTTGGGAATAATTGGAAGCAGCATAGTTCCAACCTGATGGTATCTCTTTTCTTTCCGTATGTAAGTGAATGCTTGCTTTTCACTTCTATGGGAAAAGTAAACAATTATACTTGAGGAACGCTTCTGGTTTTTCAAATTTATAATGTTTCTGAACTGTTCATCATACAATTCCAGATTGGTGTACAGAAGGATGAATAACGCTGTTCACACAAGAAAAATCATAAAGGGGCAGCATTCATTTAACTAGTCCTGTTAGTGGAAGCCAACATGAGGACTTACACTAGTGCAACATGTCCCCACATGTTATCTGAAATTGGCTCAGGGGAAGCTGAAAACCTGATGGACCAGTTGCCATAGAGTCACATTGAATTCCACCCAAGGAGTAGGGAAGGCAGAATAAAATATCTTGCATGCCAGTGCAGACAGGAGTAACTTCAGACAGCGCTTGCACCCCTGGCAGTGTGACCTCCCCTGACAGGGATTCTACACTGAAGTTTGTGGGGGTTTCCCTACCCTTTTAGTACATGTCCGCCCTCCTCCCATATAACTACACTACACTCAGCAGTTTTCAACTTCCTAATCTGTCAGGTACTGGTACTTGACTTTCTGTTATGGCAGGCAGTGTGTGTGTTGTGGGGAGCTGTAGAAATTAATAGAGCACAAAGCTATCAATGGTTACTAGCTGCAATGACTGTTCTCCCTCCATTTTAGGAGGCAGTAGGCCTCTGAATACTAACTATTTTGGAATACAAGTGGAGAGAGTGCTGTTGGTTTTCAATATGCATCTGAATGGCTACTGTGAGAACAGGATTCTGGACTAGGCGGGCCTTTGGACTCTTCTTATGACACTGGCAGAGCTGGATATAGGAACTCAAAACCGTCTGCAAGGATTAAACAAATAGATGCTCACTTTCAGGATGAAGCAATTCTACCTGTTTCATCAGGTTATTCCTGCTGCTGCAAGTTTACCTTCCCTCATATTTGTTGTAGTTCATCACATTCCTAGAGCTGTGACTTAGGAGGAGGTAGAATCATGGGAAGAGAGCAAACTTGGAAGAAAGTCCAAGCCACAACATTTGGTAAAAAATAGGCCTAAGGTCCTAAAATAGAACCACAATGTTTAATAATATCTAGTCTAGCAGAAGAATATAATTGCTACACAGAGTTGGAGTCCAAGAGGGTGCAGTGTGGGCGATTACTTCTGGATTTTCCCCTGCCCAGCCTTCTTAGCTGGATGCAGCTGTTTCCTCACCCTGTAGATCTGGCCTGACCAATGTGGTGCCTTCCAGATATTGTACTACAATTCAGCCTCAGACCAATGGTAAGGATGACGGGGCCTGAAGCCCAACAAGACCTGAAGGGCACCACATTGACTACTCCTAACTGCAGATAGACAGGAATATTGAATAGCAACTGCAAGTCCGGGCCACCTATTCTTTTTTCCTCCTGTCCCCAGATAAAGAAGGCCTTCTTAGCCATGGTGGCCAATGGGGTGCGAGCAGCCCCTCTCTGGGACAACAAGCAGCAGTGTTTTGTGGGTAAGTGATGCTGCGTTCAGGAGGGCAACACAGGACAGCAGGTTTTGGGCAAAAGGCAGTGTGAATTGGGATTTCATAGGACTACTGCTGGCCATTCAAACTGTACTAGGGATGGTCAAGAAGGCAAGGTTGGGTGTGTGCAGGAATTCTGCAAGTGCCTTATTAAGGAAAGGCTCAACCATCTGCTGTCCTGAGAACTGGGGCCTGCACAAGGTAGCCCTTCAGCTCCTCCAGACCTACACCTATGTGTATCCACTCTCTTCCTTTTCCTCTTTCCCCCTACTCTCTCTTACTGCAGGTATGTTGACTATCACTGACTTCATTAACATCCTACATCGCTACTACCGATCACCTCTGGTGAGTTTTCCAGGACTGCTCAATTGCCTTTGCAAGATCTGGAGCAAACCAGCTTCCAGCATCTCCCTCCCAATATGTACAGGGACGGAGGGGGGTGGGCAGGGGCAGAGGGGTGACAGCGAAGCAAGAGGACCTGTGACTTCAAAGTACAAGTGTGGGCTGCTTGGAACTCTCACTATCTTATCCTTTTGTGGGTGACATCACCCTGCTTACGAGTATCATTTTGTGCTGTTTTTAGGTTCAGATATATGAGATCGAGGAACACAAAATTGAAACGTGGAGAGGTGAGGAGGGCACCACTAGGGGGAGTAGTGTATGCATGGATGCTATTGAATATCTTTAAAATTGATTGTCAGCAGTGGAAGGTGAATTGCACTCTGTGTGTGTGTGCACATGTTTACGTCTGTCTCCCTGCTTCTGGCCTTGATTTAAACAGTTCCTCTCTTAACTTGGTATCCCTTCCTACTTGATAGTCTTGCCTCTAGACAAGGCGCGGCCAGCATTTAGTCCAACAACATCTAAAGGACAACAGCTCCCATAATTCCCTCCCATTGGCCATGCTGGCTAGGGCTGATGGGAGTTGGGGCCCATTGGCCACCCCAGCCCCTAGGCAAAGGGTTTAGGTTACAGTACTCTAGGGATCGGAAACCAGTGACTTCTGGTTTTGATGGACTCCATAAGCCCTTGCCGGGATGACCAATAACAATCTGGAGGCTATTTTGCTGCATTCTGATGAAATTCCATGTGCTATAGCCCATTGCTGTGAGCTCATTGGATCCTGTCCGATTTCTGTCCCTGGTGTTTCTGCTTACTCTCTCCCTTTGAGCTTGATCCACACAACCACCCAGAAGAGGGGTAGCTAATGCGGTACCTTCCAGATGTTGATCCAGCTCCTTTCATCCTTAGTCAGCATGGCCCAATGGTCAAGGATGGTGGCAAGTGAAATCCAACATGTGGAGGGCACCACGTGGGCTGCCCCTGACTCAGAGGGAAGGTGCAAGGCTCAGGGAGGATCCTCCATCTGCTCACTGCTTGCATGTTCAGTGGTGGAGCACATGCTCTGCTTGCAAATGATCTGAGATTCAATCCCTGGCATCTCCTGTTTGGGTAGGGAAATGCTCCCTAGCTAAAACCCTGGAGGGTGGCTGGCAATCAGGACGCAGGCAGTGCTAGGCTAAATGGACCATTGGTTTGATTCAGTATAACACCTATAGTACCCTTTCTCTCTTCAGAGTGGGGAAACCCAGCCAGATGGGCAGGATATAAATAATAAAATTATTTTTAAAAAAGTATTATACATTGAATCACTGTCCCAATTTCTGAGATGCTTTCAGTGCACATAACATGGGAATAAAGTTGATGTTATGGTAAATCATCTTCAACTTGACAGCAATTAACCATATGGTATAGTGACCTTAAGCTGTTATATGCCAAAATCTAAGAAACTCATCATCCTTCTAAATAGATTGGAAACCCAACTGAACTCTTTTGCCAGATTCCCCTCCCCCCACAGAAGTAGCTTCATCCTTAACCTGTGGTAGTTCTTCCATCTTACCTAGGGCAACGGTTCCATATACTATTCAGGTGCTTTCCTTTCTCCCCAGAGGTGTATTTGCAAGGTTTCTTCAAACCCTTGGTGTGCATCTCCCCAAATGATAGGTAAGTCATTCCTGATGCTTGCTTACTCCTCCCACAGATCCCTCCTCTTTGGCAGGAAAGGTGGGAAAGAATTTTAATGAATACATAATAATAGTGTGGCTAGCTTTGATGGAAAGAGTCTTGTACTTTTAACAACTGCATGGCAGTTGGTATAAAAGAGTGAAGTTTTACTCATCAGTTCCTTGCCAGGAAACACTTCACTTGCTGATTTCTGCCTGTCAAACAGCTGAATGCACAGAGCCTTTGTCCATAATAGGGGTGGGGGAACCTTCACTGTCTCACAACGCCTACTCCATTTAGAGCAGCTGTGCTGCGTGATGCCCAAAGTGGAAGCGGTAAATGGGTACAGTCCCTTGGTACAGGGAGCCAATCTCCAGGCATGTCATATTGCCCTTTTGTTTCTCCCTTTCCTAGCCTATTTGATGCTGTTTATTCCTTGATTAAGCACAAGATCCATCGGCTGCCTGTTATCGAGCCCATCTCAGGGAACGTCCTACACATTCTGACCCACAAACGTATCCTCAAGTTCCTGCATATCTTCGTGAGTGTCTAGTGGTCCCAAATTCCTCTTGGCATAGATGATGGCAAGGCAGATTATTTTTGGTCTCAGTGGGGCCTATGTTGGCCCAGTGCCCGATGCTCTCTTTTATCATTTATTTATTGGTAGAGAGCTAACAGGGTATGTGGTGCCTTGCAGAGCTGCATAGGGAAAAATAGACTGGCCACTTCCCTCAAGATGCTCACGATCTAAAATAGACAATTGGGAAAATAGTAGAAGTTGGGAGAGTAAGAGGTTAGGCTCCACTAGGGATGTAAAAAGGTATCATTTTCTTTTTTGTCCCATATTCATTGTCTGCAGCTCTATTTCTATTCTGCTGCAGTTCAGTTTCTGCAAAAAAATGTTATCCAGCTCACTGTTCACTGTGGCCAAATTTAATAATGCAATTAATTACATTATTGTATGAATACACATCATTCATTTCCATTGTGGGGCAGGGGGAGCATCACCAATAATGCACTGAAAAAAATAACCTCCTCTTCTCTCACTACAGGGAGCCATGCTTCCAAAGCCACGATTCCTGCAGAAAACCATCCTGGAACTAGGCATTGGCACCTTCCGTGACGTTGCCATGGTCCTGGAGTCAGCCCCTGTCTACACAGCCTTGGAGATTTTTGTGGACCGCAGGGTCTCAGCATTGCCTGTTGTTAATGAAAAAGGTACCGGTACTTGCTGTGGGGAGCTCCTCTGCTCTGCTCACCGCTATGTTTGCCGTTTCAGCTGAGCCTTACCTCTCTCTCATATGTTATCAGCTTTCTAATTCATCCTCTACTTTTTCTTGGGCCCTGAAATTCCACAAACCCTATGTGACATTTATCAAACAATCCAAGCCAATCTCGTGATGCAGCTTTTGCCAAGCTGCGCCATTTTGGGGTTCCATATTTGAATCCCACCCACCCTGCTTGAGCCAATGAACCATAGTGCTATATGTAACATCTCAGAGATAGTGTTGAATCACCATCACCCAGATGTTGTCACTTTTGTAAATTCCACCCGCTGTCATAAAATCAGGAACCCTCTTTTTATGTATTAACTATGAACTTCAAGATGTGATAAAAGCCTGGAAAAGTGGTGTTCACGTATATGATAATATGAATGAATAATGCTCTGTGTCTATTCAAGACTTTATTGTGAGTGGATTTTTTCTTTTATCGGGTATTTCTTAATTATTTTTCTGATTAATACATATGGAATACTTGCTTAGTTGGAACGTATTAAATATATCAATACTTTTTAAAAATGGATGATAACTACATTATGAGGTGGGTGAATGGGAGGGTTTTCTCTACTGAGTCCCTTATAATGCTTCCCTCACTTTCTCTTTACAGGGAGGGTAGTTGGCCTCTACTCTCGCTTTGATGTGATTGTAAGTACAGCACAATCATATTTTTGCAGGTGTGAAGTTGGCTGGCGGGAGAATGGATTTTTTTAATAGCCAAAGCTAAGAAAACGGAATGTTTCCCTGTCTTGCCTCTAGGGGATGCAGTACCTGTTTAAAATTTTAAGATGGGAAGATCACTTGGTAGTGTGTGTGTGTGTGTGTGTGTGTGTGTGTGTGTGTGTTTTGGTATCCCTCACAAATGTTTCCTGAACTCCATCTATCTAAAGGGATTTAGGTGGTGTTACTAATTTTCACTGCTATTTTTCAGCTCTAGACAGAGAAGTCAGCGGCAGTTTCCCTCTTAAACATAGGGTGAAAAGCAAAGGAGAACATTGTCTCCAGGGCTGTGATTCTAAATTGATGGCGGATTAGGGTCCATTTATCAAAGTGGCTGTCACAAGGTGCATTAAACCAGTGTGTAGCAACTGAGCCTTGTTTCAGCAAGAGTTACCTGGATATTAAAGTTAGAGTTCTCCCACCTTTGCAAAGTGGGATTGGGGTAGCTTTATTCTCTGCCAATGCCAAGCCCCTGCCTGGATGATATGTCATGGTGGCTTGAAACCATTTCCTTGTCTCTGCTTAGCACTTGGCTGCCCAGAAGTCCTACAACAACCTGGACATTACTGTGGGGGAAGCACTGAAGCAGCGCTCAGTCTGCCTGGAAGGGGTGCTCACCTGCCATCCTTATGAAACGATGGAAGACATTATTGATCGCATCGCCAAGGAGCAGGTATGCCAGAGTGGAGCAGGAAGAATGTGCAGCTTTAGGTAACAGTTACTCTGTGGCAAGACCTTGACCTCTCCAGGTCCATAAAATCTGACTTCAGGAGTTAAATGTTCAGCCTAAACCTCTTCTGTCTCTACTTTCTGCTTACTCAAGTCATGCCTAGTGACACTTTCTAATCCAGTCAGCCTCTAATCCTGTCGCCTGATTGACTTTGCTCTATTGGCATAGGTGTTCCAGCAGTAACCATCTCTGGCTTGTTCTTCCCCATGACACTCATGGAAGAGACAAGTCCACACTAGTGGCTTACAGGCCCTAGGAAAAGGATGGGAAATATTGTGGAATACTGTATTCCAACCATTTAAGCAAAAAACAAAAACTCCCAAAATAATTCTCATGAGACTTCTCCAGGGTAGAAGCTATTCCCAATGAATCACTTAAAAAGGGGGTCCACGGGGAAAGCCAAGAGCCCGCACAGAAGAGGTAGCTTGCTCAGGTGGGTGGTCCCCAAGGTAAGTGAAACCATCTTCAGATGCTGATGAGAACTGGACACCTAAAGGCTGCTTCACATGTTATATGAGAGAAAACAGCTGTTTGCTGCCATACAGCAGGAAGCCATGGCAAGTCCCAGCTCCCTGCTGCACATACAGGTCTCATGCATATGGTGGGAAACATCTATCTGTTGCGTGTAATGATTTACTGAACCAATGGGGAACCTGTGGTCCTTCACAAAGCGTTGGGACCCCAATTCCCATCAGCCCCAGCCAGCATGGTCAATGGTCAGGGATGAAGGGTAATGTAGTTCAGCAAAAACACCTAGAGGGTCACAGATTCCCCATTCTAGAAGCAAACAGGTGTTTCCATATGCAAACACACATACCTTAAAAAATTATAATGTGGGAAGCAGCCCTAGACTTATTTTCTGTATAGCACAGTTGCTCCTCTGCAACTAAAGGCTAATAGGCGGCGCAACAGCACCCAGCTTTAACTTTCCTGCCTGCCACTCTTAATTGTAACTTTTCCCAGAATGCCCTGTCCCTCGGCTATCTTGCTGTACTAGGATGGTGATGATGTTAATAATAATAATAATAGCATTATGCCACCAAAGGGAAACGTTTCTGAGGTTTGCCTCTGGAGGGAGGGGTAACTCTAGCCCTGTGGATGTCAAGCACTCATCTCGGCTCATCCCGTTACCGTACTCTTCTCTCCGTGATGGTGTGTGGCTCACTCATCTGGCAGGTCCATCGTCTGGTTCTGGTGGATGAGAAGAAAACCCCGCGGGGGATCGTGTCCCTCTCTGACATTCTCCAAGCCCTGGTTCTCACGCCTGCAGGTATCGATGCCCTAAACTCTTAAGCCGCCTGACGCTCCATCCTTCCTCCATTTGTACCCTCCATTTCCTCCGCTTCTCTCCAGCTCAGGTAGGCCCCATGCCTTGGCCTCTCTAGGCTCTGCCCTGCTGCTCGTTTTTGCCTTGCTGCTGGGTCTCTCTTGTCCGTCCGGCCAAGCCAGGTCTGTATTTCTGTCTGTCTAGAACCAAACACCCAGCCTGGAAGGGAGGCCAATGCTATGGATCGTAAACACAGCATAGCCTGTAGGAGGAACCTCTTCATGAGAGGTCCGCAGGGTGGCAATACAAGAATGGGCCCTTTCTGCAGTGGCTCCCCGGGGAAGCTCACCTGGCACCTTCATTACATATATCCAGGCAGCAGGTGAAAACGTTTCTCTTTAACCAGGCCTTTGGCTGATTAACATTCTTTTTAATGTGTTTGTGGGAGGGGGGCTTATGGGTTTGTTTTTATTATGTATTTTGCATTTATTTTTATGTTGTGAACTGCCCTGTGATCTTCAGATGAAGGGTGGTATACAAATTTAATACATTAGTTATGATTATGATTATGATTATTAGGGGGGCTGCTCAGACACACACAGGCAGGGTTCCAGCTTCTGCCAAGAGAGAGGCCTCCTGATACATCAAAGCTGTGCTTAAACCTTTAAAATCAGCAGCTTCTCATTCCACCTCTAATCCATTCGGATTTTCTCCTTACTCTTTTTCACATCCCTTAGTGCTAGCACGGCACACCAATTGTTGGAAGTGTTTTATTGCATGGGAAGAGCTGGTTATAGAACTGGACGGCATCAGAGGAACCCTCTGCATCCAGAAAACTAAGCAGCTGTGTAGTGGGAAAGCTGGTGTATGTCTCACATATATGTAAATTTCTTTTGGCAGAGTGTTAGTAGATGTGCTGCATGTTAGATTCATTTCCAATTGAAATGATAAAACCCTGCTTTTCCACTGCATTTCCCTAGCACAGATTTTATCACGGGGAAATGGTGGTTTTTCAGTAACAACCAGTTCACTGGGTAACATGAGCTGGGGGTTATGCTACTTCCCATGCCCTGTAGTCACCCCAGCTGATTTATTTACCTGTTGTGGTTGCTAAAGGCACAGAGGCAGTTACAGCTTGGGGGCAGGTAGAGTGTCAGGTCAGCTGTTAAGATTAGCCTTTAAAGGTTGCAATGGAAAAATATGATATTCAGTGGATAAAGCACACACAGCCACAGTTCGCCACCCCCAAATTCCCCCCTTTATTTGAAAGCTCTCCTGTGACTTCAAAGCTGCCCATCAGAAATTCAGCCACTGTGTATCTCAGAAGAGTTCCCCCTGCTCCCTTTCCATGCCTTGTAAACTATTTTTACTCATCTGCTGTGATTTCTTCTCTGACTTCTAACTCAGGAGTTCTCAAGCTTTCTACCCCCCCAGCAACCACCTGAGAGGCCTACCAAACACAAAATGGCAGAGCCAGTAATAGAATGGTGGTGAATGCAGGCAGAGTTTATTCTAATCATCTGGCATAATTGTTCACTGGTATCTAATCCATTTCTGGAACATGCTAAATTCTCTGCCAAAGTGGTTTCCTTGTGACAAGGAGTTCCATAGTTCAGCTTTCCTCAAGCTAAGTATAAATATTGGAGTTACCATGACTCAGCCTCTCCTTTATAGGCAGAATTTGCTGAGCTAGAGGCTAAAAGGGGAAAAGGCATTTTATCTGCACATACCTCTTTCCCCCAAAACACACACACACACATGCCATTCAAAAAAGTATTTTTCATAATCTCTCATTTCTTCTCCCCATCTCCTTTCACACTTAACTTGTATCCTACTTTCCCCTGCCAGAAACAGCCTGCTTCTTTAATCCCTTCTCTTTGTTCCCTTTACGTTCGCTTCTTCTCTTACTTCCATTCTTTTTATTCCCAGTTAATTTTATTAAAATTAATATTTAATCTCTCTAATTTAAAGGGCTCAGCAATCTCCCTTGCAACAAGGCTTCCCTTACCATTGTGGGGAGCGGGGACAGTATAGTAGTTTACTATTGCAGGATCCAGCTTCTGCTACTTTTATTACATTATCTACAAGTTTTGGGGGGCGTCGTCAGCTTTCTCTCACTCTTCCACCTGCATAGGAGCATCTCAGTGATGGATGAGCACAGCAGCTAGAAAAAAGAGCTAAGGAACTTTCTCCTCCCATCTTGATATAAGCTATAAAGGGTGGGGGGGGTAGATCAGCCTCATGCCTTGCGTGGCTGGTGCACAACCTAGACTACCCATTAGTTGTTCTAGCAACCACATTATTATTTCCTCTTGTGTTTACTACTCGATTCCCCCCAAAAGCACACAATTCTGGCTGATGTGGCTCCCAGGAGAGGCTCTGGCCACAGGTTGCCACCACCTACGGCTTCTTGTTGCCTTGTTCCACTGGGCTTGAGTCTGAATGATCTCCCTTGTTCTTGCCTGATGCCATGGGCTCTCTGGATCACTGTGTTGCCACCTTCCCGCAACTAGCTGTGTGTACGGCTGCATCTGTGCTCCTACATGTTTGTACGCAAGCTGGGGTGGATCTGTTCGTGGTCTGTGTAGGGTAGCATCTCTTTGGTCAGCGCCTGTAGCCACCATGCCATAGAGGGGGTGGCTTACCCGTGCAGTCCTCATGATGTTGCTGGACTTTCCAAGTCAGATCAGCCCTCAGCCAGCATGGGGAACAGTATGGGATGATGGGAGGTGGTGTAGGACATCTAGGAGGGCCACACATTTCCTGGGCCTGATATAAGGAAATGCAAGTTGCCTCAAGTATAATTCACTGCAGAATAAATCAGTGGGATAGAGCTGCTTAGCCAAAATCCTAAGCCATTTTTTTGCTGCAGAACCCCCCACTCCCAGTACAATGCTTGAAAGGCAGCTAAGAAACTGCAAGTAAGTTCGATCTGCACCTAACTTCTGGCTGAGTTACTTTTAGGATTGCCACTCAACCGACTGGTTTTGGCTCCTGATTATCTAGTTTATGATAGAGCACAAGAAATTTAATAAGCTTGGGCATGTAACACCAGTGGCTAAAACACTAAAGCTCAGAGCAGCTTCCCAAGGATTCTCAGGCAGTCTCCCCCTGTATATGGCTTTCAGGGCCAAACTTGCTCAGCTTGAGCAATGCAACTACTTTGAAGCAGAACACCCCTCTCTGGTAATTGCAACCACGGGACTACCCAAGAACCGTAAGGGCTGGGCTGGAGAGACCACCAGCTAACATGATAAAAAGCAGCATGAAAAGAGGAGGTGCATTTCAAGCACCAACTAGCCTCTGATCATCAAAAGCCTCTTAACTGTAAGCAAGAGGTTTTGAACTTTTAGAAACTTTACTGATCACACCATTTGGGAATATTTCTTCTTAGTGAGGAGGCCACTGCATCCAATGAGGCTTCTGCATGTTCTCTAGGCCAGGAGTTTGTTATAGGAGGCACAGCCTGGCTTGTGTCTATGACTGCAGCGATTCTTCCCAGCAGGCCAGCTTGGGGAACAGGACTTATCCTCTGGGATATGTAGTTCATGGAAGGAAACAGCTGCTTCCCAACCGAATCACGCCCATCAGACAACAAAGAGGGAGAAGCATAGGCAGGATCCTTCTCCCACTATGGTATTAACTTTCTTCATTCCCTTCTACAGGCATCGACCGGTATTCAATCTGATGCCATTCAAGGCCACACTTGCTACCCAGCACTTTGGGTTACCTCCAGGGCATCTATGACACATGAGGGTAAGGTGGGGCTTTCCAGCCCATGAAAGAGAGAGAGAGAGATTTCTTCCTAACAGGCAACATTGGTGCTTTGGCTGCGTGTTCCTCCTATGATGCAGAAAGAGGTGAGAGAAGCAATAAGAAAGAAGGATCTGAACTGCAGAACTGTAAATAGATTTTTCAACCACTGAAATCTGCTAGAGTGTTATAGAAGCAGCCATGCTACAGATGGAGAGAAAGCTGGCCCTGGTTGAACATTTGCACCTGTTGCTTGTCTCCTTTTTCTATCCCCTGCTGACTGTAGGACATGTTATCATGCACAAAAATCCATCCTGCTTCAAGGCCTCTAGCAGATGCTTTTGACTGAACTGAGGTGACTGCTACTGCTCCAGACATACGGACACTCAAGAAGGCCCATGTCACTCACAAGAGGAAGGTAGACTACGATCGCAGTGGTTTGGCTCCATGACTTCAACAGAGAAAGGATTTCCGCATTAGACCCTGCTGCTTTGGAGAAAAGGCAGGTTGCTTCCAACACAGGACTAAACACTTAGCAGGCTATTGCATTATTTTTATTGTTGTGATTTTTCATTGTACCTGAACCAGCAACAAGGTATGAAGCTGACGTGACCTAAGCTGAAGAAAAATAATTTAAGAGGGAACGGGGAGTTCTGAAATTCATGGAAATGCTTTCAAATGTATTTTATACTATTACAGAACACTATGGGGTCACTTTCTGTCAACTTTAGAAAAAACCTAGCTCAGTCCACCATTTTCCTATAGCTGACAACAAGCAACTTGCCATCTTTCCTCTTCAGCCTACAGTAAAAACCAAGGCTTTTGACTACAGTGGTACCTCTGGTTACATACTTAATTCGTTCCAAAGGTCCATTCTTAACCTGAAACTGTTCTTAACCTGAAGCACCACTTTAGCTAATGGGGCCTCCTGCTGCTGCCACGCAGCGGTGGCACGATTTCTGTTCTCATCCTGAAGCAAAGTTCTTAACCCGAGGTACTATTTCTGGGTTAGTGGAGTCTGTAACCTGAAGCATCTGTAACCCGAAGCGTATGTAACCCGAGGTACCACTGTATTGAGTTCCCCTAGCAGCAACAGAAGGATTTGCTAGGAGGTAGGTAGCATTTTCCCAGCAGACTTAGTGGAGAGGGTCTCACTACAGGAAAGCATGCAGTTTCTCTTCTTCTTGTTGTGTTCATGTTCTTTGAAATAAACTTTCATATTAAGACACAGACTATATGCAAACAAGCATGATTACCTTTGTTTGTATGCATAAGGTACTTGGATATTACAGGGAAGTAGAAAGTTCCTGGGGATAGTTACACCTTTTCTTTCAACACCCATCTTGTATCCCACCCATCTTGTATCCACTGGAGGCCACATGTTCAGTGGCCAGTTGGTGATGCTATTACGTTTCACAGGAGGAGCAATGCATCTCCAGGATAGGGGGCAGCCAATAGGGGGCTCTGCAGATGTTTTTGATTAAAGCTGTCATCAGCTCCACCCAGCATGGCCGGTGGTTGTAACTGTGGTCCAAAACATCTGAAGGGCACCAAATTTGCTGCTCGCTGCTCCAGGAAGAAAAAAAGAAACTAGCAAGGGCACATTTAAAGGTAGGAGAAAGGAAGAGGGTGGACTTCTTTGAATGATAAATAGCAAGACTGTCACATGCTGATATTATAGTTTTTATTATGATAGATTGATAACAGAGTGTCTTTATTATTAAGCTATTAGGATCTTCTTGTTCAAGTCTTTTCAAATATATTTATGAAAGAAAAATCCACAATGGAATTTTAATGGGGATCCAGAAATTCAAAACACCCTTTGAGAGCATCCTCATCCACACCCAATTCTCTGCTGTTGACCATGCCTTTAAGGCACTCAGCACCCATTAGAGGGACCTCACTGGGCATTTAGAACCACAGTTCCCAGCCATTGGAGTAAGGTTGACTCACACATTGGAAAAGAAGTTCATGCTACAGCTCCTTCCACTCAAAGGGGAAATAATTTGTTAAGAGCCATAGAATCTTTCAGGTGGCAAGAACCCAAAATTCCCTCAGCAAAATACATAAGTTTAGAGCACTGCTGAAACGAGCAGAGAAAGAGAAGGGATTGGGCAGGAGTGAGTCTCAAGAGAGAGAAGGGAAGCGAGAGACTGTGTGAGAGACAAAACTGAAACAAAACCAAGTCATTGCTCTGGACAGTCTTTCATCTCCCATCCTTCTTTGATACTATTTACTCCAGAAGGATATGTGGACATTTTAGCCTCAGAAGACTCTTACGACGTTTTCATAACTGATTGATACAGGGTAATGCAAAAGTACAGAGCTAAGAAGTCTTGCTTCCTTAAGTTCCATTGGTGATTAAGGCACACCCATTAACAGTAAATGGCCTCACTCAGGGCTGACATGTGGCCAAGCTGAGTCAGAAGTACTACTTCTAGGATGATTCTGGGCAGAAGGGATTGATTGGGTGGTGTGCCAGCACAGCTGATACCCCCACAAACCCCAAATGGAGTAGGCACAGGAGTTACAGAAACTGTATGGGGGGGAAATAGTAAAACCAACCTCATGTGCTAGCAAATACCACCACTTTGTGTTTAGCCACTCCAGTGTTTGAGGAAGCTGCCCTCTGTAAACATGTAAGTGCTCTAAGGAGGACCAGGGACAGCATCAAGAGCAAAAATCAGTGATTGAGGTGATGAGGATTCTATTGCTAGAAAAACCTCCCAATGTGCCATGTTTGGTTTTTTATCAGAATGATACCACTAATGAACTGCTCCAGGAAATGACTTTCCCCATCCACCACATGACAGCAACTCTGCCATTCAAGTATAACTGGTAATGGACATGGGGGGAAAGGCACAAAAGGTATGCACACAAGGTAAGCTGAACCCAGTTTTCACTGCCCCAGAGTCCATCATAACAGAGGAAACAGATGGCTCAAGAACATGCCTGGAGTTTTCAGCAAACTCAGAAGTCCACAAAGCAAGACCCAACAGTATGAAAGGGGAGGGGTAAGATCTCCTCTGTTCCTGATCATGTAGGTTGGAGAAACGATTGTCAGCCACCATTAAGAGATAAGGCACATAGCATCTCCCTTTGAAATGTGAGGACACAGGCCTGGAATCTGGAGGTGGCAAGGAAGAGGGTTGCTGGGAGGAAGCCAAGGCAACGCTGGTGCATCAGAGTTGCTTCATGATACTGGAAGTGGGAAGAATTTGCCCGTCTTCTTGGTGCGGGAGGCATTCCTGGCAGAAGACAAAACAGGAGAGGGAGACCCCAGAGTGGACATCTATGGCAGCCCCCTTGGCAGCAGCCCCTCTGGGCAGGTGAAAGGAAGGTCAGAGAACCCCCACAACATGTAGGAGCCTCCACACCTCAGGGGCATGGGCACATGGACAGCTGTGGCAACAAGAGTTTGATAGCCCTTCCCAAACAAACCCAGTCCTTATCCAAGGATGGTAGCAGCACTCAGTAGCAGCAGGGTTGGGGAATCTTCTTCAGCCGGAAGAAAGCCTTCCCTCACAGGCAACCTTCCTGGTGTGGCAAACTAGTGGTGAGCAGGGCCGGAAGCAAAAGTGGTCAGAGCAGCCGGTGTGACTTATCATTGACTATCTTTGGACTATGTTCCAGCCATACGAAAACCAGAAGTTCTCTCACACACACCCAAACAGACACTTGCTACTTCTCCATCCAGACAAGCAGAGCACCATCATAGTTTAACAGCACATTCCAGTTAGGCAAAAGCAGGGAGTGGAGCAGTATCTGTGAGGGGAAAGTCCAGGGAGACCCGACAAGGAGGCCTTGATGGCTGCATTCAGCTCACAGGTCCCCCTCCCCTGCAACCCCACAAAATGCACCCCAGGCAGCTGTGCCAGCTCACTTACGAGGGTGGGAAGGTGGTCCCAATGCAGTCCCATAGCTTATTAGGGAGACAGCCACCTCCTGGGCTCATCTGGATGGTGCTGACTTCAGGGGGAGTCAGAGGAAAGAAGATCTGGTCTGTGGGTGGAAGGTTGGAGGGAAGTATTAGGTCCAGCTCCCCACCACCACCACCACCCTGTCCTTCGGAGGATCACCAAAACTGAGTAAGGATGGGGCTCCTATATTTCTTCCTCCCCAAGCCACCACACTTCAATTCACCTTGCTCATTCACGACGCTGGGCTTTTGCACCGAAGGCACCAGGTTCTCCTGCTCTTCTCTCACAAAATGTCTCCAGAACGAAAGAGGCAGTGCTAAGAGATTGCTAACCACCTGCGGGGGAATGGAATCATGTTAGCCTAATCATGGAAATTCTTCCCTATCTGCCCCACCGGGCCTTCATTAGCTGGTTCTTGCTTATGTTCCACAGAAGTGTCTATCTGCCCATTGTTTTCATATGGATTCAGTTCTCATCATAAATTTATTGACAATGTGGTAGAGATGAGAGCTTGCAAAAACGCAAGCTTGGAGGAACAGTGAAAGCTGGCACTCTCACAAGCTAATATTTGAAACAAAGCATTCAGAATAATTCTCTGAACTCTACTACTTGAGATGCAAGAGCACTGATTAAGCAGCAGTCAGTTACACCCCATTTGTTACCTTGACTTTTGAATTTCTCACTGCAGCTTTTATGCTCTTATGAAATTTTATGGAATAAGGAAGCCATGGCACATATCAAGGACTCACTTGCTAAAATTAGCGTTTCTGAGAATCTCAGCTCCACCCCCACCTTTTAATATAAAAAAGCAAGTTTCTAGCCCGTAAGACAAAAATATAATATTAAAAATCTGTTTAAAATGCTTGGCAAAGTCTCAGAAGTAAGCAGGATTTCCCACAGTCAGGACTTTGTTCCTGCCTTTGTCACAATTAGCAGAAGCATTTCTCCAAGCTCAGGGTACCTCCCCACATTCCACTGAGTTCACAAGAGCTACCCTGGTGCAACAAAAATAATCAATCCTCAGTTCCAAACTACATCAGGATTTTGCTTGATGTACAGTCTGAGCATTGTGCAGTCTTTCCTGCAGTCCCACAGAGGGTCAGAAAAAAATTAAATACTGCAGACAAGTAACAAATACAGGTTGCATCTGTTACCAGGCATTGACGTGGTGTGTCTTCCATGATGATCCGTGGGGAAGGGCTAGGAGTACCGTGCCCAACTAGAGTTGGTCCAAAGATACGTGCTAGGTTGTGCCGGTCCATTCGACACTCGGGGCTCTGCATGACCCTAAGGATAGAGAGATGGATCCATGGAGTCAAAGGCCAAAGGCCAAAGCAGAATCCTTCTAACCCAAAGGTACAAAGCCCAGCTATATCCATAACATTCAGGGTGTCCATAACATGGATGGTGGGCATCACAGCAGGGTCAGAAACCACGGTTCATGCAGGCCACACAATGGGTGAAGCAACCAAGCCCACAAGACTAGACAAATTGCAGGGGACAGGATTAGACAAAACCCATCATTAGCAGAAAATGTATTCCTGACGCCCCTTGATGCAACAGATATCCATTATGTTTGTTTCTTTTAAGTGAGAAGTGCATTATCTGATGTAGCAAATAAGTGACCCAAAAGAGGTTTCTGAACAGTTACTGTGGATCCAATCAATGAACAGAAAAGAGTGGTGTTCAAACCTATTGTGCAAGACAGGAAAATACCCACAGTAGCAAGTGGTGCAGCCAGCACTTTCAACAAGGACTGATGATGGAACAATTGTCAGATACTTATCTGCTTGCCCTTGTACAGAGTAAGAAAATTAAGAAAAGGAAGACCTTTATGGAATGAAATGTAAAGGCCTCTGCCTTTACAAATGGGGGAGCAAATTCACAACACTCCTAACATGCAGAAACAGTATTATGTTGTTTCAAAGGAAAATACATGGCTTGAACATGCAGTGTCACCTTTTGCCAAGGCAGAAATCTCCACCAAGTTGAGGGAAAGTTTTGCCCATTTCAGAGTCCCAGGTATCCCCCTTCAAGCCCTCACCAGCTTACCTATGGAGATGCAGCACCAGAAAAGCCAGTGTGTCCCTATTGGCCAGAGGCAACTTCATCACAACGTGGCAGAGTGCAGTCTGGCGAGCAGCTTCATCTGGAATTTCTGGGTGGGAAGAAAATAGTGCTATGAGGTTGGGGGCGGGGGCGTTTCATTACTACCACTCCAGAAAAGGCACTTTCCACCTACTGCCTTGCCCAAACTCACCTGAAGCATGCAGGAAGGCAGGGTGCAGGGCAAAGGTCACTAGAGGTTCCTTCAGGCTCCTCAGAAAGTCCTTGAGAACTCCACAGATCACATTGACATCAGCCACCTGGTCCAGTGAGGGAAGCGCTCCTCGGGCACAAAGCAGCTTGCGCTTCCATTCTCGAATGAGGTGCTCTGAACCTGGCACTCTGTATAGCCCAGCCTGCAGATCACAAGGAGCAAAAGACAAGAGGAACAGATGCACACACAAAAGCTTGTAACGGCCACTAAGGCACAGTCCCAGCTGGCACTTCAGGCCTGGAATCATTACCACTAGTCAGAAGCATCTGCCGGCACCTTGCCTCTTTCTGCTTTTTAAAGATGTCACGGCCATTTTGTGTAATGCCGCACCCTCATGGATACTTTAGGACTTGAAATGTGAAAGACAGGGCCTTGGATTGGGCCTGGAATTATATAATTAACTCCTGTGGCTGGATAAAAACAGGCACAGGGTATGCAAACCCATCTCCCACCACCAGTAAGGAGGGTAGCAGAGGCAGAGAGTTCCAGGCCTAGGGAGAAGGTCAGAGCAGGCAACACCAACACAGGATGTCCAATGAGAAAGCTCAGAGCATGCAGAATGCAAAGAACGAGGGGACAGATAAGGAGAACAGCAGCAGCAGCAGCAGCAGCAGCAGAGATAAGAAGTAAGATTATGAAGAGCCTAAAGAGGCTGAGAGGAATTTGGGGAAGAAAAAGTAGCCAGTGAACAGAAATATACAAATATTAAAAATGCATTAGAAAACCAAACAACCAGCCAAGATGAAAAAGGAAAAGAAGATCAGAAGTCAGGAGAAGCAAGTGAACTAAATGCAACACCTCTATCCCAACAGCTAGCATAGGGGAAGTAGGGCAAAAAGAAAAATATCACAGAAGTTGTACAGTGACAGAATTAGATGTGGAAATCCAGGTTGATGACAGTTAAGAGTAAACCATCAGCAGCTCAACCAGCCTTTCAGAGCCCCACTGCTGCCCCCCCCCACAAACGCACTTACCTCCTTCAGGCCACGCCTTTCCACTTGATTCACACACTGGATGACTAGTGGGGGCACCAGAGGTGGGGTGGAGGGTGCAAAATCTGCCAGAATGCCCTGAGAAGACACGGGGAACCTTAGAAGAGGCAGCTGGTAGTCGGGGGTATACTGTCTGACAGTGGAGGAAGAACACAGGCATTGTGGCTAATAGCCATTGATCATGGCTAGTAGCCATCAATGTGGATTGGGGGAAACAGCTGAGCCATACCAGCCACACACAAGTCACCCCAGCCTCCCGAATTGCTCTTGCCCCCAGCAAAGCCGGCAGCACTGCAATAAAAGCCCCATGAGTTCCCATCCCAGGGAAGCGTCCTCACCTCTCTCGCTCTGGGGGAGGCAGTCGGCCTGCACACGGACGGGCTGCGTTCTTTGCACTCAGGATGCACTACAAGCTGGCAGGGCCGACATTTCAGGGCCATCTTCCCAAAGCGCAGGCGGGATTTGCAAACTGCACACGACTCCAGGCTGATCATCTTGTAGCCAGGGAAGAGGGAAGAGCATTAGATGAGCACAGCAGAGATCAAGAGGAAAAAGACCACAGGCTTCCCATAGCTTGCCCCTTTGTACAATATCCCTCTAGCTTGAATTTGTCCAATGGAGCTCTTGGATTTATTTATTGCATTTATACACTGCCTTTCTGCCAAAGCGGTTGACAGTTTTAAAACATCAAATAAATGATACAAAAAGCATAGTTGGCCCAGGGGTAGGTGGGGAGGGGAGAGTCCAAGTGGCACAGGCTCTGGTGCTGCCCCTGCCTGCCCCCCACCCCAATCTCTTCTTCATGGAGCTTTTTTTTGTAGGTATATTCCACAACATGTTACTGGCATGATCCTTAGTTCCTTAGTGGTGGATTTGTACTGGAGCACCCACACATCGTTCCACTTTATCAGCTATCCTGAGATGCTTTCAAAATGTTACTGCATGATTGCCACCAGTGTGAGCACTCTTGGGTAAGACAGAAGCAGAACTTTTGTGGTATGCAGTGTTACAAGATTTTAACAGGAAGTTATGAGACTTGCACAAAATTGGAAACAAATGCAGATGGTTGGCTTAGGAGAACCCAGTCAACCTATCATTAAGAGCACTTTAAAGCATCCCAGCAGATAAGCACTCCAGCTGAGGTCGTTGCTGAGAGGCAGCCCTGTTCTTCTTTTCTCACCGTCTTGGAAGTAAAGTGGTGCTCTTGGAGGGGTGGTGTTCCCTGTGTGGGAGAAGGAGAAAAGGGGTCCTGAACACCCCTCAAATCAGTCCTAATCTTCGTGCCAATGGTGTCACTCTCAGCCTGGCTATTACCGGTACTTCTGCCTGACCCCTCACTGCTGCCCCAGAAGGAAGTGACGTCTGTGGAGAGAAGACCACACATCAGAGACACATTTAAAGGCATGGACACTTTCGTCCAGCGTTCAAGCTGCCACCTCCCAGAAGGCATTGTTGGATCTTAGCACTGGTCTACCTACTTCCATCTGCAGGCTCCCATTTGGAGTATGACGCCCTGGGGGTGCAGAAGCCCACAATCAAGAGCTCAGTGTGACTGCTCTGTGTGGACGGAGTTGGCCAGGAACCTGGGCTAAGGTGGGGCAGACAACTTGCTCAATCCCCTCCAGTGGTCCTGGGCTTGGGAGCATGGTGGCGGTCAACTGTCCAGAGGACAGACAGGTGGGAGAATGGACTCAAAAGTTTGCAAACCAGACCCCATCTTTAAAGGAGGGGGAGACAAGCCAAATATCTCCCTGCTCCTCATAAAGCCATTCTTGCTATTCTGGCTCCTATGAATACAAACCTACACATCTGAAATCACTATTAAACCATTTGGACACACTCAGGGTCTGCCTGCCAGTCTCTTGCACATAACATGGCTTGTGGTTTTGTGGTTCTACCCCTCCTCCTCCTCTAAACCAGCACCGCCTCCTAATCTGTTTGGACTGCACACCCTTTCTTCAAAGGAAAGGCATAAGTACCCTGAGCATGTACTGAGTAGATTCCCCATCCCCACTTACAACTAAGGAAAACGGGATAGCAATGAGGAGCCCAGGCAGAACAGGATCTTTTGTCCCTTCACTGTCCCCAACTCCCTTTACAGCATTCTGGGAACAGCCTATTTTCCATTTTGGAAACGGAAAAGCTTATTGCAGCATATTCTCTAGTTCTACTGCTAAACCTTCTGTCAACACTCATTACCTAACCATGTCTGCCCACCTTCAGAACAGGCCAGGCCACACCCAAACAAGAAGGAGGGAAGAGGCACCTGAGCGTGTGGACAGGCAACGTCTCTGCTGGGATCGGCGACGGGGCACCACAGGAATAGGGGGCAAAACGTGGGCAGTGGCTCCGGATCTCAGAGTCGCCACAGACATCTTATTGGCCTGGCAAGATTGGAGGGGAGGGGCAGAGAATGATGAATGACAGTCTTGATCAAACCCCTTTAAATGAAGGATGCAGGATTATTCACACACACACACGTTCAAAGGAATCTTAACCCTAAGAGCTTGCAGAACGTAAGGGAAACCCCCCATTTTACTTGAAGCTTCATTGCCCTGTTTGATCATGCCACGTATAACACATACCCTGCTGTGCAATCTACCACATTGCAATATCTTTTTATCAGAGCCATTTATTATCAGAGCTGATTTTTCAATGGTGTCAAAGGTTGCAGGCTGGGTCTTCCCTCGCACAGAGATACACACAAGGGCATCGCCAGGTACTTACACTAGGAGGCGGAGGTGCCACAGATGTTTGTGCAGATTTGGTTGTTGCCACTGGCTGAATCAGGGGCACGAGGGAGGAGCACTGGAAGAGAGAAACAGGTATGAGAGCAACAGGAAGACAGATCCACGTAATTCCGGGGGAGGGAAGCTCAGCACAAATTGCTTGCCATTTTCCACCCTACAGACTATCAACAAGACAGAGCAAAGTAAATGGCGGGATACAGACGAAGACGTTTTCAAATATTTGAATATGTAATTAGAATCGAATACGGGTAAGGAAGATTTATCTCCTCCTGTCCAGTTGTGGTCTCTGATGAAACAGATGTTTGAGGCAGGCACACAGAAATAATATAGGACGGGTGCTTCAGTTCTGGAATATGTGGCAGCTGAAGGACAGGATGCTTCCCAGCCCCACCTTCACTTACCCCTTTGTCTCTGCTTTTGAGGGATTTTATCACTTCCAAATCCTAGAAGAAAACAGAAAAGGAAAGCCTGAGAAAGGATGTAGACACATTTGTAGCTCATGGGCTACTTAAAATGAAGGCCCACCCTGAGCTTGAGCACATCTTACCACTTCTTCCCATCTCAAGTTTTGAACTGTGTGTATACATACATACATACATACATACATACATACATATGCATCATTTTAAAAGCTTCTGCAGATAGCCACCTGTATCAGATTGTATCTACATCCCAGAAGCCTCTTCAGCATTCACAGTATGCACACATGTTTCAATGGCTATAAGAATCTGTCTGCTTGCTTTCATCAAAAAAACACATGTAGCTTACTAAGGTTCCATATTCTTATTTTCTGCAAGAAGCTACCCTAAACCCTGGCATTCTGGCTACAGTCAAGTAGATTGCTGGTGTGCTTTTAGTTTGTTGCTGGCTTTATTTCATTTTTTTAAAAAGTTGTAATTGTTTTTACATTATTCTTTATGTAAAGTATTTTGAGTGTTGTTTTTTTACCACCAAGTAGCATACAAATTTTATTAAATAAATAAAATAAGTACAGAGTTGCCTGCAATCTGCATTAGGAGGTGTGCCTGCCTCCATCATAATTAACTTTACAGAGGAATTTGTAAACATCCCTGTTTATCCAGGCATTTGGGGGATGAGGAATAGTTCCTGGCAACCCCACGACCATTGGATGGAAGAATGTTTTGAACTGAAGCTGTGTTCATATGTTTTTAACCGTTTTAGAATGTTTTTGCTTAATTTTAAAGTTGTGTATCTGTTTGTTGACCTGGGGAGGAAGAGCGAGGTATGAATGCAATAATAAATACACAAATAAACAATTCAACTACATTACACCTGTCACGGTATCTGGTCTCCAAATAATCTGTGCTTTCATTAGAACAAGGTGCCCATTTCTCACCCCAAAACAGCAAATAAATGTTTGAACCTATGAAGGGTGTTGACAGCTTGCTTTACACAAATACGCACCAGTTACGTCAAAGGCTGGTTTAGTCCTGCTCCTCCTCACATAGTTTAGTCTTTTTAAAAATGGCAAAGCTATTTTGCTTTCCCTTGTTGTTGCTAGAATAGTTGCAAGACTACTCTGGAAATCTGGGGAGAAGGGGGAGGGTATGATGGTGCTGCAATACATGCACTTCACAATAGGTGTTCCTCACAGCTGGCTTTCCCTAGTTCAAACCAAATTTTACTAAAATGTTGCATAACTGGTTCTCTCCCCGTAGAACAGAAATTTTTACTATTTTGGGCATACAAGTGCCACAAGGGTGCTTTCAAACAGTTGCTCTTAATATGTCACATGCATCTTCTCCCTTCGGTGACCAAGCATAATTCCCCCTGAAAGAGTACCGTATTTTTTCGTGTATAACATGCTCCCGTGTATAAGACGCCCCCTATTTTTGGGGACTCAAAATTAAGAAAATGGGGGGGGGGAGATTGCCAAGAGTTGTTAAGCTCTTTTTGGGGGGAACTGCCCAGAATTGCACATACACTGACAATCTCATGCATTGCCAGGGCTACCCAATTGCTGCTGCGGCAGCCAATCGCCAAAAAAACTCGCCAAAACCACCAATCAGCTGCCCTATCGTCACTGAGAAACTCCGACTCGTGGCAGCAGCCAATCGCACGTCCTCCCTCGGCACTACCCATGTATAAGACGAGCCAAGATTTTTAAAATAATTTTTTAAGTAAAAAAAACCCCTCGTCTAATACATGAAAAAATATGGTACTTTGTTTCAAACCAACTCCCTTCCACATATACTGTCTCTGTTCGTATTGATGTGTATCTCTGAAAACATACACCAACATGCAGGGCCTGTTGCAGTAGTACGTGTGGCACCATCGATTTCAAGTGTGAAGTCTTGGCTTCTGCTCCTGTAGAGCACAGAGATCTCAGTCAACAGTAAGCACAAGAGTCTGACTGTGTCCTGGAGCTTTCAGTTCTGACCTGGCAAGCCTAGGAGGAAGGGATGCTTACTTACCACTTCGTCATCCGAGTGATCAAAGCTGATGTCAGATATGATTGAGGCCCCAAGTCCTTCCACTGCAGACGGCCTACAGAGAAGAGTAACACAGGGGCTGTATCACAAATAACAGCCTCATATCACGCCTGTCTCTCCCACTCTTGCTATATAGCTCAGTTCTTCTAATCCAGTATCTTCTCCAAACACCCTCATTAAAAAAAAAAATTTAAATGTGGGGATACAATTGTGGGAAAGCTACATTTTCTTTTCATTCAGTCCCTTTCTTTGCAAGGACCCCATGATGAAAGTGAGACAGTGGTGGTGAAAGAAACATTACTTCTATTTAATCAAGTTTATTGTTCATTGCTATTTAATCAAGTTTATTGTAAGTTTATCATTCTAGCCCAAAGCCATGACAAGTTGTAATTACACTTGCTGTGTTGTTCTGGCATTGTGGGTTTGCATATGAACTAGTCGCCTATCATGATTGTTATTTTCAGTATGCATGTCAAGGGGCCCCTTCAGACCTGTAGAATTGGCACTTGGTTTTTTTTATACTACAGTGGTACCTCAGGTTACATACGCTTCAGGTTACACACTCCACTAACCCAGAAATAGTACCTCAGGTTAAGAACTTTGCTTCAGGATGAGGACAGAAATCGTGCTCCGGCGGTGCAGCGGCAGGAGGTCCCATTAGCTAAAGTGGTGCTTCAGGTTAAGAATAGTTTCAGGTTAAGTACGGACCTCCGGAACGAATTAAGTACTTAACCCGAGGTACCACTGTACTTCTCAATCATAGGAGCCAACTCCTAGGGGCCAAAGGGTCTTCGCACCCCCAATAAAATAGCTCATGGGCATTGCCATGCAAATGGTGTGTATGCACTGTGTCATGTGATGAATCATGCAGGGTAGGGCCTACTTGGGCCCCTCAATATTTTATTCAAGTTGGCACCCCTGTTCTCAATGTGGATATTCACACCAGTACATCGGTATTTAATTTGAAAGCCTTTTGCCCCCAAATCGCGTGTGTGTGTGTGTGTGTGTGTGTGTGTGTGTGAGAGAGAGAGAGAGAGAGAGAGAGAGAGAGAGAGAGAGAAAGAGTGAGAAGATGGAATGATTGTGCTTATGGTAACAACTACCTGCACATCTGAATCACCAGAAACTTTCTGCAAATAGTAATAATTTGACTCTACCCATTATTGGAACCAGTAAAGCTAAACAGCAGGAATTAGGCAACTAAGCTGAGAGATAAAACTGATCTGCTGTGTATTTGGGCTGTAGGATGTATATACAACTGTTTGAATTTCATTTATTTTATGATTTGTGGCATGTGTGAAACCAGAGATTTACATATGTCCATTTTTAAAAACAAAAATATCCAGACAGGATTCAGGGATTGATTTGCTTGCCTGAGAGAAGCTGCAATATCAGCTGTCTTAAGTACTCCCTTGCCACTCACCACTTGCCAGGCAGCAGGGTGCTGTGGCTGAAACGTGGCCTTTCTAAAGCCGCCAGGGCTGAGCGCTGGTCCTCATTGAAAGGACTGATTTGTGAATCAGCCATCAGGTAGTCATAGATAAGCTGCAGCTTGCGCTCCTGAGAGGGATGAAAAGGGGTGAGGGGTGAGTAGAACAATGGAGACCCTGTTGGAATGAAGAATGTAGCAGTCTTCAAGTGCAGCCGCTTTGCAGCTGTAACCATGTTCAGACTGGTACATCCCTTCTTAGGGTGGGGAGCACCTATTTCTCCCAAGCCAACCTAATGCAAGTGAACTGTTTTTGCCTGGGATGCATGTCCAGGACTGCAACTGACTATGCACTAAATACATCCAAGTTCTGTGCTCCCACAGTCCAAAATTCTGCAGTCTTAATTTCATGAGAATAGTAAATTTCCACCTGCTGCATAGCTCAGTGTCTAAGCTACTGAGTCACATCAGCTCCTGGCAGCTTTTATGAGACCTGAAACAGCACAGCTGTAGTTGTTATGGTGCAGCAGTCTCTTGTCCCTCTATGGTGCCAAACACTAGCTTCTATTCGGGTTGTGCTTAAAACTTCCTTCTTGCTCCAGCCACATCTCTTTAGTTCCTAAGTTCTCTGGCAGCACCTCCCCGCTCCAGGTTTAGATATTATTCTTCGCAGCATGCATCACTCTGACACAACACAAACCATTCACCTACTAGGCTTTATCGCCCTAAGAACATAATACGACGGGCATCATTATTTGGTTGGAATTTTATTTGCTCTTGTTTTCTGCTGTTGCTTTTCTGCATATGAATTTTACTGTTCACTGTTACCCACCCTGGAAGTGCTTTTTGGCAATGAAGAGTGGGATACAGGTGCTTAAAGTTAAATAGTCTTGTTGATCAGACCAAAGGTCCTGTATCCTGTTTCTCAGAGGGTGCCTCTGGAAAGCCTAGGCCTCTGGATGGGATAGCCCCCTCTTGCTATTGTTCTCCCACCAATTGGTTTTCAGAAGCCTGCTACCTCAGATCCTGGAAGCAGTACAGAGCAACCATGACAGACAGCAATTGATAGCCTTATACATAATGAATTTATCTTTAAAAGCCATATAAACTGGTGGCTGTCGCTACACCTTAATTAGGAGCTTGTGAAGAACTACGTAGGGAAGTGCTATAGCTCAGTGGTAAAGCATCTGCTTTGTATGCACAAATCCTTGGCATCTCCAGGTAGGGCTGTCATTGCCTCCTGGCCCCTGGAAAGAAGATGCTTCCAGTCAATGTAGACAAATACCAAGCTAGATGGACCAAAACCCTGAACTCAGTACAAGGCAGCTTCCTTATGGTCTGTCCTGAATCAGCTTCATTTAATGGCCTCAGATTCTAACATGAGAAGGGGAGAAAAACTCCCCCCATCAACTTTTCTCCACCATGCCCCTCCAAGAACCTGCTTTTCCAGCTCAGCTTCTGCCCGGTGCCTTTTCTTCATCTCCACCTCCACTTGGTTGCGGGCGTGTTTCAACTTCACTTCCAGGACTGAACATTCGTACTCCGACTGGCGCAGCTTCTCCCTTGTTCCCTGCAAGTCGCAATCCAGGCGGCAGCATCGCTGGCGCATCCCCTCGAGACATTTGGCAATCTGGAGGCAGTCTAGAGAGGGCAGAAACAAGCATTGTGACATCCACAAAGGTTCTCCATGTGGCAACAGCAATGAAAAGAGAACTAACTGTGTGGAATGGACTCTTTCTAAGTCAATGAGTCATTCTATTTTTTTTTATTACTTTTCCAAATTTATAAAAAGAAATAACATTACAAAACACAGAACAAAAGTAAGCAAATTACAATACAAAATAAAAACATAAAAAACAATTATTTCTTCCAAGATCCAATTTACCTTACATTGTTAGCTGACTTCCTTGAATCCCCCCAACTGAACAGTTCTCCAAAGTCATATTTCTATTAAAACTTCTTCCATTTACTATCCTCTTCTCTTTTATTAGTATTCTAATCCTTAATGTTTTACAACGCATTCTTACTCTAGTCCTAAGCCTATTTGTTACTTCCAAGTGACTTCTAATTATCTTATATTACAATATTTAGCTAGATATTCTTTAAATTTCTTCCAATCTTCCTGTGTCTCCTCTTCTTTCTGGTCCCGGATTCTTCCAGTCAGGTTGGCCAGCTCCAAAAAGTCCAACATCTTCATATGCCATTCATCTATTGTTGGCATTTCTTGTGATTTCCAATTTTTGGCCAATAAAAGTCTTGCCGCTGTGGTGGCATACAAAAACAGCCTAACATCTTTTTTGGGCAGTTCCAATCCTATTATTCCAAGTAGAAAGGCTTCTGGTTTCTTAATAAATGTATTTTCCAACATTTTTTCCAATTCATTATATTTTTCCCCAGAAGTCTTTCGCCTCAGGACACGTCCACCACATATGGTAAAAAGTTCCTTCTTTTTCCTTACATTTCCAACATTGGTTATCATTTGCATGATACATCTTTTCTAATTTCACTGTTTTAGAACAGTACATGCAGTAAACTTAACCCCTTTCTTCCAAAGCCTTTCCCAATCTTCCAACATTATATTGTGTCCAACATCTCTTGCCCAATCAATCATCACAGATTTAACTTGTTCATCCTTTGTATGCCATTCCAACAATAAATTATACATTTTAGAGAGATTTTTAACATTGGTATCTAACAACTCCGTTTCCAATTTGGATTTTTCTGTTGCAAAACCATTTTTCTTATCAAGCTTATACAGTTCATTAATCTGATAATATTGTAGCCAGTCATCCAATTTATCCTTAATTTGGTCAAATGGTCTTAATTTAAATCGTTCATTATCTTCCAACAATAAATCAGCATTTTTCAGCCATTTACTCTCCATATTTAACTTTTTCTGGGCCTTTGCTTTCATTGGTGAAAGCCACCTGGGTGTTTTCCTTTCTAAGAGATCTTTATATCTTATCCACACATTATAAAGAGATTTTCTGATTACATGATTTTTAAAACCTTTGTGGGCCGTTATCTTGTCATACCATAAATATGCGTGCCAACCAAATACATTGTTGAATCCTTCCAAATCCAACACATCAGCATTATCTAGTTGAATCCATTCCTTGATCCAGCAGAAAGTCGCAGCTTCAAAATATATCTTCAAGTCTGGCAGGGAAAATCCCCCTCTTTCTTTTGTATCTGTTAATATTTTATATTTAATTCTGGGTTTTTCCCCATGCCAGATAAATTTAGACAATGCTTTCTGCCATTCTTTAAAACATCTTATGCTGTCAATAATTGGAATAGCTTGGAATAAAAACAACATCTTTGGCAATTCATTCATAGTAAATGAGTCATTCTAGAAGAGCTCAAGAACAGCTGAAGACAGTGGCTACAAATTATGGGGGTGTCATTTTATTTAACACACTTTATATGCTGCTTGATTGTGAAAATCTCTTAGTGGTTTACAAAACAACAACAACCATGTTGTCATCAAAGAAAAACCCCTGCCAATGCTGATGCTTAGAGGTGATGCAGTTATATTCCTGAAATCTCAGCTCCTTCAGAACTGCCAACAATGGTTTTTCTCATGCGACCCACCCTAGTACCTTTGACTTCCTGCTCCATTTTGTGGCATGTTACAATGACCACAAAAGGGCTATCTTAAGGCAGTGATTGTGAAACCATCGCCCTCCAGATGCTATTGAACTACAACTCCCATCATTCCTGACCATTGACAATGCTAGCTGGAGCTAATGGGAAGTGGAGTTTTTAAGAAAGCAGCGGAGCCATTTAAGCAAATGACACAAGCAAATACAAAAAAAGGGTTGAAATTAAACCCCCTCTTGGATTAGACAATGAATTGGATTGGAGAATCCCAGAGAACTCTTATGACCTGAGCCCAATTATGTGATGACACTAACTGAGAAAACCCATATAGTCATCCAGAATCTTGCCACCCTGTTTTTGTCCTGCTCAGAATCAGCATCACCTTCAGATGTCTGGTGGTGGTAGTGCCTGGATAATATGTCCTCAATAAGTCCACCTCCTTTTTGCTGCTGCCACCTCTGCCCATTTACTTGCCCTTTAAGCCCAAACTAAAGAGCCACCCAGAAGAAGTGGGCAGGGCAAGCCAAGCAGAAATATTGCTCCTCCTCCCTGTCATTGGTTGCTTCATTTAATGGGATCAGGGCCTGCATGTCCCATTTTGCCACTTGAGGCAAAACTGGAGGCGCCACCCAGCCCTGCTGCCACCACTGTGCCACCTACTTTCTACATGGACACTGGATAGCAAAGGACCCTAGTAGGGCAGCAGAGGGGAGAATTTTTCAGCAAAAGGGCCACATTCCCTCACAGGTACCCTTCTGAGGGCCGCATGTTAGTAATGGGCAAGGTCAGAGACATAAGAGGATGGAGGAACAGGTGTGGTCACCAGCCTTTGTACGGGAGAAAAGGTAAAGGGTAAAGGTACCCCTGCCCGTACGGGCCAGTCTTGACAGACTCTAGGATTGTGCGCTCATCTCACTCTAGACGCCGGGAGCCAGCGCTGTCCGCAGACACTTCCGGGTCACGTGGCCAGCGTGACGAAGTTGCTCCGGCGAACTGGCACCAGAGCAGCACACGGAAACGCCGTTTGCCTTCCCGCTACAAAGCGGTACCTATTTATCTACTTGCACTTAAGGGTGCTTTCGAACTGCTAGGTGGGCAGGAGCTGGGACCGAACGACGGGAGCTCACCCCGCTGCGGGGATTCGAACCGCCGACCATGCGATCGGCAAGTCCTAGGCGCTGAGGTTTTACCCACAGCACCACCCTCGTCCCTTGTACGGGAGAAGTCAGAGGCAAATAAGGGACATAGTCAGAGTTCAAGGGTATATGCCAGGCAGGCAAAAGCACTTGAGTGTGGTGATAGTTAGTTCAGCCCAGGAGTAGTCCTGAGGGCAAGACAGAGGGACCTGGAAGGCCGCATTTCGCCTCTGGGCCTGAGATTGTCCCCCCCCCCCCAGCAGGATATAAAGAAAGACAACCCTGGAACCTGTTTCCATGCACGGCTTAGTGCCAGGACGGACACACAAACTATTTTTGTAACACAAAACCAACAACACCGAGAAATGCTCACAAACACAAAACAAAGCCAGGCCACAAATCAAAGGAAGTGGAAACTGTTGTCATGGCAATGTGAGCCCAAGAATGAGCAGCAGGGGGGTGCTTTTATTCAGTTCAGTAACAACATAATTACAAGCAATCTAAATATATCAGCTAGCTTAGTACTGTAATGCCATTAACATCCAAATACAGCTACATATTTGTCAGCCAAGCCCAGTCTCTCTGCATTGACTGGGCAGAACAACAAAAGGTTGTTCTGTTTACACTTACTTCTTAACTGGGCAATGGGTGAGAATGCAGTTTGCAAGTTTTCTGAACTTCAGATAAAATTTGTATTTTACAATTAGAACATCATCTCAAAAATCATTGAAGATTCATGGAAGTGGGGGGGGGGTCAGGCTGCAGCCCCCAAGGCATTGTGTGCATTGCTTAATGCACATCAAGCAACATTAGCAATATGTTCAGATTTGTCAAAGGCAAAGGAAGGAGAACCTTGGCCAACCCACCTAGTTCGATGCTCCTGTTGAACTCTATGAGGCTCAAGAGCTGGTCCATGTGGCGCATCAGCTGCGGATACAGGCAATTCATCCTGCTAAAGATACAAGGGTCGAGAGGGAAGCAAAGGCACTCTGGGCTTCAAAAACCAGTTAAGGGAGTGAAGAACAGGCAACGCCCAAGTATGTGTAGGCCCCAGCCCCGTAGGGGCCCAACACCTTTAGTGTATGCGAAACACTAATAAAGAAAAAGCTTCTCCTGAGCATGTACAGAGAGACTCTTTGCTATGTCACTTCCACCCAACCCCTGCACTTTTAGAGCAGCTTCCAGAAATGAGGCCTGATATGCCTTGAAGAGGAGGCCTAGGAACCACTTTACACTTTCTTTTTCTAAGAAAACATCCTCAGCAAATCTATATATAATACAGAAAAGGCGCGGGGTGGGGTGTGTGCAGGAGAACGTCTTATATCCCACTTACATGTTACTAGGGCATAGAGACTCCAGTCAGGCGAATATGGAAACACACAGACTGCTCGCGGAACAAATTAAGAGCATCAGTGAATCAGCACCTGAGGTTACAAGCCATATTACTGCAGCCACCCACACAAAGCATCCTCCGCCATCGAAGAACCGCTGGGTGAGCCGCGGCGTGTTTTAAGCAACCCGCCTACTTAGAAAGCGCCACCCATCCCCGGGATTAAAGCCGGGAGCCAATTCGGCCTCTTTTTAAGGAGGGACGGCAACAAATCCCCTCCGCTCTCAGTCGAGGGAAAGCCTTTCTTTTCTGCTCAGCTACCAGCGGCCCCTCCAAAGTTGTTGCGCCTTCTCAGCCCCCTCTGGCTGCGGGTGGCTAGGCCTCGTCCTTAGCAAAGATGTGGGTACACTGGCTCTTTAACAGGTGAGGAGGTTTCCCTCACCCGCCGCCCAGACCTGAGCGGCAAAGCATCCCAAGCCCATCGCTCCAAAGGCAGTCGTGGCGTAGGAGAGTTTCTCTAGGTGGAGATTTCTGCGCCACTTTAAGAATAGCGAGCGCGTCTCCAGGGGGCTGAAAGAGCACGTGCGGGCCCCATCTCCTCCGCTACCTCCCCCGGCTTGGAACAGTTGCGCCACGAAGCTTCCGTGACCTTCATGAAGTCGGGGGAGGCTCCATTCCGGAGCAGGTGAGCGCCACCTTTTCGCCTATACATTTAGGCCCAAGATGCTCGCATTACCGAGGGCGTTCCTCCTCGCGAGGGGCCGCTGTCCATCCATCTGCACTTTCGGCATCTGCTCCCTGCAGGCAATACCCGTCCGCCCCCAACCACGTGCACATTCCCCGGCCACTCAAGACATCGCGCCGTGCTTCTGAGGAAGGGGCCTGCAGCCCGTGAAACTTTGGCTTTACTTCTTTTAAGGTGGTGCTAGGCTCCTTGATTTCATTTTCCCATCTCCAGCGTACCTGGGCATTTTGTTCAGGGGTGTGATTGGGTCAGGGGTCCTGGAATCACTACCCACAGCGATTCTGCAGGGGAGCTTGCCACTTTCTGGGAATTCTGGTTTGTTGGACTCGTGTGTCTTCCTTCGACGTTCAGAGGCACAGCACCTTCAGCACATCCTTCCCTGTCCTTCCTTTAGCATTCCTATCCAGCGATAACTGGGTCCCTCTGGTACTCTCTCCATTCCACTAGGCTTGGATCATGCCCACTATAGCTACGCTTGCCTTTAAACCCCAGCACTCCAGTCTGCCCATCTTGGCTCTTGAGTATTCTAGCAAGGCAAGTCGCTGCCTCTTAACCTAACCTGACATGGTTGTGGGGATTAAATAAGGATGGGAAGAAGTAGGTACGTCATATATTGAGCTCCTTGGAGAAAAAGGTAGGAGATGATGGTGGTGATGATGATGATGATGATGATGACGATGATATAAACATGGTTTCTCTCTCCCAAAGGTCTCAGGCACCTGCACTTTCATTACCTAGTTCTATTCCACCCCTATTTGGGCAATATCAAACAGTTTCACTCCCATCACTAAGGATGATTTATTCTGGACCGGATGCCCCTCAGCGCCTGCCAGCTTTCCTCCAGCCATCTTTTCAACTGCAGAGCTATCCTAATAAGGGTAGGCCAAGTCCAAAGGAGGAAAGTGCTGTGAGTGGCAAACACTGGGCTGGGGGAGCAGGGTGCTTCATCCAGACTAGCAGTGTTCAGCTAGCAATGCCACACTCTTGAAAGCAGAAAGTGAGGGGCCTGGCAGCCATCTGGGTCTGAGAACATTGTCATGGGTGCAGCTGCCCGCCCCCCTAACATGAAGACAGCCCACCCCCAACATGAATCCTGGCTATGCCCACGAACATTGTGTACAGGGTTTAAAGCCAGATCCCACCTACAATAATAGGGGCCATTCCAGGATTATGTGAAATACTTAACTATTACATTTTGATATGGCTGGAATTCGTTTGAAAATTAAGTGGGATTAAGTTTAGAAAACAAATAAGAAATATATTGTGGCACATGGGTGGAAAAACTTTTTCAGACCAAAGACTGCTGAGTGCGTGCACAAACACACCAGGAACGATAGCTCCATCAAAAAAAGAAGATTGCATGTTGTAGGGTAGAAGCAAGGATTTTAATAGCCACCACCAAGCTGTGACAATTTCATTCTTAAACACCTGAGTATTGGGAACCAGGGAAGAGAAAAGTCAATGCAATCAGTCAGCCAGTTCTGAGGGACACTGGCTAACAGTAACTACTCCTACCCCACCCCCCACTCCTCAGATCCACCGAAAGAATCAATCAGGCACAGAATGTGGTGCAAAGCTTTGCAAGGATTCACAGGAGAAGATTGCAGAGCAATCTGATACCAGTAAATGGTATCAGAGGTGATTTGGGTACAGGGAGATCCACCAGATGATCAGCCAAGGCACAAACAAGGTTGATGTTAAGGGCTTAGTCTTCACAGTCTATCCAGACGAAGTTCAGGAGTGGTGATCAAGGTTTGCTTAAAGCATGGGCAACCCAGTGTTTTGGTCTGAGGGCTACATTCAGAGTTGGCCAACCCTTTGTGGGCCAGGTTCTAGCAGCCATCAGTGCCAAAATGGCCACCAAATACAGACTCACCCCACATGTATACAAACTCAGTACACAGAACACACTCTCACTCGCATACACACAGAAGAGAAACAAGACATCCGGGGCTTGGTGGAGAGCTTTGAACCTCTCCTCTTCAGCCCAGCATTGCAACGGGGAGGAAGGTAGGGCAGATGGACCACTGCAAATAGTCTTGGAGGGCTTGATCCAGTCCGTGGGCTTGTGACCCCCCCCACTGCCTTAAAGCTTTGTCCGTCTGTCAAGAAGCTCCAGGTCAATGGGTCTGTCAGGAACAAGCACAACCCGAGAGAGGGGCTTCACCTCTGTACACCGTGGACCTGGTCTGATTAAGAATATCCGGATAAGCTGGAAAGAGAAAAGCTTGACTTATTTTGGGGCAAAGCTTCATTCCCACCCACCAAACACAAGTAATCAAATATGCCTACAGCTGTGAAGACCTCTTGGGCCACAGCATTGCCCTGTTTCTTGTTTGTTTATTATACTGTATTCATTTTCTGCCCTTCTTCCCAAAGGACACCCCCTCTGCCCCCACAGAAGTAACTCACCCTGGCAAGAGCCAAATGCATCTCGAGCTCAGCAATGCGGCGCCCCAGACAGGCACGCACCCCATAGCCAAAGGGGATGGAGCTGAAGGGGTGGGGAAGCAAGTCCCTTTGATCTCGCAGCCAGCGACGTGGCAGGAAGTGCTCCGGCTCCGGGAAGCTGGACTCATCATGCGAGAGAGCGTAATGGGCCAAAACAAAGAGGGTCTGGAGGGGCCAGTGGGAAGCACAGAGAGTTAGCAAATGACAAAGACTTTGCTCTCCAACAGTCGATTCCCCATAGCAACATGAAGGCTGGTGGCAAAGCAATATTCTTGCCATGCAGTTTACCATTTCCCATCAGGGCAGCTTAACCAATGCTAGCCCATTCTGACATACGTACATACAGCCTTCACCTAATTCCTTGCATTCTCCCACTGTTGTTTTTTCCCTTCATGAACTGCCTATATGTCAAAATTCAGTGACAGCCCCATCCCTTTTATTCCACATCCACTTCTGGCCACCAACAAATGCCTTGAGTTGCAACATCAGGAATACATTACTACTCACATTCTTTGGAAACTTGTATCCTCCAACAACAACATCGTCTTCTGCGATGATTCGGGCATTGGCGGGGACCACAGGGTAAAGCCTATAAGGACATTAGTGGAGGGAGGGCTGTCACTGTGCATCAGAACAAAGGAAGGCTCTTCAGAAGCTACAGAAGCATAAATGGGAAATGGGTGGAACCACTCTGGGCAAGATGAAGCCCGGGAGCCACAAAGTCCAGGCCTGTGATCTTGCTCCTTGGAACAATGAGAAAGGCCCCTTACCTAAGAGTCTCCTTGATCACTGCCTTAAGCAGCGGCATCCTGGCAAGGTCCTTGGCCTCAGGGATCTGATCTTCGGGTACCACACTGATCAACTCCTGGTATAAGGCTTCCTGGACCTCCATGTCTCTGGCCAGGTGATACATGGCCCATGAAAGGGTATTTGATGTCTGAAAGGGCAAAGCAAAGCGGTGAAGATGCTACATCCAGGCAGCAAAGGAAGGAGAAAATCTTGGAATGAACTTGTATATGTGACCATCCCAAAGAATCAGACAGTGACTAGCCTGTGGCAGTCAAATCTCTTCCAAAAGCTTATCATGAAGGAACACAGCAGTTTGCTATATTTTTACATTTCCCATAATTTTTTTAAAAAAATGTGTATTGAGGGATGCAGGGCAAGGAGACATCGTGGTCCTCCACCCCCCACCCAAGAGCCACCTAACACCAACTGCTCTGTGGGTTGGCTCCTGATGGTTTGTTTTATTTATGTAGAGTGATATTGCTTGTAAGCTGCATTTTTGGTCATTACATTTTGGGGTGGGCACCCAAGTAAGGAAGGCTAAGAAGTCAATGTCCTACCGTGTCTACGCCAGCCAGGAGTAGCTCAGCTATGCTGCCATATATCTCTTCATGGCTAATCCGCCCACTGGACAGTAGGTAAGTTAGGTAGCCTGAGACAACCTCACCCTTCTCCAGAGACTTCTCAACCTCCAGCATCTTCTGATCAATCAGATTTTTCCCTGGAGTAATTAAATAGCATCTGTTACCATAAGAACACAGGCCTGGCCTGATCATTCCTGCATCCTCCACACAGGCTGGGTATCTACCACTCACCTTTGGCCTACTGTTACCATGGGGACACAATCCTGGGACTGTTCCTGACAGCATTTACCATGTGGGCCGGATATCTACCACTCACCTTTGTCTTCTTGGCCTACTGCCATAGGCACTTGAGGAAGCTTAGATTACGAATCTTCCCACTCTCAAGAGAGAAAGTGAGGGATGATTGACCGGTAATTCCAGAGTTGTCCCCACTCTTGACATACCAAAGGCAAAGATTGTGTCCCAGCCCTGCAGATAGCGGTTCCAGAAAGGCATCACATCCCGGGTCCACTTGGGCAGGATAGTAGCAAAGATGGAGTTCTTCAGCATGTACCCAATTGCATGGATAAAGTTCTGTGTTTCAGCAGGGATCTGCTTTTCCAAACAGCCAATGCGGGTCTCAAATAGGATGTAGGAGATGCCTGGAAGCAGAAAGCACAGGTGGGAAGACTTGAGGAAACGGCCCTGATATCCCATCACAGAACTATAATCACATTAGAAAGAATATCTCCAAAGGGTTTGCTTGTACTTGGAACAATATATTAATTGTGGACTGTCAGACTGAAAGTATTGGAATGAGCTTGGCTGCTGGGAGAGGAGGGTATATGATGGCTGCCACATTTAGCTGGGCAATTATTATTTTTTGCCTAAATCTCCAGGGATGGCAGTGTCTATCCAGCCACAAGTTGTGTACTTTTAAAAGACTGGACTTTTCAGGATAAGCTGTTACACATTAACACCAAAAACATGGATCCCCATTGTGGCAGACACAAAAACTTCTAACTATCCCTTCCTTTGCCATTTTTCATCTGACTATACTCCCCACAGAGTTGGTCTGCTTTCTGGAGTGGGGAACTTGTGGCTCTCCAGATGTTGCTGAACTACAACTCCCATCATTCCTGATCGTTGGCCATGCTGGCTGGGGCTGATAGGAGTTGGAGTCCAACACCTTCTGAAGGGCCATAGATTTCCCCAGTGCTAGATCAAACAAGGTATACACTTCCTGATTATTATTTTTTAAAGAAAAACATTTTGAATTGTTCAGTATTTTAGGAAAAAGTTGTTCTCTCCTGATTACCCCCTCTTACTCTTAAATGCAGAGGGGGAAAGTGTTGCTTTAAAAGAGAGAGAGAATGTTTCTATGAAAAAATAACATCTGGGGTTATTAAACAGAAAATGGAAAACCTTCTTAAGCCGAATCCTGTAATCAGTTGCTGGTGCTTAGCCCCACTCAAGTCAACTAGTCAATGAATAACAACAACAACAACAACAATAATAATTTTATTATTTATACCCTATCTGGCTGGTTTCCCCAGCCACTCTGGGCAGCTTACAGCACATAAACAATTGTAAAACATTAGACATTAAAAATTTCTCACTATACGGTTGCCTTCCAATGTCTTCTAAAAGTCAGATCGTTGTTTATTTCTTTGACATCTGATGGGAGGGCATTCCACAGGGCAGGCGCCACTACCTAGAAGGCCCTCTGCCTGCTTCCCTGTAACCTCACTTCTTGCAGTGAGGGAACTGCTGGAAGGCCCTCGAAGCTGGACCTCAGTGTCCAGGCTGAACGATGGGGTGAAGATGCTCCTTCGGGTATACTGAAGGGAGGCCTTTTAGGGCTTTAAAAGTCAGCACCAACACTTTGAATTGTGCCCGGAAACGTACTGGGAGCCAATGTAGGTCTTTCAGGACTGGTGTTATATGGTCTTGGCGGCCACTCCCAGTCACCAGTCTAGCTGCCACAATGAAATGAAGCAATGCATGTAATGTCAGGTTCAGTGGGGCCCATAATCAAAAGATTTCCTTCACATGCATGGGGTCACACCTAGACCTACCTGACACCTGAACAGCTCCTCTTCCACCTACCCATCAGCTGTACGATGAGAATAACAGAATAATCACTGAAAGGAAATAGTTTACAGCATCATAACTGTCCACACACCTTCCAAGGCAAAGCGGTACAATACACTGGCCATATCTTGCACCACCATCCCTGAGGGGCTCTTTTTTCTCTCATTCTCCAGAAACACCATCAGGTCTGACACCACCTCATTGATAGCACCCGCATACAAAACAGCGTCTGTAGGTTTAAGCATCCTCTTGTTCAGCACCTGCCGCAGGCGGTGCCACCGCTCTCCATCCCTGAGGAGAGAGACAGTTGGATCCATGTAAGAAAGAAGAAGAAGAAGAAGAGTTTGGATTTGATATCCTGCTTTATCACTACCCTAAGGAGTCTCAAAGCGGCTAACAATCTCCCACAACCCACAACAAATATCCCTTGGAATATTTCTCAGTTTGCCAGTATTGGCTCATGGTTTTGCTCTGGAATCACCCCTCATTGACAGGAAACTTGTGACCCTCCAAATGTTGTGGGGCTCCCATCAGCTCCAGTCAGTATAGTCAATGGCTAGGGATAATGGGAGTTGCAGTCCAACCCTTTCTGAAGGGCTACAGGTTCCCCATCCTGCCACAGGGCATGTTTAGGCAGCCCTGACTGCAGGGAATAGGAGGGTTTTGGAAACCCTTTCATCACTTAAGAAATCCTTTAGCCTACAATGGGTAGCCTGTTCGTTTGGCTGACAGAGAGAGGCAGAGAACAGCAGACAGCTGCAAAGTCTTTTAAAAAACCCAACTTCAAACAATTTTATATACCGTATGGGTTCTGTAAGTTTGCAATGAAAGTCAACTGTGGAAGGTCTTGATTGGTTGGTACCCATTAAGCCACTAATACTTTCCTTTTCCAATCTCAGAAGTAGTTTTGCAACATAAGACAAATGTTTGTTTGGCTTTATTTATTAAAATATGAAAGGGGTAGAAGCAAAGAACCCCATGCAAGTGCAACCTACAAGATGCTGCGGTGTGGAGAGTTCCTGTTCAGGGTTGCAGCAAGCCAGCCATGCCTTTTTCTAGGATAATCCTTTCCATTCCCCCTCCTACTCCAGTCTTCTTTCCCCAACAGTCAGTTGGCATCCCATGTCCACTCTGCGTGCTCATTCTCACTGAGCTCTTTTGGGCTGCTCCCCTAAAGAATCTCCATTATACTTTGGCAAACCTTGTGATTTCCCCTAAGTCTGCTGGCACCTCCTCCTCCTATTTGTGTGGTACCATCTTGGCTGCAAAGGGGTTGGCATTTGGAGAATTGACTTTGCTATTAATACGGATGCTTCCAAAGGAAGGCATTTTCTTGCAACATCATATCTGATTTTCCTTTGTGCACAACTGACGCATGAGTCTTCACACATTCCCTGCTTCTCATTCATGATATTCATTGCTATGCCACACCTTGCCATCCACACCAGTGCGAGGAGCTGGAGATAAGGTATCTGGAATGTGCTTTTCTGTTCCATTCCAGATGTAAGTGTGCCCTGAAAGCACTGTGCCTTTCCCATAATTGCCGGAACAAATTATACAAAGTATCCAAGCATGCAAATTCATTGAATCAAATTGCAGAATTTAGCTGCTTTTTTCCACTCTTTAAAAAAATTAAAAGTCTACATTATACACAGCCTTGGAAATATCAAACCTTCATAGAAAAATAAAATGCATGCTATGCAAAGACTATGCCTCCCCTTGCTTCAGTAAATACTGCCCTTGATATGCCCACACAGTAGCGACAGGATATGGGATGGAACGCTTCACACACTCACTCAGTGAAGGGGCCATAGGCCAAGTGCCGTATGTCCCGGTGCTCCTTCCAGAGGGCCATGTCACTTCGGATGGGATACTTCCCCTCCTGACGCAACAGCTGCTCGAGGACTTCAGGACTGCCAATATTAATGTTAACATAAGGGCCAAACCAAGATTGCCAAATGGGGCCATACTTCTTCCTGGAAATGACCTGGAAGAGACACACACAGTCAGTGGGATTAGCCCTGACACCAGCCCATTCTGAATAATCATAAATGTTTGCATGACTGCCCTTATTGCTGAGGGCAATAATTAAGTCCACATGCTGGTTAGGAAAATGCCATATACACCTAGAAGCATCACACCACTTCATTCTCAGCAAGGACATGCTGCCATTTTCATTTGTTTTGCTTAGTTTAGAGCTTGCATTCCTCAGTTCAGCTCTGGGGTCCCTTTGGAGTCTTCCCCAAGTTCCTTCCTCCTGCAGTGCCCAGCTGTGATAATAGCTGTGATTTTGGATACTATGATTATATATCAGATAGATTACAGTAAAAGATGCAGGAATAAAATTTAGAATTGGAACCCCATGGAGGGAAGGAAGGAGGTCTCAAGGTTTGAAATAACCTTTTTCTAAATGTGTGAAAATGTTATGGTTATTTATTTATTTATTTATTTATTTATACGTAAAAAAATTAAGTGTTTCAATCCCTTCTTTATTTGGCATTTCTGCAAGTTGCCAGCTCTGCAGCCTTCTAACTACCCTGTTTTCTAGCTTGCTTTATATCCAATATTTTCACTCCCGCTCCCAACCTTTTAGTCAGGACAAGAGGAGATATTTGGGGCTGGATTCAACTAAATATCTGCGCTAGTGGGATCCAGCATTTACATCCCACCTTTTTCTCCAAGGAGCTCAGGGGAGTCTACATGGTTCTCCACATTTAATCCCCATAACAACCTTGTGAGGTAGGTTAGGCTGAGAGGCAGTGACTGGCTTAAGGTGAGCTTCATGGCTGAGTGGGGATTTGAACCCTTGTCTCCCAGGTCCTAGTCTGACAATCTAACCACAGGTACCACACTGGCTCACTGTGAGAGCATGGAGCTCTATTTATTTTTGGAAGTAGCTGTAAACTGGGCCCTGGGCAAAGGTTGGTTAGGAAATACAGCACCACCACTCTGGCTTTGATGCTTTGCTTCTGCCATTTCAAAACTACAGTAAATACCAGGTGATGGTGTTGAACTCCTTACACAATAGTTGCTTTCAACCAGTGTAATCAATAAATCCTTACTGACTCTTTGATCTTGTTCTCCTCAGGTTATTATAGGGCATTCTTCCTAGATAAGAGATGGCCCGTTTTAGAGTGGGCTAAAACTAATACAGTGGTACCTCGGTTTAAGAGCAGCCCTGTTTACGAACTATTTGGTTTACGAACTCCGCAAAACCAGAAGTAGTGTCCCAGTTTGCAAATTTTACCTCGGTCTAAGAACGGAATCTGACCAGTGGAAGGGCACCGGCGGTGGGAGGCCTCATTAGGGAAAACACACCTCAGTTTAAGAATGGTTTCGGTTTAAGAACGGATTTCCGGAACGGATTAAGTTCATAAACCGAGGTACCACTGTACCTGCTCCTGATTACACTATTTTTTGGGGGTGGCCCCTTCTCTAACAATCAGTGTGATTTGGGACAGCATGCTATAGTGGCCGGAGTGACAAACGACTGGCAAGACCTGGGTTCGAATCTCTTCTTGTCCATAAACGTGGCTGTGTGAACTTAGGCCAGTCACTAAGGAAGCAATCCTAACCAGGCTCTGAAGAATGATGGGCTGGACACTCACTGCAGCAGCAGTAACAGCAGCAGAAAAGAAGGGGGAGCAGGCAAATAGGGTCCAGATCAGTTCCTCCACTAGCCAGCACTGGCTGTGAGCACAGCTTTATATTCAGCCGACACCAAGCTGACACAGCTTCCCCCCTCCCCCCTTCAAGGTCCTTTAGCATCTCACCCATTTGGAGGTTTGTGCTGGCAGAAAGACACAAGCATTTCCCCACCTGGCTGCCTCCATTCAGTCCCATCTCCCAAAAGGTTGGCATAAATGGAGTTTGTACTGAATCTTAAATCTCAGTCTACTTTACAGCATTGTTTTCAGGATATAACAGCAATTATGTTTGCTGCTCTGAGCTACTTGGAGGAACAGGCATGATATACTAATTACAGACTTTCCCATTGCAAGATGTTTACCTTAAAGCAGAGAACCTAATAGGAACCTCTAAGGATAGAGTCTGCTACTTTTCCCACAGTCTTATGTTCGGTTTCTTGGGGATGTGAGGGGGTGATGAGTCCTGGAGACTGGCTTTCACATAGATAGATAAACTCTGAGGAGAACGTAATAGTTTCTCTCTCTCTCTCTCTCTCTCTCTCTCTCTCTCTCTCCTTAATTGAGGCTGCAGTCCTATGCATACAGGAATAAGGCCCACTGAACCCAGGGGAACTTCCTTCCAAAGCAAAGTCCATGCACAGAATTGCTTCAGTAGTCAACTCTTGGTTACAGGACCTCACACCAAACACACCTCAATGGTTAGAAATAACCACCATTTGAGTTCTTTGGCCCTAGTTTTCACCTCAGAACAATTCACAAGCAGTGACACATAAGAAGCTATGTTCTCACTGTACCAATTTCTCATGTTAGGGAACTGGCAACTTTCCCAAGAAGAAACAGTTCGTAAAAACAAGAAAAAAAGAAGAAAGCCTTTGTTCCTTGCATCACAGCAGTTCTAGTGTTAGCTGAGTTCACAGAGCCTTCAGGAAAACCAAACGTTTGCAAAACTTGTAAACATGCCTATAGGCCGCTTACTAATGGCCACAAGTTAGTTTTTTCTTGATTCTTTTATAAACCTTGAAAACAGCCACTGAGAACTGACTTTTGCTATCCAGTTTTGTCATATCCGCCAGCTAATTTGCTCCCTATCCCCTTGTGATCTCTTGGCACCTTTCGGTATTGTATTTGTACAGGGTTGCTACCTGCCCTAGGACTTTGTGGTGAGGAAATCTAATAAATCTGCTGCTGCTGCTGCTGCTGGGTTATGAAACTCTTACTCCACCCTCCCTACTACTATAGTTTGTATGGAATCAAGCCCATTAAACTGCTGAGCTAAAGTAGTCATCCTGGCTGTGGCTGGGATCAACATCTGGAGGACCACAGGTTAAGTATCTGAAAGTGAGGGAGACTATTTCCCCTTCTTTAAACTTTCTGTCTTGGTATACTTTGGAGTGAGCTACTGTTTTGCTGAACCCTTGAACCCCAAATGTCACTGGAATGTGGCCAATATTAATTCCCAAGAGTGGGTTCAATCACAGCCCTTGAGTAGCCAACACTTTTTCCCCTGCAGTGGAAGCCATGCCTTTAGGTCCTCCTTCATTATCTGAAGCCATACAGTAGATCAAACGCCTTCCATGCCTAGCTATCTGATCACCTTTCCAGTTCTTGGGTTATTGGTGTTAATTCCTCTAACATCCTTTCAGAACAGGGATTCAGAAGTTGTTGGGACTCCCGCTCCCATCAGCCCCAGTCAGCGTGGCCAATGGCCAGGGATGGTGGAAGTTGTAGTTCAACAACATCTGGGGCCATAGGTTCTCCATTCATTTTAAAGCATAGGCACCAGAATGAGACAACAGCTCAGTTATAGATCACAGTGCCTGTGACCTTATGAAGCAGCATGCAGATCCTGACCCCACCCACAGCTATTTTGTACATGCCTCCAAGGATCACTTTGGTTTTACTTGCTAGTACGGGCTCATAGTCCATTCAGTCCTCTGAACCTTAAAAGTCTTCCTTGTCTTGCAGTCAGCTGTTGTTATCTGAAGCATCAATGGGGGTTATGACGCATTACTTGTGTTAGCAGCGAAGGATCAGACATACAGGTTCAAAAAGGCTGGGAGGCAGGACCATAATGCAGGCACAACTTTTTATCTCAGAGAAGCCCATCAGATTATTGGCAGATGGGGAAAGACACTTAGGCTGCAGTCCTAGCTCCTCTCACTTGGGAGTAAGGCCCATTTCACTCACTGGGGCTTCTGAGTAATAATAATAATAATAATAATAATAATTATTATTATTATTATTTATTATTACCGTCAAAGACCAGTTCACTTCTGAGTAGACCTATCAGAGTGCGCTTTCAGGCTACATGTTGCACTGCCAGCAATGCTTTAAAAAGCAATTAAAAACTCTGTAGCAAATGCTCTTACAGAGTCTCCTCTTCAGCTGTACACTACTTCACTAACTTCCAGATGTGGTATATCAGCTTTCTTGTTCTTGGAGGGCCCAGGCTTCTGTCCCAAAGTGGCTGTGAGTCCCCTAACCATCCTAAATTCCCAGGGCAGGGACACTGTTAGGGTGCATCTCTGGACCCCCTAAGCACCAGGTGTTTTATGACGAGCACAGGATCACCTGCCAATCTCCTCCTTGAAAACAACACATAGATAGCTTCCCTTATAGGGCAACTGGGCAACAGTGCTGGCAGGACGTCAGCCTTAAGTCTCAACTTCCCAGAGGAATAGATTCATATAAATTCTACCTGGCAACGTCCCTGGCTCCGGATTGGCTCAGCTGGGCGACGCCAGGTGGACTGGCGACGCCAGGTGAGATCACCAGGTAAGATCCCTTGGGATATGTCCCCTCTTGCCCGTCCCCACTGCCCTAGATGCCCACCGTCGACCATCTCCCACCTGCAGGCGGTGCGCGTGGAGCAAATAGCCCCTCACGAAGAGCCAATAGATGGATCCCAGGATCCCCGGCCCGGGCAACTCTTCCGGCCGCTTCAGCCGCTCCTCTTGCCGGGAGACCGAAGCTGCCTCCGCGGCGCTGGATGCGCTTCTGCAAGCTAGATCGGGGCACGGAGACCCTGGCTGAGACCCCAGGCAGCGCCGCAGCAGCCTTCCGGAGAAGCCTCCCAACTTCGCCATGGCTCCGGCGGACTGAAAGTCAGGCGGGGGAGGAGAGAGAGAGGGAGAGGGAGGGGCCAGCTGGGCGGGACTGACCTAAAGAAGGCGAAGAGGAGGAGGAGCAGGAGCCGGGAGCTGCTTGCGTATTTCAGGAAAAGCTTATTTTGCGGGAAAGGTAGCTGCATACCCTCTTTTCAAAATTTAAAAGGCAACTAACCTTCGTACCCAACTGAGCCCTTCTGCGCTGGAGACGATAAGCGATTGTGCTTTGCAGCAGATGGTTACGGAACAAAGCAGAAGCGAAGTAACCACTGCACATCCTGAGCGGTGCCCTGGATTTGGTGTCGAGTTGCTTGCTTGGGAGCAGTGCTTATCGCGAGGGGGGGGGGAGCGCCGCCGCCTCCAGGCGTCCTTTTTATTGCACGCCGCCAATGATTTTTTGCTTGCACAAAACTGGAGTGAACGTTATTATTGAATTTATTTATATCCCGTCTTTTTTCCTGACAAGGACTCAAGGCGGCTTACAGCTAAAAACTTGGGGCGGAGCAATGATTTAAAAACAAACATAAATAGAATATGCTGTGTTCGGTCTTTATTGAGCGTTTCTGCCAGAAACTTTCTGAATCGTTTGAAGAGAAGAGCATTCATCCTGACTGGTTTGTGCAGTGCTGATATGTCTTCACGTTAATCAAGTTTATCCCACACTTTTTAGTACACTTGCCTGTCACTGCCCTAATTGCAAAAAGTTGTGGGTTTTTAAAAGTGGATTTATTGTGCCAGAGCACTTTAGGCACAAGCCTAAAATTTTGGTTAGCAGGCAATGGAGTGGTGGCACTTCCCTGACCTCCTGTCACCAGCATTGCTGCAGCTTATTGGGAGGGAAAGGAATGAAGGGTTTGTGGTGCAAACACACTGGTGGGAGCACCGAATTAGCTCTGCTGGTGTGTTTGCACCATGCCAACTTCACCACTGCCTCACCTCTCCCAGTAAGCTGCATGATAATGATAATGTTCCAGTAATTAATGAATATGTCTGTGCTTGTTTCAGAAATTACTATTGGCTACGTTCCATTATTTCCAGGATCTCAGTTGCAGTTGAACCAAGGGTAGTATTCTTTGAGAAATTTCTTCCCGACAATGAAAGCAGATTTTGTGGGATCCTTGAAGTAGGTACAGCTGCAGATATGTTAGCTCCAGTCCACCAGAGCCAGCTCCTGTTCTGAAGTATTCCCAGCACTCCTGCTACTCTGCAGACTTAATAATTAGCCACGGGAATTATTAAGTTCCCTTATCAGATATTTTGGCTCAAGGACATCCTTAGAGGGCCAACCTTTGTTCTGGGGTGTCCCTTGAACTTGAGCAACTTGCCCAGCCTATAATAATCAAAGTTTCCACCTTTGTTCCAGGAGGGTGCCTGTAATTTAAACATATGCACAACAGGCAGAAATACAACAGGTGGAGTATCTCCATCATCACATCTCTCACTGCAGATTGTCATCCTCCCACCTCCACTGCCAATCATGCGTCTGTTAAATATGTTAACAAATGTGACTGTTGGGATCCCTTGTAAGTGAACCTGTTCCCCACTTATCAACACAACTCCTAGAGAGGAGGGAAATCTTTTGCTAGAGATGTACCAGGTACTTGCCCAGAAATAATGTGCCTGAATGATGTGTGTATGTAACCCAAGAACATAGATCTAAACCAAACTAAAGCAACACTTTCTTTTATTGCAAGAGAAATGGGTGTGCAAAATTATTGGGGTGCGTGGCAGCATTTGTTGTTAACATTCTTAGCTTAGAGCTCTAAGCTAAGAAGCAAAAGGTCCCTTCTTCTACAAGAAATAAAAGGTGTCAGAAAACACCTCTTCAAGGAGTGGAATATGGTGGTATCTGGGAAGGAGCTCTGCCTCAAGGTTTGCACCCAGGCAACAAAAATTACTTTCACAACTGCAGTCCAAATCCAAAGATGAGTCCATGACAGTGCAGTTACCTAGTTTGAACTCAGATCGCCATCTTTTCTATCTAAACTTATATCTTAAGTACACTTCATTTTCAAGCAAAATTGTGTGAGAGGAGGGTTATTTGGATGATTTTGGGCTAGGAGAATACATTCGCTTTGAGAAAATGACTTGTCTGCTATCTTAAACAATAAGGTTTTCTGCCAAGCATAAGGGGAATTTGCCAAGGAGGTAAAATCACACTTCTGACAGGTATGTAACACACCCTGGGGAGCTGCCAAATTTGTGAATTTCAGGGTTTCTGCAATAGAAGTCTATGTCCATGTCACACTGACTGAAAGACACACAGTGATTTGGACAGGGGAGAGGATGAAGTTCAGGCTGCCTTTTTTTGGTTGGCAAATCGCAGTGCCAAGGCCTTGTCACTCCTTAGAAAAAGCACAGTGGCTCTGTCAGGACAAAGACTAGGATAACTCTAGCTACTGAAGGCACAGCAGCCTTCTCAGAAAAAGGTGAACACCCTAATGTAACCCTTAACCTAAGGAGATGAATGCCTCTAATGAGGAATTAGAGGGACTGTATGTAAAAGGAGATAGGGCCCCTGCATCTTTAATAAACACGGGACAGAAATGGAAATTTCAGGAGGTGGAGAAGGGGGCTTGACAAGTTGCAGATACAACTATAATAAAAGGTGCAGAAGTTCTCTCTTCTTCTGCATCTGCTCACTTCATAAGGTAGGGGCAGCTACAGTAGGACTGAACCCAGAGAGTCCAACAGTAGGTGGAGTCAGAGTCAGTAACAGGCAGAGCCAATTAATGTTAGCTTTGTCCCCAATTTCCTCTCTGCTGAATTCTGCAAGAGCAACACCAAGGCTAAGGAGGTGGAAGTTGATAGTCCATGCCACTCCTTGACCCATTTGTAAGAATGTAGGTGGGTGGGGGCTGGCAAAGGGCAGGCTGAGGTTGGTAAGACAGTGCTCTGTTCAGCTTAATAGAGCAGCCTCTACTGGGTACCTAGACCTGTGGCCCTCCAGCTGTTGCTGGACTGTAGCTATCATCATCCCTGATCACTGGCCATACTGGGAGTCCAAAAATATCTGGTGAGCTGCAGGTTAGCTACCCTTGCCAAAAAGGACTCTAAACACTCTCATCCCACTTCTCCAAGTAGGTGCAGGGGTAAAGCCAGTGCTTACCCAAGTTTTATGTTCTCTTTGAAAGGAGGCCTATTGTAAGACTTGCTTTTATTTGCAAACATGCAGGCTGAGCATAGAATCAAGGAGTTGGGGTGTACGTGCAATTTCTTTATTCTTCTGATTTCATCATAGCTTATTTGTATACCATGGAATTTCCCATGTATTTCCCATGGAAAGCAGCATTCTGCTCACATGATCAGAAAAGCTTACGAAATAAAACGTATTATTTCATGGCAGTTCACTACAAGTTACAAGTTGTAAGAAGACTCATGTACAAATAACAGACTGATCAACATAGCTCATATGCATATACACTAAGATTAAACTATCTCCTAATAATCCATAATAGGACACAACAAAAGAAGCAGAAGAACATCATTCAAGCAGCAGTACAAAAAAACATACGTTGAGTCCAGCAACCACCTCTGAACAAGGCCCCACCCTGATGATCTCTAGCAGAAACAACCTTTGTAGCTGGTTAGCTGGTGCTCTCCCAGGCCTGATGTAAATGAGCCAAGCAGAGAAGCAGGGACCACACCTTGCATTACTTCCTCTAAGTTTATTTCATGTTTGTTTGTTTATTTCACTTTACTGAATTTACTGATGAAGTTGAGCCTGAAACAAGTCCAGGCACTGCAGACCTCTTTATGTGTGGGAGACAGTTAATAAAGGTTGCTAAAGATGTGGAAGTCTGTCAATCAGTGGGAAAGTCTGCCAAGTTTCTTTCCTTCATTCAAAGGTGCTACACCTCCAACAACTGCACAACAGGCAAAGCACAGTGTTGCCTGTTTGTACATCTCCATTCTGAGTTCAGCCATACCTACTGTTTTGTGCTTTTGTCTTTTATGCTGGTCCTCTATATAACATTCCATGTACAGTATTTTATGCATCACAGCCCTTTGCTTAGCGATTGGCTGGTGCCCCTTGTTGTCAAACATGGTGATGGCTCTATTGGCAGGAGTGGCATCATCACGGCAGATTAATTGCTGTAGATACATGCCTGTCTTCAAACTTGGCATGGCAGTTAAATCAATTCCTTTAGTTCTTTATCCAGAAAGGTCTCATTTTCTAAATTACAATGTTCATGTCACTTGCACAGAGAGAAAGCAACACATTGACTGCCAATTCAGAGTCAACCACTTTTAAGCATGCACCTTTAGGGTAAATGCCTTCGAGGGACTATTCTGTGAATGCAGATTATGCAGGTACCAAGATCTCATTTTTCCATTTTGAGCTGGGGAGGAATTTCCATGGGAGAGGCAGCTCACTTCATATTGTATTTCAATTTTAGGGCAGAAAGCCTAATGTTTCAACTGAAGTGGTGCATCCACAAGAGGGCAGCAACAATGCATCATTTATACAAAAATCGTGATGTTAGCGCTCCTGCTTCAGACAATGCAATACAGTACTAGTGTAGTTACGGCAGAGAATGTAAACTCTTAGTACTGGTCCTATAATTTTTTGCATGAGAAATGAAAAAATTAAGAAGACATCCACACCTTCCCTTTTGAATGGAACTGATTTATCCAGTTTAGAAACTAAATGGAGGTTGGAGGCAGGAAAACAAATCTGTCACCTGGGAAAACCTGCTTAACATTGCTTGCTTTGTGGTAGACCTGTCCTTGCAACCTATATTTCAAGGGCTTTGGTGGGAAAGTGTTTGTGTTTATTCTTCTACTATTCTTCTCTTTGTTTGTTTATTTTTACCTGACTTGGCTTTCAAAGCCAATTATAGCCACTAAGATAAAATAGACACTGATAATTGAAAACAAGACCAAACACTATATAGTGCCTCAATGTTCAAAATGTTATTGGTATGAGCTTTCGTGTGCATGCACACTTCTTCAGATACACTGATTTTTTTTCTTGGTGAGGTTGATGGACTTCCATTTCATGCGGCTCAATGTGGTGCCTTCCATAGTTCTAGTTACAGGCAGGTAGTTGTGTTGGTCTGCCATAGTCAAAACAAAATTAAAAAATTCCTTCCAGTAGCACCTTAGAGACCAACTTAGTTTGTTATTGGTATGAGCTTTCGTGTGCATGCACACTTCTTCAGATACAATTTTTAAATTTTGTTTCGACTACAGCAGACCAACACGGCTACCTACCTGTTCAAAATGTGTAATTCTCTGTATCCCTCTAGTGGTTGCTGCTGGGAGAAACAGAAAGTACAGTTTGCTTGCCATGCTCTCAGTCAATGCCACTCAAGTTGAGAAGGGAGGAAGGAGGGAAGGAGGCAGAATGGAAAGAGGTGAGTGGAGGCAGGCAGGCAGACAGATGGACTGATAGAGGAGAAGGTGAGGCAGAAAAGAACAGACCCAACCCCAATGGCCACAGAGGAAGTAACGGACAGAGCGCAAGAGGCAACAAAAAGCAAGCTTTTTGAATTTCTGGTCCATGTTCTCTCCTGCTTCAGAGGCAACAATACAGCTCCTTGCCAAAGGCAAAGGTGCAAGGGAGCCGAGGTATGCCTCTGTATAGTGATATATAAATATTTTTTATAAATAAATAAGAGAACCCTGGTTTCCAGAGACCCACCTTCATCCCAAACATGTATTTCAGGATCCACTTTTCCTGCTGCTGCATTCAAGAAGCTGTCCAGCGGTGGACCCTAATCCACCAGCTGAAGGGCCCCAGAGTAGGGCTAGCAACAATTTCTCTTTCTTAATTATCAGAGGCCAGAATCTGTAGTAGTGGAAGCAATATGCCTCTGAATACCAGCTGCCTCTGAGAACCACAAGTGGGAAGTGATCCAGCAGAGTTCTTATGTTATGAACAGCCACCAGAGGGAGGTGGAGAACCACACATTTTATACTGTTGCACACAACACACCCACACCCACCTCTCACTGCTTAATTGTCAACTCCTGGTTTCCTTTCAGGTTCTCTTTGTGAAACAGAGTGCTGCCTTTCAGAGAGCAAGAGAGCGCAAATGAACTAACACCCCAGGACTATGGCAGCCTGCAGCTGCTATTCATTGCACTTGTGGCTGTTCAGCAGCACATACTGATGATTTCCTGCCATAAATATCTCAGATGACTGTCCTCAAGCTTCCCTCTATCTCCATGTTGCTTGGGTGGGCATGATGACAAACCGGTGCTTTGAAATCCATCATCAGCTATGGTTTGGTGATTGCTGCTGTGTGGGTTGCTGCTGCTTGTTTTTGTCTCATTCCTCGTTGATGCTGAGGTTCAAAAGAAGGAAAGGGTTAAAACCTTGCAGAGCACACCCCCAGTTTGCAAAACATACAGGCTGAGGTCAATATCAGTGAGAGTGCTGCCTGGTCCTTCTCATCAGGAAGATCCTGGCAATGACAAGGCCCAGTCCCCAAAGAGTTGCGTGTCTCCCTTTCAAGTGGGCTGGGCTGATTAGGGCTTGAAGTGCCTACAAGACAGTATCAAAGAGAAGCATTTTCCAAGAAGCCTCGGGACAGTGCGCCTAATAATCACAGACCATGTGGGCCTGGCCCTTGACCCCATGCTCTGCAGCCAAATCCCAGTCGAGATCTGTCCTGTCCGGTGGAGAGTTGCAAAGGGGGGCCTCCCCAGCTGCAAGAAAGCACACACACCGTGCATCCTACAGACTTTCTAGCTCATTCTTTTAAAAACCCTCTTGGGTGGGGGTGGGGAGTGAATTTGCAGAGCCAAGGAGGCAGCAGCGTCCCTGCCCCTGTTGCATATGGCTGCTTGCCTTCAGCCCTAAGCAAACCTGATTTTTATCTCCGTCTCCAGTCGGAGTTGGCCGCCTTCCCTTGCTAGATGCCTCCTACGCAGGCGAGGCTCATAACTGTAAAACACAATCAGGGACAAGGAAGCTGGGGCGGTTGGTTTGCAAAGCTTTGCTGATGCCTGAAGGAATTGCAGGGCTCCCACAAAGCATCCCACTGAGGCTGAGGGAGAAGGTGGCTGGGGCTACCCTCTGTCGACCTGTTCTGAAGGGTGGAGAGAGAGAGAGGGAGCAACAGGGACTCAGCTGCATCTCCTGACCTGTTGCTGTGCTCTGCCCATTGGACCACACTGCTGCCACTTGACTCTGTAGGCTTTGCCAACGTTTCAAGTTGTTTCAGGAAGGAAGACCATAGGAGAATACCTGGAGATCCTTAGAACCTCAAAACATTCCCATGTGAAATGCAGAAATGTACCGTATTTTTCACCCTATAGGACGCACTTTCCCCCCTCCAAAAATGAAGGGGAAATGTGTGTGCGTCCTATGGGGTGAATGCAGGCTTTTGCTGAAGCCTGGAGAGCGAGAGGGGTCGGTGGGCACCGACCCCTCTCGCTCTCCAGGCTTCGCAGACCTCTCCGCAAGCAGCGGGAGTGCTCCTGCTGCTTGCGGAGAGTTGCCAGCATGCCGAAGCCTGCGCGCGCTGAGATCAGCGCATCCAGGCTTCGCGGACCTCTCAGCAAGCAGCGGGAGCCAGCGCTGGGCTCCCACGGCTTGCAGAGAGCTGCCTGTTTGGGGGCTGGGGTCGGGGGAAGCTCGGGCCTCCCCCGCCCCAGCCCCGTGCCTGGGGGGGAAAATAATTTTTTCCCCTTTATTTCCCCCCAAAAAACTAGGTGCGCCTTATGGGACGGTGCATCCTATAGGGCAAAAAATACGGTATTCTCATGAGCCTAACCTATGTCTGGAAATGTATGCAAGCAAAACTTGGGGAAAACATGTCCAGCTCAAAGACTGGTGCGATTTGTGTGTAGTTTTGTGAGACTATTCCCCAAGCCTGTTGTGCACACTATTTTCATGATATGCCTACAGAAATGCTCATCCACGGTTAATCTAGCAGTGTGGGCCTTTCTGATTATTTAAGAAATTAACCCTGTTATCTGAGTAATGCACTCCTCAGATATAGATCTTCCCTATGCCAGAGTTTTCTCAAACATTGTGAGATCATGCTTCCTTTGGAACTTATTAGATTTTCTGTAACCACCACCACTGGTGCCCTGCTTTCACTGAGTATACTTGGTTGCTTCCTCCATTGCCTTAACTTATATTTTCCCCCATCTCTGCTGGTTCCTACACTCTACCTCTCTTTTCCTGCTTCATTCGCTTAATCAACTCCTGCACACACTCTCACACACACAACAGTTGCCACATTCCATCTCGCCTGAGGCTGGCAAGTGGGCTGCCCAGATTTAAGGACTCAGAAACCTCATGCCACCCTTTCAACAATCCAAGTTGGGTCTGTGCCCTATGCTTTGGTAGGACTTAAGCTGTGATTGGTTGCTCTCTCCTTACTGTAAGGATAGGTAACCTTTTCTACCTCCCTCTCTCTTACCATCTCCTTTTCTCTGGCTGCATGCACACTATACATTGAAAACACATTAGTCTTCCCAAAGAATCGTGAGAACTATAGTCTGTGAAAGGTGGTAGGAAGTATAGCTCTGTCAGGGGTAAGTAACAGCTCCCAGAATTCTTGGGGGGAGGCCATGTGCTTTAAATGTCTGGTGTGTACACAGCCTCTCCTTCGCTCTCGGTCTGCCACTTTATTTCCTTCACTTTGGCACCTCTTTTTTCTCCCCACCCACCCACCATTTGGGTTGCTGGAGAAGGAAAAGATCACTTTTGCCAGGTCTGACTTGATCCATGCAGGCAGCTTTTGAGATCTGGCTGAGGGGCAGATGAAGCCCCTGAGCACATCTGTGGTTCCCAGCAAATGGCATTCAGAGGCATACTGCCTCCAACAGTGGGTAGTAACCATTTTGGAATCCGTAAAGGAATTTAAATCCTATCAGTGAACTGGTTAGAACCCAGATTAAACATGTAAGTTTTCAGTTGGTTGAGAGATTCCTCTAACCCACAAGCCCCCCATCAAGCATGAGGAGCTGCGGTTGTCGTAAGGAAGGTGTGTATGCTAGGGTTGCCATACGTCTGGCACTCTGTCCTGGATCTTAGACAAGTCAATCAAAAAATCATGTAAAAAAGGAGCTCTAAGAAAAGCTCAACAACTTCCGGAATGTCTTGGCTTTTCCTTTTTGAAATGTGGCAACCCTAGCCTATGCAACAGGCCTCTTGTCTGATGCAAGAGCCCCTCAAGTACACACAGCCAGGAGCCTACAGTCATCTGTGGACAGGCTTTGGCTCAGCAGCCAGCCAGCCCCCCTCCCTTGCTGGCAGTTCATCTGCCTGTCTGGGCCAGCAGGACATGAAAGGGCCTCCTGCTTCGATAAGCTCCCAGCTGCAGAGGCCCGGAGGTGGCTGCGTCCAGAGACTGCGCAGCCCACAGCGCTGCAGTCAGCACACCAGCAACCACTGAAAAGGGAGATTGTGGGGAGCCTGACAGTCCTGAAAGGTTGCGCCATTTCACCCTGGACTGTGCCTCCACCTGAGTCTGGGTCAGACTGCCCCTTGAAGCAGAGCAGGGAGCTGGTTTGAATAGATGCCTCCAGTGTGGAAATGCTGTGGGCCCGCAGGACAGGTGGCTATTTTAAGCAGGTTCAGAGTGGCCCATCGATGCTCAATGACCCTGCCCTTTAAAACAGGTTAGGAATTGAGACCAAGGGGAGCAACTCCTTCCCCCATGCCAGTTTGGACTTAGTTTCTCTGTAATCTTGCAAAGAGGGACCTTCTCTCAGCCCAAGGGCCACATACCCTTCTGGGTGGTCTTCCAGGAGCCACGTTAGTGGACAGAGCAACAAATACGAAAGTTACCTTTACACAGTAGAGTACTAGTTTCTATGCACACTCACACCGCCTCCCTCTCCCCCATCTAGACAAGCCAGATGCATCATGAGAGTTCAAGGCCACATTCCAGCCAGGTAACAACACTCAAGAAGGGTGCAAAGCAGTGCTGGTAATGGGTGTGGCTTGGAGAAAGGGGTGTGGCCTGGGGGGTTCCAAGGGCCAGACATGGATGCCTGGGGGAGGCACATTTGGCCCCTGTTACTAAGATTCCCCTTCCTTGCAGTAATCAAGTAACATGTGATAACTGTTTTTGACAGTTCTTAATGAATAGCAGTATATAAATATTTTATTTTTTAATTAAAAAAATAACAATAATCATAGGAAAATAACATATGCTGAACTCCAGAATCTCAGCAGTGACAGATCTATGCAGGGCAATGTGAATGATGATCCAGCAGAATATACCGTATTTACTCAAGTCTAATGCGCCATCAAATCATAACACGCACCTCACATTTTCAGAACCTTGAAACCAAAGAAAGTATTTCTTGGCGAATGTAAATGTGCCATTGAATCTAATGTGCACCTTAATTTTTGTAATTTGGCCAAAAAACGTGGACATTAGTTTTGAGAAAATATGGTATTATCTTGCCTTGCAGTGCAAATATTCCACCATTGCAAATATTCCACCATCACAGAAATGCCCCATTTTACTCATCTAGATATTACGTGACAGCCCTTTACAACATGTCACAGTATCTGTGTGTCATTCAGCTTTTACCAGCTGCTAAAACTGTGACACTATCATAGTGGCTAAGAGTCATGAATCAGGAGGCCTCTTGAATAAAATCTTGTCTCTGCCGGGAACTCATTTAGTAGCCACAGGCAAACGGCTCTCTCTTAAGCCTCAGCCTTGCTTAATCTGCAAAATGGGGATAATAATGCTGCCCAATTTTACAGGTTTCCTTTAAGGATTATAATAAGATTATGTATGCGGAGTGCTTTGAACACTCCAAAATGCACTGTACTCTTAGTATTATTGGTATTATTAATGCCTGCTGGCTCATTCTGATCTTAGTCCCATGGGGCACAAAGACGCAAGAAGAAATTGCTCCTTCGCCACAGGAATGGTGCTTTAAGTAACGATGAGAGTACAAGTCCATTATTAGGGAGAAAAAGATAAATGGAGGAATTTGTGCCAGTTATAACACTGTGTAGGCTACACTTTCATTCATGCTAAGACTTGAGCGTGAATCTATTCTGAGCATCAGGGCCAACCCAATATCTTTTGATGCACAAGGGGGGGGGATCCAAATGGTGCTCCCAGTTGTAATTAAGACACAAAACAAGTGAACTGGTTATTTGTTGCCCTTTTATGATGGCAAAATTCTGCTATCTGAAGCAGTTATTTTGCCCTCCTTTCATGAGATCAACTGACAGCTTGCAGTGACTTACTAGCTCCTGTCACTCAAGGTGGGTGGCAATTGGGTATGGAATGGAAGTGTAATTGCTCCTTCAACCTCAATGCTGTAGTTAGGAAAATACAAAGCTGCCTTATACAGTACTAAGTCTGACCATTGTCCCATCTAGTGCAGTATAGCCTACGCCAGCCTTCTTCAGCCTTGGGTCTCCATCTGATCATCTCCAGATCCCTGATCACCGACTAAGCTGGTTGGGGATGATGGGAGCTGCAGTCCAACAACATCTGGAGATCCAAAGGTTGAATAACCCTGTCCTTCATTCCATCTTATCTTCCAACCAGAGTGCAAAGATGTTGGTCGTCTTGTGCCTTTCAAAATCAAGGCAGAGAATTATGGTTGTGACCATACTCAGCACATATACAAGGCTCCTTGCCTTTCTTGATGTATTCTGATTTGGTGATGGGGAATCTGTGCTGAGCTACAGCTCCCATCATCTCTGCTCGCTGGGGCCAATGGAACTTTGAGCCCAGCAACATCTGGAAGAATAGGCCCACAGCAGCAGAGGATCTGTGCAAAAAATTGCCTCACCTGAAAACCTTCCAGGGCTCTACTGGCATCACCCTGCAGAAGGGCTTTGGAGGAGGAGGTATATGTGTGTGCTACTGTTTTGCGACCTTGCTTTCCCAGAAAAAGCAAAAATGGAGAACCCATGGCTCTGTAGATGTTCCTGAACTCCAGTTCTCATCAGCTCAAGCTAGCATGACCAATGTTTATGTATGATGGGATTTGTAATCCAACAACAACTGGAGGGTCAAAAAGACCTCTTGGAAGAGAAAAACTGAAGAAATTCTCTTACAGCAGGGACAAGGAACCTGTGGGTTCACAGATAGTGCTGGACTAGAACTCCATGCATTCCTGCCCGCTGAAAATGCTGGTTGGGACTGATGGGAGCTGCAGTCCTACAAAATCTGGAGGGCCACAGACTCCTCGTTGTTTTTCTTACTGCCTTTCCCCATCCAATAACATTCAGCCAACGCTGGCCATTGTGGACAGGGTGCAAATAGGAATTACAACACTTGAGGGATTCACCGATTCTGCCAATATGGTGAGTCTAGTATTGATGGAGTTAAAAAAGAGACCTGGGCTGAAGTGTGAACACAGCCTCTTACTGCCAATTGACTTTTAATTAATCCCTAGCTATTCGGTTGCAGGGAAAAGGCAGAATGGCGAGCCAGCGCTGCACACACATGCCCTAAAAACTCGGGAGTTAGGCAGGGCGATGGGAGTCCAGGCCTCGAACCAGCCAATCCCTCGCCCTGCTGGACGTGTGCGGCTGGAGTGGGCAACTCCTGGCAAACCCCGCCGACCCCGGCGGGCCCACCGGCGGCCTCCGCGCGGAGCTTCCTCCCCGCGCCGCCACCTTCTCTGCCGGGCCTTTTGTTATTCCAATCAGATCATCCCCTCCGCCCGCCGCGAGGTCGCGACCCCGTGCTGATGACATCACAGCGTGCTGCTATGGAGACGGCCGGGGATGTCACAAACATGCCTCGATGACCTCACGGCGGGACGCCGGGCCCACCGGCCTTCCATCAGCGCCGGCCTGGGCGATGGGAAAGTATGCGGCCGCGGAGCGGGCGGCTGTTTGACTTGGAGACAGGCGAGCGTTCCCCGCAGCGGGGCCGGCCCTTCCCGCCCCTCCCTGGGTCGGCGGAGCGGCTGGGGAGGAGGGCGGTCCTCTGTCAACAGCGGAGCCTCGGCGAAGAAGCCAAGAGCTTCTCGGCCTCCAGGCGGGGGCCGAGGCGCAGCCGCGAAGACCGGCGCCTCGCGGGGAGAGAGGCGGCGCTGCAACGAGGGAGCGCGCCGGAGGGGCGGCAGGTGGCACAGCCCCCCGGACTACGCCGCCACCGCCGCCCCTCAGGCTGCTCTTGCAAGCTGGCAGGCTGGCTGCTAGGGGTCGCTGTGCTCCAGCAAGCGGAGCCAGGCGAAGGTTCCAGGCAGGGAGGCCTTCCTCGGCTGTCTATTATTTAAGAAAGAAATTGGGGCGAGGGGGTTATCCCCAGTCTAGGCATGAGGAACAACGGGATCGACTTTTTTAAAAAAAGTTGCCCACGTTGATCCGGTGGATTGCACTGAAAAGCAACCGGGATTAGGCAGCTCAAATTGACAGAATAGGCGCAGCTTGCAAACTTAACATATAGAATAAGAGAACATACATTTAGAGAAGATTGGAAAACGTTTATTGAATATATGGGAAATAACTGTACAGCTGAAAACGCTGGCAGCATTAAGATAAATTCAACAGTGTAAATTAAGTTTTGATGGATGTAATAATGGACTACTGAATGGTATAGTTTTTGTAAAATATGCAGGGATTTATGATATGCAAAATGAACCGTGGAAAGAGAAGAAGGGAGTCATTGTTATCTCAAGGTTGCAACAATGAGTACTTTAAATTGTAAAACAAAAAAATTAATAAAAATTATATATATAAAAAGAAAAGCAATCAGGATTCAAATGACTCATCAGGAGTTGTAATCGGATGTGAAACATGGGAGTAGAGTACAGTCCTTGTTGTTGCTCATCATCCCTGCTTAATTTCTAAAAGAAGTTGTCAGAGGTCAAGGTTGTCTGGAAACAGCAACTGGAGAGCAGTCTAAAGGGTTAAAATTGTAATAAGCTATTCTGGAGGGAGTGGATATGCTCAGTTCATAAAAGTGTGAGAGAGGAGACGTGTAAATATTTCAAAGTTGCTTTGGTCAGGACAAGGGAGAGTTCGCTTCTCTCAAAAAGGAATTGTCTACATATTATGAGCACCTGTTAGCAAAGATGGATTTAGAAGGCCTCTTCTTTAGATACTCTTAACACTTTTAGTAAATGTACATATGTGAGGGATCATGTAGAATCAAAACGATGCTTGTTGCCTAACTTTAGGGAGAAAGGACAGGAGAAAGAAAGGTGATTGAACTTTAGTGCAACTTTAATCCTATGTTGTGACTTAGGCAAGCACCTGCACCAAAAACACTTCACATACTGGAACATTTGTCTCTGATGTCGTAATGCCATCTCCATCACAAAGAAGGGAGAGTGGACAGGTACAGAAGGTTCTATGGCAGCAGGGAGGGATATGTTTGATTGGCATCTGATGTAGAGCATTGGGGCGGGGAGTTAAAGTTGGAGTACATCACCATAATTACACCATCACATGAATGCCTGGATCGCCATTGTAGTGATAACTCAGCTGCTTTTCTGATGGGCACAGTATTGGAGAAAAATTATGTCCCACTTCAAGAAATAAATAGAGTCAAAGACCCTGGAACAGATTTCCTTTCATCATATTTGAGCTTGCAGTTACGCAATTAAATTGACTGGCAGCAGAGATTCATCCAGGGGTCAGCAAACATTTTCAGCAGGGGGTCAGTCCACTGTCCCTCAGATCTTGTGGGGAGCTGGACTATACTTTTTTGGGGGGAATGAATGAATTCCTATGCCCCACAAATAACCCAGAGATGCATTTTAAATAAAAGCACACATTCTGCTCATGTAAAAACATGCTGATTCCCGGACCGTCCGTGGGCCGGATTTAGAAGGCGATTGGCCCGCATCCAACCCCCGGGTCTTAAGTTGCCTACCCACATGGTAGACCAAAAAACCCATACAGAATTTGCCCCCATAAAAGATGCTGGCTTTGAGCTTAAAGGTAAAGGTAAAGGGACCCCTGACCATTAGGTCCAGTCACGGACGACTCTGGGGTTGCGGTGCTCATCTCGTTTTATTGGCCGAGGGATTCAGCGTACAGCTTCCAGGTCATGTGGCCAGCATGACTAAGCCGCTTCTGGCGAACCAGAGCAGCGCATGGAAACGCCGTTTACCTTCCCGCCGGAGCGGTACCTATTTATCTTCTTGCACTTTGATGTGCTTTCGAACTGCTAGGTTGGCAGGAGCAGGGACCAAGCAACTGGAGCTCACCCGGGGATTCAAACCGCCGACCTTCTGATCGGCAAGCCCTAGGCTCTGTGGTTTAACCCACAGCTTTAAAAGTGGATTAGATAAATCCATGGAGAATCCCTCTATCAGTGGCCATTACTCGTGATAACTTAATAGAAACTCCACATTCAGAGACAGTATATCACTGAATAGCAGTTGTGAGGAACAAGCAATGGGGAATGTGCTGCCTTCCCTGAAATGCCATTGTGGGAAAGAGGATGCTGGACTTGATGGACACAATGTGCTGCATTGAGCCTCCTTTTTTTGTCCCTTTAAAGCAGAGATGGGGAACTTGTGGCTCTCCAGTCCAGATGTTGGATTCAATCTCCTATCAGCCCCAGCTAGCATTGCCAGTGGTCAAAGATGATGGAAGTAGCAGGTCAATAAAATCAGGAGGACCAAAGATTATTCATAGCTTCTTTACAGGCAACCATTCCTGATTCCCACCAATATCAAGGGGATTTTGCTGTCATCCATTTCCTTCACTGAGTAAGCCAGGATTTTCCCCCCAAGGCTGTTTCAGAAATAATAATAAAAAAAACTTTATTCTGATGGCAGAGTTGAAATACCTGCAGGGCAGTGGTTTGTTTCTAGCAGGAAGTGCTGTGCTGAAGCCTGCCTGGAACCCCTGCTTCCTAATCTCAGGAGTGTGTGTCTTTGTAGAGAGAATGATATTCTGCCGATATTCTGTTGACACTCATGAATTAATTGTGACTTATTATGTTACAAACAATCGGGTTGAGAAACCCAGGTTTCTGTATCAAAGTAAGTCTGGCTTGTACTGTTTTTGGATTCAGCTCCCATCACCCTCAGGCCAATGGTTAGGGATGATGGGAATGAAGTCCAGCAATACCTGGATGATCACAGGTTCCTCATGCTAGCACATGCAGAAGAAAATGTATTTTGGGAGGCAGTCTACCTTTTTGCACTTTTGTGTCCGTCTTATTACTTGGTGTCCGAAACAGAGGCAACCCAAGACCTTTTACTGCCTCAGGTGCTGTAGCAAACACCCCTGTCCATGTCAAGGTGCATAAAGTACCCCAGGTCAGCCAAGTTGTTTTGGTACGTCAGAAAATCCCAGAAGCATTTTTCTGAGGAATTAAAAATTCAGTAATGACAATACATAAAACAACAAAGAAATCCGTGGTTCTTTCATGACACTCAAAAAAAGCTGGCTAGCCGGGCTGAGGCAACCACCTCTGTTTGTCTAATGGTGGAGCTCCCCCTCCCAATGTAATCAGAAGCCCCCCCCCATCTTTTTCATTGCAATGTATGGTTATTTGAGCTCATGATGCTACCAGGAAAGTCATACGTGATCCCACTTTCAATAATATTTGCACCTTCAAAAGGTTTGGAGTGGCCACACCACCATTTCGCATCAGTGTGTATCCACTAACCTTCTGAAATTTCCCAACTTTTTATACCACAAATGTCGGGGATTGTTCTGCTTCTCTTGCACTACACAGCTTCTCCAGACAGCATTAATGAGGCAGCATTGGGGAAGCATCGTGGAACAGGAATAAATCCACCAACTATGGCACATTGGTACCGCTCGCAATAAAACACCAATCTGGCCGGGGTCCATAGCCTGTTAAAATGTCTGAGCGGCGCTGCACCGCCTAGGCCACGCCTTCCGCCCTACAAGCCCCGCCCCACACCCTGGGAGGTGATAAGTCGATCTGGAGTTGAAAGTTCTGGTATTCCAAAAGAGTTTGTTTTCCTGGGCTAAGCCTTGTTGAGTCCCCGGCTCACATCCAGCTCTTCTTGGATGGCCTTGGGCAAGTCACCAGCTCTCAGAGTTCTCTCTTATGTGCAAAAAATTGAACACGTGTGTGTTGAGGGGGGTTGAGGGGGACGAGAATCCTAGAATTGTAGAGATGGAAGGGATCCCAAGGGACATCTAGTCCAACCCCCTACAATGCAAGAATCTTTTGCCCAACTTGGAGCTCAACCCATGGCCCTGAGATTAAGAGATTGATCGGGTTGCCAATTTAAATAAAACATCGTGGGGGGGGGGGAAGTAAGCCCCGCCCCGAACCGTGGATCATATACGCACACTATTTTAATGGCCCATCAACTTGTGGTGGGGCAGCCCCCTCAAATATTTTATTGGGGGAGGGCGAAGACTCCTCGACTCCTAGGAGTTGGCTCCTATGCTACTGATTGAACTATCCAGCTATGCCTCCGACCACATCATCATGCAATAATCGCGCTCGAATCCTTCCAACCCAACAATAAAAACAATGATAACGGATGGCATTTCTGACCGCGGGTGGTGGCTCTCGAGGCGATGCTGGTGGGATCCGGACACTCCGCACCGAGGGGTGGGGGTGTCTGTGGGTGTCTGTAGCGCTCTCGCACTGTGTGCGTGTGTGTATGTGTCCCGGGCTGCAAGGCAAAGGGCTCTTGCACGGGCCCGCCAGCCGGCCTGTCTGCCTTCGCCCCCGCCCCGCGGTCCTCCCACCCCAACGCAGCCGCGATGATGAATGGAGATTTGCCGTCGGACGCACCTGCTGCTGCGTCAAACAGAGTTTCGCTTTCTTCCCGCTTTGAACTCCCCGGGACAAGGGGCATCAAAGGGATTTTTGGGCGGTTAGGAAATCAGATAAAGGGGCTTCACCTGCCCCGCTGGCCCCTTGGCTAAAACGGGAGGGGGGCGTGGCGCAGGCAGCAGCGCGGGAGGAGGGCGCGGGGAAGAGTTCTCGTCGGGGTTGGGCCTAGGCGGCTCGAAGCGCCTGCTCTCCTTCCTCGCCCTTTCTGAGGCCTGCCCTCATGGACAGCCCCAGCCTTCCCGCCCCCGTTGTACTAACACCAAGGAGTCCAGGCTCGCTCCGCCCTGTCCACAGGATCGTTTATCATTGGGGTTTCGTTTTGAGGGGTCCCCCGTCCCCCCCCCCCCTTTGTAGCAATGGGGCACCGATGCCCATGAGGGCGTCTGTGGCTAAAGAAAGGCGCGAAAAGGAAAGGGGAAGAAAGAAGAAGGGAAAGAATGACAGGCAAAGTGTGTCTTCTTGCCGCCTCCCAATTTGATCTGGTTTTTGTTTTAATGAAGCCAGGTTTGGGGACCTGGAGGAGGAATGCTGCTGAGGAAATAATATCCAGCGAGGAAGAAATTCTGAAAGTGTTTATTTATAGAAAGAGCTGGAGCTCTTTAAAAAGAAAAGGGAAAACAAAAGCAAAGCAATCATCCTTCAATCATAAAATTTTGTCACCAAGAAGGGTTTCATTTCATATGACTCATGCATAGTTTCCCTCTCCCTTGCTTTTTATGCCAAGGCGGGAAAACTTCAAAGGAGACAAATGTAGATGAGTTGATTGACAAATACCGGTACATTGCAAACTGGGGCTTGAGCCTGGGAGACAGGAGTTCAGTTTGCCAGCTCTTCCATCAAGGCAGATGAATGTCTGGAGGCTCCCTTTATGCCCCTCTGTAAAATGGGCACAGTGATGATCTGTGTTGCAGGCAGTGCTTGTGAACAGTGATCTCCAATCATCTTCAGATCTTGCTGCAAAGTCCGGCAGTCTGAGTTCTGCATGTTTACTCAGAGAGGTAAGTGCCACTGTTCAGTGAGATTTGTTCACATGTAAGAGTATAGGACTACAGCCTCACAATGCAATCCTATGCATTTACTCAGAAGTAAGTCCCTCAGTGTGCACACTCTGAGATAAGTATGCAGAGGATTTCAGTCTACTCTTCACAGTTGTGTGGCTGCATACATTTAAAGCTCACAACTTCCCCCACAGAATCCTGGAAACTCTAGTTTACCCCCTCACAGAACTACAATTCCCAGCACACTGTACAAAATACAATCCCCATGATTCTTTGGGGGAAGTTACATGCAGGAGTAAATTTCCTATTTAGTATCTTGCATCCAACAACAGGAATTTATCTACTTCTCTTTATGCTTTTTGTTTGTAAAGAACTTATGTTGTAGGCAGCACTGCCTCCCCAGGATACTGTACTCTTGTGTGCTGCAGAAGGTCTTTTGATATGTTTTTAATAATAAAAATGCTTTCAGAATCAGAGTACTCCAAATCCTAACACTGTTCTTGGGAAAGAAAAAGCATTTTTATTATTGTTCTAAGTGCTCAAAGCACACTGGAATTTGTTTTTGTGGATTTGGTTTTTGATGTGAATATTTTCATCTTACGATTGGGGTTGGCATGGGGATTGTTAGCTATTTTAACATGATTGTGATGTTGGTTTTGCTAGCTGTCTTGAGTTTCTTTTGAAAATTAAGTTTTTTAACAACAGGAATAAATAAAACACTTCATGCAACACAGTTCAACAATCTTTAGAGCAGTGGACAGGCTGGGCAGGTATTATCACCCACATAGTACAGATCAAAGGATAAAGCTGGCCCATGCCTACCAAGTGAGCAAGAGGCCTAGAAGAGCTATGGGGGCGGGAGGTAATTTGGCTCATAGCTGGTGCCCTTGACTGCTGTGGTACACTAGCGCACCTGCACTTCCTTATAACACAAAGCATAAGAGATTCTGGGACGATCTGCAGCAGGGGCACCAAGCTTTTTGGGCTAATGGATACATCTGGAATTTTGAAAAAGTGTCATGGGGGCCAGTCACAACATGGTTCCTCGAGGTTGTGGCATAACACAAATTGGCTGCCATGTGGTGTTTGTAGCAGAGGCCAAGCCAGTTTAAACAGGGACTGAGCAGAGAGAGCAAAAGTCTCTCATGCATGGATATTTACTGAGACCTTTCACAGGTGCAATAAGAGGCCATGACAGGCACATTGACGCACGTGGGCAACTTCTGATGTCCATGCACACCTGTGGTCATGGACTGGGTGGATGTAGAGGAATGGTGGAAGGAACCAGCTGGGGAACCACCTAAGAGAAAAGGCTAAGAGCCTGGGGATTGGTGGTTGCATGACAATGAGTGGTTAGAGTGAGAAGACTGGGAAGAAGAGGTGTCGGCAGCTGAAGGGGTAACAGGGCTTAGTGAACTGGGAGAGCCTGTGGCAGAGGGAAGTCCAGAATCAGAAGCAGAAGCTGAAGTGGGAGGAGGGAGACCAAGGGGCAGAGATGAGTCAGGCTGGTGAAGAGTCATGGGTATTGCTCCCTCCTGCTGCAACAAACTCCCCTCTCTCTCACACACACCCCCCGTCTCCCAAAACCAGAAGAAGGCTGAAACAGTTGGAACAGTGACCAGCTGCATGCAGGTGCAGTCTCCAATTGCTTGGGAAAAGCCCTAGAGAGGAGGGGACTTTCAGTCTCAGCAACTAATTCATGGGGCAAGACCTACCGGGTATGAGCTGCTGTGCTCATTAGGCCTGACACTCAGCCAAGTCTGTGAAGATCGTGTTTTTGCTAATAAAGAGTTAACTCCAACTTTGAATGGTGTGATTTACTGCCAATTCGCTCTGTGACACCTGTACAGTCTGGGCATTTCTTTCTGGTATCAGGCCTAGATATGGTCTAGCCTGTTAGAAATGTTAGACTGCCAGGCTGAGAGCAACATCTCCATGCGTTTAAAGATACAGAGGCCAGCCTGGCTGACCATGACAGATACTATACAGAGATGGTGAAGTGCAGCTTTGGCAGCCTGGGGAAGGAAGATAGAATAGGCCTGACAGGGCAAGGTTGTGTCAAACCTGGATCCCAGTATGCTGAATATGTCAAACTGATTGCAGGCTTTTGTGGGTTGCAAAACCTGTCAGTAGGGATTGTGCCACTTCTTTTAGGTTCTGTGCGGAGCAAACTCTGTTGTTAAACAATCCTGATATTACATAGAAGAAAATACTGCTTTCACGGGTGGAGATGTCAAGACTATCTCCAAAGCTCGTTTTAGCCCCTGAACAGTTCTTTGTCTCTCTCATGTGTATGTATTTATTAAAGGGTGGGTGGGTGTGTTGATGGTTATGTGATGGGCATTCTGCACATGCTCAGAGGCTAATGCTAGTACTTGAGTGAAATGCCTGGGTTGAATCCAGAGCTTAAGCTGAATGAGTGGAATATAAAGTAAAACAGTGTTGTTGTTGTTGTTGTTTATAGAATGCATATGACAAAGAAGAATAGAAACCGAGCCCTTGCTTCCAAAATGAGAGGAAAGGAAGCCTTTGGGGGCCTAACTAGAGAGAGCAGCTGGGCGCTTGCTCCCCCCCCCCCGCCACGGGCACTACAATGGCCTAGGGTTTTATTTTTAGCATTCAGACGAAAGCAACCCCAGAAGGAGCCCCGACGGGGTACAATCAGCCGCTTTGCTAGCAGAACCCCAGGAGGCAGCTTTAAAACCCTGACCGGAATCTGGGATCTCGGTGAGGGCACGGCGGCGAGCAGTTTGTGCCAGGCTAAGTAAATGGCCTTAGCAGGACTGGTGGGTAAGCGAACCCTGCCTTTTCTCAGGGTCGGCTCCTTTGGAGCGCTTCCCTTCCGCCTCCCCCTGCCTCCCCGGCCCGGTCCCTCTGTCCGGGCTGCCGGAGGGAGATGGCAATCGGTGCGCTCGGAATGCGCCGCTTGGCACTCACTCAGCCCCCTCCCCCTCCGCCCTCTCCCTCTCTCTGTCTTTCGCCGTCCCCTCCCCGCGCTCCGCTTTGCCTGTCAGGGGGAAGCAGCCTCGTCCGTCTGTCCCTCCCTCCCAGCCTGGCTCTCCTCCTCCGCCCGGGACGGGGCTGAGGAGCAGCCGCTCGCCGGAGCCCGCTCGCCCTGTGCGCTCTCGCTCCGGGTCTCGCTGCGCCTCCGAGGGCGCACGGTGCGCCGCGCTGGAGAAGGGACCGGCGCTGGAACTGCCGGCCGCCTTCCAGCTCCGCGTTGCTGCCTGCCCCCACCCAGGATGCTGCCCCCGTCCCGGACCCAGCTGGGGCTTTTCTTCATCCTGCTCTGCCCGGCCAACATCATCGGGCTGTGGTGGTGAGTAGCTGAGCCGCAGCGCCCCGAGGGCGAGTCCCGGGAAGGAAGGGGCTCTCCAAAGGGGAAGGAGAAGAACGAGGAGAAGATGGAACGTGGGCCAAGGGAGGGCTGTTTGCTCTGCGCGCTGCACTGGCGCAGGGAGAGAGCCCCAGAGGAGTGCCGTCGGGGCAGCAGTCAGCCCCACGAACCGTTTTCTAGACTGGAGAGGCTCGGAGGGCTGCGGGGGCAGTTCTGGGGAGCTGGGATGTCCGAAGAGGAGAGGTGTTTACGAATCCCGTGGGGAACGCGATCTTTGGCCAGAACTGGCTCAAACTTGGGCTGCTTGTAGAGAGGTCATGTTGGATGTGAGAATCCGCGACGGGGCAGGCATTATCCCAGCTCCATAGATGCACAGGGTCTTAAGGAGCAGAATCCACCACCACTCCTCAAGTTCCACAGGGTCCCATGGAATCAGTACTACTCTGGGATTCAGAAACTTTATAGTGTGAGGAGGACAAAGAGACCCCCTCAAGAACCCAACTGAATTGCAATTACGGTATATGCACGTATTCCCAAAGAACCCATAGAACCTCAGAGAGCGCCTCCCCTCCCAAAAGATTTCTCTGCCTTAGCTTGAGATCTTAGAACATTGACGGATCTCCACAGAGCTGTCTCGCTCCCACCCACCTCTTCACTTTTCCGAATCTCTCTCCCTTCGAGTCCCACCGAAAAGCCCTCCAACTTGAGGGCGCCCCTTCTTTCTGCACCCCGACCCTCCTCTGCTCTCCCCGCCCCGTCCAAGTCCCCAGGGATCTTCAGGTGAACGCGAGTCGCTCCTGTTGGGATGGGGCAGCAGACGCCCGGCGAGCGCTGAGTTGTCCTCGGGCTACATTCCTCTAGAAGGCAAGCAGGGAAGGAGCGCGGCGGGGTGGGTGGCTGGCTGGATGTCGAAGGCGAGGAGACCGACCCCTTGTCGAAAAGCCTCCGGATCCTTCTGGAGAGGCGGGCGGGGGGCACCTTGTCCTGCCCTCCCCCTCCAGTAAGTCAACTTTAATTAAAAAGGGAGCAAGGAAAACGCAAGGTGACTCGGAGAACGCCCACCCCCGGTTCTGCCCCCCTTGTTGTGTGGGGCCTTCATCAAAGTGTGCGGGGGAGGTAAGCCAGGGAGACAGAGGGAAGGGGGAGGCGAAGGGGGGTTCATTACACGAACGAGCCCGGAGCTGGGACCCAGCCTCGGAAAAGCCCAGGTATCTGTCGAAACATGACCTATTTAAATCTATTAAGAATTTCACCCAACCTGTCCTGATCCCTTTTTAAGTGCTTTCCAGGCTCGCTTCCTTCCATGCAATCCGGGACATAATTCATTAGCTAAGGTGATTCATCTCGACGTTGTCACACTTGCCTGACCTCCAAAATCAAGCCCTGAAAGCATAACCCTTTCCCTGCCTCCCTCTCACACCTCTTTTCCTGAGGGAACTTGTTTCCTTCCTTCACTGCCTGGTTGTCTCAGCCAGCTCCTTCCTGGAGCCTTCAGAAGTTGGAGGAGGTTTGACCCATGAGATATGGACCCTTAACAAGTTTTGAAGGCTTTTAGAGTAAAAAGGGTGGGATCTGCTTGGCATGCAGAAAGTCCCAGGTTCAGTCCCATGCATCACCAACCAACAATTGCTCCATCATAAGCATCTCCTCCAGAGGAACCCAGGGCCATTTATCTACCTGAAAGCCCAAGCCAGTTGTCACCTTTTACTGAGCTTTTACTGGTGTGAATGATAGGGGAACTGGGCCTCTTTAATCACAGGAGGGAAGGGTGCTTTTGCACTCAGGTCCTGCTTGCAGGTTTTCCACAGGCATCTGGTTGGCCACTGTGAGACCAGGATGCTGGACTGGACATGCCATTGGCCTGATCTAGCATAGCTCTTCTTGTGTACAGGGGCTACAACTACCATCTCCTGATCTCTCCAGGCATGTGTCTTTGCTGGTCCTGAAGAAATAGACTTGACTTGCAGGTGTGCTTGCCACACATAGGGTTGGTTCTCCTATATGGGGTAAGGGTGGTAGCTCTGTGCTGGAGCTTCTGCTTTGCCTGTAGACTGCCCCAGGTTCAATCTCAAACATCTCCAAGTAGGGGAGGGCATCTCCCATCTGAAATCTTGAGAGCTACTGTCAGTCCATGTAGACAACACTGAGCTAAACGGACCAACAGTATGATTTGGTATAAGGTAGCATCCTATGTTCCTGTTAATGTATGCATGTATCCAAAACTTAGAGGCTGGTCACTGAAAATGTGAAATGACTTCATTGAAAAGCACTGGGTTTGAGGTGATGCCAAGCCATATGAAAGTTCTGCTCATCAGCAGTTAATTTTGGACGACCTATTCACATGCGCAAATTACTTGATGTTGCAGCCATCGACAGATGACCAATGGTGGCACCTTTTTTGCTATGTGTGTGTGTGAGTTCTCACCAAATAAACAGGAGCTTCAGCAGCTGTGCACAGACTAATACTAATTGCATTCTACTGAAAAATATCTAGGCAAGTATGGTGAACCTAAAATGATCAAAAAGGTCCTTGCACGTACGTTCATATACATAAAATCAGACTTTTGTGCAGTCATAGTCAAAGAGAAGTCAAAGCAGAGGGACAACCTAACCCTCTCAATCAGAGAATTGTTCCTGGTCTTCAGACCTTGGCAGCCAGCATGAAAGCAGAAATACCAAGTGATCCTTCACCCATAGGACCTAGGGCCGAAGTCCTCATTCACTGATTTGATCCCCAGTTCTGCCAGTTCATGCCCCAGTTTTTCTCTTCCAGAGGTGCACCTTGCTTGAGTTTGCTGCAGCAAGAGAAAAGAGCTTGGTTTTAAAATTACAGCAATAGATGGCTTTTCTGCATAGAGAATCAACAGTTTGGTGTCTCCTTTAGGTGGGAGATGCACCTTTCCCTTAGCACTGGGGCTACTGAGCAAGGGTAGGGTTTATTTGCTTGCCCTTTGAATCCCTTGTTCCCCCATAGTGGGTGCTTCTGTTTGCTTCTGCCTTTCTTGATCCCAGGCTAAGTTTAGGAGCAAACTCCTTTATTTGGGGTGCTTGCCTTTGCATTCTCTCCTGGTCTTCAACTGGTGGGTCGGAACCCAAAATCAGATCATGGCCTGATCTAAGGTGGGTCACAACAGCCACAGTTCTACAAAAAAAAATAAGTAAATGAGTCCCTAAATGCAAGTTTGAGTTAAGGGTGGGTCCTAGGTCTGAAAAGATTAAAGATTATCCTTTAGAGCAGTAAAGGTAAAGGTAAAGGTACCCCTGCCCGTACGGGCCAGTCTTGACAGACTCTAGGGTTGTGCGCTCATCTCACTCTATAGGCCGGGAGCCAGCGCTGTCCGCAGACACTTCCGGGTCACGTGGCCAGCGTGACATCGCTGCTCTGGCGAGCCAGAGCTGCACACGGAAACGCCATTTACCTTCCCACTAGTAAGCGGTCCCTATTTATCTACTTGCACCCGGGAGTGCTTTCGAACTGCTAGGTTGACAGGCGCTGGGACCGAGCAACGGGAGCGCACCCCGCCGCGGGGATTCGAACCACCGACCTTTCGATCGGCAAGTCCTAGGCGCTGAGGCAGTGGAGCCCCACAACTCCAGTCACCACTGACCATTAGCTATGGTTGTTGGGGATGATGGGTTTTTTAGTCCAACAACTCCTAGAGACCAAATGTGGAAGACTATTGTTCTAGCGTCTAAGGGCTGCTTCTTCCTACAATGTTGATCTTGCAAGGAAGCCATTCACATCCACACAGTAGTTGCTCCAGACAGTGTGCCCACTCAACACCTCCTAGGGCTGGCTCAATATGTTTTGGCACCTGCATTAGAAAAGACAAATGGCACCATCCTTCCCCTTTAAATGACATGGGGAACAATCCACAGGAGACCTTATCCTGTTCAAGCCCATTGAAATGAATAGGAGCTGCACCAGAGTGCATCTTGTGCAGCTCTTAGTCATTTCAGTCGGGCCTACACAGGAGTCCTAGTGGATAGTGCCTCCTTATCAAGGCTAGTGTCAGGAGCTGGCATTGTTGGACACCTACTGAGCCAATACACTAAGAAAGGACTGACTTTCACAGGACTGGTACAATACATTATACTGCCTGAGATGGGTGGACAGACCATGCTGCCATCTCCTTCCATCACCTCCTCCTCCTCCAGCAGCAACCCTGGCAAGCTCAGTGCTGCTTTCCAAGGAATGGGCCTTTCTTCAGAGTGAGGCATCGTGGGAGAGCTTGCCCCAGATAGTGAAGGCATCGCTGCCACACTGCTGTGACAGTAGCAAGTATCATTTAAAGCCACTTGAAGAGTGCTTGCCACTGTCATGTCAAGGCAGCATTAGGACAGGTGCTCTCCAGAAGGAGCCCTGAGGGAGGACAAGAGTGGGAAGGGAGCAAGGGACTTTTGTACTGAGGGATGGGCACAAAGGGCCTCTTGCCAAGACCCTCTAAAATAACAACAACTGGAGCTGCTACTACTGCTTTGCATCATAGCTCAGGCAATTCCCAAGACATGCCACCAGACACCCCCAGCAGCATCCTAGGACAGCACGGGAAACAAGCAAGCAACATGGTAGAGGGCCCAGTCTTGTTGCCGTGTGCCTGCTGCTAGTACACACCAAAGAGCTTGCCCTGCCTCTTTGAGCTGTCTCTGCACAGTGGCCATCTCGTGAGAAGGCCTTTGTTGCACTTGGGGGAGGCCTGGACCATTGTTTTCTTGACTTAGGCAGGATCACAACACCAAAGGTTTGAGAACCCCTGCTGTGGAGATTTGTGAATTGATATTAAATTTAATACACACCAGGAGGATCACACTGGGAATTCTCTTTTGGCACCAGTAGCATCAGGAGGAGTTGCAGCAGGGAAGGAGCTGGGAGTATTGCATGAATACTCAATGCATGTCAAAACTAGGCACAATTGCTAACTCCCTGGAGCTACTCTTTCTCCCACTGAGTGACAAGCATGGCGTTCTGCTGCAGACCATTTCTAGACATTTTTGTTCCATCCTTGCCATGTCCCCCCCTTTCCCCTCTCATACCAAAATGTTTGCTATTTTAACACATACATTTACACTCCTAAGTGCTTTCTTTTGCTCATTTCCCCCCAGAACTCTGACAGTGATGGAGCTAGGCCTGGGGTTGTAGTTGTTGTTGTTGGTTGCAGGAACATTTTGGCAGCTGAGGACAGGGGAGAGTGGAATGGACAGCTACAAGCAAGGATGCAAAAGACCCAGAGCTGGAACTTGACCAGGATGCTCAGGATTAAAGCAGTTGGGATCTTGGATGGCAAAAGAGAGCTGGAGACTCATCTGGAAGGAGAAACTGTGACCGTCTTGTGTGTATTGGCAGAGATTGAGCTGGAAGCTTAAGGGGATAATGCAGAGGAGGGCAGAGGTTCAGCATGGGTTGGCTTCTTCTTGGCTTTTGTTTAAAATTAATTTTAAAAAATAACCCAGCTGCAAAACAGTGAAGAAAACAAGCCTGGATACAAAAACACATTGCACAAAGAGTCTGTCCAGGCTATGCTTGTCGACTTCAGTTCTTGATCAGGAAGGCTAAATCAATCCAAGAGAACGGATTGGTCTTAGCACTTTAGCTTTGGCTTATGTGTGTTGGTGTGCTCCTGTTGCAAGGAAGAGGTGAGCAGCAGTTAGTGCTGGGAGTGTACTGACAGCGCTGTGTCTGTATGTGTTCTGCTGCTGCACAATGCAAACAAAGGCAGCTGCATGCTGAATTCAGCTCAGCACCCCAAGACCCCCCAAGATGTGTGAAAGAAACACCAGCTTTCTAGTTTCGAAGAATGTGATGAAAGGTTTTTAACATGGGTAACGTGTAGGTAACATGGGGTGAACGCTCAAAAGAATTGGTCCAGAGATGAGGTCCAGTGTTCGCCCATCTAGAACAGGTGTGTTGAACCTTTGGTCAGTTAGATGTTGCTAAACAACCATTCCCATCATCCCTGGCTGTTGGCAGTGATTGTTAGGGCTGATGGGAGTTGTAGTTCAGCAACATCTGAAGGGCTGAATGTCCCTTACACTCTTACTAAATATTTGCCCTTGCTATGATTAGTGGAAGAAATTGCTCTAAAGAACCAAATGCCTAAGTAGGGGACAGGCCATAGCTCAGTGGCAGAGCATCTGCTTTGCTTGCAGAGTGTTGCAGGTTCAGTAAGTGGCATCTCCAAGCAGGACTGGAAGAGATCCCTGTCTGAAACCCTGCTGCCAGTGAGCATAGACAATACTGAGTTAGACAGACCTGTTGACTAACTCAGTATAAGGCAGCTTCCTATGTTGTTTAATTTGCATATTTTATCCAGTCCTCAGAACTGAGCTTTTCTTAGTGAATAATTAAAGTTACATTGCAACACAGGTTTATTATTATTATTATCATTATTATTATTATTATTAGTGCTATTTTTCTAGAAAAATAGGTGCTGAAACTCACCATGAACACCTCCATTGTTCTCTTAGAATGGCAAAAAGCCCTAATTATTATTATTAACAGCCTATTTTGGTGAAGTAAAGCATACTGTGATGCCTGCAACAGATAGAGCATCCGTGGCTGTGTAGCAGAGAGCAGGTGAGCTGTAGAGTGGGTCCCCACGCTTAATGAGAAGTATGTGTGGGCAGCAGTCACTCACTGGGACCTATGGAAACTTGCCCTCTTGAGGAACTGTTTAAACAAGGGATGGAGAAGCTGTGGCCCTCCAAATGTTCTTGGAACTCCAGCTCCCATCAGCTGCAGGTAGCATGGCCAATAGTCAGGGATGATGGGAGTTGTGGTTCAGCAACATCTGGCGGGGACACAGATATCCTATCCCTAGTTCACACTGTAAGGTACTCCTGGGACCACAACCCCTGAGATTGTTTCTGCCTCTGATTTATTTCCGTTTTCCAGAGGTGACTCAGATCCAGAACTGCGTAAAACAAAAACTGCAGTCCCTGGCAAGACCATAGGCACTTAGTCAGAAATAACCCAATACGTTTCTGTATCTGCAGCAGAAAATCCAAATAACAAACTCTCTCCTAATTAAAAAAAAAATCCCAAAAAATTAATTCAGTGGTAGCCATTTTGGGCTTTGCACTGACACCCACCATTTTTTGTCTGTAAACCCTCCTAATGTGGATATGACTACTTCCCCCATAGGGCTGGGCCTGTCAATGTAGCTTCTGGTAAAAGTGGCCCTGTGGGGTATGTAATCATGTAAAATAATGCTGTTTGTTTATAGATTAAATTTGCATCCCACCAGTTTGACATGAAAAAGCACTTGGGGGGAGCTAATGATGAAATGAGGGAAATATACAGCAATATAATAATAATAATAATAATAATAATAATAATAATAATAATAATAATAGTTGTACACCTTCAAAAAAACAAGCCAAACTGGCAGTAGCTGTTATCATACTATGAAGTCAAAGCAGCCATAACATCTCTCAACAAAAAGAAACAGTAAGAGATCTGGATACATTTTAAAAATTAAAATATGCTCACTGAAATAAAATGGTCTTCACTTGTTTCCTGAAGATCACAGGTGAGCGGCTCTGCTAAGCTTCTCCAAAAAGGGACTTCCACAGTAGTTGTGCAAGTGTCAAGATGGACTGCATCTTGTGCCAGGCAACCTAACTTTGAACAGTCCTAGCATTCAAATCAGAATCTTACCTGATAACCTTAATACACTAAGCTGAACACTCCACTGTCAGAGGCAGCAACACTTCCGAATACCAGTTGCTGGAAACTGCAAGAAGGGAGAGTGTTGATGTGCTCAGGGCTTCCTTGTGGGCTCCCCACCTCCATCTGGTTGGCCACTGTGAGATGAGCCATTGGTCTGATCCAGAAGACTCTGGATTATTAACATACTGAACTAGACCATTAGTCCATCTAGTTCAGCTGGCTCTCTGGTGTGCTGTCCTTTGGGTTGTGGGGTGTGAAACACAAAACAAATGTATTAGGGATATATTTAATTTAGCTCTATCAGATTCTAGTGGAGAAAAGTGTATGAACCTTCACACTCTCCGCCAGAATCTCTGCTGGTGTAAAGAAATGGAAAGGTGCTCAGTTCCTCAGGATCTGGCTTTTCCTGGAGTAATCTAATCACTCGTAAAAAGCTTGGCCACGGTTACTGTGGACTCTGGGCACAATATATGATTGATCTCATCCAGTGGTTTTGACATTATCATGCTCCTTGGGGGACAAGAAAACCCTAATTGCGTCATCTCAGATCTGACAAGATGTACTTATTCCCACCACAGACAACTTGGCAAAGGAAACCGACCCCTTGATCTGAGTAATAATGGATCGTATAGCTGCAGAGATTAACGCCTTGGACAGTCAGCACTGGGGCTTGTGGGAATGCAGACTGAGATTTAATAGCCGCAGGATTGTCCCAGGAGGCTGTGCTCTGGATCCCGAAAGGGGCCCACAGTCTCTGAAGTCCTTCTTCTTTACAGGGACATGATTTGAATAGAGAAAGGAAGCATCTGTACAGAATTTATCAGTAGCCAGCAGGGGGCAGCAAAAGAGGCAATGGGTGGCAAAGAGTATCATTCCAGGTTCTGAAGCAGGCCAGCTGTGTAGGATTTGTTAAGCCACGCCTTCTTCTGTTATGTCCCTCCCCTTGAAGCCTCATTGGACAATGCTGGGTCCTCTTTGGGAACAGAAGGACTCTCACTTAACTGCTTGTCTAAAGGGATTTTTTTTACTGAGGAGAATATTATTACCTCCCTATCTTAAAAACGGTAGTTTCAAGTTCGTAGCAATGAGCAATAGGTTTATGCTGCAGGAGGGGAGATGGATTTAGTCTAACTGTAGGAGTAAGAGCAGTGGAAGCTTCCTTATACAAGGCCTAGTATTGCCTACCTGCGGTAAAGGTGGTAGCTCCTACAAACTGGAGGTGCTTAGAATTGAACCCAGGATAGTCTACATGCAAAACATGTGCTCTACCACTAAGGCATGGTCCTCCCCAATCCTAAGTAGGTAAACTCCAGAACCTGTTCTCCTTGCAAGTAAACACAGCCACTGATTGCAATTACAATTAAGTCCCATATATAATGTTTATATCCAGCAAAAGGTTAAGCATTTCAGAGACCCTTTAGACAGCAGCAACCCATTTTACAGTTGAGAATACTGACACAGAGATGACTTGTTCAAGTCAGCCATTGATTCTGTAGCAGAGTACTGAGTCTGTAGCACAACCAACTTGAAAAGCTATCTTGGGACAGCCATCTTGGGAGAGAGAATTGTCTCTCTCACACCACCTACACCCACAAAATGCAAGGCAGAAGGAAGGGAAGTGTCAGGAAATTCACAATTGCTGGCTGAGGATGATCTAGGCTGCTCAATCACCATTAAGAACAACCCTGTTGGATCAAATGAAAGGCCTGTCTACTCCAGCAGACATGAGGGCCATAACCTCCTATTCTTGTTCCCCAATGACTGGAATTGGAGAGAGTACCCTTGTAAACAGCCACTGATGGAGATTCTCATTTTAGGCATTCTTGCTTGTCCCCAAACTGCCACTTAATGTAACATCTTTTTTAAAAACCAGTTCAGAACTGCTCCCCCCCCAATAAAAAAGGTAAACATAAAGGACCCCTGGATGGTTGTCCTGTCAAAGGCACCTATAGGCTGTGACACTCATTTCGCTTCAGGCCAAGGGATCCAGCGTTTGTCCACAGACAGCTTTCCAGGTCCTGTGGCCAGCATGACTAAACCGTTTCTGGTGCAACGGAACACCCTGCTGGAAGCCAGAGCACATGGAAATGCCTTTTACCTTCCTGCTGCAGCGGTACATACTTATCTACTTGCACTGGTGTGCTTTCGAACTGCTAGGTTGGCAGAAGCTGGGATAGCGGGAGCTCACCCCTTTGCGCCTGTTAGATCAGGCCAATGGCCCCTGAAGTCCAGTGTCCTGCTCTCATAGTGGCCAGCCAGATGCCTGTAAGAAGTCTGCAAGCTGGACATGAATACAGCTGCACTCTGCCCACCTGTGATTCCCAGCAACCGGCATTCAGAAGCATCACTGCCTCCGACTGTGAAGACAGAGCAGGGTCATTGTGGCTAGCAGCTAGTTATAGCCTTGTCTATCTTTTAGCCATCCCAGTCAGTAGCCATCACTGTGTCTGGCAGGGGTGATTCCCATAATTTAACCCCCCTACCACATATGGGAAGTATTATACTCACTGATGCGTATGCTGAGAACGCATCTATATTATAATGTTCAGTGGTAGGGGCGAGGAAACCTGCGGCCCTCCAGATGTTGCTGAACTACAACTTCCATCATCCCTGACTATTGGCCATGCTGGCTGGGGCTGATGGGAGTTGCAGTCCAACCACCTGGAGGGCCACAGCTTGCACAGCCTTGCTCTATGGATTTTGGTGGTAATGTATCCTTACTACATCAATATAACAGTCAGTATTATTATCTCCAGGTTGTAGATGGGTAGATTGAGAGAGAGAGAGATCTACCTAAGGCTGTCAAGGGAAGACACAGGAAAGGCAAATTTCAAACCAGGGATTCACAACACATTGTCATAGCCACTGCACTACACCAGATCTCTGATCTAGTGAAACAAGTATTTTAAAAGCATAGAATTTTTCAGTCTAGACAAATCCTCACTTTCCTCTTCTCCCTTGCCAATTGATCCTGAACACCCTCCAATCTGAATCCTCCCAACAGTCACCCCCCCCCGGTAGAATCATGTCAAATTGTTTGAGCCACATAGATTTTGGTTTAACAAATATATTCCTTCTCTTACAGGCCCCTCTTGGTCTGTGCTTCTGACATTTTGTAATCTGGATGACATGAGTTTATTGGTTTATTTAGCCAATTTCTGACTCATGGGCAGATGCAACACAAGAAGCAAATTTATCTGGTCTGTGGCAGATAAAGGCATGGCACACATTTTGCCCACTGTTTCCACGGAAAGAAAAGAAAATTGTGTTCAATTTTTGTGTGTGAGACAGCTATTTGAAGCTGCGTTTTAATGTTACACCTCTTTGAGGGCTTCATATGCAATGCCTCAGCCGTGCCTGGATGTGTGTGCATGCTCCATAGCTGTGAGGCCCTTATTGCTAGGTGTGCTGAGTCAATTGTAAAGCCCGGCGTACCACCCAGAAAGGGGTCAGGCTATGTGAGTCAAAATATACTTCTGGCCTCCAGAACACTGTCTGGAGTGTAGCATGGCCCTTGAGAATAGAGAAGCCTTGAGAATAGAGAAGCTGGCCATCCCTGGCATAGTGCAACAGTCTGCAATGTCAGCAAAACAAGCCCTTGACCCCCTAGAAGGAACTATAGTCAACTGTCAGGAAAAACACGAGCACTTTTCTCATCCCACCAGAGCTGGCCCTGCCATTAGGCAAAGCAAGGTGGCTGCGTCAGGCAGTAATGTCAGGCAGTGGGGAGCAGTGGCAAGATGTTGGAGCAGTGTAGGTCTGGAAGCCTGTCCTGTGTCCTCTAAAGCAGTTTGCTGCCCCGGGAGGATGCTGCCCCATCTCCAAGTGTTGAAATAAAGCTCTTGCCAATTTCTGTTTCTAGAGTGGGGTGGTGGTACAATCTTGTCCTTTGCTTTAGGCAGTGATACGTCTGGATCCTACCTGGTCTGTGACTCTATTAGCTTAAGAAACTGAGGGATCATCCCTACTGTTTAGGGTGGACAGTGGGTTTCCTGTACACCCATTAATTTTCCATTGCTGTGGGCACATGTGGTCCTGATTATCCCCTCACCCCATTGCCTCTCTACATGAGCTCCTTGTTGTTGGAACCTGGTGTGTGGATGAAGTAGTTAAGAAGGTACTTCCTAATGTTCTTAACAATCATGAAGGTGCAAATGAGCAAAACCACCCCTGAGGCTTCTTTCCAAAACAATTCTGGATTCTTCGTAAAAAGAAAAACCTCTCTGTATTTATTTCAGGACTTGTAAACTATTCCCACTGCCACCCTGTCCTTGTACAAGGATTGCTTCTCTGTTAGCTTCAGGAAGACAAAATTTTTACAAGCCTTTGCATAAAAAGAAGATAAAATCAGACCTCCTAGAACAAGCTAAAATATAAAGTCTTTTGTCAACCCAACTTTACACTAAATACTTAACAGAATCTTGGAGTTGCTAGCTCGCTTTGTGGCATTTCAGGACTGTGTTTCCAAAGGCCTAAACTTGCTGAGACAGAAGATGAGAGAAAGAGTGTGCAGGCCACACCATTAGGCAGAGCGAGGCAGCTGCCTTGAGCTGTATAAACACTATACTTTTAATACATATTTCTGCCACATCCTTTGCTTCAAATAATTCTGGGCACTGTAGTTTAATCTCCCCAGAGTTACAATTCCCAGCAACCCTTAAGAAACTACAGTGCCTGGGATTATTTGAGGGAAAGAATGTGACTTAAAGGTATAGCATGGACATAGCCTCTGATGCTGGGGTGTGGGGTGTGGGGACAGTGACCGCACTCCCCCCTGTGCATTATTCTCTGTTGGAAAACAAAGCTGGGTGGGCTGTGCAACAAGCAATTTCCTGAGGCAGCCTCCTGCCCTCAGGTGTGGTTTAAGATGCCATCCCATTGTCAGTGCTGACGTAAGTTCAGTGGGCATCTTGTGCTTCACCACAAGTAGCAAAATGTCTTGGGACAGCGCATGCACACACAGAGGTGTGTGTTTGTGTGAGAGCTTATCTTGTGTGATGGGCTTTGGAGCAGGGAGCAGGGAGGGTAAAAAGGAGAGCTGGGCTATTTGAATCACAGCATATGAGCATATCACTGGCTTGCATATCTATGTATCTATTGCACCTACCCAGTTGACCTACTGATTATTGATCAGCAAAAAATGTGGAGCCACATGGATACCTATTACACAGGTGGAGAAGGCAGGATGAGGTATGACGGAGGGTAGTTTGGCCTGGTTGCATCATGGTAATGGAATAAGATACAGCAGATGACAGCACCAGATTCGGGAGTGGGAATCATGGCGACATGACCATCTCTTCTAAAGGCTACCCTTGTCTCCCACAGACAGAGAGCCTAGCTTCTTACCTTAGGGGGAAACCCAGAGATGCTAATGTGGCAATCCTGTCTTCGCTTACAGGAATACCGTTGAACTCTGTGAGGCTTACTTCTTAGTATGCCTCATGTTGCTCCTTGACCTTAGATTCTCATCTTACTCAAATATATTTCTGTGGGACATCTTGTTAAGAAAGGGACCTGGCAGAACTTGCAGTCAAACATTTTGTCATGGAGAAGGAGCCATTTCAGACATTGATGCTAGAACGACTATCAATTGCTACTTTACAAAGTTTAAGGTAACTCTCAGAAATGCCCCAAGGTTCTCCCTTAAATTTAAGATGGTGGAGCTGTAAGGAACGCCATCAAATGCCTTTGAATTTGTACCAAGATGCTGAAAACTCAGAGCTCATCTTAGACTAATACATCTCTGTGTATGATCTGCCCCCCAACTTTAGATGCAGGACCGTGGGATTGAGGTTTTATCAGTGTAGCATTTGGGCTGGTTAATTACTCAGTTGCAAAGGCAGAGATGAGTCAAGCACATGAGTGACGTCCAGGAAATTCTTTAACCCAAAGCAGTGGAGTCAAGACTCTCTGCCCTGGGGGTGCTGGAGTCCAGTTGTGTGGTTATAATAATTCCTTTAGCCCCAAATCCCTTTGTCACTTTGCCTGTTCCACCTATGGGCTTTGCTGTGGAGCCATAGACTGCCCACTTCTAAGAGAATCACAAATGCTTTTGTGGCTCTGTGTGTATTTATTTACCATCTTTCCACTGCAAAGCTGTGGGAGGAGGAAAACCTGTGGCTAAGGCCGGGATGCTGGTGAAAGATCTGGGTTTGGTTCCCAGATCTGTCAGCGACTCTCTGGGGGATCTTGAGTAACATGCTTCCTGTTTGTCTGCATTTGTCCAGCCATCTTTCTCATAATAAATGCTCATTTTTCTTTCTGTTACACACAAATCGTGAAAATGCTTATACATTTGTTGCAAACACTGTTTTTCATAAGGAGCATTCACATATATTTGTGACCAAGATCTTAATTTATAATATTTTAGGCAGAAATAACCACTCCTGGCAGGTGCATGGACTGGGTCAAACACACTGCCACTTCAGAAAGAAGTGGGACTGCCTTGGAGACTCATCTGTACCAGTAGGACCAATGTCAGATAGATCCTTAGTTTTGCAGAGAGAGGATTGCTAACAGAATAATCTGAGTCTGATACACTCCTTGTATTAATGGCCCCTCTGGGGTGATGCTGGTACCCCCCACAACAGGTTTGCCTGTATCTACCATCTGTAATCTTGTATATTGATCTTCCCATAGAAGTATTAGATGTTTTCTGTCACCAATTGGCACATCAGAACAATGGTTCTTATGCTTCACATATTTATCATTTATCCTGGATATATGGCTCCTTCACAGTGTGGCTGTGTACACATACCCATTCATTCTGCATCTAGTGCACTCCCACTAATGGCCTAGGAAGCAGTGTATAGATGATGTTAGCCACAATCCATATATATCCTGTTGCTTCTTATAAAATACTGCATTTTGATGCATTCCATCCCACCATACAACCAGCTTTCATCCAAAACAAGCAAAAGAATGACCTATCTCTCTGCTTCTTAAGCTGTGTCTTTGAAGAGTGCAGTGACGATTGAGTGACCTGCACAGTTTGCTACCAGGGTTGCAAAAATGTATACCAGCCAGTCTCCTCTGGCAGCTGCCTTAGCTTCTACGTTGGGTGCAGAGGAAGGATGGAGGACTGTCGCTTCTGCAACAGCCCATTCACTCACCTGCATGGAATTCCATGCACTCAGCTGCATGCGATTCATCATTGCCTATGGCTACCAGGCAAGGGCTTAAATACAAGGGAAGGGCTGTGGTTCAGTGGCAGGGCACCTGTTTTGCATGCGGGAGGTCCCATGCTCAATCCCTGACAGCTCCAGGTGATTCTAGGAAAGCCTCCCTTTCTGAAACCCTGGAGAGCTGCTGCCAGTCAGTGTAGACAATACTGATCTAGACAGAACAATGGTGTGACTCACTAAGGCAGACATCAGCCAGGACATGATGATGCTGAACAGGAAAGGATTCCCCACTGGGGACAGAGGAGTTCCTTGGTCAATAATGTTCAGGAAGTGTCTCAATGAGTATGATACTGTGCAAGTGTCAGGCGGCTGCTCTTTTCTTGTTTTATGGCAAGCTTTGATGCTTCTCATTTAACAGTAACAATGCCTGTAAATGAAGCTTTTCTTTTCACTGCCTCTCCATGACAGGAAAAGATTATGCTGTTGAACTTCTGCCTGTATCTCACAAATTTTGGGTGTGTGAGCTTAAGACATAAAGCTGGAGTATAAACTGTACCAACTCCATTTTTATTTTAGATGTTGGATATCATCAGCATTCATTCATTATGTATATCGCGTATTGTGGGTGAAGTGTTAAAATTGAGCAACCTGCCTCTCAGGAATCTTTTTATGATATTATTTTTTCAAGAAAGTAATCTTTATGCAAAAATATTGTCATTTCATATTCAGTGAGTGTCTATCCAGTAGTGTTGGCTACCAAAGCCCAATATGTCATTTTCTTTGTTTCTGTGATTTGCAAGCCAAGATTTTCCATGCTTTAGTCAGATGTTAGAGAGCTCAGGGCTCCTGCATCTTTAATAGTCCTGTGGAAGACAGGACAGCTGTTGCTTCTATTAAAGGTGCACAAGTCCTGTCCTCCTTTGCACCTGGCCAACCCAGCATACTCCCATTATTAATTTTAATGACTCAGAATGAAGTTGGAATGGACCACATCACACAAATGCAAACACACTGTTGCCTCCCATCTGTGCATGAAACTCACAAAGCAAAGCAAACACAAAAACAGAGGCTTTGGCACCTTGATTGTGTTTGCTGCAGCAGACCTAACCCTCTGGGAAGTGTATCAAATGACTTAAACAAATTGTGACATTGTAATGGCTATTTTAGGCACCTCTAATAACAGTTGCACTGTAAATGTTACCACTAATGGCAAAGTATTCATCCCCAAGTTACATATTAATGACTGAGAACTATGCAATTATTCAAAGTCAGACAGAGTTCATTGAGATCGAAAGATAAGATCAGATCTGCTTGAGTTCAGTTCATGGTTCTGACATTTTTTGTTACTTCAAGACTAGCTTGAATAGCCTTACCATTGGATGCCAAGGACTAGCTTGGATTTGAATAGCGTTTACAGGATCAGGACTAGCACCAGGAAAGTAAGCCTTGGCAGGATCCAGTCTGGAGAAGGAGCAAGGCTGGACCATATACAGGAAAGGCAGGACAGACAGGCAAACTATTTGTGATAGGCAGCAGTCACACTGTTAGAGAAATCCCTCCCAAGGGAGATTCATCAGGTCCAATCTGTTGACAATTTTAGGCAACCAGTAAAAAATCTTTCTAACAAGCCTTTCATGATCCTGGAACTTCTTGCATTTTTATTTATTTATTGCTCAGAGATTTTATGTTTTGTAACTGTTTGGCCATTTTATTTTATTATGACCAATGAGTTGCACTATTGTGGAAATCAGTCAAAACCATTGGCCAGTAGAGTTGGCATCATTTCCCCTCATATGAATTGTCTCTGCCTTTAACAGCTGCATAATCAGCAGAAATTCAACATGCACCTTTTTTTTTTGGTGCCACTGGGAATGCAGTGATGCAAGAAATTCCTTGCTGAATGCAGCTGTTAAATAGGTTCTGGAGCCTGTTGTTGTTGTTGAATAAATTTATATACCCTTCATCTGAAGATCCCAGGGCCTATGTGCGCACAGCAATCTTAATAGTTCTCTAAGGTGTCAAAAGTGCTTAGGACCAACCCACAGTAGATAGTATTGAATGCTAGTATAGAGAAAAGTCATGAAAGCAAAATAAATAAATAAATAAATAAATAAAAAAGGATGTTAATAATATCATGTTCATTCCTAACTTTCTGCAGCCTGAGGTCTAGGGACACCATATGTTTATGTACCTTGACCATCCCAGAGCTTGCCTGAGGTCAAGTCATATAGGATGACTTCCTATGTGGGCATTCCTTTCTGTGTGGGAAAACCACACTATCAGGTGTGTGTGATAGCTCATGTGTGAAACACCTCACAGCAAAATAAATATCACTAGTGAAAAGTGCTATTTTTCTAGGGGGGAAAGTGCTGGAACACACCATGAACATCTCCCTTGTTCTCTTAGAATGGCATTGTAGCCACCCAAGATGTGCCAGAACTGAGTTCCAGTGAGTTCCAGCTAAAAAAAAAGCCCTGCTAGTGAGGATGAGAAAGATATGAGTATCTCCCAGAGCATGGGCATAGCCAAGTGGTATGGCGGAAAGCAGGGAGAGCAGTAATAGAGACAGAGCCAATGATAGGCTGAACCAACTCATTTTGGTTTTGTCCCCATTCTCCCTGCTGTATTTTACAAGGAAGGGACGCGGGTGGCGCTGTGGTCTAAACCACTGAGCCTCTTGGGCTTGCTGATCGGAAGGTTGGTGGTTCAAATCCCCATTGCTCTGTCCCAGCTCCTGCCAACCTAGCAGTTTGAAAGCATGCCAGTGCAAGTAGATAAATAGGTACTGCTGCGGTGGGAAGGTAAACGGTGTTTCCATGCACTCTGGTTTCCATCACGGTGTTCCTTTGCACCAGAAGTGGTTTAGTCATGCTGGCCATATGACCCAGAAAGCTGGCTCCTTTGGCCTGAAAACAAGATGAGTGCCGCAACCCCCAGTCGCCTTTGACTGGACTTAACCGTCCAGGGGTCCTTTACCCTTACTTTTTACCTATTTTACAAGGGCAACACTGAGACTTGGGAGGAGGGTGACAGGCAGTGCCACTCCCTGGACTGATTTTAAGAAAGCGCCCGCCAATCTGCAGGAGGGCAGATTGAGGTTAGTGAGGCGGTGCCTCATTTGCCCTCAGGGACTAGCTTCCAGTGTACCCATTTGGCAATGGCTAATAGCCATAAGCAGCCCGAGCCTCCAAGTTTCAGGGGCAGCATTGCTCTCAATACCAGCTGCTTGGCAGCAACAACAGGAAAGGGCTTTTGCCTTCCTGTCCTGCTTGTGTGCAGAGGCAGAATTAGGGAAGTAAAACCAGTTTGATTCACTGGGCACAGAGCCTTGGGGGAACCTCTGGGGTGCCACAATTATGGTGTAGAATGGAAGGTGAGAGGCGGGGGACACACACACACACACACACGGAATGTTGGTGTCACACAGGGCGCCACTGAAATTTGAGACCCCAAGGCCTACCACTGTTGTGTGCTCCTTTTATGTTCTTATAAGATGGGTGGCTAAGCTTTTTTGGCCTGAGGGCGGCATTCACCCTTGGCCAACCCTCTTGATGCTGAATGCCAGTGGTGTGTGGGCACAGTCACCCACATTATCGCATGCACACATACCCTGCTAAGATCAGTGGCATTGGAAAGGGTAAGAAAATTTGCTTGGGGGTGGGTGGGCCAATCAGGCCCCCAATTTGGAGGTTAGCCACCCCTGTTTTAAGGAATGTCAGATTGCTGCCAAGATTCTCAGCCTCCTCTTCTATGACTTGACAACAGACATGGGCATATAAGTTCTTGCAATAGTTCAGTTTTCATTGCTGGAATTACTTGCAGCTGTCTCGAAGTGTAAGCAATAACATGAGCAGAGACCCTTAATTAAGAGCTATTGATATTTCTATCTTTCATTGATTTGTCCCATCTTGTGTTTGTTATTCTATTAGTCATCAGTGTCATGTCCACAAGCTAGAGAGTTCCACAATTCAGATACACACTGCAGGAAATAAAAATTAAATGTGGGACATCAGGGAGCTTCCCCATCCCAATTGTATAATTATGTGGAGGTGGGTAATTCAGTGATTTCTCTTTCTGTCTCTCAGGAGAGAAAGAGCCCAGTCACACAACACGTCAAAAATACCCTTTGGTTGCTTCTTTTCCAAGTTAAAGGGCAGTTGTTTTTACTTCAGAGGCTGCACACCAAAAGGTTTTGTTTGTTTTCACTGCCCAACTCACGTTGCATTTGGTTCCCCCCTTCCTTAATTGTATGCAGTGTAAAGTGAACACACACACACACTTTATTAAGGTAGCACTCAAGGGAACAAATACCACAGTGAAGTTTGCAACATGTAACCTTAGCTCTGCCTCTTTGATGGTGTTCCCAGTTCTTAATTACATAATCCCATCCAATGAAAATATATCACACTCTCAGAACATGCAGGCATGAAGCCCTCCTGGTGATTTGTCAGTGCCCAGGAATCCCTCATCTTTCTGGGGTGGAACTATTATTTCTTCCTAATGCCAAGCAGGGATCTCTGGGCATAATGTTTATAATAATAACAGCACATTGTGAAAAAACAAAACTCAAAAGCTGCATGCATTTTTTAGTATGTCATGTTTTTCTTCCTCTGCCCATCCCCCCCCTTTAGTCTCCCTATAGTTTTTTGCATTTTGCACACAAACCCATTTGCATGCAAAGCCTGGACCACTCAGCTCTTGAGAGGAATGTTTGGTGAAGTGAGGCAGCAGATTCTTTTCTCAGTTCCTGCACACTGACAGCTGAGTAATTCACCCTACTAGGCCAGCTTCAGGTTTATACTGAGGTGGGAGAGGAGCTGCTACTGCTGGGTTGATATCCTGGGAGCAAGCAAGCAAGCATCCTGCCAGGGACCTTTTCCACGGACTGCAGAATAGTCTGACACAGCCCAGGAGAGAACTCCCCAGCTACAGGGGCCCAGATACTGGGGATTTCATTCACATATGTTGTTTTTTTAAATGTAGATTTTTGGATCTGCAGAGCGATGGACAGGCTTGCTTGGAAGTTTATCCTGCTGAGTTCACTGGTATTAACTTCTGTGTAATTGTGAATACCCCTTCATGGATCACTGCCTTGTTGTGGCGAAGGGGCTTGAATAACTCAGAGAAGCTATGAACTATGCCGAGCAGGGCACCCAAGATGAACAGGTCATAGTGGAGAGTTTTGACCAAACGTGATCCACCTGGAGGAGGAACCGGCAAGCCACTCCAGTATCCCTGCCAAGAAAACTCTATGGACAAAGACAACAGGCATATAAAAGTTATGACGCTGGAAGATGAGCCCCTCAGGTCGGAAGGCGTCCAACATGCTACTGGGGAAGAGCGGAGGACAAGTACAAGTAGATCCAGAGCTGATGAAGCGGCTGGGCCAAAGCCGAAAGGACGCTCAGTTGCGGATATGCATGGAAGCGAAAGGAAAGTCCAATGCTGTAAAGAAAAATATTGCATAGGAACCTGGAATGTAAGAACCATGAATCTGGGTAAGTTGGATGTGGTCAAAAATGAGATGGCAAGAATAAATATTGACATCCTGGGAATCAGTGAACTGAAATGGACGGGAATGGGTGAATTCAGTTCGGATGACTATCATATCTACTACTGTGGGCAAGAAACCCGTAAAAGAAATGGAGTGGCCCTCATAGTCAACAAAAGAGTGGCGAAAGCTGTACTGGGATGCAATCTCAAAAATGATAGAATGATCTCGATACGAATCCAAGGCAGACCTTTTAACATCACAGTAATCCAAGTTTATGCACCAACTACTGGTGCTGAAGAAACTGAAATTGACCAATTCTATGAAGACTTACAAGACCTTATAGAAGTGACACCAAAGAAGGATGTTCTTCTCATTATGGGGGATTGGAATGCTAAAGTGGGGAATAAAGAGATAAAAGGAACAACTGGCAAGTTTGGCCTTGGAAATCAAAACAAAGCAAGGCAAAGGCTAATAGAGTTCTGTCAAGAGAACAAGCTGGTCATCACAAACACGCTTTTCCAACAACATAAGAGACGACTCTACACGTGGACATCACCAGATGGGCAACATCGAAATCAGATTGATTATATTCTCTGCAGCCAAAGATGGAGAAGCTCTATACAGTCAGCAAAAACAAGACCTGGAGCTGACTGTGGCTCAGATCATCAGCTTCTTATAACAAAATTCAAGCTTAAACTGAAGAAAGTAGGAAAAACCACTGGGCCGGTAAGATACAATCTAAACCAAATCCCTTATGAATACACAGTGGAAGTGAGGAACAGGTTTAAGGATTTAGATTTGCTGGACAGAGTGCCTGAAGAACTATGGGTGGAGGCTCGCAACATTATACAGGAGGCGGCAACTAAAACCATCCCAATGAAAAAGAAATGCAAGAAAGCAAAGTGGCTGTCCAATGAGGCCTTACAAATAGAGGGGGAGAGAAGGCAAGCAAAATGTGAGGGAGATAGTGAAAGATACAGGAAATTGAATGCAGATTTCCAAAGAATAGCAAGGAGAGACAAGAAGGCCTTCTTAAACGAGCAATGCAAAGAAATAGAGGAAAACAACAGAATGGGAAGAACCAGAGATCTGTTCAAGAAAATCGGAAATATGAAAGGAACATTTCGTACAAAAATTACCATAATAAAGGACAAAAGTGGTAAGGACCTAACAGAAGCAGAAGACATCAAGAAGAGATGGCAAGAATACACAGAGGAATTATACCAGAAAGATATGGATGTCTCATACACCCCAGGTAGTGTGATTGCTGACCTTGAGCCAGACATCCTGGAGAGTGAAGTCAAATGGGCCTTAGAAAGCACTGCAGATAACAAGGCCAGTGGAAGTGATGGTATTCCAGCTGAACTATTTAAAATTTTAAAAGATGATGCTGTTAAGGTGCTACACTCAATATGCCAGCAAGTTTGGAAAACTCAGCAGTGGCCAGAGGATTGGAGAAGATCAGTCTACATCCCAATCCCAAAGAAGGGAAGTGCCAAAGAATGCTCCAACTACCGCACAATTACACTCATTCCACACGCTAGCAAGGTTATGCTTAAAATTCTACAAGGCAGGCTTAAGCAGTATGTGGACCGAGAACTCCCAGAAGTGCAAGCTGGATTTCGAAGGGGCAGAGGAACCAGAGACCAAATTGCAAACATGCGCTGGATTATGGAGAAAGCTAGAGAGTTCCAGAAAGACATCTACTTCTGCTTCATTGACTATGCAAAAGCCTTTGACTGTGTTGACCACAGCAAACTATGGCAAGTTCTTAAAGAAATGGGAGTGCCTGATCACCTCATCTGTCTCCTGAGAAATCTCTATGTGGGACAAGAAGCTACAGTTAGAACTGGATATGGAACAACTGATTGGTTCAAAATTGGGAAAGGAGTACGACAAGGCTGTATAATGTCTCCCTGCTTATTTAACTTATATGCAGAATTCATAATGCGAAAGGCTGGGCTGGATGAATCCGAAGCCGGAATTAAGATTGCCGGAAGAAATATCAACACCCTCAGATATGCAGATGACACAACCTTGATGGCAGAAAGTGAGGAGGAAATAAAGAACCTTTTATTGAGGGTGAAAGAAGAGAGCGCAAAATATGGTCTGAAGCTCAACATCAAAAAAACAAAGATCATGGCCACTGGTCCCATCACCTGCTGGTAAATAGAAGGGGAAGAAATGGAGGCAGTGAGAGATTTTACTTTCTTGGGCTCCATGATCACTGCAGATGGTGACAGCAGTCACGAAATTAAAAGACGCCTGCTTCTTGGGAGAAAAGCAATGACAAACCTAGACAGCATCTTAAAAAGTAGAGACATCACCTTGCCAACAAAGGTCCGTAAAGTTAAAGCTATGGTTTTCCCAGTAGTGATGTATGGAAGTGAGAGCTGGACCATAAAGAAGGCTGATCGCCGAAGAATTGATGCTTTTGAATTATGGTGCTGGAGGAGACTCTTGAGAGTCCCATGGACTGCAAGAAGATCAAACCTATCCATTCTGAAGGAAATCAGCCCTGAGTGCTCACTGGAAGGACAGATCGTGAAGCTGAGGCTCCAATACTTTGGCCACCTCATGAGAAGAGAAGACTCCCTGGAAAAGACCCTGATGTTGGGGAAGATGGAGGGCACAAGGAGAAGGGGACGACAGAGGATGAGATGGTTGGATGGTGTTCTTGAAGCTACCAGCATGAGTTTGATCAAACTGCGGGAGGCAGTGGAGGACAGAAGTGCCTGGCGTGCTCTGGTTCATGGGGTCACGAAGAGTCGGACACGACTAAACGACTAAACAACAACAACAATTGTGAATAGGACTGTAGCTCTAGAGAAGGCAGTGATGACTGTTCCCCATTGGAACAGGTAAGGTGCAAGGCACGGAGGCCAACAGTAGGTGGAGTCAGAGCCAATGATTGGTGGAGACAGAAGCAATGACAAGCATAGCTTTTTCTGCTGACCTGCATCTGACTCTAGCCCTGACACAGAGCCAACTAATTCCAGTTCTGTCCCCATCCTCCTCCATTCCAGGTTCTACTAAGGCAACCCTGAGACTTAGGAGGAGGAAACTGACAGGCAGTGCCCCCACAGCCCTGGACAGTTTGTAAGAAAGAAGTCAGGCTGGTGGGGTGGCTGAGAACAGGCACATGTTGGTGGGGCCATGCCTTTGTAGAAATTTATTTTGACACTAGGAGAGGATATACTGTTATATCTTTTTTTGCTCACATTAGTGATATCAGCAGAATACCATTCTTTGCAGCTTAAACTTGGAAGCTAAGACAAGGTTGATTTAACCTTCTAGAAACAATAATTCAGGATGCTTTAAAGCAGATTGGATATTCCTGGTATCACCATTTTTCTCCTCCTTAAAGGCAACAATCACATACACATTGGTTTGTGAAGAAATAAAAGCAGTATTTACTTATATAATCTAGGCCATGAAGCAGCAATTACAGTGGCAAAATGAAGGCAGGTTTATAACTATTATCTAAGTTACAAAAGGGGACGTGGGTGGCGCTGTGGGTTAAACCACAGAGCCTAGGACTTGCCGATTAGAAGGTCAGCGGTTCGAATCCCCGCAACAGGTTCAGTCGCAGATGACTCTGGGGTTGCGGCGCTCATCTCGCTTTATTGGCTGAGGGAGCCAGCGTACAGCTTCCGGGTCATGTGGCCAGCATGACTAAGCCGCTTCTGGTGAACCAGAGCAGCACACGGAAACGCCGTTTACCTTCCTGCCAGAATGGTACCTATTTATCTCCTTGCACTTTGACATGCTTTCGAACTGCTAGGTTGGCAGGAGCAGGGACTGAGCAATGGGAGCTCACCCCATCGCAGGGATTCGAACCGCTGACCTTCTGATCGGCAAGCCCTAGGCTCTGTGGTTTGACCCACAGCGCCACCCGCGTCCCTTAATGATGTGATAGATTCCCTCAAAATGCTCCTTTGAAAACCAACCCTGAAACAGCATGTATTTTATCAGAGAAGTAACTGAGAGTGTTGCTACCTACTTTAAAAGACTTGGGGCAAAAGCCCAAAGAATTTTTCACATAATATGCATAGATGTAAATTCAGTTTGACTCAGAAGGGGGGAAATCCTGTTGCTTTTATTGTCAAGGGGTGTCAACAATATTGTCAAGGGGTGTCAACAATATTTATTTTTGGACACAGTGCACTGTATGTGGATTGAGCCGTCTACTGCACTCACAATCTGTTGTTAAGAACTGCTGCCTATGTACATATTAAAATGATAATTCTTGTCCAACATCTAACATAACCTCTCTCTTCCTCCCCCCCCCCGCACCTCCACACGTGACATGTCTCCTTCTTCCCCACCCCATTCAGCTATTGCATGTGCCTCTGGGCAAAATAGGATGGTGAGTGTCTGGGGCTCACCAGCACTGTGTTTTACAGCATACCCAGCCTCCCTTTAAGCAAAGAGGTTTTTTTAAATCAAGTTTTTAAAAGGATGAGAAGGTGTTGAAGGTCTGGCAAAAAAAGACCGGTAGCTCAGCTGTCCGTCCCCCCGCGCCTTAACAACACCTCTGGAAATAATGTAAAGACACCATGCATTTAAAGAGCAGCTCCAATAATTATAGGAACTTTAGTGTACCCTTCAAAAAGCTGCAATACCCAGCACCTCTAACAAACTAGTTCCCAGGAATCTTTGGCTGTGTGTGTGGTTTAAATGTATTGTGTGTATGCAGCCCAAGCCAGCACTGTCTCATGAAAGTCATGTAACATCATCCAGTTCACTCAGAAACAAGTCCCGCTGTGTTCAATAAAACTTAATTCACTCATAAGTGTGTTTTTGGATTACAGTTTTACAGCACAATCCTAACCATATAAACTCAAGGCCTATTTAATTGAGTTGAGTTTATTCCCAGGCAAATAATCCTAGGTAGTAATCATGGGGGACTTCAACTTCCCCGATATCTGTTGGAACTCAGACTCCACCAAGAGTGTAAAGTCTGACAAATTCCTCCTTTGCATCGCTGACAATTTCATTTCCCAGAAGGTGGAAGAACCAACAAGAGGATCATCTATCTTTGACCCGGTCCTCACCAATAGGGAGGAACTGATTGATGAAGTGGAAGTGCTTGGAAATTTGGGAGGAAATGATCATGTTCTCCTGGGTTTCAGGATACAGAGGCAAGGGAAAACTGATTATAATCGGACACACACTCTGGACTTTAAGAAGGCCAATTTCAAAAAGCTGAAGGAGCTACTGGGTGTGATTCCATGGTCAGAAATACTCAATGAGAAGGGAGTCCAAGAAGGATGGGAGTTTCTCCTTTTAGAAAGCCGAAATGCAGACAATACCAACAAGAAAGAAAAGTGGGAGGCATCTAAGGAAACTGGTGTGGCTGCATAAGGAGCTTACAGATGAGCTGAGAGTTAAGAAGGGCATGTATAAGAAATGGAAGAAAGGGGAAATTACAAAGGAGGCATATACATGAGTAGCCAACAGTTGCAGGGGGAAAGTCAGGCTGGCTAAAGCTCAGAATGAGCTCAGGCTTGCAAGAAAGGTTAAAAATAATAAAGAATGTTTATTTGGCTATGTCTGAAGTAAGAAGAAGTGCAAGCAAGTGGTGGGTCCTCTGTGTGGGGACCACAGAGGAATGCTATTAGGTGACAGAGAAAAGGTGGAACTATTCAACACCTACTTTGCCTCTGCCTTCATTCAAAAGTAAAGTGATGCCCAACCTGGTGATAACAGAATAAATTATGTAAGGAAGGAGCTGCAGCCCAAGATATGAAAAGAGGTAGTAAGGGAACATCTTGCTACTTTAAATGAATTAAAATCTCCAGGGCCTGATGAGCTGCAACCAAGGGTACTAAAGGAGCTTGTGAATTTAATTTCAGAGACTTTGTCTATTATTTTTGAGAATTATTGGAGAACAGGTGAGGTCTCTGCAGACTAGAGGCGGGCAAATGTTTTCCTCTTCTTCAAAAAGGGGAAAAAGGAAGATCAGGTAACTACCAACCTGTGAGCTTGACATCGATACCAGGGAAGGTCCTAGAACAGATAATTCAACAGTTGGTCTGTGAGCATTTAGAAAAGGAAGCTATGATTTCTAAGACCCAGCATGAGTTTCTCAAAAATAAGTCATGCCAGACCAATCTGATTTCTTTTTTTGATGGAATTACAAACTTGGTGGATCAGGGAAATGCTGTGGACATTGTGTATTTTGATTTCAGTAAGGCTCGTGACAATGTCCCCCATGATATTCTCATGAGGAAGCTGGTAAAATGTGGGTTGAAAGAGGTAACTCTTAGGTGGATTTGTAGCTGGTTGACTGACCAAACCCAAAGAGTATTAATTAATGGTTCTTCGTCATCCTGGAAAAAAGTGACAAATGGGGTGCCTGGGCTCATTGTTGTTCAGCATCTTTATAAATGACTTGATTGAAGGAATTGAGGGGATACTCATCAAATTTGCAGATGACTCCAAATTGGGAGGGGTAGCTAATGCCGCTTCTAGTCTCCCACCAGGACTAGATGGACTTTTGGTCTTATCCTATTTATTTACAGTATTAAACTTATCTATTCTGCCCTTCCTCCAGAAAGAGTCCAGGGTCAATAATAAACGGCAGCTGAAAACAGTTTAAAAACAACCTTCTAAAAAGATTTAAGCGCACTGGTGTCCTTATTATCCCCACAAGGTAGCTTAGAATGAGAGAGAGTGGCAGGCCCACAACCACCCAGTCAGGTTGGGAGCTGATCAGGGATTCGAACTCCAGTTTCCCTGATCCAAGGACTGAAACCCTCCCCAGGAACGCTTACCACTGCGCCGCAATGGCTTACCGAGCAATTTCCGGGACTAAGTGCCAGTGACCCCTGGCTCAAACGGAGCCCTTGTTTACAAAGCATCACAGGAGTCCCTTATTACAGACGCCGCGGCATTAAAAACAACACAATCAACAACTTTCATTTCAGATGCAGAGTTTGACTTTTCTGCGGGGCGCCCCGTCGGTGAGCATGCAGATGCGCGCGTGCGTGTTTTCTATACTTGTGCCCTGAAAAGTCTCCGGAGGGGGGAACCTTCGATGGGGGGGGGGGAGAGGAGGGCTTGGCCCACCACCCTGATCCACACCCGCCCCCCTTGCCGCTTGCTCGCTTCCCCAGCACCTCGGCCCCAGAGAGGCCCCGCTCCGCTCTCGGGGGCCGCTTTCTGGGCGCAGGCGGGGCCGAGGGCGCGGTAATTGCAGACCCAGGCGAGGTTTGCGCCGGGGACAAGCTCAGGCAGGGCCCCGCGGGAGCTGTCGGCTTCCCCCACCAAAGCAGTAGCAGTTTGGCAGCATTTTTCTACCCTCGCCGCCTTCCCGGGGGTGGGGGACGGACGAGAGCTGACAGCTTCCTGTTGTCTTCTATTTTTCCACCCCCGCGCCGTAGGTCAATAATAAAAAAGAGAGAGCTGCGGTGGGGCGCCCGCATTTTTCTCTCTGCCGGTGCCCTCGGCGCGCCGTGCGTCCTGGTCAGCGCGCAACGGGCGCAGCCGAGCTGGGCCGGGGGGCGGGCCTTTGGCGCTCTCCGAGGAGGACCACCGGGGGTGGGAGGGAGAGGAGGGCCGCTGGCTGGGCGCTTCCCCGTCGGATCTCGCCGGGGTGAACCACAGTTCAGCGTTTGATCCTCCGCCGCGGGGCTTGATCGTTATGTTTAAAAGGAGGACAAATTGTCCCTGCTTAATGATACCCTTGCCCAGGCCAAAACTCCGGTGTGGCGCGCAGCGGAGCGACCCCCCATCCCACCCCACCTCGCGCCACTCCACCCCCGACGCAGCAAAGTCTCAGCTCGAGATCGCCCGGGCTCTTGACGCCCAGGGCCAGAACCTGCTTTCTATGGCAGCAGCGGTCAGCTGCGAATATGGGGTGGATCTGGTGATGAAAGACTCTGGCCTCGAGGGACTGGGACCCTGCTCGGACTCTGGGCTCAGTCACAAAGTTCAGTGGGTGACCTTGAGCCAGCTGCAGCCCCTCAGTCTATCTCACCTGGCAGGGTTGTTGTGATGATAAAATGCGGGGGTGGTAGAACAACCCATGCTTGGACTGGGGATCCTTTTCAAGATGGAAGGGTGCACTCCACACTGGGCAACTTTTTATTCAAGGGAGAGCACATGTGGGTGGTGGGTGAGGCCACAGGCAAAAGTGGATGGAGCAACCAATGTAAATTTTATTTAGCAGACCAAGAAAAGGCAGGATGTATATAATAAATTAAAGCTGCTTTGAGCAGCCACAAAGCAATTTTCCTCCACAACTGAATATAACTGTGACCAGGTAGGTCCTTCCATACCTGATGGGCTGAGGTCCTTTGTCAAGTACCCTTTTCTGGGCATCCCTACCTTCAAAAGTTAGGCAGATGGCTGCAGGGGAAAGGGCCATCTCTGCAGTGATGCCCTGATTATGGAAGCACCCTCTCAGACTTGTATGCCTGGTTCAGCCTTTGTTACATTTCAGACACCAGGCCGTCCTTTCCCAACAAGCTTATTACAACAGCTTGGGCTGTTTTAGAGTTTGTTATCTTTTTATATACTTTTAAGGGGTACTTTCTGGCTAGTTCTCCTGGAGCTTGTTGTATATTGTGTTGGATTCTAGTTGTGAGCTGCCTTGAAGATTAGAAATATTGGGAAGGAGGAATATATATGCTTGTGTGTATCCATGGAGAGCTTTTCAGGCACACATAAACCCCAGCACCTCATGCTGCAACTTGCAGTATGTGTGTGTTGCTGGAGGAATAGAGGGAGTTTTGATAATCCCCCCCATGTCACCTCAGCCCTCTTAGTTGTTACCATAGTTGCTCTCATGATTCTAGAGCCTATGCAATTCCCTTTAGCTTGACTTGTATTACAGTGGTACCTCGGGTTAAGTACTTAATTCGTTCTAGAGGTCTGTTCTTAACCTGAAACTATACTTAACCTGAAGCACCACTTTAGCTAATGAGGCCTCCTGCTGCTGCTGCACCGTCGGAGCATGATTTCTGTTCTCATCCTGAAGCAAAGTTCTTAACCTGAGGTACTATTTCTGGGTTAGCGGAGTCTGTAACCTGAAGCGTATGTAACCCGAGGTACCACTGTACTTGATCCTAAAGGTAAGATATAACCTAGCAAATTGATAATATAAAACTTGTTTTCGCTTTCACACACACATCAAGAGGTCTGGCCTTACATATTTTACACCTTTTGTATTGGCGAACAACACTCCCGCCCCAAAATGGACACAAAGTGAACATCACAAAAGGTAGATTTATTATCCCTACATACTTAAGTTTTCTTTTGTACATGACAATCAGAATGAGTTAGTATAAGCCGCTTTTAGCCCTAATTCTATTTCTGTGGTGACTGAGTATTATCTGTTCAGATACTGTGGTATTTTCCCATCCAGTTCCATTGTGATATATGTATCTCTGTTTCCCTTTGCTTTGATTTACATCTGCATGGTGCCCCTTGTTACCACAGCAGCATAGGAGCTGCTTGTTTATGGTATCGCCCCACACTTTTGCCTTAATATTTAAAGGCCCAGTGTCTTCTGGAAAAGGCCAGCTGCATAGGTTCTTCCCACCCTATTGTCACTTGGCTAAGAACAGAGGGAGCAATGGACCCCCATACTGCGGGGCCTGTAAAAGTTACAGTAGCAGCATGGACTTAACCCCCCAAAACTGCTCCCATGCTGCAGCTGTAACATGCCTAGCTCTACAATTCTATGATCGGGGTGCCAGCTTGAATAAAATATGGGGGGGGGGGGAGAGAGGTAATCTCCGCCCTGCACAATTGGTCACAATATGCGGCACAGTATTTGAATGGCAATGCCCATCAACTTGGGGGGCAGCCCCCTCAAATATTTTATTGTGGTTGAAGGAACCTCAGTCCCTAGGAGCTGACTCCTGTATGTCTATGATTCTATATAAGGGGCACCTGTAGCCCACATTTTTAAAAATGGCTGTTTTCTCCTCTGTTTTACTGAGTGCAGACCAATGAGATGTATTTGAAAAGAGCCCTGCTGTCCCTATACATTTGACTAAGATCTCAAAGGATTGCATGTCCAGCCCTTGTGGCTGGAGAGAAACGTTTTGAGAATGGTCGGGTAGCTTTGTCCAATGCTGCCTTAAACGTATAGACTGGACAATGCATTCAGTGCACAAGGAGTGGAGCTTCAATGTCCTGAGCAGGTGACTGCCTCTCTCCATGGTGCTTATTCAGCTTCAACCCTTCTCCATCTTTCAGTGCCCATTGACTACTCTTATTCATGGCTGCATGGGACTGCTGCTCCAAAATCTGTAAAAATGCAATAGTTTATAATCAATTAATGATGTGCATTAGTTATCATGAGATTAGCATTTGGGTTTCTTTGGTACCTTATCAAGCTCCTCATCCCCTTTTCTTTGCACAGAAGTTACACATCCTGTACTTGTGACGTTGTGTCAGCTATGGCATATATCTAGCAAATATCTAGTTTGTCTCATGGTACAACAAAGCGCCAGCTCAAGGGCCTGCTGTCAGTTTGCCCCTAGTTTTGTTGCAATCTGAAAAATATAGTCTCAACAGAGCCAGACCCAGCAAAATTACAAAATTGATTTATGGAGACATTTTTAACATGTACCAATAAATGGCAAATGGACTGTTTACTCTTCTTGATCTGTTGAACTCAGGACACATCATTATGTTTCCCATGGCGAGGAAAACATATAATGCATCATCTCTATGGCTATAGCTGCATGTGTGAACAACACTTTGGGGACATTGTCAAAACCAGATGATGCAGATTACACACTCTAATCTGCATGTGGGATTACATAATGCTGAGCACACATTCCAAATGGGAAACAGCTCAGAGTTGACTTTGCACAGCTCTGCAACCCAACGTACATACTCCTGAATAAAGAGGAAAGTACAACTTGGAAGCTGTCAGTGATTCTGTGGAAATGGCCAAAGAGTAGAGATGGTGATGAGGTAGAAATGCAGGGGGTGGCAAAGCAGACAGGATGTGTAGTAGAGCTGGGGGATGCCCAGGTTGGCATGCGGTATTTGCACCAGAATGCTCTTCCTGGTTTCTGCTTCTTTGCTGTGCTTATGAGAACAGTGCCCATTTGCAGTCCTTCCATTTCCTTAGCCTTACTGAAGTACAGTGGTACCTCGGGTTAAGTCCGAGGTCCGTTCTTAACCTGAAACTGTTCTTAACCTGAAGCACCACTTTAGCTAATGGGGCCTCCCGCTGCTGCTGCGCCGCCGGAGCACGATTTCTGTTCTCATCCTGAAGCAAAGTTCTTAACCTGAGGTATTATTTCTGGGTTAGCGGAGTCTGTAACCTGAAGCGTATGTAACCCGAGGTACCACTGTATGATGACCCTTCTGCATTTCCAATCAGCACTCACTGGTACTCAGGATTCCACTAAGTGCAAGATAGGTCTTATATATGTCTGATATATGGTATGAGGTTAGTCCTCTGGATACCTGCTGCTAAGGAGCAAGATCAAGGCAGGGCTGTTGCTGTCTTGGGTTTCACAGAGGCTTCAGGTTGGTCGCTGTGGGAAACAGGACACTGAATTAGATGGACCTTTGGTCTGATCCAGCAAGGCTCTCCCTATGTTATGAAGAGGCTGCATGTTTTTGTACCACACCCCGTTACACAAGGGATGCCTCATTCTAGAGCTATTGCCAGTATGATGCAGAGCAGAAGCAGCTCATGACGGGATCATAATGGATTATGAAGATAGGACAAATAGAAAGTGCAGCGCTGCCTGTGTGGTCTCGTTCACAAGCACAGCCATTCCCTTCAAAGTTCATGGGTGGTGCACATGGATTCCTTAAACCCTGTGCTTTATAACTTCCTCTCTGGACATGTACCCAGGTCACTGAGTTGGGTTGAACCATTGCTGGAAATCCCCTGGCTGCCTCAGCTTCTCTAGTGACTCATCTTCTTCATTTTTATTCCTCCAGAACTTGCTGAGAATGGCAGAAGATGAGCCAGGCAGTAAGGAGCCTTTTTGTGCCCTCTTATCCAACAAGATAGGCAGAGATCCAAGTGGGGAAATCCCCTGTAAGATCTGTTAGCTCCACTATCTGGGACTCTGAACAGGCTGACAGCCTTCTGAATTTTAAGTGTTGCGATGCTGAGGTTTCCCCTGAAATAAGCTGCTATTTATATACCACCATCAGGTATCACACACTGTTAAGCCGCCTGCCACTAGACAAAGAATGGACAATAATGAAATACTGGGCACAGCAGATTAATGTTATTCTTTGCCTTCCTGGTATCAATCCATCCCTTCCTAGCCCATAGCCCTGTCTCAGATATCTAAAATGCATTGCATTTCATGTTGCAGACTGAAAAAGTTGCATGTTTCTTTGATGGGTAGTAAATATGATGGAGGAAAATGTTCAGGAGTTGATGCACAAGGAAGCATGTGGGCTACACCAAGTGCCTGAGCACAGGGAGCCTCACCAAACCCCCTCTCTGGCCTTTGAAATTTAGCAGAAACATGGCTTATTTTCAAGTTCTTCTCCATGACCATGAAAGCAGCAAAATTGTTCTTTTTAGAAATGAACATTGAGATTACAGTATCTGGATGTTGCATGTGACTCCATCTGACATGAAACAGGTTTGTAAGTTTCTCCCAGGAGAATTGAAGCCCCTTGGATTCTAGGGTGAGGAGATTCCTGGGACTAGCCTCCCCAAAAAGTTGACAACACATTCTTAAGTGTGATGAGTAAAACCCCTGCACTGAGAATCGCCTGGTAAACCAAGGAGGAAAGTTGGCATAAACCCAGAGCTTGTTTACTGGCCTTTATCATTTCTCAAGGCCAGTCAGCTGTTTCCTCGCAATAAAGATGTTTCCCCTGTTTCTCTGGATTGTGCTGTTCCCTACCCCAGAACAAGCAACATTTCTAGAATTCGTTAAGTTGTATCCAACTTAAGTAATACACAGAATGGACCTATTGAGAACAGCTATTATTTATGCATAAATTAAGTCAATTGATTTCTATTGGTCTGCTCTTGGGTATGACTTGGTAAAATACAACCCACTGTGTTTTATGGACTTGCTTAGGACTATGGACCATTCTGCATAGAATAAAGTGATAGTGAGACGACCTGTTCTTAGACTATACCATGTCAGACTGTAGATAAGAGTATTTATTTTTATTTTTAAAAACCCACTCTGTCTATAGAAAACAAGCATGGCTGAAGAAGAGATTTAGTGTAACCCTTTCCTTAAGGTTGCTACATTCAGGGAATTAAAAGAAAATATGGGGAAGTATTCAAAAATATATATGACCCACCTCTTACCTGTAGTCTGAAGTACAGCCCAGAATTCTACAACCCCAAGTCTCCCGTTCTATTCTGTGTAGAATGGTTCCCAGTGACAAGTGAAGATCACCCTGCCCTGGCCTAAGGGGGAAAACAAGTCTCAAGTTATGTCAGAGAAATTCACTAAAAGCCCACCTAAAAGTCAACTGGTGGTGGTTTTTTTTGGGGGGGGGGAGTCATGTGAAACAGCTGTCAGATTGAGAAAGTGGCAGCTAGGAAAAGAAATAATAATAATAATAATAATAATAATAATAATAATAATAATAATACCTTTATTGTCATTGTACAACCTGTATACAATGAAATTAAACAAGCCTCTGCCCCCAAACACTCAATCCCTTTTCAAACAACACACCACCTCGCAAGTCAATTTTGCTGTTCCATTCAACAGCCTAACAGCCCACGGATAGAAGCTATTTTTTAGCCTATTGGTACAGCTGATTAAATATACTTCTATATCTCCTGCCCGAGGGTAGAAGATTAAAGAGGTGATAGCTGAGTGTGAGTCACCCGAGACGCGGGTGGCGCTGTGGGTAAAAGCCTCAGTGTCTAGGACTTGCCGATCGAAAGGTCGGCGGTTCGAATCCCCACTCCCATGGCTCGGTTCCAGTGCCTGCCAACCTAGCAGTTCGAAAGCACCCCCGGGTGCAAGTAGATAAATAGGTACCGCTTTATAGCGGGAAGGTAAACGGCGTTCCGTGTGCTGCACTGGCTCGCCAGATGCAGCTTTGTCACGCTGGCCACGTGACCCGGAAGTGTCTCCGGACAGCGCTGGCCCCTGGCCTCTTAAGTGAGATGGGCGCACAACCCTAGAGTCGGACACGACTGGCCCGTACGGGCAGGGGTACCTTTACCTTTACCTAGCCGAGTGTGAGTCATCCCTGAGAATTTTTTTCGCTCTCCTAAGGCAACCATCCCTTGCAATGTCATCTAGCAGACTCAAGGGACAGCCCATGATATCATGTGCTGTATTCACCATCCTCTGTAGAGACTTTCTGTCTGTGGCTGTCAGGCCAGCATACCACACTGTGATACAATATGAAAGGACATTTTCTATCGTGGACCGGTAAAAGTTCATCAACTGTTGTTTAACATTATTCTTTCGCAAGACCCTGAGGAAATGAAGTCTCTGTTGGGCCTTTCTGACCACCTGAGTTATGTTGATTTTCCAAGTGAGGTCCTCACTAAGGTAAACTCCCAGGAATTTAAAGGAGGAGACTGTCTCCACACAGCCCCCCCCCCGATATACAACAGGGCAGGTTCCCCTCTCTTCCTCCGGAAGTCCAACACCATCTTCTTTGTCTTACTAATATTTAGGTGCAAGTTATTCTCTAAGCACCATGTAGATATTTTTTGAACCTCCCCCCTGTACGCTGTTTCATCTCCGCCTGCAATTAGGCCCATTATGGTAGTATCATCTGCAAACTTAATAATTACTGTGGATGGATCAGATGATATGCAGTCATATGTGTACAATGAGTACAGGTAGGGACTTAGCACACATCCCTGTGGGGTGCCAGTGCTAAGCTTCAGGGAGGTAGATGTAACAGTCCCAATCCTCACTGTTTGTGTGGATGCCGGTTCTGTATATACCGGAAGTAATTTCATTGGCCAAGCACAATTCAGAGCTGGAGGGTCCTTTGGTGTGAGCCAGCATAGCAATTCCTATGTACCGGTACTTAAGCTGAAGACAAACCACAGGCAATGAGTGCTTTTTGCCCTGTTAGTGAGTATTCCCAGGGCATCTGGTTTGCCATTGTTACAGACAGCAAGTATGCTTCAGTCTGACCTAGAACAGCAGGTGTTTTTATTGTAGTAGTTAGGTATTTTAGAACTTTTGTAATCCATTCTTCACCTAAAGGGCCCAGAGCAGAGAATAAATATTAAAACAAAACAATACAAATATATATATAATTCAAAGTACAGTAAAGTCACCAAGTAGGAGCAGAAACAATATGCACTTAGGATGCTCCTCAGAGAATGAGGTTTACGCTTATTCCTGGGACTTTAGCTAGGATTTACATCAGTCATCCATATTCCTTGAAAATACATACTGTCAAACTTTGAATACAATAAAGTGTTTTTTTAATTACTTATAAGAGCATTTGTATTGTAAAATACTCAATGTTGGCTTTGCATCCTTTTAGAAGATGGCTTTCTATTCTGCCTCCTTTTTCTCATTAGATCAGTGTAAGTTATTTGAGTGTCACCTACTCTAAAACCTCAAGGCATTACTATGAACAAAATAGGAAATAAAGCCCATAAATATGATGGACTTAAAAAGGAACATCAATAACCCAACCCAAAGTTATGTAGGGGGAGCCTCCCTGTCCAAAACAACAACCCCAATAAAGAACAATTGTCAGCTGGAAGATGTGGACTCAAAACCCCTAATAACTGTGCCACTATTAAAACTAATAAAATTGCAACAAATTTACTTAAAATCAGAGGGGAAATTAAAAAAAAGTCTTCTTGTTTCTAGACTGGCTTTGCATAGACATCTGGGTTCAGTGAATAATTTTATCATTTTGGGGCTTTCCCAGATGGTTGCTATTTGCAGGTAGGATTCAATCACCTGCTGACAAATTAAGGTTGCACAATTAAAGCTGATTGGAAGGTCTTGCGCAACAAACCTGCTTCCGCAAAAGACAGACTTTTTGAGAGAAGGAAAGTGATAGAAAAATGCACTGGGACATGGGCGTAGCCAAGGGGTGTAGCCCGTCCCCCCAAATCCTCAAAAAGTATTGAAAAGCATTGAAAATACTCAATTAACTGAGGTTCTGCTCCCCCCACCCAGCAGAAGCCTGACCCCCAAACAAAAGCCAATCTCCCAACAAAAGCTGGCTACGCCCATGCACTGGGAGGTGTGGAATAACACTTGCCTTGATGCTACATTGTCTAGCTTCCCTGCATAAGATCAGAATGAATGCTCATTTAATAGCCAACATCATCTAAACTCCCTGCAAACAAATCAGGATTAATGCTCAATGAAAATGTCCCCTGGAAAACACCCAATATCTTTGATGCCTATCCTAGGCCTAACCATTTCTATGTAGCTAGAGTGTTTTTCCTTTTCTTTTCCCTCCAACCTCTCCAGGGCAGTGGGCAGCCCATTGGTCATGGATCCCAACAGCATCTGCCGGAAGACCAAGCGGCTGGCTGGGAAGCAGGCTGAGCTGTGCCAGACGGAGCCTGAGATCATGCAGGAGGTGGCCAAGGGGGCCAGGCTGGGCGTGCGGGAGTGCCAGTACCAATTCCGCTTTCGTCGCTGGAACTGCACCAGCCACAGCAAATATTTCGGCAAGATCCTACAGCAGGGTGAGCTGTTGTTTGGGGAGGCAATTTCTCCCTTTGGGATTTTCCCAGAGACTAGAAGGCAGGTCTAGCTCTACCACTGGGCAAAGCGATGCAGAATTAGCAGAAATGCTTTTCTGTCTGGCCACATCGACACCATACATCTAAAGCAGTATCCTACTAAGCAGTCATGGAATCCCCAAAGAATCCTGGGAAGTGTCGTTTATTAAAAGTGCTGACCACACAGAGCTGCGGTTCCCAGAGCCCTTAACAAACTGCAGTTCCCATAATTCTCTATGATAGTTAAAGTGGAATAGGAGACCTGGTGTGTGTGACCTTCTGTCTATGCCTGAATGCTGAAGTGTATCCATGAAGAGAAGCATCCCCCCCCCCGCTGTGATATGCTGAAAAGTACTGAGGCCTCCAGACAGCAACCATATTTTTCAGTCAGCCTTCAAAAACTTCACACATCACCAGCTCCAACTTTGTGTGTACACAGAAAATATGTCAAGGTACGAAGTAGTCTGCATTCTGCATGTCAGTTGCCACATGCATTTCATAATTTGGATGAAACGTACATGTCTCTGCAGCTGTTGCATGTGATGATACACACAAGGGTTTCAAATCATTTCCCGCACCGAAGTGCTTTCCATGTTGGAATATATTGGGAAGAAACCTTTATATGCTACAAGCCCTACAACTAATTTCATTTATATCATTTATAAGGGAAGAAGGGTTATCCATTTTTCTGAAGGGCTGCAACATGGTTGATTAATTGATTGAAACCTTTTTGATCAATTAAAAATGTTCCTCCAGGCAGCAGATATTTAAAAACAAATTGTAATTATTTTAATTGCTAGGTACTTACAAAAACCACAGTAGCAGGCTCTTCTCAAAAGCAGCCCTCCTTTTCTCATCCAAAGGAAGAAATGGCTCTTTTAAGATGCCTGTTGTGACATGTGCATAGATCACTGAAAGGCAAAGGAAATATGCATTTTATGTATAGCTACCGATTTATTCATATGCAAATGCACACAAATTTAAGATATTGATTGAAACACTTGATTTAGTAAGATTTCTTTAATCTGGGGACAGTCCTCAAAATGAAACTGGGTGCTGCCTTTCATTGCTTTGTGCATGAAATCAAGGTCAATCATGGAAAAAACAACACTTCCCCTGTCCAAATATTTTCTGCACTGTGGCTGGATGCAATAGCCAGTGTGGTACAGGAATTAGATGTTGGACTAGGACCTTTCTGGGAGCAGAAGGATCTGATACATTTTCCTAGGTGGGGGGTTGCTTTGTGTCTCCCCCTCCCCTCGCTCCCACAGAAGGCACGGGACAACACTGCATTAGAGTATGTGAGGCAAGGGAATTGCTGGGTCCTCAGGGCGGCACAGGTTATTGCTACAGGCCGAAGGTTTACTGCTATGACATGTCTCACTGTCCTTGTAATGAAGCAATTATGGGTGCTCCCAGACAATACAGCAGCTTTTAATAAAGCCCAAGAATGTATCCGTGTCTGGGAGTGATTTACTGCCCCCCCATTCCGCCCCCCCCAATTAGACTGTGCTCCTACATGTCCTTATAGCTTCCTCCAGGCTTCCCAGCAACCTGACAGAATAGGGGCCTGGGCAATAAATAACACACACCCCAGGAAGCCCCCTTGCCACAATACTGGATGGTGTCTTTTTTTCCAGCCCTGCCCCAAATGTAAGCGGACAGGCAGGTCAAAAGGACAGGGCAGGATCCCTAGGGCCAGCAACAGGCACATTATGGGCACGACTAATGTTAGGCTCATAAAAAGGGTTTGTAAAAATAAGAGCCACCTTTTTGAGGAAAATTTCACGGGACGTTTTGGACACCAACTTGGGAGGTCAGTGTTATAATTTCTGTCTACTGGAATACACAACAAGTGGCTCTAAACATCCCACTCCCAATACCTGCAAAAGTTTCAGGGTGGACATACTGCTCTGCTTCCGATCAGTTCATGTCCCATAACTTCCTACTTAGATCCTTCCAGTAACTACTTAGATCCTATAACTTTAAACCACAAAGTTACTCATGCTGTTGTTTTTCTTGATTTTGTTGTGCCCTTTCAGATGGTAATAATACAGAAATACTGGGGAAGCATTGCAATGCAACTAATAAAGCAGAATGGTACAGGGATGGTCCAATATAAACCCACCACCAAGGCACTATTATTGTATTAATAACATGTTGCAAAACGCACCCCCCCAAAACCTCCCCCCACCCTCACCAGTCTATAGGGGCTTGTACACAGTGGCTAACATTTCTATTGAGAGCACATGCAGACGATGACAATATTTCCCTTAGATATTTGATCTTCAGAGCCCTTTCCAGCCTAACTTCCAACGTAGGAAAGTAAAAGAATGGAAGGCTCTTTCCCTAGTCGGTCATTTCACTCCCTAATTAGCAAGCTGCGGCATTGTGTTTCCACCCGCGCTTCTCCCTTGGACATTTATATGTCTTAAGGCGACGGTTAGAGTCCGAGGGACTAAGCAAGTGAACCTTGGTGGCGGCGGAGCATGGATAGAAACTGGATCGGGGGTGGTGTTGCTTGTGCAACGCAGGAAGGTATGCGCGAAGATGCTGCAGGCAAAATGCATGGGAGCTTATTGCTGCCGAGCCGGGTAGCCGGCCACGTAAAGGAATGCCCTCCTGCAACGCAGAGAGAGAAGCCCGCCCGTTTTCATCCCGTCCTCCCTCCGTGTCCTTCGCTCCTGGTATCTCAGCGCGGCGGGCGGCTCCGCGTTTGTAACAAGCCGGGCGACTGCTGGCAAAGTGAGAGGAGGAGGGCGGGCGGACGGGAGAGACTGAGCCCCCGGCGGGTGCGGCGCCTGGTGCCGGAGCAAGCAAAAGGAGAATCCCCCTTTGGCTGTGGCAGGTCCCGGCATGGCGAGGGATGCCTGGAACTCGTGTCCCGCGGCGGAGGGGCGACTGGCGCCCCGCTGTCAATAAGAATCCAGGTTATTGGGGTGGAGAAGGAGGAGGAGAGCGGGGGGCATTCCAACCCGGCCTTGCCCTCCTGGTTGCCGGGCTCGGGCAGCAAAACAATTCCTTATTGGAGTAGATTGATTTTTCCACCCGCCGCGTTTTCCGACGGGCTGCTAAGCAAGAAGAGCTCAACCGTGGCCGCGCAATTCTCGTCCGTAGCTGCCGCGATTTTTCGCTGAGATTTGCGCGGGATAATCTCCCGCCGGACTGTGCCGGGTGAGGCAACTATGACCGCCTCCCGCTCTGCCGCCCTTTGCATGGCACCCCAAGCTGCTGCCTCACTCGGGTTAAAAACAAACGAACAAAAACAGCCCGTGGTCGCCACTCGAGCGGCAGCCTCTTGTCCAGTCAGCCAGCCCTCGTGTCCCCGCAGCGGGGAAAGCTGCAGTACTTCCTTCCTGTATAGTCCAGTCCCACGCAGCCGTAGGCAGACATTTAAAGCACATCGCTCCAAAGAATCCTGGGGACTGTAGTTTACCTTTTACGGAGCTACAATTCCTAAAACCCTTAATAAATTACAATTCCCAGGTGAAAGTTGGAGCTTTTGGGACATTTGGACTTAAAAGGAGTAAGAAACAAGATTTGGGCTCCACTTTTAAGTATGGAGGTCTGGCTGGAAGAAATATGGACCCTATCGGGACAGAGCTTCTCCGAGATCTGGTGTTTAATGTTAAGGACTACCAAAAAAACCGGCAGAGAGGAATTGAGAGAGAATTAAGAGCCTCCGACGTGAGGTCTCCAGGCTGATAGTAGACTAAGACTGATGGACATTTGTTGGGGATTGAAACCGGGAAAGGGGTGGGGTGGGGTTTGGGAATCCAAAGGGTGCATAATTATAATCTGTTTTTTCTATTTTGTTTTGTTATTAGTATGAAAATTGGGGAATTCGTGGAAGGGAATTTGGGTCGACTTTAGAAAAAAGTTTTAAGAATGAGCACTGATGTTTAAATACTGATGTTTATAAGTTAAAATTGGTTTTTCTAAAATGAATTAAATATAAAAAGGTCAAAAATTGGGGACAAGAACTTGTTGAATTAACAATTTGAATTGAAATATATGAAGGGGAGGTGTGGGGAAGTCAGGGAAATATGTTATTGAAAATAAGGATTGTAAAATTTATGTGTTTTTACCTTTTTTCTTTTTGATTTTTTAATGTATAAAGGTGGAAAAACTCAATAAATATCTTTAAAAAAAATAAAAAATAAATTACAATTCCCAGTATTTTTTTGGGGGTGGGGAAGTGCGTTCACTAGTTTTAAAATGTCAGCAGCGGGCCTACTGATTACAGTGGGCCTTACTCCCAGCATAAGGCTGCAACGTTAGACTTGTACAGATAGCTGGAGTTTGAAATTAACATTGGAGGCCGAGATAGGCCTCTTTGGGTGATAGCTGATTGGAGGCAGGGCCAAGAGGTTCTTAAGCCTGGCAAATAGTTCTACTAAGGAGCAGAGTTTACTTCCTTTCGCCCTACTTTTAAAATGTGTTTAACAACGGGGAGGCAGAAACTGAACAGGTGCACCCACCCCACCTGGAACTGCAGTGGGGGAATCTTCACTGGTTGGATTTCTGCTTGTTATGCTTTTTTAAAGGCCGTGCTTTTTGCCAGACTTACCCCTGGCAGGCCCATGAACTAGTGGCTTGTTTGTTTGTTTAAACCTGACTCCATTTGATGTTCTCCATTTCTTTCTTCTTTCCCTGCTCTGCCCTCTCACTCTCTTACATAGATATCCGGGAGACAGCCTTTGTCTATGCCATCACAGCGGCCGGCGTGAGCCATGCCGTCACCCAGGCCTGCAGCATGGGCGAGTTGCTGCCATGCGGTTGTGAGGCGACTCGGAGCCGGTCACCTCCTCTGCCCCCCGCCATCACAGGGTCAGAGGGCTCCGCTTGGGAGTGGGGCGGCTGCGGGGATGATGTTGACTTTGGCTATGAGAAATCCCGCCAGTTCATGGACGCTAAGCGCAAGCGTGGCAAGAGTGACATTCGAACTCTCATTGACCTGCACAACAACGAAGCGGGACGCCTGGTAAGGGCAGCCTCCCCTCACTACTTGGGTATCTGGAATCCTCCTTCCACAGGCAACCCTGCCTTCTTCCTTGGTGGGCGGAGAGAAACGTGACTGCCCCATTACTTGCCAGAACATGGCCTGCTTAGGCTTAACTTGGCTGCCCGTCACATCCTCACTTCCACTCCAGTGACGCAGCCCTGCCTTGTGTTGAGACCTATTTCTATGGTCAAGGTCATCACCCCAACTGCTCTCACACAGCTTGAGCCCTCATCCGGTTCTAGGGCTAAGGATTGCTGTTATACATGTGCATTTGGCCATGCTCTGTTCCATGCAGTAATGGGGCAGAGTATCCTGTGGCTACAGCAGCATGCTGTAGTCCCTTGTGCTTGCAGACACTGTCACTACTGCTGCCATGTTATCTGCTAATACTGTACAGGCACATCTATATGTGCACATAAAGCTGGAGGTAGGGGCTTTCGGACCAACAAGTGGAGAAAATCAGTGTAGGTTTTTCTGTTGGGCAGATTTTCTTGGGGTAATCTGTTGGTGAGTGAGGGGAAAGCCAGCAATGGCCCAGAGCCAAAAGTGGAAGGGTCCACCTCTTTTCTCCCCATTCTTTCTGACACCGCTCCCCCCTCTCTCATACACACACCCTCAATTTCCTCTCCCTCTCTTCCCCTGCCCCCTTCCTCACTGCCCTGCAGGCTGCCAGAAATTGGGTAGATTGCTCATTCCAGAGGGCTGAATTCAGCACTTGCAGAGGGATTAAAAAAATTGGCCAAAGGCCACATAAAATTAGATCAAGGGCTGCAGCCTGCAGTGGGTGGCAATATAGGGCACAAGTGCCACTGCCAGGTATTTGGCCATCCCTGCCTCACTGGGCCTCATTTCCATAGCACAGCAAGCCAGAGTTCCTGCTCCAACACTATGCCAACTATTAATTCATTTGAAATATGTGTAGAACAATTTGGACACTTTTTACTATTGGGAGTTGGAGGAACACTTCCCTGCCAGAGGATCCATACACAGCTATACCATAAAATCCCACACATCAGAGTAACAACTGATTATCAAAAGTATTTATACCTACCTCAAATTCATATCTAAAAATCATCCTTTAGCTGATCAGGCCTGCTTTAAGCTGTGGTGCCTTAACTTTAGTTGGCCACCATTTCATTGCCTGCCATTTTTAATGGTGCAAAAATGCTAGAGTTGGATGAAGTGTTTATTCCCAACTCTCCATCCCAAGCATGCACTCTCTCTCTTACCCACCCACATCAAACTCTTTGTATTTTCCCTCCCTTTCTGCAAGCTTGCTTCTAACTTCATGATTCAACCCTGTATGCCCTATAACCAAAGCATGTTCCCTTGATAGGCTAGACACCTCTTTCAACCTGCCTTTCTTGCCTGCCACCTGAATTTCCCTCTGTAATCTTTAGGTATCCTCTTCCTCCTCCTGCCTCTGCCTGTCTTTTCCATCCCCTCAATCATTCCTGGGGCTCATCCTGGATTACCACCAAAAACATACTGGCTGGCAGAACAAGAAGATTTCATGATCCCCATCAGAACCATCAATTTATCAGTGAATAATAATACACAAGGCCAGAGGGGACAGTTAGGCAGTTTATGAACAGGTATGCAAAGCAGACAGATCTATGCACTTACATGCTTAGAGAGCTCATGTGATGTAGTACTGAAATGTGGGAGGTGCATGAGCCTGGATCAAATCCAGTAGCAACAAGCTCTGTAGGGGTAGATTTAGGCAACTGGCAATTTCAACCCACCACCCTCAATATGAGGATAATAATACTGGCCTACACTGCAGGGTTGTTGTAGAATTCTTGATATAACATATGTAAAGCGTTCCAAACGTTCCAGGACTGTATCACATAAATGCTAAATATTACTGTTGTATTACATGCTCTCACATGTAGAAGAGGGTAACCCAGTCAGAGTCTTTTAGTCCATATTCAGATTATGGGAAGGAGGTGGGGACAGGGAACCTAGTTCTCCTGAGATATTATCTCCTTCATAATCTGGCTTCTAAAGCATGGTGCTGTTGACATCACCTCCCTCCTCTTTTGTGAATGTAAGGCACTGATAGGCAATGTCATTCTCAGGGTCTGAGGGCCAGAACACAGTAATCTGACTGTGGGTGACATGCATTTTCATTTTCTCTTTTAGGCTCAATATGAGCTTTCTTCCACCCCACCTTCTCTTGTAGTTGAAAGCAGCCTTTGCCAACCTAGTGCCCTCCAGTTGTCTTGGGCTACAGCTCCCATCAGCCCCAGGCAGCATAGGCTGATGGGAGTTGTAGTTCAGCTCTGTGGTGAGCTGATTTTGATTTTGCCACTTTCACCATTGCAGTGTGTTCTTGGAGGTATGAATTGTTTTCTCCAATGACTTGTTTTCTCCTCTTTCCAGGCAGTGAAGAACCACATGCGGACAGAGTGCAAGTGTCATGGACTTTCGGGTTCCTGTGCATTACGCACCTGCTGGAAAAAGATGCCCCCTTTCCGGGAGGTGGGAGACCGCCTCCTTGAACGCTTTAATGGGGCCTTTAAAGTGATGGGCGGCAACGATGGCAAGACACTCATCCCTGTGGGACTGAATATCAAGCCCCCGGACCGGCAGGACCTCATCTACTCTGCCGACTCACCTGACTTCTGCGTGGCTAACCGCAAGACGGGTTCGCTGGGCACGCGTGGACGAGTGTGCAACAGCACCGCCATGGACATGAGTGGCTGTGACCTGCTATGTTGTGGGCGCGGCCACCACGACGAAACACTTCTCCTGGAAGAGAACTGCCTTTGCCGCTTCCATTGGTGCTGTGTGGTGCAGTGCCGGAAGTGCACGGTACGCAAGGAGCACAGCTTATGCATTTGAGTGGGTACAGAAAGGACACTGGGCAGGGATGGCCCAGAGCATGAGGGCAAGGATGATGCCCAACTTGCCACAGAATCCAAAGGCAGGGAGCATAATCAAGCCTGCTATGGGTTTGAGGGAACATGGTTCATTCTGGACTGCCTTGGATCCCCAGAGCATGGAAATGGATTGTTTCTGAAACTTTGGTTCTCTGCAGTTTCCAGCACTTGTTGGCTATAACCTCCTCTGTGGCAGGCCCTGCACCTCCATTACTCATTGACTGGACATACACTCCTGAAGACGGGAGACTGGTGTCACCTGACATTCTCCCATCATCGTCCCCAGCATCTTGGTCCTATGTGGGTCTCTGACTATAGGCCATGCACAGTTTCCCTGGAGGGAAGTGTTGTGCCTCATTTATTAATGGATCTTTCCTGTGTTTGAGAGAACAGCAGAGGTTTCCCTGAGCTTGACTGCTCACTCCCATGGCTTCCTTGCCCCCCTTCAGCTGGGGCTGCTGTTTCTCTCTGCATTAATAAAGCTATTTAAACTAACAGTGTCTTAATCCATTGTTGCAAAAGGAAGTGTTCACAAGTGCACTTAATACAGATGAGTAATTTAATTAGAAGTTTAAACTATTTTCTTGTTCATCCCATAGGCATCTGCTTGCTCCACTGTTAAGAATAGGATGCTGGGCTGGTTGGGCCTTTGGTCTGAACTAGCAACAGGGTTTATTATGTTCTTATCTAATCAGAGCATTTAGAGTGGTATGAAGGTGACTTTGCCTAACATTAATGCATTGCTGTTAAGTGACCTTGGGAGCATGTCCAAGAGTGTTGATAGATTATGTCTCTTGCAGGTCAAGAGCTCCTGTGGAGTTAGAGATGCTGGGGTTGAATGGTGATGTATTTGATGTCAAGACCGCTCAGTTAGGATTTGGACTGATTTGGTATGAAAGGCATGTCCTATATGTTTTGTTGCTTTGCAACAGTCTTCCTATTTTACATTGTCAAAGTCACTTGTGGAAAACCTCTAGCACTTCACTTGTGCAGACGAACAAGTGAGGCTCCCAGCAGGTAAGTGACATGTGCAGGTAGGTCACACACATTCATCAAGGAGTCATCACACACAATCATTCATCAGCCTTTTTTTAGGTGTGTCAATTTGGGGGAGGTCTAATAATAATAATAATAATAATAATAATTCATCAATTCTTTCTCTTTTCCCCCTCCTAAGCTGCCTCGTAAGAATAAATTAATGCCAGAACCCTCATTCTCTTTCATGCATGGAGACACGAAACACAGAATTCTTCCCTAATTAACTTATTGATGGCAGCTTAAAGAATCTTTTTCCCACCAGAGGGCGCCAAGGGCTTAATGTAGCATTGCATGTTGCTGAGAAAGAAGCATTCTGGGTTAGACAGCATTGCTATTGTGAACTTCCAGGTGTGTGTGCCCTAGCAGAGTGGGTCAACATAGTCCAATACGGTGCATGGTCTGTTTGCTTTCTCCTGATGCAGCTCCTACTCCCATCTTAAGGATGAAGCCTCTTTGGACTGATTAGCTGTGCATCAGATTTATGCTGATGGGTCTACCAGGTGCAAAGATTCTACTAATGAGGAAAGGTGTAGAATCTACCAAAAACTGGAAGCAATAGTATTTGGCCTGGTTTTGATGAGATCAGAAGTGGGATTTGGGGGAGTATTAAGGACCTGTCAGCATGAGGAATTGTTTCTTGTTAAACTTCCCTTGCAATTTTGTAATCACTGCCTTTGAGTCGTCCTTCTATGCCTTTTTCTTGATTGCGATCTCCTCTGATGTTGCACTGACCCTAGTAGTCATGCAGATTAATCATGCACCTGCATCCATTACTGGCTTACACACTATGATCTCATGAGAGGTGTGACAGCCTTGGCCTTGGGAACCTTAGTGCTGGAGGGGAGCAGAGATAAAACTTGGAAGACCTAAGATTCTGAGTGCCAGCATCTATACAATTTATGTCAGTGGAACACAGGCTTCCAAGCAGCATTTTATCAGTGCATATTGATTGCTCAGCAGCCTCAGATGAAAAAAGATATACCAAATCTATATTTATGCCAATTCAAACTGAAAAAAGATCCCCATACCAAAGAAAGAAGCCTAGTATTGTATGGCTTCTGGTCAGGTGGGAAGCTGTGGACATGCAATCACACATGAGGCCATACATGCTGCTTGTTTGCATATGGGCAAACATGCATGTGGGCACATACACACAGACCTCTACTTGCCCTCTCTTGGTTCATTGCTTCCCCCTGTGCTGCAGCTGGGATGTGTAGAGCGGGTAGCTCAGTGTACCATGACGGGGCTAGGAACATCTGATTCTCCCAAAGTGAAGCCATGTGTCAGCCTCACCACAACACAGGCAGATAATGAGAGGTTTCTCCCAGCATGGTGGGAGCAGCAAAAGGGGTTCCTCTGGGCTTTCTTGCCCCAGGCGTTACTAGAGGGTTCATTGCAGGTCACAATGGAACTTCCCTGCTATCATCATCATCATCCGGCTTGAATTGTGGTTTTCAAACTGCTCCCTGACACTGGGCAGGAAGGTGCACACAGAAGCAGCAGTCAGCTGGGTTTAGGGTGGGGTTTTCTTTTTGTAGGATCTTCCCCCCACCTAGAAGTATTCAGTCTGCCCTTTTCCAGTTGCTGGGAATTGCAAGGGAGGAGCATGTTTTTGCACTCGGGTCCTGCTTGTAGGCAACTGGTTGGCCACTGTGAGAAATGGATTGTGAATTAGATGGATGGACCTTTGGCTTTATCCAGCAGGGCTTTTGCTTTGTTTTGTTATTAGTGCTCTAAGTCTCTCCCGGGACTCTCATGCCTGTAGTTCCAAGAGCAAGGGTCTCGTTGCTGTGCTGTGTATATCGCTGAATTTCCCTTTTCCTACAATGGGTTTCAATTATCACATATGACCTTACTTACAAATACAATAAAAACCATATAAGGTGCAAGTAATGCAGCAACAGACTCAAATACAATGCTGTCTTGGCTTGCCATTCAGACACAAATTCTGCCTTCATCTATCACTCCACCAACCATGTTGCCCCCTTAAATGGGTCTTTTCAGCTTCCTGTATCATAGGACCAGACCTGCTTGTAGCTTGCCTCAGTTTCCTGCCCCCCATTCCACCCCTCCCCTCCCCAGCTTCAGTTCAGTTCCTGGTGCTATTGAATCTCAAGTCTCTCCTCCCACATGACTTCCCCCCAAGAATCCTGGGAAATGTAGTTCCTTAGAGGTGCTGGGAGTTGTAGCTTTGTGAGGTGCAAACCACAGTTCCTAGGACCCTTTGCAGGGAAGTAATATACTTTAAATGTATGGCGTGTACTGCAAAATCCCCACCTGAAATTAAAATCCCTCAGCTTCTTTGTTGCAGAGTTGTTAGGGTTTTTAGGCACATCACCAATTTCAGAAGACAGGGGGAAATGTAATTATTGCGGATTGTTTCTCAATACGTTCTACTGAGAGTAGACCCATTGAAAATAATGTGCATAAGTTCATTATGTCAGGGTCTACTCTGAGTATGGCTAATCTTGGATACAAACCAGCATTCAGAAGACAGAGAAATACAGAATTACTGGTACGTCAAACATGACCCTGTACGGTTGCGGCTTCGTGTTTTGTCCCGCCTTAAGTTCAAGTTTATATGATTTTTAACCATAGGTCATTACAAACCTAATTGCACAGTATAAAACTGTATTAAAACAATATAAATGGTGAAAATACTGAAATAGTAAACCAAATAATCAAATTAGGATAATGACAAGTGTCACCATGACGGTTCCCAGTGTTAATTTTAGTTTCTGCACTGCCACAGCAAATAAAGAAACAGGGCGGGTGACAGACATGTTTCTTTTGATCTCTCAGTAAAGGACAATTTTTTGTTCAGCTCATTCCCAAGGCTATAAACTGGGATGGCGGAACAAAAAATTTGGTGTTCTGGAATGTATAAATGAAACACCTTCATGAAAAATATCCTCTACACAAACATTGGTTAACTGAAAGCTTGCTGTAACGTCCCTCCAATGTCTGAAAATCTTGGAGCCATAATAAAGGCTATACGTAAGAAATAGCAGTGCTGGAATTAGGGTGGTGCAGGCAGTTCCCCTGCACAGGGCACAAATCTGAGGGGGTGCAAAATGGATAAGATGAATAATTGAGAAAATCCATTTGGGGGCGTCAAATTTTGGCCTCACACAGGGCACCATGTTATGAAATATTACCAAAGGCCATCGCTGAAGAAGAGCATAAAAGAAAGGTATCACAATATTGGACCCTTTTGTATATGGGAAAATAATAATGATTCATCTTCATGCCCTGATGAATGCTGTAATTGTTAATTCTTCTTTTTAACCAAAATTTAGTATGCCTTCCCTCTGTTTCTACTTAAGGAAGTAAATCTAGGCCATTCTGCTGATCTAAGCTTACACACTGCTGCACTCAGTTCACATTAACTTTTTTCCTAGCTAGAAAGAATGTGGGTTTTTCATAAGGTAGGGCAGGGGTGTCAAACTCAAATTCATTGGGGGGCCGCATCAGCAGTTTGGTCACCCTCAAAGGGCCTGTTGTTCAGGCAGCCGTTGGATCTGTCACATCACAGGATGGCATGCGCTCAATATAAAAACAAGTGGAGGTTTCCTGAATGCATGTAAAGTGGAGGTTTCCTGTGTAGAACGGTCGGCGCCGCTAGAGGGCAGATGTTCTCTGGCTTGTAGGCTGCCGTGCATGCGCTGAAGAGGCGGCTTTCTTGTGTCAAAAAAAAAAAAAAGAGAATAAAAGCTGTAGGCTGGCGGCCGGCGGCGGCTACACGGGCCACATGACGAGGTCTGGCGGGCCTTGTGTTTGACACCCGTGAGGTAGGGCTTAAGCCAATGCAGAATGAGGGTTTCATTAGCAGATCTTAAAGCCTATTACTGTTCGCAGTTGAGCTACTGGAATGCCTTGAGGCAGAGCAAGGCATGATCGTCAAAACTTTTTTTGAAGGCTTTCAAGGGAACTAATGCTTTCACGTACCCACACCTAGAGCTGACAGAACTATGGCGTCATCTTTCTTGTGAATATATTCAGTGCCGGAATTACTAAGCTTCCACATGTTCCGCAGGTAAAGTTCCACATTGCTTAAGAAGTTTTGAAAGTTTTATATTTAACAATGTGCTGGGGTAGCCAGGAGCATTTTCCAGGGAAAGTATATCCAGATATGTAAAGGTTTTGACCTGTTCAATTACATGCCCATCCATAGTCTGTCTGTACCTGGGGCAGGGGTTGTGGTTGTATTTTACGAAACACTACCACTTTTGTTTTGGAATAAATTATTAGTAATTCCTTGCAGAAACTTTGAACATCTCTCATTAGCCTTCTCAAGTTTATGTATGTGAAACCAAAACCATATTGTCAACATGCATTAAAATAATCAACTATGTTCTAAAATGGAGACTAGGAAATATTTAACCTCCTTCCTGTTCACTTATTATTACATAAAACCTAAACAAAAATGAGAACTGGCGAACAGTCTTGGTATACACCTCTTTCAGTAGGTATTTTATCAGAATTGAATTTCCTTCTATTTCTACTGGAATAGCCAAATTGGAGCAGGTTGCCAGGAACAACCACAGTGAGTGACAACAGAAGAATCACCAACAGCTTAAGTGCTTCCTCTCTCCCCACCTGTAGAACACTGAGAAAGTACCACCAGAATCAGGAATGGCCCCAAAGTGTTTGGTCATTTGTGGCAATGGGTGCACAGCAAAAATGAAGTGATTCCACTGATAAGAACATTAATTTGTGAAGCAATTAGTCAGCTGTACTAAACATGGAAACAGCATAATGCATGTGAGTAACTTGTGAGCAATACATGTTCATGAGAGAGAGCAATATTGCTCCAAGCAACATCACACTCAGACACTCAACACCGTAAGGCCACAAGTGAGAGAAATAGTGAGGCCAGGTTCATGCCTTCATTCAGCAACGTACGAAGACAGAACCACATGTCCCTACAATGAACATATTTAGTTAGGCAGTGATGCAGAATGGGAGGCACGCCCAACACTGTAGTGCCACAAAAAGCTGCCAAGTTACTTAGGCACACCAGTCCTCTGGGAAGAGGGAAGAGATTGTAATGGAGTCTGGGGGTGGAGAGAAAGACCTGCTGCTCGAGTGACTGTGAAATCATCTCTTTGGCTCTAGTAAAACAGCAGCAGGAAGGGGATACCTTCACTTGGAACCAATTATGTCATTAAGGTTTGGAGACAGATCAAAGCACTTCCCTTTATATTTGACTGGAAATTGATGTGTGTATTTAGGATCCCCACAAGCATCTGCACTTCTCAAAGCAGCTGTTGTGGTCTCCCACTGGCAGGGGAAGTTGTGGGCCTAACCTTGGTAGTGTGGTCCTCAGGTGGGAGTTGGTACCAAGCATAGGCGCCGACTCCATGGGGCTTGAGGGGGCCCGAGCCCCCTCAAAAATTCGTTTGGGGGGGCTCCGCCCCCCCAATAATCTCCGGCGCCCCTCCAGCAGAGCGCCATCGCCGCCCCTCCCCCAGCCCAAAATGCACAGGGGGGGCGGGCTGCATGCCTCCTGCCCTCCCTCCCGAGCAAAAGCTCCACCCAATTTCCTTTGGAGCTGATTAATAGGCGCAGCACGCTCTCCCCTATTCGCTCACGAGGAGGCGGCGCCACTTTATTTGCATATTCATGAGCTTATTTATTATTCATGAGCTTTCCCGGGCCCCCCCAATATTTTTTATAAGTCCGCGTCGCTGGTACCAAGCAAGGAGGTGACTGACACTGAAGACTGCGGAGAGACTAAGTGGTTTCTACAACAAGTATGGGTGATGGAGAAGGAGGAGAAAATGCCAAAAAGCAAATTTAGTTTGAAGAATCACACTTTCCTAGCAATTTTGTTTTAGTGGAAATTCCCTGAAATGTGATTTTTAAAAGGCCATTAATAGAAGAAGGATAAATATAATCTGTTTATTAATTTTGTTCAATATCAAACCAGTTTTTAATTAATAACGTATGGTCCTTGTGAATAAACTAGCAATTAAAAAAACAATCCCTGCTTCAGGTGTTCAGTTTGGGGGTATCAAAATGCTTGTCTGCATAGGCATATGTCTGTGTGTACCAAAAATGTGACCAACACATGTTCTGCAACCACCTCAGCTCCAAAAACAACAACAACACACATTTCACTTCGAAAGGTGTATTCCATCCAGAGATTTTCTACTGGAAAATAGCCCCCCCGTGTGCCACACATAATCTGAGCAAGAAACTCAGATGAATGTCCGAGTTAACTGTTGCGGCTTACAAACACATTATGGCTCAAATAATATTCAGATGGTGTCTCATAAAGTTCAATCTCTGAAGTGAAACAATTCTGGGCCTAGCCAGGGCAGGGGCACTGCATTCCATTTCACTGCCTGAGGTGAAACAGGAACGTGACATGCCACTGCAGCCTCCCTGACCTGGGTTGCGAAGGGACAGAGAGTTCTGGCAAGATCTCATGAAATCTCACCAAAATCTCTTGAGATCTCATGCGAGATCTCACAAAGTTTTGAAAATCTCTCGTAAGATTTCAGAAGCCAGTGCTGCTGTCAGCAGAGGCAGCAGGGCGGGCAAGGTTATCCAAAGCAGCTGCCTCACCCTGCTAAACAGCCCTGCTCCATTGGGAGAACTGTCCTCGTTCCTACTCTCTGCTTCCTCTTGACCAGATTCCTGATCCACAAGAGGACTTCGGCTCTTTTTCCTTCCTCAGGACTCTTTGGAGGAGGGGGAACGCGTTTTAAATGTATGGTGAGTCTGCAGCCACCACCTCCTATCTCCTCCCACCTACCTCCAGCCTGAATTCGTGTCACAGTGAAAGAAGCTTCCTACAGGCCAGACTGAGAGGGATTGAAGAGGGTGAGGCCTAATTTTCAGCTTTCATTGCTCCCGAGGAGACAAAGACTAGTACTTTATCTGGGACATGGCAGATTGGCACTTAAAGGGGTGTTGTTCTCAATGGAATGAACTCAAGACTTTCCTCTTAATTCCACTGTTGATTGTTTATCCTGCCCAACCCCATCTCTATGGAAGGAGATCAGATTAGAAAGTCTCTCCTGAGTCTGGAAGAAAATCCAGCACTTTCTGTGATTCAGCTGCCCGTGCTGTTGAGTAAGGCCCCTTTATTGCTAAGGTTTTATTCGGGATCTCAAGACCCTTGAAAGGCATTAAGGGCCTAATATGCAAATCTCTGTTGCCCTAAACCCTAGCCTTGTAACTAGAAGGCTGATATTGAAAGGTGACTTCTCCTGGGTCACCTTGATTGTTACTTCACTGAAACTGTGTATGTAAATCGAAGATGGGGAACTTGCAGCCATCCAGTTATTACTGGACTCTCAGGTTCTATCAGCATAGCCAGTATAGGCCCATGGGATTATGGGAGTTGTAGTCCAGAACACCTAGAGGGCAACCAGCTTCCTATCGCTGATATAAATGTTGCTTTACCTTCTGATTGAAAGGCCAAGCCTCTTCAAAACTGTTAACAATAAGGAGTTTAAAATCTTTCATTAGTCTCTGGTGTTTAGTTGATGAATTACATTTTAGGGCAATTATATATTGCAAAAGAGCTGTGGCTCAGTGGTTCAGTCCCTGGCATCTCCAGGTTGGGCTGGGAAAGATTCTTGTCTGAAACCCTGGAGAGCTTCTGCCAGTCAGCCATTAATAACAACAACAACAACAGCAACAACAACATTCAATCTGAAAATTATTATTATTATTATTATTATTATTATTATTATTATGTAGTGGGCTTCCTGAGGTATGCTGGTTTGGAGCAACAGGTGGAAGAGATGAAGCAATGCTTCTATGTTTGCTGCCTCCTGGGCTCCTTTGTAGAGCCTGCTTTCGTTAGCTTACAACAAGAGAACTAAAAAAGGGGTCGAGATTCTGCTAGTTAAAGCAAGTAGGCATTGCAGATGCTTTTCATCTAGCACAGTCATTGGGCCTTGCCATGTTAGAAATAGAAGGATGTCAAAGCTTTGCCAGAGGGGCTGGATATTTGAAGATATTTTAGTCTTTATTAGGTATAGCAAGAGCAAGCTTGAAATTTAGGGGGAGGGCTGTGGCTCAGTGGTACAGAATCTGCTTTGCTCCAAAGTCATGCTTGCTTAAGACGAGATGTCTTAAGCGAGATGTTTTGTGTACGCAAGGGCTTTGCTGTCAGCATGAGAGGCTTCCGTCAACATAGTGATGTTTCTTGGTGTCTGTATAGTATGTTCTGTTTCCACAGATCGATAGAATCATGTATCCGGAAGAGTTCCTTTGGGTCATACCCAGCAAATTCCTTAAATTTAAATGACATCCAGCAGCCAATCACCCATTTTCTCTTGAAAACCTCCAGATAAAGAGATTCTATAATTTCCTTGGAGACAAATATTCAGTGGTTATTTCTCTGAGGGTCCCACGTAGCGAGATTAAGCTGCTTCCTGAAGGAAGCCTTCTGGAGTACACAGGGTTGACGGATTGTTTTAAAAATCCACTAGGCAGAATTGCAGGCTTGTGGTTATTCTCTAAAATGAGGGCATCCTTGGCAGATTAGCATCTGCCTGCATAAGGGTCAAATGTAGAGTTATAAGGTTATAGCCCAGTCATAGCCCCAAGTAATAACAGTTCCCATCTTGACTACAGAAAAACATGGATCTTTGCCTAGGTGGAAAAATGCAGAGCCAGCTACTGTCATGGTGCACCACATTTAAACACCCAGCACAGGCCATTTATACAAAGGCTGTGATTATAGAGAGGAAAGGGATTATTTGAACACCTGTAAATAGCAGAGGAAAACCCCGCTGCCGTTCCGGATGATTCCAGATAAACCCCACAATCCCATATCCACTGTGGTCCAGAGCGCTTAAGGATCCTCCATTCCAGAGAACTCCCCAATCACGTGGAATTTATCATGCTTGGGTCATGAGATTCCCAATGAAGAAAAATCCCACCAAGAAAATAAAAGCCTCTTAGACTAACTAGGGTTGCTAGGAATTTCCCAGACATACACGGAATACTGTATCTGGAAGCAGTGTCCTGGCAGAAATTGGCCAAATTTTGCTGATCTTCCTAAAAAATGGCCAAATTCTTTGTGATTTTGCAAAAAAGGTAAACAACTTTTCTGTCCAGATGTTTACTTTTTGAAATATGGCAACACTAAGCCTAACCTACCTCACAGGGGTGTTATGGGGATTCTGTGAAGAGGGGAAGAGCTACATAGCCACCTTGAGTTCCTTGGAAACTTAAATGAAATAAATAAATGCTCTGTTTCGGACAAAGGCAACTTCCTACATTTGTCATAATAAATAACAAGATGAAATATGAATTTTTTTAAAAAAATAATTCGCTATTAATTTTTAATTATTCCAGTTATTATTCAATCAATTCCTACATTTGATTCTTCCTGATGTTTTCATAACAGGATGCCCAGAGCCTCAACACATTCTTTATCAGAGTTAGAAGTATAAAAGGAACTGAGCAAAGCAGAGCACTGGCTTCCCACCTGAAGCACCAACCTTTTGTAACGCAGCCCAATCTTTGCCTTTTTCTTTCACCTTTTCTTATGCAAGAGCCTCACAGTTGCTGGCTCATGTTCAGGTTGTGGTTAACAGAAACTCAGTGCTGCTGCCTCGCCAGGTTTCTCTCCTTTTGTAGTTAAGTACCTGATTTGTCTTTGCAAAAGTTTATCTTAATGTGCTAATCCTTAAAAAGTTTTATCGAAATCATTCTGAGTTTCAACTGAATCCTCCCAATGTTCTCACTGCTCCATAGCTCTGTAACAATTTTCAGAGGGGGTAGCCGGGTTGCTGTGTAGTCCAACAGAAACAACAAAGAGTCTTGTGGCACCTTAAAAACAAACACGTTCCTTATGGTAAAAAAGCATTTTGTGGACTACAGTTAGCGCTGACTTAATTTCTGAAACTATGTTAGGTAATTTGATGGAAAGCGTCAAAAGTACTAGAGCCAGGTAGGCAGATATTTGCAGAATGTTCACAAGTCAGTGCACTGTACAAGCTAGCAGTTTCAGCTGAGGACTGCACTGCCAGGCCCTTTTGGCAAGACCAGGGCTGGCCCTACCATTAGGCAAAATGAGATGAATGCCTTAGGTGGCAGATGATGGGGGGTAGTAGGGGAAGCATGTGGCTGTTTCTCTCCCCCCTCCCCCCGGCACTCTTTTGGAAGACAAAATTACATTTGTTGTACAGCCTATCCTGTCCACCCTAGAACCAGCCTGCTGCCTCAGGATGCTATTCCATCATCAGAGTTGAAGGCAAATTCAATTTTCACTCTAGCAGGGGCGTTCCCAGAAGTTGGTTAAGTTGGCCCAAGAGGGTGCAAAAATTGTGAAGAAAGACAGAGAGAGACAGTGATTGCCAAGGGCACAAGGATATGGGGCAGGGATACAGCTCCTTGCCAAGGGTACAAGAGAGCCTAGGTACACCTCTGCACTCCGGTCAGCTTCTGTACCTGGAATAGGCAGGAGGCACCATCTTGTCTTTCGTTTCAGACAGAAAAATGTCTTGGGCTGGCCCTGATCAAGACATTTTCCCATCTGCGATATGAACAGATCTGATCTACCTTTCACACTCTAGATTACTGGCATAGTGTGTGTGAAACATTTTGGACACTCTAAATTTCTATATTAATGCATTAGCTTTCCCTATTATTATCATGTTATTATTTACAGAATTCATAGCAGAATTCACATTAACAATTTCCCGTCTGCCTTTTGCTCCATCTATGTGTGCATCCATTGAGCAGCAGAGCCATCTAGTCACAGCAGGAGTAAGACGGGGATGGGGGGATATATGTTCACTGGATGCACATCTGTCCAACACCCAAACCTTTATGTGGATTCGGCCCATGAGGTCTCAAAGTGAGCAATGCCAGTGCCAAAACCCTTGAATTCTCAGGTGAAACCACAAGTATCAAAAGCTGTTTATTATGAAACAGAAGACTACAGAGGTGCATGCTAGCATTCAGAAAAATAAACAGAAAAATATGTATTCACTTTTACCATGGTTGGTAGTTACGGGTTGTTGTTTTTTAAAAAAAGAAATGTCATTATTTATTTGAACTTTAACTGATCGATCCACCGGGCAAATTATTTATTCCAGTTTTAAACTGCTGCCCTTCCTTCAAGGAACTCAGGGTGGCAGCGTGTGGTTCACACCCCACACCCCTGCCACACTTTATCCTCACAACTACAAGCCTGTAAAGTAGATTAGACTAAGAGATAACTCCTGTGCAGGAGTGAAAACTTGGGCAATGTAAACATGTAAGGGGAAATACTGGCAGAAGCTGCTGTTGAGCTGCCCCCCCCCCCCCCGACAGCAGTGTCACTGCCCCTTACCTGGATGGTGGGGGGAGGTGCAGGGTAGGTGGGGCGCTGAGGTTGGGGCTGCACAAGAAATCAATCCTCACCACGTCCTGCCCCACTCCTGCCCCAAGTGGCAGCCAAACTGCTGTTGGGGAGGTGGCTTTGCAGCCTCTCCTATGTACTTGGCCTGGCTATCTCTAATATTTTATTGGGGGAGGGGCAAAGGTACCTCAATCCCTAGGAGTTGGCTCCTATGCTTCCTTAGTCACCATTACCAAGTTGGAAGGCAAATGAAATGATGGTGGAGGGGAGGGAAGCCAGCACCCTTGCCTCTGCTGCTCCTCTTCACATGGGCACATTCACCCTACTTGTAAAGTCTACATCTACTTATGTGGTTTGCAGTTGATTTCTCCATCGGCATCAAGTGGCAGCTTCTCAATTGGCAGCTTGAGGACTCACAGACTTTGGCCCAATATATAGCAAGAGAAGGCAAGGCAATCTCTAGCAGGGGTGGGGAATCTCAGAGCTCTCCATCTGGCCCTTGGAACTCTCTCCAAGCCATACTCTCACTGCCCCCTCCCTGTATTTTTACTCAGCTGGAATGTGTCCTTGGAGATGTGGGGGAAAGAAGCCTTCTGCTCCCCATTCCCTCCTGTTCTAAAAATAAAATATATATATACGAATAAGGATGACAGGCAATTAAGCAGTTGTTAATGTCCCCCCTACCTTTTTGTGCCATGACTCTCCATCTCTGTAATGTTCTCCCCAGGACGGTATGTCTGGCTCCGACAACTTTTCAGCTCCAGGCTAAGGACTATTGAATGCACCCAAGTATTTGAATGTTCATAGTTGTTCCTTGTTTGCTTTTTGGATGTTTGTAGCTGCTTGCTGTTTTGTGGTGATTGCTTCTGATAATTTCATGGTGGGAAATATTTACTTGGGGGATGTTCAGTGTGGTCACTTTTCATGTGCGTCCTTAATATTTACTTGTTTGCTATGCAATTCACCTTGAGACCTTTGGATGCAAGATGAATCGTGAATAAGGTAATAATAATAAGAAATCGGGTAAATACTGCTTTCCAGTTTGCTTGGGTGGAGAATAGAGAGGGTGCGTGTAAGAGAGGGTATAGAAAAGTAGTCTACTGAACAAAGGTAAACTTTAATAATAATAATAATAATAATAATAATAATAATAATAATAATTTATTATTTATACCCCGCCCATCTGGCTGGGCCTCCCCAGCCACTCTGGGCGGCTTCCATAAAAACCAAAAATACAGTAAAATATCACACGTTAAAAACTTCCCTGAACAGGGCTGCCTTAAGATGTCTTCTGAATGTCAGGTAGTTGTTTATCGCTTTGACATCTGCTGGAAGGGCGTTCCACAGGGCGGGCGCCACTACCGAGAAGGCCCTCTGCCTGGTTCCCTGTAGCTTTGCTTCTCGCAATGAGGGAACCGCCAGAAGGCCCTCGGCGCTGGACCTCAGCGTCCGGGCAGAATGATGGGGGTGGAGACGCTCCTTCAGGTATACTGGACCGAGGCCGTTTAGGGCTTTAAAGGTCAGCACCAACACTTTGAATTGTGCTCGGAAACGTACTGGGAGCCAATGTAGGTCTTTCAAGACCGGTGTTATATGGTCTCGGCCGCCGCCCCCAGTCTAGCTGCCGCATTCTGGATTAGTTGTAGTTTCTGAGTCACCTTCAAAGGTAGCCCCACGTAGAGTGCATTGCAGTAGTCCAAGCGGGAGATAACCAGAGCATGCACCACTCTGGCGAGACAGTCCGCAGGCAGATAGGGTCTCAGCCTACGTACCAGATGGAGCTGGTAAACAGCTGCCCTGGACACAGATTTGACCTGTGCCTCCATGGACAGCTGTGAGTCCAAAATGACTCCCAGGCTGCGCACCTGGTCCTTCAGGGGCACAGTTACCCCATTCAGGACCAGGGAATCCTCCACACCTGCCCGCCTCCTGTCCCCCAAAAACAGTACTTCTGTCTTGTCAGGATTCAACCTCAATCTGTTAGCCGCCATCCATCCTCCAACCGCCTCCAGACACTCACACAGGACCTTCACCGCCCTCACTGGTTCTGATTTAAAAGAGAGGTAGAGCTTTATATTTGTTGCCCCGCCTACTTTTGCCTCTTGCCCCACCCACCTCTGCCATGTGGTTGCCCCGAAGAGAATGTGGCCCTCAAGCTGAAATAGGTTCCCTACCACTGGACTAAAGGGAAGTTTAAAGCTAACACTATCTATCTGCATTTTGATCAATGACTGTAAATTTCACAAGCCTTTCAGGCCAATAATCTCATTTCTTAATGCTTAAGAATGGCAGCAGACATGTAGGTATTTCTCAAACCCTCAACAGGGATTTGAAGCACGTTAAAGGTACTTGAGTGTCATAACTGTAGGTACAAATAATGCTAATAAAAATACATTTTGAAAACAAACCCATCCATTCCCCCCCAGGCTATTTCATTACCATGATGGGAACTGATAATTTTTAAAGGTTTCAGAAACCCAAATAGCTTTGGTTATCCTACAGCACCCACCGAATAGTCAAGGCCTCATAAGGAACACCATCTAGAGCCCAGACTCCTATTTGAGGCAGGAGCGACCATTGACCAGCAAGCCCCTCCCTCCACTCCGTCCATCTACCCAGAACAGACAAGTCCTAGCTATCTAATGATTAAAGAGCAGGGCTGTGTAATTGAATGACATATGGGGCAATTTGTCTATTAATTAAAATATTCCTAAACTGCCCTATATCTGTTGATATTAGAGCAGGATACAGCAATAACGTAACTAATGAACCTTGTACCTGAATGTGTGAATATGGAAAAGCTAAAGCTGTATATACATGTGTACCTAGAAGGATCCATGGACCCTGTTTGCAAGATTCTTTGTTTACACGAAGAGGCATACGAACTGGCCAGATGATGGTGATGTGTGTGCGAGCCTTGAGCTATCGGATTGCAGAGCTGTGCATGCATTTGTGTGGTCATTTTCAACTGTGTCGGTAGGTGCTGCAGTTGTGTTTCGGCCACACACAGTGATGCAGCTGCATGCCCGGGCTGGAAAGTCCGGTGGGTAGTTAGCAAAAAATATACATGGAGTGAGTCTGCAGCATATAAATAATCTATGCAAATAATGTTTGTGACTGCTGGGTGTTGCGCCTGTTTTGCGCGAACGTGTTGTGCGCCCATTTCTCCTGATACGCATCCTGCTGTGTGCATGGCGATGCGCGCCTGTGCGCGTGTTCTCAGCGTTGGGCCGTGCACGTGTGGGCGTGCATGCAGCGTTGGAGCCGTTACTTCTGCAAAGGAGGTGGGCGAGCAAGTGTGGCTAGGGTTGCACGAGATGGCTGTGCGCGTCTCTGCAGATGCGTGCGTGTGTGTGCGAGGGTGCATGTCTCAGGGTGTGCGGTTGGCACACGCTTCCCGGCCCGTCCTTTTCCCGCCTGCCCGCCCGAGGGCTCCTGCACGGGCGTGTCGGGACTCGGGCTTGGGGCGCTGGCTCGGCGGTTGCTCGCTGCGCGTGGAGAGCTTTTTGCTGCTTTACCGTCCCGTCCAGGCCGAGAAGAATCCGCCTCTGCCGTGGTCGCCGGTCGCGGCGCGCTGCCTCGTGCGCCCTCCGCCCCGCGGCTCGGTCGCCAGCTGCCCCGGCGGGAGCAGCCGCGATGAGTGGAGGGGCGGGCTGCGGGGGCCGCACGTGCCCGCCGGGCCCGGCCTGACCCCACCCTTGCCCCCTCCCTTCCCCCGGGAGAAAGATTACCTTGCCCTGATAGAGCCGCTGCAGCCCCTGCTTGCAACTTCAGCAAGCCGGGTGGGGGGTTCAAAAGTTGCAAAGGAAAGAGGGTGTGTACATAAGACAGGGAGGCAGAGAGAGAGAGAGAGAGAGAGAGCGCGATATCTTTGCCAGCCTCCTTCTTTTTCTTCCCAGCGCTCTCGGATGGGGGGTGGAGGAGGAGGAGGACCTGCCCGCATGGAGCTCCGAGGACAACCGTGGAGCCCGTTGCTACCTTCACCGACGACGACTAACCCTCGACGCCTCTTCGAAAACCAGCTGCCCTGCTGAAGGAACGAGAAGGGTGGGGAAGAGAGAGGGAGAGAGAGAGAGAGGGCAGGCCCGAGGTGCTCGCTGCAGTTTGGGCTTGCAAATCTTTGCAACGAGCTGTCGAAAAAACAAAAACACCTCCCTCTCCAATCCAAGGCGATCAATGAGGTCCTAAAAGAGCAGGGGAAAGTGACAGGAGTAGAGAGAAGGAGCGCAAATCGGCGGCAGCAGCAGCAAGCAGCGAAGAGACAACCTACCCCCATCCCCACCCTACTAGCCCTTAAACAAGAAGAACCAGCTGGTAGACAGACTAAAACTTCCAGCAGCCAGCATGGGGCAAACTCTGCTTCTTTGGCTCTGCCCCCTGCTTCTCCTCAGTCTCTGGGGCCAAAGGTAAGACCGTCTCCTTTTGGTTTTCTCTGGCTTCCCCGCTTTCCAAACCCTCTCCACTCGTTGGCGAGGCCTTTACCACGCAGCCCGGAATTGACAGCCTTCCCCCGCTCCAATGCCCCCAGCATACGCACCATGCTAAGAGGAGATTAATTACATATCCCCTCCTAATGCAGCCCCTCGAAACCCCCAAGGGCTTGGAGGAGATGTCACTTGGGAGCCGTTTCTATAATTACAACTCTCCCAGGAATGCAGTGTCGAAGCAGATTTGTCTCTTTTACGAGTGGTTCTAGTCATCAGGATTATTTCACGCCTCCTCTCTCTCCCACCCCCCCAGCACTTTATAATCCTGGCTGTCATCTCCCTCTACAGACATATTCTCTCACCCCATCCGCAATGGTGAAATTCTTGCCAATGGGCATTTGCTTTGACATGAAAACATTTTGGGGAAGAGCCTCCATTCCTCTGTCACTTTTTGAGTTCTGGGTTAGGGGTCTGTGCCTCTTCTCCTGGAAGTGGTGCTAGAGAAATTGAGGGATTGGGCTACTGGATGTCTGCTCTCATTTAGCAGTCGTAATTCCCGCTTTGGAGCCGGGAATTTAAGAGTCCCAATGCCATGTATAGAGCAAAAGCCATTGGTTTTATCCTCTGGGTAGGATTGACACTATCTACGACTAGAACAAAACACCAGTTTGCTTGAGGCAATGGGTAGCTCTTCTTGATCGCGCTGAATTCATTCATTTGAGACTCTCAGAAATTTGGCAGTCTTTTCTCTGAGTGGGCCTTACTCTGAGTGGGTGATCATTACCTTTCCAGTTTAGGGAGAGAATTTGGGGTCTAGTGGAGAAACTGGATTCCTGTGTTCGCTTCTGGAGTCCTGGCTGTTGTATCATTTTGTGGGATTAGCAGCCACATTGTTCCTCTTTGTGAATCATTTAAACAGAGGAGAAAAATGTTTACGTACTTTGTGTTTCTCAAAGACCCCATGGGATTGGAGGCATTTTCTCATATATACACATGCCTATATAAAAGGGTGGGGGGAGGTGATGATTTCATTAATTAATCAATCAATCAGCATCATGTTTAGAAAAGGCTTGGGGATGCTTGGATGAAAGGCATGCGCCAAGGCATGCAGAAGGCTGCTCTCATTAGGGAGAAATGCCGCGCTGTTCTGAGCTGCCTTGTTATGAAAGACACACAATGTCTTAATCGTTTTCTTCGAAGGGCAGGTCCCTTCCTTGAGGGCTAGAGCCTGATCCGTGCCAAAGAGCAGAAACGCCTCCCCTCTTGAGTTTGGGGCCTGGTTGTTTTGGGGCTCAGAGTGAGCCTTGCATTTGTCACAGACTCTGACACCGGCTCCTCCTGGGAGCCCTTGGGCCAGTCCCTTCCCTCTTGGTAAATAATATGCAAGGTAACTGTCTCTCTCAGGCTCCTGTACATGGGTGCAAGGAAGGAGTCATCTCTTGGAATGGGTTTTGGGGGAAGTGAGCGCTTCCTAACACCCTGAGCCACACATCCCTCTGCTCATGAGCGATCTTGCAAATTCTGCTGTCAGCTGAGAGTCAGGCAGTGGATACTAGATTTCTGGTTGTGATGTTAGATTTCAAAAGGAAATACTACTCCTTATCAAGAGGCTGTGGTTAGGAGGGGCACAGACACAAACAGGGCATGTTTTAACAGTGCAGCGGACTGGCCTCATAACTATCCGACTATCATACCCAGTTAAAGCTGGTGGGGACACCTAGGATACAGTCACTTCCCTCCTGGGAGTGTGAATTGGTAAGAATAAGTGCATTGCTTATTTTTGTTTAGCCTTAGTCCTTCTCTCTCTTAGATATCAGATTACCATGCTACATTTGGGTGGGGGGGCACATAGGAGGTACAACCAGTGAAATAAGGGAATAATGAATGGATTATAGTAGCCTTTTCCAGTCTTGTGTTTGGGACCACAACTCCCATAATTCCATGTTGGTGGGGGCTGATGGATCCAATAATGACAGGAGGACAAACTTAGTTTTCCTATGCGCTTTCCGGGCACTGCCTGCTCTTTAAATCTCTGTATCTGAGCACTTTCTTTTTGCTCTTGAGCTTTCCCCATGGAAACCTGCTCTTTACTGCTGAATTGGAGCAAACGGCAGTCCACGGAAAACACAAATTGACGTTTGTTGTGCATTGGTTTTAAAGAGTGGGTTTTTGCAGGGAAAGAAGAGCTCTTGGATATGGAGTGCTAAAGTTTGGGCCTGTGCCTGGAAGGCATGGGGCAAAAGGTAAGTGTGGATAAGCCCCAGCTGAAGGGAGGCCTGCTCTGAGAGCACATCCAGTCTGGGTGCTTGAAAATAGTCAAATGCACCTGATTCAGATTAAAATGTGGATACTTTTTAAAAATTGTTACTTGCTGTCATTTGCCTTGGGTGAATTGTCCAGTCTTTGCCCACTTTTTCATTTTCCTGATAGGGTTTTTCTGCTGTGCCAGCAGAGGCGGTGAAAAGCAGAAATGCCTCACAACTTTTGCTTGCGATGGCAGCGCTGTGCTGGGAATTCACCTGCTGCATTTCTGCCTTTTGCCACACAGGTGTTGAAGGTAGAAAATAATTTGGCATCTCTGCCAGCCATTACAGTCTGCAGCCCAGAGGCAATGATCAAGGCTTGGGAGCCTACATGTTGCTAGAGCTTGGGAGGGAGGTGGTGGTAGGCCTTCTCCTAAACACCTCGAGGCACTAGCATCTGGGTAGGAGAATCTACTGTCTCAGATGAGTACAGGTGGTCAAATCACATGTTCTCAAACAAACTTCTGATTTTGTTTTGTGATGATGCTGGAACATTTCCCATTTGTTTTGAATTTTGGGGAAGCTACGACACCTGTTTGAACTTTAGGTCACCTCAAGAAGTGGAAGACTCAGGCTTGTGTGTGCATAATTAGCCTGGAAAAGAGGAGACTGAGAGGAGATAGGATAGCCATCTTCCAGTATCTTCTTGTTTTCTCATCTTCTTGTTTTCTCTTGCTCCGGAGGGTAGGACTCGAACCAATGGATCCAAGTTATAAGAAAGGAAATTCTGGCTAAACATCAGGAAAAACCTTGTGACAGTAAGAGCTGTTTGACAATGGAATGGTCTCCCTTGGGAAGTGTGGACTCTCCTTCCTTGGAGGTTTTTAAGCAGAGGTCAGATGGCCACCTGCCATGGATGTTTTAGTTGAGATTCCTGCATTGCAGGGGGTTGGACTAGATGATCCTCAGGGATCCCTTCCAACTCCACGATTCTATGATTCTGTACCTTTAAAGCACATTGGAAACACATTTTCCACCCTTTAGGATTTTGGGTACTGTAGTTTATCTCTCCAGTAATCCTTAAGAAACTACAGTGCCCAAATTTCCTTGTGGGAGGAAATGTCATTTGAATGTACTTGAAGCGCGTAATGTGCACTCAGCCTCCTGTTTCTTAAGGTTACCTCAGTTCAAACAGGTATTACGGCTCCCTCTCTCCTTCCCCCATTTCAGGATAAATGGGAAATGTTCCTCATTTCATCATTGTGTGCTACTATCTGCCTCCTGATTGAATCTCCCCCCATCACAAAACATTTGTGTTGAGAGTCTGGGGAAGGGTTAATAATTATATATACTTCCTTCCCCCCTCCCATCTCCATTTTGCTTTGTTTTGTTTGTAATAGTTATTTTTGGGTTAGTTTTTTTCTCTCCACCCCCTACTGCCACCCCTCCAAAAAATATAATTTATTACCGTTGGAACTTGTATTAATTAAAGCAGTAGCAACCACAGCCTGTGACCTGCGGGCCTTTCACTGTGAAATCGTGTTTCAACTCATTTAGTGCTATAGAGTGAGAGGGTGGGGGGAGCACAGGTCAATCAGATTCAAAGAGCAGACATGGTAAACTGCCCTTCTCGACACTTCCATCTTTCCTCTCCCCAAACTCTGTGGGTCTTTTTGCCGGGATCCACCCCACCCCCAATAAAAGTCCTTGTGCTTTTTGGGCCAGACAAGAACATGTGCATGTGGTGTGTGTGTGTTGTAATGTCTATTTGGGGAGGGAGAATGAAGAAAGGGGGATTAAGGAAGTCTTGCTTCTGCGGGGGTGGGGATGATCTCCACAGGGGCGTAGGAGCGATGTCAGTGTATGTCGGTTATTTGGATGGCAGGATGTGAGGGGGAGGAAAGGACACCGGTTCGGGTGAGACTTGGATAGCACAAGAAACTTGCCTGCCAAATGGGATAAATGAAAAAGCCTACAGTCAGTTCCTAAGACTGACAGACACTTGCTTCTCAACACTAAAACAGTGGAAGGATGCTTAAGGCTAGGGTAGGTGGGGAATGATAGTGGCAGTGGCGGATCTTGGGGTCTCAAGGTTCAGCAGCACCCCATGTGATACTAAAATTCAGCACCCCTCAACCTCTTGCCCTTCATTCTAAATCATATTTGAGATGCCCCCTGGGGCCCGGAGGCTCTGTACCCAGTGCGATTGAACCAGTCACGCTCCCCTCTATCTGACAGTGGGTTGGGCTCTCAGAATCCAACCCAACCATCCCCTGGCCATCATGAGCCACCCCAAGTGAGTGGAATAGGTTCTTTTCAATGAAGTCTTTGACACTCTCCACCAGGATGTTGCTGCAAAGGGAGAGAGAAGGCCTGTTGCATTTAATCCATGGGGAATTTGTCAATGTCCCAGGCGAAGGTCTGGCAAAATGCATTCCAGATCTATTATAAGAAACACTGAGAGGAGAACTGAGGCACAGTGCCATGTAAGGCAAACCACTGGGGGGGGGACGAGAGAGAGAGAATTGGTTATGTACATGCAAGGATTAATGTCTACAGAGTGTGTTTCTGATTAGTATCTGCTTATGCAATTGTATGGATAGAACAGACAATGTGATGGATTTGTTGTCGGCATCCCTCTGTCTTGAGAGACAATGGATTGTGTCTCCCGGGGTTGAAGTCAGGGGGCAAGCAGCACTGAAGTGACCTCCCTGGGCCACAAGCCTAGGCAGTATGTAGGGAGGTCCTGGGCTGCCCAGACAACAAGACCCGCTCACTGATGTGGCCCAAAGGAAAGCAGAGCAATATGTTTGGCACCAGCTTAGCTGCAGGAGTTGCCGGTAAGGAGGCATACAGTATGTATATGTGTGTGTATTTTATGTGGGTGAAGGGGTGTGTGTGTGTGCGCGCAAGCAAGCAGTGTTGGACTGTGGTTGTGTGGGTGTAAAAGGGAGTATGGTGAGTGAGGAGCTTGAGTTCACAATTCTAACAGGTCTTCGCAAATGCACCTACTTTCTGATCTTGTGTTTGCTCTTACAGTGTTCTGCGGTTCCCACATTACAGATGTGTTCAAGGGCCAGAGGGTCCAGTGATGCCCAAGAGCCAGTGTGATGTAGTGATTAGAGTGTCTTACTGGGATATGAGAGACCAAGGTTCAGGTCCCTACTTGTCCATGAAGCTCACTGGGTGACCTTGGGCCAGTCACTGCTGCTCAGCCTTCACAGGGTTGTTGTGGGGATTAAATGAGGAAGGGGAGAACCTTGTACAAGGACTAGCGCTCCATGGAAAAAAGGTGTGATATAAATGCATGAAATAAGTAATATACAGAGCTAGTGATAGGGATGAGACTTGAACTTGGGGCCCATGGATCAAAGTACAAATTTCTGTCCACTAGACCAATTGGATGAGCTTTTTATTACTTTGGGGTGGGGAAATATGGAGTGGAACGTTCCCTGAGTAATATTCTCTGTGGGATGCTACATGCAGCCAGGAGTAGGAGCTGGAAGAGGCATAAACTGCCCCAATATATTTGCAAAACTAGTGACTGTTCTTAAGCATGGTCAGATGTAAATAAGGTCCATGGATTTCAGGGATCTTTCATAGAATCTTAGAATTCTAGAGTTAGAAGGGACCACAAGTATCATCTGGTCTAACCCCCTCCAATGCAGGAATCTTTGCATAGATACATATAAGATTGTAGTCAAAGTGTGGATTGGTTTCCATGGGACAACTAGTAATCACCCCAAGTTTTTCACAGTTTCCATGGCAAGAGGGTAAGCCTACATGGATGAAGTACAGATTCCAACCTGTGTTAATGATTGTCTCAGTACAGAAGCAGAGGATGTTAGCTTTTCCCAATTAGTTAAACAAGGGTGTGATCCTGTGTACATGGCGTCTGATGCCTGGTAATCAGATTTCAACACTATCTGGATGTGTTGGGGTGACATATTGCAGATTTGCTACTGCATTTCCTTTTTATAAGACAGGAGGGTGGAGCTTATTCTGTGTGTGATCCCAGGTAAAGTATGAAGTCAACCATTTGCCTTTTCTTGGCAACTTAGCCTCAGGTCTCCTTAAGTCGCAGTGCACTGGTTTGATATAAGTTGAATCTTGACTGTTGCAATAAATGAGACCTGACTATGTCTGAAGAAAAACGTCATTGGGCTGCTGTTAAAAATCTTGAACAGGTCTAAAGGTATCTGCTTTTCTATTTGGTGCCTCCTGTTCTGTGAGAGCGACACACCTATGATACCTGGTAGACCAACAGCATGGGGGATTCTTCAGCTGCATATCCTTAACAGTGTTTATAAATCAAGGAAGAGGTGGGGAAGGGTTGAAAGAATGTTAAGTTGTTTAGCACCACTGTAGACATTGGAGTCATATAAAAAAAGAGCAATCCTGTACTTCAGCTTTGCTGGCTGCTAAGACATAGGATTTGGCAGAACTCCTGCTGTGCTGACAAAACAGGAGATACATTGACAGAGCACTGCAAATCTGCTCTGCCATGAGACTCTGCTGGTGGAAGTACTGAAACTGGGGAGTCGTGGGCAGGATGGGGTTGGCACAGGGGAGGAGCAAACTTGCACTGTCTCCTCAAGACCATGATCACACTCCTATTGATGGTGCAACTTTACACCCCACAGACCTGGAGTAAGAAATCTCCCTCCTATTAACTAATGGGAGGGGTTTTTGGTTTCTGTTTTTTAAGCTGCCTGGATATTCATGGCCACCCCATCATGTTGTCACAGTGGAGCATAGGATATGGATATATGCCACAGCCAGTACAGTGGTACCTTTGGATACGCACACCTCTGGTTGCGTATCCTTCAGGATGCAAATGCGGCAAACCCGGAAGTATTTTCCGGGTTTCGCCGCATGCACAGAAGCGCTCTACCACAACATGCGCAGAAGCGGCACCTCCGGTTGTGAATTCCTTGGGATCTGACTGGAGCTCCGGAACAGATCCCGTGCGCAACCAGAGGTACCACTGTATATAAACCTCACACAAAGAGACCACAACTCTGATGAAAGGATGTGTGTCCCTATGATAGAATTTGTCCCTATGCCATAGACATTTAAAGCCCACAAGGGGGAACGCTCGTGAGTGGAAGCTCTGGAGAAAGGGCGCTTGATGCACAAAGGGAGCATTTTGCACTAAACAACCCACCTCCAGAACATGCTTGGGAACTTGAGCGCGTTGTGAACGGGTCTTTGCTTAGAACGCTCACAGGCACTTCATCTTGGGACTTCAGACACCAACTTCCAGCACATGGGTGTAGCCGGGGTGGGGTGCAGCTGTCTCCCCAAATCAAGTAAGTAAATAAAAATACTGAACTAACTGACCAATTACATCACAGATAATTTGGTACCCCCAAGCTAACATAATGCCAGCCCCCCTGAAATAAACCCTGGCTATGCCCATGACCCAGCAGTGACTTCTGCACCTGGGGAGGCCAGGAGACAGCAGTCCACACAGGTAAACGCAGGGAAAGGGAATCAGGTGCTTTAACAGATAACTATTGCAACTGCCTCTCATATATCTGAGCTCTATTGCTGTTCCTCCCCAACAGTGAGGGGTGGTGTTTCCCCCATACAGGAAAGATGCCCACCCCCATATGCAGATAAGCCCACTGTTGGCAAAGGCTAGACACTCTACTCAACCAATGCCACTGCTGTTTCCAGGGATGCTGAGAGCATGACAGCTTTTCTTATGCTACTCCGCAATTTTCTGCGTTTGTGTGTTTCCCTGGCCTTGGCAAGTCTAGGACGGGGGCTATTCTGCTCTCAAAGTAGCAGCAGCATATCTCCCGCTCCCGTGTACCTGGTGCATACAATTGCTCTGTAAGCCTCTTCACAGGAGGGAAGCATGACTTCATTAGCTGAGGGGAAATAAAGGATTGGCAGCTGGTTGGAAGTGGGGTACTCTCCATCATGCAGAGGACACACCTGTGCAGTGAATGGGAAACTAAGGTGGTGTACACTTTACTGGCATAAAACTCAGCTAGGCCGTTCTTTTTCCTCAGTTCATAATGAAGCTGGCATGATGGGAAGATGCATCTAAAGGCAACATTTCATAAGAAACAAAAGGATAGATACAGGATAGATGGTGGATTGTAACTAATGTCATTTGTGTACTGCTTCCCAAATCAGCAGTGGGAGAGCGCTGGATCCAGAATAAACAGAAGCGTGGTTTACAGCCCAAAGGCTTATCCACACTTGCCTTTCCTCTGCTCTTTCCAGGCACTGTCCATGATTTAAAGCTCTGTGTTCAAGCTCCTCTTCCTCCCCCCCCCCAAGCTTTTTCCACAGAAACCCACTCTTTAGAGCTCAGTTGAAGCAAACATCAATCCATGGAAAACCTGAATTGACAATTGCTCCAGTCCAACTTTAAAGAGTGGGTTTTCATGCAGGTAGCCTGGGAATGGGGGAACACATACTTGGATATTATGGCGTGTTAAAGCACAGACCTGTGCCTGGAAAGAGCAGGGCAAAAGGTAAGTGTGGATAAACATGAGTTGTGACTTGCAAAGGTTTCCATAGCTAAACCTGAGAATGTTATGGTTGCTGACGAGGCTGAGAATTATTTTAGATGGTGACTCTGCCAGGTTTGAGGGGCTGCTGGGCAAGATGCCCTTAGGGGGCAGGGTGTCCCACTGATGATGCTTTGTTAGCCCCTCCCACCATTATCACAACCCCCCACCCCTACCCCGCCGCCATCCCTGTCTGTCTTGTCTGACTCTTCTTTCCCTTCTGCCTTGGTCACTCATTCTACAAGTGCTGGTTGCAAAAAGGCTGATACTAACTAGCCCACTTACAAAAGCAGGCATGGGTAATCACTGGCCTCTAGGCCAAATGGGACCACTAGAGGTCCTAATTTGGCCTGCAAGGGGCGTTTTTATTCATACAGTCACTCAGCAGACCCAGACCTGCTTAGCTTCAGCAAGGTGGTGGGTTCATGTATCTGCTGACCATACCCTGGGACAAAGCAAGTGGAGGGCTCTGCTCTTTCTCCTTCCACTTGCCGTTGCTTGGATGCGCAGAGAAGGCAGGTGAGCAAGCTGCCCCAATGAGAGGACGAGGACTAGGAGGTTCTAGAGAGTGGACAAGTATATGGGCTTCAGCAGATATCCATTGAAACCTACTACTCCTGACGCCAGCCCTGAGTTGAGTTCAGATGGGCCCAGGTGACTTTTGTATGCAGAGAGCTGCCAGGTAAGCACTAAGGTGTTATGGTGATGGGAGAAACTTGAGCTGCCAATTGTCTGATTGCCAATAGAGTTTTCTGAAGGTGTGGGGAACCTTTTGAGGTCAGGTATTGGTACAGCTGCCAGGTTCAGCAGAACAGGTGTGGGGAACCTTGGCCCTCAGACTACATCTCCCATCATCCTTGGCCATTGGCCTTGCTGGCTGGAGCTGATGGGAGTTGTAGTTCAGCAACATCTGTATGTCCACAGGTTCCCGATACCTGGAGTTTAAGAAAGAGTCACGTTGTGTGGAGAGAAGATATACAGCATGATGTACAAAGAGCCCCACAAGGTGGAAACCTCCCTCTTACACAAGTATTAAATGCACAGCAGCCCAGTCCTCTGCAGAAGCTGGTAGCCCTGGCCTCAGCACCAAGAGAATGGTGGCAGGGTGTGGAAAAATGCTCCACAGGAATCTGGGATCGTCACTCATCCTTACGCAACACATGCTCACCATCTTGCTATGCTTTTGCTGCTACACGGTTAGAAAAGTGACACAGAATCTCCCAGGCAGCTGCCACCTGCATTATGCAGATTGTGGGTGACTGGCAATTTTGATCATATTTATGAGCTTATTCTCTAAGACAGGCTTGCGTGGTTTGTGCTAGCCTTGTCTCGGCTGAACAGAAATGGTGTAGTCCTGCTCTAAAACAGATGATTTGTAGACAAATATGAGTGATGGCCGTGATCTGAGCAAGAGGAAATTCTCCAGCTGGGAGAACAGGCCAGTTTCTATTGCCGATGTGAAACCCATGACCCAGCTGGTGTAAAGAACTCAGTACCTCACTCCTCCACCTTTGATCAAGCACTGTCATTAGTGAGTTATAAGCACCTTTTGCATCTCCCCTCAAATTGAGTCATTAGAGGCTCAAGTCGGGAGTCCCTGTTTTTTAAAACCGCCAAAGGGAGCACTTTGCCGTGTAATTAAAGCCTTCTTGTCTATTAACCTGCGTCTCTCTCGCTCCCTCTGTTCACCTGGACTGGTAACTCGCTAGGCTGTTCACAGATCTAGGTGGTTGTGGGAGGGCTGGGAATATTGAGACACAGGAGCATGGGCTGGTTCTCTCCCCCTTTGACAAATCGTAAACGAGGATCTGAATCAAACTGCAAAGCTGATTGCTGTGTTGACAAGAAAAAAGCAGAGAGCTATTTATAGGAAACAATATCCTGGCACTGTGTATGTCACAGTAAATGTACAGTACAGTTCTTATAAAGTCCTGGACAACTTAGGACCAGGTGATCTGAAAAAATGCCTTTGCCCATACTGAGCTGCCCATTCACTGAGATCTTGGGAGGGCCCCCTGTTAGTTATGCTGCAGCCTACAGAAGCTCATCCCTCAGCAACTTGGAGGAGGGCCTTCTCCATGGTGGCCCCCAGTCTGTGAAATGAATTTCCCACCAAGATATGGCAGGCACCTGCTGTGGTGAGCTTCTGCAGCTGTTAAAAACCTATCTGTTTACTTAAGTTTTCTCTCATCTCTATAAACAATTGAACAGTTCATGGCTACTGTATTCAAGATGTGCTATTTTTATTGGATTGTTTCTATTGCGTACGGAATTGTTTTTTGAATTATTGATTTATTATATTTGTTTGTCACTTTTCTCACAGAGGGACCCAAAGCAACTTACATAAAAATCAGTTAAGGACATCCACATCCAACGGAAAAATATATATCTAAAAACACAGCTAAATGAATTTGCATGGAATTATTTTATTGTACACCATCTTGATGTTATTTTAATGGAAGGCAATATAGAAATATTTTAAAGAAATAAATACGGTCCAAAATGCAGAGATCATGGACAATTCTGAGGGAACACCTTTCAGTTCATAGAATCACAGAATTGTAGAGTGGGAAGGGACCACGAGGGTCATCTAGTCCAACCCCCTGCAATGCAGGAATCTTTTGCCCAGTATGGGGTGCAAACCCACAACGCTGAGATTAAAAGTCTCATGCTTTACTGACTGAGCTATCTGAAACATCTGTAGCTATTAAACATCCAAGTCACCAAATTAGAAGAACATAAATGAAAGTTCTGCCTGATACAGACATCTAATAAGATTCCCTTCTGTGCAACATGGAAATGCCCCTGAGACACTCACCTGGTGCCAAGTTTGCTTTCAGTCTGCTGCCAGGCACAAACATTTTTTTTTTTGGTCTGGACTTTTAATAAGAAATAGTAACTTGCTGTATAATATTTATAACTCTTTTGTTTAATATTTATGCTGCCTTTTTATTTTAACTCATCCCATATTGTGTGAATATGGCAAATTATGCCTGAAAATTCTGATATAGACCTTAGCATTTGTACAATAACCTAATGGATAATTGCCAGCAACATTCAACACAAAGGGTTTGGGAATCTGGTCTTTAGATAAATTCAGCTTTCTTTCTTTCTTTCTTTCTTTCTTTCTTTCTTTCTTTCTTTCTTAAAAAAGAGGTAAATATGTACCGTATTTTTCACTCCATAGGGCGCACCGGCCCATAGTGCGCACCTAGTTTTTTTGGGGGGGGAAATAAAGGAAAAAATATTTATTTCCCCCCCAGGCGTGGGGCTGGGGTGGGGGAAGCCCGAGCTTCCCCCGACCCCAGCCCCCAGAACAGGCTGTTATCCGCAAGCCTAGGGAGCCCGGCGGGAAGTCGCGCCAGTCTCCCCAGGCTTGCGGATATCTGCCCAAAGCCCTATGTGGGGTATGCTTCCGGAGAATGAGGTCCACTCACATAATGACACTTTTTCACCATTTGCTGATTTAGGGCAGTGGGGGGGGGGGAGTCCCATTGCAGGAACAGGCCTCATTACACACATGCAACAACTTAGTTGAATCGTGCTATTTGTCTCAAAAAGGTAGAAACTTACCGGTATATGGATTACTGTCTTCCTTTTATTTTGTAAGGATTACTTTCTAAAAACTCAGGGTAAAAGAATATTCATAAGGTGCAAGGAAAAGTTTGTTTATAGAATGCAAATACAAAACAAGGTAGTTCAGTAGGCTATTTTCCATAAAAAAATGCACTATACACTGGAAACTTCATAACCAACATGGAAGCAGTTTGCCTAGTGAAATACAAATTGAACATACTTATGTAGCTTCAACCTGGGATGTTCTGGCTCTAAGAACAATCATGATTTGGAAGCAGCTTTCAAGGGAGATTGCAAAGTTTCCCTTGCTAAAAGGTTTCCTTTTTTTCCTCTGCAGTTTGCAGTATCAGCTCCAGAGATAGTTGCAGCAGTGGGTGTTGCCCATCCTGGATCTTGACATTTACTTTCTAAGAAAAAAATGTTAGCTTTTAAGGTCACTTTGGTGTACATGGTGATGGCACCACTGACTTGTCTGTTTTCTTCCCAGCTCCTTATCCAATGAGATTCTGGGCCTGAAGTTGCCATTGGAACCTGTGCTTAATGCCAACACGGTGTGCCTGACCTTGCCTGGTCTGACACGGCGACAACTGGAGGTGTGCGTGCGGAATCCTGACGTGACGGCTTCTGCCATTCAAGGCATCCAGATCGCCATCCACGAGTGCCAACACCAGTTCCGCGATCAGCGCTGGAATTGCTCGAGCCTGGAGACCAAGAACAAGATCCCCTATGAAAGCATCATCTTCAGCAGAGGTTAGAGTTCTCTTCCTGCCATTGGCTCTGTGAAAGCTCTGAGCAGGCAAAAATGATCACATCCTTGTGGGCGCTTGGCTGCCTATAAATCTGAGAGCAATGAAAGAAATGATGGAAAGGGAATTTGTTGAATCTGGTACCATGTTCCTGGGTTTTAAGGCAAGCTCATGAATACCTGTTATACAGAGGTTTCCACAGGTGCTTTAATGTGAAATGGAAATCTGATAGTTTGATCACATTGAAAAAGAATCATTTAGATTTGGACAGGGGTGGGCTGACATCTATTTGTTTGTTTGACTACAATTTAGTGGTTGGATTTACAATTCAGGGGTGTGTTCTTGGGAACTATCCGTTTACATTAAACTGAATTGGTCTTGTGGATGTTCTTCTGTTTCTGAACCTGCCTTGCTGGATTTCATCAAGGTTCAGCATTCTTTGCAAGAATCCCAGCTGCTAGAAGGCACTTGAATAAACCAGAATCCTGTTATCCCACAGCAAGCTTCAATGTGCTTGTGACAGTTTTGAGGAGCAGTGGCCCTGCCTAACTCTAGCTGATTGGTAGAGCTATATGGAGGGGGATGAGATGAATCATAGAAGCCTAGAGGTGTTCAGCACTATCACTCTTTCTTTAGCCTCAAGACATACCAAACCCATTCTTAGCTACAAAGCAATATGAAAGCTTTGTTCAGAATATTGCATAGCAGAGGACAAAGGTAAGAAGACCTTAGGAATTTCAGATTGTTATCAAATGGAAAGCCCTAAGGAAATATTTCGCTACTAACTAAATGAAACAATTTCCACACACAGGCTTTCACTAGTGGGTGGAACTTACTGCTGCATAATATTATGCATAGTCTGAGAATTCAAGATTAAAAGGAGTGCAGAAGGACTATTTGCTTTGCATGCACACTATTGACACTAATCACCCAAAGGAGGGAGACTTTGTTTGCTGTGTGCTCACTGTGTCTTGATTCAAAATGGTGCTTGGCATCCAAACATTGGCATAAACCCCACCTCAGGAAGCCTCATCCCGAGTTTGGCAACGTTGTCTTGAGATGCGGCCAAAACTATGTCATGTTTAGGTCCACCATTTGATTCAAAATGGCAACCAGCATCCAAACATCAACAGTGAGCTCTACCTCCACCTCTGAAATGCTTGTTCCAACTTGTTTGGTGGCAATATCTCAAGAGGTGTCCAATGCATAGAAAACAAACAGACAAACCACTTTCCAAAATATATAGTACAGGGATGTCCAACCAGTAGATTGCTAGAAGCTCAGCAACACTGGGCTCTTCCCTTCTAAAGAAAGCTCAACAACTCAAGGCAATCCACCCACCCCACGCACGCTCCTCCTCCCTCCAGTGACAATGGGTAGATCACTGCCAGGTTTTTTTTATACGGGGATTAGATCACAGTCTCTTGGGAGTTGGACATGCCTGATATAGTAGATTGGTTCTAAACTGTCATGGCTTCCCCCAAGGAATCCTGGCAATGTTACATTTCTGCGGGTTCTGATACTTGTCTCTTAGGGATCCCTATCCCTGAACACCCCCCCCCCCAATTCCCCGCTTTCTCTTAAGAGAAGGAACGACTGTCAGCTGAAGACTGTAACCCTGTACACATTTATCTGGGCTCAAGGCCTGTTGGGCTTACTTCATAGTAAATATGCTGTAGGCTTGTGCTGTAAATTCTCTAATCCATTGTGACTGCGCAGGCCCTGCCCCAGTCTGTTGTAAAAGCTGGGCAGCATCCTCTATTCTGCTTTACCCTCCATTGTCCAGTTCCATTGCCCTCCAGAAAGCTTATGAAGCCATTCCTCCTAATGATCAGGACCATACAAAGCTACTAAGTTTTTGCCCTTTTCTGTTGCTTTTGCCTGAATCGTGGAACAAGAATTTGACTCCTCAGTCGAAATAGAGCCTGTTTGAGGGGAATTCCATAACGTTCCCTGGACCTTGAGAAGGTTGTGCGTGTGCAGAGTGATGGCAAGGGGCAGATACACGAGTCCCTTGTCACCTGCATTAATGCTGCTTGTAAGGGTGAGGGTGAATTGTGTCTCGCTGCGTCTCACCTGGGAATTTCTGTTGCTTACGAGGATGGTTCTTGGTAACCTAAAGTGACAGATCCCTTGAATCTTTCATGCCTCTTCCCACATCCGCTGCCATCAGCTCAGCCATGCGTGCTCCTCACTTTAAATAATTTGTAGATCACTCCATTCCTCCCCATACCAGTCCCTGATCTTTTACGCCTCATCATCTTTTCCAACCAAGTGAGAGAGAGGGAGGGAGGGAGAGAGGGAGAGAGAGAGAAAGCCCCATCAGTCTCTCAAGGCTGAAGAACTGGCTGCAGAAAACCCATCTCCTTCCAACCCTGGCTCAGCTAGGTGGACTGAACTGAATGGGTGCTCAAGTTCTGGTAACAAGACCTTCTGAAGACTTGGTAGAAGGTAGATGTGAAGCAGTTTTGTAGTGTGGGAACAAAGATGCTTGATATAAATGCTTGTGTCTTGCCAGAGCCAATAAAATAAGGGTGCATCTTGATTATTATTTCTCCCTGGTAAACTGTTGCAGAGAAATCACAATAGAAGCTGATACACTGCATACTGCACATCATGGAAATATGGATCCCCCCCCCCATTCTTAATGCATTGCTTCCTGGATTCCTCAACTTCTATTTATGCCAAGCATTTCTTAATTCAACCTGTCATTATGCATACTACTTCTGGACAGAAGTCTCTCTCTCTCTCTCTCTTTCTCCTTCCTTCGATAACCCCCAAAGGGGGTGGGGGTGCTAAATGAAGCATCTGCAGGGCTGGTCCACCCATGAGGCAAGGTGAGGTGACTGCCTCAGAAGGCATTGGGGAAGCATCTCAGAACAACTAATAAAGCCGAATGGTGTGTGAACAAGCCAGTGTGAATCTACCAACAAAGTTAACGTTGAAGAATCATTGCTTTGACACTGGTGATCTTTGCTTCTTTCAGTACACTGACATTAGTTCGCCTGTCTTCCCAAGTGATGTGTACAATTTTTGGGAGACACCGTTGATGGAATCTTTTGAGGAGTTGGAGATGGTATTTATAAGTGGTCCATGTTTCGCAAGTGTACAGTAAAGTTTGTAGTACAATCGCTTTCTAAACAAGCATTTTGGTTTCCCTGTGAATGTCCTGGTCCTCAAACACTCTGCGCTTCAATTGGAGAACAGCCTTTACCAAAGGTGTCGTGGAGTTTGAAGAAACATGAACTCAGGGCGAAAAGGAGAAACGAGCTAAGAGGAAGGCACTTTTGGCAAACCCTCACCGTGATCAACTCCCACATGGAAACCTATGTCTCAATGGTGGAAGGACGTGTGGATCCAGAATTGGCCTCCACAGTCACGGGCTCACTGTTAAGACTGTTTTCATGAAAGACAATCTTACTAAGCTACGAGTGATCTCCAAAAAGAAAGAAAGAGATGAATCTGCCACTAATGTACTGTTATTGTGCCAATGGTATGTTGCAGAAAACCACCAGTCTAGAGGGTCCCTCAAGTTCTATGTCTTTTGGTGCACATCACTTGGCATGTTCTCCAGCATGATGTTGAAGATCATTAGCTGGACATGAGTTTGACAGAAGCTTAGTCGGGATAGTGAAAGAATGGATTCCCTCGTATGTGGGAGTAGGACAGGAAGATCAGTCAAAATATTCTGCTCTCTTTCTCCCTATCTACCTTAGATTTGTCAGTTATTCAACTGTATAATGTTTGTTTTTAGGAAGCCCATGAAGAGATGAATAATCCTCCTATTGCTTTCTTCCTTTTCCCCAGCCTGGGGGAGCTTATGATTAATTCTCCTCCTCTTAACATTTCTACCTTTTCTCATAAGAAACTAACAATTTCCAGCTCCCAGCTATACTTCTATCTGATTAAGGTACTTAAAACATTACTGCTATTAAATCCTGTCCAGAGAATCTGTTTAATAGTTCCTTGATTCCTTGGGCTCTTGCCAGTGCCAGTTTAAATGTTACATTACTCTCTACAGAGCAGGATCCCAGCCAAACAAGGCCTTCTCTGCAACATCCTAAAATTTGAATCTTCCCAAAGCACCCACCAGCTGCCTGCAAATGGGATTAGGCTCCCTCAAAATTCTCTGAAAATCAGGACATGGTGGCTGTTACCACACAACTTAGGAGCAGTGGCTATCTTTCCAAGCCCAGTGTAGCTGTGGAAGTTGGTGATAAAGCCAGTGCACTGACAATCACAATGCTTCTGGGAGGCACAAGGATAGAAGCAGGGTAGAATGGAAGAGTTTGAAACATGCGATGTGTGCTTATGAGACCTTTCCTGTGTGGCATGGAAGCAAGTGTAAAAGGATGTGCAAGTGAGTCACACTTACTCACAAATGTATCTTCACACAAGACAATGGAACCATAGAATATGCACAATCCACTTGTATATATCTTGTTAGCACCTCATTTTCACATGCAAACCCACCTTTGTGTCAGGAGGGGGGGTGTCATTTGTCTGTGTCCATCTTTGTTAAAACTGCCAGGTCAAAAAGAGTGCCATTAGGCTGAGCTGAGGGGCTCCCAAAATATGTTTCAGCACAGGGCTTGTCCTTGATTCTCATTGTTAGGCTGTTCTCCCCTGAACTCTTTTGCAGTCTTATAATGTTAAAACTTCTGCCTAGCCATGGATCCAGAATTCACTGGTTCTCACCCTCAAAGCCTTATCTGTAAAATGGGTTGATTATGACCTACATATATCTCAAGTTTGTTATGATGCGAAAGAAATTGACCATTGGCAGTGTTTAGGCATATACAGTGGAACCTCAGGTTACAGACACTTCAGGTTACAGACACTTCGGTTACAGACTCCACTAATCCAGAAATAGTACCTCGGGTTAAGAACTTTGCTTCAGGATGAGAACAGAAATTGTGTGGTGGTGGCGTGGCTGCAGCAGGAGGCCCCATTGGCTAAAGTGGTACCTCAGGTTAAGAGCAGTTTCAGGTTAAGAACGGACCTCCAGAATGAATTAAGTTCTTAACCCAAGGTACCACTGTATAGATAACAGTGGTTGGGATTCACCTAAGCAGCTGCATCAGCTTGCATAATGGGACTCTCCCCTCCCCCTGCATGCCCCCAATGCCCCTGAAATTGGCTTGGAGAAAGGGCAGGCTGAGGGAGGAGAGGGGAACGCTTTTCCAAATGGAAAAATTGGAAAGCAACATTGAATTCCACCTAGGAAGTCCTGCAAAGAGGAGGCTGTCTCTTACCTCCCTAGCACAGCCCTCTGCAGCTAGAGCGATCAAGGTCTCAGGGGCTGCTTTGGAAGATGGAGGGAGGCAAGTTAAGATCTGCAGCAGAGAGCTCAAGGTCTGGCGTGTTGCCAGTCCCTGGCGGGTTCACCTGCAGTTTAATCAGGGAACGAGGGAGATGGGGCAGAGGAGAGGGAAAGGGAGGCATGTTTCAACTGGCTGGCTGCATAGCCTTTGGAGGAGTTGGGAAGGGGGAAGCAGTAGGCAGCAGCACTTGGGACATGGCAGACTCTCCCTGCACCCTGGGCAGGAAATCATCCAAGTTTTGACATTGCCGGAGGAACCGTGGAACTAACTGAGGAGCCCTCTGTTACTAGGGCACACTGCAGTCAGTTCAGATGCTGTATACCAAGAGGAACTCCATTGGAGAGACGTTTTAGCAATTAGTTGTAGAGGAACAGAAAATCAGATTTACCTTTGCGTGCTCAAAACTTTATCATATAGCAACATCTCATTATTTTGCAGGATTTATGCAGCTATGGGTGTGTAGTTTTTCCTCTGCATTTTTGTAGCTCTGTGGGAACTTCCAGCAGTATTATATTCTCTTGTAATTGTTGTACGTTGTTTCAACAAGATGTTCACAGTATGAATTTCCTTACCTACATATTTAGCAGACAAAAGACACTTGCAAAAACAGCCTCTCCTAGCAGGCTGTTCATGTTGGTGAAGCTCCTTTACAGCCCATTGCAAAGTGAGGATCTGTTGGAAACGGGATGGTGGCAGGTGGCCTGCTGTATTCTATGAAAGAGACATGTGCAGTGTGGTCTAAATTCTGCTGTGCTGGCAGATGACAGTGCTATGCCTATGCAGTTATGCCATTTTGCACTTGCAATACAAAATGCAGGTGTAAGGAGCAAACATTGGGCCAAACAGGCATGAGAAGATATGTGAAGCTGAGACCTGGTTCTGAGCTCCCTCAAAAGTTGGTTCCACCATGTTGTAATGACACTTATGCTCTATATGCCCACCCTGCAAAAATGTACTGGAGGATAGGATTGTGATTCATTCGGGAGCAAATCATGCACAGGAGTATACACGTAAAGGAATTGTATATTAAGCTGCATGGCATGTATGTGATGTTGTAGCATGGGGCTACATCAGTCTGCCCCCATGTCTAGAAGGTTGCAGTTACCCAAGTGAGAACTTGGTGGAGATTTTCCACAGGCATTTGGTTAAGTACTGGGAGTACAGGATGCTTGACTAGATGCGCCATTGGCATGATCCAGCAGGTGCTTCTTGTGTTCTTAAGGGGAGCACTTTTGCACAAACAGCCAAAGCAACGACAAATATGAAAAGAGCAAATGATGACACTTGTCCTCCCTCAGAACGTTACAGGTCCTCCTGCTGCAGAGATGAACTGTTAAACCCAGGCTGCATTCGGGGCTGCAGGAACAGAGCAAGGTAAGCAAGACAAGACCTTGGTCAGGAAAGTGGCGCCTACGCTTCAGAGTATGGCTCCTGAATGTCCTATATACCCCTCTCCCTTGAGCAGCCCAAGAAGTCCTGAACACTCAAAAGCACCCAGGAGCACAAATTCTCCCTTTGCAATGTGGCTCAAAGTGTGCTGGCTTAACAGCCCACTCTTGCTCCGAAAGGTTGTGGCTGTGTCTCCCACACAGGGCAATAATGCACTCTGCAGGCCAGGGAGTTTTTGCAGACCACAACCCTCTTCTCTCTGTAGATCAGTTCCTGCAATGTCCTGAGAAAGGCTATAGGGAACACAACCACGTTTAGTGAACACTGACCCCTCCCCTCCACCCAAACACTAATGACACTTCTTTTTTTGTAGGAGCCGACTTGGGGATACACGAAGCAGAACAAACTTTAACCAGAGACAGAGCTCCACGGCAGCTTCCTGTACAGAATAGATGACTATTGTCTCAGTGATTGCATTATTTTTCCCAAGAGGTGACATCAGGGGGAACTGCTGATGGGAGAGTGGGAAGTGGGACTGGATAGGTAGCAACTTTAATGTGCCAGCTGCACATGGACACCCAGTCACAGGAATTGCTTCTTGGCAGCTGTTGCTCCTTCTTAGATACTATCTCCACCTCTGTGGAGATGGTCCTTCTACACTCCCAGAGGCAAAGATGTTTCTGCAACCAATGCCAACATGCCGTGTAGACCACAAGCAAGGCCTGTATCAGCAGTGACCTGTAGGGAATTGGCTGTTCCAGTGTGGGGTTTCCATCATTTTTTTCACCCCGGACTTCCTGTCTCTTGGAAGTGGGCTGCATACAGGATTGTAGCAGGTGGCAGATGTACCCAGTGTGGAAGTTTAGTGGTGGGGGCTGCCTGCTGGGCTGCCTGCCAGCCATCTAGTCCTCAAGAGGCATGGAGGTCCTGCGCAAATAAAAGAACCCATGTTTATGAGATGTTGTCAGAACTCCCTTCACTGTTGATGCTGCTCAATAAAAGCGATGACTGTTTCAACTGCCTGTCTCTGTTTCCTGTTGGTCAGCTGATAGGTAAGCTGCACTTCTCAGCAATTCTGCATTTCAGACATCTTTAGGATGGGGCATGCAGCAGAGGGAGACAGTATGTCCTGTGCTGCAGCTCCACCTGAACGTTTTGTCTCCTTTTCCCATCTAAACTTATTGTTGCCAACAGGTTGCCCAAAGATGGACTTTAGTGGCTTGTAGTCACTACGTTTCCATTTTAGAAGCATGAGGGACAAACTCACCCACTTCTGTTTCCCATTGTTTTACTCTTTCCCACTGAATTTACAGCCTCTTCAAGGTACTGTCTCTTTACTGTGAGTTGCTGCTGATGTGTTCATTCTTCCCTGTCTCTTTGCCCGCTGTTCCTTTCCCTTCCAAAATGCCTGTATCTTTCACACTGAAACCAACAGAAGTGTACTGTGTACAGATTTGTGTACATCATATGTGCAACATTTGGGACCACTGTGGGACTTGACCTCTCGTTCTAGAGGACCTTTTCATGCAGGCTTCTTGCCCACTGAGCTACGATGTAGGGTAGCTGTTGTGAAAGGAATAACACTCCTTCCTTTTAATTCTGGCCTTGACTATTGTCCTGTCCAAAAGTGTTGTTTTTAGGGTTGTTTGCTGCTGACTGTATCTAGGACTGTAGCCCTGAAACTAATCACACCCTCTCCTGGCGGTCACTGTAAAACTACTGTGACCTGATCACAATTCTCCCAGTGTATAATTTTGTTCGTGAGATAACTTTTATAGGGTTTGTTTAGTAACAAATAATCATTGCAATAATCATTGCGTATCAATGTTCAGTAATAATAATAGCAGAATGTGTCACACGTAAAACAACAACAATTCTGTATGCATTGCAATAAGTATTCCCGAAGAAGCTAATAAAGATCACTACCCTTCAGTTAACTTCCTCAGTTTCGACATAGGTGGTTTTCACTTTGCCTTTGCTGAGAGAATGCAAAACCTCCCCCCTTCCACATTTACTTTGATATTCCCTTTTGTTTTTTGTTCAAACCACCCCATGGCCTCTTTGATCATCGTTTGTGCAATACTGTCTGTGGCAGCCTTTGAACAACATACTGAGCACCTATCATCCCACAACTACAGCACTTGCTCTCTGCACTCCCTTTTCTTGGATGGGATGAAAATCCTGGTTTAATAGTTAAATAAATAAATAACAATGTTGTGTTTGGGCTTCTGGGACTAAGAGGTCCTAGCCTACTGTTGATAGTAAATATTTATTTCCTCCTTCCAGAGCTCTTGGGAAAGACTTGCATATGGTTCAGAGAAAGTTTCCCATCCAGGCAGCTTACAGGACCAGACCTGCATAGCTTCAGTAGAGAACTGTGTCACATGCCTAGTTCAGATAATTCAATCAAAAGGAAAGGAAAATAATTCACAGCTCAAGGATGGTGGAATAGGCAGGACAGTGAATGCTGAAATTAGAAAGTTTGTACATAAACTGAAGCCCAGAAATTTAGGAAGCTGTAGCTGGGAACAGAGATAGAGAAACCCTAGAGAGAGAGAAAGAGAGAGAGAGAGGGAGAGGGAGAGAGGGAGGAAGGGAGCATGATGGTGGGAGCTAGGAATATTTGGATGCAAAATGAGGGCTGCTTCCAGACAGGTTTTTCTTGTGTATGTATTCTGCTATGTTCCATCAATACCAGTGGGCATAGCTGCCATAATGGGGGAAAGGAAGGTCAAATTTGCTGAGTGGTCACTTAGAAAACAAGTTGTGAGCCATGCTTTAAAATAAAATCAATTTATTGAATGCTAGCAGTTCATTCATTTAAGCATGATTGCTCATTGCTATTCATGAAATGTCAAAAAAAAAATGTATGTTATGGATTGTTTTGCAGTTTCTAAGAAAGAAAGCATGTTGCTGAAATGGTGGTGACCAGAAAGGGTTCTCGCCCTCTGTTTTCTAAATTAGAGTTCTAGTGCTATAGCACTCTTTCATTTTAAGCCATAGGTGGCCCCAACCTCATTTTTGGTAGCCTCCCAATATCTCCCCAAGTTGCCACAGTCTTCTGTCCTACTTCAGTTCCTTCTTACAATTCCTGGCTTTTTATAGTGTTTCTCCCCTTTTCTATATAGTTCTAAAGCAATTAAAAAGAGCAGTATTTTATTTGCTACAACTAAATGTCATTACTTACTCACTTTTCGCTTGGTTGTTTGACTTGGGAAGGAACTTGCCACCCCCCCTCCCCCCACGTTGTCTAATAACTTGTTGGTAGGCTGTTGCCATGTGTATATCTAGCAAAATGAGAAAGCAATTACTTTCACTCGCTTTCCAAAAAACCCAAAAACTGCACTGGTCTGTTTTACTACTGAAAAAATAAACATCACCTCTGTATACTTCCTTGTGAGTAACTCCAACAAACCCAGTGGAGCTTACCTGCATAGGTTTGGGAATTCTAATTGAGATAGCCATGATGAAAATTGAAGCAGGGTGGTCTTTGTTCTGGATTAGTCAGAAAGTTGTCTTAGCACTAGAACGGTGTTATAAAATGGTACCTGCTACAAAGGTTATAGTGAATGTGTGCTGAACTGTGATAGGTTCACCATCCTGATAATCAGATACTGCCTCAAAAAACAGGCAGAAGAGTAGTGGCAAGAGCATATACATTGGTAGATATTTTGCCTTCTCTTCTGCTTTCAAAAGTATCTGACCTTCTGCAGTAAGGAAAAAAAAAAAAAGACAGAAGCAGCACTAGGGAAAACATGAGAGGATTCCAGAATGTGAGTGAACAATGCATGGCAATTTGAAACTAAATGCTCAGTGAGGAAGCTACCTGGTCTCACTTCTGGCCTCTGGGTTGTTTCTTCTTTGGTGTCCTAATCAGGTCATGAAGAAGAGTCCAGGGGGGCAGGGGGGCAGGGAGGTTGGAAAGCAGCACCAAGGAGAGCTCCTAGTGAGCAACATGTTTCAACAGTGTGTGAGACGGTAATGAATCCTTTCATGCCTTGGCAGTTGGGGAACCCCATGCTGGGTTCCACCCCAGCCTTGAAAAGTGGGTGGCCTTAAAGGGTCAGCTCTTGGCCTGGAGGCTTGCATTTTGCTGCCCCTACGGGAGATCATGCCAGACATGCTGCCTGTGTTTCCCCACAAACGCTGTGCATAGTATGAAGCCCCTGGGAGGTAAGTATGCTGGTCCTAGGCAATGATGCAGTCTCTGGTCCAATCTCAGGAGTTCCCAGTTAAGCGATCTCTGTCTTCTTGGTCCCAGAATCCCTGGAATCTTATTCTAGGATACCCCTGGTTCAGTGGTGGTGCTTAGTCCCAGCGCTGCCTTGGTAACACTATTGGTTCCTTAGCCTTTGAGGCTGTCATGATACCACACTAGCAATCACAGTTGCCCACCTGGGAGAAAAGTTGGGAGCAGAGGCTTCAGACAGAAAAATCCCCTTTGACACATTAAACCTGGGGCCCTTAATGTAGTGTCTGTAGGTGCCACAGTACCCTCAGGCACATCTCTCAGAACCTGCCACAGCTTTCTGCTCTTCTTGTTTTTTAACTGAGTGATTTTTTAATATTTACTTTGGGAGGTTTGGTGAGAGGGTGCATGATTGCTGTTTGCTGGCAAGATGTTGCCTGTTTTGGTGGGGTATAGGTGTTTTGTTTGGGGTTTTTTTTTTGGGGGGGTGTTTCTAAGCATTGCCAGTTTCTCTTCTGTGACGTGGGTATTTTGTGTTGCCCATTTTGATTTCTTAGATTTCCAAATGCATCTCCGACTTCCCAAAATGTTGGGGAGCCTGCATTAAACAAACAGGTGTCATTGGGGCCTATGTAATCCTCTTGGCTGGTTCCACTGAATCTTGCTAAGAAAACTGGGGTGTTTATAGGATTGCTACCTCTCCTGGCAGATGAGTTGTCATTGCTCACTTGCATATATGGATAGAGCTAAATGTGTGCAAATTAAAATTCCAAGGCTTCTCATTAATGCCTGTCTAAGCCAAAACAACATACTGGATTGTTAGGAAGCTGGTTAGCCTGATTTACTAGGCCAGATAGCAATCAGCTTATTGGCTGGTTCTATTGTCCTAAATAAAAGCCACCAACTCCTCATAAACACACTTAATCACAAATCTTATCTATCTGATGGGTACTTGCATACTTCATAAAACACACATACTTAATCCTTCGTGCATAGGATATTTTGTCACGGGGTGTGTGTGTGTTCATGTGTGTTACTGCTTGTAATATGAAACCTTCCCTGGCAGCAGACTTTTGAGCAGAGTTTGTCTTCTCTCATTGATAAACTCAGTTCTGGAAATTCCCCTCTGCACAGTGAAACAATGCTGGGCTATGGGGATTGCCGCCTGCAGCTTGTGCTGTGGGAGCTTGCGTGACTCCAGCGCATCTCAGAGAGTATAAACAAAGCCAAAGCCAGAAACGTGCTCTAATTATAGCTGGCAAGCTTTGCAATGGTGAGAGACTCTATGGTGCCTAAGAGTTCCCATCCTCACCTTCCCATTCAAATTGCTCGTAACTGGAGGGTTTGAATGGATCTCCAAGGTCAGCTAGTACAACTCCTGGCCCCAAAGTTTGGCCTCTGGCAGCAGCTTGAGATCTAAGCAATAGTATGACACCAGAGCACAGGAGACTAAAGGACAACTACCTTAACACTGCACCCCTGTGCACTCTTTTAACTTAGGAGTGAGGTCCATTGTGTACAGGGGAAATAATTTATAATAAGTAAGGTAATAAGTAAGCATAGGTCTAGTCTGCCTGTTTATTTAATATATATTTTACCTTTCTCCCAAGTTGTTATAAAATACGAAGTGGTCAAAAACAATAGTTAAAAATACAACAAAACACATTTAGAACCAGCTTTAAAATATGGATTGCCCAGATAGCAGACCAGTGGTCAACGTACTCTGCACCTAGTTTTCAAATGTTGGTTTAAACAGGAAGCTCTTTGCCTTGTCCATTGACACAGTGGGCCTTAGTAGGATCTTCTGACCCTGGCATGGTGGTCTCTAGGGCTTTCCAGGCTCAAAGCCCAGAATGTTGGATGGAACTCCATTCTGGAAAATGTAAGGCAGCAACTACCATGGCTGCCAAAGAGGTCTTAAGGCCAAAGCTGCAAGGTTTTGCCTTTTGCCTCCTTGAATCCTGGCAGAGGAGAGGAAAGCAGTAACTGCTCCATGTTTCTGTTTCTGTCTATCTGGGTCAGGTGGTCAGTGAAGGACCTCTTGTAGCAGAGGGAAGAGGACTGTGTTGTGGAGACTGAGGCTCAGTACACCCCAGAGCATTAACACCCATGGGGTAGTCATAACTCAGCACTATTGTCCAGTAACCTCAGCATTGTAGGAATTGTGCATCATTCAACAGAGACTGAAGCCGGTGACAAGAGCAAGAAATTGCTACAGATTTGGACAGTGAAAGTGTGGAGCTACAGCTTGTGTTCAGATCTGACTCACCTGTACCCCCATGTTCAGATCAGCGTGTCAGCCAAGAATACACAGGCAAGATCCTGTTTTCCCTGTATCTCCTTCTCCCATAGTCCTCATGCTGCCTAGTACAGACTCTGTCTATAAAGTCACCAGCCTGGCCCCTGGCAGAACAAATTTTAATAGCTCACTTGATCACACAAGTGAAGTGGGCTTGGGGGTTGGGGGAATAAATTTATTCCAGTTTGCAAACTCATTCTTCCTTAATCATCTGGAGGTGAACTCTACTCACCTATTTCACAAGCGTGGCCTAATGTGATGTGAAGCAAGAGTTGTGGTACAGGCGCCAAAGAACACTCCTCTCCCAATGTGCACATATAGAGGTCTAGGAGCTAATCACCCATGGAGGCGACAGGGACTGTTTGACAAGATAGCATTCACAGGCCTTAGGCCATCAGACAAGGGGATGAACAATCAGGCAGTGCTTAAGCTTTGAAGCTGAGCAGCTGTCTGAAATAAAAGGACACCAGTCCCTTATCTGTCATCCTGAGGGGCTGGGATCAGAACTGCCGCCTCATCTTTATCAAGGAACATAGTTTGTTGTTTTCCTATGGGCCAAAAGACAGTGTGATATGGAAGATCTATGATCAGGTCTCCAAATGCCTTTTTCTTGGTTAAAAGCAGCTGCTGGGGAGTGGGGCTGGATAAAGGGTAGGGCTGTGGCGCTGAAGAGGGGCCGGTTAACCCTTCACCTATCTCCAAAATCTCTTGCCTGAAACCTCTGTTACTTGAGGGGATAGGATTGCCAAAGGTGTAAAGTGCTGTGATTTTTGCTGTGACTTGAAAAGGCCATGCCTGTTGGAATCCCTGCTATGTGTGACTGACAGCAGGGGGAAGGGGGCCACAACAAGGACTGGGGAATCTATCACATTCCAGGTGTTGTTAGACTCCAACTCCCACAAACCCCAGCCAGCGTGGGATGAAGGGAGATGTAGCCAAGCAAAATCTGAAGTGCCATCCCTTTCAGGTTTCGCCATCCCTGGAATAAGCTCATGGGCAAGCCGTTAAGCCTTCACACAACTGTACTGTGCAAGTGCAATGGAAGATCTCATGTGGGTGGTGAGCATTGCAATGGTGACTAACTGAAATGTGCTCTTTCTTGCAGGTTTCCGGGAGAGTGCTTTTGCCTATGCCATTGCAGCCGCAGGGGTGGTACATGCTGTCTCCAATGCATGCTCCCTGGGCAAGCTGCAGGCATGTGGCTGTGACCAGAAGCGCCGTGGGGATGAGGAAGCTTTCCGCCTCAAGCTGCACCGTCTCCAGCTGGAGGCCATGAACCGAGGCAAGGGGATGATGCATGGAGTGCACTTGGAACACATGCCAGCTGAGGCCCCAGGCCTGCAAGACTCCTGGGAGTGGGGGGGCTGCAGCCCCGATGTGGACTATGGGGAGAAATTTTCCAAGGACTTCTTAGATTCCCGGGAGACCTACCGAGACATCCACTCTCGCATGAGACTGCACAACAACCGTGTTGGCCGGCAGGTGAGCTGAAAGCGCAGCAATGGGTTGGGTGGGGAGTTGGAGTCAAGGCTTAGAAAAAGGTTTCTGGGAGGGAGTCAATAACCCAGACAGTTCCTGATCTATAGAAATAAATGAGGCTGATCATTCCAGCTCAGACACTCATCTACCTGGTTGGTCCAAGATGGTTTGTACAGGGCTGGCGTAACTGAGAAATGCTGTCTGCATTTAATGTGATGGCAACTTCTGATGCAATCAGATGCAGACTTGAGTCAGGGCTTATCCACACTTACCTTTTGCCCTGCTCTTTCCAGGCACAAGTTCCCCTCACCCACAGTTTAGCATTCAGTGGGAACAAACATCAGTTTGGGGTTTGGGCATATTGCTGTTTGCTCTGATTGAGCTTTAAAGAGCAGGTTTTCATGGGGAAAGCTCCAGAAGGGTGGGGAGAAAGGGCGCTTGGACATGAAGATTTAAAGCATGGACCATGCCTGAAAAGAGCGGAGGAAAGGTAAGTGTGGATAAGCCCTCCCATAGTGTACTGTGCTTGCATTCTGCCAGTGCTCGATCCCTGCCTGGAGCAATCTGAGAACCAAGAGCATCAATTGTGGTTTGTTTACCAGCAGAAATGATAGCATGGTAGGGCCATCCTCATCTCTGCTTCCCTGATGCACAGCTTCTCATACTTGCATTTTAGATGAAGCAGAAGTGTGGAACGTGCAAGAAAATTATGGTAATTCAAGAGATTTATTGTTCTGTTTAACTACTTAATCCATAAGAAAAGGCCCCATTACTCTGCATACTCAAGTCTGATTCCAAGCTCACTGGAAAGCAGTGTCCTAGTCACTGAATGCTTAGAGCAAACATGGCATGGACTGTATTCATCTATTTGTTGACTATTTATCCCACCATGGCTAGAAGGACTATTATGCTATCCTTTGCTTATGAGACTGACATGGCATTTGGCTGGACACGATGTGCATGAGAATGCTGGAAGAGATTGACTCTCTGTTTTCTTACACTGCTCAGTGGATTTCTGCTTTCCATAAGAAGTGAGCATAGATCTGGCTCCAGAATTGCAGCAGCAACCTGCCCAACATAGGGATGGTTTTCATACCTTGATACCTTCATGAGTGGCACAAGGGAGCAAATTCTTAAAGTAAATATAGAAGACCATGTTTTCACTATTGCCATAAGAAGAGCCTGCTGGGCCAGGCCAATGTCCCTTCTGGTCCAGCATCCTGTTCTCTCTGTGGGTGACCGGATGCCTGTGGGAAACCTGCAAGCAGGACCTGAGGACAAGAACACTCCATTCCTGAAGTTTCCAGCAACTGGTATTCAGAAGCATGTGGCCTCTAACACTGGAGGCAGAGCATAGCCTCCACCATGGCTAGAAGCCCTGAATTTGTCTAAAATTTACTAGCTAAAATGTATGCATATCTGACATGCACAAACTGTACAACGACCAGTTCCAGCACTATATTTTCCTGGTGTAAACTGCCTTGTGAAATGGAGCCTGTAAAATGGCAGCTGGTGTTGCCACAGTCAGCCCTTTGTAGCATGCTTTTAAAATCCTGTCCCTGTGAACACACAGACACCGTCTCTTTGCACAAAAGTAGCTCATGATGATTAAAGCTGTTGATCTGCTTAATGATCTGCATGCACATCTCTGAAATTCCTCTGTATTCAGAATATTTGTTGTTCACTGAGGAATCGTCGAGCTGCAGGTAGTAGAGATATCATCTGTACATGCATCTGGCAAAGTAGATTCTGGCCCATCAAAACTTAAGCTACAATATATTTTAGTTTTTAAGGTGTCAAAGAATCATTTTTTCCTGCATGGCACATACTGAGATGTAGATCAGCCAGTGCAGTAACCCCCATCTTGGAGAAGAGCATTTGTGAGGTTTCGAGAAAAGCTTGATTCAGTCAGGCACATCATTCTGCTGATTTAGATTTGAATGCTAAAATACTGAACAGTTTGAGTGGGTGGCCACCCATGATCTGAGCTAGGTTCAAGCCTCTATATTCCCCCACAACTAATAGTTCTACAGGAAAACCCAGTGAGAGTTACTATTACTAATTCATTACCTGCAACTAGAAAGTGGTTTTATAATAACAAAAGATAGATGAAGAAGTTAATTGCTAAGGGAAGAAAATGGCAATGAACATTTTCAGTGGAAGTAAGCCTAGCAAAAATTGTGCAGTCATCTCTAAGCTGTACAGCTGGGGAGGGCCAACTTTTTTCTATTGATGGACATATTTGAGGGTCACATTCCCGTGGGAGTAATCTGTCAGACAGCAGTAGAGTCAGAAGTGGGTGCAGCTACTCCCTTTCTGTCTTTTTGCCACCCACTTCTCCCCCCCCCTTGTCCGTTTCCACCTGTTTTTCCCATTTGCCACTCACAGGAAGTTGGGCCAAGAGTTGCAGATTGCTCACCTGCATTGTATAGGTACACCTATCTGATCTGATGCACCCATTTCTAATATCATGCAATCAGAAAAAAGAGGGATGTCTGCATGGACTTGCCCACTCCCTTGAAGAGAATGGGGAAGCCCCTTAGAGGCAGGGTGCTTCCAGGTGATAGGTTTATTGAGCACTCATTCTGATTTGTTTTCAGGGAGGTTAGATGACATTGCATCAAAGCAAGTTTATCCCACACTTGCTTTGATGCAGTGTCAGTTAACCTCCCATACTTTCCAGTGCATTATCCCATCACTTCCCTTATTTCCAAAAGTCTTATCTTTTGGGAGGTGGGTTTGTTAGTTGACTTTCCAATCCACTATAATTGCACAACCTGAATTTGATGGTATATGAATCCTACCTGAATCTCACCTGAAAATGGCAACAGTCTGGAAGTGTTAGGCAAGCATTTGGATGGATTAATTTATGCAGCAAGATGACTGATCGGAGGACCTCTTAAGGCAGGCATGTCCAGAATCCGTTTCAGGGGCCTAATCCGGCCCACCAGTCTGTTTAATCTGGCCCTTGTGGCAGTTTATTTCCACAAGGTAAAATCCTAAAAAAAAAGGTCAACAACTTTGGTTGGCCCTTTGGTCAGCCCTCACGGCCCTTCACTTCATCAAATCTGGCCCTCTTTGAAAAAAGTTTGGACACCACTGTACTTAAGGCTACTATCATTGCTAGACAAAGTGCTTCAGCAAAAATAGCTTTTGGCTGCACTTGATACCTGTGAACAGAGCTGTGTGTAATCTGTGACCACTCTATGCAAATGTAGAAGTAAGCATTGGAGACACCTTAATTTCATTTTAACTTCAGTTGTTTAGGTCAAAATTCAAAACCAGCACTTTGAATTGTTCCTGGAAAGCAGCAGGAAGCCAGTGCAGGTGTTCAAGCACTAGTATAATGTGTTCCATATTTTAGAGAGATTACTTAACAATACATTTTTTTTGTAATTTAAGAGAAATAGTGTTCTAATTATAGCTTAGTGCACCAGACATCCTCAAGGGTAGTATATGCAAGTGGAAACTGAGCAGTGCTTAACATTGCAAATTAAATAATATAGATGCATGACTGCAGACAGAAAAGCTTGTTACCTTAAAATGACTTCTCCCAGCACATTCACTTCCTCTATTACCTCTCAGTCTGCATCCTAAAAAGAAATGTTCCTAAAAATTGCATCGCTGAACTCAGAAGACAATCTGCAGTAATTTGGGATTGTTACGCATCATAACAGCCTTCAGTCTTTTGCTCATCAGTTTATTTTATGATATATGTTTAAAGTACCAATTACGTGAAGTGGCCACAATGTAGGTATGGTAAATTGAACTCTATCTTGGATTCACCATTCCTAACTATAAAGTCAGCCCCAGTGAACATCAGTACTTGAGATACATCACATTAGGATAGAAGGAAGCCCATGAACTGTGTCATGTTACTTATAGGTAATCTCAAAATAAGGTATACAAAAGAGATGTCCAGTCGTATAGGGCCAACTTCTATTTATATGAGTTCATCAATTACAAGTACTGAAGGCTGGCACATCCAGATCCTGAAAGTGCTCCAGTGCCTTACAAGAATTTTCTAGAAGGGGTCATGGGTGGCTTTTCTGCCTCTGCATGACTTTGATGTGAAAAGCCATACATGGTGAAGCTTTGCCTTCTGTGTAAATTGTAAAAGGTGTAGGAGTCCTCTCACACAATAAGCAGGTATGCAGTGAGCTGGGGAGTTGGTCCAATAGGACTGTTTTAAGAATCCATTGGAAAAGCAAGTGACTGTTCCACTGATATATACCACTGAGAACTAACTCACGTATGTGTTAAGCAAGACCACTTCATGCCAGCACTGCCAAGGGCTGCTGCAACAGACAGCTGTACAAGCCTTTGAGAGGCAGAGATGTGAGAGGGCATCAGAGGAAGCAGGGAAGGAAGGAAAGAGGGACAGAGGCAGGCACCCCGACCATCATTCAAGGCACCCCAGGGTGCCACAACACACTGGTTGAAAATCACTGGCCTGAAGTGTCTCTATCATTCCTTTGAGATGGAATGGTAAAATCTGCAGTTCAAATGCCCTTGCTGTGTTGATATAGGAGAAAGCTAATCCAGGTTAATGACTGCTAATACAGGTTAAGCCTTCCTCCTGTAAACAAGCCTGCCCTAACTCTGACCTTTTGGCTCCTTGACAAGGGGGAAGGAGCCCTGCACTCTCTGCCTAATCCATCCCATCAGAGTCAGACCACTCTGCCACTGCTTTGTATCTGTGCATTTAGGAGAACCATTGTTCCACCAAGGTTGGTACAAGAATCAGTGCTTTTCAAATCCAGGGAAATCGAGGTTATGTATGGGATACTTGGATGGAACAATATGCCCAGGCTGATAATGGAATCTCCTTTTTTTAAAAAAAATATAAATAAAAAATCTGTGGGGGGATACGTGATGTATAAGATATTATGACGTATAAGATACTATGCTTCAGTGAGGAAAGGAGCTGGATCCCCAAGAGTCGATAAATCTGACAGCTAATGGCAGCCAGAAATTTAATTCTAGTGACCAGCAAGGAAAGCCTTGAATGTGTTTCACCAAAGGGTTACCCATTTTTCAAAACACTGGAAGCAAAACAAGGAGGCAGAAAGTGTCTCTATAAAAAAGATGTTAGAGTGAGTCGCATACTAGGATCCAGTATCAGTGTTAGGAGCTGGTTTCGGGTTTTCTTAATATTGATGTGGTCAGTGGTGCTACTCAGGTGTGTGTGTTTGTAATTATAACCTGCATGGCAGCACATCTGTGGGCTTTTCACAATTTAGCACACCTGAGGTATCTTAACAATTTAACTAATTAGCAGGGGGGAGTTTACCTACTGCACCGAATGCAGCGATGTGATAGGGTAATTGTTTATTTGAAAAATGTATTTAAGTTGATCCCCTTCATGGATCACTGCCTTGCCATGGCGAAGGGGCTTGAAGAACTCAGAGAAGCTATGAACTATGCCGAGCAGGGCACCCAAGATGAACAGGTCATAGTGGAGAGTTTTGACCAAACGTGATCCACCTGGAGGAGGAACCAGCAAGCCACTCCAGTATCCCTGCCAAGAAAACTCCATGGACAAAGACAACAGGCATATAAAAGTTATGACGCTGGAAGATGAGCCCCTCAGGTCGGAAGGCGTCCAACATGCTACTGGGGAAGAGCGGAGGACAAGTACAAGTAGATCCAGAGCTGATGAAGCGGCTGGGCTAAAGCCGAAAGAACGCTCAGTTGCGGATATGCCTGGAAGCGAAAGGAAAGTCCAATGCTGTAAAGAAAAATATTGCATAGGAACCTGGAATGTAAGAACCATGAACCTGGGTAAGTTGGATGTGGTCAAAAATGAGATGGCAAGAATAAATATTGACATCCTGGGCATCAGTGAACTAAAATGGACGGGAATGGGCAAATTCAGTTCGGATGACCATCATATCTACTACTGTGGGCAAGAAACCCGCAAAAGAAATGGAGTGGCCCTCATAGTCAACAAAAGAGTGGCGAAAGCTGTACTGGGATGCAATCTCAAAAATGATAGAATGATCTCGATACGAATCCAAGGCAGACCTTTTAACATAACAGTAATCCAAGTTTATGCACCAACTACTGGTGCTGAAGAAACTGAAATTGACCAATTCTATGAAGACTTACAACACCTTATTGAAGTGACACCAAAGAAGGATGTTCTTCTCATTATAGGGGATTGGAATGCTAAAGTAGGGAATCAAGAGATAAAAGGAACAACTGGCAAGTTTGGCCTTGGAGAGCAAAATGAAGCAGGGCAAAGGCTAATAGAGTTCTGTCAAGAGAACAAGCTGGTCATCACAAACACGCTTTTCCAACAACACAAGAGACGACTCTACACGTGGACATCACCAGATGGGCAGCATCGAAATCAGATTGATTATATTCTCTGAAGCCAAAGATGGAGAAGCTCTATACAGTCAGCAAAAACAAGACCTGGAGCTGACTGTGGCTCAGATCATCAGCTTCTTATAGCAAGATTCAAGCTTAAACTGAAGAAAGTAGGAAAAACCACTGGGCCGGTAAGATACAATCTAAATCAAATCCCTTATGAATACACAGTGGAAGTGAGGAACAGGTTTAAGGATTTAGATTTGGTGGACAGAGTGCCTGAAGAACTATGGATGGAGGCTCGCAACATTATACAGGAGGCAGCAACGAAAACCATCCCAATGAAAATGAAATGCAAGAAAGCAAAGTGGTTGTCCAATGAGGCCTTACAAATAGTGGGGGAGAGAAGGCAAGCAAAATGCAAGGGAAATAGAGAAAGATACAGGAAATTGAATGCAGATTTCCAAAAAATAGCAAGGAGAGACAAGAAGGCCTTCTTAAACGAGCAATGCAAAGAAATAGAGGAAAACAACAGAATGGGAAGAACCAGAGGTCTGTTCAAGAAAATTGGAGATATGAAAGGAACATTTCGTTCAAAGATTACCATAATAAAGGACAAAAGTGGTAAGGACCTAACAGAAGCAGAAGACATCAAGAAGAGGTGGCAAGAATACACAGAGGAATTATACCAGAAAGATATGGATGTCTCGTACACCCCAGGTAGTGTGGTTGCTGACCTTGAGCCAGACATCCTGGAGAGTGAAGTCAAATGGGCCTTAGAAAGCACTGCAAATAACAAGGCCAGTGGAAGTGATGGTATTCCAGCTGAACTATTTAAAATTTTAAAAGATGATGCTGTTAAGGTGCTACACTCAATATGCCAGTAAGTTTGGAAAACTCAGCAGTGGCCAGAGGATTGGAGAAGATCAGTCTACATCCCAATCCCAAAGAAGGGCAGTGCCAAAGAATGCTCCAACTACCGCACAATTGCACTCATTTCACACGCTAGCAAAGTTATGCTTAAAATTATACAAGGAAGACTCAAGCAGTATGTGGACCGAGAACTCCCAGAAGTGCAAGCTGGATTTAGAAGAGGCAGAGGAACCAGAGACCAAATTGCAAACATGCGCTGGATTATGGAGAAAGCTAGAGAGTTCCAGAAAGACATCTACTTCTGCTTCATTGACTATGCAAAAGCCTTTGACTGTGTCAACCACAGCAAACTATGGCAAGTTCTTAAAGAAATGGGAGTGCCTGATCACCTCATCTGTTTCCTGAGAAATCTCTATGTGGGTCAAGAAGCTACAGTTAGAACTGGATATGGAACAACTGATTGGTTCAAAATTGGGAAAGGAGTACGACAAGGCTGTATTTTGTCTCTCTGTTTATTTAACTTATATGCAGAATTCATCATGCGAAAGGCTGGGATGGATGAATCCCAAGCCGGAATTAAGATTGCTGGAAGAAATATCAACAACCTCAGATATGCAGATGACACAACCTTGATGGCAGAAAGTGAGGAGGAATTAAAGAACCTTTTATTGAGGGTGAAAGAAGAGAGCGCAAAATATGGTCTGAAGCTCAACATCAAAAAAACAAAGATCATGGCCACTGGTCCCATCACCTCCTGGCAAATAGAAGGGGAAGAAATGGAGACAGTGAGAGATTTTACTTTCTTGGGCTCCATGATCACTGCAGATGGTGACAGCAGCCATGAAATTAAGAGACGCCTGCTTCTTGGGAGGAAAGCAATGACAAACCTAGACAGCATCTTAAAAAGTAGAGACATCACCTTGCCAACAAAGGTCCGTATAGTAAAAGCTATGGTTTTCCCAGTAGTGATGTATGGAAGTGAGAGCTGGACCATAAAAAAGGCTGATCGCCGAAGAATTGATGCTTTTGAATTATGGTGCTGGAGGAGACTCTTGAGAGTCCCATGGACTGCAAGAAGATCAAACCTATCCATTCTGAAGGAAATCAGCCCTGAGTGCTCACTGGAAGGACAGATCGTGAAGCTGAGGCTCCAATACTTTGGCCACCTCATGAGAAGAGAAGACTCCCTGGAAAAGACCCTGATGTTGGGAAAGATGGAGGGCACAAGGAGAAGGGGACGACAGAGGATGAGATGGTTGGATAGCGTCTTCGAAGCTACAAACATGAGTCTGACCAAACTGCGGGAGGCAGTGGAAGACAGAAGTGCCTGGCGTGCTCTGGTCCATGGGGTCACGAAGAGTCGGACACGACTAAACGACTAAACAACAACAACATTTAAGTTGATCAAGTGGTATAGTGTGTACTGTTATAGAATACTGTTAAGGAATGCTGTTGAGGAATGGTAGTGAGAAGGGGTGTTTTGCAGCTGTTTGATTATTATTTAAAAATAAAGTAAGCAAAGATATTGTGGGCAAGTTTTATTCCATCGCCCAAGTCGCTGTGTAAACTTGGTTGGCAAAAAGGTCCAACAGCTGGGAAGGAGGGATTGCTACAGTGTTAGAAACTGAGATATGAAAGGTAGAAGCTAAATGGCATCTTAAACCTAGGTTATGGGCGCAACAACAGAATGTCCAGGCACCCTTTTTTTTAACAAGAATACAAAGCTGAAAATGAATGAACTGCAACTAAAATACTACTGTCAGCGCTGCCCAAGGTCCCAGCTCACACAAGACCAACGCTGCTTCTTCCTCAAGTAAAAAAGTCTTTATTGAAGTTCAGTTTCATTTCCAGACGCGCAGCGCGCAACGCTACGTCTATACCTTAGACCGTCGAAGTTCCATCTGAATCTCCTCCCCCCTGACACCAGTTTAAGATTCTAGCCTTACTCCACCTCTTCCTCTGTTCCTTCCTTCTCTGGGCCCTCCTGCTAGTCAGAGTCTCAGCCCTCCTAGACTCCTCTGACGCTGAGTCCCCTGACTCTTCCCCCTCCCTCCTTCGGGCTTTAGGACCTGGCTCCCAATCCGGGTTTTCTGCTGTCCCGCGCTCCTCCACATTGAACTTGGCGCGCGCGCGCAGCCTCCCACTTTCCTTCTGACCGTTACACTTGTGTCACTGCTCCCTCTTTCGGGGAGGCTAGCTGGACCTGGCCTTCCCTCCGTTTCCCCACTTCCCGATGGGGGCGTGGTTACCCCTGACTCATCTTCTCTCCCCGCTGGAGGAGAAGCTGGTCCTGACTCATGTGACTCTTCCCCCCCACTGTGCTTTGGTGGGGGAACTGGTCCTGATCCTCCGCTGCTCCCTTGGGAGTCCCCTCTGGTCCCTTGTTTATGGAGCGTCCCCCCCTGGGACCCCCCTCGCCCTTAACATAGGCGTCCCCTTCTGGGAATCTTCTGATTCGCTGGAGAAGCTCATGGAATCTCTCGGGTCACTGTCATATTCCCCTACGCTCCCCTCTGATTCCTCTCCTCCGCTCTCTATTTGCTCTCTCCCCTGCTCTTCTGCTCCTGAGCCTCTGACAACTACGTTCATTTTTCACATGGTCTAGTCCTTCCCCTGCCCACCCCCCTAATATTCTTAAGAGGGTCTCTTCTCCAGTCTTCAGAGAGTAGCTGGAAGTGGGGAGGCAGAAAAAGGTCCTCCTTTCCTTCCACTCTGCAGTTTTAATCTGAAATCTAGGCACAGTACTGCGCCCAGAGCTCAAAAACTGCTCACCCTAATGAAATTCTCTGTCGCAAAATGTGCCTAGAACAATGGGAGTTTTGAACACTGGCTACAAATGCACCTTGCCCATTGATCTTCGCTTTGTGAAACTCTTTTGACCAGTGGCAGTTAAAAAGAATGCACTTATTTTACTCCTGTGGAGCAGAAAGGCTCACCTTGTTGCTAAAACAGTGTTTGACTGCTATATCCAGCCAAAATGTGTGGCTTTCTTTCATCTCTTAGGACTAACCTGAAATTGCTTTGAAGCAGGAGAATGGTGGTGTGTGTGTTTGTGTGTACATGATAGCAATGTGTTTGATAGGCGTGCAATGAGAAGACTATGGTCACTGCCAGGAGACGGCAGAGTAAGGTCCAGGCAGCACAGGAGCCACAAAAGGCCCTGTCAAAGAGGCACATATCCAAGAATGGTGATTGGGCCTGGCAATGACACATGGCAGCTGCACAGTTTGCATTACATTGACACCCAGGTACCTCAGCTGGGTTCTGGGACTGCGCTGCCCACAGTGCCTCAATGTTGTATTTCTACAGTGTACTGAAATGGTGTATCAGACTTAGCCAGTGGGCACTGATCGCAGCACTTTGCTGATAGCAGCACTTTGAGAGCATTCTTCAGAAAAGACCTTTCAAACCTGTAACCTGGCTCTCAAGGTGATAGAAAGGGCTTGTTCTTGTGGTGGGTTTTAGAGGGGAGACTTGGGAGGGAGGAATGGGACATCTCTCAGTTGCAAGTTAATTTAATAAAGTGGCAGTTCTACTTAATATGAACAAACTAGGCATATTTTGAGGAGCCCTAATAGGATTTTTTTAGAACTGGCCCATGATGATGGGATACTTGTCCCCAATTTCTTACCATGTTAAGCATCTTTTTCTTTAAAAAAGCATTTTGATTCCCTCTGCCCTTCTCCCTCCTGGAACCAATTTTCTACCGGATGCTTTCTTTGTGACCTAAAGGGTAGAATATTGGGAGTGAAGAAACTAAACCTTGGCTCCTACCAGCACTATTCAAGGAGACCCACATTCTGGCTTCTCCTACGAAGCCTTTCCTGGAACATGCTGGTGGGTGTTCCACCCACTTGCAGAAACTGTCCCTTGCTGACAGAATTGCAGTAGATCCCTTGCCAGAGAAAAGACTCTTCGTGGTTTGTTTCTTTAAAAAGAAAAAAGAAAAAACCCCACTACAGCTGCAATCCTATATATACACTTACTTGGAAGTAAGTTTCATTGAACTTGGTGGGGTTTTCATCCAAGTAAACATGCAATAGGATTGTACTGTGCAGCTGTTCTTTGAGATTAGGTGTCCTTTGAACAGTTGTACTTTCAAGCTCAGCGTAATGGGCTGGAGAGTGAGCGGAGGTGGGGGAGAGGAAGACATGCCCCTGCCTGGTTGCTGTGAATGACCTTTTATTATCCCCTCTGCATGGTATAGACAGAGCTCTGATTTAGGAAAGATGGCTCTGGAGGGCTTCTCTGAGGGGGAGCAGCATTGTCCTCCCGCTGGTTCCTTCGGGAAGCCCCTGCCTTGGGCAGGATGGGAACTTTGTTCCCCAGCACCCTTCCCCAGTAGGGGAAGCACACAGGAAATGGTTTCCAAACCACTAGGTGGGTTGCAAGGGGGATAATGGCTCCCAGCCTATTAGTGCTCTGTAATTTGGTGCTAATTTCCTTTATTACAGTGTTCCTGCATAGCAGGGGGTGGTGCTTGCTGCTTTCGGCATGTGTGGGGTGTGTGTGGCTGATCTTGCCATCAAATCTGTGCAAGCAGCGGGGCTAGCACTTGGTGGGGAGATGGCACTGGCTTGCTCTGCAGGCTGGCATCATGTGCCTGCCCTGGCCCCTTTTGTCTCTCTAAGAGGCACGGAGGAGCTTGCTTGGCAAGGCAGTCTGTACTACAGCTGTGCTTGGTTAAGGGATGGATCTGTGGCAACTGGCATTGCTGTGGCATTAGGAAAACTCTGAGCTAGCGAGGCTAGAGCTGCACCCATGAAGGACATAACTTGCCTTGTTGGATCAGGCCAAAATTCCCATCTGGTCCAGTCCTCTTGTCACCAGACAGGTCACCCTGGCAAGCTTCTAAAAAGGCTCTAGCCTCTCCCTATTCCTTGCTACCAGCACCCATTAATCAGGGTTATACTGCCCCTGAATATGGAGCATCTTATTTTTTAAAGCACTGCTATCTCAGGTTGCTAGAAGTGAAGGTGACCTGCTGCACAGACCCACACCTACCCCCTTCAGACTTAAGGCCATGTGCTATTATGTCCTGCTGCACTCAATGCTGTTTCTGGATATTTGAACCAGTTCAGAGTAAGCAAGAAATAAACCAGGCAAATGCCTGGCTATCTGGCCAAAGAATAGGAGACAATGGGTTTGGGCTCTGTGCTAAACTTGTGTGAACAGAAGTCAAGATAGCGCAATCCAATATGCTGATGGAAACAGGACTTTTGGTACACAATTATATATAGTGGTACCTCTGGTTAAGAACTTAATTTGTTCCAGAGGTCTGTTCTTAACCTGAAACTGTTCTTAACCTGAAGCACCACTTTAGCTAATGGGGCCTCCTGCTGCCGCTACACCACCAGAGCATGATTTCTGTTCTCACCCTGAAGCAAAGTTCTTAACCCGAGGTACTATTTCTGGGTTAGCGGAGTCTGTAACCTGAAGTGTCTGTAACCTGAAGCGTTTGTAACCTGAGGTACCACTGAACAGAATAAACAAAGTCCCATTTTCTCCCTCTACACGTGCACTTGCCTGACAATTACTATAGCATGCATGCAGGAGCAGGTGGCATATAGCTAAATGGAGCAGGTCTGCACACTTAGTGACTTGCCATAAAAAGTGTACTATGGGTTGCCAGGAGCCTGATAACACTTGTTTTTGCCCCTACCTGGATGTGCAGGAGTGAGGTGATTGTCAAAACACCTGGTAGGTGTACCTCACTGGTACATTGAGTTTGGTTTGGTGGGTAGCAAACTGTTTTATTCACACACACACACACACACACACACACACACACTTACAGACATTGGCAGTTTTCCTGATAACGTTCTTAATTCGCTTGTGGTAGAATCTGCTATGTATGTATGTATTGGAATGCCTCTCCGGTGCGCTGATATTAATAGTTTCCTGCTTGCAAACAGAGCAGAAAAGACTGCCGTAAGTCCAAGCCAGTAACAAGAACAGTGTATAAAGAGCTTTACAGCATTTGTTCTATTTTTCCTTACACATCCCAGTGAGGTATATCATGCTGAGAAATGGTGTGTTGCCAATTGCCCCTCAAATAGGTTACATAGATAGGCACAGACTTGCAGCTGGGCTTCCCAAGGCCCCCATCTTGTCCACTCTTGCCTGTTGTTCCAAGAACAGACACAAGATAGAACAGTTATTGTTGTTTCCTGATGTTGTGCTTTGAATAGCCATTTGAGGCAGACAGAAATTCATAAGGTGGAGCTGTGTTCTTGCATGCCATCAAGCAGCAGTGAAAGGCAAAGAGACTATGTGGGTCCATTTGTAGGATCTGCTCCAGAGACTATAGATATGGTGTAGGGTGGCCAGATGCCAAAGAGGGCAAGGCTTTTGCCCCTTTAATAGTGGTGTCTGGGCTAAGTGGCATCAGTTTACTCTGTCAGTCCCAGCTCTCTCCTGCCTTGCCCACCCATTAGGAAGACGGGATTTCCCAGGCTGGAGGCAGTCACCTCTTCCCTGGTTGGAACATGCCTGCCTGACAGTCGGGGAGGTACAAGCATACTCCACCACTGCTCCAGGCCTCTGTACACATAACAGGCAGGGGGCCATAATCCTGTACCCTCCAGATCTTAGAGGGAGGGAGCAGCATGTGATGGGCGAGCTGCATTCAAGCAGCAAGTAGGCTTCTCTGCCTAGCAACCTATCCAAACTTGGATAAAGAACATTGCCTCTCTCCACAGCACCTCCCACCACCTTTGCACATGGGCTTTTCCTTGGGTAGAAGCAACCTCACACAAGGGCACTTCCGTCCAGGAAGCCAGCAAAAGGACATCCTTCACGAGTCTTTTCACCCACACATCTTGAGCCAGGATGAATCCAGCATTAAGCAATCCCAGGCTGAGGCTTGTTCCATTTATTTAAAATTATATTATGCAGGGAATCACACCTTGTTACCCATCTTTATTCCTAGAGGAACTCATGCGTGTTGGCTTAGCCCCCTGCCCTTTACACCAAAGCCACTGCTGACCCTCCCTCCCAACTGCTTTCTTTTCAGGCATTCTCCTCCCAATATACTTGGACCAGCGATGGGGTACCTTTGGCCTGCCACATGTTGCTGAACTACAACTCCCATCAGCCCAGCATGTGTGATCCATAGCCAAGGATGATGGGAGTTGTAGTTCGGCAGCAGCTGGAGGGCCAAAGGTACCCCACACCTGACCTAGGCCTTCCAAGCATACATGCAAGGTCAAACAGAGAGTTAACTTAACTTTCAGGGCCTCATTACATGCCAATCAAGTGGAAGCTTCTGTTGTACAATATATCTAATTCTCTATTAGCCCCAAGGTCTTCTGCATCCCAGTGCCAAACCAGTCATCTTAGCTGGATCCAAACATAATATGAGATAGATGCTATGGCCAGACCGTCTAGCTCAGGGGCAGGGAATCTCTGGCCCTTCAGATGTTACCATGGCCCAATGGTCAAGGCTGATGGACGTTGCAATTCATCAGCAGCTGGAGAACCAGTTTCCCCCAACCCTTCTCTAGTTGGTGATTCCACTCCCATCCCCCCATCCCCGGTGTATCTCAGCTTCGGGACGTTTTTTTCTAGTAGCGAGAACACATTTGAACATTCAGTATAGGTACCAGGCAGGTGGGCAAAAGCATGCTCCCTCAAGATCCTGGAGATAGTTGGCCATACAGTGAGTAGGCAGCTCTTCTCTGTACTGGAGGGAGACCATTTATGCTGGTTATCCCGATGAGCTTGCAGCAGTCTTTCTTTCTCCCTGTTTTAGCTTTAAGCCTCTTGTGAGTATATTCAGATATCTCAATGTTCTCCTCTTCTGTATCAATCCTTTCTTCTTTCTCTCTGCGTTGCTGCTTAGACCCTTCTTTCTACAGTTTCCAGCTCTGTAATCAGTCCTAAACTTGCACTCTCTGTTCCCTGCATGGATCCCATTTCTCGCCCTTCCACCTGGCAAACAACTCATTTTCTCTTGTTTTTACTCTGAAGAGTCTTGATTGACCCTGCTCCTTCCCCTTTTTCTTTTTCTTTCCTCCCTAATGTGTCTCGTTTTGATCTTCAGATGATAAACTTGGGCAGGGCCCACTTTAATAACAATAATCATTTCAGTCCAGAGTCCCAGATGGAGCTTCAGATCAAGTAAAACTCAGAATAAACACAGATGCAATAGTTAGAGCTTGGGAAACCAAATCAGGATGTTGAAAGTTACATTTCTTCTCGCAGAACCAGAAATTTGGAATCCAAAACAAAACTCAAATGTCTCTTCTGTGGCCTTTGTCTATGCAGTTGCTCAATACTTGGAAGTAGTATACACACACACCTTTCCATTTGAGAGGGAGGGGTGATTACACATTGTGCTGTTCATATTTGCAGCTTCCATTTTTTAAAATTGCATTTTAGTTTTAGTTTTTTCCTGCAGAAATCACGAAAGGCAGCTTTCACATTTCTTGCCTTTATAGTTACAGAAAGGAACCTTAGTGCCCTGTGTACTTCGCAGCAAGACTCCAAAATAAAGTGTGTTGGGGAGGGGGAGATAAGTACCTTTTTAAAAAGCCAGCTTTTTTCTCTTTCTTTTTAAATGAAAAGATCCTGTGATATGAATGTTGTCTAAATCTGAGTTACTGATGCATAATTTTAGAGCATCAGCTTCATCTTTCATTCTCACTCTGCAAACAGCCCTACCCTCTTGCAGCCGTGTAATCCCTGACCGCACGTCGCTGCATGTAACCAGGTACAACAGCTGCACCCATACAGGGTTGAACAAACTATCCTCATCCCACCTCTTAATGAACACCATAGCAACTGGGAACAGTTTGGATCTATTTATATGGAATCCTGGGAAGGGCAAATGCCGCTCACACCTACATCCCACATGCGGAAGGACCTCTCCTCCCTCCGTTATAGGTGACAATGATTGATCACATTATTGAAATTCAGATGTACCAGGCTGAGTTCAAGCTGTTACAGCCCTTAACAACTTGGGACTAATTTTCCTAAGCCTTTCCCTCTATGTGCCTACTGGATCACTTTGATCTGTGTTACTTGCACTTTTTACAAGTGCCATAGAATGTTAATTCTGCACTTTGGTGTGGCGGCTGTGTCAGTGTGACTCTGGAACTCTCTGCTAGTTGATGTTAGGCAGGTGCCTCTACTATACTGCTTAAGGGCCTATCCACACTTACATTTTGCCCTGCTCTTTCCAGGCAGAGGCACTCTGTGTCCAAGTAGTTTTTTGTTTTTGTTTTGCCCTGAGCTTTCCCCATGAAACCCCACTGTTTAAAGTTGAACTAGTGCAAACATTAATTCGGGTTTTCCACAAATTGATGTTTGCTCCAATTGGACTTTAAAGAGCAGGTTTTCACAGGGAAAGTTCCAGAAGGGACAGGGGAAAGGGCACTTGGACATGGAGCTTTAAATCACAGAGTGTGCCTGGAAAGAGCAAAGGAAGGGGAAGTGCGGATGAACGCTTTGATACCTGTCTGAAAAAAAATATGTTTTGGCAAGCCCATCCAGACACATGATTTAGGGCTAATCCATACTTCCTCTTGTTCTGCTGTTTTCCCCTAGGGAAAACCGCTCTTTAGTGCTCAGTTGGAGCAAATGGAAATTTGGGTTTTCCCCAGATTGCCATTTGTTCCATTCTATTGCTAAAGAGCGGGGTTTTCCTTGGAAAGGAGTGGGTCAAGTGGAAAACTGCTGGGATCTGTGCTTTCTAGGGACGGCACAAGCGGAAGTGTGGAAGAGCCCACAGTTACATTTGTGTTAAACAGTTATTGATGCTAACACTGTTTGTAATGATGCTTTTGTTTATATTTGTTTTTAGTTTGCGTGTTAGCCATGTTTTATATACAATTTTAGTCCTGTTCTTTCAACCTGGAAAGTTGGGCTGCTGCTGTATTCATGATTTGTGCTATCTGGCTTTGTGAAAGTAGCAGTTTGAGCTCTGGTGGCTCTCCTTGGCCCAGCAAGATGAAGCAAGCCATTGGAGAACCCTTTGTGTGGCCACTTGTTTCAACTGGGCAAAACTGCATAGAGAGCCCTTTGCTCCAGCAGCATACACTGGTTCCAAGGGATGAGCAAAGCCAAGCTGCCCATTGGGAACAAGGTGTGCTAGAGGGGAATATGAAACTGCAGTGCAAGGCAAAGCCTTAGCTGAATTCTGTTAACCACTGTCTGCTTGTGCCCCTGGCAGGTGGTGATGGAGAACATGCGGAGGAAATGCAAGTGCCACGGCACCTCGGGGAGCTGCCAACTGAAGACATGCTGGCAGGTAACCCCTGAGTTCCGCCTGGTAGGCTCCCTGCTCAAGGAGCGCTTCTATGGGGCCATGCTGATCCGGCCCCACAACAGGAACACAGGGCAGATGGAGTTGAGCCACGCCCGCCAGAGGCGCCGGGCTGGCATCAGCGACCTGATCTACTTTGAGAAGTCACCGGACTTTTGTGAGCGGGAGCCGGCACTGGACTCCATGGGGACGCAAGGGCGCTTATGCAACAAGACCAGCCCGGGCATGGACAACTGCGAGAGCCTGTGCTGCGGGCGGGGACACAACATCCTGCGGCAGACACGCAGCGAGCGATGCAACTGCAAGTTCCATTGGTGCTGCTTCGTGGCCTGCGAGGAGTGCCGGCTCACGGAGTGGGTCAGCGTCTGCAAATGAAGACCATGGCCTCTGCTGGACGCTCCAGAGACTCTGCGGTTTCTACTGGGCACAGTGGAGCCCTGCAAAAAGCAAGAGGCACGGCTTGGGCAGCCTGGCACGTTTGTGTTTCACATCATCTCCCTGGCACTTCCTCTCCTCCTTTCTGACTTGTGCATGAGCACTCAAGGGGTTCGGTTGTACATGGGCGTTAGTCGCGAGCCTGGCACCTCTGAAGCACAAAGAGCTGCACGCCAGTGGGCTTAGCTGGAATCCCAGACATTAACTCCAGCTGCTTCTGGCCACTGGCATCTCCAGCTGTGGTTTGAAGGCCCAGGAGACACCTACATAGGTTCCTTCTGCAGAACCTCACTCAGTCCTTCCCCCGTGATGTATCTTGCTAATCCCACACTGGGATCATTCAGGTGGCCGGCAGCCCTTACAGAACAAAATACCTGTTTTTTCTTTTTTTAAATCCTGGGTTGAAATCATAGAATTGTAGAGTTGGAAGGGACCACGAGGGCCATCTAGTCTAACACCCTGAAATGCAGGAATCTTTCACCCAACATGGGGCTCAAACCCACGACACTGAGATTAAGAGCCTTGTGCTCTACCGACTGAGCTGTACCAGCTGCCACATTTCACGTTGGACCAATTCAAGACCTGTTTTGGTTGCCATTAGTATCTTTGTTATTCAGGAGAGAGAGAAATTAAAAATGCTGAGTTTGTTTAAAATAAATGTTTCTAGCAAGAGATTGAAGGGTGGGGGCACAGAGACCTCTGACTCCAGTGTCCCATACAGGCACTGTAGGCATGTAGTATGATGGTAACTGTGGTTGGTAAATTATTTTATTATTGTGAGAATAAAAGTGAATCAGAGATGGTGTGTGTCTGAGGGTGTAATGATGGAGACATAAGATTTGTTGTTGGGTGAAGCCTAGGGATGTCTACTTGCTTTGCATGGCATCTCACAATAGCTCACATGTGGGTGCTTTGGTTTATGCCAAATCTGCAAAATGGAACTGCAGGGAAAAGAGCCCATGGGGGCCCCCTGGAAAGAAACATGCCAGTCTCTCCATCCAAAGCTCAGCAGTTGAGCTCCATGGCACTCATTCTGATGGGTGATCCATCAGGCAGCCTTCACACTGGGAATGTTGTATTTATGGTCTCAACATGCATGGGCTGCTGAGATTATTTGTGTGGGGCGTTTGCCACGGCACTTGCAAATTCTGAGGACTGCTGCTGCAGCCGGAAAATGTTTGCTGGATCAAGGCTGCAGTGGTGTCTCTAATAAATGTTGAGGGGAGGACCTCAACATTTCCTAATTTGGAAAAGCACAAGAGGAGCAGAATGATCATTTAGTAACAGGAGGGAAAGGCTTCCCACGCGTCAATGGGGCAGTAGCAAGGCTCTGGAAAGAGTCCCAAGTTACACCGTGTTCTTGCTTGCTGGCTACGAATGCCCAACGACCCTTTTAGGTGGGCGGCCTGGGGTCCCAATGTATGGGCAGAATGTGCAAAGAATTCAGGGCCTGTGCTTGTGTGGTGGTGATTCTGGTGAGAAGCAAGCTGTTGCATCCTAAACAGCCCTTGTTGCCCGCTTTGCCCTGCATGGGCTGGGTAACGATGAGTCACCCTATTGGTATCTGGTGCTGTCTGATAAATCCCCACCCTGCCTATAATGTTGGCCCTGAGGCTCTGCAAAAGGAACACCAGACGGGAAGGGAAGGGAAGAGTGGGCAGGGTGCACCAGTCTAGCCAGGGGCACGGTGCACAGGCCTCGCCAGGGAGGAGCTCCCTGCAACCTTGTTTCATAAGGCTCCAAAGCGCTACAGGTTGGTTGGTGGTGGGTGGTATCTTGGTTTCACATTCTGGAGCTGTCAGCTTTTATTTATTTATTTAATTTGCACTCAGCCAAAGGTTGTGGGAGGAACCTCAGCACCTGGAAGGCCTTTCTATCTATGGAGGGGCACACGAGATTCTCTAGGGCCTCTAGATGGATGAATTGGGGAAGGGAGAGACGTCTACCACAATGCTCACTACAATATTGGCACCTCTGGAAGCTTACCTTGCCAGCCCCTCCTTCCACAAGCTCTCAGTGTGCTCAAGGTGTGCTCAAGCTGCAAAGGAACTCGGGAGCAGAGTGCCTGTTAAATTTTGTTTGTTTTGCTTATCAGATTTTCCACTGAAACGGTAAATCCTAATCTAATAGCAAGAAAATATGGGGTGGCACTTTGATGAGGCTGCCGTCATGTGGATGTGGATGCTGCACAGAGGCCACAATAAAGTGTTGTGTGGAAGTGCCCAGAGCTGCTGTCAAGAAAAAAGATGTCAACCTCAGGAATAGTTTTGCCTTCAGCTGGGTCTTATTGCTGTTCTGTCCAGAAGAAACACATGTGCATGTACATGTACACACAGAGACATCTGCACAGGCTGGCCGTCTTTGTTTTCCATGATTCTACAAAGTCTTAAGTAGTGTAGCTCATCCTTTAGCCCTGTGAGCTTGCTCGTCTTGGCCTGGTGCCTCAAGTTCCTTCAACTCTCTGCTTATGGGTCTGCATAGTGGTGGTAGCTGGTCTCCGTGAACATTGGTAAGGTGGAAGGCCAACAATAGGTGGAGCCAGAGCCAATGACAACTAGAGCCAAGTTATTCTAGTCTCTCTGGTTGAGTTCCACATAGGAAAGACTAAGGAAGAGGAAGTTGGCAGGCAGTGCCACCCCCTGGACGGGGTGGAAGTTAGAAGGCAGGCAGGTGGGAGCTGGCTGATGGCAGACTGAGGCTGGTAGGGCAGTGCCTCATTCATCTTCATGGGCCGGCCTCCACCGGGTATAGATTAATCTGTTCTGCTAATCTGTTCCATATGAGTGCAGTCTTGAAACAACTGTTGATGGAGGACTCTTGCTGATTATACTGGCCACTGGTGCTGTGTCACAGTTAAGTTGTGAGTTTGATATGAAAGCTTACATCTGATCTGCTAGAGAGAGTCTAGAATATTCTTTAAAAACATTTTGTGTCCTGTGCAAATTATGAAGATGACTTCCCCCACCACTTGCTACTGCCTCTAGCTCTCTTGGGTCCTCCTCACACTTCTGGCTAGATCCTGTGCCTTTGCTGGCATTCTAATTCCTCTCTCTTCTTTTCTCCCTTACATGCACTCTAACACAATCTTTTCTCCCTTGGCCCTGCCAAATGGCTACCCCTACTAGTCTCTCAGTGTGCCTTTTAAACTGGGCCTTGGCCCCTGGGTCTCAATGTGTGGTTGCTGCTCCCACACCTGATCCATGAGATGTAAGTCTCTCTCTCTTTTTTGTTAATATTTTTATTAATTTTCATCAAGAAAAATACATATCGCACCACATTACAACTTAACAAATTTTCTCATTTTTGGACTTCCTTCAGCCTCTCTGACAATCATCCGAATTAAACTTTTTAATTACACATTTCTTAAATTTTCTATTGCCTTTTAACATACCCTTCCACACCTGTTTTTCTTTCTTACAATATTTCTTAGGTTTTTTCAGAGCTTCTTTAAATACCACCATGAGATGTAAGTCTCATCAGTTCCCGGCACTGCTGAGACCTGCATCCTGATAGCATCAGCCCATTCGTGTTTCCTTCTCATTTGTAACTGTATCAGAGGCAAAATCTGTCTGATCCTCTCAGTCCTGAAGCAGACCTTCCAAGTGTCCCTATTTTCCAGAGAAAGTCTGGGATTTACAGAAACCATCATGGTTTCTGATTTGACCCTGGAACGTCCCACTTTTCCTTAGGATGTCCCTATTTTCATTGGAGAAATGTTGGAGGGTATGCTGAAGCAAACATGCGGTTTGCCTTCTTCTGAAGGGCAGTTGGCCAGAGTTGCCTCATGGTAAGGTCTAAGCTCAGTGCCCTCACACACTTCATTCTGCCTGCCCCAGTCCTTAAATGTTCTGGCCTCTTCCTAAACCCATGTGGGATCCCTCTGTTCCCATCAGCATTCTCCACAACCACTTTGCAGGCTGGGGAAAGGAGGAGTGTGTGTGCGTGTGTGTGTGTGTGTGTGTGTGCGCGCGCGCATGCTGCTGGGGAAAGCAGGGGGGAGAATTATCTTCACACATCAATCACACCTCAGCCCTTTGAACTCAGCATCCGTTGGCAAGCTCAAAGCAAGGGGGTTTGGCTGGGAGCCTGTGATCTCGCTTGGCCACCGCTGATGATAATGCACGTTCCCAAAGCAGCCCTGCCCCTAGCTCAAGCTACTAATCCCGCAGCGCTCACCCCCTGCAACAGCTGCACAGTGCTCACCTGTCCAGCAAGGAACATACACCAGAGGGTGCTTGATATAGCTTGTGAGGAAGGACAGCAGCAGGCATTCTACTAATCCCTCCCGCCAACACATGCACAGACATACATCACGAGAAGAGCCTTGCTGGATCAGACCAAAGGCTCATCTGATGAAACATCAGAACCCCAACTTAAATCAAAATAAATGCTGCAAAATGGATCAAATCTCCCATCTGATCTCACCATATTCCACAAAACACTGGGTGAACAGCCTGCCTTTTCCCCCCTCTTCTGAACAATTTAATTTTAAAGACTGGAACATGACACGTATCTTACATAAGGGCTAGTAAACTAAGTTCTTGCATCCTAGCTTGTCATACAAGCTCTCTAGCTGGTAGAGGTAGAGCCAGTGACAGGCAGAGCCACCCGCTGTAACTGTGACAGCGGGCAGGTGGGAGCTGGCTGTGGGTAGACTGCAATGGCCCTTTTGCCCCAGTGGACCAATCTCCATGCAGTCTTTTGATGTGTCTGAGGCTGTTAGTCAGAAAAGTCATCAGTAAGATTGCTGGGCTGTAAACAGGAGAGGTTTATTTTACCTTTAGCAGTACAGCGGGAAGGCCTGTGCCTTCTCCTTTCTCTTCCTCCTCTGTGTGCCAAAGCCAGCAGCATTCTAGTTTTGTCAGTGGGAAGAAGGTGAGGGACAGAACCCAGGAAGGTAAGAGTGGCACCTCCAGGATGCAATCTGGCAACCTTACAGCAAAACCATTAACAAAGATTCTTTCTGATCACGTTTAAAAAGAGCTCTGCATTCCAATGAAGCCATTTCCCATTTGATGCTGTTTACCAATAAGCCCAGGTTTGAACAAACACCCACCTAGGAAAGCGAATGGCCACATGCCGTGGGAGCAGAACAGACAGCAAGCAAAATCCAAATGTCACTGCTTCTTTGGGAAGGGCACATGAGAGGTTTTAGCACAGGCTACGTTACATCAAGCACACTGGAGTAACTGCATGACATAGAAGGGTCTTGCATGCGATGCTGTGGTTTCCCTGACATCACCTTTGCTAGGATGTGGCAGGAGGCACAACTTAGTTGGACTGGTAACAGTGGGGAGACACTAGGCATGCATCTGGTTGCATCTGACAGCACCAAACTGGTGGCACACACACATGCACATGAGTTAACGCTATCTTTGTTACAGTGGGTGAAAGGAAATCTCTTGCATATGGGCAGACCAAGTTCTAGTTGATAATGCAAGAGCCCGGGGTGATTTTTGATGGGTGCAGCTTCTGGTGCTGCAGTCTAGTGCTGCAGCAGTGGGACAAGCCACACTTTGCTGAAACTCCTTTCTACAGGATCCTCAAAGGAGAATGGCCTTTTTGTGGAATCTTTCAGCCTAGATAAACACTTCAACCTCTTGCTGAAAGGGAATGCTTTGTGGCAAGAGAACTGTTGCCCAGCAGGAAGAGAGAAAAGTACTCTGTACATGCTCACATGTTCAGATGCACTTTTGTTAACTATGCCTTCATGCGTTCAAGGCCTTGTCCCTGCTACTGAAAATGGGTTCTAGTGTTGAGCCCTGGTAGAAATTCAGTCCTTACTTACTTACTTACTTACTTACTTGCATTACATGTATATCTTACCTTTCCTCCAAGGAGCTCATGCTGGTTTTCATGATTAATTTCCTCCCTTCTCTTTTAAGCTCGCAACAACCCTACATGGTTGGTTAGGTTGAGAGATGATGACTGACCCAGTGTGTGTCATGGCTGCCTGTGGATTTGAATATGGATGTCCCTAGAGCTAGTATGGCATTCTAACTCAGGGGTTGCCACATGTGCCCACAGAGGCACCACATGTGCCCTCCTTTCCTGGTGCCCACAGGCTCCTCTCCCCTTGCTGGAATTAGACATCAGAGAAGCCTTCTGATGTAGCCAATAGAATAGATTGCAATGTGTATGTGGTGCCCACAATAATTTTTCCAATTTGCAAATGTGCCCACAGGCCCAAAAAGGCTGGTGACCCCTGCTCTAACCACTATACCCCGGCTTTGCCAAGCCCTGGGTCCAGGGATGTAAGAAGGTGGGCAGTTTGTGTTCCAACTTGTATTTCTTACAATCAATGATGTTTCTATTATGCTGTAGTTTGGTTTCTGCCAAATACAAAGTCTGCAAATTTAATGTAAGTTATATAACTTACCTATTTATGTAATTTACGTAATTCATTTCAATATAAACAAAGCATCAAAACAGTGTAAAAATGTCATTCATTACACATCATATGTGGACCTAAAAACAGCAGTGATGTGAAGAAAGATCAATCAGATTCACTTTAGTGACTTCCATTTCTGAGCACAGACAAACACACTAACTGCAGCAATTTCCACTTCATTTTCCATTTTTGTTGGACTTCTTTGACAGCCCGACCTTGTCAGAAAAAAAGATGGCAAACCTATTCCATAAACACTAGGTTAAGACCAACCTGAGAAGAACAGAGAGCTGGTGGCGAGGCTGTCCCGCACTGGAGCCAGTGTGGTGTAGTGGTTAAGAGTGGTGGACTCATAATCTGGGGAACCGGGTTCGATTCCCCGCTCCTCCACATGCAGCTGCTGGGTGACCTTGGGCTAGTCACACTTCTCTCAGCCCCATTCACCTCACAGAGTGTTTGTTGTGGGGGAGGAAGGGAAAGGAGAATGTTAGCCGCTTTGAGACTCCTTAGGGTAGTGATAAAGCAGAATATCAAATCCAAACTCCTCCTCCTCCTTTTCTTCTTCTTCTTCTTCTTCTTCTTCTTCTTCTTCTTCTTCTTCTTCTTCTTCTTCTTCTTCTCTGCTTAAAGACCCAAAAAACTAGACAATGGGTGAGCCAGCTAACCATCTGAAATGTCATTATATATGGGCTCTTGCCTGTCACAAGCCTCACTGGGGAATCTTGGCACATTAATTGATGCATGCACGTTCTTGTGGACTTCCAAGTTGCAAAGCAGAAGTTACAGGCTAATAATCTTATGAGGGGGTGTCTGTGTGCTACAGAAATTGCAAGTATAATCAATTAGTCCGTTCTTTTCCCCAGACATCTTTATGAGTTTTAAAACTTAGCCCAAACTCTGGTTGGCCTAATTTTTCTGAACTCCAAATTCCTTTCAGTTTCTGGAAAGTTCTAGCACTGATCAGCAAATATTTTTATATCACACTGGGATTTTCCCTTGCTGGAGATCACTGCATCTCCTGGAGGAAGGTAGTGAGCAATTGTAAGAGCTCTCCCTCCCTCCCTCCCTCTCTCTGAGTAAGGCTTTTGGTATTTATTCCCTGCTCAGAACACCCATCAGAGGAGAGGTATTCCCCCAGGGGCACTGGCGATGCACAGGGAACGCCCAGCTGCAGACATATTCCATTCTTGCTTGAAAAGGAATCTGAAACAAGGTGGGGGAGCAATCACAGCAGCACCCCAACCAACTCTGCTCCTGGTGTCGGAGGTGACAGGCAAAGCTAGCGCTAAGGAAGAAGGTCCCCCAGTTCTTTCAGAAGGCCAGTGACACCCTTTCTCTTCTATTGCTCAGGTGAAGAAAAAAATGTTTCCAAAAGAAGGGCTATAAATCAGTAGCTCAAAGAAAGACCTTCCATTATTGTTTCACAAGGCCCAATATATTTTGCTGTCTGAGTTATAGCAGCAAATAGCACCCCAGCCCCAAGTCAAGGTGCATAGTAGCTCTGGGATAATTGTGTTATTTTGGCACTTAAGGCAGAAAATCCCAGAAACGTCTCTCCCTGGCAATAGAAGTACAATACTGTAACAATAAATGAAAACCTAGGAATGCACTGCTCTTTCAATGACATTCAAAATCATGAGGCTGCCTTGATCTGCCTAATGTTTAAGAGCTGACCCTGCACAAAGTTTTGATGTTCTGGGTCCTTGGATCGCCCAGCCCCAACTTGTGGTTCCCCACTTCTACTTCCTAATATCTTCATTCAAAGTAGATAACTATTATCCAGCCTCACCTTCTATTTCTTACCCTGCTAACCTGATCTCAGTCTTTGACTCCACTTTCCCTTTTGAAGACCAGAAAGCTGCAAAGTGCAAGGTAAAGTTGGCGTGCCTGTCATACCAAAAGTGGACAGGGTAGAGGGAAAGTGGGTGGGAAGGGTCTTTCTCTCACATAATTCATGGAATGGCTTTGTACTTGGAGAACAGCTGGGCGTGAATAAAAATCCATGCCTGTGATTCTCCCCAGAGCCCCCTAAAATCCCACCCTATATGGGGATTTTTAAAATTGCTCGGCATAGAGAGTAGACCAGCTGTGCTTTGTATCATAGCAAGGTCCTTAATTTAGCTGTTTACGGCATACTCAGCATAATGATTAAATCTGCTCTTGGTAACAAAGGAGGTTCTAACATGGCTGGAGAGCTACTCTGGAAAACAAAAAATAAAAAGGGGACAGTGAGAAATCTTGGAAGAAGAAGCTGAAAGTGAGAGGAACATCCCAAACAGAATTCCACATCTTTGCAGGGTGCACATTTTACTCATAATTTTCATCACATTTTTTAATGCAAAGGTGTCCAAATGGTGATTTGCGATTTATGATTGCAAGTGAAATCGATTTAGTTCTGTTTATTTATTGCATTTATATTCCAACTTTTCCTCCAGGGAGCTCAGGATGGTTGTGTACATGGTTCCTTCCTCCCCATTTTCTCCTCACAACAACCCTGTGAGGTAGGTTAGACTGAGAGACAGTGACTGGCCCAAGGTGAAAATGCCTTTTACTTTAGGTTGTTCTTATAACTTTCTCCTAAGAGTCATTCATATGGCAAATGAATGCTTTAACCGCACTTAACCTCCAAAATCAGATACCCCCCACCTCACCCCCTCTCTTTTACAGTGGAAAGCAGTCTTCAACATGCTTATTGCTACTAATAAAGGTAAAGGTAAAGGTACCCCTGCCCGTACGGGCCAGTCTTGACAGACTCTAGGGTTGTGCGCTCATCTCACTCTATAGGCCGGGAGCCAGCGCTGTCCGCAGACACTTCCGGGTCACGTGGCCAGCGTGACAAGCTGCATCTGCAAGCCAGCGCAGCACACGGAACGCCGTTTACCTTCCCGCTAGTAAGTGGTCCCTATTTATCTACTTGCACCCGGGGGTGCTTTTGAACTGCTAGGTTGGCAGGCGCTGGGACCGAGCGACGGGAGCGCACCCCGCCGCGGGGATTCGAACCGCCGACCTTTCAATCGGCAAGTCCTAGGTGCTGAGGCTTTAACCCACAGCGCCACCCGCGTCCTTATTGCTACTAATAATTTTGCTTAAATCTGGTTATTTTTGAACAAGGCACTATTACTCATTTTTAATTACAAAAATCTGATTTCAATTAAAATTAGACTTAAAATAAAAATGCATTTGTCTCTACTCGGCTCCTTACCCAGCTCCTTGCCTGTATAACCTAGGAGTAACGATTTCTGAAGAAGGAATTGTGAGATTGCCGGTGCTGAGCAGGAGATATCTATATGGATGGATTCATGCCCAGTGCCATGAACTCCCTCAGCTGTGCAATCAGGCTGAAGTTCTGGTGCTGCAAAGCAGCTCCCGCAGCTGGTTTGAATCAGGCCTTGCCTATCCAAGTTCGGCCTAGAAGTCTTTGGGCCTGACTGGGCAGCAAAGCCACTGTGTCTGTAGTTGCCATGGAAACTAGGGCAGAGGAGGGGCAGCAGTGTGTGTCAAAAGCTGCCTGCTCTGGCTGATCAGCTTGGAGGAGATCAATGGGCTGGGTGGGGCCTCACCCTCTAATCCACCCTCTCATGTGGGTGCCTGCAGCTGCCTGCGGTCGGCCCCATCCCCAGCTCTTGGGTGCTGGGGCTTTCCAGCTGCAGCTTAATTACAGCCCAAGGGATGGCGAGTATGCAGAGGCAAGGTGGGGTGTTTGGTGGGGGTGGTCCACAGTGGCTGGGTTTGGGGCTTCTTGGCTCTCATGGCCCAGAGATCCTTACAGTTTTGCCTGCCTGGAACAAGGTGGGATGCCACCCAGGCCCATCCATGCAGCCTAAGAGGTGCCAAGATATTGGCGCTCACTGAACAAGAGCCAAAGAGCCAGCTTCGGAAGAATCAAGGCAAACCTCCTAGGCCTGACTAGAAGTTTGTATGAACTCTGCAGATGATGAAGAACACCTCCCAGAATCGTGCAAGGGGGATCATTGGCAGGCAAGTTAACAAGGAAAGCTTCTCTGATGGAGTGCTTCAGCTGAGGGCCAGACTGTTGTTGGTGTCCGTCTTTGGAGAAAATAGAGGAGTACGCCTTTGGCAGTGAAGTCAATCTGTTGGAAGCCTGCTGTGGCTGTGCAGACCAAGATAGGAGAGACAAATACCTCACAGCTCCTGGTTGGGAAGAAAGGCAGCATAGACATCAAATGAATAATATCAGTAACAATAATAATGGCATGCGGAAGTCTGCAGGCCACATGGGACATATGCCTGCATGGCACAGATGGATGGAGCAGGTAAGACCAGTTGAACCAATGAGACCTACACAAAAGTAAATGTATATGCATCTTTATCTTGAAAGGCCCACTAAACTGGGCTATGCATATCTTTATTATTTATTTATTTATTGAATTTTTATACCACCCTTCATCCAAAGATCTCAGGGGAGTTCACAGCATAAAAATACACCATAAAACCACAAAGTACATAATAATAGCAAAAACAAAGCAAACCATTAACCCCCTCCCCAAAACATATTTAAAAGGTTAATCTAACAGGGTCTAGAGACAGATGATTCCATCTCTGATGGCATTATTTTCATAGGCTTTGCATAAGATTATAGTAAGCTGCTTTTTACCAGAGTTTTTGGTGTACCTATCCAGCTCAGTCTTTTCTATACTGGTGGGCAGCAGCACTACAGGATATCAGGTAAGAGTCTTGCCCACCTTTAGCAAGAGATGTCAGGGAATAAACCTGGGACCTTCCCAGGCCCAGACCAAACATTCTGCTGCCTGAGGTGGAGCAGCAAGTTGCACACCTCCTCCCAAATCAAAGTGCATAGTACCCAAGCCTGATCATACATCTTTTTCACATCTGAGATAACAAATTCTACAAATGACTGCCTGGGAGTAAAAATGAAACAAAAATACTTTGGGTGTATGGGGTAAACCAGCAATCTGCTGCCCTTTCATGACACCTAACATCAGTAAGCTAGTGGTCTGCTATCACGACATTTACATGTGGATCCAAAATCGCAGGTGCAGCATAGAGCTGCAATGTCAGGTCAGTTATTACTTAAGACAAATCAGCTTTAAACATTTACCCACAGACTTTCAAAACGTAGTTGAACAGCAGATCTAAATTCTTTTTAAATAACTTGTAAAAACAAAGACTTAAAACAAAAATCGAGGTGGCAAGCTTCATCTTGAAAAAGACAAATTCCAAATTCTATATGAGAGAGAAGGCTTATCAACACTTTCTCTTGTCCCGCTGCTTTCCCCCAAGGAATACTGCTCTTTAGCGCTCACTTGGAGCAAACAGCAATTTGGATGAAAGGCAGTATAGAAATTTAATAAACAACAACAACAGTATTCCAATGTACAGGATGAGATAACTTTTCCACCTGCACAGAGCAACTTTCCTCCTCAAGGGAGAAAGTGTGGTGCTTTGCATTGCATGCTGGGTTTGGATTCAAAACTCACCTGAGCTGCAGATTTAGTGGATGGGGGTTGCGGGGGGGGGGGGGGGGGAGTTGGATGAGGCTTCAATTACCCTTTTGTAAAGCGGGCCTAGTAATTGCCTCCTTCTCCTTGTATGATAGGGATAATAATATAGTACTTCAAAGTGTGTGCAAATGCCAAGTACATGATTAATAGGAATAATAAAGTGCAAACAGGGCAGTTTGCTCTGAGCATGTGAGTGTTTGTGCTGCCCCCCAAACAACAGGCTCTTCCAGGTAGCCTTGGACCAAGCCTTGCATTGGGCTTGGAAGAGCCCAGCCCATTTCAGTTCCCCTGTACTGCAGGGCTGGCAGAAAACAGGTTGGAACTGGCCAGGGAGGAATCCTCTTTGATGGTGGATGTCCTGCTGCTCTGAGCTTCTGAGAGCTCAGCCCAATTCTGTGCTGGGTGAGGGGGATGGGGGGGCCAGTGGGCCAGGCTACTCTGAAAACACGCAGAAAGCTGGAAAAGATGGACCCTGTGACTTCCTTCTCTTTGATGCATCCAGCATCTTGGATGCTTCTTGCCTTTTCCAGGATATGTCTCTTCTGCTTTGCTCCTGCCCAACTGAAATAGTATTTGTAATTCCTCATTCTGAAACCTGACTGGAGGTCAATGCAAGTTGAGATGTCTTGAGGATGTTATGAGCCATAGGCTGGGAGAGGCAACCTTGATTCCTGGCAAGTTCTATTTTTACTTGTGGACTGCCAGTATAACATAGTGGATGAGAGTGTAGGCCTTGAGCTGGACAATCGATGGTTCAACTATTGTCTCAGCCAGAGACTCACTAGGTCACCTTGTTGTTTAGTCGTTTAGTTGTGTCCGACTCTTCGTGACCCCATGGACCAGAGCATGCCAGGCACTCCTGTCTTCCACTGTCTCCCGCAGTTTGGTCAAACTCATGTTGGTAGCTTCGAGAACACTATCCAACCATCTCGTCCTCTGTCACCTTAAGCAAGCCATTCTTTTCTTGACCCTCATCTGCTGAATGGAACACTAATACTAACACTAAGCCTTTCAAGGTTGTTGACCTTTCAGGATTGTTGACTAGGCCCCTCCAACTATGATTCTCACTGCTTAAGCCAGGTGTGGGGAACCTGTGACCCACCAGATGTTGAGCACCATTGGCCATAGTGGCTGGGGCTGATGGGAGATAGAGGACCACATGTTCTCCACCCCTGACATAACTGAAAACTACTGCAGCAAGACCATGCTGCACTGTAGCAACCTGAAAGCTACTTGCACTGTTGGAGACAGTATGCTTCTGATTGCCAATTACTGGAACCCACAGGAGGGAAGAGTGCTGTTGTGCTCGAATCCTGCTTGTGTGCTTCCTGCAGGCATCTAACTGGCACTGTAAGAACAAGATGCTGGACTAAATGGGCCACTGACTTATCCTGCTGGATCTTCTTATGTTCTTAGCTTGGGGTTTATGGCCCCAGTCAGAATTTTTCTTTTTCTTTTTAAAGGACCAGCTCAATTCATTGGGTGATAAGAATATTGACTTATTTTATTCAATTACTAAAACGTGAGAGCATTTCCATACTGGTTGTTAGTGCCATTCAGTGCTGATTTGAAGTGCCTATAAAGCATATCCGACCTGCCCTGCTTGTGTTTTATGTATGTATTTATTTGTATTTATAGCCAGCCAGTCCCAGGGCAGGTTAACAACAACTGTATATCAGGAGATGTAAAACATCTGACCTGCATCTGAAAGGCGTTGTCTGTGGTATGGGCACATTCTTAATGCATTGAACATTTTACTGGGTTGAATGTTTCTCCATGGCAAAATAGGTGTTTAACCTTTAAAAAGGGGAAGGGGAGAGAATAAAGCAATTTATTGTTGGTACAATAAAAATCCAGCCCCTAACATTATTTACTGTTGTTGTTGTTATCATCAGCATCTTCATCAGTATCATTATTAATTAATTAACTAACCCCCTTTTACATTCATCGCAAGGTGATTTATATGTCCACAGTGAGGAACACCAGATTGCTCCAAAAACAAATAAGTGCTGTATTGAGTAGATTTGGTGTGCTGAAGTTGTCAGTGGTCTCTCTGTGCGAGTCTCTGCCTAGGCATGATTTGGATGCATGATTTGGGTTGACTATGGCAGGACAGATAAACCCAATTAGAAACCCAGTTACTGAGAAGGGATCAGGACTTGAAAAACTGGTTTTCTGATGCAGAGAAGAGTAACAGAGCTCAGAGACTCAACAGGCCTTGGATGCCGTCAACATATTATCTGACCTTGATTCTGTGTCTTGAATTCCAGCTTGATCAGAGGACATAGAAAAGGGTAACCTAAATGCCACCACCACAACTTCCATCTGCATATCAAGTTGCTGTTAAACAAAATTGGAACAGGTTGTTTTCATCCTTGCTTTGGTCAACTAGTAACATTATGAGCAACAGCTGGAAAGCTCCCCATTGTTATTTACAGGGGTGAGTGTCCCCTTGTGGTCCCTTCCAACTCTAGAAGTTCTATGATTCTATAATTTGTTTGCAGCAAGGTTAGACAATGTTGCATCAAGCAAATGTTATCCCACACTTTCCAGTGTGTTTCCCCATTGCTTTCCTTACTGCAAAAAGTCCAGTCTTTGTGGGAGGTGGGTTTGTTGCACAAGACCTCCAGAATGGACCACTGGGCCTTCTAGCCTGGCACTGCCTCCTTTACTGGCAGCGTGACTCTCCAGGGGTCCAGACAGGAGTCTCTTCCAGCCCTATGTGGAGATGACAGGGACTGAACCTGAGACCACTGAGCTGCAGTCATTGGGTGGTGTAGGCAGGATTGAGAAGAAGTGTACCATGGTTACCCTATTCTGTAGCTCGCTCGTAGCAGAACCCATGCCAGTAGAGGCTGGTGTGGCTCGACCACTGATCTGCCCCAGGTTGGTTGGCTCTTACCTTGCTTTGGGAGCTGAGGTGAGCTGCGGTTTGATGATCCAGCACATTCCCAGCTGCCGCTTGGGCGAGGCCAGATGCCCAAGAACGATGCCATGTCTAGCCAGGCTGCAAACAACCAAACTCCGGCAGGCCATAACTCTGTAATTACTGCAACATAGACAGTGGGGCTGGGGTGGGGGGGAGAACAATTCAAACCTGCGTATATAAACACTGCTGTGCTATCTTCTCCCTGGCATCACCCTCGGGCTCAAAGAAAGCTCTAATTTTAGGGCTTAAGAGTGGGGGTGGTTGTTATTGAAAGGGCTGTGGCCAAACAGAGCTTTCATCTCGGCTGGCTGAGGAAGAGCACACGGGGTTTCAGGATGGGTGACTGGCTGCTGGGAGCCCTTCCCTCAGATGCAAGGACAGCTCCGGATCTGGGGGTGACGAAGCCTTGTCCTTTGAAGCCTGCATTTCCCTGGCACTCCACCCCGTACCATCCTATCATTGCACTGCTGATCAGACATTCCCATTGGGTGGGGGTGGGGGTGGGGTTACACAAGAGAATCTGACCCAACTGCTAACTCTGGAAAAGGACCTCAAAGGTCTCAGCAACAGAAAATCATGGCTTCCTGGAAACTCCAAGTGGTTGTTAGATTATCTTCCCTGGCAGGATTCTGACCCCTAACAGATGCTCATTGGTGTCCTACGAAAAGCTTCTGTAGGAGATGGTTCCAGAGCTTCCTGGGCTAAGGAGATGAGTTTGCCGGAGGACCCCTTCTTGCCTCAGCTTCAACCAATTCCTTCTTCTCCCTGTTTTTGGTTGACCTTTGGAAATATTTAATATCCCTCTTCTTTTGCACAGCTTCATAGAATCATAGAGTTGTAGAGTGGAAAGGTACCCAAAGGGCCTTGAACCAAACCACCTGCAATGCAGGAATCACAGCTTGAAACCTGGTATTTTGTGGTTTCCTTGAAACTTTGTGTCCATCAAGTCTTGCTTTCTCTGTTGATCTTTTCTAAAAATGTCGGGTGTGAGGCAGATACTTGGGTTTGGGGTTGTTGTTTTTTTGTATCGCTGTATGAAATGTCTATCAACAAGGCAGATACTGGGTACATGGAGGGAAGAGAAACAGGCTTAGATGCGGCAATTGGATCTAAACAAATCTGCTCTAATATTTGTGGGTTCTTGATGTCTGCTTGCTAATCCCCCTGAAATTCTTTACAAATTGGGAACCCTGTGGGTGTGGGTGTGGTTGTTAATAATTGTGAGCCATATGCATGGACTGTTGTAACATAGTCTTCCCTGATTTCCAATGCTTTGTGTAACATCTGCTAGGGACCTTTCTCAACAGCAAGGCATAAGAACATAAGAAGAACCAACCAGATACCTCTGGAAAGTCCTCAGTCTGGACCTGAGCACAGCAGCACACTTCCCACTTGTTCTTTCCAGCAACTAGTGTTTCATATTCATACTGGTTATGATACGGGATACACAGCCGTCATGACTAATAGCCATCGAGTGCCATATCCTCCATGAATATTTCTAATTCCCTTTTAAGATGCTGACTGTTACTGTGTCTTGATAAAGTGAATTCCATAGGTTTATGTCCTGAATCTCTCACCATCCAGATTCATTGGATGGCTTCAGGTTGAAGTATTATGAGGGCGAAAAATGTCTCTGTCCACTTTGCCTATATTGTGCATAATTTCATAACCTCAACCAAGGGCGGGAAACTTTTTTCAGCCCAAATGCCACATTCTATCATGGTCAGCCTTCTGGGGGACCACTTACCTGGGGTTGGTTAAGCCAGAGGCAAAAGAAAAAAATAAGAAAAAAATGGACGACACGACATATGTGACTCTTGCCTTTATACATTCAATCAGCAGGGTACATTCAGTCCATGCAAAATCCAGAGGTTTATACACACACATTTTTCCATTCAAGCAAGCAAGAGGCGTTATTGCAATTGAAGGACGTATTCCAGCCAGGCAAAAGAGGAGGAGGTGGAGCAGGGCCAGGAAGTGGCATGGGAAGACTCTCAAGGGCCAGTTAGAAAGGGCTGGAGGGCCACTTTGGCTCCTGGACCTGGGCTTCCTGTTCCCTGATCCTTCCTCCCTTGCCTGCCAATTTCCTAAATTTAAAAGCCCCAATTTTGGAGGATTTCCTCACAGAGGAATCACTTCAGTCCCTGATCATTTTGGTTGTTCCTTTCTGGTGGATCTTGACCAAAATTCATATCTTAGATACTTTTATATAGCACCTTTTCCTCCAAGGATCTCAAAAGGGTGTACATGATATTACCCCCCCCCATTTATTCCTAACCACAACCCTGTCAGGTAGACAGTGACTGGCCCAAGGTCACCCAGTGAGGTTCATGGCTAAGTAGGGATTTGAACTCTGATCTCCCGGGTCCTAGTCTAACACTCCAACCACTACACCACACTGACTCCCCACTGTGCTAGTTTCAGAGTTCTCTGTAGCTCTTCATCAGGCTAGATGGTAAAACTGAGCAACAGGAGCACAGGCAGGAGAAATAAAGAAGAAATAATGGCTGGTGTTGAAGCCAGGAAAGTCTGTCTCTGGTCACAGTCTTAAGTTGAACGCAGGAGAAGGCAGCAAGCATTCAAGTGAACCTCTGCGAAGGAATGGAACAGCAACCCCAAGTGTACTTAAATGGAAGCTGGTCCCACTGAAAATAATGGTGCTTACTTCCAAGTAGGTAAGCAGAAGACTTTTCAGCGCAGTATCCACATGGATGGGAGACTAGCAATGGTCAAAAAATATGTCAAAAAGTCTTCAGCAAAACTCAATAGCCTGGTGTTTTCACAAATGAAGGGATGAGGTCATAGAAGGCCAACTCTCCATTTGGAAAAGTGGGGAGAAGTTCTTCCCTTATCTCATTCTTGCGCTTCCCCCCAACCCCCTGCGCTGGTCAACTTTTCTCCCAGGTGCTGTTTTGCACCCTCCATCAGGCCTGTGGCATCTTGTATGTTTTTTCTCATGTGCATAGCAATTATTCTTTTCTTTTTTCGACTCAGCTAGTAATTAAACTATTTTTTTTTAAAAAAACCCAGTATGGGCATTCAAGTGTAATGAATTGGCCCTAGCAACCACTAGAGGGAGACATTGGGCAAAGATCTGGACTACAAGCAAGATGCATAGCTTTATTTTGTGTTTTCCAGGCATGCCAAGCAGCAAGCTTTAGGGATATAGGTCAACCTCTTTCTTCATCTCGCTTAGTATTGACTGCTGCTCTGACTAGCAGTGATTTTACAGGGTTTCAGAAGTTTCACATCACTATCTACCTCATTCTTTTTAATCTGAGGACCTTCTGCATGACCTCTGCCACTAAACTATGGTCCTTTCCCAAGTTCCTCCATACACTCCAAATATTCATAAAAGAGAAGATAACAGGTACACTTAGTAATAGGAGAAAGCACATATTTTCATTAAATATATTGCCAAAGAAGATGGGTCCTAAAGCATTAGTAAGGTCCTGTTCTAAAAGAAAAGTACTGTGTTCAGAGTTCTCAGTCTGTGTACTAATACTCTGCAGAGCTAAAAAAGTACCTACAGAAGTTGCATCTGGATATACCTAGACTGCAAGCCTATTGTTATAGGATTGGGATTGAGCTGGATGCCCCCTCAGGGTTCCTCCCAGCCCAGCAATATTATAGCTACAAGATCTGAGTCTGCACAAGGGGTGGGTGTGGGTGTGAGAGAGAGAGGGGGGGGACAAAAAGACTGGGACTGAAGCTGGAAAGTGCACACAGAGGCCTGACATGTTCTCTGTGCAAAATCCAAAGCCATGCTGTTGGAACCTGTCCCCTTAGAAACCTAATGGGGGAGCAGAATCTGTTGATGTGTTAATGCCATGGACCCTTGCATCTTATGCTCAGTCTGTATATATGTGTAAATAAATCTTATAAAGCACACAGGTGCCACAAGTCTCCAGGGACCATCATTTCATTCCAGTCTCCAGAGGCCATTCAAACCCAAGGGGTGTCCTGCTGCTGCTGAGACCCTTGAAACCTCTCACTTTGTAGGTTTTGTACCACTTTAACAACCATGGCTCCCTCCCCCCAATAATTTTGGGGATGCAATTTGATACAGTGCTGATAATTTTCTCTCCCTGAACTCTGTCCCATAGCTCCCCAGACCTGCACTTCTAAAGGTTCTCTGGCAAAAGCCCGGTGAATGACTATTAGATCAGTCTGAGGCTGTTGTGTAAATATGTCCTAACATTCTGCCCAAACCAAAGTCTTATAGTGCTTTTAGAAGACGCCCAGTTCTGGGCAAACCTCAGGAGCCAAGGAATTCTAAAACTGGGGAGAAACCACCAAGAATGTCACTCTGTGTGTCCTTGTTTGCCTAATATGTTACACAAATGCTGTCCTTAACTGCTTTAAGATAGGAGTGGGCAACCATTTTTCTGCTAAAGGTCTCATTCACATGCATGATGAGAGCTGATATTTCTGAGGGATCTGATCAACACTGTTCCACACCAATCATCCATTCAGCCCACACACAAAGGGGATGCCATTTTGAGATCTTTCAGAAGTGTGGGTTGTGGATCAAAAGAGCTCTGTTCTCTGCCCAAGTGCGGAGGGGATTTCCTTTAAAAGAATAGATCTGGCCAGATCTGTGCTTTCAAAGTGCTTAGCTCTGCCTGCCTGGGTGGAGATGTCTTTTAGTATGTATGTATGTATGTATGTATGTAAGTACGTACGTATGTAATGCAATGTATGTATTTTCTTACATTTATATCCCACCTTTCTTCCACGATGAAACCTAAGGCTGTGTACCTGTTGGTTCTCAGGTGGTCACCCATCCAAGCACTGACCACACCACACCCAAACCCTGCTTAGATTCAGCAAGGTGGCAGCCTCCTATAAGTGCATCCAGCTTGATATTTTGAAAGCACACATCTTACTCTCAGCTTTGCAGCCCAATGGCCACATTATGTATTTCACACTTTTTAAATAAGAAAAGGGGGGCACTTAAACTGGGTACTTTTATACTGAAGGGGAAAAGCAGCTGTGTGACCCCAGTCTGGAATCTGCTTCCAGTGTGACTTATGACCAAATTTTTGCTCTGATGACTAGTTACCTTGTTTGCAAGCAGCAATGTGCATTTGATTATAGCAAGAAATGAGTACAGAGTCGCAATCTAGATCAGGAACATGTTCTGAATAGGGACTACATGGCTTCTTCACCTCCACCACCACTGCCTCCTCCTTCTCCTCCTCTAAATAAGCGACCAGCTTAAGCTTGCTTTTTGAAATAACCAAACTTGTAATTTGGCTGTAAAAATATTTTAGAATTTCGTCAGCTATGCCTAGAAGACAACAGGAGGTCAGACAGTGCAGATGCTGAAAGAATGGTGTAATGTGCTTCTAGCAATCAGGCCCTCCTCAAGGTGGGCTGCTGGATCCTATCTCAGCAAGTGTTTCTCAGCAGTCCCCCAGGGCATCCCCACACAGAGTGTATTGCAGTTGACTAGCTTCAAGGTTATGAACTGCATTATGATGGTCTCCAGAGACCAAATTTGAAAGCAAAGACTGTAGCCTTCTCTTAAAGCATTTCCATCAGTCCAAAGGGTGGAGAACCTGTAGTCCTCTGGAAGTTTTAGAGATACAGCTTCCACCATCTCTCACTATTGGCTGTGCTGGCTGGCTGAGGATTGGAGGGGAACTGGGACGATTTCCCCATTCCTGTATCAGACCAATTCCCCGTAACTCTGAAATGGATCGTGACAATTTTTCAAGAGTTCTCCTCTGGCAAATAGATTTGAGTCTGGATTCCATTTGTGTGTATGTTTTGGGGATGAGTGTTGTGGGGTAGAGAGAGGGCGGGTGGAGACGGCAAGATTGAGCAGAAAGAAACAGCCTTGGCTTGTAGATTCCCTTGTAATCAAAAGCAGGTGACCCTGCCAAGGGAGAAATGCCCTTTTTTCTCCTGCCATTTTGTGGCTGCCTAAGTACAGGCTTCGTCACTTGCGCAGCCCTGCTTGAGTTGGGTGCCTTTGCCAGCACCGCGTGTGCCTTGCACAGCTGGTTTAAACAGCAGCAGCTGTGTGAAGCGGTGACATGTGGCACCCTCCCCACCACGACCCCAAACCACACTCCCACACATTGGGGAGAGAAGGAGAGGGAGGCAGGCACAGAACGAGGAGGGGTGTACAGGAGCATTTCCCCAGCAGACCAAGGCACCTCTCCCTGGGGGGAGGGAGGGATCCACAAACAAAACAAAACAAAAAATCCCTGATGAGGCTAAAAAGGGAGGGAATAAAGGAGTTGTTGGATGCGTCTTCTTGATCTAACCGATGTGGCCTCATTGTCCCCAGATCCTCTCCCACAAGTTTGGAAGGATTTCAATGTTTGTGAGCCTTGCTGTGTGACTGGGTCACACTTTGTTTGCTGATTTCCATCCTGTCCAAGTTGCCTCTTAGTCTGTGCATTCACAGAGATTATACTACCTCTGACCATTTATTGAGCATTCGTCTTGATCTGTTTGTGAGGGGAGGTTATATGACATTGAGAATCGTCCTGGTTGAGTGTTTCTACAGTTCCCTTTTTGTTTCCGTGTTGACAAGCCCCTTGTCCATCATTTGTTCATGCCACACTTTCTTAACCACAAAAGGCCTGTTTCTTTTAAAAAGTAGATTTGTTGCACTAAGGGGGCAAAGCTAAATTCCCTGCTACGTGCTTGAATCCCCACCAAACATTGACAGTCTGGAGGCACTGAAAGGTAGGTCTCTTACCTATCGCTTACAGAACAAAGGGCACACCCTACCCTTGCTTCTGGGATCTTGGGGTACATAGAGGAAAAGGTAGGAAACAGAGAAGTTGGGGCAGGAGAGTTCTAGGGAAAGCTTTTTAAAGAAAGATATAGGCAGAGTATGAATTTAAGAGCAGCCAGGAATCTTGACATGATTGTAAAGGTAAAGGTACCCCTGCCTGTACAGGCCAGTCTTGACAGACTCTAGGGTTGTGCGCCCATCTCACTCAAGAGGCCGGGGGCCAGCGCTGTCTGGAGACACTTCCGGGTCACGTGGCCAGCGTGACATCGCTGCTCTGGTTGTAGGAGCGGGCAAATTCTCCCAGAACCCAGGAGGATTCCCTGAGGCGTTGGGTGGTGATGGAACCAGAAGACCCCGTATCTTGTCCCTAGCCTTTAAAAGAACAACAAAACAGTCTTCCTCTGTGGCAGGCAATGACTAATTACATATTTGCATATATTGAGATGTAGTGACCACTGCTGGTGAGAAATTGCTGCTATTTCTCCTGTACCCTTCAGTATTTTTCCATACCGAAACCATTTTTGTTTGTTGGTCTTTAGTTGTACAACGCTGGTGGTGCTGTTAACTCTTGTTGGCAGTCTGTACATGATCCAGGCACTGACTCTAGAAGTGGTTTCTGTATATGATGCATTGGGTGGGGGACCTTTCTTAGCTTGAGGGCCACATTCGCTGGTGGGCAACTGTCTGGGGGCCACATGCTGGAGGGTTGACATGGCCAGAGGCAAAAATGGGCAGAGCAATGGTTCTTACCTTTGTACAGGAGATGACATTCTGGCCAGGCAAAAGTCGGAGGTTTCTATACATCTCTCTCCCAGGCCTCCACATGCACCTCTCTATTATTAATGTTGTTGTTGTTGTTGCTGTTGTTGTTGTTATGTTGCTTACTACCAAAACTTCTCTCAGTGACTTACTTGAAAAAAATAAAAGCATAGAATACCAAATTAAAATGCACAAAAATATTTAAAACACATTACTAATAATATAAAAAGGGCACATCCCACAGCACCCAACTATTACCTATCCATTCTCTATTCAGGCAAGCCAGACACATTGTCCCAGTTCAAGGATAGCTTCAGCCAGGCAAGAGCACTTTAGAAGGGAGCAGAGTAGCAGCAGTGAGGGATGTGTGATCACTGAATGGCCCTTAGCTAGCTGACCAGCTAGCCATGGAGCTGCCTATATACCCAGAGTAGTGGGGTTGCGATCCAATCTGTGATCTTGAACGGTCATCTGCAAAGCTTCCTTCCTGTCCACATCTAACATGGATGTAACTAAGATGGGGAAGTGGGGTAGGAAATCCAAAAGGCAGCTAGCAAGTCTGTGCAGAAGAACTCTAAAAAGACCAGTCCCAGGCTTCCATGCGCACATCTGGCCAACAGGTGCTGGGAGCAAGCTGGAGTGTGAGTGCCCTCTGGTGGACTGAGCATGTAAGTACAGAAACATATACATTGACTGAAGGGACCACATTTGGGGCTTTGATAAAACACAACACCAGTGCAGATGGGATGCTGCTCTATGGGAAGGTGGGAATTACCTCCCTGCATACAGAGAGCAAGCATGTCAGGAGGCCTAGATGTCATGAGAGTTTTCTATGTGTAGGGTTTGGGGGATGGAGCATCCCAACATGCAACACCTCCAACGTCTGAGCTTGAAATGGTATTAGCCATGCTGGATTATACCAGAGGCCTCCTGTTTCTCAGAGTGGCCACCCTGATGCCCATAGGAAGCTCACAAGCAGGACCAGCACACAATAGCTCTCTCCCTACTTGTGTTTCCCAGAAATGCTGCCTCTGATCACGCAGGCAATTATACAGCCGTCACTGCTAGCAAACACCCCTAGCCTTATCTTCCATGAATTTGTACACTCCCATGTTCAAGCCATCTAGGTTGGTGGATATCACCACATTCTTGCAGCACAGTCCAGGGAAGCTGTACAACTTACAGTCTTTCTGCTAAATGCAAAAACCGAGCAATGGACTCCAGCCTTCCCTGGCTCTCAGTAGGAAACTTGTATGACTACACGGCCCACCTCCCAATTCGTTTCCACTTGTTCTCGGGACAATGTCACCACAAGCCCCTTTGAGATGGCAGCCATAAAAGCAGAGTTCCATCCCTGCTATTCAAACAATGCTCATTTCTATTATTTAAAGTCCGCCTCATTCACAATATCCAAGGCAGTTTCCAAGAACAGAATAGATCCAGTCTTTTAGGAAGATATCATTTTAAAAAACTCGTTAAAAAATAATAAAAAAAAGATATTCCAGCAGGATTTGAGATTCCTGCTGGGTCTGCCTATGTCAGGGGTCGGCAGCCCGCAGCTCTGGAGCCGCATGTGGCTCTTTTACACCTTTGCCGCGGCTCCGGGGCGGATACTAGAGAGGGGAGGAGGCGCATTGTGCGCCCTGACACTCTCCACTGTGGCGGGCGCTGTACTGGCTGTGACGTTGCATGGGGGCGGTGCGTGCGTTAGTCACGCACCGTCCCGACGTCACCTTCCCGCCCGCCCGCCCGCTACATTGTAAGGGGCATGTACGCTGGTCACTGCATTGAAAGGGGGCATGTACACTGGTCACTGCTTAGAAGGGGAGTGAAGAACACACACACAAAAAAGGTAACTTGTTAATTTAACATTTATTTCTATGAGGAGGAGTAATTCTGAGGGGTCAAACAAAGAAATAATAAAAAAGTGACAAAAAAGTTATTTTTATAATGACGAGTTTTGCGGCTCCCAGTTTTTTTTCTTCGGAAACGGGTCCAAGTGGCTCTTTTTGTCTTAAAGGTTGCAGACCCCTGGCCTATGTGGATATTTTGAGCTTATAAATGAGAAATTTGCATTCTGATAGTTATCCTGAGCTGTGTCCAGCCTAGGATGATTCTGGGACTCTTAGAACTGGGTCATGCCACTTACTTACATTTGCCTCAAGGAATGTTAAATTGACTGGTTTTAGTTGCCTTTCCTTACATTGTACAATATGAGTCAATGCAAAAAACACACCCAGTCTAAAGGTAGCGTCCTAAGTTTCTGGAGCTCATCCTCTCTCATTTTGGAGAGATGAGGTGGTGGTGGTTTGTGGGTAACAGAGAAAGTGGGTTTTCCCCAGCCACTTTGATCTAATGGCAAAACTATTTCTTTCTTACCTGATTTGGCCACAAACCTGAAGCCTGAGATACAGGGATGGAAAAAGACACCGGGATCATCTAGTCCAACCTCTGTATTTGTATGTAACAGTGATATAGTGAGAGCAGTGTGGCACCATATAGCCACAGCATGGCTCACAAATATGTGTCACATTTGCTGACCAAAGGGCTGTCAAGGATAAGCTAGCGACCCCAAAAGTCAAGAAGGAAATTTCTTCCAGCTACGATGAACTACTGACATTGTTTTGCTGGAGCCTGGACTTGCTATTGCTCTGAAACCTTACAACATGCCTCTCTTTTGCTTGTGGCTCACAGTGAGGAATGTGTTGAGGCCGATAGTCCTATCTTCAGGCACAGAGGAGGGACTCCTTTGGTTCCAACCCCACAATTCCATGAGCGGAAGGATTATTTGTGGAGCAGGCTGGGAGATCAGGAGCTAGAATGAGACCAGAAAGGTCATGCCCGATAGTGGCATTGTTGTGGACGGAAGTCATTGTCCATATTAACTTGGTAACGGGGAAACCCCTAAAATCCTCAGATGCTCACACCATACTGAGTTATATTCCAACACTATGGGCCTTGACAGAGGGGTTACGTAATTGGATTTTGTGTGCCCTGTTGGTGGCCAAAAGCTGGAAGGAGTGTATGTCTCCCCTGATTGCTCTGTGGTTGGGAGACTGAGCCACTCTTGCACCATATGAAAAAGCTATCTTCAGCTAGCATCACTAAGAGAATAAACACTCAGACATCTGGGATGTGTACTTGTTTGCATGAAGTACATGCCCAGCAGGCTCTGTTGGGACTTACCCCAACTCAACCAAACCCCCTTTCCCTTTTTACTTTTGTTCTGATTACCGTATTTTTTGCACCATAACACTCACTTTTTTCCTCCTAGAAAGTAAGGGGAAATGTCTGTGCGTGTTATGGAGCGAATGCCTGCGGGTGGCGGGGGGATCTGCTGCAGTCGTGAGCAGAGGATCCATGGTTCCCCTTCCTTTCCTCCTCCGTGGTTACAAAGCATGGATCCACATGGATCCTCAGGATTTTTGCATTGGGCTACTCCAAACTCACTGTCAGATCACATGTCTGTGGCCACAGCATGAACCACAAAAATCATATATCCACTATTTCGTTTCGAATATTTTTTTCTTGTTTTCCTCCTCTAAAAACTACGTGCGTGTTATGGTCTGGTGCGTGTTATAGAGCGAAAAATACGGTATATTTATTTAACTGTATGGCACTGCACTACAAATTGCTATTATCTGGTGCTGATGTTCCACATTGGCAAAAATGTGGGGCACAATAAAATAATGTTATTGGATACCTGGCATGGGGACGGTCTAATCACAAAAGGCAGTGGGAAGAGGTACATTAATTAAACCAAATTTCTAGAGGGGCATAGAGGCTTCTCTCTGTGTGTTTTTTCAGACAGAGCAGGAGTGGCCCACAGGCCCCTGTCTGACCCTTGGAACTCTCCCCAAGCCAAGCCCCATCTGCCCAGACCACACCCCTCACCAGCTCTGCTTTGCACCCCAAGTATTTTTACCTGTCTGGAATGTGCCCTTGAACTCTGATCATGCCTCTTGCTTGCCTAGATGGCAGATACAGAGGTGTGTGTGTGTAGATACTAACCTACCATACACAGCATTCTCCTGATCCACCCAACTTGTGTCAACAAAAGAAAGATGACCTGACTTGTTTTTGAGAAACCCATGCTGGCTCTTAGTAATCACAGCATCCTTTTCTATGTGCCCATAGACTGGCTGCTTAATTATCTGTTCTACAACCGTTCCTGGTATCAATGTCAAGCTGACCAGTCTGTAGTTGCCTAGGTATTCCTGACTCCCCACCCCACCCCGCTTTGAAGATGGGAACAATGTTTGCCCACCTCCAGTCTGCAGAGGCCTCACCTGTTCTCCAGTCATTCTTAAATGTTATAGACAGAGGCTCTGACATTATGATGATAGCTCAAACGTTCAGGTATCTTATTTTTTATACAGCATTATGAACCCTACTATTCAGAGTTCATGACCTACACCAATCTGGTACTCACTGCTGATTACAGTATAGCAGATCAGAAAGAAGGAAGAGACTGGCTTGGGCCAAATCCATAGTGCATGCTCAGACTGCAGCACACGCACGGCGGTATCCCTTCAAAACTGCCATGCAGGCATAAACCCTACTTAGGTGCTTACATTTTGGTGTATTTGTGGCCTTCTGTGCACTTGTGTGCATGGGTCAAGCTGTAGGTGTGCATGCATGTATACACTCAAGATGTGCAGCTTGGTGTGGTGATCCCTAGTTTTTGTGCAAACACACTCTGCAGAGGCACCTCCCTGGCCTCTTTTGGAAACAGAATACCAGGCTAACTGGGTTGTGGACTGACCCAGCCAGGAGAGTCCTGTGTCCTTCTGCGTGCTGGCAAGCTAGGTGTTTGTATATCTGTAGGGCTCATGCACCTGCATGCACCTCTTTGTGTTTTGCTGTGTGCATTTACATGTCTGGGTTTTTGTTTTGTTTTTGGCGTGTCACTCATGTCTCCAGGCCCAGCTCACTCCGCAGGAATCTCTAGCCGCCGGGCCCTGTTCTAGATGAATACACTTGAAAGCATTTTTTCTCTCTTAGCTACTAAATTTCCCTTTGAGAAGAAAGGAGTTGGCTCACTTCATCTTCATTAGTGTCGGGGAGCATGGGGGGGCTGCTTTTGCTACAGTGCCACCCCTTCCAGCCTCTCACTTAGTCCCTCCCTCCTGCCCTGAGTCACTGGCCCTTTGGATATGGGCTTCCAGCCAGAATGAGGCTGCTTCCTTCCCTGCACTGACCAGTCTCTCATTTTAATCCAAAAAGGTACCATAGAGGATATTATAGGATATCCAGGTTCATGGCTCTCAGGTCACCCTTTCGTACTCATTGTAATTATTATTATTAGTAGTAGTAGTAGTAGTAGTACACCACCCTTCAGCTGAAGATCCCAGGGCTATTCACAACAGAAAAATACAAAATGAGAATACAAAACACATAATAAAAACAAAAACTCCATTCCACAAACACATTTAAAAAGCCAGAGAATGTCAATCAGCCGAATGCCTGGTTGAAATGTTTCCGCCTGGTGCCTAAAGATATATAATGAAGGCACCAAGCTGTTTTGATACTTTGCTGTAGAACTTCCAAAAGTTTCTTTGTTGGTAACTTTAGAAGTGTTACCATTGGCTTATAGTTTGCCATACATTTTGTGGATGCAGATGCCAAGGTTCATGAGATAAGTGCTCTAGGAAGATTGTCAGTTGCTGTTTAGGAAAACGGTTTCCACACACTGACTTATGCCAACCTGTTTTGTTTACATATATTTCCCCCCCCCCATTCCAAATTGTGCTGTGTCATATAAGTGGAAATTGACATAAGTGATGACTTTTCTTCTGACTACTACAGGGTCTGTATAAATATGTGTATTCATCAACACAGAATCCTCAATTGAGATTGAAACATTAAAATCTTCTCCAGCCCCCCAAAGCAAGAGGATGACACAAAAAGGAAGTCTCTGTCAAATCTCCAGTGCTCCCCAGAAGTCTTGGAGAACAGGATACATCACGTGCTGATGCAGTGAATTCTGGGAGTTTGTTTCCTAATTAAATTCGGGGGAAATAAATCACCAGTGTTTTGAAAGACAAAATATTAAGAGAATCAATCAGCCCACTTAGTCCCTTCTGTTTGTCTACAAAGGAATCCTTGGAACTCTTTAATGAGTAGGAGGCCGTGTTTATGATGTATATGAGCAGCACAGGGAATGTGATGCACTGATTTATAGGTGGTGTGTGCATTTCAGGGCCAAAATAAGTGCAGTGTGAGGATACAGGTGCCTGCGTTGCATGTGCATTTCCCTCCACTGTGAAACTAAATGTGAAGCAGATATGGGAGGGGCAGTTTAGATCTGGGAAAGGGCAGGAGCATTAAACTCCCCAGCACTGCTGCTCCAAACAAAATCAGAGCCCACCCCATAAAATTAGAGCCCCCTCCCCCATTTATGTGACAGCTTTAAAGTTCAAAAGAAAAAACTTAAAGAGATAGGAGTATTTCCCATTTCCCTGTAGTTCCCTCCCCCCTCACAGAGCTACAATTCCATGCACCCATAACAAACTACAGTCCCCAGGATTCTTGGGTGTGTGTGCGTCATGGGCTTTAAATGTGCATTGAATGTGTTTCACATGTACAGTGTGGATCTGCCCTTGACTTTCAAGTGACCGCTTTAGGCTTTGACACTGAACGGCATTTGATTATAATTCACACACAACCATATACTTGCCACTTTCTTAGGTCTTTGAGCACCAGAATTGTTGCCGCAATGAGCTCATTGGCATTCTAGGGGGCACACTTTTTTATGCCAGTGGCTGCTATGCTCTTCACACGTGAAATTCTGTAGGAGCTGCTTCTGCAGGGGCTCCTACACCTACTCTCCGCCCCCCGCAGCTGTGGTGTGTCCCGGCACAGATCTCAGACATGTCTATGGTTCACCAAAATTCCAGCCACAAAGGAGAGACCATGAAGAAAAGAGCATCACCCGGCTAAATGGATGTTAGTGTTAGAAGTGAGGGAGGGCAGGAGGGGCGCTAACTGATCTCCCATTTATTCAGAGCTCCTCTCATGCAACCTTCACCAACCCTGGTGCCCTCTGTTTTGAACCACAACTTCCATTAGCCCCAGCCAGCAACTATTGGGAGTTGTAGTCCAAAACATCTGGAAGGCACCAAGTTTTGCAAGGGCTGCTGCCGTGTTTAAGGGTAGCATTTCAAACTCTAATGCAAAACAAAACATTGACCTGATTGGGTTTCTGGTAGATTTAATCCAAATGCGCTTTTGATAAGCTGAGAAGGGCTAGCTGAAACAGGGGCCTTCCTAAGATGTACAGGATCGAGAAGAGGATGGTGGTGTACTTTCTAACCCTGTCCCACCCACCAGAAGAAGTCCTGTTAGTCACTATTGTTTCTTTGGGTAACACCTGGTAACTAGCTGACTGTTACTGGTCTACTTTTGTTAAGCTTGGGTGAGGGAATTAATAACAGGGCCTCTCTCCTCTTCTGACTTTTTAATGTTTGCTTTTAATCGAAGATCTTGCCCAGCTACCGTTTTATCAACCAGTTTGAATTCATGCCACTGCTGCTTGCAGTGGGGCTGTGATGATGGTATCTAATTAGCTAATACCAGAGCAAATGCCTTTAGTTATGAAAAGAGAGATCATCTTCATCACAGATTCCATCAGTTGGTTGATAAATGTGCTCGAATCCATCTTGCTCCATATTGTCATATGCATTTGATGTTGCTATGTTGGTTCTGGTTTGGGAAGCTTCTTCCCCACCAAGGCCTCTGCTCCTATCCCCTGTTTTTGTCCCCGCAGTTCTCGTCTAGATTTAAGCCAGCCTCGTCCAAAATCTTCTGGACCATAGACATTATGAGGTGTCCTTTATCTTTCAGGCTGTCCGAATGGCAGGGGTCTGCTTTTCTGTCACATGACCTGTGTGAGAATTTTGGGCCACAGCTCCCCTCCGCCCTATCATAGTCACGGGGAATGTAGCCATATGAGGAGGTGTTGCATTCACGAGGTCTACAGTCTTTGTTCTTTTCCAGCAGGTGCTGCTGTATCTGCTGCAATGCTGTTACCAGAAGCTCTCTGGCATACAGATCCAGGGATTGCTTGTCCGGCACCTTGGTTCCTGCTGGGAAATGTTTCCTTGGGCATGGGCCGCCTGCTCTTTCCTTTCCATAGTCACAAGACTCCCTTTTCATGGATGCAAACTGCATGCCCTGACTGCAATGGCCCCGGGCCCCCCCTGCTTTATAGTTTGCAAAGGTGAAGTTTTGAGCTCTGTACTGCTTATCGTCTCCCAAGATGAGTTTAAACAAGCGCTTCACCATGACTTCCAAAACCTCCGCGGTCTTCTGGGTTCCAGCCTTGTAAAGGTTCCTCTTCAGTCCACAAACAAAATCAGAGTCTGTCATGAGCGCCCCTGTGATGTTGTGCAGGTTTTTCATGGAGGAGTCTATTAAGTCTGATACGATTTCCCTGGTGTGCTTCATAAGTACCTCTTTCAAAACGGCACATGCTGGAGGAGGGTGCCTACCTTTCTGGACTCTCATGGTCTTCAGGAAAGACAGCATCATGTCTGAAGCTACCTGATTTGCATACACCATCATCCCTTTGCTTATGGAAGTCATGTCGTCTGCTTTCCTTTCTTTGTCCATATACATGGCTTCATGTTGCTTGAAGTCATTGTGGTTTGCCATGTCACCTGAAAATGGGTCGTCCCTCTTGATTTCTGGAGGTGTCTTGCATCGTTCCATATTCTCAGCTATATTCACCTTGTTCCTGTTGCTGTGGGGGCTAATGATATGGCGGGTGCATTTCCCTGAGCTTTCCCATTTCTCCTTGATCTCCTTGCGTGTCATTTCAACAACTAAGTTGCAGAGCTTATTGGCGTAATAGGCAATGTCATCTGAGTTCCCTCCCTCACTACCGGCGCTGGAAGAAGTGTTGTTGTTGTTCCTGGATGCCAAGTCAAGTACCTTAGTCTTGCGAGGCTTTCTTAAGGATGTCAGAGCATGCTGGAATCCAACTGCATATTTCTGGAGGTCATTGTTGAGCCAGCTGACAACATTGTCATCATCAATGGAGCCTTGCTTGAAAAGGCAAACTGCTCCCTCAGTATTAAAGCAGCTGTTTTGCTCATTGTCCTTGATTATGATGACCTCCCTCTCTTCCATATTCGCCAAGTCCAGCTCATTGTCAGGGTCAGAGATGTTCTTGGATCGACCAGTAGCTCCATCTCTCTCCTTTGAGTTCAGGTTGGCGACGTCGACAAAGCAAATCACTTTACGTTCCTGGTCTTTATGTGTAGCAGGGCTGTAGAGGTTTATCTTGCACACACCAGCCTGGCTGCTGAGCCAGTCTACTTCCTGTGCCATCTTTGTTAGTTACAAGTAGAAATGGATCAAGAGCTGTGCAGTGTTCTTCTTCCAGCTGAGCAGCTTGGATGACCCGGCCAGACTTGGGATGTTGGCTCCTCTTAATCTTCCATGCTCTTCCTACCTCCAGGTGGTCTTCTCACTTATGTGGACACATAACAGCAGTGGTGACTTCACAAAGCATCAATGTTTTCCCACCAACCAGCAAAGAGTTGCCAAATGCTTTAGCAAGTGTGTGTCTTTCCACCACTACTGTAACCAGGGCTGTAGAGAGTCTTTCTTTTCAGATGAGCTGCTTTGGTGACCCTGCTAGACTCAAGATGTTACCTCTCTTATCTTTCCATGCTCTTCTGCCAGCAAGGGACATTTTCACTTGTGTGGACATGTAGCAACAATGACATCACAAAGCATCCAACCCACCCACCAACTAACCAACCAACCAACCAACCAACCAGGGAGGTCCCTGTGTTTTAGCTTTGTAATTTTCTTAAACTATCATCTAGATGAGGATTAAGGCAATCCCTTTGAGCAGTCAATTTGATGACCAAGAGAATAAGTGGAAGCATGTGGATCTCTGAGCAGGTAAGAAAGAGACCCACTAGGAGGCAGACCCAGTTTGTGTGTTTCATTCTGTTTGACCTTCTGATGGATCCACATTTCAGGTTAACCTGGTACTTGCTAATGCTATTTTTCAGAAAGTATGTTTACCTCTTTCTTTTTGTGGGGAGGTTTCCTACATCTGGAATTCAAATGGAACACTTACATTGGCTAGACAGTTGATTCCACTTTCTGTCCTGCATTAATAGCCCTCAGGGGTGACACAATCCAGACTGAAATGTGTTCGTACAATCAGCTAGGAAAACTTTCACATCCAGGTCTGATGTAAACTTATCCAGAAGTAAGCAGCACTTCATTAAGGACAGCACTGAACTAAAGTTACTCATCACTTTTTGCAATCATTTTTGGCATTGCTGGAAAATGCTTTCTTTTTTGACACTATGCAAAAATGTTTGCTTTTTGGTTAAAATTGCTATCATTTTCCAATACTGATGCCAGCTTTTACAGCCGAATCCAATTGGTTGCTTTTACTCCCATGATTTTATTTACTGGTGTTGAAGAACATCATAATGTCAGATGTAATACTAAATAAGCATTTACATATATAGTGCTTTGATAAGTGTTCAAAGTGCTGGGATTACATTTTCTTTTAATCTTTACAACCTATCCCTGTAAGGTAGTAGTATTATTTCTGTGTTGCAGAGGGGGGCAGAGGCTGAAGGGGAAATTCTTGTTCAAGGCCACCAAATGAGCTCCATGGCAGAAGTGAGAGACAGACCAGTGTAGTGTTCTGATGCTGTTCTGCTCATTACATGATCTCTGATTGGTTTGGATCACCCACAGGAAAATTTCTGTTCCAGCAAAATTGTTAGATTCAGTTGCCAGAAGCAATCACACCAATGTGATATGTCTGGCAGCCATCCCATGGTAAGCCAAAGGACACTACCTCCACCCCCGGATTGAGCCCATTTACATTATATTTTGTCTCATCATTCTCCCAGCCCCTTTTGGGCAGCCCCTTCCCCAGTGCATTGGGAATGGAGCAATTAGATTGTCACTGTATTCCAAGGATGTTGCATTTGCTCATGGATGATTTCTGCTGGGTTTGCTGCTCTCCACTCTTAAACAGACACAGATTTCACCCCACCCATATCCAAGAATCTGCTGATGTTCTCTGCTGATTCTCCAGAGAGGAGGGGGCGGTTTTCTTGTTGGAGTGAATCCGGTGCTCACAACTCTAAGCTGTGGTCCACAGCACTTTGACCTGTTCCTGTGCAGAAGGTGGTCTCTGGAAGTGCTACCCCAGCTCGCCTGGCCCAGTCGGGGCTGAAGTGGATGAGTCCAGTTCGTGGCACTGGGCAGGCCAACTGTGAACTAGATTGGGCAAAAAGCTTAGTCCACATCCCAGGTTATCTGTGCAAGTGGTCGCTTTCATGCCATATGCTGGCATGCTCTAATCTTTCAAGCATGGGCTTTAACAAAAAGGAACCAGCCAGCTTCCAAAAGGCGAAGGGAATAAAGAAGCCAGAGAAGAACAAGCCTGCCTCCTGGTGGCAGATTCTGGGGTGGTACCCAGCAGCAACATTAAAATGAGCTCTGAGGCCCCATCAGCTTTCACCAAACTGGTGCCCTCCAGATGTTTCGGACTACGATGGCCATATGTCACAGCCAAGCACTAGGTTGGCAAAGGCTGTTCCACTGTTCTGCACTCCAGGGACTGAATTTCCTATTCCTCTGGGATTAGATTCTCCTTTGTTTTGACCGGCTGTTGAGATTTTATTAAAATACTCTCTGGCCTTTGGCAATATCCAGGTAAGCATTACTGGCTTACAGCACCATCTCGTACCTGTCTCAGAAGCTCAGTGGGGCTTAACTCCCAGATACACAGGTTAGGCTTGCATCCTTAAAATGTAGCATAGAAGAGGAATGCTGCCATTCCTCAGGAGAATTGGAAGGGATGCTGTGGGACCAAAGTTCAAGTCCCTACTTGGCCATGAAGCTCACTGGGGGCCCTTGGGTCAGACACAGCCTCTGAGCTTAACAAACTCGTGGGGTTGTTTTGAGGATAAAATGGAGAGGGGGAGAATGATACATATCATATTAAGCTCCTTGGAAGACAGGCGGGATATAAATATAATAGGTAGATAAATGGGCATAGCCAGGATTTATGTTGTGGGGGGAGGGCAGAACTGAGCTATCTGCAATATGATTGGTCAGTTAACTGAAAAATACTTAACTGTTTTTATTTATTTACTTGATTGGGGGGGGCAGCTGTCTCCCTGCCCCCTGGCTACACCCATGGGTAGATAGTTGGGTAGATAGATAGGTAGGTAGATTTGAGATAGGTAAGTGCAGAGAGATTTAAGGAGCTTCTTTCCCTGCCTCCTGCCCACCAATATTATGTGTGTATGGCCCAGCTGTCTCTCTGCAGATGCTTCAGGGTGCTCTGGTATATATTTGATTTGCAGTGTTGTAGCACTGCAAACAGATTCTGGATATCTGTTTAAATTCTCAGGCTGGGATGGGTGGTGGCACAAAATTGCTGCTGCTTTGGCTCTTTGTGTCAGGCCAGTGGGTCTGGTCTCGTGGCGGGTGTCACATTCCTCTGGCAGCCACAGACAGAAACTGGGGTGGGGGAGGTGACTTAGTCCGGCTCCCCCTCTGTGTGACAGAGCAACATTCTGTCTGGTCCCAGCCCCCACTTAAGCTGCAGGTGTGTGGGTGATGGGCGGGCAGCCCTCCCACTGACAGGCAAGGAGGCTTTGATGCCAGGGGCTGGGGGAGGAGGCAGCCCATGGACCCGAGTTTCTTTCCCATGGGCCTACGGCAGCTTTCCACATGCACCCTCCATCTCTTCCCATGACATAGTTTGCATTTCTCTCTCTATCTTATCTTGCTCTTGTTCTCCCTCCCTCCCTCTCTCTGTTCACTCCTCTGTTCCCAGCTGTGCCCCGGTTGTTTTATGGTTCTCAGCCCTGGGCCTCCACTAGTTCTCCACCTGTGCCCCCACCAACCATCTCGCTGAAGGAGGAGATGGCAGGTCTCCTTGATAACAGACAGGCAAAACAAAGACCTTCTGTGCCATGATGAGTAAGGGAAGAGCAAGGGGGGGTGCGGTGAATGTCTTGTACACACCGGACAAAGAGACCTGATCAGTAGATTTGAGTGTGTGCATATGATGTGGGATTGCTAAAATATTGTACCTGACATTTCTGGAGCTGACATATACTGGGCTGGCTGGGACTCTTGGTGTGTGTGTGTGTGTGTGTGTGTGTGTGTGTGTGTGTTGGGGGGCCTGCTTTGTACACACAGGTTAAAGTGTTCCTCAGCGTTAACTACTTCATGCTGATAGTGAATCATCAGTTGTCTTCTCTGCTCCTGTTGTTGCACTGCGCTGCTCTGCTCTTCCTCTAAGACAGCCAGAAATGGCTGCTGTTGGAAGTGCAACACCGGACTCAGTATAATTCATAGCCTAATGTTACCATCCAAACAAAGGTATTTCCTGGCCAAATCCCAGAGCTTTCTTCCCAGCGATCAGTTCCATTCAGTGAAAAGTAGTACTGAACTAGCGCTAACTGGTCTTTGAACACAGTTCCAAAACGGAGGCGATAAAACTCTCTCCACCCACTCCCCTTCCTCCTTCTCCACAGTGTTTAATATTCCTTGCAATGACAGATTCCTCTTTTTATTCCCCTCCATGTTCTGGCCAATAATCTCTGAACAAGTGGCAATTATTTCCTGCCCAGCTGTCTGAAGGTAGCAGCCTTGCTGTCGATGCCAGCAGTAAAATGCCCTCTAAACCAGAGATGGAGAAGCTCTGGGTCTCCAGGAGGTACTGGAGTACAACTCCTGCTATCCCAGACTATTGGCTGTGCTGGCTGGGGCTGATGGGAGTTGGAGTCCAACAACATCTTGAGCACACTAGATTCCCCATACCTGCTGTGGACTCTGTAACTGGGAAAGGCTGACACCAGCAGCTCCTGTAGCATATTAGAAGGGGCTGGTTCTGTCTAGCCCTTTCCAAGGACTCTTGATTCTCCCTGGTGCATGTATGTAGAAAAACTGGAGAAGAGGCTGGGGTCGAAAATCAAGACCCACCCAAAGACTTCCCAGCTGGCCCCAAGCACAGCCACGGATCCCCGAAACACCCCCCCCCCCATTTATGCCCTGTAGCCATTTTCTCCCAGGGCTCTTTAATGATTCCCTGTCCCACAATGTGAACAGCAAGTCAGACTTTCACAGAGCCCTTTCCCCATCATTAGGCACCTCAGCTGATTATTCCTGTGAATGAGTCAAGAAGGGGGGAAATGGGTGTAAACACCTGAAGGGCCTAAAAGGTAGGTGCTGCCTAAGCTGGTCTTTCTGTTTTTGTTCACACATGCAGTTACTGTTATTTTTTCCTGCCTTGCTCCGCTGGATCCAAAAACACCCCAGGGCCCATAATTTTATCACTGCTATGCAGTGTGCTGGCATAGTTTGGATGTTCCCTGATCTCAGAAGGGGCAGCAGAATTGGGGCAATTCATGGTCCCCTTCATATAACAAGCACAAGGAAAACTTGGTAGCTTTTCTCCATTCCAGAAGGGAAGAGATACATGGACCAGAGACCAGCATACAATAACAGAACATACAAAAAGCGTTGTGGATTGGTTGTAGATTTAGTGTCCCCCTCTGGTGGCAAGAATCAGAACTGTGGAGCTTGGCTTGGCTCTTATCCAAAAACTTCCGTTTCCCAAATTAGATACACTTACACACACACACACACACACACACACACACACACACTTACTTTTTCACTTTTAGAGTGCAAGAATAACAGCCATTCACCTTCATAAGATGCCAGTTCCTATGTGTCTGGGTGAGTTAGTTCTTCAAGGACAGGTAATTCTGTTGCAACTCTGCAAGATCAGGTGAACCTGATGCAGAGATGCAGCAAAGCTATTCAGTTCCAAAGCTGAGGTGACTGGAAGGAGGTGAGTCCAAAGAGAGAGGGAGAGGGGGAGAGAGAGAGAGAGAGCAGGAGCGTTTCATGGTTCAATGTGTATATTTCTAACTAGATACCAGGTGTTCTTCCATGGCATGCTAATGTGCCTTGGTGCAATCCTTGGGAATTGTTCCTCTAAATGAATGGATGGAAAGATTGCTGGTCGTGGGCATGTTCATGGGAGCAGAAGATAGTTGGTCCTTACAACATCCCTACGAAGTAGGTTAATATGTGAATGGCTGAAGGCCCATGGCTGAGTGAGGATTTGAACCCAGTCCAAGTCTGACATTCTAACCACTACATGGCACACATGTGAGTGCTTCTGGATTTAGTTTCCTTTGGTTGAGAGGGCACTGGAGACTTAAGGAGCTTTGTAATGTTTGCTTCATTTGTAGAGTATACATACATAGAGGAAGACAAGCTCCCAAGTCTCATACAGTGAAGTAACAAAGCCTGATGTTCTACCCTTGCCTCTCTTCACACCCTCCCTCTGTCTCCTTTTTGTCCTTTAAACTCTGCCAATGGTTTCATTTCTCAGCTCGGTACATATTGTTGCAGGCCCCATCCCTGTAGGGTGAAAGATGCCCATTCAGGAAACATGCATCCACAGTAACTAAAGAATACTAACATACTTTTGCCAAAAAGGCTTGGCTTTTAGCCGGATGCCATTTTAAGCAAACCCCATCCACTTTAACTAGGTCTTCACAAATATACCCATATCTCCATGCTACAGCAAGTGTTTAGGTTTATTTAAATACATTAACATTAAGATATTTCTATGGTTATTACTAATTTTAAAAAATTGAATACAGTGGTACCTCAGGTTAAGTACTTAATTCGTTCCGGAGGTCCGTACTTAACCTGAAACTGTTCTTAACCTGAAGCACCACTTTAGCTAATGGGGCCTCCTGCTGCTGCCATGCCTCCAGAACTTCTGTTCTTATCCTGAAGCAAAGTTTTTAACCTGAAGCACTATTCCTGGGTTAGCGGAGTCTGTAACCTGAAGCGTATGTAACCTGAGGTACCACTGTAATATTAACTAGTACTATTTAATGATTAAGTTTGGTTGGCTACCATGTCTACTCAAGAATTCTGTATATCCCTGAATCATCTTCTTCTTCATCATCATACTCATACCCCACCCATCTGGCTGGGTTGCAGGGGGTTGGACTAGATGACCCTTGGGGTCCCTTTCAACACTATGATTCTGTAATACCTTCAGCAGGGGTAGACAACATGGTGTCCTTCAGACATTGTGGACTACAACTCCCATTAGCCCCAGCCAGCATAGCCAATGAGACATGTAGTCCAAAGCATCTCTGGAGGGCACTGCATTTGCTATCCCTGATCTTCCAGGTAGTCAACGTTTCCACATTACGGTGTCATTTGTTTGCCCTGCAGAAGAACAGAGTACCGTATTTTTCGCACCATAGGGCGCACCGGACCATAGGGCGCACCCAGTTTTTTTGGGGGGAAATAAAGGGGAAAAATTATTTCCCCCCCAGGCGCGGGGCTGGGGTGGGGGAAGCTCGAGCTTCCCCCGACCCCAGCCCCCAAACAGGCAGCTCTCTGCAAGCCGTGGGAGCGCTCCCACTGCTTGCTGAGAGGTCCGCGAAGCCTGGGCGCGCTGATCTCAGCGCGCGCAGGCTTCGGCATGCTGGCAACTCTCCGCAAGCAGCGGGAGGGTTCCCGCTGCTTGCGGAGAGGTCCGCAAAGCCTGGGCGCGCTGATCTCAGTGCGCGCAGGCTTCGGCATGCTGGCAACTCTCCGCAAGCAGCGGGAGCGTTCCCGCTGCTTGCGGAGAGGTCCGCGAAGCCTGGGCGCGCTGATCTCAGCGCTCGCAGGCTTCAGCATGCAGGCAAGTCTCCGCAAGCAGCGGGAGCCCTGCGCTGGGCTCCCGCTGCTTGCAGAGAGGTGTGCGAAGCCTGGAGAGCGTGAGGGGTCGGTGCGCACCGACCCCTCTCACTCTCCAGGCTTCAGCGAAAGCCTGCATTCGCACCATAGGACGCACACACATTTCCCCTTCATTTTTGGAGGGGAAAAGGTGCGTCCTATGGTGCGAAAAATACGGTAGTTGCTGAGGGATCTGACTACTTATCGAGTTCTTTTAAATTGCCCCCAAGAGATGCAGAAAAGGTTGCTATGAGATAAACTACCTAGGCAATAACTACAGAAGGCTGCTTCTGTGTTACCTTTTCAGTGTGAATAATGGTGAGGATGCAGCGCCACCTGTTGAACATATTGGATTTTACAAGTGCTGGTATATAGTTAGCCTGAAGACGAGGGAGCCCAGATGAATCAGGAGCTTTGCAAACACACTCAGCGTGACAGGAGTAGAGAAATAGCCCATGAACCTATGACTGCAAGGTGAGACCCTACTACTACCATTAGCAGAACTGAGGCAGGTACTGAGGGGCAGGGAGCAGTTGGGAGGGGGTTCATGGACAGAGCTGTATGTATGTGCTATGCAACCTACTCCTCAAGCAAGCTGGCTGTCCTCATGTGCAGCAGAGGGCGCCACTCTATTGGGGAAGGGCCTCAGCTCTGTGGTAGAGCATGCAGAAAGACTCAGGCTCAGTCCCTGGCAGTTCCTCAAGAGTAATCCTCACTGCCACATACCGACAGTTGGCAGACTTAGAGGCTATGACAGGTAAAACCACAGACAAAACTATTTTGAATTAAGTAATCCAGAGTGAAAACTGCCCTGCTTCATTTTTCACCATGCTTACCTCTAATTAGAATTTCCTTCCTGGGAAATGTAATAAGCAAATAGAAAGAGAACCTATCCAATTGACCCTGACACAAAACCCCACACGTACACTATGTAAAAGAATATCAGTTTCACCACAAGCCCCCTCCTCTCCCTCACTCTCTTCTTCCCCGACCTTCTACTGTACACAACACTAATTTATCATATCAAATGTAACTGATCTGTAGAAAAGATTTTACAACCTGAAAAAACGAGAGAATGCATGTACTTTCGTAAACCAAGAAAGTATTTCAATAGAAATTATAAAAAAAGAATTTCCTTCCTAGGCAGCTCTAATCAGAAATAAGCCCTGATGGGTTAGGTGTGCAAGGTGAGGCTGATGGGTTAGGTGTGCAAATCTCCTCCTACCAATTGCAGTGCTCTGTGCCACAGACCATACTGTTCCAGAGGATCTCCAAATCCTCTGGAAATGCTTTTAGGGAGTACTGTGGGGATGCATTAAGTAAGAGGGGTTCACAAAGATTAGGTGCCCTGCCTTGTGCTAAAGAGAAACACTTCCAAAGGGCCACCATTCTATTCCATTAGGTGACCTTGGGCCAGTCACTGCCTCTCAGCCTAACCTGCTTTACACGGTTGTTGTGGTGATAAAATGAGGAGCAGGGATAACCCTGAGCTCCTTGAGGAAAAGGTGGGATATAACACCACCCAAAACAGACAGGTCATCCATGCCTAATCCAAAATTATACAGTGCGCAACAACATTGATAGTACTTGCTATAGTAACAGAAGACACATGAAAATGTTCTAGAGTAAAATTAATAACTCACTCTTAATCACATGATGTAACTAGATCTTTATCACACAAAGCAATTAAGAGTGAGATAAAAAAGGGAAAGCAAAATGGGTAAGATTACTTATCAGATATGCGTTTATCTTAATGGTTTGTCAATCAGAAAACATACATTTGTTGGTTAAGGATATGGAGTCGAAGCACATCAGTCAGAAAGCTAAATAGGTAATTAAAAGGGGGAAAGAAAACATGGACCCTACGATAGCTTCACCTTAAGTATTAGCTGAAGATAAAGCAATGGGTAGTGGGTGAGGTCTTTAGTTCCTTAGTCAGTCATACAATCTTGTCAAACAGATTGATGATTAATTTGTGTAGTCCACATGACAGTACCCTCAAAAACCACAAATTTTAATGATTTCCCCTGTAAATTTGGGTTTACTCAATATAGGGATAATTCAATAAACGGGGGGGGAAATCAAGCTTCAAACCACTCCACCAGGGGTAGCAGGCAGTTTATTTCTGTGCTTTTGTGTGGGTGGATCAGTTGTTGCTTTCTGCTATTCCCCTTCCATAACCAATACTTCCTCAATGCTTTCATTTCTTTTTTGGCAGAGCTCATGTAACTATTTTTGGTGTGCTCTTGAGTGAAGGTCCCCCTCCCCCGTTTGATCGCTCAGATTTGAAAAAATAGAAAACTGCAAGCAATTTTACAATGGCCTGACTGCGTGCTTTTCCACACTTTTTGTATGGGATTTGTTTATTTAAAATGTGTGCAAGCAGCTAGCTGCATGCATGCCCTGTTGGTACTTAACTGGCATAACAGAACCAACATAACAGAAGGCTGGGGCAAACACAAAAGGGAACTCCTACTGGTATGAACGGGAAAGACCAAAGTTGTGCCTCATATATAAATTCAAGTACGTGCAGGTTTGGATTACTCCGGTTGAATTCTAATTGAGAAAGCAAGGATTAACAACTAAATAATGCTCAAATATGGATAAGCCCTGATGGAAACACAGGAACTAATGCTGGTACATTTAGCATAATTGGTGCTTTGAGTAGGCAAGGAGAAAACTGGGAGTGCAGGATAATAAGCAGAGCAGCGTCAGATACTGTGAAGAGTAATAGTCTGGGAGTTGATGTCTTTAGGTGTGCTGACACCATCATTCTTTCTCCATCCATAGAGCAGTACTGTGACATAAGAGAAGCCCTACTGAATCACGCCAGTGGTCCATCTTCTCCAGTACTCTGTGTTCACAGTGCCAATGGAAAGCTCGCAAGAAAACTTGTGTGCAACAGCACTCTCCTCACTTGTGATGCCCAGCCACTGGCATTCAGGGGCATACTGCCTACAAGAATGAAAGCTGGTAGCTGGTAGCCATCGATAGCACTGGTAGTGCGGTAAGGCACTTAAATTTTGCAAGGGGGCTAACATGCTGCAGGTGTTTTAACAGTCAGGGATGATAGGAACTGAAGGATATTACGGTAATAATTTCATGGGGAAAGTGCCTAAAGCCATAAAGCCTCATGGACACTAGAGGGCTCCAAAGAGAAAGTAGCAGTTAGTTTAAGCCACTGAAATATTGACAGGGAAGAAAATTAAGCTTTGAAAGTGGACAAATGCTTGAATATAGGAAATGAGGTGTGTTTTGGGGGAGTTTTGAAACCCTCAAGCCTCACATCCTGAGTTCCCCCAGTCTTAACCAAATCAGCATCCCACAAGCTTCTAAGAGCAATACCTATGAAGGCTACAATAAGGTTTGTAATTTTGGAGAGTATATGGATGGATGAAGCAGATCCTCTTTTCCCATCCCCCTCAAAGAGGACTATGCAGTCCTTTGGCAAACTCACTTGATTCAATCAATCAATCAATCAATCAATCAAATTTACCTGTTAAAAATAAGCATTCCGAGACATATTGCCTCTGTCAGTCTAGATAGAATATAATCATTGTGACTAGTAACTATGCAACTTGACATAGGGGTGGTAGGAGTTAAGCTGATCTTTATCTCATGGACCACTTTGCTCCTGTGGGTGTCTGCAAGTGGCCTCACATGTGAGGCCGAAGCAAGGGATGTGCAAGTGAGCCACACTCCCCGTTTCACCCTTCTGACGCCTGGTGCAAAGGGATAACTTTCACATTTACATATGTACACACGGAGGGAGATATATATTCACAACAAGAGCACATGGATTCTCCCTTCACAAAGTCTCCCTTTGCATGAGACACTGAAAGCAGAGAAAGAAGGTGCATTATTCATTCCAACAGCCTCTGGCTTCCATGTGAGGTGCAAAGAGACTCAGACTTTTTGGTCCTGACAGTGTGGAAGGTATTCCCTTAGCTGGAGAAACAAACACCCTTGAAAGCTAATTGTTGGTCACTAGGCAAAGGCTGGGAGACACGGCCTCTGTGCCAACACACTGTCCCCTCCAGTGTATACTGTATGTTGGCGCTGCAGGCAAGAATTCAATCATCCTTCTCTTGCATCTGAAAGTCTTGCTCCTCCGCTTCATGCTGGTTGCCACCCAGAGGTACAGCTTGGTTGCCTTCCCATTCCCCATGCTCCCTTTTCTTCGAGCTGCCCTTCATAACATACACATCAGTGGCTTCTAGGGCTGAGCACACCAGGGGAAGCACAGAAATAGCTTATCTCTAGGGCTCTGCAGTGCATTTTGCAGATGCTTCTCTCGCTCTGTCTCTGATACACATGCACGCACACGCACACGCGCGCACACACACACCTCTACAATTCCTTTTTTTTAAAGTAATATTTATTCAAAGTTTCATCAATACATAAAAAATCCCCAACCCTAGCTCAAAAAGGAAAAAATTAAAAGAAAAAGAAGAAAAAATCTCCAATTACAATTTTTCATTTGCTTAATTCTTGAACCTCCTCACACCTCCCCTTTTGTATTCTAATTTAATTCGTTATTTCAGCAAATTCTTCCCAAATTTCTCAATTTTAATTTAAATAGTTAATCATGACACTCTAATTCATTAATCAATATAACCTTTCCCTCTTTTAATATAATCTGTTATTCAATTTACCTTACTCCATTTAACCTTATCTTATGTTAAAAATCTTAAAATTTCAAAAACACATCACATTCATGCATTTTTCCTTAAAAAACATTTCTACTAAAGCCAATTTAGTTCCTTTCCGGCAAAATCTCTCAAATTTCAATAATATTACATTAATTCCAAAGTTAACATAAAAAAGTTCCCTTCGTATTTCTAATTTTCATCCAACGTCCCTTCTTCCTGGTTTCGGGTCATATCAGTCCTTTCTGTCCATTACTTAGTCCATCAATCTGGTGTTCTAATGTCCGAGGCTCTTAAGTCTCTTCTAGGCCCCTTCTGCAGATTTTTTTGTTCTTGTTTGTACTTACACAGTTCTTTGTCTATTGTTAGTTTCTGTGGGAGTGGGTTTCCGGGGGGTTCCATCCAGTAATAATTTCCATTTTTCTTCATCTTATTGTCTCTTTCCCCCCAGCTCCACTCCCCATCTTCATCTTTGTAGTCCAAAAAGTATTTGGCCAAGTAGTTGTTCACCTGTTTCAAAGTCCCACTAGAGTAGAAAACTTCCTTGACTTCAGATGCTTCCCAGCACTCTCCAAATTCATTCTTCCAAGGCGATAGCTTTTGTTCCTGTAGAACTTTGGGTCTTACCATTTGTGTTATATAGGGCATAGCAACTACATCATCCTTCTCCATCTGCCCTTGAACTTGCCTTGTCAAGCCAGATTCCTGAGTTGATCGCTGTGTGACTTCTTTATCCTTGTTGTCTATTAAATCATATTCACTGGCCACAGCACTCATAAAATCCAGTTTTTCGTTCATCAGGCTCATTTTCCCGGACAGCTGCTCCAGCAAAGCACTCGTCCTGTCAAGGACAGACACCAAACCTTCCTGCCAAAACATTTCTGTTCAAAAACAAGGTCAAACGGCTGTCCCCACGGTCCAAAGCCTCACATATGTAAGCTGAAACCACAAACTGACAAGCTCCCTCTAGGGGACACAATTTCTATTTGTATCCATTTTCAGGAAAGTATCAAACAAAGAAAGTTACTTTCAATTTCCAAGTCCTTTCAATTTCAAATACTTTGTTTCTTTAAAGAGCAGAAATGCAGAAGGTGGCGTTGAAGTTAGTTTATTTCTCTTTTCTTTTATTTTTTCTATCTGTCAAAATGCTCCACTTTCAATCAATGGACGTCTCAGATTCTGTCCCGATACCCCGTCCCCAGGTTTGGGACGGTAGAAACTTATACTCCTTTACACACTTCCTGCAGGATTAAACAGTCAAATCCCCCCCCCTTTTCTCCTGCTTTCAAGGGGGTTTTGTTGGTTATGGGTGCAGGAAACTTCCAACTTTAAAAAGACTTTTTAAGCTATTAGGTTGCAAGGTCTTTGCTTCAATCCGTATACAAGAACGGGAGGCGAACTTCCTGTTTACACCTTCCCGCTTCGTGCCTAATTCATAAAATTTGCAGATTCTTAATCCGATTCTCCGTTTTTACTCACAGGTACTTGATTTAGAGTCCAAATGTCATCAGGAAAAAGTCAGCGCTCTCCGGCGATGGCTGTGCGGCTTCCCTCCATGGAAATAGCGATCAGTTCGATGCACCGCGCTGCTCACCCCACTTCACTCCGGATCCCCAAAAATGGGTTTCCTCGTGAGTAGGGGAGGCGCCCTTGGTGCTCTGCTGAACCCCACGGTCCCAGGCTTCCTCCGCCTGGGATTTCTAGCGGGCCCCCACCTTCGCCGCGGTGGGAGGCCTCAATTTCCACAGAGCCCGTTCCTCCGGTTGGAGGAACTCCGCCATTCGCCGATGGCGCTAACCCGGAAGTCCACACCTCTACAATTCCAAGCAGGAACACTGAGGAGGGAAAAAGCTCCAGGGCAGGCTTTTGTGAAGCCCCTGGCTTCATGTGGCTTGATCTTCCATACCCACAGGCCTTCCTCACTGGTCCACCCCTCACTGCCCTGTCTTTCTTGTGTAAATTGCAAGCCATGGGGTGACACCAACACTTCTGTGTTCTGTAGCACAGCATACAGCACTCAGCTAAAGCTTCAGAAATGCTAAGCAGCAGTGGTAGAGTGCTTATCCAAACCATATCCACTGGCAGAACTCTTCAAATGTCAACTATGAGCTCTATCCTGGTTTACCACTCCCCCATCTGCCATAGAAGAGCATAAAAGATGGAAGTAAAATCTCCAAAGCAGGGAAGTTGTAAGTAAGCTAAGCACAGAAACTAGGCTAGTGACCAGAAGTGAGTCACCAGTAGCACACGCTGTAAAATCTGGAGAGGATGAGGTGCAACAGTCCTGAAGTGGAAGAATGGATTGTTTCTCTTCAGACTGCAAGAGAGAGAATGTCTGTCTGTCTATCTCTCTGTCTGCAATCCCGCTGTAGAATGGGCTGGGCTCATTCTTTGTGCTCTACCACTGACTAAAACAAGGATGGGGAACCTGTGTTGGTGGGTTCCAGGGATTGTACCAAGTGTAGCAGCACTCTGCAAACATTCCATCAGCAAAAGGTTTTCTGTTTGCAATGGAATGTTCTCACCTCCTTCCCCCACCATGCAAATATGCTCTGGGGGTTTCCCCAGCCCTTTCCAGCAGATTTGGGTAGGGTGTGGGGCATTCACAGGGAGAAGAGAGGGAGGCAAAGTCCCTTTGCACAAGTGGAAATTATTGCACTGACAGAACACATTAGTTGACTACCACCCCGTTATAGGAATTTTAAGGTCTTATATATATAAAATAAATGTTCATAACTGTACAAGGCAAACACATACATAAATATATAAACCACATGTCTGGATACAGTGCAGCAAAACAGTCCTAAAGCCATTTTGACTCAGTCACCTCAAATATTTCTCTGCAAGGAGGAAGGAAATGGAAAAGCCTCCCCGCTGTCTCTTTGTTCACAAATCCTGTCTTAAGGGTGTGTCTGCGTATGAATAGGGTGAGCCTGTGACCTGGATTCAGGACCTGGATTCAGGAATTATGTAGTCATCATCACAAAATATTGGTCAAATGGTATCCTGGCAGACAGGAGAAAAACAACACACTCAGATTTCTGCTGTAGACCACCCCTTCTGTGATGTATGTATGATGTATTGGGGGGGTCTTGAGCTACAGGGGAGGCAATTTCAAATGTCTATACAAGAGTTTGCACACCAATGTTCTGGGTCTCCTCCTCCTTCCTGCGTGTGTGGGGAGTGCCCTGTTGCAACAGCTTTAATAAAGATCAGGCTTACTAGCTGCTTTGCTTCTCAATATTCTCTGGTTGGCCTCTGTTATTTTCTCCTACCGATAAAAAACCTACATAAGGACTCTATATGGGCTCTTTGGTAACCCATAAGCGAAAAGGAGCAGTTTCTTCTTCTTCTTATAACAGCCCTATCTCTCATCAGCCCTAGCTAACATGGAGAGTAGTCATGGAAGATGGGAGTTGTAGTCCAACAGCATCTGGAGGTCCAGTGGTTCTCCATCCCTAGACTAAAGGGCAAGGTTGCTCCAGTATCAGGATACGGTGCTGCAACCAAGAAGTAACTACCATTGAGCTCAATGGGATTTGGGGCTAAGAAAACATGGGAAGGGTTAGAGGGGTGAGTGTGAATGTTAGAAGAACAATGAATGCTGCGTAGATGCATTGCTTTTATCAATTTAATGTAAGACTTACTTGTTTTCTGAAATAAGGCATAGGAAAACCTATGTGCTGGGCAACCTGACAAAACCACAAAAACAGAGAGGCAGCATTACTTTATTGCACCCAAGGCACAAGACACAGGCATTTGCATTCCCTTTGAAATGGTTAGTTAAGACTAGGGAAGGACAAGGATCTGATAACAGTTTCAGACAGAGCTCATATGCAAACAGCATTTTATTGATGTCATTCACTTCCAGCCCAGACAACTCCCTCCTCACCAGTCTTCCCAATTTCCCTGTAGGGAATGCCACTTTTTTTCTTGCCAGGGTCTCAAGAGGTGCAATTTTTCATGTCACAAAGTAGCAGCAGCATGACTGTCTGAGAAAAAAGCAGCACCTGTTGAATGCAGCTTTTAAAGGCACAAGAGGCCCTGCCAAGAAATGATAGGGCAATCTTATCCCTGATAAAGTGAAGTGTAAATCAAGAAAGCAAACACCATAATAAATCTAGTAAGTCTTTAGGGAGCTGCACTTTTGTGTGTCTGCTTTGTGCCAGGGGCTGACATAAACTCAGAACAAAAAACCCCAAACATTTGGTTTGATGAAGCCCACTCAAAAAACACGAATAGTCTTTAACTTGTGTGGTTTAGAAACCTAACTGGTGATCGTTTCCTTGATTCAAATTGTTGTGCATGATCTTGTATTTGGAATGCAATTAGAAGTCTTTTCTCATTTACTTAGCAGTAAATCCTGCTGATTTCAATGGAGCTTCAAAGTAAGTAGAAACAGAATTACAGTGTGATGGAAAACACCTGTGAAAGCATGAAAAACACTAGAACAGGAGAAATTGTGTCTGGATTAATTGGTGAGGGAGAGAGTTGTCAGCATGCTTATACATGAATTATTCTGGTGCTTCTGGAGAAGGGAGAAAAGAACTCCCAGTCCCAGTAGTGGCAGTGAGCTGGATAAGTTTCCTGAAGCAAGAACCTCTAGGCATAGGCCTTGTTAAAAGAGCAGATCTAGATGTCAGGGTGAAGGTCTGCCTGTCTTCTCCCTAATTTGTAGGAATCTCATGTGTTTGTGTAGGGACGCGGGTGGCGCTGTGGGTAAAAGCCTCAGCGCCTAGGGCTTGCCGATCGAAAGGTCGGCGGTTCGAATCCCCGCGGCGGGGTGTGCTCCCATTGCTCGGTCCCAGCGCCTGCCAACCTAGCAGTTCGAAAGCACTCCCGGGTGCAAGTAGATAAATAGGGACCGCTTTCTAGCGGGAAGGTAAACGCCGTTTCCGTGTGCGGCTCTGGCTCGCCAGAACAGCTTCGTCACGCTGGCCACGTGACCCGGAAGTGTCTGCGGACAGCGCTGGCCCCCGGCCTCTAGAGTGAGATGGGCGCACAACCCTAGAGTCTGTCAAGACTGGCCCGTACGGGCAGGGGTACCTTTACCTTTACATGTGTTTGTGTAGTAAACTACCATGTGAATAAAATTTGAAATAGTACAGTTCAGACAAAGGCTTACCACCACTGCTCTTTGTGAGAAGTGGGATGAAGGTGGGGTGATGGAATGGCTCTACAATGTGAAGTGTTGTCTGAGGCACTTGACTGTGAATTGAGTAATATCTGTAGCAAATGCACTTTTCCTTTTCTTGTGTCAGGGGGACTTCTCTGGGTCACCCAGTGAGGCCACAACCCCTCCTCATCCAAGGCTCTCCTACAAATTCCTTTCCTCTTTTTGTTGCTAACTTTATCATAAGATCTGAGCTGTTCCATCTTGTTTTTCTCAGCCAACAAAACATACTAACATATTCTTTTAACCAGTTTAAACCGGTTCAAGACTTAGTACATTTAGTATTCACCTAAAGTGCTTTACTTCAGTACCGTCTCTGGTTTATGAAGAATGAGTTAGAATATTTGTATACTCTCCTGTACCCCAGTAATTCACTTATTCTAATGTTGATCCCAAGGATACATGGTGTAAAGTAGGTACAATTATATTATTATCAAGCTGGTGTAGGAGTGTGCTCTTTTTTAAACTCTCACAGCACTTTTAATCAGATGGGTTTCATTTATCTGGTTAAGAGTTTTGAAAAGCTCAAAGGTGCATATGCACTCACACCAACCTATGTAGGTCCAATGAAGAGTAAAATAACATATCCTTTGCATTTCATTTTTCTCATGATAGGTCCTTTTGTACAGTATTGCATAGGTGCCATGATCTCGGGAGTCTCCCTGAATCTGAAGGTGATAAGACAGACCACCGTGAAACATCTCAGCCTGTGAAATGGGAATGATTACCATCTACTTCCTTCTTACCATGTTGTCCAGCAAAAGAGGTAAAGAAACTGCTGTACTCATGTGTACAGCATAGATGGATAGAGTGATAATTCTGTTACTTGGATTGATGAATCCCAGACTTGTATGTTTTTTCTCAGAAATTGGTTGTTGAGCAAATATTAACAAATATCCTTGGGGTGTGCAGTGGAACAGACATCAAAGGTACAATATGAGTGTGAACACTACAGACCTTAGCCTCAGTTAAAGCCACTGAGAAGGTAAAGCATAGGGTAAACACACAAGGCAGGCCAAAACATGTTGTCAGGTCATCAGCAAACACCCTTTTGCTGTTGTGCAAAGACCCGGCACTGTGCAAGTATCGACCACAGTCATTACAGCTGCTTCGCTGCAGGGTGAGCAAGACACATCCGAGTGTGTTCCTGCCACAGCCATTGCTGGGCAATCTTGACTGGAGATCAACATGGGACTTTGAGCTTGTTGGCCTTGCCGGACCTCTCAGCAGCTTTTGGTACTCTTGACCCCTAAATCTTTGTGCAATCCTTTGGTGAATTGGAAAGTTCAGGGATTGATTTCCACTGCAGTTCTACTCCTTCCTATCTGGGCATATTTGGATGTAGCCCTACAGGCTTTACTGTCTGGCCCCCAGGACTTTTCACAAGCCACGCCCATCCCCCAAGCTACACAGATCAACAGCCCTGCTCTATGACCTTCTCAAGCATTTTTGCCTGGCTGAAATGCATCTTTGAACTGTGATAGCACCTCTGGCTTATCTGGTGTGCGTGTGGTGGTGGTGGGTATTATTATTATAATTACAGTGGTACCTCGCAAGACGAAATTAATTCGTTCCGCGAGTCTTTCTGTCTTGTGAGTTTTTCGTCTTGTGAAGCACGGTCAAGTCGCAACTGCACCTCTTCAAGCGGTTTTAAGAAAAAGGAAACAAACTTGCAAGACGTTTTCGTCTTGCGAAGCAAGCCCATAGGGAAATTCATTTTGTGAAGCAACTCAAAAAATGAAAAACTCTTTCGTCTTGCGAGTTTTTCGTCTTCTGAGGCATTCGTCTTGCGAGGTACCACTGTATTATTAGTACTAGTAGTATACTGTCCTATATCTGTAGGTCTCAGGGCGGTTACAACATAAAACCACAATTTTATATGTGTGTACAGTGGTACCTTGGTTCTCAAATGCCTTGGTATTCAAACAACTTGGAACCCAAACACTGCAAATCTGGAAGTAAGTGTTCCGGTTTGTGAACATTTTTCGGAAGCCAGACACGCTCCATTTTGAGTGTTACACTTCCAGTTTGAGTGCCACACTTCCATTTTGAGTGTTATGCCTCCGATTTGAGTGCCACACTTCTGTTTTGAGTGTTACACTGAGGTCTGTCTGTTTTTGCTATTTATTTTGTGTGTTTGTTTCTGCAGCTTTTTTGTGTGACTGTGTGGAACCCAGTTCAGCTACTGATTGATTGTATGACTGCAGTACATTATTTATTGCTTTCATTTTATGGATCATTGGTCTTGTTACATAGTAAAATTCATGTTAAATTGCTGTTTTAGGGGTTGTTTTTAAAAGTCTGGAATGGATTAATCCATTTTGCATTACTCTCTATGGGAAAGCACACCTTGGTTTTGGAACGCTTTGGTTTTGGAACGGACTTCCAGAATGGATTAAGTTTGAGAACCAAGGTACCACTGTATGTGGAAACTTCTGCCTTTTACACCTGTTGCTCCTCCCACTTTTGTTCTGTCCATGCCCACCACTGAAATGCTGACCTTTGAAGGTTGCCCATTAGCTAATGTGACCTTTGGACAGAAAAAGGATATCTCACCCCTGATTTAAAGAGTGGCTTCTGCTTAACCCCCTTGGATTTTTATTATAAAGAGTCCTGCAAGGGTCTATATGATTGACATGAATAGATAGTCCAACGTTTGGGAAGTGCCATCAATGGCATACAGCTTTTCTTTCTCAGCCAATTCAGGTGCAACATTGGTTCTTCTGAATTCCTGTTGAGAGGCAGACTTGGGGTTCATTGAAATTGAACCCGCACACCATTGCTGTGGTTGGGCAGCTTTGGCGACCTTGGGGAGGTCAGACTATCGCCTCTGGGCACGATAGCATACCTCTTGTGTTAGATTTCACAGTTTTGCTGTCTTCCTGAACCCAGCCCTGCTCTTTGAGGCTGCCAATATTCATGCATTGTCTACTGTATAGGGTTCTATGTGGGCCTCACCTTGGAGACAGTTTGGAAGCTTCAGTAAGTGCAGACTGCAGGTGCCAGTCGATCATGATAGGGATGGAATCAATCATGATAGGGGCTGGGTGGAAAGTTTGTATGATACCCATTTTGGCTAATCTGTACTGACTTCTGGTCTCAGTGTAAGGTACCAGGCCTTGTATTCTTTAGGACAGGTGTGGAGAACCCTGGCCATTGGGTATGCTTACTGGGGCTGATAGGAGCTGTATTTAAGCAACACATGGAGGGCCAAAGATTCCCCACACCTGCTTTAGGAAATGTCTTCTAAGCCAGGGTAGTCAACCATTTTCTCATGAAGGCCTTATTATTACTTATTTATTAAAATTAAATTACTATGTTGCCCTTCATCTGAAGGTCGCAGGGTGGTTCACAACATAAAAATACAAAATGAGAACACAAAATACATAATAAAAACAAAAACAAGCATTTTCATCTGGCACCTAAAGATATGTAATGAAGGCATCAGGCAAGCCTCCCTGGGGAGAGCATTCCACAAGTGGGGAGCCACTGCAGGAAAGGCCTGTTACTGGACCTCTCATGGGTAATCTCCAGGGGCCGCATGCTGACTGTGGGCCCAGCTGAAGCCAATCGTGGGTGTGTGGGTGACATCTCACCTTCTTCTCTTTTTGCCTCCCACTCTGTCTTCTTTGCTGCCCAGCTGGCTGGTGGCCAAGGGACAACTTGCTGTTGTCAGAGGCCTGAACTGATCACTTGCATAAAGCTTTTGAAATCGGGGACACATGGGGGCCCTCTGGCCGCAAGCTGCCAACCTCAGACCTAAGAGATGCAAAGCATCAACTCGAAGCCGTTAGTGGAGGAGTGAGGAAAAGAGGCAAATAGTTCTTCTCCTAATAGGGAGACACCAGGATTTATATCCGCCTGTAAAACACACTCCTGACAGTAAACCTACTTGCTGATCAAACCTGCATAGGAACAAGTAGGTGCTCAGGTACTCTGCACATGCTCAGCTGACTCAGATTAAGCTCTGGCAGGGAGGAACTGTGGGGGAAACAAGCTCTCTCTTTTGTTGTTGTTTGGAAATCCCCCTCCCCTCCCCAATATTATTTCTCTTGAATTTTGGGATCCGGGAAGTGCAGCTGTTCTTACCATCATCACAAGGATCTCTCTCTCTCTCTCTCTCTCATCCTCAGCGGGAAAGGAAGGCACCTGGGGGTCGATGCCTCGAGGCGATTGGCTGAGGGGCGGGGGAGCCGCGGCACGGGATTGGCTGCTCGGGGAGAGGCCGGGCGGGGCGCGGCGGGGCTAGTGCGGCAGCCAGTGCGGAGAGGGGAGCTGCTGAGCGCCGGTTGACCCGAGTCCTCGTCCGTCCTGGCGCGCTTCACTGCGGCTCCTCGAGGTTTCTCCGCAAGCTCCGACTCAGGGCGCCGGCGCAGCTGCTGCGTCCCGCCCCAGCCCATGGCCGGTGCGCCGGGCGCGCCTGGGCAACAGCTGTAAGCGCTTGGGCGGCGCAGCAAAGGCGCCAAGCAGCCGCTCGCTCGCTCGCTCGCTCGCAGCAGCAGCCAAGATGGGGACGGTGCTGTCGCTGTCGCCCAGCGCGCCGGGGAAGGGCGGCGGCGGCGTGCTGGCCGAGAAGGCGGCTCCGGGCCGGGCGCACGGCAAGGGCGAGAGCCGCCTGAAGCGGCCGGGCGTGCTGATCTCGGCGCTCACCTGGAAGCGCCTGGTGGCCGCCTCGGCCAAAAAGAAGAAGAACGCCAAGAAGGTGACGCCCAAGCCGGGCTCCGCGGGCGCGCCCGACCCCTTGGTGCAGCAGCGCAACCGCGAAAACGCGCGCAAGTCCCAGCCCGACGGCGCCAAGCAGGGGCCCTTGGCCGTGCCGGTGCCCACCGTGCCCGCCTCCGCCCAGGAGGGCGGCAAGCAGCCACCGCCGCCGCCACCCCCGCCGCTGCCCGGCAACCGCGCCGCCGCCTCCTCCGCCGCCCCCGGCTCCCCGCGGCGGGTGATCGTGCAGGCTTCGACGGGCGAGCTGCTCCGCTGCCTGGGGGACTTCGTGTGCCGCCGCTGCTACCGCCTCAAGGAGCTGAGTCCCGGCGAGGTCATCGGCTGGTTCCGCAGCGTGGACCGCTCGCTGCTGCTGCAGGGCTGGCAGGACCAGGGCTTCATCACGCCGGCCAACCTGGTCTTCGTGTACCTGCTGTGCCGCGAGGCGCTGCAGGGCGACCAGGTGGGCAGCCAGGCCGAGCTGCAGGCCTCCTTTCTCACCTGCCTCTACCTGGCCTACTCCTACATGGGCAACGAGATCTCCTACCCGCTCAAGCCCTTTCTGGTGGAGGGCGACAAGGAGCGCTTTTGGGACCGCTGCCTCGCGATCATCCAGGGCCTGAGCGCCAAGATGCTGCAGATCAACGCCGACCCGCACTTCTTCACGCAGGTCTTCCAGGACCTCAAGAACGAGAGCGAGGGTGCGCCGACAAAGGACTCCGGCTCCAACAAACACTGGACTATAAGCCTGGACCGCTAGGAGAGCCCCGACCACCCCCACCCGACCCCCGCCATCTCCTCCCTCCACCTTTCCGGACGCACTGCTCCTCGTTCTCTCTCTCTTCTCCCCTCCCAAGCTCTTCTCAGCCAGGATTTCACAGGGGCAGGAAAACTCTGGGGAGTTTTGGGATTGGGGAGTTGCTAGGGACATATCCTTTCCCCACCCCATCGTACTGGGTGGAGTGCTGCTCTCCTTGAGCCAGTCAGGCTTTTTTGGGGTGGGTGGGTGGGTGAGGACTTGCTGGAGTCCAGTCTTTCCACCCTCCATCTTGTGGGCCACACCCAAAATTACATCAGCCCCTTCCCACAACTGCAGCACCTGAATATTGGGGGATGGGGATGGTGTCTGACCCATGATGTACTGTTGCCTTCTGGCTAGGGGCAGAACTTGCCCCTTCTCTATTACCTTGTCCCAGCTGGGTGCACTTCAGGCCCTGTGGGTGCATCCTGGGAGGGAGGGGCTGTTCTTCCCCTCCTCCTCCTTCCAAATGGGGAGAATTCCTAGACTAATGGGTCAACCTTAGGCATTACGTATTGACAAAGTTCTGCCTTTTGCAGGAAAAAGCAGCTGCTGTGACCTCACCTGTGGAAGCCCCACCAGTGTATCCATGGTTTTGGATCTCTTTGCTGCTACTGTGAATCACAGTACAGCCCAGAGCATTCCGTCTTGTATTTTACTTTTACTTTTCCAGTGAAGCAATTCCTGCATGTTTTTTGCCCTTTCCTGCTGTTTGATGGCTCTGCCATAGTGGTTGTTCTACAAAGTAGATGATGGTTATATACTACTGCTGTCCACCTCTGCAAAGTCAAATGCCTTTCATCATTTCTTTCCCTCCTTCATCGCAGTGGTGGGGATGGGGATGGGGGAGAGTGAGGTGTGTGTATCTGCTTCCAACACTGAAAGGAAGTGCTGGGGAAGCTGTGCTGCTATCCTTCAATGGCCCTTATTTGACCCATTCTCTCCCTGCCTCCTCCTTTCCCCCACCCAGTCCCCTCCCATCTGAAGCAGAGGCTAGGAGCTGTCCAGGGTGCTAGCCTCTTAGACCGACATACATTTGCACATTCTCGAAGCTGAAAACAAGCTGTCTCATGGTGTTTGAATGTAACAGAACAATGTTTGACTTACAGGATGTCTGTGCCAATGTTGCTCAAATGTACAATAACATATTGTTTTATATTGTATATTTAAAAGAGATAAAAATAATGAGTCAAAGCGGAGCTTTGGAATCCTTTGATCATTCAGAACCGCAGATGTATGGGAAGAGGAATGCAGAATGCATTGGGACTGGCAAAGAAGGGAGGAGGGAAGAAAAGGATGGCAATTTGTGTTGGGGGGGTTTACGGTCAGCATCAATGGTGCATTAGCCCTTGGCTGATGATTTCCTAAATGGCTGTGTTGGCAGGAGATCCCAGACTTGCTAATGGGAATTGATATCGAACTGCAGTTCATCTTATTCCGGAGCCCTTTTAGATGAGGACACACACTGTTTTCTTGAGATCTGGCCGGGCAAATATTAGTCAAGAACTAATTTTAAAATGAAACACGCATAGTCTCCAATTAAAATGTCTGCAAATGTACAGAAAGACCAAGAAGGAAATTGCTTGCCATTAGTCTTGTTTGCTTAAGTATGCAGAATTTAAAAATAAATAATCTATGGCTGATATCTTCTAAACAGACAAGATCAGAGAAGGAATTGATTGCATGCCTAACATTCTTTTGAGAGAGAGAGAGAGAGAGAGAGAGAGAGCTCTTAAAAGCAATCCTGAATGTCCCCTGCTGACCAAACAAGACAGCCTGGCTGTCATGTATCAAAGTGCAGCTAACAAAAAAAGCTGCATATATTAAGAGCACATTGTTGGCTTATTGTGTGCTTCTTCCAGACAGGAAGTCTGTTTGCAGACTGACAGTCCTAATGCTCAGTCCTCTGAAGAATTCTGATGGGCCACAACCTATGCTGTGCTTTGCATTCCCTTAATTACATTAGGATAGGAGACATGTATGGTTTTGGATGCAGTCTTGTTCCTTCCATCTCCTCACCACCACTATTTAGTATTTTTAAAAACCATTTTCTTCCCTGCTTGCATTTATACAGCCGTGATGATGCTGTTTGTAGCTTCTCCATCTTAATACAGATTTTGAATTTCATAATGGATTTTTTTAATTGAGCTGTCCAAGGTACTGAATTCTGTGGGCTATTTCTGTTGCCTCAATCTGCCCCTCACCCACCCTGGATTTTTTGGGGGGTATTTAATGAACTGGGTTGAGGGTGTTTAAAAGAACTAACAATGCCACTTCAGTTATTAAGACACCCTTGCAGTTGTCCGAAACATGTTGATAAACAGAAACTTGAAGAGGGAAATTTTTTGTTAGAAGGTAGTTTGGACTTGTGACTAAGTAAAACTGGAGATTCTTATTGCAATGATCAAGTCAGTGGCAGCTTTAAGTATTAACTGCCATACAACTCCCTTGTGTAATTTGGCCTGTGCCTTAACCTTACTAGTGAAATGGGCTAGGAATTGAGATAATGATTTTGAATTTGAAATAGAACAGATTAAATGGATTTTTATTCCAGAATTGCAACATGCAACTAGATAAGCTGAGCCAATCAATTTTCTATGATATTGGACTGTGTGTGTGAGGAATTCACAATGGAGGGCTGCAGTATTACCGCCTTCTCTGACAGGAGAGCTATGAGTAGTCCATGTTAAAGCTTCATTCCTTTATTTTGTTGTGTCAACTAGACCCTCATAACTATGGAATATGAATTCAGATTTAGAATGTGGTTTTCTACTGAGTGATACAATATCTGACATCTGAGTTTTGCTTTTCTGGCACAGAATAATTCAAACATTTATTGGATATATTATGGCAGTCATGTGCCAAAAGCATTTTTTGACTGTCTGCAGCAGCTGTGGGGAACTTGTTGCCCACCATGTGTTGCTGAACCACAACTCCCATCAACCCTGGCCATTGGCATTATTGAATTCACATTGTGAAATGGTGGTGGCTTTTTTTGTTACTTTTTATTTATTTATCTTACTTTATTTTTTCTTTTCCCTTTTTTGTTAAGTGGGCAAATAAAAAATTAATTAAAAAAACTGGCTGATGGGAGTTGTAGTTCATCTGGAGTGTCGAAGGTTCCCCACCACACCTGGTCTATGAGAGAGGTAACCAATCTGGTGCCTTCCAACTGTTGTAGAATCTCAGCCTGAACCAGCATGATCAAGGATGGTTTTCGTGATTATGCAGAATTAACACTTACTATGATAATAATGCACTTCATAATAGACTCCAATTTTCTGTATGTTAGAATGGGCTCTGTCAGTCTGTGTTTCAATAGTACTTGCCACTACAGATTGAATTGTAAGGTATGCCTGCTTCATTATTCCTTCTTTTTTTAAAAATGACAGGAGCCAGGTCTTGACAAAGGAGCCAGGTCCAGCATAATGCTCAGAGGCCAGAGTTCAGTCCTTGTGCATTAGCAAATTGACTCCACCACTAACTGCACCTATAGCTTCCACAATTTTACAGGCCTTTATGCTACTCATACATGGTTTTCTATTATTCTGACTATGAGAGCTAGCATGTACTAGTGCAGCCTTCCCCAGCCTGGTGCCCTCCAGATGTTTTTGACAATAACTCCTTTCAGCATCAGCTGTGCTGGCAGGGGCTGATGAGAGTTGTAGTCAAAAACATCTGGAGGGCACCAGGCTGGGGAAGGCTGCATTAGTACTGCTGACTACTGGTTTCAAGAGCTGATCTAGAATTTCAGTGGAGACTTAAATTTTGTCTGAAGCACACCTACGTTTCTATAATTTGAATATTATGTCTTGACAATTTAAAAACATTGCTTCTGAGAGCATGGAGAAAAGTGATTTAATAGCCTTCCATCTGCTTACATTTTCTCTTGACCTTTTGACAAGTGTGATTGGGGGCGGCGGATTCCCCTTCAGCCTCAAATGCCCCAGACAGCTTTAAATCAGTGGAGAAGCACATAAAAGCTTATAGCTGAGGACAACCAACTAAATATTAGTTGATTATCCATCTTAATTGGTTTAAATTTGGATACATTTGCAAATAAGAACAGTTCTGAAAGGGGGCAGCCTGGTTTTGTGTTTTATTATTTATGTTTTCATAGACAATTACCTCCTGTGTAAGCAAAACAGGGGGTCCTTATCAAACGGCATCTGGTGTCTTTTGCTTTGCTGTTGTTGTTGTCTAAAGTATGCATCCTGATAGGGACACTCCTTAAGTCAACAGACTTTCTGTAGACAGATAGGCATCTAACAGTTTAAGGCTGCAGGCTGCAATCCTGTACTTTGAAGCTAGGTGCTAGATATGTAGGCATACATAAGACTCCACTCAGATCATGTGTTTGGTTTAATTGCTGTCCAATGTGGGGTGGGGGTAGATGGGCAAGTATTTCTATCCCCCCCCAGCCAACCAACCAACCAACCAAATGGCAGGTGCCATTTTAAAAAATAGATTTTTTAATAGTGTAGCTGGAGAAAATTTAAAATTTCATCACATTCTTAAAATAGCAAGGACTATTTGGGGCACCGTCAATACTGACATGTCACTCATGATACTGAGATAACGATACACATTCTTACTCATGATCTCTGATTCTAATTTTGTAAGCAAATGTCCTCTTCTTTCAGAAAAGTCAGTGCTTACAGTTCATGATGTTTATAACTATCTTTCCCATGAAAGCTGTGTTCTGAGAACTGAATCCACCTCTGAAACCTCCATGTATATTATCTGCTTACTATAGCTCATTATGCATGTATGTCAGAGAAGATTTCAGTTGAAGAGATCCACACAAACCATGTTTGCTTCCATCTTGGGCGGTCCCTGTCCCGCTGGATGGGATCTCTTAGAATAGTGTGTGGACTACTCATAGGCTCTGCCCCCAAAGCACATACAACTCAGCACTATGCAAAGTTTTGACAGATTTATAACGTTCATTCTATTTCCCCCCAATTTATATGCTTGCTTTCCAGTGGCTGGTGTCTATAACAGTAAATACCACAACAGGGAAGAAAAAGAGAGCCACAATTCATATAGGACTTATGGCCCAGAGACTGCCCCCCAGGAGGGTTTAGCCATGCTAGACTCTCAAGTATTACTGCTTACATCAGTAGGGTGGAGAGAAGGTCTGAGAGACCTTTTTTCAATCATTTAAATTAGTTGCTATCTAGAATGGCAAAACTCTTGGGGATGGGCAGAAGTCTTTGCACTCTAAGTAATAGGGTTATTACTATGGATATATGAAAGACATTTTACCAAGTCAGGCCTCTGGTCCACTATTGTTTATTCTGACTTGCATAGGGTCTCCAGCAACATAGTACCCAGATGTGTGGCCTGCATTGTAGAGTGCTTATGAGAAAAATTGTGGGTAGGCAGCAAGCAGATGGTTTAGGGTAGGCATCCCCAACCTTCGGCCCTCCAGATGTTGGGGTTGGGGATGCCTGGTTTAGGGCAAGCTTTTCCAGTCTTGGGTATTCAGCTGTTTTGGGACTACAATTCCCATCATTCCTGACCACTGGCCTTCCTTGCTAGGGATGATGGGAGTTGTAGTCCAACAACAGCTGGAGACCCAAGTTTGGAAAACCCCTGTTTAGGGACTAGAAAACTTACTTTAGAGTGAGGAGCAACCTGTGATGCTGCCTGAAAATGTTTGCTGTGAACCAGAAAATAGTGGGTCACTGATGTTCCACAATGCAGGACAAGGAGGACTTTGGGCACAGTCAATAGCAGTGTGGGAGAAATTGTATGATACGAACTTGTGTAATTCATAGTATCATACAACTCTGATGAAGTTTCACCTTCCCCTTGGAGCCTTCAGAGCCAAGCGAATCAAGGTGGGGTCCATTGTTTTGGAGGAGTTCAACTTAAGCATTCATGGCAGAGACACAAGAAAATATCTGAAACTAGTTAGACTTCCCTGTGCATCAGATAAATTGAATAGGAAAAGCAGCTCAGGAACTGAAGGAATAGGCTGTGAATGGGGTGCAGGGAGGGAGGATTGTTGTTCTGAGCTGTTGACTGCATTGGGTAATGGCAGCCGAGCTTTGGCTGAAGCATCTTGGACCTGGACCAGTTCTACCTTGAGCATTGCACTTCCTGCTGCTGCCCAGCTATTACTTCATAGCCCATGAATGTGTAAATAAGCAAATGCTCAGACACCGATGCATCCACTGCTGACCCTGGACTTTAAGGCATGGAGAATCTTAAATAGTGGAATTCAGGAAACTGCAGGAAAACTTTTATTGCTTTTTATAGTATAATGTAGAATTGGAGGGCACCACAAGGATCATCTAGTCCAACTCCCTGCAATGCAGGAATTATTATTTATTCAATTTACCTGCTCTAGGTTGAAGGAGGATTCTACTGCTTACAGCAGGTTGGGAAAGAATAATAGAATTGCAGAAAAGGTGGTGAAAGAATTGGGCAGGAGTCACAGATATTTATGAAAGGTACCGGCATTATCTCCAAATAAGGGCCTGGCAACTTGGTCTCTGCTGCGGTCAAGAAGGTCTACTTTATCTAAGAAGCCTAGTCCATGGGGCTGATTTTCATATTTTTTTTAAAAATGGAATTTGCTGAGTATTTCTCATGCGCCTGATTATCCAACTTGCACCTGAATAGTGGTTGAAAGAGGAACTCTTTACTCACATTTTGCCTGGGTGGGGGGCACACCTCTGCTCCACTGGGAGAATAGCAGCTGTATCCAATGTGCGCTCAGCCCAGGAGGAGAGATTGGGAAGGCATGCATGTGGGAAAGAGAAAAATGCTGTAATGGCAGCAGAGACCCCTGCTGCATCTCAGGAAATATTGGCAATGCCCACCAACCAGGGCCTGCTTTCTATACCCTCTTCTGTTGTCCTGGATTTTACTGGCCAATATTATCAGGGTGGGGGTAGCAGTTCAAAAGCACGTCAAAGTGCAAGTAGATAAATATGTACCGCTCTGCCGGGAATGTAAACGGCGTTTCTGTGAGCTGCTCTGGTTCGCCAGAAGCGGCTTAGTCATGCTGGCCACATGACCCGGAAGCTGTACGCCGGATCCCTCGGCCAATAAAGCGAGATGAGCGCCGCAACCCCAGAGTCGGTCACGACTGGACCTAATGGTCAGGGGTCCATTTACCTTTACCTTTATCAGGGTGGGGGTGGCCCAGCATCAGGATCTGACTGTCAGGGCCCACAGGCTCTGGAGGGCCAACAAAGACATGTATTACATTGCCATATGCCCAGGAAGCAAAACATGGCAGCAGCCACAGGTACCAAGGCAATAATTCTAGGGCACTGCCAACAAAACCAGTGGCAAACTGCTTGCAATGACCTTCCTGAGAGAAGACGCACCAGGGCAGGGGAAGAAAAGCCAACTGGACATCCATTGCCACAGCTGCAGGAAGTGGTGTGTGTACAGACAGGAAGAAGATACTTCATGAGGCCACTGGAGAACATTCACAGTAGCGGGAGCTAGGAGGTCCCACACAGTGCCACACTCACTCTGGCTGCCCTGGGCTTGGTGAAGCTCACTGAACAATACTACCAGAAAACATGTATGGTTGTGGAAGTTGCATTTCTGGTATCTCCTTATTGTGGGATGTGTGAGAGAGGTGTGTGGTCCACATGATCCTCTACAACATGACCCTGAGTTGGAGGTTGGCCATCATGTCTGCAGTGTTGAGCCAGGATGCTTCTGGGATCACTCTGGTTGCTGATGGGAGGCCAGCACCACACCAAGGCCAAGATCCTGATGGTCTGTAGTGACTGTCATCCCACCCCAAATGCTTCTGGCCCCATGACACAGCATTATTGGACTGGCCTTAGAGTAAGGATGTAGCAGCTGGGTGTTAGCTTGCTGCGCCAAGGTCATTGGGTGGGTTGGGGAGCCCATGGCATGCCAACCAGGTATGTGCATGCCTGGTGGTGAGCAGCAGAGGATGGAGATCCAGCCACTATGGTTCTGGGCATGCCAGGACAGTTGAGGACAGGGGTTGCCCCAGAGATGTGCCCATCATGTCAGGTGAGCCTAAGAGGCTGTAGAGAAAATGGCAGCCTAGACACACCTGCTGCCCAACGATGTTTGGGACATTGACATGTTCCTTGGACCAGTGAGGCTTTCACCAAATCCTATAGCCCCCTAACTGGTGGGCTTTCAGTATAGGAATGTGGCCTAAGAGCCTTCTTGCTTGGCGTCAGCTGCATCACCAACCTGTTTTCTAAATATCTGCCTCTAAACTAGTGCTTTTCTACCAACAAGCAGGATTCAGAGTCCAAGGACAAACCTCTGTGTTATACCTCCACACCTCCAGGCTTACTAAGCCCCTTTCAGATAGAGCAGTATGCAGATGGATATACAGAGATTAGCTATTAAAGGAGAACAAGAAGGGGGATGATTTTTTAGTTCAAGGATGCCAGCTATTGAGTACTTTTAGGAGTCTTGCTCTTAATCAATAAATTAGTATGGGTTACCAATATGTAGTCTCAGGACGTTTAATAAAGACAACAATTTATCTTTATTAACAAACACCAAAAATAATACAATATTTTGGAAATTGTGTTAAGCTCTTTGTCTAAATCAATGTAAGTCCAGGACTTTGTTTCAGCCAAAACTCAGTTCCAGCACCTCTCAGGTGGGCGCCATTGCCATTCTAAGAGAATGGGGGCGGTGTTCATAGTGAGTTCCGGAACCTCTTTTTCTAGAAAAGTAGCATTGTGTAAGTCCATAGATTGATGTCGGTAATCTATCAGCTACTGCAACGGCACCAGGATCCATATAGTTTGGTTTGATTTACGGTAGATACCGACTGTTATGTGTAGTTACCATTGACCCATCTGGTTCCCAGAGTTTTCTAGTTGTACCAGTGGGGATTTTCCCCAAAGCAAATGTTTGCTTTAGGGAAAGGGTTTTTCTTCAAGACCACAGCAGGAGAAGAAAGGGTTAAATCCCCCCTCTCCATCTGCTCAGGTGTCATCAACTATTACTCAGCCCTCAGGGAGTCCTGCTTCATGCTGGACCTTGAAGAAAGGTAGTTGCAGGGAAAACTTGGGGGTGTAGATGTGGATAGAAAACATCAATCCCTATTTCCAACCTGTGCTTTATTTTTTGGACTGCCAATCAGTTAATGTGTCTGGGACAGAGGGCTGATTTAGGTTGTGGGGGAGTGGGGGGAGGATATATTTTCTAGTTATTAGATGCAACACCTAAAGCTACTAGTCATATTGTGGAATTCCCTACCTTTGGGGAGCGGGGGGGGGGATATATTCATTGGTAGGTTGTTTGAAGTACTATGTTTGGTTTCTGGGGGGGGGAGATACGCTGAGAGTTATATCTGTCTGGAAACTCCAACCATATGTGGGGTTTCTCTGTAACTGTTGATTGGGAAATGCACTCTGCACCTGCTCAGGGAAATTTTAATCTAGTTTTGCCATCTGTTCCTGGGTTGAACCATGGCATTGAAAACTCATGCTGAGCCCCAGTCATTCCCGGCCACAAATTAAGCCCTGTTTGTAAGTATTTTTAGCTCAGTGCAGGAGAAGAGTGTAGATCTCTAGTAGTTTATTGCAGCTCTTGCTTTCCAGCCTGGTATGGGGGTTGGGTTTGGTTCTAATGAAAACAATGCTCAGATTCCCTGCTCCCCTTCCTTTTGTTTATGCTTTTTGCAAAGTAAGCAACTGTAGCAATTCCATTCTCACAATCCTTTCATAAATAAATTAAAAAGAAGCGGATATCAAAACATCCAATTACAGAAAAAACCCACTGAGTCATTTGAGATAACATCCAGATCTGTCAGTGTAAAAGATGGGGCAATACTTGGATTCCAAGCACAGTCAGTTTGGCTTCCTAAGTCCATACTGTTCAAGGTCAGGGTAATTATTTGCAAAGTACAAGCCAATGAGATGTTCTTTCTTTCTTTCTTTCTTTCTTTCTTTCTTTCTTTCTTTCTTTCTTTCTTGTCTGTCTGACAGTCAGTTTGTCATTGTGCTTTCCTGAAGCTATGCATAAAGCAAGTAAAAGAACAAAAACATAACAAACATAAAAAAGATAGGTGTGTGTGTGTGTGTGGTTTCTGTGCAACTTCCATCTCAGCCCAAGACAGATGCAAAAATGATGCTGAAACAAGCAAGTCTTCTCTGGCTGGTGGACAGAGAGGGAAGTAACCAGATGGTTCTAGCTAGGAAGGAAGTTCCACAATGTTGGCTGAACCGCTGCTGAGAAGTCCCTGAATCCCTCCCTTCATTTATTGACTTGATCTGATGAAAGGGCATGATCTCCATCCAACCTCAGTGGACAGGGAGGGCTGCATGCAGAGAATATGGTCTTCTTGGCACACAGGGCTCAGTCATTTATGTTAGGAATAGGGAACCTGGTCGCCCCCCCAATATTGCTGCCCTACAATTCCCATCATCTCTGACCATTGACCATGTTTGCTGGAGGCTGATGGGAGCTGGAGTGCAAACAACCACAGGTTCACCACACCACATCTGCTTTAGGGCTCTAAAAGATGGTTTGCTGAAGAGGCTGGAGATTCTCTGTTGGAGATCTCCACACATAACTACCTTCCCCAGGGAAGTGGGAATAACCAGCAAACAGACAAACAGCACAACCCTAGACACATTTGTTGAGAAAGCAGCTCCATTGAATTCAGTTGGGCTTCATGACAAAGTTAATAATGCTATATGGAGAAACATCTTAGTTCATATTATGCAGTCATTTATGCACAGCTCAGGTTTCTGCCTGTATTCACAAGCACTCAGCAGTGAAACATTCCTGAGCTTTGTACCATGTGCATGATGTATAAATTGCATTGTTAGAGACCACTTGATGTCTATCATGCTGAGGCAAGATAAATTAAGTCTGCACCTCCACAGGCACATACCTCCACATGTGGTGGGGATGCCCCAAAATCCAACCCTTCTGGACAGCAGTCCTACAAGAGATATGCAAAATAACTAATCAGGTATTAGAATTCACCCCAGAACTGGCCCTACTGAACATTTTCCAAGATAATAATGCCCACTCACATTATAAAGAGCTTATAACCCACCTACTCTCAGCAGCCAGAAGCCTCATAGCCAAACACTGGAGAGACCTGCCAGAAGTCAATATGCACCACTGGTATCGAATCACATGGGAAACAGCCTTACTAGAAAAGCTAACTAACAGTCTGAAACTGACAATGGGGACAAATAGAAGAGGATGCCTTCACCCCAGTATGGCTCCCCTTTATTACATACACAGCCCAACAAGAGAACAACAGGAATCCACCAAAAACATACAAATCAATACGGCTTACTTGACACAACAATCCCTCCCCGCCTCACAAATGCAAACAAACCTCACTGCAGCCAACTACAGACAACCAACCACACCCTGCCCCCAATCCCTCTCACTACTAAGGAAATGTAATAAGCAAATAGAAAGAGAACCTACACAGTTGACACTGACACAAAAACCACACATATACTAGGGGTTGGCTTGAAAACCAAGAAAATCTTTAATAAAAATTATTTTTAAAAAGGAAGAAATTAAGTCTGCAGTTCTATGCCTACTAACCTGAGAATAAGAGTCACAAAACACAGTTTGATTTACTTCCAAGTAAACATGTATAAGATTGTGCTGTGAAATGTGAAGTGCACACAAACTTTTGCTATCAACTCCCCTGGTAGGAAACTGGCCCCCTGATGAATTTATCCTGTTTCTTTATTAATTATCTGAATTAGAGTGTTTCATGACTTTTCTACCCTGTATGCATTTTTTTCGTGTGTTTGTGTGTGTGTGTGTGTGTGTGTGTGAGAGAGAGAGAGAGAGAGAGAGAGAGAGAGAGAGAGAGAGAGAGAATGAGAATGTATCAATGTTCAAATTATGGCAAAAATATAGAGGGCTTAATGAAACCTAAACCTGATCACCTTAGTCAAATCATGTCCCCTGTATCCTTCTAAAACATTAGATGAAGGGCTCATCACAAAGTTAAGGAGTTGAGCCTCATTTGTGACACACATACCCAAATAATTTGACCACTGGTGTGTGTGTGTTTGTGTGTGTGTGTGTGTGTGTGTGTCTGTCTGTCTGTATGTATGTATAGAACCATTGTGCAGTGGTTACAATGTTGGATAGCGCTATCTAGAGCGAGCCTGAAATTGTCCCCTCTCCAGCATAAAGCTCTTTGGGTGGCGTTGGACCAGTCAGTACCTCTCAGTCTAACCTGTCCCGCAGGGTGGTTGTGAGAGGAAAAATGAGAAGCAGTAATCAAATACATTGTCTTGAACAATTTAGAGGAAAGGTGGGATCTAAATGTAATAAACAAAGTGTTTCTGACTGTTTGCTATCCATTGTTAACATGTTATGCATCTGGTGAGTTGGGCTCTAGTCCATGAAGGCTTATGCCATGGGCAGGCAAACCAGGGGCCAGATCTGGCCCAATCGCCTTCTAAATCTGGCCCGCGGACAGTCTGGGAACCAGTGTGTTTTTACACGAATAGAATGTGTCCTTTTATTTAAAATGCATCTCTGGGTTATTTGTGGGGCATAGGAATTCGTTCATTCCCCCCCCAAAAAAATATAGTCCGCCCCCCCAAGGTCTGAGGGACAGTGGACCGCCCCCCCCCACTGAAAAAGTTTGCTGACCCCTGCCTTATGCCATACAGCGGCAGAGCATATGCCCACACTGCCCAGGTGCCCTCCCAGGTGTGGGATAGCCGCTTGGGTGCCTGGAGTGGCATGCGTGCCCTGCAGCCGGGGGCAGAGCAAGCTGCCGATGGCAGACATTCGGCGCGCCACCCACCTGCAACTCCCAAGCCTCCCCCAGCTGTCAGGGGAAGGGGGAATACTGCCAGCAAAGCGGTGCAGCTCCCCCCTTCCCCCGACAGCTCAGGGTAGGCTTGGGAATTGCAGGCGAGTGGTGCGCCAAATGTCACCCCTCTCAGCGAAGACACCTGGGGCAGACCACCCCCACCGCACCCCTTCCTCCGCCCCGATGCCATAATCAATCCGGTAGTCTTTAAAGAAAATAATTCGCGCGCTCTCTGCCTTTCACCTTAATAACCCTAAGTAGGATATTCTTTTCCTCACATGCCACTGACAGTAAGCAAGAGGTCAAGCCTAGGACAAATTGGTGCTTAGTGTGTGTGGAAGCCTCCACATTTACATGAGACAGCAGCAACAGGAGCCCAATCAATCAGCAAGTGAGCCGTCCAGGCAGAACAGGCTCAGGATGTTTACAAATGAATGAGCAGTAGGTTTGAATGCTTTGCTGCACAGTGATCATTTCCTCTCCTGTTAATGAAGTTTCCCCCACCCCTGTCCCTGAAAATGGAAGGCTCAAGGCTCTTTGTCAAGACCTGCACTCTCCCCAGCTGTTCAGGCCATGGCTTTGCATTAGTGGTTAATCTGGCATTAGTGTGCGTGTGTTTATGTGTTTAGCTGGTTCTAGGCAATGCTCAGAGAAAGAAGTGAATGGAGACTGCCTTTTTCAGGGGTGGGGAGGGTAACAACGGTTCCTAGCAGAGGATTTCCCAGTGCAGTGACTGCGTAGTAGAATGATGCTGCAGGCTGAAGTCTGGTCCCATCTATTACGTTTCAAATCCACCAATTTTGGTATGAAAAAGCTTCAGGTGTGAGGGCAATTTGTGCCATTGCTGCCCAACCTTAGCAAATGAAGGCCCAGTGCAGTCAGGTGGTGAACACCCTGCATATAGAAAGCCAGAGTGTCAGGGTGAAGAGTTCTACACTAGCCTTCACTCTGCTTATTTTCTATGTGCAGGGACTATGTCATTTTCTCACACGCTACAAAGAGCTTTCAGTCATATGAGCTTCTGAGCTTATCCACACTTCCTTTTGTCCCACTGCTCCCGACTGCTCTGTAGTGCTCAATCACAGCAAATCGCAATGGCAGCTTTCCCCGGATTGCCATTTGTTCTGATTTATCACTAGTGAGTGGGTTCTTCCTTGGAAAGAAGCAGAGCAAGGAGAAAAACTGCTTGGACCCGTGTTTCTAGGCATGGCACAAGCAGAAGTGTTGACCAGCCTTCTGTCTGCATTCTGAAGTGGTACAGCAAAAACAGCAAATCCCTTACATCCTCGCCTGCAGTTTGTAGGAACCAGTTCTCTAATAGGGATGAAGCCAAATGCAAAAAAAGGAGAAATACACACTGTAAGGAAGATGGAGATGCTGCCAGTTTTGACAACAGACATCATACTTTTGATAATGCAGATTGCCATTCTTTAAAGACTCTGAACCATTTATTCTGAATCATAAATGCACACAAAATACTTATATTCATATTTCTATACCCACAGACATGGAATTATAAGGCTGCCAATCATCCACCCAGTGCCCTAAGGCAGGATCAGACAGATTCATATCATTGCTAGGGTCTGATGAATTTACACGGTAAGCTTTGTTGGGCTTCTGCTGCTGATAAGGATCAAGGCAGATCCAATGCAGGAGATCTGATGGATGCTCCCCCCCCCCAGCTTTTAAACTCTACAGTAGATCTTGGAGTAGGTTTTTAATCAGAGCCCTGGTTGCGGGAAGGAGTGTTTAACCCCTTCCCCTGCACTATTTCCCCCATTGAAGTTGTGCGTGTGCGCACACACACACTGCCCCACTAAAGGAAAGGGAGTGCCTATCTTTTTTTCAACCAGTTGAGCTAATAGCAGCTGAGTGGAGTGATTTCAATCAAAAGGATGCTTAAAACACCTCCTCCCCCTGCATTGCTGTTCCAGTCAAAACTGGTCCCCATACTTTGCAAATGCTGCATGTACTTTATATTTTAAAGAAACCAACAACAACATTTATTCAAAAGTTACAATACAGTTACAATGCAATAAATTTTCAATCAGTGTATCCCCTCCACAGACAACTCTGGTGCTTTACATTTTAAAATAAAAATAATGATTGGGAGTTCCATGATTGGATCTCCATCACATCTGTTTGGGTTGTAAGTGTAGTGACTGAGCAGTCCCCACACCCTTGAATTGTGTGGGAATTTGAAATGGCAGGAAGTCACCCGAATATTTGCATACTTATGCCTAAGCTTTTACACTACATTTGTAGTGATTGGTGATTTTTAAATAAATAAAACAGCCTTCTTTTTCTTCTGCATTAGTAGTAGGACTTCCTACATTCCCCCAGATTTCATTTACTGGCAGTGTGCAGCAGCTATAAACAACACCCGCAATCAGACAAATCATCAGTTCTCCCCCCACCCCACAAGCTTTTCAATGTGAAGCAAACCTCCATTACTTCAGATCCTGGTGCAGCATAAAGATACACTTGATGTTAGGAGCAAAAGACCCCAATGGTGGACCTCAACAGGACGCTTCAAGGGGGCAGATGATGGACATTCTCCCCTACGAGGCACTCTTCATCCTGAAAAAGGATCATGGTTTTTGTGCCATGGAAAATGTGGTTTGGTGACTCATTTTTAAGGAGGGTGAAATTCAGAACCAAGCCAGGGCTAAAGTGCCAGGAACTTTTCATCTGTCCACTGAGTTTGTTTCCATGCAAACCAAGATAAAGGCAAAGAGCTCCTTTCACCATCAGCTTCCTTTCCCCATCAGCAGTATGGGTAGAATTTTCCACTTATTATGCACCCAGAGGCTCGAGCCCATTTACCTATGGTAGAAACAACAAAGACGTATAAATCTGAAAAAGGCTCTTTGCTGTTACAACTGAATGAGTGCAGGCTTAAAGAATCATACCCATGTGGCCCAGAAGAGGATTAAGTAGATGGACACATTATGCTAGACTCTAGAGGAAGGATCTTTGGGATCAGAGGCAATGCTGGGGGACATTTAAGAAGTCTTGCGGGCTGGATTTGGCCTCCATGCCTTGTGTAGAAGCTTCTCCTAAATAGGCCAATGGCCCCCTTTGTGCCAGCAGTTTATTCTGATCCCATGTTCTGCTGCTGATACATAAGAAAGCATGGGGTTGGGCTCTTTGAAAACTGACCCCAGTCTGCACATACAATCACATTTAGAGGTCCCTTGACCCTGGTAGGAGTGAGGCATAGTCATGTTAGTCTTCTGCAGCAAACACATCGAAGAAACGAAGACTAACACATTTACTACGGCATAAGCTTTCATGGACCACAATTAGCCTAAGTATTTGTGTTGGATTGTAAAATGTTAGGTCAGTGGAAAATGAAATGCAGTCAAATACAAACAGTGACAACTGCATCCTTAACAGTGATACTTGATAAAACAGGTTTTGATTACACAGACATTCTGGCATTGGTAAGCCAAATAATTGGTAAGCCAAATAATGTGTTTAAAAATCCTTTGTCTCGTTTCAGAACACAATAGCATCATTCACCCAGTACATCTAGTGTATGCTCTTTCATTCTTCGTGGCTTCCCTCCCTCAACCCCTAAAATTACAGGGCTCATGGCTGAAATGATACAGTTTGCTTCTCTGCCTTTGTGCAGAGAATCAATATGAGCTTTAGCCAAACCTCATGGAAATGCTTCACTTAGCTTTGAAGGAGGCCCTCTGGAGGGGAACTTCAAACTGACAGGAGAAAGTAAAGAGTGTCAAGTCGGAGAATAACAGAGAAGGGGCCTCAGAATCCATCGATCTTTCATATTTTTCACAGTCTAATCCTTTGCACAGCTAATATCATCAGTTTTGATTGTGTCAAATAGTTAATCTTTTTCCTTCTCCCTTTCTAGGGTGTGAATAAAGCAGGAACTAGTTTTTTCTCCTTATGCAGAATAGCCTCAATTTATCTTGCTCCAGGTTATCCTTCTCCAGTGATTAATCGCTCTCATTGTCCAGGGGTCTATGTTTCACCAAAAATGAGATGTGCTTGTTATGTTAGATCATACAAACCTGTTTTAAATGATGATGAAGCCTGCAGATTATGTAAAGGTTACAATGTTCAGGTTACAATGCAAGTTATATCTTTTTTAAAAACAAACAAATTCCAAATCCTCCTTAGAAAGGCTCAAGCATTATAACTCCTTGTTAGATAATAGCATGAAGTACAAGAGCAATCAAGAAGCAACTGGAGACAGCTTTTTCTCCTCTGCCCCAGTCATTCTGATTAAGTCGGCATCATCGCTTATCAAATCAGTTGGCTGAGCTTGCCACCAGATGTGACAGGCAGGTGTGCCCAACAGACAAACCATCTAACAAACAGATGTGGGGATTGGGTGTGCATGTGTCGGATTCCATCCCATTCTTCCTCCCCTGTCCCTAATATCAAATCATTTATTCTGCATTTTCTTATGCTAGGGAGAAATAAATGGGAGGGGGGAATCCCTCCTCCTCCTCCAGTCTGCAGCAGCTAATTGTAGTGGGGCGGGAACCTCATTAGGGATTCCTTTCTAAAAATTGTGAATAAGGCATGCTCCACATGGCCCAGGGAGTGCCTGCTTCCTGATTGGTTAGATTTTGCTGCAGTCTATTCCAAGCTGTCGTTTAGTGACTGAAACGTGCACCACACTTGGAGGCTGGGCTGGGTCAAAGACTAATGGATAACAGAACAGCGCCTCTGCTGCAGTTGTGGCACCCTTTCTGAGGAAGGTGTGTGCATATATGTGTGTGAGAGAGACAGAGAACGAGAGTGAGCCCTCATTGAATAACTAAAACCTTGAACAGATCTGTGCACGGCTGCACTCTGCATTCAGGCAGAGACCAAGGAACGGGATTTTCTAACTAAAGCATTCCTGGTAGCCATAGTAACATCCCCATGGTATCATTTCCAGGCATCACTCTTTAATTGGGTATCTCCTTGGCCCCTGTCACTGGAATGTCTGGGTATCTCCTGGGTGCTTATAATGCAAACAGACTGTGTGCTTCAGCTCTTTCACACACCCCAAGGAGCCAGGGGCTGGGCTAGATAGCAGGATGCTGGAAGCTGCTCTGGGTTTGTGGACAACATGGAGCAGAGCTCCGTATCCATGTCTGAGTCCTTAGACAGCTTCTTCTCTCTAAACAACAGTGACTCTTCTGCACCTTAAAGACTAGCACATGGCATAAGCTTGGGTTGGCATACATAACAGGTGGGGAGAGGGCAGCTGTTATTACTAGAGCACACACATAGTAACAAAATATAAAACATGGAATCTGCCTTCTGGTTCAGAATTTAAGATACCACTAACACAAAATAAAATGGTGTAATTTAGGCTGGTGGTCTAAGTACAGGTAATTCTGTACTTAGAATTATCTAAGTACAGGGTTTTTTTCTGGTGTAAAGCTAATTAAGTCCAAAGGTTTCTTTTCTGGTGTAAAGCTTTCATTTGCAAGGAGAAGGGCAGAGTACGGACAGAGGAAGGGCCATAGTTCAGTGGTAAACCATCTGGTTTGCATGAAGAATATCACAGGTTCAATTCCTGGCAACTCCAAGTAGGGATAGGAAAGACCCTGGAAAGCCATTGCCAGTGAGCATAAACAATACTGAACTAGATGGACCAATAGGATGATTCCTATGTTTCAGCCCTGGCTTCATGGCAGAATAGCTTCATAGCCTCCAAACTCTGCTTCTTTATTGTGTGAATTCAGTTCTCCACTGCTACAAGTTCTCCAGCTTACAAGATTTACTGCACTCAGCTACTCAGCATCCTCAGCTCCAAGAGGATGTGCTCCCCAAGACACCAATTGAGAGTGCCACTCACCCTAACCTCCCTTTACTAGAAGCACAAGTGCCAGCCTCGTGCCACCGAAAGGCTGGGTTTCCAAGAGCTGTAAAACAAACCAGCCCCTGTCCATGGTGCTGACGTCCTGGCTGACCCATATCACTTAATCCCAGGACACACTTAGGTCACCGAGTGGTTTATTCAGCAAAGCGTTTTCTTTCCTGGGCAGACACACAGGAGAGCTGGTATGTAATGGCTATTTATTACATACCAGGGCACTTTTTATCTCACTTTTCCGTTTTAAAATACTCAGAGTTCCTAACAGGGGAATAATAGCACACATTACATCAAACACTACCAAAATAGACTAAAGATTGCTTAAAGCTCAAACACCACAGTGCAAAACGCCCACACAAACAGAATAAAATTCAGCAAGCATCCTTAGTACTCTCTTTTTAAAATGTAAATCAGATCAGTCAACTCACAGCCTGTTGAAAATGATATGTTTTTTATGCCCTCTGCTTGGGCAGAGATGGGACCAAGCAGACATCCCTGTGGAGTGTGTTTCATAACCCTGTCAAAACAACTGAGAAGATCCTGATTGATCTAGGCCCATGGGCTGGACTGGATTGGATCAATCTGTCACTCAGTCCAATCTTATCCGAGAAAGTGTAGAGAATCCCAGGCAGAATAAAAGAGTTCTGCCTTTAAAGTGTTGTCCTGAAAGAACCTGTTGTCATGACTCAACACTGAGCTGCAGCCAGGGCTCTGACTCAGCTGTATTGGGAAGACCAGCAGAACAAGGTGTTGAATCCAGACCTGGGCCCTGATGCCAGGAACCCTGTGAGCCAGATGCCTCCAGACTGAATTCCTTTTAAGTCAGATTCTCTTCAGTCACTACCTCCCTTTATATCAGTGGCCTCATGCTCACTAGTGACCTCTCACTAGTGCAGGCAAGGAACAAGGTGATTGAGATTCTAGGCTGGAGGACTGCTCTTTTACAGCTCTCCAGTCTACAGGAATGGGGCAGAGCCTGGGGGAGTAATTCAAGAAGGTTAAAATCAGGGGTCAGCAACTGTCCCTCAGACCATTTGGTGGGCCAGACTAAATTTTTTTGGGGGGGGAGATGAACAAATTCCTATGCCACACAAATGACCCAGAGATGCATTTTAAATAAAAGGACACATTCTACTCATGTAAAAACACGCTGATTCCCAGACTGTTCGTGGGCTGGATTGAGAAGGCGATTGGGCCGCATCTGCCCCCCCCCCCGGTCCTTAGGTTGCCTACCCAGGGTTAAAAGGTTGCAATTGCATTCCAGACTGGGGCACATGCAGACTGTTGCTTCCCCTCCCCCAGTGGATTCTCATTACATGTTGGCAAATTTAGGTTGTGCAATTAAAGCTGTCTTGGAGGTCTTATGCAACATGCCTGCTCTCCCTCTAATCCCCTCCCCCACATTGTGTAATAAGGAAAGTGATGGGGAAATGCACTAGAAAGTGTGAGATACCATTTGCTTGGTGCTACAACATTAACTTCAACAAATACCTGGCATCATCTAATCTCCCTGCAAACAAATCAGGATGAATGCTCAATAAATGAGTTGTCTGGAAGCGACCAAATTGTCCGGTTGGGGGTATCCAAGGACCTGCAACTCCAGTCTGACCAAATCACCCTCATGCATCCATCATGACCCAGAGGCAGTCAGGACGACAGAAAGAGCAAGAAGGTGCAGGTCTTCAGAGCTGTACTCTACTAGCATGCAGTGCTAGCTTGTGTGCAAGAGAGCAAATGTTTCTAAAAGTCCAGGTCTTCTTTAGTATGTATTCCCCCCGCCTTTTTTAGTCGATAGTGGACCGTTTTGATTGCTTTTGCAGCAACCTCAGCAGGTGATTCTTAATGGTGCCTTGTCTCTTCTATCAAGGAAGGGCGTAATCAAATTGCACAGATGGCAAAAATCTTAGCGCCACTGAAGTGAAGAAGAGCCTTTTATTGATTTTAGCAAGGTGGAGGGGGGCTCCTCCAACAACCCCTTTCCCCTCCCCCCCCTCTCTCTCCAGTTCAGTGTGATCACATCTCCTTACAAGATGTATATCTTTTCACCTGCTGTTTGACTGGCTTATCATATTAGTAGGCAGAGCTTTTAATCTGGGTTTCTCATAGATAAACCCAACACTCCAGCCACTTCATCATTCTGGTCCTCCACTGATTGTCTTTAACCTCTAACATTTTAAGAAACAGGGTGGGAAAGACCTGTCTGGATTATTGCCTATGTTTACACATTTCCCACTGATGTGGGGTGATAACAAGGGGAAGCACCTCACAGATCTCTCTCTCTTTAGGAAGGACCATTGCTCAGTGGTGCTCTGGCTTTGCCTCCCAGGTTCAATCCCCAGCATCTCCAGGTAGGGCAGGGGGGAAACCTCCTACCTGAAACCATGGAAGAACCATGACCAGTCAATGTAGTCAATACTGAGCTAGGTGGACCAATAGTCTGACTAGGTATAAGACATTCTCTCTCTCTCTGCCCCCCCCCCCGCCTTGGAAGAGGTTTTTTTTTGCACAAATGCAAAAGGTCTTGTGTGATTTAGCTAGGATAATTCTTAGTATTTGGTCTCCATCCATAATATTTTTTTTTCTAGCATTTCTAGCCCACCTTTCCTCCAAAGAGCTCAAAGAGGCGTACATGTTCCCCTCTCCCCATCCTCACAATAACCCTGTAAGGTAGGTCAGGCTGAGAGATGGTGACTGGCCTGAGGTCACCCCACATGATGACCGAGAGGGTATTTGAATCATTTGAACCATGGTCTCTCAGAACATACCTTTTTTTATTCTCAGCATTGCTGAGGCAGCTTACATTACAACTGGAGGATGAAGACCCCTGAAGGAGGTGCGCACTGATGCCAGCATGTGCTAAGTGGCCAGCATGCCCTCAAAGCATGTTTCACTCCCCAACCCAGCCACGCTGCCTATCCTGAGCATGGTGACTGCCCCTTTAAGTGGCAACTTCAAAAGCATCTGCTGCTCTGTTCTTATGTCCTAATCAGCTTATTGGCTTGGATCAAGTGTGGATGATTGTGTGTGTGTTGTGGGGGGAGTGGAGGTGAGGGATTCCAAGAGAAAGGGCAGCTAGCAGTGATGTCAGCAAACACAGAGCATTAGAGTCAGGATGGGGTTTTCTCAAAGGAAGGAGAGAGAGTGACTATAGTGTTGTTGTTCTGAACATAACTCTTTATCTCTGTGTGGCACACTGTGATCTGGACTGTGTGGTCTAATAAAGCTAGGCACTCTCCATTCAAACATGGTTAATGGGGGAATGATTTATTAACTTGCACAACTTGTACAGTTTGCGGGGCTTTCCTTTTCCTAGAGCAGAACATGGATTATTATTATTTTTTAAATGATGTTGGTTTCAAATGTTTTGTAAGTGCATTTTCCTTTCATGTAGAAAAGACAGCCTTCCATTAATATTACTAAGTCAACAAAAAATGAGAACCAAACTATTCACTCCTAAATATATAGGAGTAATTCTATGTATTTTTTGGCTTATATGCTTGCTCCTTATTTTATTTTTTCTGTAAGCGTTAGCCTTACTATATATTTTGTACACTGCCTTATACAAAATAATTTAATAAATTTAATAATTTAAATTAATAACTTACAGAAAAACAAGAGGTGTGGAAAATCCTGCTTCACAAATAACCCCAAAGATATCTGCTGCATCAAATAATGCTCGGAGCTCTAGCTTCAGCAAGTTTAAATGAGCATTCCCAACTGAAGCAACACCTGTCAATGAGGCAGAATGGTGAGCATTAGCGGAGGCAACTGGAACACAAAGTGGGGAAGGAGGAGAGGGAAATGGAAGCTGCGTCCTGAAAGAAGCCCTTGAGATGAAAACAGCCACCATGCAAAAAGTACTGTGCAAGTATGGTCAGTTAGCAGAGGCCTGGCCTTTCAGCACAGATGATTAGAAAGAGCAGAGAACTAGGTGGTGGTTGGCGGCAGGACAAGAGGGTAATGAACAGAAGCTGGGAGCAGCTGACACTCCCAGTGCCAGCTTGGATAGAGGCAATCATGGAAGCTGGCTTGCACCTTTAATCTACTGGCTGGCCTTTTCAGAGAGTACAGCTCCCCTGCAGAGAGGAGGCTACCTTAGCAAGCTAGGAAATGGTCTGATTCTGGTTATTCATTTATTTATGCCAAGCAAGGTTATCGATCCCTATGGAAACTTTTGGAACATCCTGAGCAAGCTCTGGTAATATTAACAAGGAGCTACAGCAACTTAATGATTGGAGATGCCCCTCCAAAAGTTTTAGACTAGAACTTCTAATGGGAGCCGTAGTCCAAAATAACTGGAGGGCACCAGGTTGGCAAAGGCTGTTCTGAAGACTTTGGTGCTGACAATAAAATATGCTCAAAGCATCCTTTTTCCACGCAGCTGTAGAGCAGCAGCCGAAGAAGCATATTTCAAATTAGTGTGCCCCCCTCCCCGTGATGCATTGCAGATTCCTTTCAGATGATGAGCTAATGGTCTGATGTCCCTGTCTACCAGGTGACAGGAGGCATTTATCGTAAAGCCACCAAATGGCTTTGGCCCCATTATGCCAATTGCCCTCTGTCAACGGATAATTGGAAAGAAATGCAGAGCGTATCACCCCCAGATACAGGAAGCAACCTGGGCACAGCAGGTGTGCATTGCTGGAGCCTCTGAGAAGCAGGCAGCGCATCACTAGGGTGATGTACAGCAAGTGTCAAGGGCAAGAGCAGCAGGCAAGCTTCAAGCACATCGTGGGCTGGGTGAGAAGGGAAGGCGGTTTGTTGAAAGAGATGCCACGTACCAGGCAAAAGTCATTGTAAGTCAGGAAGGGGGTGAGCTCCTCTCTGGGGGTTTGTGCTAGTTTGCTTTCCAGTGGCTAAAAGACAAAAGGTGCAATCTAGAGGAAGTCAGTTGTGCCTAAGCACTGATTCATATGTGAAATTATCCTCCGCCCCCCACATGTCATATTTCACAGAAGTGGCTTATGCCTTTTGTCAATGTAATGTACAAGGAGAGAATGCACACAGTCTAGCTGCAGCAGCACTCCCCCACCAACCTGTCTGCCTTCAGTCCATGGGCATAGGCAAGGGGGGCAGGGAGGGGCAGATATACCCCAATAAATAAAAATCAATAGAAATACATAGCTAAGTGAGGTTATGCCCCCCTAAAACAAATGGCCTCCCCCCCAACAAAAATCCTGGCTACACCCAGGCTTTTGTCAGCCCCAACCTGCCTGCCTTCTTACTTGCAACTAGCTCTGGGGTTGAGGCTGCCTGTGAGCTTCCTTCTCCTAGTCTCAGTGTTGCCTTTGTACAACTCAGTAGGGAGTATTGCTCTTGCCATCAGTTGTCCCCAGAACCATACTGCCTCTGTATCTGGAGGTTCTGTTTTGTTTCCAGTGTTTAATGGCCATTGGTGCAAAGTGATGGCAGCATGGTTTAATGCCAGGAAAGTGGCAGGTGGGGAAAAATGGGTCTGAAAATGCATTGGATTCCTAGAATCCTTATTGGATTCAAATAGGCAGATGGGATTCCCCCCCCCCCGGAACAGAGTTCATATAAGAACCCTTCTAGATCAGGCCAAAGGGTTAATCTAGTCCAGGGGTGGCCAACTCCCAAGAGACTGTGATCTACTCACAGAGTTAAAAACTGGCAGTGATCTACCCCCTTTTTGGGTGTTCAGGTCAAAGCTGTTGAGCTTTCTTTAGAGAGGAGGAAAGGAAGGAAAGCCCACTTTTTTTAGGGGAGGCAAAGTTTTGAGCTTCTTTGGGGGAGCCAGTGATCTACCAGTGATCTACCACTGACATCCAGTGATCTAGTGGTAGATAACAATCTACCTGTTGGACGTGCCTGATCTAGTCCAACATCCCCTTCTCATGTTGGCCAGCCAGATGCATATGGGAAAGAAGGCTGAGTCCAGCTGGACTCTTCCTACTTTAGATTCCCTGCAACTGGTATTCCTCTGACACTCTTAGTAGAACTTGGGCATTGCAGCTAGTTGCTAGGTTTCTTGTAAAGGTAAGAGTATGATAGTGAAACAAGGATCTTGTTCCTGCCAGATAGTCTTCTTCCCTAATAATAAGAGTGAAGTATGTGTGTGTGTATGGGAGGGGGATGTTTTACATTTTGAAGAGGAAGGAATGGTTCTTAACAGATAACCTGCTCCCCAGTTGCTAAGCAACATAGCTCGTCTCTTACCTGCAAGAAATGTACTCAGGGAAAGCAGAATGAATACACGGTGTTCCTCTTCAGCTGGGAGGTGCTGACTGTATCTTGCTGGGGGCTGAATTTCAGCAACTAGTATTCAGAAGCATGGAGGCAGAGCATACACATCATAGTTAGGAATCGCTGATAGCCTTCTCCTCCATGAATTTAGCTTGTTGGTTTGGCAAGCTAGATCTCATTGGGCAAACTAGATCTTGAGGTGCAGGGATGGGGGAGACCTTTTTGATGGAATGGGACAAGTCACACACCTGATTCCATTCAACAGGATGCTTCACAACCTGCCTGCACAGCCTTCCTCTGCTTTTTGGGCTCAGTTCCCAAAGGAGAAGGACAAATCCAAGAGCCACCAGTCTGTCTTGAACAAAGAGTCTGCCAGGGCAGCCAAGTGGCATATTGATTTTGGAGAACCAGCAAAGGATACCTGACTGAGCTAGCCACCGCTACACCTGTTACCAGGTAACTGCTGGCTAGACAGACAGTAATGAATGGAGACTGACAACGCTAGCTGTTTTGGTGAAGTCATGGCCCCAGGTGTTACTCAAATGGTCTCCATGGTACCCATCAGGCCTTGGGCAGGATTACTTGTAAATCAGCAATTTGGAAAGTGACTGCAATTAGAGGGACAATGTGTCTCTGCTCTCCCCACTCCTGCCCAATCTGCCTTTGCCTCCCCTGAAGCATAATCCCTAGCTCTCAGAGGTTCTTGGCTCAAAGCCACATAGAGTTGAAGCATCTGGCCATAGCCATTTAACAAAGGCACACAAGGAGAATTGACGTCAGCACTGGGAAATCCAGGGAGGGGCTCTGTGCCAGGATCCGGGCAATGAAAGTGTGTGTGTGTGTGTGTGTGTGTGTGTGTGTGTGTGTGTGTTTTGCACAGTGACAGCTGCTGTGGGTGGAGCCGTGAAGAGCACAACATTTCAAAAGGCAAGGCCACTTAGGAAAGCGGCCGCATTGCTTCTCTCTCTCATTTATTTGCCAATCATGAGAAGTATTTTCTAAGAATAGCTTTTTTGGGAACATGGAAGTTTAACACACAATCTGCCTGAAATTATTCTGAATTAGTTCTTTGGTCAACTTAAGTTTTTTACTGGGTGATGAATTAGTCTCCCCTGAGGTCAGCAACAGTGGATTACAGCTGTGTACACACTATCCCTTTAAAACACCTTTGGAGGGCATTATTTCCTGCAAAGAATTCTGGGCACTGTAGTTCTGTTGAGGGCTGCTGGGAATTGTAATTCTGTGAGGGATAAACTACAGTTCCCAGAACCGTTTGACAGAAAGAGTGTGTTTTGAATGTGCTTTAAAGATATCTTGGGTATGCAGCGTATGGAGAGGTCCATAGGTTTAATGAGTTGGTTGATGGACCACCAGCCTCCCAGGTGATTCATGGCACAATGGGTCAATGTGTCTGGCTGTTAACCAGAAGGTTGGTGGTTCAAGCCCACCCAGGGACAGTTGTGGGCAGGATTCCTGCCTTGCTGGGGCTTGAACTATATGACCTGTGGGGTCCCTTCCAACTCTAGAATTCTGTGACTCTTTGTTGCTGAAAAAAGGAAGAAAGCTGAAGCCAGGTGTGGAGACATAAATCGAGGTGTGGGTATAGGAAGAGATGAACGGTCAGCTCCTGCAGAAATATAACAGGATCTCCGTGAGAGTGATGAGATTCAAAAGTGGGGCAGTATAAGTGAGGTGACTCTTTAGATATGTGGAGAGAAAAGGAAATTGTGCTATGGGGAGGAAGCCATCATGTTTAAGAGCACTCCTGTAACTTCATGGGACCCTGTGCGGACAAGTAATATAATAAAACACATCAGAAGTCCCATTGTTTGCCTATATTGCACACTCCACAGCAAGACTCTTTCTGTATCTGTGATGCTGGGGGTAGTGGGACACCTTATGGTAAGATCTTGTATTACATCCCAGCTCAGAGGACAGTGCAACATTTTTCACTTCAAAAATTATTCTCCACTTATGGCAAAAATGAAAGCTTACATTGTTGGATTAAAAAAACAAACAAACATTATTTCTTCCTGACATATTACAACCCACCCCCAAATTTATCAGAATGTTATCTTTCATAGATAACTGCCGCAGATGACATTATAATTCCAAAAAAATGAAAATGTGAAGCATAAAGCGGTGGAAGTTAAGAAAACTTAGACTAGATTTGCCACTTTGCTGGAAATTCTAAAAGTTTTGCAAGTCTGAAACTTGATTTTACTTCATTGTCTTTTGACTATAAAGCATTTCAGAAATCCCATTGCAGGGGTGTGGAACCTTTCTCAGCTAGAAGGATGCATTCCTTTCTGGGCAACTTGGGTGTATATGTGTCATCTGCTAGGGGGGGGGAGGGAGGGAGGAGCAATTAATGTAAATGTTACCTTTGCATAATAGACTTGTTCCTGCACACACCCCTCTCTTTTCTCCATCCATCCATCCAAGCAAGCAAGCAAGAGGTATTGTCAAAGCAAAGGCACATTCCAGCCAGGCAGAAACAAACATAGAGGGTGCAAACCAAGGCTGGTGAAGGGTGTGGCCTGGAGAGAAAGTGTGGTGGAGGAGTTGTGGCCTGGGCAAAGTAGGTCGCATTTGGCCTGCAGGACTAAGATTCCTGTCCCAATATGACTCTTAGTACTTGCAAAGCATGAGAAATTCCCCCTCCAAAACCTTGCACTGGCTACAAATAATGAGACATTTCATTGGTAACGTCTGAACAACATCATCACATGTATTTTGCTCTTTCTTCAAGGAGCCCTGTCAACATGTTCATTGTGAATGGATCCCAATTAGTTTGCACTGCAGGGAGAGTAGATGATGTTGGCTACTTAACAAGCGTTCATCCTGATTTGTTTGTGGGAGAGATTAGATGATGTTTGTATTAAAGCAAGTGTTATTCCACACTTTCAAGTGCCTTTTCCCCATCACTTTTCTTACTGCAAAATGTCCAATCTTTTTGGCAAGAGGGTATGTTGTGCAATACCCCTCAATTCAGGGGTGTACTTACGTAAGGGTAGGTCAGGTTGGCCCTCACCAAAGTGACAGGTCCAGTGTTTGCAAAATTGGGACTCTCCACTCTGGCCTGAAGTGGCTATGAGCCCACCTGCCTATGCACAGACTCCTTGGGCTCCTCCTCCACTGCTCTGGGCAGCCAGGTGAGGCACACTGCCTTCTCTGTGTGACTTGACAGAGGAATCCTGTCATTGGCATGGGCTGTCACAAGGGATTGGGGAGGGGACAGACACACCAATACATCTCCTTGACAAGGGCGCAAGGGAGCCTATGTACATCTCTGCCCCAATCAACTGTAATGACAAAACCTTAATTTTCCAGTATGTAACAGAATAGTGATGATCAGAAGTGTCCTTGTTTTATTAATTTATCGTGTTTGGAGTGGGTCACTCCCACTCTGATTGGATCTTTTATACTTGTTTTCATTTTTGCCCTAAGAAGTACTGTGATCCACCTCTTTTTTGCTTTGCGCAACTTCTCCCACTTCTGTCTGCATCCATGTATCTGCCAAGAGAGGATAGCACTTCATCTGATTAAATGCCACAGGACTCATGTTTGGTTTTACTTCAAGGGTGCCTGCAAACTGTCACTGTGTTGTAGGATGGATTCAAGCACAATTTGGGTTTGCACACCTAAAGCGGATTAAGTTGCCCTGTTGTCCTAGTGCAATAAATCTACTTAAAGACAAACAAGCCTTTTGTGGTTAGGAAAGTGTGGAATGATCAGGATGAATGCTCAATAAACAGGTTGTCTGGAGGAGCCCCAGTAGACTAAAATAGCTGCTACCTGGAAGTGGTTCACAGTTCAACAGTATTCTCAAATATGCAATGGGGCAGCTTATTTGTGTTTCACCACTGCCCCCTGCTGGACGTAACCAGAGCACTTTCTTTCACAGAAATAGCAAGCAAGTTTGAGCCGAACTAGGTGTTGCCTGATAAACACAGGCTGCAAAGCCTAAACAGGCTTTAAGGAAGAAGAGGCAGAAAAGCAGTTTTTAGGAGGCAGAGTTAAGAAGCGGAAAAAGTAGCACAGCTTCCATCTCCTGCACTATATCTTAGTGCAGCTGAGACATGTGAGAATTTGTAAGTGGTATGGATTGCAAGCTAAATCCCCCACCCCAGACCTCTGTGTTCTCTCCTGAAGGCTTCTAGGAGGCTGCAGATGTCTCCCTCCCTCCCTCCCTGTGTCACACTCACACAAACACACACTGCAGGGCAGGCATGGGGAACCTTCTGCAGCCTGTGGTCCTCATTCCCTTCCGCACAAGCTTCCAGGGGCCACATGCCTGGTGTGAGGGAGACAGAGACACTTTCAGTAGCACTATTACGGACCAGGTTGTGTTTGCTTAGGGGAAGCACTTTCAAAAGGTGGTGGTGGTGGAGGAGTTTGGATTTGATACCCCGCCTTTCACTCCCCTTCAGGAGTCTCAAAGCGGCTAACATTCTCCTTTCCCTTCCTCCCCCACAACAAACACTCTGTGAGGTGAGTGGGGCTGAGAGACTTCAGAGAAGTGTGACTAGCCCAAGGTCACCCAGCAGCTGCATGTGGAGGAGTGGGGACGCAAACCCAGTTCACCAGATTACGAGTCCACCACTCCTAACCACTACAGCACACTCGTGAAAGCAGATGTGTGCTTCTAAGGCCATAATAAGGGCTGGACATTGTCAGGTGCCTGCCAAAGTCTACACCCCTGCAGAGGGGACTCATTGTTGATTCCTAGGGTCTCCTTCTCCTTTTTGCTGTCACTGCCTGTTTGTCTACCATCTCTAAGTATGCAGGAAGTGCCTGGAGGGAAAAGATGGGTCATCCTCCTCCACTCAACTTGCACTTTCCCTCTGGGTGATGAGCTGTAGACCCATAGAGAGAGAATGAACAAATGACCATTGGCAATGTGAGTGAGAGAGAGGAGAATTGAGAAAGGTGGTGTATTGTGAGCATCCACCCCCACCCCCCAAAATCTGAGGTTGGTACTAGGTTCCTGTCATGTTTCCAGCTAGGTAAGAGGTTCCTTTAGACCAGGAGTGGGCAACCTGTGGCCTTTCAGTTGTTGCTGGACCTCAAGTCTTATTGGCCTCAGCCAGCATGGCCAATAGCCAGGGATGGTGGGAGAAGTTGTATTCCTACAACATCTGGAGGGCTGTAGGTTCCCTACCCCTGCTCTAGGCTTCTCCCCCTGGATGAATGAAATAGCTTGCATTTCTATTGTGCATTTCTCCTGGGATTTTCAAAGAGGGTTTACATTTCCCCTACCATATATAGGCAAAGCCTCGAGGCTGGAACAGGACCCCATCAAGTTGCCTCTTGTGCAGGGCACTATGCATGCTTTTCTGCCCCTGTGCTTCATTTTCGGTGGAACTTTTCCTCAGGAGCACCCGTATGTCTTGTGTCGTCTTCTCATTTTTTAAAATCAAGAACCCCCAGAAAGGAACCAGAACAAGTGCTATTAAAGTACACTTTTCCTTTTCCCCCTCTTTTTGCATTTTACCATGAATATATTTAAGAGTAGGTCTTTGAACATTGTCACACACACAAACACAGAAACCTGAAATGATGTCCATCAACCTGAGAATGGGACAAAAGGGGATGAAATCATGAAAGCAAAGGAAGGGGCAGAAGCAGTCTGTTTTCCAGGACAACTGCTATTTTCTTGACTTTAGCTACCATCTCAGTTTTTCCGGCAGGTTTTCTGGTGTCCATCATATCCCTCTTGTACACTGCTTAGAAATTATGCAATTAAATGGTATATAACTTATTGAAATAAAAGAATCTCTGTATGCCATTTGAAGTGCATTTCCATGCTGAACAGGAGTCATCAATATAACTTTTAGGGTTCAGAGGTCAAAATGCCAATAACACATGAGGCTCATGTCACTATTTGAGCCTCTAGTGGATTTCTCTTCCACACGGAAAACAGAGGAAAGGCATTTGTAAATGCAAATGAACTTTCTGGCCAATGTAGCTTCGACTTTTTAAAGCACAAGCCTCTTTAAGTTTCATGTGTGCCCTGTTGATAATGGTAACCATTTAGTGTCTCTCTTGGGTAGTTTGGGTGCGAGATTGTGTGAGACGACACAGCTGTACTGATAAATTTGTTTATTAAATTTGTATACCACTCTGAGATCTGTACGTCTAGGGTGGTATACAAATGTAATAAATAAATAAAAATATGTGTTTGGCCACAGCTCCCACCCCCAAACTCTACACTGTGTTTAAAGCAACAGATCCTGATGTAATACATGGTAGTTCCCTATTTTAACTGCTGCTCTAAGTGTGTTTTAAGTATTGTTTTTAACTAGTTTATATTACTTGTATTATATAATGATGTTCTTAGATGTTGGAAGCCACCTTGAATCCCAACTTGGGAGAAAGGTGGGATATGAATACATTTAATAATGATGGTGATGATAATGATATTGATAGTTACTTAGAGTGGGCAAAGAATGAATTTCATTAAATGTTTCATTTCCATTATATTGCCTTGCTATTTTTAAAAAATGAAACTTTATACATTGACAACTTTTACCACACTTGTATTTTGGTGCTGCCTGCATGGAAGCAGCAACTCTTGTGTGTGTTCAGCATTAAGGGATTTGGTTTGGGGGCAAAGAAGAAGCCCAGCTGGGCTGAGAATTAGGCTGGGGCTCATAGAGGGGTATTTGATGCCTAGACTAGTTTGTGAGATCAGAGACCTCAGGCTCAGGCAGATACATTTAAATTCTTGGAGCTTGGGGAACACCATGCCGCATCTTTTCAAATATTTGTGTCCTCCTGCTTTAATATTAATTCCTGTGGGTTAAGGAAGTATCTGCAGAACTGCATTTTGAATAGGGATGAGCCAAAACTTGGTTTTGTCAGCACTTCGGGTAATAGCAAAGAATAAGAAAAGAAATCCCTCCCCCTTTGTGAAAATGTCCATTCGTCCATTTCAACTGCCCTCAGTTGGCATTATCAGCCAGCTAAATCTGATGGCAGCTATGTAATGTATTCCTGTTCAGTACAGGATTCCTGATAGGATGAGATTCCTGTCCATGTATCTAATCCAGGGAAGATGAAGACACTGAAGCTAAGGGAATGGGCTTCGTGTCCAGCAGGATTTTAAAAGGAGGAGAAGCATTTCCCCACCTCACAAGGATGCCTAACTTTGACCTGAAAGTCTATCTCACCTCCATCATCAACCTCTCAGGATATGTGACTGTATGTGTGTTGCTGAGCTGAGCCCTTGCTGGTCTTTACGCCTGTCCATGACCAGACTTCAAAACATACAAGAGTGTTCTGAAGCCATTTCAATATAGTGGGAGGGGGGTTGGAAAAAAAGAAAGAGAGAAATTGGGAGCATTGCTGAAATGTTCTCTACAAAATGAAGGGCCCTGTATTCAATGGGGAGGGAGCTCACCCCCCACAAAATGCCCCCTAGATCATCCAACGCCTTTGCTGAGATCCAGCCCATCTTAAAATGTCGTCTCAATACAGTGTCCCTCCCTGCTGCACACAGTTGCCTCCTTGGTCAAAATGGGAAGTGTCTTAGGATGAAATCTGAGGGCCGTCCCTTCTCTCCCCATCCCTCCCCCTTGCCCTGCAGTGGTGAGAGGCCTAGTGGTAGTGGCTGTTCATGTTGTTGATATGGGAGGTTGCCATGGCACTGAAGGGCGCTGAAGGCTGCAAGCCGTGGCTGGGGTACAGAGTGGGGGTAGAGCCTGGCCAATAGGAGAAGCTGGTTGGAGTCACCCCTGAGGCCATGATGTTGAGTTTGGAAATGCCAGAGAAGGGCAGGGGTGCCTGGAATTTGTAGAGGGTATGGTCGGGTGTTGCTGGCTGGCAGACTTGGGCCAGGCCCTGGAAGTCAAACTTGTAGGCGTAGCGTTTGCCGTGGACCTTGGTCATGATGTTCTTGTCATAGTAGTAGCGCAGGGCCCGGCTCAGCTTGTCATAGTTCATGTTGGGCTTGCTCTTGCGCTCCCCCCAGCGCCGGGCCACCTCGTCGGGATCCAGGAGTTTGAACTCTCCATTGGTGCCCTCCCAAGCGATGCAGTTGAGATTGGCACGATCAGAAAGCAGCTCCAGCAGAAATTGCCACAACTGGATCTGCCCACTGCCTGAAAAGCCAAAAGAGGGGCAGTGAGAAAGGCCCATCTTGAAGGGGCAGACCTGCCACCCTCACATGAACATAGGAAACTGCCTTTATGCTGACCCATACATTCTTGTAGCCCAGGACTGCTGCTACAGAAGTTGTTAGAAGAAAGCTCCCATGATCTTTGACTCTTGGCCATGGGCAGGTGGACTGGGGCTGACAGGAACTGGAGTCCAGCCACATCAGGAGGGCATTATGTTTGGCTTGTCCAGGCCAATTCTGAGGGCCAGACTAAATGTTATGCCAAACACATGCTGAAGACACCAACTAGCCACTAGATCCCTCTCTACCAGGACAGTCTAAATAAGTAAACAATGATAATGTTCTTTCTTAGCTGCCCTTCACCAGAACGCTCAGGGCAGATTACAGCATATTAAAACAGTCAAAACTAAACAACACCCCCAATAAAGCTCAACATCAATAATCCTTCCAGTTAAAAGACACCAACATCAAAACTTCCAATTTCAAAGGCCAGGGTAAAGAGATGTGTCTTCAGTGGTCAATGGAAGCTGTAGAGAAGTGGTGTCAAATGCATCTCTTGGGGCCATCACCAAAAAGGCTCTGTCATGAGCTCAACCCACTCACAACTACTGAGAGCAACAAAACCACCAGAAGGCCCTCCTTCTTTTATCTTAATTCCAGGGTTGCTGTACAGGGAAGGTGTTGTTTCAGATATTTGGGGCCCAAGTCTAACATAACACTTTCCCAAAAGATTTCTATCCCCAGTGGCCTGGAAAGCAACTTCCAGATTAAAACACAAGTAAAGGCAACAACAAAAGGAAATACAAGCAACAAAAGGGTTGGGGGAACCTTCAGAACAGGCTTAGGGAGAGGCATGAAGGGAGGGGAGGAGAGAATAGGGGAAGGGAGGGCAAACATCGTTCTGCTCCTGCATACCCAACTTAATGCTATGTTGAAGTCCACCCACTGACTGCTGTGTTCCTTTCGCTGTAAATCCTTGCCATTCTTCCTTATCATTTGGACATTTGCATTTTCCCAGTCACTCCAAAATCTACCTCATTAAAAAAAAATGTATCCATATTCTCTTTCTTCTCTATAGACCTTTACTAGGAAGTGAATCCATTCTATATGAGATGCAGTGCTTTTAGGTGGGTGTATATTGCAGAATCATTACCTCTCTGTGTGCAGGTTTTCACAGCTTCCACATGACATCATTGGCATAAAAACACCAGTTCGTATTTCCCCCTATTTAATCTGGATTGGAAAATCTGATATTTAAAAAAAGCCCACCTCCCCCCCCCATTTACCGTATCTGAATGAGCTGTTTGCAATATTAAGCCCCCATCCAGAAGCACCCTAGGATTTAATACCCTAAGTTAGTTTGCAATGAAGATCACAGCCTTACACTCATTTGACTGTTGTGACCAATTAGATACAAACAAAGCGCCATAGAGTATTATGGTTTACACAGCATGGCACACCTATCGTGTTGCTTCCTGCTAAATATTTTTGTTTTGTTTTTAAGCAAAAATTGTATAAAAAATATACAACTGATACATTTATTTACTACAGGTAAACCTGAGAAGTTGCTTTGTCTGAACTAATTTGAAGGAATGGAGGTCAGAAAATGAAAAACAAAATCAATGCTCTCTGTGTTTCTAGATAGTCAGATAGGTTACATTACAATATGCATAGTGAACATAGACATAGTTCATATAACTAATTAAATAAATAAAATATCTGAACCAACCTTCTGTATGTGTACAATTATGGAATCTCACACTACTAATGATATAATTTTTAACTTTACTTCTTCCAAGACAAGAAGAGCTGATTCACACAGCCATATGTGTCAGCTTAAACATTGACAAGTGACTGGTTTGAGTGCTATTATAAAGTGACATAAAATATTGTTCAGCATTTGACCAGTGCTAGCAGTTTCACACATGCATGTCCTCTATTGATGTTGCTGTCCTGAACAAATGGTTCTGAAATAACTTCTGATCTTAATCCTTTTCCTTTTTTTATTGTAGTCTAGAGAGGCCTCCTCTACACTTGCAACAGAATGAGGTGGTAGACTGGGTGATGGTAGAATAAATGGTACCCATTTCAGATGCCAGGTAGGGAAATCACATTTCTTAATCTTTCCCTGTGTAACACCCCCCCCCAAGAAACCCACCACACCCTTTTGCAAGTAGAAAACTAGAACAGCAGAGAGGTGGCTGGGCTAAAACCTTTCTCCCTGAGCTGCTAGCTTTTTTCTACTTTCAAAGGGCTTTTTTTTGTTTTCCTTAGGGAATGTTTTAAAAAATGACTTTCCTCATCTACCCACAAAAACTTTATTCTGCTGCATATGTAGGCCAGGCTACAGATAAAAGATGAAACATTTCCAGAAGGGTAACCCTGTTAATATGTGGCAGTTAAAATCGACAAAGGGTCTTATAGCCTCTAGAAGACTGAGTGTGATATCCAAGGTTCGTGATACTCAGAGCAGACTAAGTGAGATCAAGGGGCCACTGGAGTCCACTGATTTCAATGTGGCTGCTGGAGTATCACTAAGGCTGGCTATCACCCTAACGCAAGCACAAACATTCATTGACTACAGCCCACTTCATCAGACGCTGAGTGGATTTTAGCCCAAGAAAATATATGGCATAATAAAACCTGCTAATCTTGAAGGTGCCACAAGGAAAAGCGCTGACAGTTTTAACCTGATCAGGCACAGTTCAAGTATTTCGTACTTGCTGCTGGGGAAACCAGTCGCCCAATATAAAGTGTAACTTAAGCAGCAATTTTTTTTGGGGGGGGGAGGACCACAGCTGAATCAGAGGGGATAGGAAACCGGTCCTCCAGATGTTGTTGCATTCCATCAGCCCCAGCCAGCAAGAAAGAAAAAAAAGGGAAAGTGTAGTCCATTCAACATCTGGAAGGCTATAGCACATTTGAAGTCAGATAAATGAAACCCGGAAGAGGAAAGAGCTTTTGTCCAAGCGCTAACCCTCCTCTTCACAATTCTGAGTTCCAGGTGCGGAAAAGTGTGTTCGATTCAATTTTTGCTTTTAGGAGAGGGCGACCACGTACCAGCCTCTATAATGTTGTAAGGGTGCACGCTCTTATAAAGGGAATCGAACGTTTAAAAACCAAGACAACCGCAGTTGATTTCCAACACGTGTCAGGGTTCTAATGTGCTCTCTTACTTAAAGTGGGTATGCTTGCTAATACACAGTTACATATGCGCAAATGCTTGTGTACAACCCCGTGCGCCCTAGATATAAACCCAAGGAGCATGGTTGTTTAGCACTTCTAAGGCAGAGTACTTCGTACCCATCGAAGGGGGTGTAGACCCATTGGGGACTACTGCCTCACCTTAACACTGCAATCCTCTACAACACGCCTGCTCAAATTTCTGCTCCTCAGAAATAAGCGTCGTTGACTGGTCAATGAAGTTTACGTTCGGGTAAATGTGCATCGGATTCCCCCTAAAACCTCGCCTGCTTCCCGCCCCCACCGCTCTTGAGATCAACCGGACTTCAGATATCAACTCCTCAAATCGTGATTGTGCCCAAAGCTATTTAGAAATTACGCACGCTGTCAACTGGTGGCAGACTGACTTTGCAAATAGACCGAAGGGCGGAGTCCATTGTTCAGGCAACAGCAAACGAAACTACCTTGTGGAGGGAAAATATGTCCCCAAGACCCCAAAACTTTATTCCCATCTTATTTCTCGAAAAAGCGCTCTCTCTCGCTCTCTCTTAGAAAGGAGAAACCCTATCCGCTGTGTTTCGTTGATCTGCAACCTCGAGATTCAATAAATGGGCAACATTTATTTCCAGCCCACTGTCTTAAGCGGCGAAAATAACATTGTTTATCTAAGAGACTGCCTTGGACGCCCTTGGGGAGGTCAAACTGGTGACCTACATCTTTCGCCTAGCTTTTTAATTCTTCTTTCTGGTTTTCTTCTGCTTTAAACTGGTGGGTTTTTAATCTTGCAGCGCTTGTAATTACTGTCTTGGCGGCAGAAATGCGATTCATAAATACGTTTGACATATAATGATGTTGATGTACAGTATCACGCTTTTTTGTTTTTGTTTGTTTTTTTCAGGCTCCCCTCTGCGGTACCCGATTTTGTAGGCTTCGGCCCTATACCCACTGACGTGGAAGAAAGCCACTGAGTTCCGTGGGATTTACTCCAAGGTGGGTTAGTATAGGAATGCAACCTTACTTTTGGGCAAGGATGCATAAACTGCAGATGGAGTCGGCTCTAAAGGAAGCTTCACTCCACATTTCTCAGCAGATGAATCTGTTTACATCGGGTTTTGCCTCCGTCCTTCTGCATTATAGCATTTTTGTGTGTTTTAATGGTGCTTTTAAGTGATATAGTAATGTTATTTAATATATTTTATCCAATATACATACACTGCCCTGGTGAGGGGAAAAAATCCAGTTACTGTACTGGGATAATAATATTGATCTACCTTGCAGGGCAGTTTTATGGATAGCACCAACACAAAATAAGGTGCGTGAAGTATTTTGTACGCTTTACAGTGCTGTATGCATACGAATTATTGGTTCCGCTAACGTTATTCATATATTGGGCACTATTGGCCGAATTTAGAAATATTTATTTACTCTCTCTTACCGGAGTCGGTACTTGGCCGGTTCAAGAGGAACTATTTATTTTGCACTCGCGATGTATTGAGATCTGCCCAGCGATGCACCGCAGCGCAAGACACGCGTTTTGTGGATTTTGACATTTGTTGAATCCCTTGCCAATTCCCCCCCCAAACCGTGAATTCCTCTCCTCTCCCCCTTCGGAGTTGTATTTGGGGTAAGAGATGTACATAAAAATTGGTAAATGCACACCGACGAGTTACTTCGTTTAAGTTAAATAAAATCAGATTTCTTTTAAATAATAATAATAATAACCTTGGCTTTATGGCGTTCGTTCATCATTTCGCCCTTTTGTCAAACCCGCTAGCCCGTGTGGCATCGTAGTTAGAGCGCTGGGACCTGTGAAGCCAGGATTCAAATCTCTACTCAGCCAGCGGTTCTCCTTGGGCCAGTCGCTTTCTCGCTCAGCCTAGCTTATCTCTCAGGGTTGTTGTAAGAATAAGATGAGAAAAGGGGAGAGCTATGTAGGACACTTTAAGCTCCATGGAAGAAAATTGGGGTAGAATAATTGTGATGGTAATGATAAATAAATAAAAGTTGGCACTTCTGCGCCTCTTTTCCCTCAAACCTGCGATTTTGAGATGCTATAGATTATTTTGGCTACTGTTGCGAAACTGGATTCCGTAGGAAATGGGGTGTGAAAAATGCTCTAACCAACTGCGCCTAAATTGCTCTAAGCAGTCAGTCCGCGCGATCCAGGGACCATCGGCGCTCCCACCTGGGAATTATGAACGCGACACCCCCGCTCCTAAGCCATTATTTGTGTAGCAGCTATTGGCATTAACAGGTTAAGAAAGAAGTTGGTTTCCTCGGTTGTAGTCCAGATTGGGAGTGACATCTCGTTAAACTCAGGGGATTTACTACTTCCTAGAAACGAATGCCAAAGGCTGGTCCCCAACTGCGCCCGAGGCGCACATCAGTGGGAACCGATTAAGCCAAGAGGGACGTGGGTCAGTAGCAGCTGAATCGAGTCTGATGTTAGGCTGGGGTGCTAGAGAGTCTCCCCGCGTTTGTTTGTTTTGTAATTAAGTGGCCCAAACCCCGAAACGCAATTAAACAGTTACTGTACGTGTGTTTTGAGTCAGTGGTATTTCAGCGTATTTAATACATTCAGAGAGAACGGGATCCAAGTTCTGGGGCTTAACTGGGCTGCTTGTTTCCTTATCTCCAAGGTGAGAGAAAGAGTCCAACGGAGGGACTGAGAATTTTCGAGGTGGTGCAAGAGATGGGCGTTGGGAATACAAATAGTTCTCGGCAGCGCCATTTGGACAGAACGCTTCCTCGGGGTCTTAGGAGTCTGGCTGTGACTTTGTTTTCACCTTCTTATAAGAATAAAAATGAATCGGCAGCCAGCCATGATATTGCAGAACTCAGAGCTGCTTTTCGGCTAAGTTCTCTGCTCCAGAAAACAGCCTCACCTTCTTTCAAGACGTCTCCCGCAGCTCCTTGCCGAATATGCCCTCGATTCTTTCCCTTGCTCTCTGTCCCTACGACCTTAGGCAGGGTTGCCCGGCCGACCAGAGCCTGGTTTCTGGGGAAGCCTCCGAAAGAAGGGAAAGGGCGCTTGGTGGGGGGGGGCGGGGTTGGGGATGTTTGGTGCCGGTTCTTGGAGGGCAGAAAGGAGATCTAATAGGACCCCTCTTTGCCCAGATGGGCTTGCCACTAAAATTGCAGTACTGTGTATTAAAAGAGGAAGTTTTCAAGGTACACAGAGCTGGGGGCGGGGGGGATCCTTGCCTCCTAAAGCTTGAAAGTGTTTTTTCTTTAAAAAAAAATATTCCCTGAAACCCGTGAATTTGAACAACGCAGTAGTCAATCTTGCCTGAAGTAGAGCCCGGTGCAATACCAAAGCTTACTACTCTGCCAGCAGCCTTAAGGAAGGGTGCCATTTTTCCTTTCCGTGGCAACCTGCTGGTCAAGATCCCCTGAAGTCCAAGGCAGGGTCCTGCTCTCCGCGCAGTTTGATCCAAGCTAGCACCGATTTCGGGAGGCGCAGGGTGTTGAAGGACGTCTTCGCCGCCTTAAGCATTTGAGGAGCGGGTTCCCTTGACAGCGATGGGAAGCTAAAGCAGAGGTTTTGGAGCGGCTGTAGCTACTTCCGCTTGGCTTACAGAAGGTGCTGAGTTCAATTCCTGCCATCTCCAAGCAGGTCTGAGGAAGACCCTCTGGCTAAAACCCCGGAGAGCCGCTGCCACCCACGGCAGGCGATACGGAGCCAGACAGACCAAGGATCGGATTTCAGAGAAGGAAGTCGATATTAATTCCTCCTTTCTCTCTCTTTTTATTCAAAAAAAGCCAGAGATCTCTTCCACCATTATTTGGGGCTTTGCGCCTCCAAGTGCTTTAGGTACAAATCAACCAGCGCACACCCTAACCCTACTAACTCCATTATTACTGAAATGATAGATATAACAGGCAGGATCAAATCCTGCCCCGGGAGCGCTTCTTGTTTTGCACCCGCAGCTGATTCGGGTACCGCGTTGCTTTTGAAGTGGTTTTGCAACAACCACACATATACACCATCGTTTATTTCTAAGGTTTTGGGGGCCCACCCAACTTTAAAGAGCGTTTGCTAGAGAAAAGAGGGTGCGCTCCTTCCTATAAGGCGCAGATTTCGAACCCCTGAAGGGGAGACTTTGTTGCATTGGATGATGAGCATCCTCTGCTTAGCGTCAGGTGCAGATGATGATGCGAGAAGAACCCCCCATTGGATATTTAGCAAATTTGCCCTTCGAAAAGAACCTACAAATTGATCGCCCTTTGGCAACAGACTGCCTTGAAAGGCGCCCCAGTAGCCCCACGCACTCCTCTTTCGGTACTTTCCGGGAAGGCGGGGAAGCGAGGGTCTTACCTTTTTGGACTCCCGGCCCCAGTGATCCCCACGCCTGGCTTTTGCCTTCTTTGAACAAAGTTTCCCCAACTGGGTCTGCAAATAAGATCAGCAAGAAGAGAGACAGAGAGAAAGAGAGGTGGGGAAAATGAGCGCAAACCCAAACCGATCCCGGTCCCCACCCAAGAATCTCCCCGTAATTGGGACTTGATGGAGGGGGCGGGCGCGTTGGACAAGCTCCCTCTCTCTCTCCAGAGCGAGCCTGGTTGTATTTCAAAGTCCCCCCGCCGCCCGCCTCTGCCGCTCTGCCTCGCCCCCCCACCCATGCCAAGCCGCTATGAAGCCAGGAAACGCGTCCAGGAAAAAGGAAATCCGACTTCCGATGGGAGCCGTCGGGGCAGCTTTAAAGAGGGACGGCGAGAGAGACGGCTCTGCGCGCCTGCTGAAGAGCGCCAAGGAGCGATCTTCGTGGAGGGGGAGAAATGGCAGTTAGGGGAAACCAGCAGGAGAAGAAACGGGAGGCAGAGGTGGGAGCCTCGGGTCTGGGCTGGGAGGAAAGGGACCGAGCCACCACGTGGAAAGCTGCGGCGCCGCCGCCGGGCAGCCCTCGCCTTTGGTCCCTGCCCTACCTGGCAGGTACATGTTGAGCAGCAGGGTCCGGGCCGCGCCGCGTCTCATGGCAGCTCTGCGCCCACCCCGCGCCCGCGGGGGGTATTATTGCCTTCGCCTGGGGAAGATGATGGTTGTTATTATGTATTACGGTCCCCACCCGTCGAGGCAGGGCGCGGGATGGGGAGAGCGGCGGCGAGGGTGGGGGCAGTCTCCAAGCAACCTGCGAGGGGCGCAGGTCCTGGGCGCCTGCAATTTCCTCTGCGCTTTAATTAAAGGCGCGGCGCGGGCGCTTATCGCCCCATCGGACTTTAATAAAGTTCCCCCCGTTAAAGATCGCCGTTTCTATGGAGAGAGGCAGCCGCGGCCCTCGCATTTTCCGCCTCCTTAACTCTTTGCAAACACACAGCGCCTGGCCTGGCCCTCGCTCGGCGGCGCTTCTGCTCCAGTGCCTCTGAGCCAACAGGGAAACGAGCCCCGACGGAGGCCCTAATGGGCCTTTAACCTGAAAGTGATTCTGTGCCCCCCCCGCCCCCCACCCACAAGCGGAGCCGCGGCGAAGGTGCCCCATCCTCCTCCTCGCCCTGGAGCCTCGCAGAATCACCCAAAAGGCTTCTGTCGTTTCCCACCGTGGCTCGCAAGATGCTTTCCAGAAGCTGAGAGGGAGCACAGCAAGGCAACGATCTTCCCTGATATTTGTCCTCAGTACCAGATGCTCAGAGGTCGAGCATCTCTGAATGAAGAGGTTCCATTTCGCTGCCATCGGATAATCTGTTAATCGACTCGCCCATCCTTCTGCAACCTGGTGCCCGCCAGACATAGGAGCCAACTCTTAGGGGCCAAGGTCCCTTTGTCCCAATAAAATATTTGAGGGGGTCAGGCCTTCCGAAAGTTCGTGTGCATTGCCGTTCAAATGATGTGCATGCACTGCATCATGTGATCAGTTATGTGGGGTGGGGTTTACCTGCAACCCCCCCCCCCAATATTTTATTCAGATTGGCTGCCACCCCTGCCACCAGAGGTCTTGGGCTGCCTGCAATGTTGACTGGGGCTCATGGGAGTTGTGGCCTGACAACATACCTCATCTAAGATTTAGGTGGTACATTCACTACTTGCTACTGCTAACTCCCCCCCCCGAAATAAACTAATTGTATTTGCATGTACAGTCCAATCCCTCTCAATAACTCTGGTGGAGGAAAGCGATTCCACCTCCCCAATATCTATACAATAGGGAATCAAATTTGTATATACGTTAGTAACTTAAAACAACAGTAGTAGTAAGTAGATGAATTTCCAAAGGGGTAACCATGTTGGATAGTTGCATCTTGAAGACCAACACATGATAGCTTTCAAGGGGGCACTCTTGGATGTGTCAGTAATACTAATTATATGGTGGGTTTCTTAATCTCAGTAAAATATAACAGTATTATAACCCTCTTATAATAGTGCATTATAGTAGTATTTCTTTCCCCACCTCTCGCATCACTCAGTCACAATGAGTTCCACATCTCAGCCTACTTGAAGGAGGTTTAGCAGGAAAACGGTGGTGAGGGGGGGTGGCATTATGTGAGCCAGGTTAGGGCAGGGCTCTCTTTTCCTTTCTGAGGGCTTCTTCTTTTCTGGGTACAATTCAGAGTGTTGGTGCTGACCTTTAAAGCCCGAAACAGCTCTGACCCTGTATACCTGAAGGAGTGTCTCCACCCCCATTGTTCAGTCCAGACACTGAGGTCCAGCACCAAGGGCCTTCTGGTGGTTCTCTCACTGAGAGAGAAGAGGTTACAGGGAACCAGGCAGAGGGCCTTCTCAGTAGTCACACCTGCCCTGTGGAGCATCCGCCCAGCAGATGTGATTTTTAAAATATGTCTGAAGTTTTGTGTGTGTATGTGTTGTGTTTTTACGTTTGTTTGTTTTTGTTCGTTTGTTTGTTTTTTGTAGGGAGATGGGTGGCATATAAATTGATGATGATAATGGAAGGAGCTCTTTGGAAACAGGGTCCTCCTAGGCAAACATGATGGTGGTGTCAGTGCTAAGGTTACTGCCACAACTATGGAGCCGAGTGAGAAGTCTATCCAAGACAGCAGATTTTGGGTGATGGTGGTGAAACAGTGTTGCTCTTGGCAGTGGAGGCTAGGGCAAAAGGGGCAACACCCCACCAACTTCCCTCTTCCCTCAGCCAGCCTCCACCTGCCTGCCTTCTTACTTACAACCAGCCCAAGGGAAAGGGGTGATGGCTGTTAGCTTTTCCTTCCTCTTTAGACTCAGTATAGAACTTTGTAGAACTCGGCAGGAAGAAGGACAGTGAGAAAATTGTCCTACCTACTGTTGTCCTCCCTGTTTTCTGCCCCGCAAGTACCAATGAGCACCAGTTGCCACTGGCTTCTGGGGAGGGGCTGCCAAGGCTCTATCCTAACCTGGTGCCCTCCAGATGCTGTTGGACTCCAGGCCCAGGAGCCCCAGCCAGCACAGCCAGAGGTCAGGGCTGATGAGAGCAGTAGTCCACCAGCATTTGGAGGGCACCAGGTTGGGAAGAGTTTTCTACAGAAACGTGGTTAGAAGAGTGGTTGACGAATGCAGGCTGGAGTTGGCAAGTTGGCAAGTTTGATATGCTCTCTGCCAAAATGCCAAAGAGCCTCTATCCTGTCCCCTGTTAGAATACAGAACCACAGTCTACCTTTAATTTTTTGGGGGGCAAAATATTTATGAATCAATAATCATCATATCATGCACATGCACAAAAGTTGGGCATTACCTCATCAGGTCCTGTCATTTCCCCCAGGTTCTGTATACTGTGCCTTGTCTGGGCAAGCAGACAGAACAGAGACATCTAGTGGCTAAATAAGGGGAAATGCATGTATTTCACACTATCAAGGCATCAGAAGGCAGCAAGAAAACAACACGTTGTCTACACTCTTGTTCAGAGAGCTGAAAGAAGATGGGGTGGGCAGATGAGAGATCTGGAAAGACCAATGCCTATCTGCTTCCTTGCCTTTCTCTTTTGAGTTCTTACTTTTAATCTCAGAAAAATAATAGCAACAGGCCCCCTTGCTATGAAAATTGCCCTTGTTGTTTTGCACACAGGATCTCCCTCCCCATCTTCCATCACTACAAGCAAGTTAAATCTCACCGAAGTAGGAATCAGTTTGCAGGCCAACCCAAAGGTTCTCATTAGCCTGCAACAAAATGTAACTAGAGGCTTAAAGGACAGCTGTCATGAACTGGGACACACTGGGGCAAGCTGGGGAAGGGGAATTTGGTGTAGGAAGTACTTACAGGGTGAAGGAGGTTGACAAGGGCATAGGGGTCAGTGCACAGGATCCAGAGCAGCAGGACCCATCACCAGAGTCAGAGGGGCCCCTGGCTCCACAAACATGGTGGGCTCTGAGGCATAGGGAGGCTGAGGCAGGCAAGGTTCCACAGCCCAGTTCACTAGCTGGCCAGGTGGGGCTTGATAGCTCTGGGAGGAGGTATGTGATTCCTCAGCTGGAGTAGGTTTGAAAAAGATGAGGGTCACATGCCTCGTCAAGCCCAGATGCTACAATCAGCATACAAAGGGCAGCAGAGTTCTAGGGCTGTGTCTGTTCATGTTGATGGATCCCAGCTTGAAGGCTCCAGGATTTCTGTGCTTAGGTTTGGACTTTGGACTTGTGGATTGACACTGGACTGGGGACTACTGACTTACTGCTAGGTAGGTCAGGGGTTCAGGACAACAACTGTATAACTGCTAGGATGCTCATAGCCCAGGCTAAGCTAAGATTGATGCTTGATTTAATATGGTGTTTGGTGCAATATAACATCAGTGCTGGTGGGACACTAATCTGTAATCTCATGACATTCCTGCGTATGGACAATGGGTCAGTGATGGCTGGTCTTCTCTGGTGTCTTAATGCAGCCTATGCAATGGAGGGGGTCACAGCGCCACTGTTGGTCATTGGCTTAGGGTTCCTCCACACAATCTGTTTGTTGAGCATTCATCCTGATTTGTTTACACAAAGTTTTCATGGAGGTTACAATATGTTCAGTCTCTACTGAACATTCATTTTGATTTGTTTGTAGGTATGTTTCATGACAGTGGACATTCATCCCAATTTGCTTGCAGGGTGCTCATGCATCTTACTGTTGTTCATCCCACACTTTTCAGTGCATTTTTCAGCCACTTTCCTAACTGCATAAAGTGGATCTGCTGTCCTAGGGTGGCAGAGGGCTCCAATCCTTCCTGAAAATAGGTACAGTCTGGAGGCATGCTTTGAATTGCTTGCTGTCACAGAAGATCTTAGAAGCTTTGGGCCAGTTGCTGTTATGGGGGACTGGAAGGACTTTAATCATTTGAATTCCAAGGCCCATTAGCTGGTTTTGGCAAATTAACACTGTGATGTTCAAAATAACAATGCGATGTTCAAACGACACCTTGTCAGGGCAGCTTAGCTGCGTGGGAACAGGCTGCTGTGTGCTGTTTATGTGGTAAGACAAGAGATTTGTTATTTCAGGCTCCCTTGCAATGTTTTAATACGTCAAGGGCAAAAATTTCCTTTCCCCTTCCCATATATGGGCATAATGGACATCCTTCCTTTGCTAGGAGCCTTTCTTCAGAGATCGCCCCCAGAACAGACACGGCAAGCTATGTTAATGGTTCTGTGTGGTTTACAAGAGACATCCTTTCAGATGTTGAAATGGGGCCTGATATAAAGTATCAGAACCTCTTTAAGAAACTGTTGTCAGATTCAGGAATCTCATGTTAATGCCCTCTGTTAATGGTTTTCTGTACATGCAAGCTGACTGGGAGGTGGCATGCCTCTGAACATGTGCAAAGTGTCCTCTATTCACCTCTCTCTGTATGTAGAACAAGATTAGGCTGGGTTTCCTGCACAGAGGATGTCCCACAGGCAGACAAGCTCTTCTGCTTGTGGACCCTCATGGAAACATACTCATATGGAAGTGTCTGGGGTTCAGGGCTCAAATATCCTTGGATAACCAATGATGTCGTATTCCAAGGTTTCCATTTCATCTGTTATTTCTGTTACTATGTGTTAAGAGGCACTTCGCCTCTTAAACATTGAGATGGGATACTTCTGAATGGGAAGTTAAGTGGATCCTCCCCTGGAAGGTTGTCCACAAGAGAATGTGGCCCTTGGGCTGAAAAAGTTTCCCTATTCTAGGTATACAGAAACCATTTGTCCAGGTCATTCCAAATCACCTATTTGGGAAGCCAGACAAGCCACTCACATCCTGTCACCCCTGAGCGGACATGGGGAACCTATGCACCTCTTCCCCCGGATGTTGCTGGACTGCAGCTCCCATCATTCCTGACAATTGGTTTTCTGGCTGTGGCTGATGGGAGTTGGAGTTCCACCCGTCTCTGCCCTGTGATCCATTGGTCCATCGTGTTCCACAGCTGTGCCATCTTTATGTCCTGCTCCATGTCCTGGCTCAAGTGCATCTTCTCCTGCTTGCTACATTTGATCTTTCACAAATGGAGGGCTCTCCTTTCATGCCCCAGACTTGCTTTAGCTGCCTGAGTCCTATTAATCAGCCGCAGGCAACTGAAAACAAGCCCAGCGCAGGTAGGATATGTGGTGTAGATTAAAGATGGTGGAACTGGGTTCTCGATCCCCCAAAGCTTCCCACACAGTCTCTGGAGACATAAGAAGCAAAGCAGCATTTGAGGAGGCAAAGGAGATGTGAGATAGTGACAACAGCCTCCCTCCCTTTCATGGTGATGAATACAATGGTCTGGCTTGTAGAGCTGGTGTTGCGCCATTATTATTTTTTTATGAGGCTCCAGTTACCCCATCAGGAGGATCTACGTTACCCTGTTGAATCCACTTCTAAGACAGGTGGCTCAGGAGCATGAATGGGGAACTTGTGGCCCTCCAGGTGTTGCTGGACTCCAACCTCCACTGGCCCGTCAGGGAAGATGGGAGTTGCAGTTTAGCAACAGGTAGAGAGACCCAAGTTCCCCATCCCTTTTCTGAGGAGAAATGTCAATGGGGCTAGAAGGGTCATTTGCCCACAGTGAGAGAGGGCAGAAGGTAAATTAGGATCTACCAATAGCTTTCTGGGTAGTTTGCATGAAACAGATCACCAAGAATTTCTGATTCTCAGTAGTTTAACTATAGCAATGACCAGTGCTTTTTTTTTAAAAAAAAATTGTTTCTGCGTACTCTTTTTGACTCAAGAAAAACACCATTTTATAGTTCAAATTGGGGAAAATAAATACAGCAAATGGACAAAAGTACAAAGATTCACAAAATGTTTAGGTGTATGTGTACCCCTACGCACCCCCAGAAAAAAAGCACTGGCAATGACTTTCTACCAAGCTGGGTTGCTGAAACAAAGCTTGTGAAGTGGGAGTGTGTAGGAAACCAGGAATGGATTGTTGAATGAAAGGACCGTGAGCTCTATTCCTGGGCTGAGACATGCACTCAGAGGTGCCATATCCCTTAATTCCAAGCGTATGTCCAGCACAGCCCCCAGTTAAGCCACTCTTTTGAACTTCAGCTGGTGGACTTTGAGGTTCCAGGAAAAAACAAAGTGGATCCTGCAAACTTGAAATCTACTTGCCACTGCTGTGGCGCAGCTATTCCAGAACATCTAACCCCTGTGCATGGTGTGAAGGAGAAACACAACTTGGGGCTTTTAACTGTTTGCAATTTGCACCCAGTTTGAGTAAGAAACAGGGGAAGAAGGAGAGCTACCACTCCAGTCTAAAATCAGCAGACTGTGTGTACTGTGTGTGAAAAATGAAAATCTACACTAAGGTAGATTTCACCAGCCACCCCACCCCCCCGAATTCTACAACATGAATAATCAAATTTGCATATATTTGCACATTTGCATATTCATATTCTGCTGGTTAGAGAGCCTCTCTACCAGTGCAAATCCTGCTCAATGCTCCACAAGGCTTCTAATATTTTTTCCAGGTATTGCCCACACAATTTGTAACCATAAAGGCTAGGAAAAGAAATAAAAAGAAATTGGTGCCTGCATGATGAAAGCATGAAATTGCAGGCTATACAAACAGCCTTGAAACATGTACAGAAACAATAAGCAGGGAACCTTAATATATAAGTAGTACATTTCTCTCTCATCTATAGATGACCATGGTCAGTCCCAACATTTCTGGGATCAGGAAAAGGCGATCCCTCTCTTCAGATGATGTGGCTTCTAGGCAAACATGCATTCTGGAACCTCCATTTTTAAAGCAAATCACCTCTATGTAGGTGGATCAAATAGCATATTATTTCCCTTTTTTATCCTTGCCAAAATCCCCAAAGGGCAAGCTATACAGAGACAAACCCAACTCAGTGAATCTCATAGCTGATCAAGAGCTGGAACCACACTCCTCCAAACACACTGGCACCAGCCTGGCTGTCTTCTTAAAAGGTAAAGGTAAAGGACCCCGATAGTTAAGTCCAGTCGCGAATGACTCTGGGGTTGCGGCGCTCATTTCGCTTTACTGGCCGAGGGAGCAGACGTTTGTCTGCAGACAGTTTTTCCGGGTCATCAGTGTTAAGTCCTAACCTCAACTGGATTGCGAATTTGTATAGAGGACAGGCTGAAAGTCTTTGGATCAGGGAAGGCAAATAAACAGAGCAGGTTCCAGAGACAGGGCAGGGGGAGATAGGAGAGTGATTTTTAGGCTGTCCAAGTGTAGTGAAAGGAAATTATAAATGATACAAGCTCACCCAAGTGTATTTTGTGTGCACCCTTTAAACCATCATCTCTGCCACCCTGATTCTGCACTCAGTCACAAATCTGTGATGGATTGAAATCCCCACATCCCCACTTCTACTCACATATGGAAAAGAAATCTGTCTACTCCAATGATGAGTACAGCCTAGTTATGAGGTTCTAGCCATAGGCTGACCTGTCTATTCTCACCAGCACAAAACAGCAATCTTGTGCCCAGAGACCCTGAATAGGTGCAAGTTTCCCATCCCTTAAAAAAAACCATAAACACAAAACTTCTAACTCCTGCATGAGGCTCTGGAGCAGACGCCCACTGCATAATCTGCCCCCGGCTTTGTTTCGACTTACCTGTGGGCCTGCTCAGGGAAGAAGCTGACGTGGCCCTGGCAAGGAAAGCCTCAGGTATGCTACCTGCTTGCAAAAGGGAGGGAGGGTGGCCAGCTGAGCTCCGGTGGGGTGGGACGTTCTGTGTGTGAAGGAATGTTTGTGCATAGGGAGAGGCCTGCAGCAAGCACTTCCTTATTGGAGGCAGGGCAGAGGGAAAGTGCTAAGGAGCAGCCCACATGCGCCCTGTGATTGAAAGGGCATGTTGAGTAATGCAAACGGATCTGGCTGCCACCTGTTTTCTTGGCAAGGCTTCTCTGCTTTACTTTTAGCAGCTGCACGACAAATAGACATTGCAGTACAGTATCAGAAACCCACTGAATTTCTACCTGTATGCAGTTGTTCACAGCACATGAGTTCTATCAGAAAATAGGTGATTACCCCATAATACGTGATTGCAAATCAGAAATCGGAAGAACCAAAACAAGAATGGGTTGAGGCCCTCTAATTATTTACAGTGATGGAGCAGGGAAGCAAACAAATATGCAGGCCATTTCAATCAAGCACATGCTTAACTCTTTGTTAGCCAAGGAGACTTTGAAGAACTTCATTGTACCTGTGTGGCATTAGATTTATTAGATATTTTTGTTTTATGTTATGTTTTAAGTTATACTTATTTTTACTATGTATTTTGTGTTTTTTATGTTGTAATTTAATGTTGTGAACTGCCCTGAGATCTGCAGGTGGAGGGTGATATACAAAATTTAATAAATAATAATAAAAGTAATTTCCAATGCTAAATTTTGCTATGCTCCTCTAGCTCAAGAGGAATATGTAACTCCATATGTATATGGACTCCAGGAGAGGGGCAGCTCTTAACTGTGGGGATTGAGCCTCGGCTCCTTGAGCCTGAAGGGTATTTCTTCAAAGCCTAAGTATGAGACAGAGTACAGACCTAAGTTCACATTTATAGGGCAGCTGCAGGACTATAGGCCTGGAGGAAGGAACCTCAGGCCCAGGGCCTGAATGTGGCCCTCCAGGCCTCACCCTTGGGGCTCTCGCTAGGCCACACAGCTTCCCAGGTAATGCCACTCATTGGCCCTGCTCCAAACCCTCTTCAAGTGTTTAGCCAGAATGTGTCATTGAATTGTTTCCTGAAAAGAAGTGTGTGCTCACAGGTGCAAACTGCTTGTGTAGCTTATTGTATAAAGGAAACGTGCATCTGTAGCTCTGGCCATTTTTGCAACTGCCCTGCACCCACCACTGGCATGAAGCCCCCCAAAAGTTCCCCAAGAGACTGTAGCCCTCAAGCTGAAGGAGATTCCCCATCCTTTCCCTCAAGACCCTTTCTTGAGTTTTTTCCTGCACTGCACAGTAGTCCAGCTTTTCCAAACCTGTTTGCATGGTACACGAGGACAAGCTAAATATTGGCCACATTCACATCTTATATTTGAAGTGCTACAGTACCACTTTAAACAGGCATGGCGACTTCCATGGGCTCAACAACTTTGATTTCTCAAAAGCTCAACAGCTTTGCCAGCCCCCACCCCCAACAAAAATCCTGGCTATGGCCATGATGGCTTCCCATAAATTCCCTCTTCTCCCTGGGAAGAGGGGATTGGTTATTGAACCACCCTGGGAATTGTAGCTCTGTGAGGACAATAGGGGCTCCTAGAAATATTTGAGGAAGCCATGGTGATTTAAAGTGATGGTATAGCACTTTTAAACGTGTAGTGTGTATGTGGCTGTTGTCAGAGAGGTGCAGTATGCTGTGAGCAGCTGGAAGCTCAAGTCATGCTTGGAAATGTTATTGCAGGTACGCCATTTCAGAGCAGTGGGTGAGGGGATTCATCAGGGTATTTTGAGCACATTGAAGGTTAAATAGCATATATGCTGTGTATTTTCGGAGCATATCCAGTACTGTATATATTATATATAATCTTCAAACTATAGGAATGTTACTAACATTGGATGAACAGGCACCCCCCCTTTTTTTTGAAGCAAGGGGGTCTGTGCCTTTCTGATGCGTATGCTATGTGGATCAGTAAGTAGAACTAGTGATCTCACCACAGGTAATAGGTCCCCCAGGAATAATCCTTGAGTCCAAAATACTGTTTGTGGAAGGGTTGCCACCCCCTGGTTTTGCCTCCCTGTGTTACCACCCCAGAGGAGTTAATGAATCAGTCATGCCCAGTTAATTGCATGATTACCGAGTGAAAAGTGCATTCACATGAAAACTGTTACTCTTGGACATCTGTAGGACATCTTGCACCCAAGGTACCACCTGTGTATTGTCAGCGAGGGCAGATTACTAGAATCCAGAGAAATGTAGGACCTGGAGATTAATTCTGCAAGACAAGACTCCGACCCTTTTCTGAGTCAGGAGATGGGACGCTTCCCCCACCCCAAATCAATCGATGCAGAGGAGGGGCTTGGTGGGAATTGGTCCCCATCCTCTCCTCCTTTGACCCGGTGTAATGGATCGAAGCAGAGGGAGGGGATATTTATTTGTAACCGGCATGCAATGGATTGCAGCCGAGTGTCGGAAGGGAAGCCCGGCTGCTAGTGTTTCCCCCACTTTACTTCTGGGTGGGTTTCCTCGCTGCAACGAAAGGCGCCCAGTGCCGGATTCCTGGGCGGATGTGGCTGACTCTGAGAGGTGGAGCCTGGCAGTGTTTTGCTGGAGGGAGGAGCCCCAAGCAAGCAAAGTCAATTCAGTTCAAAGCAGCTCTGTTGGCAAGGCTTGTTTATGTAAGGCTTGCCAAGGTTCACGATAAGGGATGTTTGGAGAGGGAAAAGGAGCCATGCACCTACAATCAGACATGATCTTTTCACCAGAGGCCACACCTGAGTTTCTTTTCATTCAGTGTTGCAAAAATGGCACAGATTTTGTGGCACCTTGCAAGCTAACAAATCTATTGTATGGCATGAACTGTCCTAGAGTCTGCAGAGGCTCATTACGTTCCTGAGAACAAATGTCTTGCCAACATGTGCTTGCCAAGAGTAGTGATACTAATTCCAGGGCTGCCCAATTCAAGACCAACAAATCCATACACAAGTATGGCTAATAATCTTCTTTGTCCTGGAACAAATGAAGAAATAAAAAAGAGGATCCCTCTGAATGCATTTTGCATTTTATCAAGTAACTTGAATAACCTTAAAACACTGGGATTAGGGATAAGAGACTACACGTCAGGAGGAAAAAATTACCAACCTCTAGACACTCTGCTTGTGCATTTTACAATTCCCACCCAGAGCCTGCTTTCTATTTGACAGTATGCTAAACTGTGGCCTGCAGTGACCAGTAGCAGCCCAGCTTGCTAGGACTGATAGCAGGTCATCTATTGATTCCAAAAGCGAATCTGAATATTAGGTGATACACTGGATAAGAAAAGTCAATATGAGTCAAATGGGTAGCTGTAGCCTAGAAGGTGAAGGGAATGTTCATTCAGAGAATAAGATCAGCTGGTATTTTGTGTTTCTCTTTCATTTTCTAGGGCACTTCCAGACCATCACTATTTCTGGCTGGCATGCAATCATATACAGTGGTACCTCGGGTTAAGAACTTAATTCGTTCTGGAGGTCTGTTCTTAACCTGAAACTGTTCTTAACCTGAAGCGCCACTTTAGCTAATGGGGCCTCCCACTGCCGCTGCACCTCTGCGTGATTTCAGTTCTCATCCTGAAGCAAAGTTCTTAACCCAAGGTAATATTTCTAGGTTAGTGGAGTCTGTAACCTGAAGCGTATGTAACCTGAAGCGTATGTAACCCGAGGTACCACTGTACCAGCAAATTTCAGTGGCTGTGATGAGCTTTTTCCTGTAAGACCTATTGCAGTCGTTAAGAGTCGTCAGCAGGCTCATCACAGCTATCTGCCAATCACCCATTCCCACCACCCTTCTGAGTAATACCCCTCCCCACCTTCTCACTATATAGAAGGATCTGGCAACTTCTGTTTCAGTGTATCTGAAGAAGTGTGCATGCACATGAAAGCTCATACCAAGAACTAACTTAGTTGGTCTTTAAGGTGCTACTGGAAGGAAAAAAAATTTTTGTTTTGACTATGGCAGACCAACACGGCTACCTTTCTGTAACTACTTCAAGTTTGTGAGAGTCTTCCCCACTTTACAGATGTTGGGTTGGCTATAAAGCAGATATAGTGTTCTATGAAAGGACCTGTGTTGGTTTAATTGGTTGCTCATTTTTGAGTTCAAGTTATGTGATATGTCAGTGTTGCTGTTTTGATTCAACTCTGAGTCTTCTGTCTGCACTCTTTGTTGCATAACTTGTCATGGGTCGTGTAACCTAGGAAATAACATCCATGACTAGAACTAATGTATGGAAGGTACAGGGAAGCAGTTTTGAGCTAAACCTCAGGAGAAACTTCCTAATGGTAAAAGCCATTTAAGAGTGGAGCAGACTTACCTAAAGAGGTGGTGGGCTTTCCTTCGCTGGATACATTCAAGCCAGGTATGGGGAAGATTTGGCCCACTGGACGTTGCTACAGCTCCCATCAGCCTCAGCAAGCATAGCCAATGGCCAGGGATTATGGGAGATGTAGTTCAGCAAATATCTGGAGAGCTAAAGGTTCCTGACACCTAATCATAGCTGTCAACGTTTTCCTTTTTTTAAGGGAAATTCCTTTATTCTGAATAGGATTCCTCGCAAGAAAAGGGAAAAGTTGACAGCTATGCACCTAATTAAAGCAAAGGCTGTCAACAATGCTCCAGTTGCATCCTGCATTGTAGACAGGGGTGGGCTAGATGACTTGCAAGGTTTTTTCCACATTTATTGTTTTATGAATAGATTCTGTTCACGTTTGGATCAAACCTTTGGCTCCTATCTCTCTGTAATTGGGCTGTACCAAAAGCTGTATTCTGAGTAGCTGAGGGGGGAACCTCAGACATCTCCATTTCCATTGTGAGGGGTGAGTGAGCTATGTCTCCACAGTCACAAGGGGAAGAAAGGAAATGAGCCATTGTGCCTTTGCATAAGGATCCCCAACTAAGGTTGCCAACTTTTCAGCTGGTCTCAGGAACTGTGCCATTAACAGCAGCTTGATATGCGCAGGCATTAGCAGATAAGGTTTATCTTCATGCTGTGAAGAGCTTCCCTGCCAGATTTCTGAATGTGAAGATGTGGTTTAAAAACACAAGCACAGACCAGACCACTTTTTCTGATTGGTTGGCAATCCTACTGTGGCTCAGTTTTAGTTTCCTTCTGGTGTAAAAAAACAAATGTTTGTCTGTGCCTTGTTGAGGCTTTAGGGATGGACCTTCAGTGCTGTTGTGTGTGTCAGAGACAGTGAATTCTGCTTCGCTTTCTCGGTTTGTATGCCAGCAGGTAAACCAACCAGCCTGCTGGGTATAAATAATAATAATAAAAATAATAACAGATGCACAAAAAGAAAGATGGGTTTGGTAAATGCCTTTATTGGCTACCAGGTGCAGGTCTACTGCTTGGCGGGCCCTTGGGCGCAGAGGCAGGTGTGGGGGGTGCTGGTGGAGTGCAGGAGGGCCAATGCTGCTGCTGCTAAGACACAGCTCAGTGCTGGACACGGCGGATGGACTGGATCTGGTTGGTGTGGGCCTGGGTGCTGTATTCGCTGTACTTTTTGTATTCACCATTCTGTCTGTCCCGCTCCAGGACATATTGGTAGCCCCGGTACCCTGGGTATTGATATGCCACCCATCTAGGGGATAAAGCAGAACATTGGCAATACAGGCACTTCCAGCCCCAAAAGTATATCCTACACCGAAAAAGGGATAGTTCAGCCCCCCTCCCACTGCTTTTTAACTCATATCCTTTGGGGGGGTCCACTCCTCCTCCAGCAGCTGTTACTGATCAACCAGTCTCAAAAGGGTCAGGATGCAACTGGGGAAGGAGACCGGGAGCCTGGGCTAGTTTCTCTTTAAAAAGGGAGGCAGCTATGGCAATCCCAGGATTACTCATGGTTCATCCAGCTAGCTGTGCTTATTGGTGTTCTTGGCAAAGTAAGAATGAGGTTATGGGAGGATTCCCTTCACAGAACCTGAGGGGCGGGTGGCCCTTCCAACTTCACTCCAACTCAGAAGGCATCACTTACGCTCCAGAATTGACCTTGATAGAAGCCACCTCCTTGTTGCCCCAGCCCATGGCCTGCAGGGATGGATAGTCATCGCTGAGCTCAAACTTGCGTCCTTGGAAGTTCTCTGCCTCATACAGGGTCACTTTGCTGTCACTGTGGTTCTGCAGGATAGGTTAAAGTGGAGGATGATTTGGTGTGGGACTGTCACAGGCAAAGACTTTTAATACCCAACAGAAAAACCACAAGTTCACCATGAGTTGCCTAACAGATGAGCAAACACACCATGGCTTATTTCTCCAACATTTGGTTTTTTCCCCAGCTGCCCTAGCCTCGTGTCTTTTGGTGAGTGTCTGCAGCGAGGTGGTGAAACACACCATATTTATGGAAGGGTGCTGGAGTCACAGATAACACCAAGCCATAGTTAAAACAAACCAAGTGTTGTAAGCCAATAATAAACCACAGTTTCATATGGTGATTTGTTGGCTGTAAACAAACCATAGATACTGCTGCGCAGGGTTCACACATAATGCTAAACCATAATTTAAAAAACCATGACTTAGTGTTGTGTGCGAACCAGGCCAGTTATGACAGAGGAAAGGAAGACAGGCAAGATCCTTGAATCTAAAAGAACACCATTTGCTATTCCTGCATTTTTATCCACCTTCCCTTTCAGCTCTTCCTTTCTTCACTTTATTCTCTTTATTCCCTTGTGGCTAAGCCACTGTCCTATTGGCAGGTTGGATTGCAATGATCAGATTGCAGTGGATGGTAGAGCTCCTCAGGCATTGCTCTGAAGGGCCCTTTTCCTGCACAACCAGCACCTGCCAAAATTCCCTGATCTGTATTATGGACTTGCTCCCTTCTTCCCTACCCCCTCTAATGCCAGTCCCTTCAACCATGTGAGGTCTCGTCATCCTCTGGATGATGCCACAATGTTTATATTTGCTTCCCCTTATGACTGGACATCTGTGGGCCCACCTCCCTTCAAAAACCTTTTGAAAATCCACCCCTCCTTTTCCCATAAGGCTTTTGGCACAGCCCCTCTTAGTCCCCCATCCCCTACAAAGCCTAACTGTAGACATATACTGTAAACTCCTCAGGAGCTGGAATCTGTATTTTGCTTGACATACTGTAAAACTCTGTGCACAGTGGTGATACTGCATGTGAACACACACACACACACAGAGAGAGAGAGAGAGAGAGAGAGAGAGAGCGTGCAAAGGAGTTTTATCATCCATTGCCTCTGGTTTCCCTAGATCAGAAGTCGGGACCCTGTGATCCTCCAGACATTGTTGAACTCCAGCTCCTATAATTCCCAGCCTGCATAGCCAGTGGTCAGGGATGATGGGAGTTAAGAGACCAGTAACACCTGGAGGACCTCGGGTCCCCCATCCCTGCCTTAGATGTCTGTGCTCCTTCAGCCTAGACTCTGGCTTACCATTCCTATTGCACAGCTTTCCTTTGCCTCTCACTTGGGCATCCTTGGGAACTCTATGTGCTACTGCCAAGCAGCTGTTGGTGAATGACTGTCAAGCATCTTTATGGGTCTGTCTTTTAACATAGTCCCCAGCAAGCAGAAAAGAAAGGCTTGGGATTCTATCCATTATGCAAAGAAAACCCTCCCAGCTTTCCAAGTGGTCAGGATGCATAGTCTCTCACTATCCTGCTGTGGACTCAAGGGGTTAAAACTGAAACTGGGCACAGCTGCATCCCCCTCCCCCCTCCCCTATCACCCATTCCTGCAGGCTGCACTCCGCCAAGTGATCCTGCCAGCCAGAAACGAGATGATATCTCACACCCCTTTATTAAAGCACGGACATAATCTGACTGGTTGTTATTAAAGCCCAGAGATGAGGACGTGCAGAGATTTTAAACCCCGGTTAGGAACAGAAGCAACCGCTCTTCAAGATGGAGTGATATGCCATACTGGCTATAGCCTGTTTGGAGCTGGTACTATATATTTGTCCCAGGAAGCCTGGCTGACACTTGCGAAAAACAAAAACAAAAAAACCTTTCCTTTTCAATGCCAACCTTTCCCACCCTTGACCAGCTTTCTGACTTTAATGCTAAAAAAAAAGTACCCCTCCCAACTTATTCATTTGTCTGTGGAAGCTTTTTAATATATGCCACTCCACATTCATTTATTTAGTTTGCTTCTGCCATTGAGGCAGCTCCCTGGCCCCAAAGCCATGTGCCAAACTGAGCTGTATGTCTCCCCTTCCTGCCCCAGCACCGTACAGTGAATGAACACCTGGTTCCCCCATGGGCTTGCCTTAGTTCAGTCCACTCTGCTTATGGATTGGGACACTTTTAGACAAAAAAGGAGTCCAAAGCATGTGGTTCATTTTAGAGTTATTTACCACCTTGGCTTGCAGGGTGTGTATTGTTTGTCAAACAGCATGGGCCTCTTATTGATCTAGCAAAGGGACTCAGCCTTCTGACCCAGAGATGCTGCCATAAAAGCCCCAATGCACAGCACTTCTGCAGAGAGAGATCTAAATTCTTCATTCTCCTCGATTTCACTCATTTTAGTGAAAGCAAGGAGAAGGACTTGGAGGGAATTGTTCTACAGCAGTGATTTTTTTCTCTAAATTTGAAGGTGGCAACCCTAATCTGAGCCTTTCATTGGTTCAGATTAGGGTTGTGGGACCCCAGACCCTGATGAAGCTTTGAACAGAAGGGAAGTATTGTCTCATCACTGCAGGACTAAGATGGCGAAAACCAAACTGGGAGCCACTGTAAAAGATGCAAGCGCCCTCTCGACATCTGGACCTAGCAATCCTGTCTGAGATAAAAGCTATTTCTTCCCCATAGCCACCCTCATTTGTGAAAGGTCATGAAGATAAGCAGGATTGCAACCGTGTTTGGCCCTGTCCTCTCAAGTATATTGTTAACTTTATATGTGTCCCTTCCCTCCCCGGTTATTGAGTCACCATCTGAAGAATGGGCTTTTATCTTTAAGGCTCCCCAATGATGCAGGAGATGAGATCTCCGCAGCTTCTCCAAACCCCTTTCCCCCTTGTTCCTTCTGACTGCAGTCCTTGCCCTCATTCAACACTGAGCATAATTTTACATTTGCCCTGAGCCCCCGAAAATAAAAAGGTGGAAAACAGGAAGAGTGCCATGGTTTTAGTTGACTGACAGGAGGTACCGTATTTTTCGTTCTATAGGGCGCACCGGCCCATAGGACGCACCTCTTTTTTGGGGGGGGGGAAATGAATAAAAAAAATATATTCCCCCCCCCAGCCGCGGCTGCCGCCCCAAGCCTTGCGCACACCTGCCCGAAGCACGGGGCAACCTCCGGAGGGCTCTGCATGCTTCGGGCTGCAGGCTGCCGCCCGAAGCCTCGCGCGCCCGTCGGGACCTCCCGCCGGGCGCGCAAGGCTTGCAGACACTCGCCCGAAGCACCCCCGTGCTTCGGGTGACAGGCTGCCGCCCCAAGCCTCGCGCGCTCGGCGGGACCTCCCGCCGGGCGCGCAAGGCTTGCGGACACTCGCCCGAAGCACGGGGAGCCCTCCGGAGGGCTCCGCGTGCTTCGGGCGACAGGCTGCCGTCCCAAGCCTCGCGCACCCGTCGGGACCTCCCGCCGGGCGCGCAAGGCTTGCAGACACTCGCCCGAAGCACGGAGAGCCCTCCGGAGGGCTCCGCGTGCTTCGGGCGACAGGCTGCCGCCCCAAGCCTCGCGCGCTCCCGCCGGGCGCGCAAGGCTTGCGGACACAAGCGGGGGCTGCAGGCTGTTGCCCGCAAGCCTTGTGAGCCCGCGGGAACTCCCGCCGCGCTTGCAAGGCTTGCGGATAGCTTCCTGAAGCCTGGAGAGCGAGAGGGGTCGGTGCGCACCGATGCCTCTCGCTCTCCAGGCTTCAGCGAAAGCCTGCATTCGCACCATAGGACGCACACACATTTCCCCTTCATTTTTGGAGGGGAAAAAGTGCGTCCTATGGTGCGAAAAATACGGGTATACAGAAATCCGCAACAAAAGAGTTCTGATGAAGAACTCTGTATAACTCAAAAACTTGCTTGCTACTGGATTAACAGCACTTCATTTGTCTCATAAAAACAATCACCTTCACCTGTTGTGCATCTGTGGGATATCAGCTTGTCAGACAGCCTGTTAATTTCATTTCAGCTTTGTTAATGTCAGTCCCCCTGGCAATTTCACTGAAACCACCTTTGTCCTTGAAGACTCTTTTGTCATGCTTCCACTTAATTTATTACAGGCAGCAAATGAAATTGGTATGTTCTGCAAGTAGCTTTGGTTAGAAGAGTGCTTTTCAAAGAGATGGTGCTTGATCAATGAAATATGGTATTGTTGTTTTCCACCACCATTTGGGGATCCCTTTGCCCCACCAGATAGTTTTGTGTTTCCTTTTACTCTGTGCTCTCTGGAACGAGACCAGGAGGCACCCTTCTCCATTGGCGATTGGGTCCTTTTCAGGTGTTTTTTTTAGAGCCAAGAGAGTATATTATTGCACTCACAGCACACTTGATAGTCCGGAAGGAGAGCAGGTGCTCGGTCCTGTAGCCACTGTTCCCACTCCAGGCCTCCCACCGAGGGTAGTCTCCTTTCTCCAAGATGAATTGCTGTCCTTGGTATTCAGGGTACTCAAACCCCACCCAGCTGTAAAGATGAGGAGAGAGAGAGCGCAAATGCTGGTAGCTTCAAATTTAAAACTCACAATAAAATTTTAAAATCAAAATCAAATATTGCTCAAACCATCCAATAACTGCCTGTGAAACATTATGGGGTGAAAGACTGGCAGAAGCCCCCTATGGAGTATTCTCTCTCTCTCTCTCTCTCTCTCTCTCTCCTTCTACCCATCAGCCATATATATCTGTGGATTCTCCAAGCATGCTGCTCTTTTCAAGCCAACTTTGCAAATACTGCTCAATGGACACCGAAGCACTTACGGGCCACTTTCCACCTTGATGGAGCGGATCTTGCGGAAGCCACGTTCCATGATGCTGGGACACTCCATCAGAAACTCACAGCGCTTCCCCTGGAAGTTTTCTTCCTCCCAGACGGTTATCTTGAATTGACCCAGGGTCTCCATGTGCTGGCTGGTCATGGGCAGCTCTTCCGCTATAGAAATGCAATGTTTGTGGGAGTTTAATGCTTGTTTCTGGTGGTGATGGCAGCAGGGTGGGGTCAGCCCTGTCCCCCTGCACTACCCACAGAAAAGCCAAAGTACACCCTGTTAGCAGCTATCATGGAGTAGCATCAGCAAGCACCATGCCATACAGTTAAGAGAATGGGTCATGGAGAAGAGACAGACAGTAGCATCTGAAATGCTAGAAAAAGTAACCGAACTCTGAGGAGGATTATCTGGCTAAGTGATGAATTGTACAGGCCAAGAGAGTCCATGATGCTCCTTTTCATTCATTCCTCCCCAATTTGTCATCTCATTTTACTAGCACCTATCCCTGGCTAGTTTGTACAATGGAGCACCCCCCTGTCCTTGCTGACCAGCGGCTGGATTCATGCAGATGGTGGAGTGAGTCAGTGGAAAATGGGTGCCTACACACCCAGCTCTACCATTAGACAGGGTGATGCAGCTCACCCCAGGGAGCAGGTTTGAAGGTCCTATTAAAGGGACCTTATTTCATTTTATATTATACAGGGTGAGTCCTTTAAAAGAGGCCCTGTGGATACAGAGTACACATGTTCCACGGGGCCTCTTTTCAAAGACTCACTCTGTACTTTCTGACTCGGGAGCCAAATATATTGGGTCTTTTCTTTTTTCTTAAACAGAGCCAAATCTCATACCTTCCTTTAACCTATAGTTCAGTCAACATCTGCAAGCTCTCGTAGGGCTGTCAGTCCCCATGATCCAGCTGTATTCCTGTCTGTTTATGAGATATGTTGTCTGGAGCTGAAGGGAAATCCAGAATCCAAGTGACAAGCCCCCTCCCCTCAATGGAATTTTTTTTTTGAAAGCTTCCTTTACATTTTTATTACACACAGCCTGGTGCCAGAATTGTGCCACTAGATTTCTGCTGGCCCCTTCCATCTTACCTTATAGTGCACACTTACTTATACACACACCCTTCAGTGCTGTGTTTGACTTTCCTGCCAATGCATTCTAATTGTTACTTTTAAAAGAACAAAAGAAAAGAGGATAGCCCTGTTGCAGTTGTGGGCCATACAGAATTATAGAGGTAGATGGGTCTGAAATGCCATTCAACATAACCCTCTATCTAAAGGCAGGACCAGTCATTCAACAACAACACCCATCAACTAACACAATCCAGACCACAGCTTGCTGCCAGCAAAGAGCAGGTGCATCAGGAAAGGTGCCGATAGAACAAACATCTCCAAGTAACTCATGAAAGCAAGAGAAACCAGTATAGAACCATACCCTGGAGGAATGTGCTGAACCTTTCCTGCCCAATTCATCCCCTTTGTCGGTTGACCCAGAAATTATGAGTTGAAGTCCTTGCAGAGAAATCTTTCCCCAGTGATTCTCCAAGGGAAGGGAAGTATATAGGGAAGGGGGAGACACTCCATTCCATTCACATTTAAATTCACATTTTCCAAAGCAGTTATCCTTCAATTTTGTACTTCTCCCAATTTTGCAATGCAATTCTCAAAGCAAACAGTGTTTACAAAAATGCATGTATTTGGGGAAAGTGTGCATAGAAACGAATATGTTATGGGAAGATAACATAAAAATGCATTATATTAGGGGGAATTGCTAGCAAAAATGTGTACATTACTTAAAACTGCATCCAAAAGTATGTTTATTAGGAGAAATACGTGCTAAATCCAAATGAATTTTTATGAGAATTTAGGGAAATAAAGCACAAGATTGCTCCAGAAATATGAGGAATCAAATTTAAGACAGGAGAAACCGAGAGAACCAAAACTGATAGGTCCTTCCATCCCTACCAGGATACCACACATAAGGACACAGGGGGTGGGCCACTGGGGCTGTTTGGGGAGGGCAGGGGGCTGGTACTTACTTGGCTGGCAGTGCACGGAGGCAAGAGTGGTGGTGCTGGGGGACCCCAGCAGCATTATATAGCCTGGCTTGGCCAAGTGTCCAATGACTGAGCACCAATAGGTTGCGCTGAGTCAGCAGCGGCAGCTGTGGGAGGTGAAGCAGCCCAGCCCCAGCCCAGGCTGTCCATTCCTCTTACCCATCATGGCGAGATGCCTCTCCTCTCTCCTGAGGCTAACAATGGGAAGCACTGGGCATGTTTGCTTAGCAGCGGAGGGACACAAAAGACAAAGGCCCTGACGTGCCATTTTTCTTTCACCCTCCAAACAATGCCTCTGCTCAGCCGGAGGATTAAGAACACGGCCCTTTCCCAGGACATTGCACAGGAAAGGCTGACAGCCATTCCACAGGACAGAGAAACTACCCCTGGCGCCATCAGGGATGGCACTCTAGAGAAATGCCTCCCTCTGCCCCAAGTGCCTCATACTTTCCTGTCCCTGGCATCGTGCCCCTCAGAGTGTGAAACCTTACTGAGCCTACACATCTGGGGTGATTCAAAAGCCCTCAAGTTAGCTCCAGGCTTTGTGACTCAGGTTCCCCCTCTTGACTGTAGTTTCCTTCTCAGAGCTACAATGGGGAGCACCCTGAACAAACTACAGTTCCCAGGTTCCGGGGGGGGGGGATCATGTGCTTTAAATGTGTGTTGGATATGCTGTAAATGTATGGTGTGGGCCTGCCACACCAAAGTGATAAGAATTCACATTTCTGCTTTGGCACCCTTTCCATTTTACTCTGATTGCTATACCACAAGGGTGAGGAACCTGCAGTCTTCCAGGTGTTGGGGGACCATTGGGTGTGCCGGCTGCGGCTGATGGGAGCTACAGTCCAACAGCTGGTGGGTTACAGGTCCCCCCAGCCGCTGTTGTACCTAGATGGGGTAACAGGTGCAGGGAATGTCTACTCCAAAGAAGTAGATAATAAGCAAGAATCCACATCTAAAGTAACCTGGTGGCATATGTCAACAACTAATAGGTAAATGCCACAAAAGCATGTTATTTCCCTTTAAGAATTCTGGGAACTGTAGTGCACAGTTACAATTTTCAATCACCCTTAGCAAACTACAGTTACCAGAATTATTTGAGGAAAAGATTGTGCTTTATAAGCATAGTATACACGGAGCCATAATGTGTGCACAGCCTTGTGGGGTTGCGTTCCAGCCACAGTGATGATACAGTACTTGCCTTGCGCAACAATGAAGGGCTGTCCATTTGTATTTCAGAGTAACCTCTGTGGGAGCCACACCTGCTTCAGTGGCCTTCCAGCCCATTCTGTTCTTGCAGAAATCATTCCACGAAAATCCAGCACTCTGTTGTGGTTGTTGAGAATCCCACCCTGGCCCACAAGGGGGTGCAGAAGGGCAGGGATTGTTCAGGGAACTGCAAAACAGAAAGACAATGGATAAGGACTCACTAACTGAAATGAATCAAAACTATTTCCCACTTGCTTTCCCCTCCTGTTCTATACCAGGCTTCCTCAACTTTGGCCCTCCAGATGTTTTGAGACTACAATTCCCATCATTCCTGACCACTGGTCCTGCTAACTAGGGATCATGGGAGTTGTAGGCCAAAAACATCTGGAGAGCCGAGGTTGAGGAAGCCTGTTCTATACATTATTACAGTTCTGTATTGGTAGGTTTAGATCAGGGGTCAGCAAACTTTTTCAGCAGGGGGCTGGTTCACTGTCCCTCACACCTTGTGGGGGACCGAACTATATTTTTTGGGGGGAGGGAATGAACGAATTTTGTGGGCCAGATTTAGAAGGCGATAGGGCTGGATCTGGCCCCCAGGCCTTAGTTTGCCTACCCATGGTTTAGATGTATTATTGATCTGTTTTTCACCCTTCCAACTCCCCTCTCCTTTTCTCTCAGGTCTTCTGAAGATTGTGACTCTGTGGGCAGAGACCTATTGTTCTATATTTGTACAGAACTTTGTGCATATTAGGTGCTTTCATAAGTGACCAGTTATGATGTGTGTGTAGTTTGATGGGGCCATAGAGAAGCTGTGATCTTGGGCTCACAGTTATCACGCTAGTCAGTATTTTCCCCCTTCGGTTACATTTTGGCTTTTAACCGGCTAATTAACTGATTCCTCTTAAATATTCTTACCTATTAAATTAGGCGCTTCACATTTATAAAGATGAGTGGGGTGCATATGTAAAATAAATACATGGCAAACCTCAGTGAAGTTGCTTCTCTGAGGATGCTGAAGGCAACTTAGTACCTCTTAGATGTGTGAGGTGACCCATGTGACTTCAGCATTTCTGAGATCCAGGCCCATGAGGCAGATGAGGCAACCGCCTCACCTGGAAGGATCCATATGGACAGCAAATCTGGCCTCCAAGGAATGCTTCACTCACCAGTACAGCAACGGTGCCAGCGGCAGCTGCAACATGCTCCTTGGAAGCCAGATATGCAACCTCCTTGGCAGCCCCTCCCCCATGCTGCCTACACAGCAGATCTCTCTTGACTGGTCTCCAACTCCGTTATGATCATTGTTAATCTTTATTTCCCTCTTTTTTCCTGATGTAGATCTTCACTCCCCTCTTTTTTGTGGCAGGGTTTGTGTGCCATTATGCGTTCGCCTCCTCCAAAATATGGGTTGGACTAGATGACCCTTGGGACCTTTTCCAAATCTACAATTCTATGGCTCTATGTATTTTGTGTTTTTATCTTGTATTTTTATGCTGTGAACCATCCTGAGATCTTCAGATGAAGGGCAGTATTCCGTTTATACACGTGTTTGCATACTTGTGTATAATCGGAACACTCATCGAAAGCCTGTAAATGCCTCATTCCAACCCTGCCCCATTCTGCCTTCTTTTGTGACGTTTTTGTGATGTTTTCAGGTCGCTTCCAGGTTTGGCACAATGCACGCGTTTGCAGTCACACCCATATGAGATGAGCCTAAAACGGCCACTGGCTGTATACAAATTTAATAAATAAATAGTTACAAGTGTTGGATTGAAGCCATGCATTCTGATGTGATGTGTTTTGTGCCCCCACCATTTTTATACTTTCATAGTCATTCTATAATTTACTTTGACCCCTAAGTTGTTTATGGATCATCAGTGTGTTAGGAATGGCTTGGGTGAGTTGAACCTCCCCCACGCTAGGAAGATGAAGGATTAGATGAGAAGACCACAACTGCCTTCATAAGGAAAGTGGGGATGAGTCTCAACAATTGTGCTGTTTAACTTTGCATCAAGTGGAAAGAGAAGGCAGCAATATGCCCCCCAGCATCCAAAGGTGATTCAGCTCCTTAATGCCTTGGAAGAATTGCATCTCATGCCCTTCTACCAGCTGTTCTATCCTCAACAACTGGTGCTGTCTCTAGGGGTTCCTAACTAATCTGCTAGCCATACTACAAGCAAGAGAAGGAGAAGCGGGGGGGGGGGGTATTTTGTTTCCTGTGTTGAAGTTGCTGCCTCCTATTGTTAGCTCAAGGCCTTCTCCTGCTGCTGCATAAGTTAATTTGATCTGTCAGGCCCATTCTATGCGGCACTAAAACAGATCATGTCTTTCGTTGTACCCAGCAGGTATGGTCAGTAAATATCCCTTCCCTGCAAGGTTTTCAGGATAATTTGGACCTCAATATTGATTGGCTGGTCTACTTACAAGTGGTTTCCCTATTACTTCCCTCCATGTCCTTTACTGGCTTCGGATGCCCACAGGAAGCAATGGTTTAATTACTCCAAATGGACCCACCCCACCCCAATGACTGGCCTTGAAACTTCCAAAGGAAAAGTGTCTCTATTCCGTAGAGTTCAGTTGTCATTTCCTGAGTCCTTGGCACCCAGGCCAAGGCCAAGTAGCTTGCCATGTAAGAATAAGAAAAATTGCACCTCCCAAAACAAGTTATTCTATGCTTCTGTTGAAAGAACAACGTTGCATCCAGTTACCCTACTGTGGTATTGGTGGAAAGAATGTCTGTGGTTTGTATCTAGAAGGCTTGGCTGATCTAGTTGGTGAATTAAATGTGAGCAATCATTTCAGTTAATACATCTCTAGAGTACCTACAAAGAACTTGGCATCATTATCTTTGATTCGTTTGTTATAACAGACCAGAGTATAATTAGTTTGTTGAGCTACGGTAAATCGCTGAGTAACCAAACCTTCTATTTGACTTCATTAAAAGTGACTGAACCAATGAAATCACTTACTTTCACATCATGGGACCAACCCCAAAACCAGCCACACAATTACATCCACAAATTAGGTAAATGTTGAATAAGGAACCAAGGCAATAATAAATCCTACCACTTGTTAAGTGTATGATTGAGTAAATAGTGTCAAGCCGAGTCTGCTGGTTCTTCTGCAGATTTCCAAAGCGTGGGGCATCACATCACCTTCCCTTATTTTCAGCCCCTCTAGGTGGAATAATAGGAAAGCAGGTGAGCAATTGCATAGATTTAACAGACTGCAGCGGATCCCTCAGTGTGGATTCCTGGTCCCCACATGTGTGTGACTGTCCAGCACTAGGGAGACAGTTTTGCTGCAGCCACATTTCCCCCCTCCCTCCCTGGAGCAGATGGAAGCAGCACCAACCCCTGTTTATCTTGCCACCCGTTGCCTGGTGCACTGTTTGCTCCGAGGACCATTTCCTGCTGCAGGCACAGATACAGCTGGGTTTATTTACCAGGTCTGGCTGATTAGATCAGGAATAGCTCCCACTGCCTCTCTTCTCCCTCTTCCCCCAACTCACACTCTCTCCCTGCTTCTGCCATCTGATTTCACTAACAAATCATCCTGCCGCCTTAGGAAGGAAATGCAAATAGGGCAGGCAGCCTGTCATTTACCCCAATACAGCCAGGTGCTAAGGTGGCAGGAAAAGCATCTCCTTCAGTAAGAGCTAGGAGATGTCCAGGCCACTGAATCCATTCCAAATGCAAGGAAAGCTTATTAAAAGCAGAGTACACCACCTGTTATTTATCACTTTGGGTCCTGTGGACCAACAGGCAGTACTGGCAGCATTCTGGACAGGGCACTCTGTTTTTTCTGACACTCCTTCACTCCAGCACAAATGTTCTTGAACGTTAAGCTAAGGAATGACCAGTCGCCTCTTTCTCATTCACTCACTTGCAAGTTTCTGATCGCTCATTGCCTCATCATCCTCACAGGTTGCCTGATCTGAAAATTCCAAGAGGGCAGCGAGCTCTAGGACCTCTTGTGGAGAGTCCCCATCTTCAGTCTGTTACCTCTATAGTGCCCCTTTGGAGCTCACTACTCCCTTTAGATTTCTAGATCTAGGCAGGTCTTTGCATCTTTGGGAGCTTTTCCATCATATTGCAGCTATTAAAGGGACATAAGCCACACCATACAAAGGTGGCAGCCTTACCTCTAGCTTCCAAAATACCTCTGCCTATCCACACCTTTCCTGCCGTCATCTCACAGGCTTTCCCATCCTGAACCCGTTAATGTTAGATGTTCTTCCAAGATGCGAACCATATAACCCTTCAAGTCATAACACTAACTTTGGCTATATAAAGGTGGCGAGGAAATCCAATGTGAAAAATAAATAAATAAAAGGGTACTATCACAGCAACATATGGACATATGTTGAACACAAGTATTTGGAAGGGACATGATGTTAAGGGAGGGACATTTGGATGTGCCAGCCCACTGGGCCAGATTTCTTGGGAAGACCTTGCTTCTCAGCTTTCTGGTCGGCTTCAGTCTGCTTCACACCCAGTTCTCCTTGTACCTAGCCAAACTGATACCCTCTTCCCTCCCTGGAGTGAAGATACTGTTTAGCTGATTGGTTTGTTCCTTGAGTTGATGGAATGATCATGACCAGCATCATCTGGTCAGGTTACCTTGGATCAAGTTCAATTCTTGCAGTCTGAGAATACAGACAAGCTGCTTGAAGGAGATTGACTAAGTGTCCTTTTGACCCTTGCCCATCATGGCTTACAAAAGGCAGTTGAAAGGGTGTTGCTGGGTTAGCCCACATGGGTAAGTCGCAGGAGGGAGAAGGTGCCACTGGTCCTTAAGGAGGCAATGGTCCATTGCCTTCCCAAGAGGGATTCCCTGGATACAGAGGTACTGAACAACTATTGTCCAGTTCCCAATAACCTTGCTTGATAGTGCATGAAAACTGCCTTTGTCACTCTGTTCAGTCAATTGCTGCAAGAAATTTTACTTCCAAATTTTGTAGGTGCGTTACAGTATAAATAAAAATATGTATGTAGTGCTTTTCTAGAAAGCCCAAAGCACACATACAGTACATCATTAATGATGCCCCTGTAAGGTAGGCCAATAAGATTAGCCACATATTATATAGCTTGAGGAGGATAGTAGTTCGCCGAAGGCACCTACTGAGTTCTTGACTGAGCTGTTTGGTCTGAGGGGCATCCAGTTCAAAGCACATGCTCTTACCCACTCCCCAGATGTCTTTAGGAGAAGGATCTTTTGAGAGGAAGGCTCTGAAGGGACCTCTGAAAGGAGGAGCATCAGCTTAATGTTTCTCTGTATTTGGACACTAGGGACACACACACACACACACACACACACCCTTACCCTTGCCCTTGGTACACAGTGTGAAAGGAAACAGACCTGCTGATATCCTGAGCGCAGCTTCTCCCACCCCCGCCCTGAACATCAAGTTACCTGTCTGGCCTCTGATTGCTATGGGGACTAATCCACCTGAAAGGCCACAAAAGACCAGCCAGCTGTTACCACACAGATGATGATGTCTCAATGCCTGGCTCCCGAGACTGAACAAGGGTCTCTAATTGATGCCGCTTCCATAGCAGAAGCCTCCTAGCTCCATAGAACTGTATAGCATAGATGGACCCTAAACATATGAACTCACAGAAGTGACACTCTATGAACTACTTTGTTTAAATAAATAAAAAGTGTGCCACCTCTCTCAAACTTGAGGCAGTTAACAACAGTGATAAAAAGTGAGATGGAATTTCACAGCTAAAACAAAAACAAGGACTTGGGGGGAGGGGGAATTAGAATGCCTATATCTAAAAATTACCCCAAAAATATGTGCATTGTATTCCCCCCCCCCCCCGCCTGTCAAGAGAGAGGGAGGGACACAACTGGATTTCTTCCTGTAAACTTGACCAGCATGTTGGAGCAACCACTGTGAAGGTCCTGCTTCCTTCCTCAGTATCAAAACGCCTCAGCAGGGCCCAACAAGAGGGACTTTAACTGGCAGTGGTACAGGTAGCTTGAGACATGCCCCAAATTAGGAATACAGATTGGTAAAACTTTTTATGTTGATGTCAGCAACATTCCCCCAGGGAATGTGCAGGTGCTTAGTGTGGTCAGAGCCAAAACTGAGCAGGCTCATTCCTTTTCTATTTCCCTTTCTGACACCCCCTTGTCTGTCTGTCTTTCTTTCTTTCTTTCTTTCTTTCTTTCTTTCTTTCTTTCTTTCTTTCTTTCTTTCTTTTTTCTTTCTCTCCCCCTTTTTCAGCCCTCTCAGTGATCTGTCCAGGGAGGGACAGATTGCTCTTGCTAGAGGTCTGATCACTTGCAGAGCTTTTCCCCACTTCCTCCTTCAGCTTATCCCCCTTTTGCCCCCATCTCCACTCTCTCTGCAGGCAACAGCTGTGTGTGGCTTTGGGGTCCAGGTTCTGCACCTTGTCCTAAAATACTGGTGGATCTAGAGGGTGCAGGCTGGAATTTGTGTGTTGTTTGGATGTAGACATCGGAGGTGGCATTTGGCTATAGATTTGCTAAATGTGTGTGTTAATGCATGTACAAAGGGTAGCCAGATGTAAGAATGGCTGTATATAAGAGGGGATGCTCACAGGTATAGATTGTCACTTAGGAATGAAAATACAACACTTTCAAAGAAAAGCAGCCCCAACTGTTGAAAGAATCAGGGTCCTGGTTCTCCTTTACATGTGGTAACTCTAGATATAGGACAGGATGCAAGCATTTTCATGAGCATATGTGCATGTGTTAGGATACTCAGATGTAACAAAGGAACAGGCTTCTATATTTCTTCATAATTTTGTATAATCATAATTTCTATCCTGCCTGTTCTAGTGCTTAAAGTGGCTTGCCTCAATAAGCACAATAAACACAATATAACATTACTATTAAAACAATCACACGTAAAAAGAAAGGCTCCAGAACAGAATCATTTAAGGTCAGCAGCAGCAGCAGCAGCAGCAGATCATGTCAACAGTACTTTCAACTGAAAGTCTTAACAAAGTGGTTTTGTATTTTATCCTTAAGGCAAGGAGGGAGTCAAACAGGGAAGTTTAGCTAGTGCAGTTGTTCCCCTCATTCAGGCAGCACTGAGAAAACAACCATATACTGTACTGAAATGTCTTCTATGCAACTATTAAAAATGATGGGGGCCTTGGATAACGTTTCTGCCAAAGCCTTAGGGTTACCAGCTTTCTGAACCTTTAACAACAGTATGATCTGCAGATCCCATGGACTGCAAGAAGATCAAACCTATCCATTCTGAAGGAAATTAGCCCTGAGTGCTCACTGGAAGGACAGATCCTGAAGCTGAGGTTCCAATACTTTAGCCACCTCATGAGAAGAGAAGACTCCCTGGAAAAGACCCTGATGTTGGGAAAGACTGAGGGCACAAGAGGAAGGGGACGACAGAGGACAAGATGGTTGGACAGTGCTCTCGAAGCTACCAACATGAGTTTGACCAAACTGCGGGAGCCAGTGGAAAACAGGAGTGCCTGGCGTGCTCTGGTCCATGGGGTCACGAAGAGTCGGACACGACTAAATGACTAAACAACAACAACATGATCTGCAGAATTAGCTATCTCCATGCTCTGGAAAGTTGAAGTCAATTTGAAGTCCATGTAGTTGCTGAGGGATTCCCCCCCTTTCTGGCCAGTTATTGGTGACCCTATGCGAAACTCAGAATAATTGTACAGAAAAGGGAACTTCACTATTCAAAGTACAGGAACCTAGTCCTCTTTGTTTCAGCTGGGCACCCTAGTTGAAGCCTTGTCCTCTATTATTTCCTGATGATATATTACATTGTAGTCAGTAAAGGATGGTTTTCAAAGGGGGCTTGGGTTGGGAAAATGTGGTGTTGGTGTTGTGAAATTGATGGAAACGTAATAATAATAAAAAACACCCTAATTTGTGTTGGTAGCAGAATATCTACAGCTTAGGGTGTGGACGATTTCCACCTTCAGTGGTCAGCCCTGCTGGTGGGAAGAATCAGGGGCAACAGACTATTTAGCAGAGCAGATAGGGAAATTTCTCGTCACATGGGAACCTAAACCTCTAGTGCTACCTGGCCCAGTTGCTAGGTAGCACACTTCCAGGGGAGGGGCTGTTTCCCCTATGGTGATCATGGTAACACATGGAACCTTGAAAGAGCAGCAGTTTTTGTTATTTTCCTCTATGGTTACCACAGAACCTTCAAAGATTAGAAGTTGGGAACAACCACTAATCAACAACCATTAGTAGCAGCAGTAATTAATAAGGGTTGAGGTATGGACATTTCCCACCCCCATCCCTCCAGAGCTTTCACACTCACCATTGCCTTAAAAAAATATTATCATGCTTCCTGGCAGCTGCCTTGGAGATGGTTGTGAGGAAGAAAGGTAGTGTAGACAGGGCTGTGGCACCATCACCTCTCTCTCAAATACACAAACCTATAAACTATGGCAAATATAATCTCCCCAGATATTTTTCTGTTCTGATGCATTTATCTTTCCTTGGCTCAGCACTCAGGGTCACTGGGTGTGGCAGAGTAGGAAGGATGTTGGTCTGACATGATCATCAATGATCAGCAATTCCTTCTCTGGCCTTCTGGCCTTCTTGATCCTCTTTCAAGCCCAGTAGCCTCTGTCTCCATAGTGGTTCTTTCACTGGCCTCGACTGTTCCTATTGTACCTCTTTTCCTGGCCTGTGGACTCCTTGACCCTCATTCTGGCCAATGGCCTCTGACACGCTACCCAAAAAGAAGCTCTTCCTGCTGCACTAGCCTCTTGGCTGTCCATAGCATCACTTTTCCAGGCCCACTGGCCTGATTCACTGCCTCTGTTTCTGGACCTTTGTTCTCTTTGCCTGCCATGGGGCAGGATTCTCTTCCTAGCCCACTGTCCTCCACTGTCTGCAGAGGGATCCTCTTCCTGGCTTGCTGGCCTCCTTGATTATCCTCTTAGTGTCTTCCTCATAGAATCATAGAATCATAGAGTTGGAAGAGACCACAAGGGCCATCGAGTCCAACCCCCTGCCAAGCAGGAAACACCATCAGAGCACTCCTGACATATGGTTGTCAAGCCTCTGCTTAAAGACCTCCAAAGAAGGAGACTCCACCACACTCCTTGGCAGCAAATTCCACTGTCGAACAGCTCTTACTGTCAGGAAGTTCTTCCTAATGTTTAGGTGGAATCTTCTTTCTTGTAGTTTGGAACCATTGCTCCGTGTCCGCTTCTCTGGAGCAGCAGAAAACAACCTTTCTCCCTCCTCTATGTGACATCCTTTTATATATTTGAACATGGCTATCATATCACCCCTTAACTTCCTCTTCTCCAGGCTAAACATGCCCAGCTCCCTTAGCCGTTCCTCATAAGGCATCGTTTCCAGGCCTTTGACCATTTTGGTTGCCCTCCTCTGGACACGTTCCAGTTTGTCAGTGTCCTTCTTGAACTGTGGTGCCCAGAACTGGACACAGTACTCCAGGTGAGGTCTGACCAGAGCAGAATACAGTGGCACTATTACTTCCCTTGATCTAGATGCTATACTCCTATTGATGCAGCCCAGAATTGCATTGGCTTTTTTAGCTGCTGCGTCACACTGTTGGCTCATGTCAAGTTTGTGGTCAACCAAGACTCCTAGATCCTTTTCACATGTACTGCTCTCAAGCCAGGTGTCACCCATCTTGTATTTGTGCCTCTCATTTTTTTTGCCCAAGTGCAATACTTTACATTTCTCCCTGTTAAAATTCATCTTGTTTGTTTTGGCCCAGTTCTCTAATCTGTCAAGGTCGTTTTGAAGTGTGATCCTGTCCTCTGGGGTGTTAGCCACCTCTCCCAGTTTGGTGTCATCTGCAAATTTGATCAGGATGCCCTTGAGTCCATCATCCAAGTCATTGATAAAGATGTTGAATAAGACCGGGCCCAAGACAGAACCCTGTGGCACCCCACTAGTCACTCTTCTCCAGGATGAAGAGGAACCATTGATGAGCACCCTTTGGGTTCGGTCAGTCAGCCATTTACAAATCCACTGAGTGGTAGCATAGTCAAGACCGCATTTCCTTCTGGACCCTGGCTTCCTCTATTGTCCTCAAACCAGCTCTTTTCTTCCTTGACCGTCCCCTCTTCTGCCCGCAAGACTGTGTCTTTTGCTGACCCACCAGCCTTTAGAATCCTCCCCAGAGGCACCCTCTTTCTAACTTCTTTTCAATCCTGCGCTAGTATCTGTGATTTATGTCAGTCTCGCAGGTCTGTCTCAGTCCAGTAAGTCCCATCTAATTCCCCAGCAATACGGAATAAATTTGTGACTTCACTCCTTGGCACTTATAACTTACTGTTTTCACCATTTCTTTGTACCATATATGTGATCTGTAAGTTTGAAGTTTAATTATAGGGTCGTTCAAGATAAGCTGCAGTTGTAGGGTTTGCAACCATGCTAATTCTAGACTGTTTATAATCTTTTGGCTTTTTCCATATATATTGAGTACAAACTCTGAGTTTATCTACATTATAGATGTAAGCTCACTTAACAGCCATTTGGCCTTCTAAACAATATATCTGTCATTTTCAATTAAGCCTAGGAGTGGAGTAACAAGGAAACTATTGGATAGGATTGAGGTTCTCATAGGGTCGCCAATAACTGGCTAGAAAAAGGGGGGGGGGGAATCAATCAGCAACTGCTTGGACTTCGAATTGACTTCAACTTTCCAGAGCAAGGAGATAGCTGATTCTGCAGATTATACTGTTGTTAAAGGCTCAGAAAGCTGGTAACCCTAAGGCTTTGGCAGAAAGGTTATCCAAGGCTTTGCGTTCTTAATAACTTTGTCTGGCAGAAATCAACAGGTAAACACTTCTTAGCAAGGAACCATGAAAGCAGAAAATGTTTTGCTTGCAGTTTCTGCTTCTCCAGCAGCTCTTAAGGGTGCACAGTGCTTCTACCACTAAAATATATAAAATGGCAATCCTAAAGTATGGAAAATAGACATGGCTTCAGGGAGAGAATCTGTGGGATATTCTGCAGTGCTGAACAATCACCATTGATAGCATCAGCAATAAAACTTGCCTCTGATAGCTCATGAATGAAACCCTAGCGGGTAGATCTGTCCCTCCTGTACTTGGTGACGATTGTGGTACAGTGAGAACAGAACATCCTATTGCCCGAGGGTGCCCAGACAGACAGCTGGGTGGGAACAACAACCCTGCCTGATAGAGGGGCTGAATATTTCATCCTCATTCAGCCACCTTGTGAGCTCATGCTGACAGGTGAGATTTAAACCAGCAACATTTCAGCTTGTAATGTTCTTAGCTCCTATGCCACATGGTTCAATGGGAGCTCCCCCCCCCCCCCCCGTGCAAATTGCAGACTTGCACACTTCAGATCAGGATCATAGCATGGAGCAAAGGATTAAAGTTCCCCCCACTTGCACTGAAAACTGGTCTGGCCTTCTGCATTGCCTATTTGTGTAAAAATAAAAACAACAACCTAAGCTAAAGGGCAGAGCTCTAACGTTATGCTCTAGTTTAGCCCCTACAGTTGCTATGTGAATTTACCTTTTGGTTTCAAGCTTATAAAATTCCTAAACAACTGGCCCAGGTTTATAACTGATTTTTAAGCCTTGTAGCCCAAGCCTATGCATGCTTACCCTAGATAGTTTGGTGCCCTTTAACGGTTTGTTAAAATTGGCTGCCAATTGGTTGGCAACTTGCAGAGGCTAAACTAAAATAAGATGTTGGAGATCTGTGTCTGAAACACTCATCATTTAATATTTTTTTAAGCAGCTGCTGGGCCTGGGCCACTTCCAGTAGAGACCACAGCACTAACGAAGCAGGGTGTTAACCCATTCAGCTAATGTAAAATACCACCAGGTGATTTTCTGGTATTTTCCTTCACCAGAAAGGCAGCCCTTATTTAGGTTGAGGATGGAAGGGTAAATATTATTATCTAAATCCATGGTTCCCAACATGGGGCACACACCCCAAACGGGGACAATTTGAATTTTAAGGGGGGCAATTCGAGAATGAGTTATTAACAGTTAATGCTTCCTCCACATGAATAAGAATTCACTTTTTGAATAATAAAAATTATATGTCACGGGGGGGGGGGGGGTGTCAGGATTTTAGAGATGCTTAGGTGGCACATGGCCAAAAAAAGGTTGGGAACCACTGATCTAGATCCTTGGTCTCTCTCCTGCCACCCAACTCCTCAAAAATACATTAATATGAGACCAGTTGTCAAAGGTGAATTAAGTGGACTACTCAACAAACAACATATTTAGTCTGGTTGACCCCCGACATGGTTCATTTCTGAAGCCACTCCTTGTCTCCCAAACTATTGTCTCATCTCTTGTAGGTTGGAGCCTAGGAGTCCTGGTTGCAGTCCTTGGCTAGTTGGGGTTAAGGTGACCTGCTAGGAATTGAAAAGATATCAATCACTAAAGCTTCTTGCCCTGGAGTCTTATGAGCACACATATCACACCATGCAGTTAACAGGAAAGAAATTCTATAGCAGCTAAAACCTTCTCTAGGGTTTCCACAGCCCAGCCCTGCACTATAAACTCCAACAGTCTCTCTCCAGCTGCTTCCAGACACCATGGACTCACATCTGTTTGGTTGCTGGCATCTGTCTGTTTTGGGAGACAATGGTGGAATGCACTTTTGGGGTGTTGGAAGATTGTGGCGCCTGCTATTGTTGTAGAGACTGATATGGGAGAATGCCATGTGCATAGCCGGGGAGGGGCTGAGGGGCAGCTGCCCCCACCCCCAAATCAAGTTAATAAATAAAAACACTTAACTGACCAACTGAGTCTCGGATAACTTGGTTCTGCCCCCTCCCAACATAAAGCCTGCCCTAAAATAAATCCTGGCTATGCCCATGGAGAGGGACACTGGTGGCACTGTGGGTTAAACCACAGAGCCTAGGACTTGCTGATCAGAAGGTTGGTGGTTCGAATCCCCGTGACAGGGTGAGCTTCCGTTGCTCGGTCCCTGCTCCTGCCAACCTAGCAGTTCGAAAGCACGTCAAAGTGCAAGTAGATAAATAGGTACCGCGGGAAGGTAAACAGTGTTTCTGTGTGCTGCTCTGGTTCGCCAGAAGCGGCTTAGTCATGCTGGCCACATGACCTGGAAGCTGTCTGCGGGCAAACGCTGGCTCCCTTGGCCTATAGAGCGAGATGAGCGCCACAACCCCAGAGTCGGTCACGACTGGACCTAATGGTCAGGGGTCCCTTTACCTTTACCTTTTTTATACCCATGGAGAGTGCCTCTGACTTGCAGACATAAAATGAAACATGTTTGATTTTTCTGTGTCACATAGACCCCCACAGTATCGGTCTTACCATGTCCAAATCAGCCTTGCTCCACAGGGGCAGAAGAGATGACTGCCCAGAGAGGTACTGGAGTGGGTGGGACCGCTAGAGGGAATTTCATCTCCCCTGCATGCATCTGCTAAACAATTTGTGTGTGTGTGTCAAGAAGACCTGTTAAACACACAAGCCTTTTCTTCCTTTCTATCTTGCTGCCCTATGAAGGACTACCTGCAGCTATATTTGCATCCCTGCTTTCTGTTTGCTCAGGGATGCATCCACAAAGCGTGCTGCAGTTAACTCCTAGCTACCACATCCTGGTGCCTTACCCTGACAAGCGGGAACTTACCACTACCCTCCCATTCCCTGTCTGGGCAGGCTTTTTACCCTGACTCAAGATACAGATCAAAAGTCTGAAAAACACAGGACAACTTGGGTGCACTGCTGCAGAGTCCAGCCCCTGCCAGCACTTTCTGTACTTTGAAGAGAGGTAGAGAAGAAGACTGAATTTGACTAGGTGGGCTTCTTTTTAAGGGCTGGGAAGGGCCGGCACTGGAGTCCCAGCTGTTGTGCAAGGATGACATGTTGGCACCACACCTGACTTCACTTCTGTTATATCCAGGTTAAAAAACAAAACCTTTCCTCATGAGGAGCTGTGGCAACTAAAACAAGGGACAGCATAAAGTGCAGAAATAAAAGAGCAACATATTTCTTTGGGACTTTGGCAGCCCTACCTACCGCTCTCCATGTCCAACATTCCTTATGACTTGGTTGTGACCTTCCTTCTTCTGGGCTAAATGTCACTTCATGTCAAGTCTTTTTGCTCTGTCTTTTATGCTGCAATGAAACCAATGAACAAAGTGAGAGCAAAGATAGCTCCTCTCTCGCTCTCAAAAGACACTGCAAATCTGGAATTCTGTTTGATGAAATGTAATGGAGCTGCAGTGCTCTGAAATAACAGTCACAGATTGTGTAATGTTAATTAATGTATATACCCTGCTTTTCCATAAAACTCTGATATTCTAGAATAAAAGGCAGCCTTTCATGAAGGCCTTTCTTATCAACCTCTGTGTTTGTGCATATAATAAATGCACACTGGTTCCCATTGGTTTATGCGTAATGTGAAATGTAGTTGTGCTAGTCACAGCCACATTTTAGGGGTGTCACAGCTATTTTAGGTATGTTGTTGATAATCTGTGACAGGTGACATCACACACACACACACACAAAATACCTTTTGAAAAACTATTTGATAGTTTAAAAGATTATTTGGAGGCCATGCACTCCTCAAGTTTATGAATCTAGCTGTATTCTTTCTTTCTTTCTTAAGGAACTCCCTCCCTCGGGTCACTTCTGCATCATTTTTTGGAACTTTCACTTTAGAGACAGGGTTGCCAACTTGGAAAAAAGTAGCTCGTGTTTTTGTGCTTTTAATGGAAACATTAGTAGGTGACAGTGGTGTGAAATCATCACCTGATTTCAAGCTGTTTTACAAGGCACAGGAGCTGATCAGTTGTTTTCTGGCCAGTTGGCAATCTTAACTAAATATTATGCATTTCCCTTGGAGCATAAAATTAGCCAGTTTTATTTAAGGGAGAAATAGCAGCATAACAGGATCTCACTCTTATCTATCACACTTTCATTATTAAAAAGTCACTGGTGGGCAGGGGAATATCATGAAACAGTTAAAAAATAAATACTTTCAGAATGCTTTCAGGGATGAAATGCAAGGAAAAATCCTGAAGAATGATATTTGGGTCTTGGAATTATAGGCAGAAAAATTGATAAAGTTAACAGGATGGACTTTGGTTGAGATATGTGAAATGACTTTAGTGCATAAGAAAACAAACGGCAATGTAAGAATGCCAGTGAGTGCAGGTTGCATCTGAATATAGTTGTGTTTAAATAAAATCTATGTAAATGAAGTGTGGTGTAGTTTTCAGGGTGTCCTGGTTTTTACTTTTTGAAACATGGCAACCCTAAAATAAATGAAAGCTCGAAGCACTTCCAATTTGCTAGGAGAGAGGCCTCCTAGAATGCATCTGATAGATTGAGGAGAAAAGAAGAACTGATCTGAAGGGAGCAGCCCTGATCTGTGCATATGGTTGCCACCATGTTAGGAACCAATATTCTATGCCCTTTGCAGTTACAGCGTAATAGAAATTTAACAAGTACAGCTGTCATCATAATTTCATTTCCATGCAAAAAATAAATAAATGAAAAGGGCTTGCCTGTTGGGCGCCTACCTGCTAAATAGCAATTAAAAGCACAGTCTCCTTCCATAAAAAACAGATGGCATCCCATTTGTGAAGAAGCAGATTTGTGTTCTCTTAAGCAGTTAAAACCATACATGGTTCAAGTGAGAGAGAGAGCTTAAATGTGTTGGTCTGCCTACAAGGTGGTCGCTTATATATCACCAAAAAAGAGGACACAGATTTGCATAGCTAGGAAAAATATTGCCATAAATAAATAAACTTGTCAAGACAGTTTTAAACTGGTGGGGTTAAACAGATAGCAGTGCTGTTTGAGATTATTGTCCTTACCAGGGAGTAAGCCCCATTGAACTCAGTGGGACTACCTTCTAAGGAGACACTCTTTGTATGATGCCTAGGGGACCTGGCTCTCAATTATCAGTTTGTTTCAACAAATGGAGACTGGCTCAAAACACTTAGGTTCATGGAGCAACCTTTTCAGATGAGTGTTTTTAACACACACACACACACACACACACACACACACACACACACACGGGCAGTTTATCATTTTGTGCAGACTGTATTGGGGGCTTTGCTATTAGCATATTTGAAGTGACCAACAGCTTTTTATTTCTTTTTGCTTCTTTTTCTGAATAGTATTGTAACTGCTATTTTCTAATACCCACCTGTTGAGCTCTGACTCACTGCCATTTCTGGGGAAGGAGAAAATGTTTTGTTTGAATGGGGTGAATGAACTTCCTGAGAAGGTTTAATTATACAGATGGTGATTTTCATCTAACCCATGAGTTTGAAAGGGGGGTGTCTCATTTAAGTGGTACCCATTAACATGTAAATGTTGATACATATGTAAGTGGTGTTTTTGCTGTCTTAACTGCAGAACTGTTACCATGGTGTTCATGCTGTACTTTGTGGTAATTTTCCTCTTAATGAAGGAGAAGTCTTTCTGCCTTGTAATACTAGAAATCAAAATCAGGGCCATTTTATCTAAGCTGAATGCTGGAAAATGCTATTATTATTATTATTATTATTATTATTAAAGATTTTCTTGATGTACCGAAGTATGTGTGATGTCTCTCATATTTTTGCCATGTAACATGTTTACAAATCAGTTTCATTTGTTGAGATATTAGGGGGGAAAGGGGTGGAGGGGGGGAAGATGGGTGGGGTTGGGTGACGCTGTTTCTGTTTTGCTTAATGTATGCAGGGTTTGGTGTCAGCGTTGCTCATGCAGGTTCTCTGCTGTTCACTTGTGTTCTTTTGATGATGAGAGAGGTTGGGGTTGGCCTAGGGTGTGGTTGTATGTTTGTGATTGGCTGTGGTGATCTTTGTTTTCGTGTGTGAGTGGGGTGGGTGGGTGTTTTGGATCAGGTTAGCCATATTGATTTGTATGCTGTTGGTGAATTATTGTCATTGTCTTGTTGGGGTGTGTATGTGATAAAGGGGAGCCATACCCGGGTAAAGGTGTCATCTTCTGTTTGTCCCCATTTCAGTTTATTGGTTAATTTTTCTAGTAGGGCTGTTTCCCATACTATTTGGTACCATTGGTGCATGCTTACTCCTGGCAGGTCTCTCCAGTGTCTGGTTATGGTGTTTCTGGCTGCTGAAAGTAGGTGGGTTATGAGTTCTTTGTGGTGTAAGTGGGCATTGTTGCCTTGGAAGACGTTTAAGTAGGGCCAATTCTGGGGTGATGTCTAATACTTGCTTAGTTATTTTACATATTTCTCGTATGGCTGTTGTCCAGAATAGTTGGATTTTGGGGCACTCCCACCACATGGAGGTATGTGCCTGTGGAGGTGCACCCTCTAATGCTGGAAAATTCTGAACAAAGGAAAGTACTTCTTCACACAGCATGTTGTAAAACAATAGATTCTGCTGCCTCAGGATGTAGTAGTGATGCCCACAAACTTGAATGGCTTTAAGAGAGTATTGGACAAATTAATTGAGGATGGCTATATTTCTACATCCATTTTTGTGGCAATATGTCTCTGAATCAGTGTTAGAAATCAGTCAGGCGCCAGGTACATTTTGCAACTAGTACAGGTCCAATTGCGACCACGTGGAGATCTCTAGATGCCAGATTGGCAACTGGGGGAAGCAAAATGTCACTTAGAGAAGAATCTGCAATATTTTCCTTGAAGCTTGAATTTGTTTTATTCTTGACTGTTTGGTTTGATGTTTTAATGTGTTGTAAACCGCTTTGAGATTTGTTTTTTAAAAAAATATAAAGCAGTATAGAAATGAAAAGAATAATAATAATAAACCTCACTACAAAAAAATCCCCAAAACGCATGCCTAGAGATTCCATTGTGATGACCACAACCTATATTTAAGGTGCCGTTTGGCAATTAGATTATATATCTGATTTTCTAACACTCCTGAACACTTATTGCTGGGAATTATATGGGAAGGTGCTGTTGTGTTCAGGTCTTGCTTGTGGATTTCTATAGGCCACTGTGATAACATGATGCTGGGCTAGATAGACCTTTGGCCTGATCCAGCAGGACCTTTGGCCTGGCCTTCTTATGTTCTTGACAACATGTCATTTTACTATGTAGATTAAATAGAAGTGCAGAGTAAAGGTCTATGAATGCTCTCCAGTAAGGTTCCAAACTCATTGCGAGGTATAATGTCTGTACTATTAATTGGTATAAGGCACCCAACCATGTTGCCTTCCAGATGTTTTGGACTATGATTATGGCCATGCTGGCTAGGACTGATAGGAGTTGTATTCCAAAACAACTGGGGGGCAACAGATTGAGGAAGGCTGCAGCAAGGTCCTGAGTCGTCTGCAACTTCTGTGCTTTCCAACCTGTTCTTCCTCTTACACCCCTTCCTTGCTGGTTTTGAGTTTAATTTATGGTTCCTGATGGCCACAGAATAGTAGACAGGAAAGAGGATAGGTGAAGGGATTTGTGAAAGAAAGGAGAAGGCTGTGTGGTTGCTGTATCTTCTCTTGGTGTAGTGAGGCAAAGTTTTAAGCACTGTCTCCGGTCGAGAATGCTGGCAACCCTACTATACAGTGTGGATACCATAGAGCTAATATCCTGTGGACCTGCATTGTGACCAGTGAACCAAATCCGGTAGCCAGTAAATATGATTTTATAAGGAATTCTGCCAGTTGGATCATACATATTAAATCTCCGAAGCACAAACACACTCACCAAAAAGAAACTACTTGGCCAGCTTCTGTGCCTGTAACAGCAGCTTGATAGGGAGAAATCAGCAAATGAGGCTTTTCACGGGATTGAGGGAAAATAGTATAACTGACTAACATCTGCACGTCAAGTTATCTTAAAAGCACAGTTACTGGGGCTGGTGGAAAAAATTTCTTACCAGGCAGAGGAAACTTTCCCCATTATTTGATGCTGGAAAAAGCATCACTTTGCTGGATTTCTGTTTGTTACCTAGCGGTTCAAAAGCAGAAAAGCCCTGCCAGGTAAAGATTGGCAATCTTCTTTTGAAGAAGTTCTGTCAAAGCTGAGTAATTCACATGGTTGTGATTGCTAAAATATTCATGTGTGTTCTATAGTCAAAAATTGCTTATTGGTGCATTTGAAACTGATAGTTATCTTGTTTATGTGTTTGAAAAAAAGGGCTTTGGGGGAAAGCAAACCTTTTGTAAATGCAAATTTGTCCACATGAAGATGTCTTAATATATACAAAAAATTGGTTGATTTCTAAAGTATGATTTTTGCTGCAGGGTACCTATTGTTTAGAGCTGAATTATGTCTGAAACAAAAACAAAATATCCAAGATGGAAATTAGGGTCAACAAACCATTGTCACCCACTTTTGGTTGGTGAAAAGTTAAAATGTTAATGCAGCTAAAAAAAATACAGTACAGTACTTGCTTATTCATTTAAATAGCTGGGATTCAAGGAGAGCATCTGGAAAGTGCACAATTCATGGGCAGCTATGATTATTCATAGTAAGGTCCCTTAATTCAACAAATTTATGGTACAATCTATGTCATGTATACTCAGATGTAAGACACATTAAATTCAATGGGACTTGGTCCTTGTCCTAGGTTAGCGTGCATAGGATTGGAGATTTGGATAGTCAAGTTCAAAATGTGATTCCTAAAACTCATTTGGAGTCCTTACTGGAGTCACTCTCCCTCATTTTTTACCATAGCAGTAGCAGCACTTTTCTTACATAGACCACATAAGAATTGTTGCCCTCTTTGGTTATCTTTTCTCATCCCTGGTGATAAGCAAATTTATCGCTGCACCCTGGCTATTCCCAAAATAACTGGCTCACAGGTAATTTTTATTCAAAACTGAAGCTAGGCTGTGTTGGCTCTCCCTTCCCAGATGCAAATCTCCTCTCCAGTTTCTGCTTGAGGTAGCAAGGACTGATGTGAAAGATAAAGTTACTGGGGACTAAGAAGAACTCTCCCTAGCCCACCCTGCAATTCTTTCTCTCTCTTTCTCTCTTGTAACTTCCAAACTTTCAGGTAAATATGGAGGAGATGCATCCGTGCTCCAGTATCTAAGGTTTCCAGAGGAACTGTTGCTGGAGATTTCCCAACTGGAAGGCAGAAGTTTTCTTTGAGCAGCCCACAACTGCATCCCTTAATATTAATCTGATTCGGTATCCATAACATAAGGACTGGTGACTGCTCTTTGAACCTCACACAAGCACCCTCTTTCAGTAGGTCCTCCCCCCCCCCCCGGGAATCTGTTTCGGTGAAAGGAGTAAAACTCATATGTGTTCATCTTCATTCCACTCTGTTTCCTCCCCCCATTACTGTATGGAAAGCAATTCCTTTTTGTACTACAACAAGGCTAAAGAACACAGTATCTGGGTGATGACAAGTTTTTCTATGTATATGACAAAGCAGCTAAAATAGCCAGCCAAGAAGATCCAACCCAAAGTGCTCATAATCGAGGACAGGAGTATGTGGATGAACTAGCATTGGGAATGATGGGCGCAGTGGAAATACCCTTAAAAGCCAGATTAAAATCCTAGTTTTGCCACAGAATCCCTTTGGGATTGGAGGGCAAATTGTTTAGTTTCCGCTTCAGTTTCTTTCTGCAAAATGAGCCTAATGGGACTTGCAATTAGTGGGAGGTCAAAGGCATTAAAAGAAGGTAACAAGAGTGGCAAAATTCAGTTGGTCGATAAAGTAGTTAGAGGACAAAATGGGCAGCAATGTTACAGGTGTCCTTTGTAAATTGCATTGTCTTTCTGAACATACGATTCCTCCAAGTGCTGGCAGCCTTCAATAAAACCTTTTCCCAAGCATAGCTGCTGTGTAATGCAAGACAAAGATGGCTGACAACTCACTTCAAAATATCCCATTACAGCCATGCTCAGAAAAAGGCTTGTGGTGGCCAAGCCAAGCCTTCTATAAAGTTGCCTATGCTGTCTATGGCTGTTTTCCTGGACAGGCTGTATTGCCAAGTGTAGCTTACTTGATGCAGAGGCTGGGTATTGAAGCAATAGGAGGGCACAGGTGTACAAGGCTCTAAGGATGCACATGATGCCCTGTGAGCACACAGCGCATGTAGGTATGTATGCTACATGCATGTCACCCATTTCCACTGTGCAGGCATGCCATGTGTTTGCAGATAGGCTGGACCTGCCTAACGCGAGCCGAACGAACAAAACATTCACGTCAGGTCTTGTGCGTGGGGCTCAACGCGAGGCAAGCACAGCAATCGCCTGGGGACAGGCTACTGGAGATGTGTGAAGGAGCCCATTCCTGCCATGTCATTCTGCCATGAAATATGCCCCAGCCGCCACATGGGATCCCAGTCAGAGCATCACCTGGAAGGGAACTCCGAGGTATCTGTGGAAGAAAAAGAGCTTATAGGGAAGGGAAAGGAAAGGAAAGGAAAGGAAAAGGGATGGTGGAAGGGAATGGCAAAATAAAAGAAAAATGGGGGCAGGAGTAAAAAATACGTAACAAATTAAAGAAAAGGGGCCATGTCTGGCAGGCAAACAGAACTAAACCCTTGGATTTAGTACGGGATAGGTTTTCTTTGCCTTTAATAGCCAACCGTTTTACAACAGTACAATGTAGGACCGAATGCTGTCTGGAGAAGGGAAATTCCAGATTCCGTTTCCTCTCACTCATGAATCACACTGGGTAGCCACGTTGCTGTAAGCAATTAAAAATAATGACAGAGGGGAGAATTTTGCCAAGCTTAACTTCTCTTCCCACCCTGATGGGAGAAGCTGCATATGCTTAAATTCTCTCTTGTTGGCAAAATTATCGAAGGCAGAGAAGTGCAGTGCTGAATCAGGCAAGCCCCAGCAGGTTCCCTTTTCTCTCCCACCCACTTCCCCAAGTACCTGGGATAGTCCTGGGGCACAGCAGAAGCCCCTGTGCATTTGAGGTGTTGAGCCCCCCATAACAAACCCCCATTGGGGCAGCCTCCAGCCGCCAGTCTCCTCTTCCCAGCGCCCATCCCCCCCCGGCATTGCTGAGCAATAGCCTGGGAACATCTCACCTGGCTCCAGTGACACGTTGGCAGCTCCAGGTGAGGGACTCACCTTCCCAGCCGAGCAAGTGGAAAATGAGGGTGATGCTGGCCCTGCGGTCGCTTTTATAGGCCTGATAAAAATAGCTCTGGCTTGGCAGGCAGCAAGGGGGGCCAGGGCGTGGGGGGCTGCATGGAGGAGCCCGAGGGCTGGGTTGTCACCAGGAGAGTGCCGTCTCCCCTGCACACCTGTCATGGGCTCTGCATTTGCTCAGGGCAAATATTGACACAGCAGGGCAGGAAGGCAAGCCAGGCATGCGGGGTGGGGGGAGAGGGGGGCATCAGGAGCCCCCCAGATTAGCACCAGAGCCCTTGCTAATGGGGTTGATTAGAGCCAGCAGCCCGGGCAACTCGCTGCACAAAGAGCAGAGAGGGGGAGGGAAGGAAGGCAATGCTCATTAAACCTTCCCTGGAACAACACCAGCTGTCGCTTTCCGCCCACCTGCCTCTCTCACTTCGCTGCCCCAGGGCGGGCAGCGTGGGGAGGGGGGAGGGAGGGAGCGCAGTCCCGGGCAGGTGTATGGCACTGCTGGGAACACAGGAGGAGAAGGGAGGAAGGAGGGGATGGGCATGGCCGAGGGAGGGACGTGTAAAACGTCCACATCCTGGTTCAGGTGCAAGGGGATTGGCAGGTGCCAAGGAGAATCGGGCTTGAATGTGCAGGTTTGGGAGGGAGAACAGGAGAGGAGGCTGTGCAGAGTTCCCTTTGTCACACCGCTGGCCCTGGAAGGCAAACCAGAGGGAAGCTAGGTTGCCCATTTGTGCCAGGCAGAGGCCAGCAAATTCAAATCAGGCCTAAGTGGGAAGAGTACCTTGAGTGCACTATTGAGGAGTGAGAGGCTGGAGAAAGCCACAAACTGAATGTAACTCAGCGTGGTGTTTATACACGCACACACATGCGTACGTTACGCACAGTTTGGAGATGGCCGAGCAAAAGAACTGCACACAATGTACTGGAGCTTGGGAGGTGACTGTATGCTTGGGCTTCTGCTGGACAACAAGATTCAGTCTTTGTATTAATCGTTTGCCTAGTCCCTTTAATTATATTAAAGTGCTTTTTACAGTTTTCATTTTGCTATGATATATTCCTCCCATTTTACATATTGGGCACCAAGGTGAGAGGTGTACTTCCTGAAGGTCCACCCAGTGATTTCATGCTGATGGACGCATGCTGAGCGGATTTGAACCTGTACTACACATCTACAGTCATTCCGCTTGGACAAAAGTCTTCTCTCCTTGGGATCCCTCTCCCTCTGGTCTTCTGTAAACAACATCAGCATTGGCAGAGCCGCCGCTGAAGTCAGTGGGACAGAGTTCTCTGTATGGAAACCAAAAAGGCCATGAGAATGCGATTTCTGTTAGCTATCTGAGCCAGGGACCTGGAAGAGAGTGTTGAGTTCTAGTAGTTAAGGCAGCTTTATGTGACTGAAAGGAAACATTAAAGCTAGTGTGTGCGTTGCCTGTTCTGGGAATGCATTTCTGGTTCCATGTTGCAGGGATGAAACTATACTCCCAAACTGAGTTAATGGATGTCATCTAACGAAACAGTATTTTAGTTTTTTTTAAAAAACACCCCCTAAAACAGGGGTCAGCAAGGTTTATCTTATCTGAGCCGGATTGGTCCTACGGAGATCCCTCTGTGGGCTGGATTGCACACCCGCGAATGAGCGTGTGCCCCCACGATTTCTGGCATATGCGCCTGCACATATACGTTTTTCAGCATCTGCATCTGCGCAGATGCGATTTTCAGCGCCGCGGAAGTGAGGTGCTGCGCCGGTTTAGCACAGTACGTGAGGTTGCAGCTGGGTTCAGAGGCAGCTCATGGGCTGGTCAAATGACCTCTACAGGACGCTTCCGGCCCATGGGCCTTAGGTTGCTGACCCCTGCCCTAAAACAGTGTTGGTAGTTAAGGCCCTAGGGCTCTAAGGCAGCCTGCAGTCAATGTTGCTAGGGGCTCTGTATCCCAAGAACCCAGACTGAATGGAGTCTCTCCAGGCAAAACTAGAATTTATCCAAAGCACAGAACTGCTGCCCCAGTTCTCCAGCTGCCACATCTGGAGTTCCTTTCCCCTGTAATATTTAGTAATGATACCATCATACTGTGCATTCACACACACACCCCTTGATCCACATCGTGGGACCTCTGGCCTTAAGAGGCATTCCTGTGTTTTGCATAATGCCTAGTTCTCCCCTTTTATGCTATGCCAGCAATGAAATTGTAAGGTTGGAGCGGACTTGTACATCATTTAGAGTAGCCTGTCAGAAATGAAACTGAAATTTCCATGCGCCAGCAGTCCCATAAAACAGAAGGGCGCAGCCTTTGTTGTAGACTTTATGATCACTATAGCAGAGTGTAGGTGCATCTGATGTCCATGAAAAGCTTATGTCATAATTTGTTATTCTTTCAAATGCCACAAGATTCTTGATTGTTATTGTAGTGTATGTGTGACAGCCAGAAGTGCCTGTAGGCTGTAAGTATAAGAAGGAAAGCAATTGGGGGTGTGTGAAAAAGATCGGTAGAAATTCAGAGGTTAATTTTTCATTGAATTTTGCCCTTTTTCCAGGATGACTTGACATTGTGTGGTTTTTCTTATTTAGATAACACTTACAGGGTGGACAATGCTTTACAATGTTACTTGATTTCAAGACGAATGTGTGATATTACTCTTGCTCCCATTTTGCAGCTGGAAATCTTAAGGACAAAGAGATTAGTGACATACCTAACACCATACAATGGGTTTTTTCCTACATATTTTAGAGACATTCTCACTCAATTTTCTTGCCTTAAGTGGCATGTTAGTTTCACTTTTGAGGGGACTCAATTTGTGCTAGCAATTTAATGTGTGCAGTAACACCAGCAGCATTGGTGGGACCAGTATCAGTAGAAATCCAGGTGGGTGTTTCTTTTCTACATAATTATACAAAACATAAATTGAGCCATAAATTCAATATAAGACATCTGCATAAAACGTCACGGTCTCTTATAAATCCCTGATTTTCAAATGATAGACAGAAAGGAGATCATTTACTTCAGAGCTTTCCAAACATTCCATGTTGGTGACACACTTTTTAGACATGCATCATTTTGTGACACAGTAACTCAGTTTTACTTGCAAACTGGAGGTTAAACTACCTTATAAAAGCGTGGGGGGCATTTGCATGACACTACTACACACTGCAGCTGACACACTAATGTGTTGCGCCACACAGTTTGGAAAGCTCTGGTTTACTTTGTTACAGTACAACTACTGGGGCGGAAGGCAGTGAGCCCAAACAGTAGGTGGAACAAGAGACAATGGTAAGCAGAGCCGACTAATTCTTGTTTTGTCCCCTTCTTTCTCCCTGCTGAGTTCTTCAAGGACAACACTGGCAGTCAGTGTCACCCTCTGGAATGGTTCTAAGTAAAAAGATAGGCAGGTGGGCTAACAGAAGACAGGGCCTTATTTTCCTGAAGGGACCAGCCAGCGGCCACTGCAATGCATTTTGTTGGAACTGTCATGAACAATACAGGACATTCTAATAGCCATTTTCCTTTTCCCAAACAATTTACCTTTTTTTTGTTATATACCAGGGGACGTACCATGTTCTCAAAAGATTTATTAAAGCAGCCCAGGCATTCTCCAGTATGATGTTCCATCTTGTTTTACTGATGTTCTTCCCCATTCCCCCACCCCCACTTATAGCAAGGATGCCATAGAATGACACCCTGTCCTAGCCAACAAAACCGGACCCTTACGCACCAGTTGCCTGAAGGAAAGCATCATCATCATAAGCCTGCAAAGAACAGCCTGCCAACAGGTGATCCATCCACTGCTTTTGTTCTTTCTCTTTTTCAGACCAACAATGGAGAGATGCAGCAGGTGTTAAATGTTTAACAGGTCTGAGGATCACACCTGGCCCAAAGATCCCCCCCAAAGGCTGTCAGGTGGGAAATGCACAACTATTGTACCCCCTGCTTGTACCTGGTGGTGCTGGAAAGAGCTGCTCCTGGTGAAATTTGCCTCTCAAATACGTCTTTGTGCCTGAGTTGTCATCTTAGATAGAAATGTGCAGTAGCTGTACTGTACATGCAGAATGATATCCAAGATGGCAATGTCCTCATAAGACATGGATATCATCATTGATTTTTAGCATTCTGACCTTGGACAAAGATTTGGCAAGACATTTTGTGGTAAAATGAAATAGGTGTGTGTTGTCCATCTAATGTCAAAATTCACCAGGTTGTCTTGTCCCATTCATTGTTAAAAGCAAGACTATGAATTGAAATAAATATTATTTTGAAGTTTGTTTTTTAAAAAATGAAGATAACTCTTTTATATATAACACATATGTATTGATATGGATATCATTTTAAAACATGTCACTAGCATCAAGAATGACAGTGGGATAGCATCAGTTATAATTCAGATCAGAATCCACACACAGTATAATTTAGGAAGCAGGACATTAATCAGTGACCCTAACTGGTTAAATGATGCTACTATGTGTTAGAAAACAGAGGGTCCCTGGCTGGGCAGCAACTTGACCAAGAAGGATCTGGGCTTCATGCATGTTCAGTCATTGAGTGTGGAATTACATTTTTAAAGGACCAACATTCTTCATGATGCTCTCTGCCAGTTAACTTTGTGCATCTGTTCGAATGGGTCCTGTAGCAAGAACTATAGCCCTACTGATTATAAATGTTTGTTCCTTTAAACCAGTGATGGCCAAACAGCTGTTTTGGGACTACAATTCCCATCATCCCTGACCACTGGTCCTGTTAGCTAGGGATGATGGGAGTTGTAGTCCCAAAACAGCTGGAGGGCCAAGTTTGGCCATCACTGCTTTAAACAAAGGGGGGGGGGTGTTCCAGTGTAGAGAGGGAAAGATGGGTTTTGAATCTGGGGAACCAGCAGGGCACCAGGGAATACGGATAGTCATTTTCCATTGAAATCAGGAATGAGGATCTAACCCTTTAAAATTCATTACAATTGCTTGGGGCGTTGATTGTCATAAGTGATGTCATAGGCACATGTGCCCATGACGATTACACAAGAACACACTTCAATTAATAAAAAAATATTGCTTACAGAGTTAGGGTAGGAGATTTGCCAGCAACAAGAAGACTGTGTACTGGTAAAACCGGTTTTCCCTGTTGCAGAGCCTCAGTGTGAAGGAAGGACAACTGTGTTCCACAATCAAAACGCTCCAGGGTGGGGTGATTTGCCAAAAAAACCTGGATGTCTGTACACACCCCTTTAACAAGAGGACCAACGATGGACAAAAGGCTACTCTTTGAGAAACAGTATGTATGGGGAGGAAAAGGATATTCAATTGTGCAAAGGGTCTGGGCTTCTGGTGGGCATAACCACTGATGGAAAACCAAGCAGGAATGTGCACTATGTGAAAGCAACAGTTAAAATGAACTAAATGTTACTGTAAATTTTAGGAAGTGTATGAAAACAGTGGAAGATTGTTGGCTAAACACCTCACCTCATATGTTAGATACGTTCAAAATTGTTGCATGAAGTTATGAAAGATGCTCCATATATGTTGGTTAATCCTTTTCTTTCTCAACACACTCCCACATTTTGTGAATTATGATCCTACAAAAGCTGCATCATTTTTTTTGCAAGCTGTAATCCAGATTGCACAATATAAACTGGAGACTGAAATTATGCAGGTCACAATCCAGCCCTGCATCTGAGATAGATGCAAAATCCATCTTCTTTTGGAGCTATGAAGAGATTTCACACCCTTTTATATAGCAATTCACAGGATATTAGACTATAATCTTCCAAAATTTCTTTACATTGTTAGTCTTTTAATAGTAGAAGATAGTAGAAAACAAAAGCAAATAGGGGTTTGTCTTCGTATCAGTGCATGTTCCTGTCATTGTTCCCCATTACATAAATTTTGTACAAGACAAAGCAGAATGGAACTAACAATTAGACTCTGTGAATCCTAAAACATTAAATTTTTATCATGGTGTTTTATCTCTTCTACATAATACATATTTAAAACCTCATCCTCATAATCTTGATTTTTTAACCATATATCCAGAATCAATTTATCAGGAGATAATTTGTGTATTGATAAACCTTTACACATTTAGGCTATGATCCTATACACACTTACCTGAGAGCAAGCTCCACTGAACTCAGAGGGACTTACTTCTGAGTAGACATGCATTGGATTGCTCTGTTTACAGGCCTGTGGTAATAATAATAATTTATACCCCGCCCATCTGGCTGAGTTTCCCCAGCCACTCTGGACGGCTCCCAGTCAAGTGTTAAAAACAGTACAGCATTAAATATTAAAAACTTCCCTAAACAGGGCTGCCTTCAGATGTCTTTTAAAGATAGGATAACTGCTTATTTCCTTCGCATCTGAAGGGGGTGGTGTTCCACAGGGCAGGCGCCACTACTGAGAAGGCCCTCTGTCTGGTTCCCTGTAACCTCACTTCTCGCAATGAGGGAACTGCCAGAAGGCCCTCGGTGCTGGATCTCAAGTGTCCGGGCTGAACGTTGGGGGTGGAGACGCTCCTTCAGGTATACAGGACCAAGGCCGTTTAGGGCTTTAAAGGTCAGCACCAACACTTTGAATTGTGCTTGGAAACGTATGAAACATGGTTCATACAAATGAGCAAGTTGTTTCCCCTCTCAGTACATTTGAACAGAAGTATTTTTATAATTCTGTGTTTTTGTATGACCAGTCACAATTATTTCAACAATGAAGAGCCACTGACAATATATAATGCTCTTTAGAATAGAGAATAAAAAATGAATGAAGCTTGGGTGTCTAGGGGATACTAAAGGGCAAATGAGAGCTAAAAGCAGTGTTGCAGTGGGTGGGGAGATAATAGACAAACTAAGAAAGGTGTGTTTTCCCAGAGGGGGGGCAGGAGTGAATAAGGTAGAATAGATAGTCAAGGCTGGGAGTCAGATTGCCTACAGTGATTGCATCATGGCTTGTGGGGTTGCCAGCTGACCAAATACAAACACATTCAACCTGGCCTGCTCTTGTGCTTTTTAACTGTTGCTTGATGTGTGATGTGTAGAAGCAGCTTGTCAAGCTAGAAAGGCAATCATTTTCACAACCAACATCTGTTCAAACTTATGTTAAAGGCACAGGAGCAAAGGTTGGTGTCTAGCTAATACCCTTTCCCCCCAGATTGGGCAAGGGTTTTTTTCTCCCTGAGAAACTATCTCATGGCAAACAGCAATTCCAGCAGCAATTCCAGGAAGCTAGATTGCTGGCAAGGCACCAGATCCTGGCTGCATAAAGCACTTATTTGTTTCTTATTCAGCATTATTCTGTTACAATAGAACAGCACTTTGTGGTTCAAACATGAGTTGGTTTATTTTTGTGATCCTGCAAGGGAGTAAGCAAGACAGTCACAGGGCTAAACTTGACTGCCAACTAGATGTTAATTACATGACTACAATTAATGTACACTTTTCTTTTCAGTTATGTACATCAGCCAGGAAGAAGCTTAACCATGGGACCATGTGGGGAGAGAGGGGTGAGTTTAACTCTTCAGCTTCCTTGCTGCTGACCCAGACTTAAAAACGAGAGAGAGAGAGAGAGAGAGAGAGAGAGAGAGAGAGAGAGAGAGAGAGAGATATGTTTCTACACTTGAAATACAAATAGCAGCTTCAGAAAGGCATTTTTGGGACTAGGAATGTGGCAGGAAGGCAAAGTGTTAAACTGCTCTCCACATCTAACAGGATCCTCAGACTGTGACTGCTATTTACATAAGGAGGGGGAAGTGCACAGTAATTGCATTCACACAATTATTGTCATGTTCGTTTGGCCCTGAAGCTCCACAGCTTGGAGGCTCCATGCTCAGCTTCCTTTTGAGGGCCTAGAATGGTGCTGCTTGCCATCACATAATGAAGCTATGGCATAGCTTGGCTCTGGGGCTCTCTCTTGGGTTTAGTTAGTCTCCCTCTCAAGGCAGCTCACAGAAAAGAGAAGCAATGTGCAGGCTAAAGAACAGAGCAGAGGTGCTTTACTAATAACAGCGAGGCCTCGAGCAGCCAGCTTCCCCAATAATTTGATCACATCAGACCATATTCCAGTTCATGTGTACGCAACCCATGGCTGTTCTCCATGCAGTGCACCCACCCCTGCCCACCTTTCCCACCAAGCTTCAGCCATCACCTGCGCAACAGGGAAGATACTGCTGTTCACATGCTGCTAAGCAGCATGGACACGGCCGCTTTGGCTGCATCCTCTCTAAGTGTTTCCAATCCAGCCACAATAGATAGCTGCCCCTGTGCTTTCTTTCTCTTGAGATTCTTCCTAGGCTGTCTCCATTTGACACCTAAATACTACCAAGTGGCTAATAGAGCTGTTGCCCTGGTAATGATACCCACGAAAAAAGAGCCGCCCTATATATGCCAAATTAAAGCCAATTCAGACTTTCTGAAATAAATTAGCTGCAGTACAAATACTTTGTTTTTAAAAGGCTTATGGGCTTAGGTATTAAGTCCCCCTTCTAAGGTGGCATGAGAAGTCTGTGATGGTGAGAGTTCTTGAAGATATTGTTGAAGTTGCTACTTGAGTACTGACAGTGTGGTGGGAACAAAAGTGTTCATTGTTGAACTAAACTGCTGTTTGAATAAAGCCACTGTTTTCAGTACTCTTCTCATGCTGTTTTAGTCACAGGAACCTCTGCTCCAGAAACAGAAGCACAATATTTGGTTGCATGGAATTTGTCATCCTGAAGGTATGTCTGTACATCATGCCCTGTCACATTTCATTTAATTTTTTTTGCTCTCACCAACCTTGCAGAAACCTTTGCACGTGCCCTGTTCATACCCATATCTTCCTCCTAAAATTGCATGTTTGGAAATTGGGGGAGTGGTTGCTTTTCTCAATAAATTCTGAATTTAGACCACCACACATACCCCAATGATTGCGGCCAGGCACCCTTGAGAGGAGATGGTGAAATAAGTTAAAATCTTTGCTAAAAATGAACAAGGCAACTCTGGCAAATGGATGGGTTTGGCACAATGGCAATTCAGCATTGTCAAAAAAAGGGGGGTGTTGATCAAGGATGATAGTCATTACATTAACCTAAAGAGATAAGGCAAGACTACTGTCCACACCATTCACAGAAAAGTTTATAATTCTATAATGAGGTAAAGCTTTTGCACACAAGACATTGCAGTGAATGGTGTACCCGTTGGTTTATTGTCAGTCTGCTGGCTGGTTGCTGCTTAACAGAGAACAGATCATGCTACCTCTCACACTTCAAATTCTTTGTTCCAGTTTTCATAGATGCTTATGTGTGTTGAGGTTATGCTAACAATTTTGTCTTACACTTAGAACACATTTTGGATAGATACGCCTGCAAATTCAAAAACAGGACACTCAAAAGAGATCTTAGAAAGATGCAAATCAAGCTGCTAGGAGAGTATATTTGGTGATGTTTAGAAACTGCAACACGCTGCTGTTACAGAGCTCAGTGGCCCAAGCCAGACAATGTATAGCAATCTGAGAATGTTTGTGTGGTGATCTAGCCTTAAAAAACAACAACACCTTCAAGGTTTGCAGACCTCTAGCTCCTGGAAACTAAAAAGGAATGACAGAATGAAGAGTCTCTCCATAAACAGCCTGCTTCTTAAACAGCTGCATGCTGAGGCTCAGGCCACCCCAGTTGGCTTTCCGTCAAGTTTGTGTTATTTTAATCTTGGTTCCTAGTGTTCAGAAAGGCTTTGTGGCTTGCATATCTGGTTGCCAGATTTCATTATGTAGGAATCGTAGCAGCAAGGAAAAGTGCACCCTGTGCTGTCCTCTGCGGAGGCTGGAGCGCTGACAAATTAGACTGCACTGCCCCTTGGTGGAGGGAAAGTTGAACACTTACAATACAAGAGGCTTCCCAAGATGAAAACAAAGTCATCTTAATTTGAAAAAATAATCTCTCTCTCACATGGCACAAGTGAAACCACTTCTGCTTTAGTGCAAACCAGAGTTGTATTTTGAAGGCTGCATGATAAAGATCCTGTGCTATTATTGAATAGGGTAGGGTCACATAGCTTTCTCTGCAAGTCACTTCTCCTTTGACCCACCTCCAAGAAAGCAGCTTTCCAGTAGCACCATGGCTCCTACAGGGACTAGCCAGATGTGAATACTGGACTTGTGTGGTACCAGAGTTCTCCAAGCCCCTAGGGGGGCAAGATGATGTGCCGCTGCCCTTCAGAGTCCTTGTTCTCTCTGGAGGCACAGGTCAGTGGTGCTGTGGTGGGGTGGAGCAGAGACGGTTTGTGCATTGGAGCAATGGGACTGATAGTTCTGAAATAAAAAGCTCCATTTCAGTTTTTACAACTTCATAATACTAAAGAAAGTATTCTAAAGCCCCAGGTCCAGTTTCTGACTTTAAAAAAACATGGCTGGGCATGTTCTTTGCTAGAGACTTTGGGAAGATACCACCTAACAGGATCCCAATGGCACACTTCTCATACCTTCTTGCTTGATTTCCTTGTGTAGCAGCAGGTACCATGAGAACCTTCTGTTCTGACTGATGCACACCTCTCCAGGCTTAACCTTAGTGGATTCCTTACTGCTTTTACCTCTTACCAGTCTCCTCTGGCCAGCAGCGGAGTGTATGCTGGAAGTGCCAGGGAAGCTGCTGCCCACTCTCCTGCCCTCCGCCACCAGGTCATGCCTGCTACTGCAGCCAGGCGTAAAGCGCCTCACAACCAAGGAGGGTGCGTGGCAGCATTGCCACCAACACTTCTGCTTTCTGCTGCCGGGTCAGAAGTAACCCACCAGCAGAGCTGCTGCCGCTGGGCATAAGGAGTGCCACAGTCAAGGAGGGTGGGTGGCAGTGCTATTGCCCACTCACTTGGCTCTCCTCCCCTGGACAAGCACCACAGCCAAGGAAGGAGCCTACTGTGGGGTCATCTGTTTGCGCAGACCCCTCTCAAAATTGCACCTGAGGCCACAGCACCCACAGCACTCCCCACACTACACCTCTTCCTCCCCCAGACCTTCTTTCCCTTTATTCACCATCTCCTTTAACTTCAACATTTTCCTCATCTTTTGTGCTTCCATTCTGTGGCCATTGAGCAGGCCAATCACACCACAAGGTGAGACAATCAAAAAAGGAATCCAATAGCATACAAAAGAAAAGAGGGATGAACATTTCAACCACAAGGACATAAATGACCCTCTGCTACTAAGCTTTCATAGTTACTAAAGAGGCATCAACCAAGTTCTTCTATCCTTTTGTTCTAGGCTCATACAAAAATGAAATAATTTATTATTATTATTAATTATTATTATTATTATTATTATTCCATACCCCGTTACTCACTTTTGGGAGAAAACAGTAGGGAGTGCAATGATTCTGGGTCGTGCTGTCAGCACTACCTCCCCACGACTGGCCTCCACCAGAACGTTTCTGATGGTGTTTTCCAGCACCATCTCAGTCAGATTTGAAAATGCTGGCAACCTTTAGAGAAAAGAGCATTTCAGTTCTCCCTGTCCAGGGAAGTTGGTGCTTCCAAGCATGCTTACAGAATGGTACTACAGAATAGTGCCCACCCTACTTGCTACCTTTTTAATAGCATAGCTGACAAGTTGGCAAAGTTCTAACAAACCAAAGGCACACTGGCCTGAATGAAAAAAAGCTAAACCAGTTTTATTGAAAGGGTGTGTTCACAGACAGGACAGATGAATAGATGAATCCATATATAGAACTGAATGTCTATGATGGGACTCAGAAAGTACCAGCACACACACACACCAGGCTAGTAAATGTAAGAGAGGTTCTAGGCTGAAGCTTAGGCACAGATTCATTGCTTCTCTCTAATACACTGGAATCCTTCTCAACTTCAGAGTAGTAGGATCATCACTGTGATGGATTGTATTTACTTTTTCTCTTAGATGTCCATAGAAGTCAGGGGTTGCTCACTTCTATGGGCAAAAGAAAAGCAACAGCCCTGTCAGGGAAGGGAGTAAATTTTGTCCCTAGCTCAAGTATGTGCCAGACTGCAGTCTCATTTCTTTCTCCCATAGAAATGTATTTGTCCCTTTGCTTTCTAAAGAGAATATACTGGAGTGGAGGGAAAAAACCATCCCTCCATCTCAGATACTGATGGGCTCAACATCAGGGATGAGGCCAAGTTTTGCACTACCTCTTCAATGTCTCCAATTATAGCTGCTTTACTTTCTCCCACAGACATGAATGGCTGCTTTTGGCTTTTGTTGAGGAAGAGAAATGCATCCCATGTGCGGAATATAACCTAAAGTGTGTTGCTTTGCAATATTTTGAAATTTGGGATATTGTGGCAAGAGTTAGCATTTTAAGGACACAGGTGAGCCGCAGGGACATGGAATGAGTGACATTCTTTTAAATATTTTTTAAGTCGGGACACTAGCTCAAAAACATTGTTGAATCCTGCCCATTGTTCTGTGCATCGTTCACATTACTTAAGTATTGTCACCAGAATATAGCTATTTTGCTGAGAACCCCTACTTAGATATGCCCCTCAATTTGGCTCACCTGATAATGGTTTCTTTCTGCTCCCGGAATTGTTCCTTCCGAATAATGACACTTAGACTCTCTTGAGCTTCTGAAGTTTCTGTAGGAGATCTCTCTTGTACTCCTCCAGCATCTTCATCTTCTGCTCTACACTTAGGGCTAAACTCTGGGGAAGTTGGTGTTGTAGAGGTACCACCTGGGCTGTGCTTTTGTTTGGCTGACTCCTCACTCCAGAACTGGCAGAAGTAGGGTGTGGGCTCTGCTAGGCTTCTGATCACTGCTTCCTGGAACTGGCTTTCCTCCAGCAGCCCCCTAGAATGTCAGGAGAGAATTCACTTTGGAATGAAAGACAGAGCTGGCTGCCTTTGTCACACTGTTGCCCTCTGCCCCCAAACCCTGGGAATATGAAAAGCCAGCGTCCCCTTGAGACTATCCAGGTATACATCCGAAGGGATACGTGTAGGGAAAAGGTATTGGAAGTCTTCCCTGAATGTAGGTTCCCCCACATCACACCAAATTAGTAAAATTGGCTGCAGTGAGATGTCATGGTGAATTATCAGCAAGAAAGCAGAACAAAAGATGCAAAAGCTCAAAAGACTACCCACTCCCCATATGAACTGACCTTGACCCTGTGATCATCATTTGAGGCCCTTCTTCATGTGCCTCCTTCATAAGAGGTCTGGAGGGTGGCAACACAAGAATGGGCCTTTTTGTGGTGGCTCCCCATTTGTGGAATGCTCTCCTTAGCGAGGCTTGTCTGGTCCCTTCACCTTTTGGCACTAGGCAAAAACCAGGTGCTTGGCTGGTTAACACTTGATAGCTTTTTTAATGTGTTTGTGGGAGGGAGGTTATTGGTTTGTCTTTGTTTTATGTATTTTGTATTTTTCTGTTGTGAACCACCCTGAGATCTTTGGGTGAAGGGCAGTATACAAATTAAATAATAATAATAATAATAATAATAATAATAATAATAATAATAATCACCCTATGTCCACAATTGATTAAATCTTCCCTTTCCTGCAGGAATTTGAACTAATTTACCTCCATGTTACTTAGTCACTACAATGAAGTGGACTTGGACCAGGACGACCTGACTTTCAAATCTCCATTCAGTCATGAGGTTCACTCTGTTGCCTTGGATAATGCCAAGTCTCAGCCTAATTCACGCAAGAGCATAGGAATCTGCCTTAACCAGAGCCCATGTGGCTCATTATTGACTACACTGACTTGCAACAGCTCTCCAGAGTTGGAGAGTCTACAGGAGTCTTTCCCCAGCCCTTCCGGGAGATGCCATGAATTGAACTTGGGACCTTTTGCATGCCAAGCATGTACCCTGCCACACCCATTCCCTATGGCCTTTCCCCACCTCACGGGATTACTGTGAGGGCACAGTGTAATAACTCCTGTACACTATTGCTGACCACCTTAGAGGAAGAGAAGGCAAATGTGACAAATGCAAACACCTAGCCTTGCAATTCTATGCATCTGAGCAGACTGTTATGAAAGCATATTCTGCCTTTGAACAGCAGTATTCTGGTTGAGGAGCCACCCACTTGATCACTGTCGACAGCATGTCTGTCACTAGCTGTGCCTCCTGTTCCGTGCAGCTTGCTAACGCCATCAAACTTGGAGATCCGCTCTTGCTCCTGCTCCTGCTCCTGCTTCTGCTCCTGCTCAGCGTATTCCTTCTGATTGTCGTCTTCTTAAGTTGGCTGGAAAGAGGACAACAAGGAGAATTAAAGTGCCATGAACCACAGGGTCTCTAGAAACAAGCCAACAAGATTTTTGTCCTCTGGCTCAGTTTGTTACATTTCCCCACAATCCACAGCAGTGGATTGGAAGGAATCAGACTCACACACTGCTTTTCTCAATTCCAACATACAAATGTTAAGAAAAACAACATGTAAAGCAGCTTTCGTAAGAGTGAGATTTACGCAAGATTCACAATTTCCTTATGCATTGGGTTGTATTCAGCTAAGTCCTACCTAGAGTAGATGGTGTAGACCAGTTGAAATTAATATGCTGGTCATGTTGTAAAGCAAGCTCCCCCTGAACTGAACTTGTGATTTTATTATTTTAACTTTTTAATTGTTACGTTTTTAAATTTTTTTTGTTATTGTACTATTTCTGGGTTAGCGGAGTCTGTAACCTGAAGCATATGTAACCTGAAGCATATGTAACCTGAGGTACCACTGTATATAAATTAATAATAATAATAATAATGTCCATTAACTTCACCAGGTCTACTCTGAGTAAGACCAGCATTGAATACCACCCATTGCTTTTTGAAGAAACCGTTTTGGGTGCCTGTAACAAACAGCATCTCATTTATTTGTCTTGTAGGAGAATATACAGAGAACCAACATCTCCCCTGGGGACCTGAGGACAGGGCAAGGCCTTACCGGAAAAGGAAGTGCTGGGTCAGGTCATTAGGGAAGTTGACCAGGTAGTCATCAGTTGAGTGTGACCTGGCTGTAACCCCCAAGTGCATGAGGAAGGGCTTGGGGGGCTCCGGCTTCACCCACAACCTGCTGGCATCTTTGTTCCTCGTGAGCTTCCTCTGGCTGCGGCTGGCAGGAGGGTTAGGCACATGGATGTTTCTAATGGGTGGAAGAGTCTGTTGGGGTAGATTTTAAAAGGCACTCTTTAATGAGTGGGTTGGAGCCCTCCAAAGCCAACCACCACTATGTATTTTGTGTTCTCATTTTGTATTTGTATGTTGTAAACCACCCTGTCTTTTTGGATGAGGGGCAGTATACAGATTAAATAACAACCACCACCACCAGAACAAATCTGCTTAAAAGAGAGGTTGGGGTTTCTCTCTGTTTTATACACAGTTCCAATTTTCAGCCTTCATCTTGGTGCTCCCATGAATTAGGCTGTCTCTCTCAAACACAAATGTGTGGAGAAAAGAATGGACTATATATAAAAAAATACAGTAATTACTCAGAACCTTCACCGCACCATTCTTAGGGGCTCAGTACTGGACTTAGAAGTACCCTCAAGCTAAGAACCTGCTCCTTCAGCAAAATTGTGATTCCCGTCCAAGCACCCCACACACACACACACACACACACACACACACATATATATATATATACACACATACATATTCTGAATTTTTTTTCTGTGCTGCTATATCACAAAATATCAAGGTAGTATATACTGCTCAAACATAAAACATCATTTAAAGATGAAATTAAAAATTCAAGAATACAGATAATCAGTAAGGCTAATCAAAATTAAACGGCTCCAATGGTCTGTTGGCCCAAGTAGTCTTCAAGAGGCCTCAGAAAGTCAAAAGCAAGGATGCTTGCAAAATCACTGCTGAAACACAGTTCCACAGCATGGGACAGGCAACTTCTCTGGACAGAAGAACCACCCCAACACCCTTATCCAGCCCATTACCAAAGTCAGGCACTGGTTTACCATGCAGAGAAACAGAACTATGTGTCCTCAGCATATTGATGACAGCACACTCCAAAACACCAGATGACCCTTCTCGGTAGTTGCTGTGCCCAGGAAGCCTGCTTGCCACATTGTGGTTAGACTATATGACTAATTCCTCTCTTAAGGAAAACTGATTCTGTAGGCTGGAAGCTGAAGCTGTTTTTGCACAGCACTGATTGGCTGGTAGTGGTAACTTTTGATCCCATACCTCCCCAGAGCAGTTTTGCAAATTAAACCACCACCACCCCACACACAAACAATACATTTTTTAAAAAAATGCGAAGAGATTTTGAATCACATCAACATTTAAAGTGGTAATTCAGTAAACATTTTTAAAAGGCAGGCAGCTCACCTAAACCACTGGGGAGCAGGGAGTAATGGGACACAACTACAAAATCATTATTTAAAATGGACTATGCAGTGTAGTGGAAAGGCAGACAGAAATCTGACACATACATCAAAGTGGTGGGGACTAGCTCTTGTTTTTAGATAATCCATATGCCCCCAAAATGCACTGTTCCTGATCATCATACTGGATTGCTACCCACCCTGCAGCAAAACATTTTTCAAATAATACAGAAAAGCTGTACAGTCAAAACAGACCCAACAAATGCTTTGATAGCAACACACAATTATTCTGTGTGCGTGGGCACTTCCATTCTGCCACCAAAATGCCAAATTCTTAATCAAGCATCCTAGCTCTGAAATAAGAGCCCCGTTGGTTCACTGCCCTATCAGTCACCCTCAGAAATCTCAACATATTCCACTTCAGAGAAGGTAACAGTCAACTTATTACCTTGTATTTCCGGATCACTGGATGTGTGGCAGAAAGCTTTGCTGACGCCAAGTTTGAAGCCCCCTAAACAAAGGGAAGAAAATCATAGTAAACATAACCATGATGCTGTTACACAATGACATAAAGTAAGGTACTCAATGGTGCAAAGTAAAGTATATGCAAATGTTTATAACAAAGCCCTGGCAATTTTGTTTGTTACTGCCAAAGGAAGGTGCAGTTTTGAGCAGAGGGGAGCAACAGTCAATGGAGCAGGGGTTTAACCCTTTCTGTACCAGCCATTTTTTCTCTCTCAAACTGCTTTGCCCCATGTGAGGTTCTAGATGGATAATCTGGAACAACATAGGGGGAAATCCATCCTTCCTTCCTTCCTTCCTTCCTTCCTTCCTTCCTTCCCTAATGCAATAATAGCCTGCAATTTGCAAACAGAATGAAAATTCAGAGTTAAAAACATAGCAATCACAACAACGTGTGTAAGAGATTTCGAGGAAATTGCCTACAGAGAAAAGGTTCAAAACTCTTTTCTCCCTTGCTCCTCTTCTGCTCACAACAACAGCCTCCTGAGACTCCTCTGCATTTTTGAAAAGGCATATAGCTGTGCTTTATAACATGCCTTTTCATATAATATGTACAAGTACACTAGTCAGGGAGCTGTAATTGGCTGCAGCTGCCTGCTGAGTGTATCCTAACCAAAAATCCAAGTTTGCCTTCACGTAACTTGTGAAATGGCCTCGAATTTCTGTGCTGAATGGCAGGAATTTAGTAAACGTCTGTGAAAATCTGCCAACTCGTGACACGGTTTGCATAAAACTGCAGAACAGTTATGGAACTGGTCCCCCCCTCTTTTTCTGTTCCCTTAATGTGCTCCATATAAAAGGCACCTCCAGAATGTCAGTATTTTGTGGGAGGGAATCAAGTGCATAGCAGAATGTTAGGTTTGTGCCATTACAGTGGATGAAAGCAACACATCCACTTAACAAACCCCAGATTTTTTGTCATTTGCAACATGAAGGGGAAATGTGGGATGGACAAGCGCCTAACAGGAGCACATATAAACACCCTGCAAGCAAATAAGGATGAATGCTCAACAAACAGGTAGTCTGGAGGGGCCCTAAACATCCTGGCTTTATTTTCAACATGCAAATTAGCATATGTAGATAGATGAGGACAGGTGCCAATGCAGGAATCCTGACAAGTGCTATCATCAGAAGAGGAAATTTGCAGAGCATTGTATCTGACATGAATGCAAAGAAGATGAGTTTTTATGAGTGTGAAGCAGGCAGATCTAATGCACGGGGACAATTCGCCTGGAATTTCTCCTGTGCAAGTTTCACTGAAATGAACAGTCGTTAATTAGGTTTGTGCAGGAGAACTTCCTGGAGGCTTGTGTCCTGGGTTAATTAATTTGAGGAGAATGCCGCTTGGATTTTCCACCTCAAGTGCTGCAATGTCTTGGGCTTGCCCCACAGAAAGCAGCTCAGTTGCTAATAGGTTCTTAATATCACTTTAGTCTCCCCCCGATTTACATTTGGAAACTATATGTGGGAAAACAACCAGAAGATGGCTGAAAATACATATGTGTAAAGTCTGAACACTCACATAGCTTTCTCAATTGTGGGATCCAAGTCTCATTTGTGCCTGACCAGTCCACCACTACAAAGATGCGTATCTTCACTTAAGTCACTTTGTGCCCTACATGTGCTTGCGAAACACCAATAGAATCATGTGATGCAGGTGTCACTTTGAACAGAAAACCCATCCAAAGAAGCTGTACTGTTCTTTTTTCAGTGCTAAAATCTCCCTCTCTGGAAGGCCAGCTTACCACTGGAAACTGTTTTAGGTTCTTCTGTGTATCCAGGTCTTTCTCTGTGATGGTGAACTCCACAGCCTGGCGTGCCTTCTCAGCTTCCCATTCTTGCAGCTCTTTCTCATACTGATCGAGTGGGTGCTGGGTAAAAATCTACAGGGGACAAACCTATGATTAACTCAGCATTCTGCAAGTTTGCACTCCTGCTACTTCAGTACTCTGAGATGATGAAAAACCTGCTCTGCCTATAGACATATTGTCTTCTAAGTATGAATTTCTAGCAAAACTCTGACTTTATTTTCTGACCTTATACACCAAATGTGTGGAAACAATAACTTGTCCAACCAATCAAAGCAAAGGGTTAACCGGGATCTCAAAAACCTCCCACCAACATCTCAGTAAGATTTAGAATTCTTAGTTAACACACAATCAAAGAGGGAAACAAGGTGGTTGCAGAGCAGCAACTTCAAGTGTTTGGACCGAGGACGAACCTCAACTGCAGCACCCTGAGAAATTATGAGGGGGGAAATTGAGCCATGCCTGCTCAACAGCATCCTCATTTGTTGTATGTATTTGTCACCTCATACAATAAGTTTCTAGGTGATGTGCAACAGTGGTACTATAGGAGTAGGTAATGTAATAGGAGTCGAGTATATTTCAGTAATCTAGCAACATCCTTGGGTTTTGTTGTTCAAAGAAGTGATGATCTAAAGTACACACTAATCCTCACCTCACATATCAAATCTATGTTGTAGAAGCATGGAACTTCACCAGCATACAGTGTGAGAACAAATGAGACGCTCTCCCCAGCCTGCACAACTCCAGTCTCTGGAATAATGTCCATTACCTTGAAACAAAGAAAGTGGTTGTCAGAAGCATTAGCAGTGCATAATGGATCCCCACCAGAACGTTTTCAGGGCTATGGCTTCTAACCATTAGGACAGGAGGGTATGTGGCTTTCCGTACTCCAGCATGACAGTGGGAGAGGCCACAACACTGCCAAAGGGGACCAAGAGCAAGCAGACAGATGAAGCTCACCACCATGGAATTGGAAGTCCCAGTGTGCCAAGAAAAAACAATGGCCTCATTCTCAGAGGCATTGTTGAGAAAAAAGAGTCGGCTGCATTTACTGTAGACTGGGATGTTGCCAAAACAAATCCGGGGATGAGATAAGTACACCGTCTGCAAAGAGAATAAACAGAGGGTGATCCCCTATCCTAACAAGATGGGATCTCTTGTCTCCCCCTTCCCCACCCACCCCTCCCCGTGAAAGGAAGCTAGCACAGTGCTACCAGTGGCAGACATTTAAGCAGCACTATATGCATGAAACATGTCTAAAAAAATACAGATTAGTGGTAGCAGCCTGTTTCACAAAACTCTCAGCTACAGATGTGATCCAATTGCAACAATGCTTTCCTAGTAGGAGGCATCCGTATGGGAGGATTGTGAAAAGACTCCTAGTGTAGCTGAAGCAAAGGGTTAACCGGGATCTCAAAAACCTCCCACCAACATCTCGGTAAGATTTAGAATTCTTAGTTAACACACAAATATAGGTCAAAACCCCAGCTACTTCAAGGGGACAACCTTCTGTACTCATCCAGTTCTCCCCCCTCTCCCAGTTCTTTTCTACCCCATGCCACCTGTGCCCCACTTCCTGCTTTGGCCAAAAAGAGATGGCTCTACTCATCCATCACCACCACTGCATCCACGATGAATATATTTTCAGAGAAAGCTTAAGCCTCACTGGAGAAAGAGCATGTGAGCTTTCAAATAATGTTTCAGGTGTCACATGCAGAACCTCCTTACTGTTGAATATATAACGGATCATACTATATAGTCACATTAGACTGACTTCGCCTGTTTCAACATTGGTAAAAGGCTCTACATGGTAAGGACTCCGCACCATAGTTATAAAATTTATAAGTAGCAACTGTGGAGATTGGTTGGGCAGCATGCTATATCCCTGCATCAGCGCTGCACGCTGCTGCAGCTGCTGGCTCTGGCATTTGAATTCTATCATGCAATCCCAATCAACCCCTGTGGCTTCCATTTACAAATGTTGCAGTAGTGGCATGAATCTTTCAATAATACTGAATTGTTTGGTTTGGTTTTTGCAGCCATCACACCACACTTGCAAAATCTGAAGCTGGCCATAGAATTCTACCAAAGGAGCATTGTGTGTCATCCCAGAGATGACTGAACAAGCAGCATTCAATTCTCAAAAAGCAATGACTCATTTGCACGTTACTTTCTTGCAGTGGTCAACAATCTGGGTTTTGCAAAGCCTAGCGCTTCTCATCCTTACTTGTGGGCATATCATAGTTGATCAAGGAGGCTAACATTTTAAAACAAAGCAAATCAAACAGCACCAGAAAATTAATAAGAAATCGCAAACATAATAGGCCACAGAAGTGGAATTAAAATTGCATTACTGAGGCTCGTGTAATCTGAATGCATGTTGGCAAGACAACAGCACAGGGCAAATTGAACAGATGGTTTAGCCAGTAAAAAACTGCTGGTTCATATCACAACATAAAGAAGTTCTTCAAAACATGCAAACCCAGAAACATCTGCAGTATGATAGGAGACTACTATTGCATGCCTGGTTCTTGAAGAAAAAACAACACTGATTTTGTGGTTTGTGGACCACAAATTGCATAGGCCTGGTTTAAATTAACCAATTGCACAAAGATAGCCATTGCTGTTTGGGTGAGAGGAGGATCACACAACACATTACTCAAGAGGAAACAGGACTACACAGAGAAGTATAGCTCTTGCGGTGCCAAGGGCTCATACAATTTGAAATCTCTGTTCTATGCCCTCCAACGTTCTTCCATGCTAGAAGCACACCATCCTTTGATACTTACCAGGCCAGGCACTGTTAATTTGGCAGAACCTGGTGTTGTCGCAGCACAAACCACTTTGTCGAATTGTGCTGATTCACCCATAACGTGTGGATCGAAGCCTATGCCTTGGAAGGTAATCAGAGCAGAGTCCCCTTCAAGGATGTGGATAGGTACCTCTACCTAGGCAGAAAAACGAAACACAAAGCTGCGACTGGAAGGGCTCTGGTTTTACTCTGGTGTTCAATAAGAGTCAAAAACAGCTTTGTTGGAGTACAGCAGCTATCTTGCAAGTTAAATCAGGGAAAGGATGTTCATGTCAGAGCCCAAGGGGGTTAGCAAAGCAAGGAGAGACAGAAGCAAAATAGGCCTGTTACCTTTTGCTGGGAAATGTTCCAATCAGATTTCTGTTGGTAGTTCAAATCTAAAAACAGAGCTCATAAGGCTCACAATCTCTGTCCTAGGAAGGCAAGTGTGCTTTTTACATGCTCAATGATACTCTTTTCTATTATTTTACACATGCCAAAGATGACCGCTGAAACAGATTCTGAATTGAATTCTGCAAATTAAGCCCTGGTTGTGCATGGTTCAGAGCCATTTTAATCAATTTTAGTGTTTTTGATAAGCCACTGTGCACACGAACCAAGAGTTTCTCCCCACTTTTAGGGCTTTCCTGCACCATTGTGGCCTTGGGCAATGACTGCCCAGTTGTTTCTCATTTGTTAATCTCCATGTATCTTTCTGCAAGGTTGTGTTTCTTTGCAGCTATGTTTTTCCACCAGTCACAATGCAGTCTTTTGTAACTAATGAAAACATGACAATAATTTTCACAGATAGTATGCTTGTCACTGCTGTAATTGTATAGAATGTGATTGTGTGGATTTTACGTCCACTCACTAGATTTTGCCTGAGGCATAACCAGCGGTGTATAGCCCAGCTCTTCCTTCCCGTACTCCCCAATTTGTACATTTTAAAAAGGGTTTGTTGTATAATTCTCCAGTGGCAATTAAGGATATCAGAAACAGAAACAGGAGCAGAAATTGCCACAATTCCCATGTTTGCCCAAGGTAAGGAATGAAAGTCAAGGAGGTGAATACAAATGGCCTGGCGAGTGTTGGTTCCTCTGACACCAGGAGGGGGCGCTGGTGTGTGGGCACCTGCTTCATGCCCCCTCCACCCACACCCGGGACCATGGCCCTTCTGGCAGCCCTGATTAAAAGTGTGTTGGGAAGCATATCCTGCAAAGGCTAAAATGCACCTGGAGCTTGTTTTGGCTGACTGTGCATACAAAGCTCTCAGATAAAAAGATGTTGGTCACATATCAAGTTTGCATTCTTAGGAATTCACACTGTAATGCAGCTTTGGGGCAGCAACGGGGGCTGAAAGTTGGAAGGACCAAGAAGCAGCTGCCCCAGCAGGAGTTATACAGCAATGAACAATATGGGAATGTATTAGAACTCTTGTGAATAAGGGCAGTCAAAGAAGAAAGTTCTAATCAGCTAGGTAGGAATGCTATGAGACACAAACTCCCAAAGGAAAGTGCTTGTTCTTAAAGGTGCCAGCCTCACCGAGTACATTTTGGCTTCCAATGGTGAAAAGATCCATTCCGTGTGTGCTGTCAAGCCTGGACCAATCTCTCCTCTTGGATTCAGGCAGACAAACACCCCATGCTGGTAATTCTCTTCCTGTACTTTCATCAGAGCATCCACTTGGATTTCATACATTGCAGTTGTGGCACCTCCATTGTACAGTTCATAGATCTGCAAGAAGAGAGGGGAAAGACTGGTCAGTACTGGCTTTCAAGATGCTCACATGGTCTGGTGTGGCTTCTACTGGGTTTTCTACTATGTAGTCCCTATTAGAGGAAACCTAAGCCTGGCAGCTACAATCTTAAATTCCTTAGCAGAATTCCAAAGCTCTATATCAATCTGTGACAGCTAACCAGCCAGCAGTGTTTTCTCAGAACGCTTGGAACAGTTCAGGAAACGATATGAGAGAAGGATTCTCTTTGAGGTATTTTATTTACATCATTCTCTGCTATGTGGCAAATGAAATGGACTGGATGAAATCAGGATGAAGAAGGTTCTCCCACAATATGTATGCAAGAGACTGGATCATGCGCCCCCTCGCCCAGCTTGTCCGGAGTTTTGGGCTGGGTTGCCATCAGTATGCCGATGACACCCAACTCTATCTGTTGATGGATGGCTACCCTGACTCGGCCCCAGACACACTGACCAGATGTCTGGTCCTCCCTCCTCTGGCAACCTGCACAGAATTTTGCTTAATGGTTGCCATCAACTTGATTTTAATTAATTTTTATAATGAAATATTTTTAGAATGTTTGATTATTTGATTGTTTGATTATTTGATTGTTGTTAGCCGCCCTGAGCCCAGCTTCGGCTGGGGAGGGTGGGATATAAATAATTTATTATTATTATTATTATTATTATTATCAATCAATGTGTGATAAATGAACATGTAGTGCCACTTTTTCCTTATGCGGACTGTTGAGTGTAGTCTAACTGCTGGGCACAAAGAAAAATTAAATGCAGGAACAGAGGGGGATTTATAGAGAAGTATCAACAGGGAAAAAGTGGGGTCCTGAACTCTTGTGTTAAGTGATTCTCCCATGCAAATGCTCCTCCAGCAGTTCTCCACCCCCAGTCAGACATTCCAGTCTCTGGGCTCATCCACACTTCCACTTCTCCTAGGCCTAGAAACCATGGGTCCAAGTGGTTTTCAGCTTGTGCTTGTCAGACCCGGAGGGTCTGAGTGGTTTTCTGTTTGCCCCGCCACTGTCTGCGGGAAATCCCTTTCCTTAGCGCTGAATCGGAGCAAACATCAATACACAGAAAACCCGACTGACGTTTGCTCTGATTCAGTGCTAAATAGCAGGTTTTCCCGGAGAAAGCAGTGGGACAAGCGGAACTCTGGATGAACCCTCTGCAGGAAATGAATTAAAATGGCATGGAGTAGCTGCTGAAAAGGACAACTGGTGACCAGTCCTCCCCCGCCAATGTCCCTATGCCTGCATTGGCCTTAAAAAAGCACTAGAAAACCCATGCTCACTCTATAGTTTGTAACATCACTCTCGCCCAAAGTATGACGTTTCTTCTGCACCTATCACCCTGTTACTTCTTTTTTTCCTTTTCCTTTTTAATTTGTTTGCACATTTTTCATTTACAGTCAGTTATAATTATTCCAGTTACAGACATCATCTCCTAACTCTTCTCACCTGGACTTCCCAACCTATCTTTCCTTGACATCCTAACCCAGTCACTTTGGTTTGCTGCAACTCCTAAAGCTTTCCAATCCTTCCTCTCCTTTCCCTCTTTGTTGTGTTTTCTGGTGTTCATATGTTTAACCCTACTTGTAAATTTATATTTATACCGCTTCGTTTGAAATACTCCTAGTTGTTTCCACTCACTTAATACTGTTTTTCTCTTTGGTATTTCTTATTTTGGCCATCATCGTGGCGAATTCTACATATTCTGTTAGTTTAAGCAACCACTGGTCTTTGGTCGGGGTTTTCCTCTTCTTCCACATTTTAGCATACAGTACCCTTGCTGCTGCTGTTGCATAAAGGAAGAGGTTTTTTACTTGATCTGGAATTTCCTGTCCTATTTTAGCTAACAGGAATGCTTCTGGCTTCTTGGGAAATAAACATATAAGCATCTTCTTCAGTTCTTAGTAAATCATTCCCCAGTATTATTTTTTTTGCAAATTCGCATTACCACCACATGTGGATTATGATCCCTCCTTGTCTAAACATTTCCAACGTAAGTTGGAGCCTCTTTTATACATTTTAACCAGTTTGCTGGGCGTTAAATGCCATCTGAAGATCATTTGGGGGGTGTTTTCTCTAATTGTGTAACATGCTGAGAATTTTAGTGTTTTTCCATAATTTTTTCCATGCTGATAATTCTATACTAGGTAAAGGTAAAGGACCTCTGGACGGTTAAATCCAGTCAAAGGCGACTATGGGGTGCAGCGCTCATCTTGCTTTTAGGCTGAGGGAGGCAGCATTTGTCTGCAGACAGCTTTCCAGGTCATGTGGCCAACATGACTGAACCACTTCTGGCACAACAGAACACTGTGACGGAGGCCAGAGTGCACAGAAGCACTGTTTATCTTTAATTCTATACTGTTCCTCCTCTTGGGAGGTACCTGCCCATACAGATCTGGACCTCTGAATTTTCTTTTCTCCTCATTGCTTTACAACATTCTGTTGGGAGAGTGGGGGAGCAGTGGGGGGGGGAAAGACTTTTGATGCCTCACCTGTTTAGGAGGGTCATAGGTGCCAATAGCAATAGGCGTGAACATATGCTTGGTTGAAGTGAAGTGAATGTATCGGCGCTCCATTTGCAGGGTCACACCAATAAAGTTCAGCTGCAGATGCAGAATAATTGTAGGGGTGGGGGGAGGAATAGACTTAGTTTGTACCATGCAGATCACAAACACACGGATTACAAAAGCAGAAGACACCTTGCACTTGCTTCACTCAGAGGGGCCATGCAGAGGAAAGTGTAACAGTATGAAATGAAGGGTCTTTCACTCTTGCCCTTTGAAGATAGTTGAAGCAGTATGACTTCAGGGAATAACTTGGCAGCATTATCAGGAATTCTCCTCTTTAACTCTCCCACTGAAGAGGTTTACGGAACATGCAGTTAAAGAGTTTCTGGCCACCTGGCTGACTAGGATGTGTGCCCCCCAGCCGGGACCCCTGCACTCAGCTGCCCCTCTGGGCAGCCATCAAGACCTGTGCCAAATGGGCAGAGCCAAGAGAGCCCATCCAAGGGCTTTGCACAAAGGCACAGTTAAGCCTTGTGTTTTCACAGCCTGCTCAACAGGCTGGATTTTCAGCTGACAATGGTCCCTGAAGTGGGGCAGCGGGGAAAAGAAAAATAAAGGGTGATGGGAACACAATACTCTCACAGGAAATCTTGGGCACCTAGTGGGGGTTCAGTGGGCCATGAGAAAGGTGCCCACTGGAGCACAAGGTGACTTTGACTCTAACTGACAAGTCGAAGGGGAGCGAGGAAAAAAACAGGGAAGGCAGGCAAAGTTCAGAATTTGAGGACAACCAAATGCAGGAAACACGAGTGGCATAAGGGAAGATGGCATGAAGTAATAAAAGGACGGTGGCTCATGTTTCTGCTTGGGAGGAATGATCTTTTCCCACAGCACTCCACAAAGTTATCTAGTCAGGATGTGAGCCAAAAGTGAGGTCTCTGCGTGAAGGAGGAGGATTCAGAGAGCTGGAAATGAGAGGATGCTTCCTAGAAAAGTGCTTGCTGAAGGGAAAATTCTGCCATCCATGTGGCCTTACTGTGCAGGGAGTAGAATAGTAGAAATAAAATATGGCTATGCATGAAGAGCTGTAGTTCTAGGACAGATTAAGGTGTGAATACCTGAGGCCTGCGGGTTCAGGACAGGATATAATTTTAATTAACAATAACCAGTGGTTTTTTTGGGGGGGTACTCAAGAGTACACACTACTGGCATCACTCTTTTTTGTTATTAAAAAGTGTGGCACTTACTATAACAACTTCATGGTGAGTATTTTTCTAGAAAAAAGCAATAATAATAATAATAATAATAATAATAATAATAATAATAATACCAAAAGGCATCCTTTGTCCCTCCATCCAAGAGAAGGCAGCTTCAGGAAAACCATGTCTCCTACTGCTATACCATTAAAGGAGCCTGACTGGCTCTAGGAAAGGGTTTTGGAAATCCTCACCAGTGAGGACCGTTTCTGAACCTCTCAGCCCAGTATCATACCAGAATTTCTCGGCCATGGGAGATCTTCAGCAGGACTGGAAGCCGATCAGTGCCAATGAAATCATGTCTAGCAGGGGGAAACAAAAAACCACTATCAGAAACACACGTAGATGAAACCGTTCCAGACTTTTAAGCAGGAGAATCCTGCCTCAAACAGCAGATTAGTGACAATACATTTACCTGCTAAGAGCTGAACTGTTGCATAAAGAGCCAGAAGGACAGATATGTCTGGACAGATACATTCACCTAGAAATGCCCTGTTTTCTACAAACAGGGCACTGAAAAACTGGGCTTTGGAGGAAATAGAATCCATACAGCTGTTGGCTTTTTCATGGTGCAAGGCTATGTTACTGATGGTGACTTTTTCTGCCTGGGTGTCACACTTAAGACAACCTTGATGATGCCCAAGGACAGAAGATGGCATACTCAAGGGGCCCTTGTGCTGGTGGACGCTAATTAGGAGTTGACCTTGGCGTTTGGGTTTGGGATCAATTTCCACATGGGGAAGGAAGGAACCACAGCATGTAGGTACCTGTAGGATAAGTGTATAGCTTGCTCTTGCCCTGGAAGAAGCTTTCCTGCCTTGGGGGAAATAGCAAAAAGCTGGTTATCCTGGATCCGCATCTGATGCAGCTCGCTGGGGTCAAACTCTGTGCTTTCTGCCCAGTATTCCATTTCAATCCTCTGGTCAGAAGGAAACAGAAAGGCCCTGGGAAGCAGGCAGAACAAAGCAAAAGGCATCACTTAATATTGGAAACCAAAAAGAATCAAGATATGAAAACCAAGAGAGCAGCCTGCCTTATGGTCACATTGACAAAGCTCCCCAACCCTGAGCTGGGCAATAGGCATAAAATGTAAATAAATAAATAAACTGCTGCACCCAGGAAAAGCTGGCGATGGCCCACCTAGTCCAACTTCTTGCTTGAGAAAGTAATTGAGAGCTAGAGTATCCTCAGTCTCCTAGGTATGAGTCTGCCATTGCAGGGGGTTGGACTAGATGTCCCTTGGGGTCCCTTCCAACTGTGCAGTTCTTTGATGCTATGAATATCTCTAGCAATAGGGAGCCCATCTGCACCCTAGGCCATTGGTTCCATTGATGAACTGCTCTTATTGTTAAGATGCTTCTCCTAATAGACACAATTAGTCCCTGTCTTTACTGTGCATGTATTTAGTTCATGGAATCATAGAGCTGGAAGGGACCCCAAGGGTCATCTACTCCAACCCCCTGCAGTGCAGGAATCTCTAAAGCCATAAACATTTAGTTGTGCCACACAGGGGGCCAAGGAGCCCTTTGGGACATAAAGACCTGCAACCTGGCCACTAGCAGTCCTTCCAACAGAGGTTTTGTGTATTTGCATGTTAAAGAAGCCAAGTCCTATGTAAGTTCCTGCTAGGGTGGGTGGCTGTTCTAGATGCCTGCCATCAGAGTTCTACATGGCTGTCCTAACTATTCCTTCCTTCGTTAGGGCCAGGAAGTGAGGATTACTCACCAGCTCACGGGTATCCCCCCGTTATTTTGTAGCATCAGCATAACTACTGAGGGCACACTTCTGACAGGAGCTGCACCGAAGTTGAAATCCAGCATGACAGGAGTGTAAACTGGAGGGATTAGCCGTGTGCTTCAAATGAAAGAGAAATCGGATGTGAGAAAAATCCATGAGGAGGTGTTCCATGGTGGGGCTGGAAATCCCAAGTCTTGCTCACACTCACACCATATTTCCTAGCACTTGTTTGCCAGAATAGAAAAGGGAAGGAAGCTGTTGTTTCAGACTGTGAGGAAATCAGGAGTACTGTATCCCTGTGTATGAAACAGAAGAACTAGGGGTTCAGGATCTGGCAGAAGATGAACTATTCTTACCTATGCCTGGTAGGCACTCTGAAGGTGAGCTCCTGTGGTGTTGGATCTAGCTCCAGATACTGGTTCAGAGCCTCCAAAGAGAAAAGCCGCCAGAGAAACAGCTTACTGATGCCACTGGCACTTCCTGTCCCACAGGCATCCGTGATGCAGATGGATGGATAGACACCTGTTGCTGTCACCTGGCAAAGCGGCTGCTTTTCCCCAAGAGGATTTGCGGCTTGCATGGGGAGACAAAACAGACTTGCAGACTAGGCATCATAAAAGTAAAATTTTTATTATGATTTTATAGATGTTAAATGTCTCCCTTTCCCCACATTTGCGGACTGCAAATCTCCCTTAAGGCTGTGCTACTTCTTGCAGACTGTGTGTTTTTCTACTGCATAAAATGCTGTTCCTAGAAAGGGGGCCACAGCTAGAGGATATCTTATGAGAGCAGACGCTCTTAGAGTCAATCCTCAGTATCTCCAAATAGGAAAGACCCCTATCTGAAACCTAGAAGCTACAGCACCAGATGGACCAGTAGTATGATTTCTTTCCCCATATAATGCTGAATTGAACTTTGTTCTGCAAGTGTCACCAGCACCTCCTGGCTATTGTTACTGACAATGAAGTCAAGGGAGGGCAGATGTCAGGTTTGTGGGATCTACTTTTTGGGGAAGGGGTGACAAACCCCTGAGGTTTCTGCACCATCCTTCATAATTTCTCCACTCCCTGTTACAGTTTGGGAGCCTACAAACCAGTTTGCATTTTGGGTGAACAACAGAAGGATTATTCTCTTCTCTGTTCAGTCTATTACTGCACATGAAAGTCTTGGGCATTACTGTCAGTGAAGTGGATTTATATGAGCTTTCCACAAATGACTAAAGATGGTTGGGGTCCACACTTTCTTCGATTGTGAGAGAAAGCCCTCAGGTTAAACAAAGGAGACCCTGAACCCCAATGCCAGATATTCATTTGAGGGCAGAATAGGGGAAGATAGAAGCAAATAAGATAAAAAGGGGAGCTCTCTTTCTGCCTCACAATCCCACAATTTAGGCTAAACCTTCTATTACCACATCACTCATTCCTCTGCCGCACAGGTTTTCTATAGGTTTGATGTGTAGTCAAACAGATGGAGCCTTTTCATCTGGTGTGGAACCTCTCCCTGCTGAGCCCACCCCATTAATAATATCCTTGGTGTGAGGCTGCTTTCATACTTTCCATTTCTCACCTTTGGGAGTGGAAATGGCATAATAGATTGTCCAGATGTAGTGCAATTGGCGGGTTGGCCTAATAATCCCACGTACAAAGATCTTTCCCCGAGCAGGAATTGTCCCTTTGTAGTGGTCAAGTTCTATTGCTGTGAGGAGGAAAGACAAAAAACAAAATTGTGAGTATGGATGGAGAGAGACTTTAGGCAGCTGCAAAGCACAAGAAACCTGTCTTTCCATTAAATACCTAAGGAGTCGCTGGCAACTTCTTCAGGGTCACATGGTCCAGTGATCAACTGCTCCACACTAAGGACGTATTTTAAGCAGCAGGCTCCGTTGTTAAAGAAGGCAAATTCACATGACTGTGTGCTGCCAACCAGGATGTTGCCAACAGCTACCTGCTCTTTTTGTCCCTGCAGAGCAAGCACAACACAGGAAGTTTATTAAGAGACACTGACAATGGGTATTCCATGCAAATAAATTCTGAAATTTAATACACTGAGGGAAAAGAATAGCAGGGGGGTAGGCCAAGGGTCTCATTAGGATCACTATTCAATCCATCACTGCCAGCAGCAGTGGGGGGTTTTCCCTGGTGGAACCCACCAGAACACAGTTCCGGGAACTTTTTTTTGTCAAATCTGCTCACCTTCTCTGGTGGGTACAACTATCTCCCCAAGGAAAACCCTCTTCTCCCAGCCTCTTGCGTGGTCTGGGGCAAATCCACACGCCAGAGCAAGCGCAAAGCAAGGGCTAGGGCACTGCTGCTGAGCATGGCCAAAGGGTGGACAGAGGAGCCGCTCAGTGCTCTGCTGTTCTGGGTATACCTCGCAGTGTTGCTTGGTGAGGGGAGGAAATGCAAGCAGTCCTCCATTTTCCCATCAGAGAGCGTGGCAGCAAGCTGTAGAAGGGCAGCCATGGGGCAATTTCACTCATGGAAGGGGCGAGTGTGTGGCAGGAAATGCTGCTCTGCCAGCAAAGGTCAACCGTGGGCTGGATGACGGCAAAAACAGTAGGCACTCTTAGTAATAAGAGCCTCCATCCTGCTTTGCAAAGCCATTCCCAAAACCTGTTGGCCTGTTTGTTGGTGCCAAGTGACGATGCCAGCATTGGAAAAGAGCAGTGTGCCTCTGACAAAGTGCAGAGTGTTCACCCTCTGACCCCCCCCCCTGCCCCTTGCAACTGAGCAATACTTTTTTTCTATAAAAAACCGCACTGGCCAGCAGGTAGAGGCTTAGTAGCACTACCAACTGGAAGGGATATGTCCAGGCTTCCATAAATGGCAGGTGTCATCTGGGTATGCTTAAACTATCAGCTCTGTGATTGGACTTCCACCCTCTTCCAACATGGTCTTGATTACTTCTCCTACCCTGTATGCTGTCACTTACTGTTAAAGTGCCCTGTGATCCTTCGCCGATAACCCGCAGGATATAGCGGGCAGTCTTTGGGGTATTGTCTTCCAGAATCTCTTGCTCTCTCCACACTATCACCCAACTCCGCAGAAGGTATTTGATCTGCTCACTGGGAGTGAAGGTCCATGTCTGGGCCTGAAATCGCATGCAAGAGAGAAGGCTCAGGGGGGATTCACAGCACTCTGCCTTCCTGGGATGCAGCATCTGGGTGAGCCGGTTGCTAGGGATACAGGAGAACCCACAGGGAGAACCCAACTTCCTCTCCTCCCCACTTCTACACCCAGAAGCATGCAGGGGTGAGTCCATATATCTAACAAAACATTTGTCTTGGAACTGGTTTCGCATTTATTGCTATCTTTGGCTTGACCCAAGGAGGACTTTGCTATATTTCAATGTAATTGCTTCAGATTGCTTAGTGGAAACAGTGACCAAGGTCTACTCACCAAAGCTTCATTGGGCAATATAGTTCCTTCAGCAGGCTGTACAGATAAAAGGTTTTTGTCTGACTGCTGGATTTTCCACCTGAAGAGCATGGGTAACCGGGTGCAGTTCTTGATAGTGAAGGTGCGTGAGGAGGAGCTGCCCACATATGTGGGTTTGAAGTACAGGCAGCCATCACCTTCTAATAGCAAGACCAGGGGCTCAGCGCTGCTCTGAAGGTGGAGCTCCTGAGGAAGCAAACATCAGCAAGAATCTTCAGCCAATGTTGAAAGCCACAGCACTTTCACAGGAAAGTTGAGCTAGGTTCTAGGCTGGCATGGACATGCCTGGGAAACTGAGACAATACACAGAAGGAGGCACAAGGGCAACGCTGCCAAAACAATTTTTTCCATTTGTGAAGTTCTAGAAGTGCCATTAAACAACGGTTTTCAAGTGCAAGGTAAACCATTGTACTGAACCAGGAACTGCATGAAGGTGTGTGCATGGGATGGTGTATAAACATAAACATCGTCTATAGCACCTAGATTGAGCAAGAATAGCCCGGCAGATGTGAGATGCAGCACTCCAAATCTCCTCTTCAGCCAGGAGAGAAACAAAGCAAGCTGCCACTGTGGTTTAATTCTCTATCTTCATGTCAGTCTCCAGCCTGACAATTTTTTGGCAGTCTAGAAATTTTTGGAAGCTTATTTAAACAAGGCTGATATAAACCAAAACGTGTGCATGTGCAGGAAGGCCTTTCCTCGTGAACCAATTTTCCCAATCATTAAAGGCGACGTAAGAAGCACAGGAACATAGGAAGCTGCCTTATACCGAGTCCAACCATTGGTTCATCTAGTTCAGGACCATTTGCACAGACTGGTAGCAGCTCTCCAGGACTTTAGACAAAGAATCCTTCCCAGGAAGATATATGGGATTGATCTTGCATGCAAAACACATGCTCTACCTCTGAGCAACAGTCCCTCCTCAATTCATGACAGTTGTTATTCATATATTGCAGAGGATCTAGGAGCCTCCTCTAACGGAGCACTTCTTTTATGTTTTCATAATAGTTAAACCAGTTATCTTGTACATTGGCTGTGATCACCACATAGAATGCAGTCACTTAAATGTCACCAGAGGTACCAGTGAAGTGATGGCTGGCCACCTACCTCCAACCCATCAGTAGGTTATTTTGCCTTTTGAAGTGTTCTTTGCTAGGAGAGGCTCAGCTTCCCCAAATAGCTGAGATCTAAGTAGTCAAACAAAATACCGTATTTTTCGCTCTATAAGACGCACCAGACCACAAGACGCACCTAGTTTTTGGAGGAGGAAAACAAGAAAAAAAATATTCTGAATCTCAGAAGCCAGAACAACAAGGGGGATTGCTGCGAAGTGAAAGCAGCAATCCCTCTTGCTGTTCTGGCTTCTGGGATAGCTGCGCAGCCTGCATTCGCTCCATAAGACACACACACATTTCCCCTTACCTTTTAGGAGGGAAAAAGTGAGTCATAGAGCAAAAAATACGGTATGTAATCTAGTCACTAGAATACCACTTTTTATGTCCATGATAGTTAAGAGAATACACTGAAGACATTTGCAAGGTGTTTGGCAGAAGGAGAAGGAAGTAAACAACTCCCTCCTACCCACCCAAGGACTTTTGTACCGAAATCAGCTGAGCACATGGACCTACAATAGCAAGGAGCTAAATAATAAGAAACAGCTTTCCTTTCCTCATGGTTTATCTACTTTATGCTGCACTCCATCAGAAAACAGTTTTATTTGATGGATTCTATACACGGATTTGATGGATTCTATACACGGACGCGGGTGGCGCTGTGGGTAAAAGCCTCAGCGCCTAGGGCTTGCCGATCGAAAGGTCGGCGGTTCGAATCCCCGCGGCGGGGTGCGCTCCCGTTGCTCGGTCCCAGCGCCTGCCAACCTAGGAGTTCGAAAGCACCTCCGGGTGCAAGTAGATAAATAGGGACAGCTTTCTAGCGGGAAGGTAAACGGTGTTTCCGTGTGCGGCTCTGGCTCGCCAGAGCAGCGATGTCACGCTGGCCACGTGACCCAGAAGTGTCTCCAGACAGTGCTGGCCCCTGGCCTCTTAAGTGAGATGGGCGCACAACCCTAGAGTCTGTCAAGACTGGCCCGTACGGGCAGGGGTACCTTTACCTTTTATACATTATTGGGGAGTTTTAAATCTTGCCTGACCTAAACTGATAATTTTGATTTTAAGTATTACAAGTTGACTTGGGACCTATTTTGCAGCTGATAAACAGAATGAAAAACAAAAATAATGCGTACTTCAACCTCATTCAGCCCATGTGGAAGACGACCAAAAACCATACTACTTTTAAAAAATAGGGTAGATGTGGTTTCCAGTGCATCAAAGAATTCTTTGTATTTATTACCCGCCCTTCACCCTAAGGTCCCAAGGAGGATCACAATAATTAAAAATACAACATTAAAAACCATTTAAAACAAATTATAGTCACATGAATAGTGTGGCTCCTCAAAAGAATCACCTCAAGTATTGAAGCGTCAAACTAAAGAGATTTAAAAATGGTACTGCTGTGGGCTGAGTGGGTAGCTTTTTTTTTTTTTAAGGCTAAACAAATGCTCTCACATTGAACTATTACAGCAGGGGTGCGCTTAGCCTCCAAATCATTAGAATATTAAGATAAAGAAATTAGGGGTCACAGAATTGTAGAGTTGAAAGGGACTACCAGAATCCTATTGCAGTCCAATGCAGGAATCTTTTGCCAAGTGTGAAGCTTGAACCCACAACCCTGAGATTAAGAGCCTCATGCTATACCAACTGAGCTATTCCAGGGTGTTACAGACAGGGTGAAGGGGTATGTCCCTCTTCACCGTATAGTGATAAAATGGGGCAGAGAATGAAAGGAAGAGTCTACCTCTTCCTGCCCCTACCTGGGTGAAGGAGGGCCAGAAATTGAACTGCATGGACAAGATGTGCTGCTGTATAGATGTTTCCACTGGGCAAGTTGAGAGGAGAACGATCTGGTGAGCTCCAGGTGCAATATACCCACAGTTGGGCTTCACTAGGATGGAAGGACACTTCTCCCGGCTTAGGCTGAAGCTTATGGCAGTGCTACCCACGTTGGAGAGCAGCATGCTGCGATACGTGGTGATGTTTGGGCTCACTGGAGGGAAGACCTAGAAGACAGGAAGAGGTTTTGGTTGGAGGAATAACTCATCTGCATTCTTCTCTTCTTAGCATCTCTGCCTTGAATAGCCAGATGGGAAAGGCTGCACTTTTTCAAAAGACAAAGAAAACAATGAGAGCCACAAAAAATGCATAAAATCCGACTCACTTTCCAATATCACGTCCATGAGTTTAACATTTTTACCCCTTTTATTGACTGGCGTAGAAGAACAAAATTAAAATCCCATGCATGCACAGCTACCCAATGATTACAATCCTGGAGTCTTTTGCAAGCTACACCTGTGCAAAAATTAACCTCATTTTGGAAGGGAGGCGCATGATTCAGAGGCGACGTACAGATGCACATGCAAAGGGAAGTGTGCACACATGATTCTATTGTGGAGTTACCTCAGCTTCCTGCCATACTCTCACAGGACACCCACTTGGGGTTTCTGTCTTGCTTTCCAAGCACCTTGCCTATTTATCTGATCAAACATTTGTTCAGCACTGTTTTTAAGGGGGCGGGGAAGTTTTAAAACACTTTTATGCTTTAAAACCTGCTCTGGGTGTGTGTGTGGGGGGGAGAAGATTTAATGATTGACATAAAGGCTGGTCGATCAGCACTGTGCACAGCCTTTTCAAGTGCAAATTGGAAGTATGGGTTTCCCCAAACAGACCAAAGCACAAGTGTGCATCCACAGCAAGCTCACCACTCAAATGTTGTAAGTCTGTACACACCTAAATAGAATTAAAGGAGGTATGGTTTAGTTCAAAAACCCAGGCTTGAACAAGTGCCTCCTGTTGTAAAGAATAGGAAAAATGGCCTCCTTTGTTATTGTTCCCATTTTACAGATGGGCAAACTTTGACTCCAGAAATAAAGGGAGGGCCCGCAAATATGCTTTTACGATACTTTAAAATTGGCAGGTATTTCCCCTTGGAGGTGAACCCCTTGTTGACCTCTGCTGTCACTGACTGGGTTGAGGCACCAGCCGAGACATGCTAACCCAGAAACTCTGCTAAGGAGAAAATAATATTTTTCCCCAAAATAGAAGAAGAAAGGGAAGAGATCAAGAAAGCCACTCCAATTTCTACTTTATCAGGAAAGTACACAATGCAAGGCTCTGGCTAGGTTTGTAAGTACACCAAAGCAGAAAGAATGCTGGAGTGACTGAATGAGCCCTCAATCCAGTATGCCTAGATCAGCAAGTGCTCATCTCTGTGGCCACTGGGTGTCCTCGTCATGACTTTCCAAAATTTGTTCCTTTCTGGAAAACGGAAAGAATAGAAACCAGCATCTCATTATTGCAGGGAAACGAAAGAAAGATTGTAAAACACATTGCAGACACACAAAACTAACAATGAATCCTTTCTACTTTGCAGGCAGTAGATGAGAAACACCCCACCCCAGAAGGCGAAGACTATCCCTCTCACCTTGTGACAGTCCAAGTCGTACTTTGGGATAAAGTGCTGCCGCCCAGGTTGAAAAGTGTGTCCGCGCAAGGAGATGGCTAAGTCCCAGGATGGGCACATGGTGATGGGCTCCTCAATGTTGTTGAAGTTCCGCAGCACCTGCCAGCAACAAACAAAATATTATTAATTTTAAGATTTGTTAGTCGCTTTAACCTGCCAAAGACAAGCCAAAGTGACTTACAACCAAACTAGGGTATGCTGGGATCTCTCTGATGAGCAGCACGATACAGCAGGGCTTCATCTGTGCTCTACCTTAATGCCCTGCCATGGGGTTCCAAGCCAGAATTTTGTAGCAGAAAGAGAACAAAACTGACCTTCAGCAGGAATCCCATCACTAATCATCATTTCTCTTTTTTAAATCTGTTCCCTCGTCTTCTCAGTGGACGTGGCAATTTAACGTTTTGCTAGAGAGTGCTTTTGGCAAAAGGTTTTGTACTAGCCAGCCAACCAGCCCACGTTGTGATGATTGAACCATGTTATTTTCTTGCTGTTCTCATGACCAGGGGAAATTCTGAACCCAGGACAATGGGACCATACATTTAAGCAAATGCACTTTAAGCACATGGCTTCGCCCCAAGAATCCTGGGAACTGTAATTTGGTGGGGGTGCTGGGTATTCTAGTTCTGTGAGGATGGAACGACAGTTTCTTAGGAGGAAGTCATAGGCTTTAAAAGTGCATTGAATGTGCTTTAAATATATGGTGTGGATGTGCCGAGAATTTCTGTGCCATAAATGTCAATGCTTTGGACACCAAATTTCTACTCACCTTATAGAAGGCAAAGCCCTCCAGTTCAGCTGCATACATGGAATTGAGCAAAGAAGGCTTGAAGGTGACATGGAAAGCCATAGTCTTCAGAGGTGGGATGTCACAAATTTCTGGGAGCACTTGAAAAGGACTATGTGGCTTGTTTGTCCATATAACTGTGATTTTTCCCTTTGTGTGATTGGTCACGCAGAAAGGGAGTGGTTGTACCTCTTGAAGCTTTGCACAACAGCCAAAATCATACTCCTTGATGCTAAGGCTAACGTGGGGAGGAAACACCGTGAGGTCACTGCTTACACCGTCATGGAAATATTCAACCATGGGCTCAAGGGCAGGGTACTCTTCAGGAGGTTTATCATCCAGCATCTAAAAGGGGGGGAAAGGAGAGGTGTATGCCTAAACCAAAGACTAACATCTTACTGAAGACAACATTCAGTCCCCAGGCCTGAGCTTCCCATCTCTGCTATACTCAACAGAGTGCACTCTGGTACTTGAGTAAGCACTCAGTCTAGCAACTGTGATCGCTTGCAAACTCAGCATGGGCACCAAGACATCACCGATTCTGCAGAATCTACCTCCAGGGGTGCAAAACTGAGTACTGTACCTCCGGTGGGAGTGTGAGAGCTCCGGTTTCATCCACCAACAGTTTGCCCTCCTTCAGCATAGTGCCCAGGATGTCCGGTGGGAAAAAGGTCAGTCCTCTGGCCATGTGTGTCTTGTACCTGGTAATGTCGCTCAATCTCAGAATGTTTGGGTTCATTGTTTCCGAGTGGCAGGTCCCAATCAAATCTATGAATAATGGATCCTGAAACAGCAGAGACCACAGCAGAGTCCACTTCATCTTCATTCTTTTCAGGAATATAATTTTGCAACTTTCACCCATTAATATGTTGTCCCAGGGACCCTTTAAACATTATCCCTCCCTGTCCCTCCAGGGGCACTTTTCCATAAGCAGCTCCCCCACCAACTATGGGAGCCTTTAAAATCCAGATGTGAAAGGGCCAATCATGTGGGATCTGATCACAGAATAAGCTTCTCCTTTGGTTTCTGGGTATTGATTCCATGAGAAAGATCGACCATGTGGGTGGTCATTTAAACATTTACTCCAGCTGTACAGGAACTGCTCACAGAAAAATAGCTCCGGTGTGGTTAGGGTGACATTTAAAGGGATCCTCAGTCAAATTTTCTAGTTATCGTCTCCTGCTTTTGAGAGCTGGACTTTGTTAAAATGAGAAAGATTACACACTGGCAGAGGCAGTGCACTATAGGCATTTGTTTTAGTATTAGTTTCCCAACCTTTCTACAAGGAATTGCAGTGAACAAACCAGTAAATGAGGCTGGGAGATAATGACTTGTCTGTGTCCATCCAACTGGCTCAGAAGCTAAACTGGGATGTGAATCTGTGTTTCCCATGTCCACACTCAGCACTCCAGCAGCTATTCTGTGCTGGTTATACGTATCCACAAAGCTTTCATTTAGGGGGTAGGATGCTCTGTTCCTGTGCATCCAACCTCCATAGCAAACACAACCAAGTTGCTTCCCCTTACACTGGTCATCACAGCTGATAGACCACTGCAAAATCAGCAGTGTTGTGCATTCTAGACAGTTGCCTTCTGTTCTAAGAAGGGGGCATCCTAAGGGAAAGCTACAGAATTCTTCTAAGCTTGCTTCATGCATTCTTGCTTTTATGCTACCACTTTGAACTGGAAATGCAGGAAATTGCCTTGGAAAGATGCTCTACCCTTCTCTACATTCCAAAATCAGCCTGAAAGCCAGGTCCTCTTACCTACACAATTCAACACAGAGTAATGACTTAAAATCAAAACCTCTGTTCATAAGAGGGACAAGAGCTATTGAGCAGGGGGGGAAAGATGCAGTAGGTCAGGGCTTGAGGTCTAGGCACACATTACAGGGGTATGGAGGTTAGGGCTTGAATAAAATTCTGTGCTTCTAGGTATGTTTAAGAAAAGCTATCAAAGATGTGGAAAATAAGGCATTGGCCTGAGAAAGCCTGAGCATTTCCATGTAAGGATATTTGCCTGATAAAGCACAATCACCAGGCAAAAGAGAGGGTCCTGTTCTCTCCATGAAATGGCATTCAACCACCCCCTGCTTGACTGGGGCACATAACCAACAGGTCTGTTTCAATGGAAGATGTATCCTAGCCCTCTTACCTGATGATGAACAAGGCAAACCACTCGTCGGTAGAAAATTATTGGGTAGGTGGGTTGGAAGGTGACCTTCAGTGTGATAGTGGACATCCCATCCAAGACCCCAACAGGACGGTCAAAGGAAAAGACACTTTGCTTGCAGTCAATGTTAAACTGATAGTAGGCTGGAACATCAGAGTTATTGGTCATCTCTAAGGGCTGAACTAAGTACTCTCCAAGGTTAATGCAGCTAAAGTAGACAACGGGGTGCTGAAAGGAAACCTCAGGACCTGGAATGACAAACAAAGCCAATTTTCACACCATTGCTGCTATTGAGAAAGGAGGCTATTTTTAGTTTTTGTATACCAATAGTTCCTAATTCCCTGCCCTCCAGGGTTGGTTGTTATTATTGTTGCTATAAAAGTGGTTGATCCTCATCACCTATCTTCATTCAGCACTGCTCCCAAATATATAGACAGTCTCACTCACACAGCAGCAAGAAGACATGCACAGAGCCCCACTCCCTCCACCCAGATGGGGTCAGACTCTTACTGCTAGGATGGCAGGGTTCCTTTTGCTAAAATCTCAAGAACAGACAGGAATAGGGGTCCAACCCAAACAACCTCTGGTTGCAACTTAACTATAATATACAACAACTCACAACTCTTCAAATGCAAATGCTATTGCAAAGTAGCACCAGCACAGCTTTGAAATCTCTGGACAAAATGTTTTGTACATGCTCAATATCCAGCAAGGTACCATAACCCAAATCTGCTGGAATCAGGAGCAAAACACTGGTATATGTGCTTTGATGAAGCACGGAGATGCAAAAGGGCTCTCACTGCCTTGTACCTTTGCATGAACCTGTCACCTTCAGCACAGAATGGGTGTTGCTCCCAGCAGGCAGAACAGTGAAGTAGTCCACACTCTTTACACCCACGGTGTGTGGGCTGAACCTCACAGGGATGACTGACTTCCCACGAGCTGGAGCAATGTTTTGGGTGGTGTCACAAGAAAAAACACGATCACGAAGCACTACTTCCTTTCCTCTCTCAATCCTGAATGGGGCACTGACCTGCCGAGAGACAGAAAGCGTTATCCTTCCACTCACTGAGGAGAGAAAAGCCTACAGCTTAGGCCAATCCTCTAAATTGGCAGTTTTTTATTCTGATGGAAACTTTGGTACATTCCCACACAAAACACTCATAATCCCCTTTGAGTAACTGGTGATGCATCTGGAGACCAGCAGTCTTAGCTTCTGAGACACTGTATTGCATGAATATAGGAATTAAGAAGAAGAAGCCGCCGCCTTTGTGGTCCTGTGCCTATAATGCCAGGGAAACTGCAGACAGAGACCAAAGACTTCAGCAGAATGGAAACTCACTAGCATCTGCCTGCCCTCTCTTTCAGGAGAGATCCATTCTACAACCAAGTGTCTCCATTAAATCCTATGTCCAGGCTCCTGCCATTCTTGGCAGCTGAGCTCTCTGCACAGACTATAAATTCCCCTCAAAATTCCCAAGCAAAGGTTGCCACCTACTGTGTACATCTAGAGAAAACTTCCACATTGTGTAGATGCTTTCAGAGTGTTGCTGGAAGTGTGGTATTCAAAGAATGAATAACTTAAATAAAATAATTTATTATGGCAAATGTAAAGTATGCAGTCAATGTTTACAGCTGCTGTTTACAATTAAGTCGACACAATTTCGAGAATGGCAAAAAGTCTTGTCACGATTCATATGGCAGGGGGAAACACCCAGGATAAAATTTCAACTATTGACTGATAAGAAAAAGAGGAGGATTCTCAGTGCCAAATTTAAAGCTTTATTATGAAGCATCTTGCTTGTGTTGGATAAAAGATTGGATATTATTGGAAAACACAGACCTGCTGGATCTAGAAGGGTATAATAATAGATATTGATGGCACTCCTATTTATGGTATAACAAGGTGAAAATACATAGAGGATTTGTAAATCATATAATTAGGGGTGCTTTATATGATGTTTGGGACAGGAATAGGACTTTATTAGAAAGAAATACACCGTGGTGGATATCCCCGGTGGAAGTGTTGACAGTAGGAAAGTTGAATATGGAGGGAAGCAGGGCAATTTATGAAGAAATATTAATGAGAACTGAAAAAGGGTGGAAACTAAAACCTTATAATTGAATAGAGAATGCACTTATGGGATGGTTACAATATCATCAAGTGAATGATATACTTAAAGAGGATAAGAAATTGGGTTTTAGTGATAAAAAGTGAGGATATTAAATTGAAATATTAGAAGGCAGGTCAAAACTTTTATCAAAAATGTACGATTATTTATTGGAATGGAACACAAAGGATGAATTGAAAAAAGAAGTACTGATAAAATGGGCAATTGATTTTGGGTATAACATCGATTATGACATTTCGGCAAAATTATGGAACGAAGGTCTGAAATTCACATCATGTACCACCCTAAAAAAAATATAATGAAAATGATGTACCGCTGGTATATCACCCCTAGCAAAAATGTACAGAGTGAGTAACAAAGCATGTTGGAAATGTAAAACGAAAGATGTTGGATTTTTTGGAGCTGGCTGACCTGACTGGAAGAATCCACGACCAGAAAGAAGAGGAGACACAAGAGGATTGTTAGAAATTTAAAGAATATTTAAATTTAAATTTAAAATTTAAATTTAGAAATTTAAAGAATATATTGCAATATAAGATAATTAGAAAATACTTATAAGCAACAAATAGGCTTAGGTGTAGAATAAGAATATGTGGTAATAAATATTAATGATTTGAATAATAATAAAGGAGAAGAGCTTAGTTAATGAAAGGAGTTAATATTATTAGAAATATGAAATTGGAGAACTGTTATACATTTTTTTCCCCATGTAATATTTATTGGAATTTTACAAAAACATCAGTTTACAAAATACAAAAAAGAACATATAAAAAGAACAAAAAAAGAAAACCTAAAAAAATACATAAAAAAGAAGAAATACAAATAAAAATACAAAATACAAAAAACGAATAGGTAAAAGAGAATTAAAAACAAATCCATTTTTTATAACTTTATACTCATTAACTTGTTTCCTTGACCTATACAGGTGATATAATGAAATTCAGATAGAGGGGATTTGAGGCAGTCAGTTACCAATGTTAAGAGATTTAGGTATTTGAAGTAATAATTTTCTTTTGTGTTTAGTTTATTGTCTTTGTTGTGTGTTTTGTCATGTTTTTTCTTTTTTCTGTGTGAAAAATCTGGAAAATCAATAAAAAATTGGAAAAAAGAAAAGAAAAATATAGGCATGTTGTAGGCACTGACAAAGCAGAATATGGGCATGTCCTCTTGGGCACACATCTAGGTCATGAGAATATATCTGTTTGAAAACTTCAAGGATCAACTTATCGTACCACAGACACGTTGAAGACATCCACATATTTTTCTACAGTGCTGCCAGCAGCAACAGCACCAAAGCAGAGCACATCCCGGAAGTTTCTAAGCCTGGCATCTTCACATGAGTCTCCTGGCACATTCACCAGCAGGTGGGGATATTTAGCTGCAGAAAATAAAGATTACTTTTAAAAGCCAAAGGTGGAGGCCTTCCTACACTGAAAACATATTGGTTTGGGCATTTGCATCACTGTGTCAAATATCTAAACTGAAGCAAAATCATTCAGTGACCAGTAATCTGCCTTTTGAACAGTTCTCAGGCCATGAACTTTATATTCAGGACAGAAACCCTCTAAATTATGAGCATGAGGATTAAAATGGCTGCTCCATGGGGCCTTTTGGAGCTTGGAATATCTATACTATATTTCATAACAATTGTACTCTTCTTTGAATGAATAGCTTAGGGTATCTAAAAATGTAGCAGATACTATGATGATTTCTAGCAGGCATTAGGTATAATTTTAGGCAGCTGCACATAAAATAAGAATATGTGGCAAAATTAGATAAATTGCAAGTGAGAGAACAGGTGAAAAATGAGGTTCAGATTAGAGATGTTCTCAGCAACCAGGAATATCTGAGAGCTAAGACCCTTTGCAAAACAGCAGATAGGACCCTCTATTACAGGACTCCTTTAGCTCATGGGGTTTCAGGGTTGCAGGCGAACCCATAGGCAAAAACACAGATACCCATAAAACCTAATGTTATGGCCTACATTGTGTGCCCTTTTGCTTTAGAGCTGAAAAGTCCTCACCAACAGCTTTCAGCTGGATGGCCTTTTGCTCCGGAGTATCTCCAAAACTGCATATTGCTGATATGTTGTGCACTTGAGCCATCTCAGGTTGAAATATCACTTTCATTGTGCACTCTTCGCCTGGATCCAACATGCCACGAGAAGGAAGAATGCAGAAGGAAGGTGGCACCTCCCAACTAAAGCATGTCAGTAGTTCTCTAGAAGAAACACACACTGTAAACCGGGGATGGGGTACCCCAAATGTGGCCCTCAAGGCCTCTCTGCCTGGCCCTCAGGACTCTCCCCAGGCAATACGACCTCCAGAGCTGCGCCTCTCATGGGCCCCACATTGCACCCTCCTTGAATGTTTTTGCCTGACTCGAGTACATTCATGAACTACAACAGTGATTCTTGCCTGCCTAGGTGGAGGATAGAGAAGGACATTTGGGGGTGAAGAAACTAGCCTGCTGTACAAAGATAAAATTCGTATTTATTGCTCTGTCTACTTTCGCCATAGGCTCTGCCCACCACCGGCATGCGGCCTTCAGGCTGAATAAGCTTCCCCACCCCTGCTGTAAACCAAAGGCTTTAGAGCAAAATAGCTTTTCTCGACATCTCATTTGACAGTGCCTTTCCACAATATTCCAAGCAGATGCCCTTTGGAAAACTTAGGGGCACTCTGTATCTCAGAAGTAGTATATGGAAAAACATGATAGCAATCTCCAATGGCAATCATAGCAGGAATGGGTCAGCTGTATGGATCCCATCCTAATCCAGTGAGCAAACAGCTTTAGAGGCTACAGACAACCGCACTCACCCATCATTGTACATGGTAAAGGAGGCCTCTGTAGAGTCATAGACAGCACATGCAGGAAGCTGGATACTCTCTTGGAAAAGCAAATCAAGGTGAGGTAGCTTGGCTACCAGAGCAACAGAAAACTCTCCTTCTGCCTTTTCAAAAAGAACGCTGTCTTCATACTCTTTCTGCATAAGAAGTGGAGAGAGTGGCTGAACTCCATGCCAAGTGCAAAGAACAGGCAGGCAACTTCTACATACACAGAGCAGGAATTACACATTCATGCATTCCAAAAGAAAATAAAAGGACTGACTGAGCATGAGCAGCTGTGCTATGCTGTGATTAGGTCCATTTGTTTCAATTATTTCTGTCCCACATTTCAAACACTTATTTTTTTCAGAACAGCTTACGTAACAATATGCGATGCAAAAAGCATATGTATACAGCAGCAGAAAAAACCAGCAGAAAAAACAAAACCAATACAAACAGCAGACTCTGTCATAAAATACCACACAGATTTAAAATATATTCAAATACCATCTACAAATGGTAGACAGAGGGCCTATTAGACTTTCCAGAGAAGGGAATCTACGGCTGTGGTGTAACCTCCACAAAAAGAAGTCCTGTTCCTTGTATCCTCCAATGAGATCTTAGCTAATGATGGGCCCTAGAGCCAATATTAAGACTCAGGCAGGATTACATAAGATGCAGACTATCCTTAAGATAACCTGCTCCTGGGCCAAATTGAGCCCGAAAACAAAAAAAAATCCCCCATAGCCAGTGGTGGAGGAACCCTCTCCGGCACCCAGGGCGGGACAGGATGCCCAGTGGCACATGTGCACCATCCGTATGAACTGCGCATGCGCAGAAGCCCGTATGGATGGCGCGAGGGAGCGGCAGCCTGTACGGACACCGCATGAGCGGCACCCATACTGACTGCGCAGACACCCTCGGCCACTTTACAGCTGGGGGAGGCAGCGGGCCATCTTGTCACACACACCCCAGATGGCACCCAGGACGGCTCCCCACACACACACTTTGTATGCCCCTGCCCATATCTCATTAACTGCAATATTTTGCCACTTTGCTGAAAAGAATATTGTGAAGTTGGTGCAAATGAAAGGTGAACATAACAGTTTTGTAAATGTCAAGGGCATATGGTATTGCACTATTACCAACAGATCAGTATTTTTACTGTGCTCAAATTCTGCCCTGCTTCCCCCAGATTTGAATTCCTTTCTGTTACGGGAGCGGGAACGGCAAATCAAATCAGAATTCATACATTTGTGACATCAAGCAATTAACAAGTTTGGGCTGCAACAGGAGGTGCACATTGTCTCAATCTTCACATAGGCTCTTAAGTTCAATTGTCATCAACTTTCCTTGCCGGCCATGTTAGAAGAGGACACAGAGAGAACACTGCTCTGACAGATTGGTGCTTTTGGAAGAGAGGTAGGTATATCCCTGAACTGCTTTACCTTTTCCAAAGGGCAGAAGATGATGGGCAAAGTTATGGACATCCCAGGACTCAGAATAATTGGCTGTGGGAAAACAGTATTGAAGAAACGAGTTGTAGGAGGCCTGGAAACAAATCAGAACAAAGTGACCATGGAAAGTGGAGATGGAGGTGACACAAAACAGTACAAAAAGCATAACTATGAATATTTAAGAACATTTTGTATGCTCTTTTGTATGAAACAAAATAAATAACATTGTGAAAAGTCAAAACAAAATTTGCACTGTCAGATTTAATGATACTTAATATGCGGGGGAAGGGACGCGGGTGGCGCTGTGGGTAAAAAGCCTCAGCGCCTAGGGCTTGCCGATCTAAAGGTCAGCGGTTCGAATCCCCGTGGCGGGGTGCACTCCCATTGCTCGGTCCCAGCGCCTGCCAACCTAGCAGTTCGAAAGCACCCCCAGGTGCAAGTAGATAAATAGGGACCACTTACTGGCGGGAAGGTAAACGGCGTTTCCGTGTGCTGCGCTGGCTCGCCAGATGCAGCTTTGTCACGCTGGCCACGTGACCCGGAAGTGTCTCCGGACAGCGCTGGCCCCTGGCCTCTTAAGTGAGATGGGCGCACAACCCCAGAGTCTGTCAAGACTGGCCCGTACGGGCAGGGGTACCTTTCCCTTTACCTTAATATGCGGGGGGAAATACTTCGAAGAGAATAGTAATAAAAATGTTAAAATTCAGCACCAAATAAAGACTTACCTATTTGCCCGGGCATTTTTAGTGTTGCATTGTAATAACTGTAGCAGGCAGCCATTGCTGTGGTTTCAGCAGTTTTTATCATTAAGTTAGTTTTATTATTTATGGTTGTTTTTATGGAATTTTATGGAATCTCTTTTCCCAGTCTCGGCTGGGGAGGGCGGGATACAAATAAAAGTTTTTTTATTATTACTATTATTATTATTATTATTATTATTATTATTATTATTATTACTACTACTATATCCTGCCCTGGGATCCACTGAAATGAAGGGTGGGTTATAAGCATTTTAAATACATACATACATACATACATACTAAAATTATGGTAAAAACCAGAATTGTTGAAAAAGTACACAATACACCCATCAAATAATGTGAAAAACCTAACAAACCATGCAATCTGTTAGAAGTTGCTAGTAGATACTGACAATATGGATTTAGTTGACATTTGGAGAATAAAAAACCCTCTGGGAAGAGAGGGAACCTTCTTCTCTGAGGCCAAAATGACATGGACAAGAATTGACCAAATTTGGGTAACTAGAGGGCTGGCTCCAAAGACTAGAAAGGCGGAAATATGCCCCAAAATGTGCTCCGACCATAATGCTGTAAAGATGGAATTGAAACTAACACCAACTGGTTCCTTCAGATGGAGGATGAATGACACATTGTTTAGGAATGAAGAAGTGACTAAGAAGGCCCAAAAAACTCTGAGAGACTATTTTGAGATAAATATGAACACCACTGTAGAAAAAAGAGTAATTTGGGACGCAAGCAAAGCGGTTATGAGAGGATTTTTGATACAACAGAATGCGATTCAAAAGAGAGTCCAAAATGAGAAAAAAGATAAGATTTTGGAGAAAATAAAGGAAGGAAAGAAGAAATTGAGAGTGAAACCAAAGTCGCAGGAGATTCTGAAAGAGATAAAGTTACACCAAGTACAATATATGAAAATGATGAACCAGGAAATAGAATGGAAAATTAAACAGATGAGACAAAAGACATTTGAATCGGCAAATAAATGTGGAAAACTGCTGGCTTGGCAAATGAAAAAAAGACAAAAACTCAACACTATTACAAATTTGGAAGTAGAAGGAAAAAATATACAGAATCCAGTGGAGATTAGAAAGTGTTTTCAGAGGTATTTTAAACAACTATATACACAGGAAACCCAGAAACAAATGGACATTGATCGTTTCTTGAAAACAAATGGATTACAAAAAATCTCTCAAGAAAATAAGCTAATGTTGAATTACAAAATAACGGAGCAAGAGGTAGAAGGGGCCATTCAGAATATGCAATTGGGTAAATCTCCAGGACCGGATGGTTTGACCTCAAGATACTATAGATCCCTGAAAGAATGGGTAATACAGCCATTAAAGAAAGTTTGTAATGGAATATTGGAAGGGGAAAGGGCACCAGAGTCGTGGAAGGAAGCTTATATTACACTTATACCGAAAACAGAGTCTGAGAAGACACAGCTTAAGAATTACCGCCCCATATCTTTGCTTAATGTGGATTACAAAATTTTTGCAGACATTTTGGCTAAAAGATTAAAAAAGGTATTAGTAGAAGAAATTCATAAAGATCAAGCTGGTTTTCTCCCGGGCAGACACTTGTCTGACAACACGAGGAACATAATTAACATTTTAGAAAAGTTACAAGTGAATATTAATACTAAAGCAGTTTTGATATTTGTGGACGCGGAGAAAGCCTTTGACAATATTTCTTGGAGTTTTATGAAGAAGAATTTACAGGGGATGGGGGTTGGTCAAGGTTTTGAAAATGGTATAGGTGCAATTTATTCAGAACAAAAGGCTAAATTAATTGTGAATAATGTAGTGACGGAAGAATTTAAGATAGAGAAAGGAACACGACAAGGTTGCCCAATCTCTCCATTGCTTTTTATATCGGTCCTGGAGGTTCTTCTAAACATGATTAGAAGGGACCAAATGGTTAAAGGTATACAAGTTGGAGCTAAACAGTACAAACTGAAAGCATTTGCTGATGATTTGGTATTGACATTACAGGAGCCAGAATCTAGTACCAAAAGAGTACTGGAACTGATCCAAGAATTTGGACAAGTAGCGGGATTTAAGTTGAATAAGATGAAAACTAAGGTTTTAGAGAAAAAATTAACAGTGACGGAGAGAGAAAGGTTTCAGAAGGAGACAGGACTAACACTGGTTAAGAAAGTGAAATACCTAGGGGTCAACATGACTGCTAAGAATGTGAATTTATTTAAGGATAACTATGAAAAATGTTGGATGGAAGTGAAAAAGGATTTAGAAATATGGTCAAACCTGAAGCTATCATTGCTAGGCCGAATTGCTGCGATAAAAATGAATGTATTGCCAAGGATGCTGTTTTTGTTTCAAACATTGCAAATTTTGGATAAAATGGAGTGTTTCAAGAAGTGGCAGAGAGATATCTCTAGATTTGTCTGGCAGGGCAAGAAGCCTCGAATAAAATTCAAGATATTAACTGATGCTAAAGAAAGAGGTGGATTTGCCCTGCCAGACTTAAAACTTTATTATGAATCAGCCGCTTTTTGCTGGCTGAGAGAATGGATGCTTCTTGAGAACACTGACGTGCTGGATCTAGAAGGCTTTAACAATGTTTTTGGGTGGCATGCATATTTGTAGTATGATAAGGTCAAAGCACATAAAGCGTTTAAAAACCATATTGTCAGAAAAGCACTGTTTAATGTTTGGATAAGATATAAGGACTTGCTTGAAAATAAAACCCCAAGGTGGTTGTCACCAATGGAAGCGAAGGCTCAGAAAAAGCTCAATATGGAGGCCAAATGGCCGAAATATTGGGAAATTTTGGAACAAGAGGGAGACAGATTAAAACTGCAGAGTTTTGAAAAATTAAAAAATAGAGTGCGAGATTGGCTTCATTATTACCAGATAATGGAGGCATATAACTTGGACAAAAAAATTGGCTTCCAGGTGGAAAAATCAAAATTGGAAACAGAGCTGCTAGATCCTAAAATTAAGAACTTGTCAAGAATGTATAACTTGCTGTTGAAATGGAATACTCAGGATGAAATGGTGAAATATGCTATGATTAAATGGGCACAAGATGTTGGATACAATATTATGATGGCTGACTGGGAACAGTTATGGACCACAGGTATGAAGTTCACGGCATGTAATGCCTTAAGAGAGAATATAATGAAAATGATCTACAGGTGGTACATGACACCAGTCAAGTTTGCAAAAATCTACCATTTGCCCGATAATAAATGTTGGAAATGTAAAGAGACTGAAGGTACATTCTTTCACCTTTGGTGGACATGCCCAAGGATTAAGACTTTCTGGGAGATGATCTATAATGAAATGAAAAAGGTATTTAAATATACCTTCCTGAAGAAACCAAAGGCCTTTCTCCTGGGCATGGTCGGCCAATTGGTGTTAAAGAAGGATAGAACTTTCTTTATGTATGCTACAACAGCAGCAAGAATACTTATTGCAAAGTAGTGGAAGACACAAGATCTACCCACCCGGGAAGAATGGCAGATGAAGGTGATGGACTACATGGAACTGGTGGAAATGACTGGCAGAATCCGAGACCAGGGAGAAGAGTCGGTGGAGGAAGATTGGAAGAAATTTAAAGACTATTTACAGAAACATTGTAAAATTAATGAATGTTATAAGGATGTTGGAATGATGTTATGTGGCTTTAGCGGAAATGATACAAAGGATTTGGGAAAAACTGACTGTTAATTGGTGAAAGGAGGGAAAGTAAAGCTACATTATACTAAGATAAATTACAGGACTAAAATTTGAAAAGATGGAAAGGATTTGCTGAAATAGATAATCGAACTAGAATACAAAAAAGGGAGGTGTGAGGAGGTCAAGGAAATAAGCTAATGAAAGATAAGTAATGGGAAGATTTGTTGTAATTTTCTTTGGTTTTTTTTTGTTTAATGGATTTTATTCTTCTGTTTTTTCTTTTTTTTGTATCTCATTCTTTTTTCTTTACCTATTGTGATGTGTTGTATTGTTTTTTGTTTAAAATGATGTTTTTTACTTTTTCTTTTTGTAACCCTTAAAACTTTAATAAATATTATTTGAAAAAAATAGAAGTTGCTAGTAGATAAAATATATTATGCTGGCAACCCTATGCATATTTACTTGGGTGAAGTCCCACTGAAATCACTGGGAGCTACTTCTAAATAATCATGTCTAGGACCAGTATGCAGTTGAGTAGGGTTTGCAGTGACCATCCAACATGTACACATTTGTGCAATGTAAAATAAAAGCAAAGTTTTACTCAACAGAATAGGGTTGAGTGGCAAATGGTAAATGACTACTACTGCAGTGAAAAGAAAATTCAAGGCAGAGAAATGGCAGCTCCTTTCGCCTTCTACATGGCTTACACACCTGAACTTCAACTTCTGGGGTTTCAAACACACATTTCTCAAAATGAGATGTTTTGTGAATTCTTTTCCTAGACACCATCCTTGCCAGGTGAGAGTGTCAGGTACTTCAATACCCCAGAAAGTATTCTTGGTTTTTCTTGCAGTGAAGAATGAAGGCTTCTTCCGCACAGACACCACCAGCTTCTAAAGAAACAAAGAAAAGCAAGTTGCCATGCTGCTCAGTACTTCATCATAAAGTATCCACGTGAGCCCAAAGATTTTACATAATAAAATAGTATTATTTGTAAGGGATAAAATGTGAAGATTTTTATGGTAAAAGTGTGATTAAAAAATGGTTAAAATTATGATATATGTAAACTGCTAAAGATGAGCTAAAATGAAAATCAGATAGGGGGGACTTGGGGAAGCTCACCTAACAATGTTTAGAAAAAATAAGGATAATACAAGAATTTGTATTGTTTGTTTTTCTGTTTATGTTGTTCATTTGTGTTATAAAATGCATTAAAAAAATGGGGGGGGGAGATTTTACAGGAGAAACTATGCCAGATGAGTGCCGCAACCCCAGAGTCGTCTGCAACTGGACTTAACGCTCAGGGGTTCCTTTACCTTACACTGGAACAGATAAGAAAACATTCTTGTTTTGAAAATCCTACCCAGCTGCACAGAAAGTTGAGGTGATTTTAATCTGTTTTAGTATTTTAACTTTTGTATGCTTAAGAGTAAGGTTGTGAATGTTTCTTGATTTTATTGCTTTATCTTTTTTGTAAACTGCTTTGATGTGTTTTACAATCAGAGTATAAATTTTATTAAATAAATAAATAAAATATCAGTGGAAATTACTCACAATTTAAAGGCAATGAAAGCTCTATTATCAGCTATATAGCACAAAGATTACTCACCTGCTTGGTACCACCACCACCACCGAGTCTCTGAAGGGGGTCTGAGTTGGCTGTGTATCTGTGCATATGAGTCAGCATCTTTGCACCTGAGAGAGCCAAAGAACATCTCAGTTGTTCAGAAAATTGTAGAACAGCAAAGCTGCTGGTGACAGGAGAAGGCTGTTCTCTAGGGTGAGAGTCTGGCAATAACGGAATTATGGGACCGATTACTCCGTTCCACATAAATTGAAAACAAAACATTTAAAATAAGTAATCTTATGTTTCTGTTTGCATGGGCGTTGCCAGGTACTTTAAAAACTCATTCATATGCAAATTGGTGCCCTAAGTATTTTTTGTGTGTGCAAATTAGGTCACTGAGCAAATAAAGATGCTGCATGAGCTGGGGTCTCCCTGGCACTGTGCTTTGAAACATGCCCAGCACAGCGCTTTTTGTTTTTCGTGGGTACTCAATGGTACACAGTACCGGCACCTCTTTTTTGTTGTTGTTAAAAAGTGTGGCACTTACTGCAACAGCTTCATGGTAAGTAACGGCAGGGCTCTTTTTCTAGAAAAATAGGTGCCCAAGAGCATGTAATTTTTCACATTTTTTTTAAAAGGGAGTGAAGGACAGGAGATCTGGAGCGCACAGTCGGTGTCACTATGTGGAAGGAATATCCTGCCTTCGGTGAGCCTTGCTAAGAGGGCGCGTGGAGGTCGAGCGTCCTGGAGCGGGTACCGGGTCCTACCTAATCTTCACCTTCCCACAGCTCAGGAGAGGGAAATCCTAGAACAGGCGAAGAAGGCGCGAGAGGAAGATCAAAGCAGGCGAAGAACGCGAAACCGGCGTTGCTACAGCAACGAGACGCGGAAATGGCCTATCCGAGTAACTAAGTACGGCCGCCGTGGAGGGACATTCCTATTACAAAAGGGCGTTTGAGGGCCCAGGAAAACGCGGGTGCGCGTCGTGAATGGGGCAAGCCGAGAAGCAGCAGGTCCAGGAGGTTTAGTTAAAAAATTAGAAGGAAGGAAGGAGATCAGACCCCACCCGCTCCGCTCCCCGTACCTCATAACGAAGCTGGCCTCTAGAGAGAGCCCTCGAGCAAGAAGTGGCATTTCTCCTCCCCCCAAAAAGTGGCTTCTTGTCCAAACCGCCGCCAACTTCAAGAGGGTTCTGTTCCGTGTAACCCCGGCATTTATTAATTTTTGCCAGCTGCGGCTCATTGAACTAGATGCAGCTGTTCCTTAGCCTGATCCCGCTCAGGTGCTTCAAGAAGCGGGTGGGTGTGTCGCGGGGAGATCTAATGATCTTCAAAAATGCTGTGGTCCTCCGGATGTTTTCACTCCCAACGCCCACCAGCCCCAACTAGTATGACTAATGGCCAGAGAGAAACCATGGGAGTTGTAGTTCAGCAACATGTGAGGGGGCAAAGCTGGGATAGATTAATGGTTTCTTGTTCGTTTGGTGTAAGATTTTGCATAGAGGTTTTGCATGGATGAAGGAATAGATACAATTAAATCATAATGGGATTAAATAGCAGTGTGATAGTACATTAAAAAAAAAATCCTTCAAACTGAGAGCAATAGTTTGACGTGGAACATATTTCCATAACCAGTCCTTTTTTCGTATGATATTTAACCCCTAGATCTCACTCCCAGTGTTTGGTAGATTTTAGGTGATAAAGTGCATAAACAAACCATTCAACTTACTCAATACCTTGTGTGTCTGATGCATAGTCATGAGGTTTTCAAATTCTGTTTTGTCTCATACATGGCCATATTTTGTTACAAAACTATTGACTATATTTATTATATGTAAATATTGGGAGATATACTGGAAGTGCACACTGTGTTCAAGAGACAGTTTTGCGGGACACAGGTAGGGAATTCAAAGATGGAATGGGGAAGAGGGTTTATATACCAGTTTGATCTCTGGGTTATAGTCAGCCTGGTCCTGCTCAGAATAAACCCACTGAAATTAATCAACCTAAGCTGGTCATGTCCATTAATTTTAATAAGTCTACTCTGAGCAGGACTAACATTAGATACAACCTTTTGGCCAATTAGATTCCCCCTCCCAAAAAATGTGGCAGCTGTGATCTTAGCCATTCATTGTTCAATTCTAGATGTTTGCTGCAAAGCTGGGTGATAAAAATATTATCAGCTTTTCACCTGACAAAAACTACATTTGGACAAAAGTCCTTTTTAAAATTTTATTTTTCAGTTTAACAATAATAATCATACAATAAAAAGGTAGATAGATACATACATATTTATTTTGACTCCCCTTCCCCCCTTCCCTGGTTTCTTATAAAAGAATTTTTAAAACTGCATCTCCCCCTTAACACCTTTAACTTTGTTACTCTCTGAATTTCTTTTAAATTAACCTTTTAACTGCTTCATTTTTTAAATTAATCCTGCTAATGTGTTTAATTGTTCCTTCTTGACTTCATTCTTCCTGCCAACTTTGCCTGCCATTCTTCCTTAGTTGGGACAGTATCTTCTTTCCATCCCTGCACAATATGCATTTTTTTCCTCGTCTTTCAGTATCTCTCATTGGGACAAAAGTTCAATAGGTTCACTTGACATGAGCCAACAGTGTGACGCGGCAGCTAAAAAAGCCAATGCAATTCTGGGCTGCATCAATAGGAGTATAGCATCTAGATCAAGGGAAGTAATAGTGCCACTGTATTCTGCTCTGGTCAGACCTCACCTGGAGTACTGTGTCCAGTTCTGGGCACCACAGTTCAAGAAGGACACTGACAAACTGGAACGTGTCCAGAGGAGGGCAACCAAAATGGTCAAAGGCCTGGAAACGATGCCTTATGAGGAACGGCTAAGGGAGCTGGGCATGTTTAGCCTGGAGAAAAGGAGGTTAAGGGGTGATATGATAGCCATGTTCAAATATATAAAAGGATGTCACATAGAGGAGGGAGAAAGGTTGTTTTCTGCTGCTCCAGAGAAGCGGACACAGAGCAATGGATCCAAACTGCAGGAAAGAAGATTCCACCTAAACATTAGGAAGAACTTCCTGACAGTAAGAGCTGTTCGACAGTGGAATTTGCTGCCAAGGAGTGTGGTGGAGTCTCCTTCTTTGGAGGTCTTTAAGCAGAGGCTTGACAACCATATGTCAGGAGTGCTCTGATGGTGTTTCCTGCTTGGCAGGGGGTTGGACTCGATGGCCCTTGTGGTCTCTTCCAACTCTATGATTCTATGATTCTATGATTCTAAAAGCAAATAGCTGCCCACCCCACTTAAGATGTCATTATGCTATTTGAAGGCAGTAGGTGGACTGTTCAATATCCTTGGTGTAATCCTTGATGCCTCCCGTTCCATGGAGGTGCAGGTTACAGCAACAGCTAAGGCGACATTTTTCCATCTTTGCCACATTAAGCAGTTAGTCCCTTACCTTTTCTGCCCTGATCTGGCCACAGTGATCCATGCGATGGTCACCTCCAGGCTTGACTACTGTAATTCGCTCTATGCGGGGCTGCCCTTGAAACTGTCCCACAAACTCCAGCGGGTGCAGAATGCTGCAGCGAGGCTCCTCATGGGGTCCCTGCCATGGGAGCATATTCACCCAGTGCTTTACCAATTGCACTGGCTCCTGGTGGAGTATAGGGTCAGGTTCAAGTGGCTTAGGGCCCTTGTATTTACAGGACCGCCTCTCCTGGCATGCCCCGCAGAGGATCTTAAGGTCCATGAATAACCATAATTTAGAGGTCCCGGACCCTAAGGAAGTCAGACTATCCTCCACCAGGGCCAGGGCCTTTTCAGTGATGGCTCTGACCTGGTGGAATGCTCTGTTGCATGAGACTAGGGCCCTTCAGGATTTAACCTCCTTCCATCGGGCCTGTAAGACAGAGCTATTCCACCTGGCCTTTAATTTGAATTCAGCCTGATTTTTTATTTCCCTTCTCTTCCCTCCCCCTCCCCTTTTATGAAGATTACCCGCTCTGAGACCCCACAGCTAATTCTCCCCTGGCCTCCTCGCTGGCCCAAGTAGGACTAATTCAGCCAGCTAGCCCTAATGCTTATTAGACGGATTTTCCCCAAATTGGTTTTTGAATTTTGAATTTTATTGTTATTTATATTTTTATACTGTATTTTATCCTGCTTTTACAATTAAGTGTTTTAAATTCGGGGCGGGGTATAAATAAAAAATTATTTTTATTATTATTTATTATAGTATCCAGCATCTTCTCTCCCAAAGGTACTCTTGGGAACAGTATTATGGTAGAACATATCCCAGATCTGTTCCTGAAAAGAGGTTTTGTTCTGATGGCAAATGCACAGGCAACAGTGTCCAGATTCCCAAGTTCCCCATCCTAGAGAGAGATCCATGGGATCTAGAAACATCTTTGCCAGTGCCCTTGGTGTTGTAAAATTGCATTGGTTCTGAGATACGGGGAGAAGGGTAAAAATGTGTCTTTAATGGGGTATGTCTGTTTACATTCTGAGTCATGTAGCTAAATGACCATAAATCAACCCTTTCCCCTCTCTCGTCAATACCACCTCTCCCCCCAAACTGGACAGGTGCCCAGATGCAGCAGAAACAATCTCATAAATAAGAGCCACTAAATAACATGCTTTGTGCAGCGGCAGGGAGCCACAAACAAACTCTGCATGAGCTGAATGCCACCATCCATCACTTTAATGGGTGTACTCTGGAAATTAAACCTGTCATGGCCCATCAGGGGGAATGTTTCAGCATGTGACATCCTGATAACACACACTTCTTCCATCTTTTTCTCTGCCTCATGCCACCTTCTCCATGTGCTTCCACTTAACCTGTGACCTTTGCTACTCTGCAGCTCTGGTGTCAGATTATGAGGTCAGTTCTAAGGATGTGATAGGGCTTGGCTCTTCTATCAGAATTCATGGGTGCTCATATGCCTGAGAGAGCCATTATTTGCTACCTGGCTGTTTTAAGCACAGTTCTAGAAACACAGGGTTTGCAGAAGAGGACAAGTGGAATCTCAGTTATGCCAGTTTAGGGAACACAAAGCTTACCTGAATGCAGGATGCTGAAGGAACATGTTCCTTATTATTTCTATCTTGAATATCCATGCCTGGATGACAGGGGCAAGGCATTGGGTGTAATTGGAAGAATCTCATCTGCATGAAAAGTGGTGGCGGTGGCATCCTGAAAATAAGAAGATCACTTCAGGGAAGTCAGTAATTTGAACCTAACATAAAACTGCTCCTCATTAATAGATTTACATTAGCAGCAGTTCTTCTCAATAAATTGCAGGGGAATGCAGCAAGCAAATTCTCTTGGCATCCCTGCGTATAACCAGTATCCCTGCAAACAGATCAGTATGAATGCTTGATAAAGACCAGACATAGTCTACCCTCCATGCAAGCTTTTTCGGAAGAAAGCAAATCCAGATGAAAGCTCAATAAATGGATCATCCAGAATAGCCCTTTGGTGTAAAACAGGCTTCCTCAACCTCGGCCCTCCAGATGTTTTTGGCCTACAACTCCCATGATCCCTAGCTAGCAGGACCAGTGGTCAGGGATGGTGGGAATTGTGGTCTCAAAACATATGGAGGGCCGAGGTTGTGGAAGCCTGGTGTAAAATGATCAGGGCTGCATTTCTTCACTTCAGCCGCTGTGTGTCACTGTTGCTCTGTGCCTCTTATCTGTTTGTAAGGAGCTGTACTAACTAGTTCATTTTATGGCACTACCTTTGAGGCAGGCCTTCCTAGGAAGCTGAAGGCAATAGTTAGGGAAGTTCTTCCCCTCTCCTAAGATGTAGTACAGTATATCCCAGGTTCTGATGTCATTACACTACTCACCAAACCAATGTCATTAGCTGCTGCTGTTGGCAAATGTAATAATGTTCAACAAAATAGTGTGAGGACACAATGCAAGTTGTGCTACATATTACTGAAGGAGAGACGTGGCTTTTAACTGAAATAAAACCCCTCATCTTAGAAGTAGCAATTTGTATTCCACACTGTGGTATACTCTATACCACAGGAAGGTAGAGTCCTCTTGTGCTCTAATCCTGCTTGTTGTTTTCCCACAGGCATCTGGGTGGCCACTGTGAGAACAGGATGCTGGACTAGATGAGCCATTGGCCTGATCCAGCGGGCTCCTCTTGTGTTCTTATTTTGAATGCTTCAGTGCTAGGTCTCCAGCTTGTTGAGATCACTTTAACTCTTTGGAAATCTCCTCACTCAAGCTCCATCAGCTGCAATTTTGCAGTGTTTCTGAAAGGAGGCAGCAATCGCCTCCTCCTTCCGTATGAAATGTACACCTCAAGATTCCTCTAGCCATAGTGGTCTGTGCTCAAGACCTCAGGGCCAAACTGTGATATTAATTGTGTGGCATTCAGCAGCTATTTCCTTTGGGAGGGAAGGCTCCCATTGGCACAGGAGAAAATGGTTTAATTCTCCCTCCCGATTTCTTGCAGTTCTGATGCTGGTCTGATCTCCTTTGCCTGATATCTATATTGGGGGGAGGGGGAATGCAAAAAATGTTGATTGCATTCCTGCAGGTCATGTGTACTTTGGCCCTTAAGATGTGCCTTGCTGTAGTGGCTGGAGGCCCGCCCTGTCCACCAATCTTTTCAAGAATCCCAGCCCCATTAGCAGCGGAGACACCAACCTCTGCTCCACCAACCTCAGGTTTGAGTTTCCAGCAGGATACCAGCCAATGCAAGTGAGGCTTCAAGTCTTGATGATGACTTTAAGGCCCACTTGGACTAGCTACACATTGGAGCGCCTGATGTTCTGAAGCACAGTCAATCCCAGCAGAGCCTGAAGTCACCACTGATCAGCTGACTGATGCCGGCTTTAAAGCCTGCTTTCAGCTGGGATCAGGTTCACTTGGATGCTCCAACTTGGAGCTCAGAAACTCTGTGAATACAGAACTCTGGAAATAGAGATTGCATGAAGCCTAGGCTAGATGGGTAATTGAACAGTTGACTCCTGGTGATACATGTTGCCAAGTGTGTAGCAAGATGCTTGTGAAGAAGGAAGTCTTTATTTGTGGAACAGGTGAAGTACCAGCTGATGAATGTTTGTGGTTGGATGACTAATGAACACTGAGGTTTCTGAGGTTTGTGGCTCAACAGCATGACACAGGTAACGATTACATCTCTTACTGAACCATCTTTTGTTATTCTGAAGGCTTCTAGACCACACACAGTCCCTCGTCAGAAAAGGAGGTACAGAGCAAAAATAATATTTGACTTGCATGTGATATCAGGATGGATGTGTGTACAAACACACACACACTTAATTTTGGTTTGCCCAAGGTAAAACAGCTTCAAGTCTCCCCACTGGCTCACTCTTGAGGGGCGCTGTCTCAGAGTGATCAAGATATGTAAGAACACCCAGCCTCTTTTATTTTTGCACTTATATTTTAAGTATTGTGAGGAACTAATAAACATTAGATGTGGAGAAAATATGACTGAATTATGAATATTGCTATAGGGGGGAAAGAATGAAACATTGTTTGCCCACAGCTGTTCCTTCCTCTATTTCAGATTTCTACATGCAACCACTGAGTTCCTCACCTTTTGTGTGAGGGCATGGGGCCTTGGAGTGCAAACATACTTTGCCCTGTCCATACAGTATTACATGTGTCCTCTTACTTTGTAGAGCAGGAGTACCCAGCATAGTGCCTTTGAGATGTTATTGGACCACAACTTCTGTGGGATGTAATCCACTGAGAGCAGTCAAGTACAACATTCCTTGTGTTCCTAGAGTGGACATGCAAGGGAATATTTGGTCCAGCCAGTCGAAACTTCCTGTTCCTCCTGGCCTGGAGGACATTCCTCGCATGTGACTAGGGGGTGAGCATGAGCTTTCCAGACCTGGTAAAAGGACAAGGCATGCTGCCTCGCTGCCACCCCTCTCTTTTCCATCTTCCTTTTGTCCTGCAAACTTCCCAGACTGCTAACTTCAGTCATTGGGTCAACCCACATGTGGGGTAGACCTGTTTGTATATGCTTGTAACTTTAAGCCTTAAGCCTGCCTTCAGGGATCACACTGTGCTCTGCCTGATCGTGAGTAAACTTTCTTTTTGTTGTTTATGAATAAGACTGTGGTGTCTTTATTCTTTTAGGAGGGATTCAAGGGGTCTTACCAGGAAAATAGTAGAACACATTGCAATGTGGGGAATCCAGATTGAACTGCATATTGTCTTAAGAAACTCACACGAATTTGCAACTAGTTTTCTGCTGTGTAAAGGGGAATGCACTCTGCTAAGTAAAGGAACTTGCTAGTGCAAGTTAGGAAGGATATTAATAAACAATATATTTTCTTCTGCCACCCTGAACATTCCCAGAACTTCCATCATTCCTGATGACTGGCCCTGCTGCTTAGGACCGCTTGGAGCTGTAGACCAAGAGCATCTGGAGAGCATCATGTTGGCTACTCCTGGCATAAGCAATACAATATCTGAGTGAAAGCAGCAATACCTGTAGAGTTGATACTGATAACTCATTCCCTGGAAGACCACACACATGGAAAGTCAGCGTATTAAGTAACCTAATCTGCTTCCTACTTGCAGTCTGATCTTATGCATGCTTATCTTCCTGGCATCATCATATGAGCACCAGAATGTACAGTTTATAACCCCCTAATGGCCATAAAAGGGGCTTATAATTCCTACTACCTGGGTTACTATTGCAATCCATCTTCCATGCAGTATCTCTAACCTCAGCATGTTGCAAATGGCTCCTAAGTACCTCCCCCAAACCATCCATTTCAACTATTTGTGAATGTGTCAGGTTCTGGACCAGTTTTTCATTACCTCCAACTACATGTGTTATTTTTTTCTTATTTCTCCAATGAGAGGGATTCTATCCAGGAGGCTGAGATTCCCTCTTTTGCTCACCAGCCAACATTGTGGAGACAATATCTAGAGCCCTCTCTCTTCCTCATTAGCGAGGGCTGAAGCAATTAAATTGCAGGGTGGAAAGGTTCTGTCATGAAGGGTTTTGTCAGAATACATGGATGGGGAGAAAAATGCATTGAAACCACAGCAAAGCAAATCGCAGCTTGCTAGTATGCTGAAGTAAATGCCTTTATACCATCGTGAGGAGAATCCCAAGGCGCGTGCTTCCCCTCCCTGCTCCAAATACACTAATAGAACAATTACAAGATAAATATATTCCAAACACACATAAGTTAAGTGGCACAGCTTCACCAGGGCGCCAGCCCAGGCAGAGTCTTTTTAGTCTATGAGCAAAAGGAGGGCACCAATCCTTTTTCAGTGATCTAGAGTTGGTTGCTGGATGCCCCCCCCCCCCGCTTGTTGGGCTTATGGTCCACTCATAGCAACAAGTTCATCTCCCTGTGAGTAGGGCTTCGAACCTCCTCTTCCTCCTCTGAGCATGAGGAATCTGGGCTGTAGCTGAAGGTGTCAGCACTGTGGCGCAGGAACTGTGTGCCAGCACTGTGGCTGCTGCATTCATCGCCACCACTCTCCTCTTCCTCCTCCTGCCCTCGCCCTTCTCCGGACAGCAGTTTCTCGGAGGCCTTGCTCACGCCCCTCTGTTTCTCAGCCTCAGCTTGTGACACCTGCTCTTTGGCCTTCCGGCTGCGTTTCCACTTCATCCTGCGGTTCTGAAACCAGATTTTCACCTGCGTGAGATGGACAGACAGACAGTGACAGGTACTCTGTTGGGAGGAGATTTCTTCCAACACTCTGGCATTTCCATTCTTCTGTGCTAACTTTAAGACCCCAGATCAGCGTTTTTCTCAAGCTGCTTGCCCTCCAGATGTTTTGAACTACAACTTCCATCAGCTCCAGCCAGCATGGTCAGTGGTCAGGGAGGATGGGATTACAGCCCAAAAACACCTGGAGAGCATCAAGGGGATGAAGGCTGCTCTAGATATTCCCATTGTCTGTGTCACTGTGCCTTCTACTGTTCTCCATATGTGGAACCATACCTTAGTTTCACCTGAACCAGATTTACTCCCATGCCATAACCTATGACTGATCACCTCCTCTTTTTTTGATAACAAGCTACCTATTTTTGCTGCACTGCACAGGAGTTACTTGCTTTCTGTACATTTGTGTAGCCCATCAACGTTCACCACAAGATTTCCTGCAGTTTTCATCTGGAAATTTGTAAAGCTACGGGCCTTGCCCTTCCAGTGTTTATGCACTACGTAGTACAAAATGTGTGTGATATACACCTAAATATATCAATAAACCTAGTGTGCTCACAGTTGACATTGTTTATAGAGCCCAGAGGTTTGGTCTATCTATTGCATGATATACCAAAGAAGTCCTTTTGTAGCTTTCATTTCTGTGTGGTAATTGGTGCAAAGATCTGTATGGGAAAGTACTGGGGGAAGAGGAGAGTTCCCTTGACTGTTGCGAAGGCCATGCACCCTCTCCCCCTCTGTGATGTACCTGTGTTTCAGTCAGCATCAGAGACGTGGCCACCTCAAAGCGTTTGGGCCTTGATAAGTACTTGTTGATCTTGAACTGGTTCTCAAGTTCAAGGAGCTGCTGGCTGGTAAATGCTGTTCGGGGTCGGCGGCACTTGCCCATCAGGCCAGACTGTGGGGCAACTGAAAGGGAAAGAAAGAGTCAGGAAGAATAAATTTGACCCAGACGGATGTTACAGGGGGCAGCTGCATAGTAAGTGCAATTTTTTAAAAACTGGTTTAATATTATATTTTAAAATTCCTGGATGGGTAATAAATCAGATTGTTATTATGGAAGAAGGAGGAAGAGGAAAGAGGAGGAAAAGGAGGTGGAGGTCTGGGCTGTATCCTTAGCTAGAGAAAGAAGGGAACACAATACACTTTTAAAAAAAAATTCATTGCCAACAGAAACAAACTAAGCAGCATGTTTATGGAGCAGGTTAAAAAAAAAACCCCTACTCATGGACCATTGTATGGACAAGAAAGAAATTCCTACTCAGCCCCAAAATAGCCAGTGGACTGGGTGGGGACCAAAAATGAAGAGTGAGGGCAGAAAGTCTTAAATAGTCCCTCATCTCCATTCTTCACACCAGCCTCAGGGTGCAACTGCACACCAAGCATCAGAGCATCACACCTCTTCCCTTGCCCAGTGGGAGACAATGCTCTCCTCACTGGGGTGTGTGGGGCAGCTTTGCTTAAAGGTGCTTATGGGAGCACCTTTCTTCTGCAGAACAAGACACTTCTTTCTGCCCAAAGAAGTGAGATCCAGTGTGGTGTTCTGGTCAGAGTGTTGATCACCTTGATAACCTTCATGTTACGAATTCAATTTGGCTGCTTTATGTCATAGCAAAGCCAGTTCAGAGTGAGAACAGAAATCATTGCCCTCACTCTAGGCAAAGACTTTCATCCCTGTTCAAAGACAGTCCTCCAAAAATCACCGAAAGACTGGTGATTTTTTGCAGGGAATAGAAGTCTCTGAAAAGAAAATAAATAGATCTTATTTTGACTCATTCCTAGATACCACACCTCTAATTAATTCCACTGGAAACATACATATATCCAATAAGAAAATAACACCTGTGGTAGTATTCCCTAACCAGCAGTGGCATTTGGTGCTGTATATGAGGCCCAGCAGACGCTGTGAGGAGACATAAGCTAGACGCATGGAGCCCACTGCCTTCCCTTCAAGTAATGATTTTATTGCCTCACTGATATTAACCTGCTTGATATGTTATCAGTGCTCATTTTAACAATCACAATCAATTCCGTTGGTGAAATTAAACCTCCTTTATTAGCCTAAGGTGTATTTAATTACCTCCAGCTGTCCTAAGGTGGTGATAAAGGCAGCCTGACTCCACAGAGGCCTTAGAGCGCCTATCTCACTAATGAACCTTTATCAGAGCAGCCTGCTGAATAGAGGAAGGAGGGGGGAACTGAACAAAAGAAGCTTTGAGGGAGAGCATTTGCCCCACACAGGCAGAACAGGAAGGGTGCTGCTGATGCCCCTAATTATCATCAACTTTATGGGTTTCCACCAAGATTAGCTTTTACTGCCCTTCACTAAATAGAGAACAGACTTTCAGTGGTGGAAGTGGGCGAGGACAGACAGGTACAGAATGCCCGGAAAACATTGTGGGAATTCTATACAAACATGCAAGTTGCTTTGATCATGGCACACATTGGAAACGAAAGAGGTGGGTTCCTAGAGGGAAACTCTCACACCTCTAAAAAGGCTCCCCATCGTGCAGGAAAAGACAATGTGCTGCCCTCCCATGGACTACAAATCCCATCATCCTTGACCATTGGTGATGCTGGCTGGGGATGATGGAATTTGTAGTCCAAAACATTTGGAGAGCCACCACATTGGCTATCCCTGTCACAGCAACATAGGAAGCTGCCTGATACTGCATGGGACCAGTGGTCCATCAAGCTAAGTCCACACTAACTGGCAATGGCTTGCCAGAGTTTCAAACAGGGTATATTCCCAGTCCTACTTGGAGATACTGGGAATTGAACCTGGAATCTTCTGCATGCAAAGCAGTTTCTCTCCTGCTGAGCTATAGCCCTTCCCCATACTCTGAAACATATTTCCAAGCCCCAGTTGTCAACAAGGTGGTGCTTAATTTGCAGAAGCTGAGTTAAATGAATGCCTCCATGTAAAATAAGCTAACCTGCCTGATCATAACCATGAAGGTATGTATGCATGGCAGTATCCAGCAAGGCGTTTTATTTGGCATCTGCCTTTGGATTGCTTTGTACTTTTGAATCTTTGTCCCAAAGAATCTGTGTCATGGGGCTCCTTGCTGCTCCTGTATATGCCAAGAAGATGCTGAAATTAAGTTATGGGAACATGGGTAAGATTGCCTCCTGATTGAATTCCTGCAGCAAACTCCTAGGTGGTTAGCAGGAGCTGTCTGGAAATTCCAAGGCATTTCAATATTAAAATAAAGTATTTCAACAGAGTACAGTGGTACCTCGAGTTACATACGCTTCAGGTTACATACGCTTCAGGTTACACACTCCGCTAACCCAGAAATAGTGCTTCAGGTTAAGAACTTTGCTTCAGGATAAGAACAGAAATCGGGCTCTGGCGGCGCAGCGGCAGCAGGAGGCCCCATTAGCTAAAGTGGTGCTTAAGGTTAAGAACAGTTTCAGCTTAAGTACAGACCTCCGGAATGAATTAAGTACTTAACCTGAGGTACCACTGTACAACATTTCAGTTTTCAGATCGACCAATCGACAAAATATAGATATTATAGATAATTTAAGGATGACAACCCTAATCTGGCTAAATTTAGTCATGATTAACAGCCAGCCCTATTTATGATCTTGCAAAAACCATTTATTTCAGTGGGCTTAGACGCACCTCACCCTAGGAGTCGAGTTGTAGGTCCATTGAAACCCATTGCTTGCAGTATAACTCGCATCTTAATTAACTTGGACTGAAGTGTTTGTACATTATGTACAAATTTAAGCTGATACAAAATGCGGAAAAACATGTTCACATTTGAAGATGCCTAATTGAATGTCACCTTGCAAAGGGAAGGTGGGATCACAAGTCAGAGTGAGAACCTACAAGGGCAACTGTTTTCTGAAAAAATAAAATATGCCAACAATCTAGATGTACAGATGCAAATGAGGGCAGGGGGTGTCTTCCATGGATGCAGATAAATGCAGATGATTTCCAGGAAGAGGAGTAGGAGTGTGTGTGTAAGTGGGTGGCAGCAGTGGGTAGTCATGTTTCACCAGGATGTCATGTTTTATTTCCTCTTGTTCATATTTTGAGCATTCGTGTGAAATTAAATACACTTCCTAGGTGTTCTGCAGACTGGAGAACTGTCCAGCTTTCTTTCTCTTTATTCATTTTTCATGTTGGAGAGCATCACAGAAACATTAAGGCAATTTGAGCAGACCCTTGCAAGGCAGTTCAAAAGGAGCACTATCAAGCATAAGGAAAAAACAAAAACAAATGTGCCTCAGATAATGATAAAGTGGAAATGAATATTCATGAGTATTCAAAATTCACTAGAATGTCCTGTTTCACTCATCAGTTTTCTCATATCTGTGACTTGGGCTGTGATCCTGAATACACTCACGAGAGAATAAGTATTACTGAACTCAGTAAGAGGCACTTCAGAATGAACTTTCAGATTATTTTTTAAATTTATTTTTTGATACCATGGGGTTGGGGTGCTATTTAGATTTTCAGCCTCAGATGCGGGGGGGGGGGGAGTTAACAAAAATGCCACATCAAGACTCACATCTTTTCACATGGAGCCAGGATGTCAGATATGCTCCTGTGTTCTGTTCAAACAAATGTGAATTACTACCAAGATCAAAATATTCTCCTGCTTCTTCCCTTTTTTATTTGCCACTGCCCATTAACTCAGGTGCTGGAAATGTAGCAAATCAGCACCTTATGCTTAACGCAAACTGTTAATACATAGACTTACTATTGGTCCTTTGTCTGTGGAAGGAAAGAGAAACCTCTCCATATTAAAAAACAACAACAACACACCTGCTTGCAATATGCTATTTTTATTGGAGTTCGTCGTTATTAAAATATTAAACTCCACCCCACCACACATCTTCTCTTTTAATAATCATCTCGATCATCTAGGCATCTTTGTTTCTCTTTTATTCTTCATGTGTACAAACCAAAAGTATTTTAAACACAGCAAGAACGAGCATAAACAAAGGCTTTAAAGGGGGACAAGTGATATTAGTAATTTAGATATTAGCTAAAATTTCTCCTGGAGAGTTGTAAATTTATGTTGTGAACCTCCCTGAGACCTACGCATGTAGGCAGGTATGCAAATTTAAACAAACAAACAAACAACAACATGTTTAAAGTGTACGTTTTCCCGAAGCACCTCTGCTTGTCGGCTGTCTGCAAGTTTTACAGTAGTCGCGCAGGGCAGGACACACCTTGGCATAATAATGGCTGAATGGCCTGACTGGGTGTGCCAACAGGATGCCAAATATGACAGCTGGGACGCGCGATCTTCTGGAGGCTGCCCTGTCCCTGTGGAAAAGAGGAGCTCGGGCTGCCTGCGATGCCATCGCTGTTTCATGGTTTTGCGAATTTGCTATTTCGTTTTTATTTTCCCGGTTTGTTTTATTGATGAAAGGCTCACCTTCAGAGGGCTGGGAGAGAGCATCCCCCAGTTATCAAATGGGTGGCCTAGAGAGGGTAATCCGGGGAGGCATGTGGCGTTAACATATCAGGGTCGAAGAGCCCAGCAGCAGATATGTTGCGGAGGAATGGTACTGGGCAATGAAACACTCATATTCCCTGAATTGGATTATCTTGCAAGATCAGAATAGGGGCGAGGACTTGATGACAGAACAGCTCACAACATTCGGCACAGTGCAGCCAAACCGAATGAGACAGTCAGGCCCGGGCTTCGCTTTACCAAGTTGAAATTCATAGGAGCCAATCGGGCTTCACTGCTACTCTCTCCACGGAACGTATCTGAGTTGGGGGTGGTGCGTGCCTTAGATGCGGATCTGGGTCTTGTTTGCTTTGAAACTGGAAATTTCGGGTGCATATTTTCAGGAGAGACCTATGGATACATGCATGCCCACAGTCTCCCCTGCTGCTAGCTGCCCTAAGAGGCTGAGCAAAACAATACAGAAATAAGTAAGTAAATACGTATAACTACCGGTCTATCAATCCAACACGAAAACTTGGTATGTGTGTGCGGAGAGAGAGAGAGAGAGAAATAGAGGTGTTAGAAACGTAACATGGGATTGCATTATGGATTTGCACACGGTTCATACTCCTTGCATATCTTCTCTTTTGGGCACTTCAAAGACAACAACAGTGTGATGATATGCTCACAGTTTACGGATGTCGTGTCGTCGTCGTCCCCACCCCCATCTCCTTGCCAGTCAAACACTTCTGAAAATTGCGTTTGATTCCTTTCGCGCAGGGAAACCACGAAAGCACAGCGGAGCGCCTTGAGGACAAACCTCCTGCGCTTCCTCCTTTCCTGTTTGTGCGGGCGAGGAGGGAGGGAGCCACGCTTCAAGAATCTGCCCAAGGGGGACCTGGACGAGGTCACTTTCTTAGCCAAGAAAGCCTCCTCTCCTGACGAGCAACGCGATCCATCCAATGCACATTTACTGGAGAGTAAGTCCCATTGATTCAACCAAACCAGGGCCCACTCCCGAGAGAGAAATGCGCTTCGAATGTGCTTTAAAGGTCTCGCGTGCACGGAGCCACAGGCTGGCAAGTCCAGGTTGCACAACAGACGTTGATTTGGCGCTCTTGAGATAAACCTGCTTCGCCTCTTTTCGTCCGCCCCCAAATCGGATTTCAGGGGATATGGAGGGGGTCGGGAATTGCACTGAAAAGCCTTGGATAATAATTCCTTGAGGGTAGGTCCAGGCAAACAAATCCGAATGACAAGGTCGCCTGGTCACCATTCAGCAACACAAACGACCCAAAGCCGCTTTAAAACCGCACCGGCTGCGACGTTTATAATGAAATAATTAATACGCAGGTTTTGGCCGGGGCGGCGGCGGCAGGAATCCATCAGCTAACTGATTTGCTAGCCTCCCAAGGACGATTGTTGACAAGGATGCCCGTAGCTACGCAGATGACGCAGTTTAGGATGGGAATAAGCTTCCCTATTTAAAATCACAGTTAATGAACATATTAAATCAAGGGAGCGATTGATGGGTGCATTCAACCTTAATCTACGGAAGCCCCTAATGCACAGCCTCTTCAAATGCACAGCCTCTTCAAAACCACCGACATTTTCTTTCTTTTCTCTTTTTTCCCTTCGTGTTTGAGGAAGAGACACCGTTTGGGTTAGAGCCAGTACAGCGGCAGAGACAGAGCTAATCCTAACTGGGGGAAAGGGGGAATCGGCGCACACGTGGATCTGCGGCTGAAAGGCACGTAGCTCAGTTACGCTGCTGGATATTGCTTTTTTTGTATTTGTTGTTAATTTAAGTAAAATAAAAATGAGACGATTTTTTTAAAAAATGGCGCACATCTGCTGGAGCTGCGGTATGATGACCCGACACGGATGAACAAAAGGTCTAGAAAGAAAGAAAGAGGCACAATGAGTTCAGAGGGACTTTAAATGTCCTTGGAGTGTTCAGAGTCTGACTAAATACCAGGAAGAACTTTCTGACAGTAAGAGCTGTTTGACAGTGGAACGGTCTCCCTTTGAAGGTTGTGGACTCTCCCTTCATTGATGGTAGATTTTAAGTACAGTGTACAGTATTGGGGCAGGGTGATGCCTGTTCTCCAATCTTTTCCCCGATGTCGTACAGCTCTTGAGACAGACAGACCACAGATTAAGTGTGGGACTTACTTCTGAGCAAACGCGCACAGGGTGGCCTTGCTAAGCGCCTGTATCCGGCAAATATCATGGAGTTCACGAGAACCTTAGCGATGCCTGTGTAGGACTGCCTTTATTGCTCACACTGATGGCGTTTTCACACACGCGCACCTTGCTCCCTAAGTGCAGCTTTAAAATAGTGGCTTGCGTGTATGAATGAATATGCCCCCCAAAGTGCGGGTAATACCCAACGGTAGTTCTAAGTAACTAACCTAACGTCCGTTGATTTCGCTAGGTGTACTCCGAGTATGAATTAGTAGGATATTATCATAGGCATTCAGAGGGCAAAGAGTCGGAATGTCTTCCTGTTTGTTTCCAGGTGATGAGGAGCATCTCCCAATTCCATAGCTACATCATTGGGGGCAGTAAGAATCGGGCCAAGACTGAAGCTTTGACCATCCTCTCTGAGGCAGAAGATAACCCGCGCGGATGCCACGGTCCGCTTAGTCCCGCGACTTTCAGTTGATCGAGCGACCATCCGGGAAAGTTGTGGTTGTCCATTACATGACCGAGTTGTCAAATGGCCCAGTCACACGTGCATGGCAATCACATCGCTAGATCTCCCTGTCAAAGCTCTTTCTTCGCTTTCCCTTGTTGAGTTATCTCTGCGCTTACGAACGAGACTCGCAAGCGCAGAGATATGCGCAAGGATGACCAGAGATGGAGGCTACAGGTTGGCAAGGCGGCTCTAGAGTCGAAGATTGCCTAACTGCGCCATTGCCAGATCTCCGCGGTTCGTTGGCCCCTGAAGGCTCTTTGTAGTTGGCTGGCTGGCTACCTAACCAGTCTTCTGCCGGGGTCTTCCTCCTTTAATGCAATAAGCCGCAGACACTCGTCTCGCGTCGTTGACCGGCGAACAAGGCGTGAAACGAGGCTTGTCCTTGCGCGCTGGAGCAGAAAGAAGGACAATTGCTCCGGGAACAATTTCCTCTGATCGGAAGGGGCAGCTGCGGAGCTACGCTGTCACCTCTTCCTCTTCCTCCAGGTCTCCAGCTCTGGGACCCTCCAACACCACCACCCGTCACGTTCCCGCTTGAAAAGAGTGGGAACAGATTAGCTTTGGTTAGTTATGGTTATCTTGCATGCGCGAGATCCGGGACGCTACCCAAATGTCCAGGCAGATAAAAGTAATCCCCGAAAAAGGGCAAGAAGCCGTTCACCTTTTCATCCCCCCAAAGGGCCCATTCACATGTGCACGGCAGGTACTTCGCTCGCTGTCACAGCTGAACGTGTGAACTGCCTCAAGCTGAAACCACTGAGTTTGAGGCGACGCAAGTCAATGCTCCTGCCGGTTGCCACGTAGACACCCGTGTCGTGTTGCCAACCGAGTGACGAACCTGGTTTTGTAAACTCAGGACCATCTCTGTGATTTAAATCGTTGCAAATAAGAGCTGGTAGAACGAAGGAGGGCAATCGCAAGCGCCACCCTGCTAACCTGGGGATCCAGAGACCATGAAGGCAGGACAGTCACCACCACAACATCCCCGTCCCGATCAGCTCCCACAGTCCAGGCGACCAAGGGCTATTGACCTCTGAGAGATTAAAGATTTGAGCTGCAGGTTTAGTGGCCAGGTTCTCTTATACCGAGTTAGAAGTAAGTCCCACTGTGTTTCAGTGGAGCTTAATCTCAGAGGAGCGTGCACAGGATTTCAGCCTGACGGGACGACCCTCAACCTCCCTACCTGGAAGTTATCCTCGTTGAACTCGAGGAGACATACATTTTACGTAAACCCACATAGGACTGCACAGTTAATGTTGCTTTCTGTCTGCTGTCCGTGGCAAGGGACATCGCGAGCTACAAACACAAAGAGCTAGAACTGAGAGCAGAACCACCAGCACCACTGGCTCCCTCTCGGCATAAGGCTACCCCTCTCGGCAACCCAGCTCCATTGGGGGGCTCAGGTGGCATGCGCTCATCCCTTGCAGCCATAAACCCTGTAATCTGAGAACTGACTGCAACCTTTCCTTTTTCTCCTGCTACAAAAATCTGGAGTATTCATGTGTGTGTTTTAAAGGACACCATAAAAATACTCCAGAAAATAATAATTGAAAATGTAAAGGAATGAGATTGGGGGTGGGGAAGAGGGAGAAACAGGAAATCAAAGTGGTTTATTAGGATACTGGATCAATTTTAAGGAATAGAAGACTGATATTTGGGGCATATCTATCTTACTATCTGAAGACAATTTTTAGGGGCATGGGTTTTTTTCTCTGTTGAGATCGAGCACAGAGTTTTAAACCATTCGCAATCATAACTAAATGCACCGCTCTATTAAATGCAGTTAAAATACTACTGTTGAAAGTGAAACAGTGTAACGTTAATATCGACCAATGTATAAATTGATGGACCTGTCAAGATGTTTTATTAATCCACTGCACAATTAATAAATAATGCTTTTCAGTTGATAACCGATTCATTGTTTAAACGAGGTTTATCAAGGTGTTTGTTTAGTCGCTGCTGCTGCTTTTCTTCAATGGAAATCCCCATTGCTTTCTCATTTTGCTCTTGGCGACCAGACGCTGGCAACCCCCCCCCCCCGTTCTTTACTGATGGGCAACTTATTTTTTTTGAAACTGCGAGGATTCGATTTCTTTTGTATAGCAGACTTTCTGAAATGTGAATGATGGAACACTTAGCCTCTCAGCCAGTTAGGAAGCCTTATAAAATCGCCTAGGTTTTTAAACAGAAGCCAGTGGTCAGATTGAAGCTGGATAGCTTTGCAATCGGTATTTTTAAAATCTCCGATAAGGAATACGGAATGTCTCTTTCACACTCTTTCACACCAACTATTTAGATGGGGCGGGGATAGCCATCACCACCCATCTCGCACACTTGTAAGCTGCATTCCGAGAAAAAGAGCCTAGAAGATGAAGAAATAGCGTAAAACAACACACACGCAAAAGCTGCCGCTTTCTTTCTTCGCTTGTCTGCGTCGCCTGCTTCCAGCTAACAAGACAGAGACATTCTTTTTTTCTCCGCCGCTGGTAACAAATTAACTGCACCAGCCCTCCGCCAGCTCCGGCCTAAGTACCCGGAGACCTTGGGCGGATTAAAGTTCAAAACCTTTTACAACTTCCCCTGCCCGGGGTCGAGTGATTGATGTGGGAAAACTTGCCGGCAGGACAGCAGGGCTCCAGAGGTGGCTTGCTCAGCTCTGCCCCCACCCCGTCACTATGCCTTAGAGCCGAGTTTGGGTGCAATAAAATATCACAACCGCAGTTGCCTAATGCCTCTGAACAGGTGAATCCTGCCGCGGGGAAGCCTGGAGTCTTGCCCTAGTCGATTCCAGGCTCCTTCACAGCTCCCCTCTCTGTGTCCTAGGCAAAAAGGCGCTCGGGTATGAAGCACTCCCAAAGTCATAGACTGCATTCGAAGCGGTGTCTGAAGCGAATTAAGCAAAGCACATTCCATCGGCAGGAATAAATACCAAAAGCGGGGTGTTCGACTTCCAGTTGCCTAACTGTAGTCTTTAGCATCAATATTACAATGGGGGAGTAAGCTCTATTGAATTCAGTGGGGCTTGCCACTGCCTAGACACGTCTAGGACTGCGCCGCAAAATGCGCTGAGGACCAGAGAAGGCCCCTACGGAAGGCAAAGAACATTCCGCCCTCTCCAACCAACCACTTTAAGACAGCTGGCTATTTTCATTCAGGAGCAGTCAGACCTAGTTATCACAACAATAGAAGCGGGTGGTAAATCTTCCTCTGGGCACTATCACATTAGACAGAGCGAGAGCTCACATAATTAAACACTGTCCCAGAACGACACACACACACACACGTACGTACTTGGGGGGCAGGCTCAGTAACGTCGCCTCTCAAGCATCAGATGGGATGGTTATGCCCAAACTTGCCTCTGGACTGTATCACTTCCGACTACCCATTCCGACAGGTACGACTGAATTCTTCTCAGGACAAGCCGTTCCCTTCCCATATCAAACTTGATGTCAGGGGAAAAATGATTTTAGCCTAGCCTTCTCCTTCAAATTCTTATTTTTTCTATTTGTAGAAGTGTCAGAAACAAATGACTCTCCGTGAGCGCGTGAGACAGCTCAAGGCGTTGTTGCTAATGAGGTGGTTTGCTTTGTTTTTAAGGTTTAAGGTATTTTAAAGTAATGTCAACAACTACTCTAAGTACACCTGAGTTCCCCTCCCAATTTATTATTTAATTTTATTTGTAAGATTGCTTACCCTATCTTCACCATGAGGTTCCAGGTTAATCTTCAACAGCCTCTGAAGACTGCCATTAACCCGCCCATTCTAAAACCTGACTCAATGCTCCTTTTTTGAGAGACCAGAATTCTGGCCTTAGGCTGCAATCCTATACACATTCCCCGGAGAAGAAGCCTCGTTGAATTTAATGGGGTTTACTTTCGAGTAGGGATGTGCAGGAGGAGTGCACCGTTATTCCTTTTTTTCTTGACTGCAATTCCCTTTTTTATTCACTTTTCTCCAAAGCAAGATTCCTGGAACCACAGTTTAAATCACTTTCATGTCTTAGGCACTTCTGCTTAACTGGGATGTAGAAGTCGTGGGACGATATTGTAGAAAAAAGCTAAACATTAAATCTGCGAAGGCTTCCTTGGGAATCAGCCTCAGTGAACGCAGTGTGGTTTGGTTTTGAGCAACAGGAACACATAAGAGCAGGCTGAACGTCACGCTGATGGGGGCTTTGGGGGTCACCTAGTCTAACTGCCAGCTCAAAACAGGAACCTAGAGTTAGAGCATCTCCAACAGATGGCGGAAGCGCCCAGCTCGAAGACTTCACGAAGGAAAAGCCCCTGTTTTCCCCTCTCCATGACAATTGGCTCCAATGTCGAATTGCTCTTACCATTAAAAGGTGTCTCCAAGTGTATTTTTTTCAATAACCATTTTTTAAAGCTAGGAAGAGCTAACATGTGTCATTTAGATTAGGTTGCGATGAAGGAGGATGTTAAACGTTTCAAAATATCTGTTAAGAACTTTTTATTGGGGGGAGGACACAGATACCAGTCTTTTCACTAGGTAAAATTGGTGGGGGGGGGGAATACATCCCCAAAGTTGATATAAATATTCCGTTCTTATCAGGACGTTATTGGGAGAGCACTATGGGTTCAAATAACAAATCCGGGTACAAGTACTCTAGGCGTGCACGCCACAGGCGCGATAAATAATTTTGCTAAACTACATGAAAAACCAGCTTACTTTTTTTTTTTTTTGTAAGATAGCCTAAACTATAAACAGAATCCACGATTGTGGGCAATTCATGCCTCAAATGGTAGAGGCTGAAGCTCGCTTTTGATAAGGAGCGCGTGAGGGCAGGTAGGGATGCTGTGATGGACTTAATCCATTTGTGAGTCCTGTAGGATCAGATCAAAGTCCCGCCGTTCAGCACCCTAAGTGCCCACAGCACTTCACCAGACGCTTCTGGGAAGGAAATCGCCTTCCAGAAAATGTCATTCAGAAGCACGCAGCCATCGTTGACTAGGAGCCGAGGACAGACTCGTATCCTTTTAACCACCTGGTAAGCCAGCGGCGAGAACCACATCTTGTGACAGTGATTACTGTCCACAGCCACAATGACAGTGATTGCCATTTCACACCCTGCAATCTTTACCTAGAGTTTTTGTTTTGATGGATGTGTGTGTCATTTTTAGCCTCTTTCGCTTTTAAATAACGTCTTCGCAGGATGCCATGACCTTTTCCGCGCGCTCCTACTACCTGCCCAACCAAGAAGCAGAAACTGACCCCTCCAGAAGTAGAAATGGATCAAGAGGAAACGCTCAGTTAAGGAAGTTCGCGCTATATACCGGAATGTGTTTCTTTTCCCGGGCGTAGCTTATTGAGCTCCACCAGTGGCCCTGGAGAGACTTTCGCCATGCGCCCTGGGCGCACGGTGTCCTCCCGGCTACCGGAGGCTCCGGAGCTGAGGTCTTACTCACCGTGGAAGTCGGGAAAGCGGGGGGCCATGATCCCCGCGCGAATCCAGTGCTCCAGCGGGACGGCCCCGGCGACGGCAGACGCCTTGAAGTGCTCCGGACCCGGCTGAGGCAGATGGGGGAAGGCGGCACTGTAAGCGAAAGCAGGGTGGTGGCCGGCCAGAGCCGAGATCGGGTAGAGAGGGGGCGGGTACATGGCGGGCAGGCCGCCCAGTCCCGGAGGGGGAAAGTTCAACAAGCCGGGCTTGGGGATGAAGGCGGCAGGAGGCAACGGGGCCACCATGGAGGGCGCGCACGGCGAGGGCGTCTCGTTCCGCGCGCAGGAGCCCGGGCTCCCCGTCGAGCTTTCGGGGGAAGCGCTCTGCGCGGGTCGCAGGGGCTCCTCAGCCAGGAGGGCGTCTATGCGGAAGCTTTGAGATTTCTCCATGGCCTTCTGCATCATGGCCCCCGCTCTCCAGGAGCCTTGGGGAAAGCGGCAAGCCCCTTCGGCACGCCGTCGCAAGGGCGAGATCTCCTCCTCTCAGCGGCCAGGCAGACTCCAGGCTCCTTCTCGCGCGGGTCGGAGGCTTGGAAAGGCTTCCGCTCCTGCACGCGCACCTGCTCGCCCCCTCCTCTGGAGCCACTTCTTCTCCTCGGTCGCTCCTCCTTTCCCTCCCGCCTCCGATCTAGCCTGACACGCGAGGCAATTGTTTGAAATCTCCTCCCCACCTGTCTATTGGCTCGCGGCCCTTTTGTCCATACCGCTGCGGATCAGGAGCTGCTGCCCAAGTCATGAATAGCACACTTTGGAAGGCAGTTCTGGAGTAGCCTGAAAAAAAGGGTAGGCTTCTTTAGAAGAGGGAGCGCTCACACCCAGTGCACTTACTGCAGAACCCTTCAGGCATGTCCAACGTCCGTTTCGTGGGCTTAATAATCCGGCCCCTGTGGCAGTTTATTTCCTGGGGTAAAATCCTAAAGAAACCTCAACTTCAACCCTAAAAAAAGCCCAACAACTTCAATCCTTAAAAAAGGTTAACAACTTTGGTTGGCCCTTTGGTCGGCCCTCACGGCCCTTCACTTCATCATATCTGGCCCTCTTTGAAAAAAGTTTGGACACCACTGCAAGGCTTACAGAAATAGCGGTGGCTGCTTCCAGAGGATAAGGTCTTGAGAACCATCGCGGCCCCTTTCATGGGGTAACATGGAAATCACGCTGGTTTTTCAGTTGTTCAGCTGGGAAATAGGGGCCAATCCTCCTCCACTGGTTGGCAATACATGCTGAGGACTAGTAACTTGTGGGCTTATATTTGCAAAGCTACAGTAGCCCCCCGCCCCGGCAGCCTTCTGCAAAACCTTTTTAGGCTAATTCTTTGACATGTGGCCACAGTATTATACTCAAGAACTGTTGTCCCGGTTGCTAGAACTAAACCGAGGGGCGCCCTTGTACCCCTGGGGAGGTCTGTACTAAAGCAAATGTTCCTTTATAAGAGAAAAACACAATAATCTTAGTCTCATGGGACCGTAATTCTGCGCATAAACCGGCCTTGTTCCTTCTGATGAAGAGCTCTGTTTGCCCCCGCCCCAAAAAACCTAACAGTTTAAACTGGTTCCACAACCACAGAGCAAAGCTTTTTACGTATTTTGCTTAATGTGGTGGCAGATTAGGAACACGCAGAGAACAAACTTGTGTTCTCCATTGCCTCTAGAAAACGCTCAGTGACACCCCCAAGATGAAGCAGCCGGCTCCCCAATGGTCTTGACTCTCTGCGGATGCGAACACCGGAGGAAGCAGGAAGGAGGCAGGTGCTTGGGGGGGGGGCACAGCCCACTAGCCCAGTTCTGAAGTCCCAGCAGAAAAAAAGAAAGTAGATCCTTTCCCCCACTTCTGGGAGAAGAGATGTCAACTCAAATGCATTTCATACTATAAAACTAAAATGTGTCTTCTATTTGCCAAGATGATTGATAGGTAGCTATTCCGCGCCCAGAGTCCTTCGGGTGCCTGATATTAAATAAAACTATTTATTTATGTGCTGTATTACTCCGTTGGACTTGTACCCTTGCTAGAGCTCAGAACGGAAAGAAGCATACTTCACAGCACATGCATTTTATATTGAAATCTTAAATTTACAACACGTGACGCCCACAGAACCCCAATCACATAATAATGAATCAATATTAAGAAATAAATTTGTCCATGATGCCCAATGAGATTCCATTATCATTGGAATATGAATTATATGATCACCCCCTAAATTCATATTGCCCCCCCATATAGTTGCCACTGAAGCAGCAATGTCTGTTCTCATTGGACACAACGGGACTTACTTCCGAGTAAGCAAGAACTTAATACAATAAATCGGTGGTGAATTCCAGTGCATTGCTTTATTTCATAACTATTACTATTGATTCAATCTGTTTGCGGTTTTAACAAGGGCAGGGGTTATTTTCTTTCTAATTTTTCAGTTTCGAACAATCGCATTTTATCCTGTTTGCCGAAAGGACTTCTATCATTTGTCTTACATTTATAGAGAGCATCGAAGAGTATATAAAATCAAGATTTTATTGCCAGCTAAACACACCAACTAGCAATCAGTTAGCAATCATTAGTCCCGGGACTCTCCGCCCAGTTTGGGGTAATAATATAGTAAATACATTGAGATCATCGTTATATTAGGTCGTGAACAGTCATTTTTGCCTTCTTCAAAGCCCATACATGCCTTTTCCCCACCTATCCCTCGTCTGAAATCCTGGAGCCAGTTGCGGGATGACCTATAGGTGTCCTCACCTGTTTTGTATATCAGACTTTGCAGGAAGCCACGAACAATTCAGCTTTCTTTTGATATCCTTTCCCTTCCCTTTCTAAGTTTCTAGTCCTTATGTGAAGGATGCGTGGAATCTTTTGGAAGAGCAATGAAGGACAGTTGAACACACTACATTTCATGTAATATTCCTTTTAAGCTCCTATTTATTGGGAGTTAAAGATTAAATATGGTGCTGCTATTCAAAAGTGGAAGTTTAATTTTATATCAATGTGTTTCATGTTTCACTCATATTGCTTCTTATTTTAACCTTATTGGCATATTCATATCAGGTGACAGCAATGTCTGAACACTAATACTTAGCATAATTTATTATCAATGTTCTATGTATTGGATGGTTTTAGATGCATAGGATATTTTATTTATCCTTCCTCTTCTTACTTTTGTAAGAATGCAAATACCTATTTCAGCAGAGTAATTTCACTATCTGTGTGCAACTTATCTTTAGAAGCTTTTAGAGACAAGATGAGGGAGGGACTGAAATGAGATCAGGGAAAGTCAATGCAGGTTTGTTCCTAAAAAAAAATACGTTTAGGAAACTTGGAAGTTCCTCTCACTATCTAATCTTTCCCATTGCAGACACATCAGCCTCCAGTGCAAAGCTGAATTTCATCCAAAAACTTCCAACATGAACTGTACACATGGCTGAAAAACCCAATTGCCACCTGCATGTTAAAGTTTTATGGGTGCACCTAAATGCTTTGTGTATTCTCCCTAAAACCATAATGTGTGAAGTGACACTTAATGGATTGTCAATCGCTTTAGACCAACTGTATTTAGGCTTTAGATAAAGGTGGTGGATACACCTATGAATGAGTTCACAATTTCTTTAGAGATGGTGGTGGCCCATCCAATGAGCAAGGAAGTCTCACTTGTTCCATGCTGTTACTTCCCAGTATGTCACTTTCTGTGAAGCACAGAATGGAAACTAGCAGGAAGATGCTTATTGGAAGGGAGCAGGGAGTCATTTGGTAGAATTCAACCTACATGGTGGTGCAAAATATTTTCTATGGCCCCTCACAGTGGGAAAAATCCAAGCTGGCCTTAAACCAACATTTCCCTCCCTGTCTCCTGCCACTGGCCAAGGCCATAAACATTTGGGGAAACAAGCTCTTCATAACAACAGGAATCAGACAAACAATTAATTTTGTCCTTATCTCTCCTGGGGGTAATTTAGCATTTCATACACACATTTTTTTCCTTCAAGGGAGAGAAGTGGTTGGATCAAAGGTTAATGATCCCCAGCGTCAATATAAAGTCAACAGTTTGCTCTGCATGAAGGATCTCTTTAAACAGCAAAGGAAGGCCTTGCTGATTATGTCTCAGTGGGAAAACTGGAGAGAATGGAAAATAATGTGGAAAGCGACCAGCAGCGGAGGCTGGTCCATTAGAGTGAATGGGGGAATACCCCACCAGCCTCCATCTGCCTTCAGCCAATCCCTTCCTCAACAGATAAAGCCAGAGCTTTGAGTAAGGAGTTAGGAGTTATGTGAGCCAGAAGTGGGTGTTGGGATACTGCCAGGGAGATAAAGTCCATCTGAGCCCCCAAGCTCCTTGCCGGACGATCCATCGACCTCCCTTAGTCACGCAGTATCTAGCAATTGTAGCGACACGAAGCCTCAAGAAAAGATAGCCACATTCTTGGACTTGTGCACACTCTATCAGCAGAATTCACACAACAGAAGTTGCACAGCATGAGAGCAGAACATGCATATTTACAGTTTATTAGGCGTTGGTCAGAACAAAGAAAAGCATGACCGTCTGCTCCGACTGCTCAGGCAAAAACAGCCAAAAACGAAAGGAACTTACAACATAAACATCCTGTGAGACAGGAACTTACGCAGGCTGTTATACAAACATCCTGCTCCCTTTTAAGGTGGAACGGAAATATCCTAACATCCTCCCCCTTTCCGTGTAACCTGTAGTACCTGTGGTTCAACCCAATTGCAACCTTTGTGCGTAAACCTTAAGTTGTTCTCTGTTAACAACCTTAGACAACAGATCAGCAGGAATTTCATTTCCTGGCATGTAGGACACCTGAATGAGTCCTTTCTGAATACACTCTCTTGCACGATGTAGCTTAATCTGCAAGTACTTGGTTCTTTGCTTGCAACTCTCTGAGTTTAGCAAAGCCAAACAAGATCTATTGTCTTGATACACTTGTATAGGACATTTCACAGAAACCCCAATGTCCTTAAACAGTTGCATCAACCATTCACAATCCATGAGTGAAAATGACAGAGCATTGAGTTCTGCTTCACAGGAACTTAGGCTAACTGTTGTCTGCTTTTTGCACAACCAGTCAAACAGGCAGTGGTTGTACATGTAGCATACTCCAGAAGTGCTTGTACCATCCGTGGTGTCACTTCCAAAACTTGCATCTGCAAAGATTTCAAGACCTCCAGTCTTCTGACTGGTGAACCTCAGCCTGTAGTGCATAGTCCCTTTCAAATACCGGGCTATGCGCTTCAGAGCTTTCCAATCCTGAACAGTAGGATTGTTAGCATGTCTGCTAAGCAGGTTAGTGCTTACAGCAATGTCAGGTCTTGAACATCTAGCAATGAAATTCAGCTTGCCTAGAATGCATCTGTATAGCGTTGTGTCAGAAAACGCTTCAGCAGTACTGTCTACCTGGTAACCTGTCACCATCGGTGTGTCTGCTGGGTTTGCATCAACCAAATTCAACCTGGTTAATACATCAGTAATTTTCTGTGTTTGGTGTACCAGAAAATTACCTGCTTGGTCCCTCTCCACCTGCAGAGAAAGATAGTTGGATACCTCACCAAGATCCTTCATGTCAAAGTGCTCCTTCAGTTGAGCTAGGGTGCTTTGGTAAAAAGCCTGATTCTTCCAAAACATCAGAAGATCATCAACAAAACATAAACAATACAGTTTGTTTTGCCCCTCCTCCTTGACAAACACACATGGATCAGCTTTGCCTTGGTGAAAACCTAGAGAAAGCAACGTTTCAGTGAGTTTTGTGTTCCAACACCTGGCACTCTGCTTGAGACCATACAAGGATTTCCGCAGTTTACAGACCATTCCCTTCTGTATCTGCATCCCGTCAGGTGGAAGCATGTACAGCTGCTCGTTCAAAATCCCGTACAAAAAAGCTGTATTAATGTCATGATGGGAAACATGCAGTTTCTCCTCCGCAGCGATCTTGAGCATCAGCCGAATGCTCTCATATTTGACCGTGGGTGAGTAGGTCTCATGGTAATCCTGCCCTGGTACCTGTGAAAAACCTCTGGCAACCAATCTGGCTTTGTGTCTGACAACCTTGCCATTCTGGTCTGTCTTGGCCTTGAAGACCCATTTGCTGCCAACCAGTCTCATCCCTGGGACTACCGGTACCAGTTCCCAAGTCTGGTTCCTGTTTAAGGAATCAACTTCAGCCTTCATGGCTTTAAGCCAAGGCTCAGCATCTTTAGAGGTTAACTCCTGGACCTCTTTGAAGCTTGAAGGTTCCCACACCTTCTCTGAGCTACTAAGAACAGCAGTTGCCATCTTAGCAAACTCATCAGCAAATCTCTTTGGAGGTTTGCCTTTGGTCGCCCTTTCAGACCTGCGAACCAGACGCAAGTCTTCTGGACTCATCTCCTCCTTCTTAGGAGAAAAACGACCAATGGTGAACAGTGGTTCTTCCAGTTCATTGTCAGACTCATCAGATGGTCTGACTGAGGCCTTTGCGCTCTTGTAGTCTGCTGTGTCATCACTGTCACTGACAGCAGCAGCAGCACCGCCCACTGAACTGGAATCCGAACTCTGATCATCATCATCATCATCATCATCATCATCCTCAGTTTCCTCAGCTTTCTCAGCATGATCTGCTTTCTTCACATCACCTTCATCCTCCTCTGGGTAACTCTGGAAAATTCCCACATTTTCCCCCCACTTAGGATTGTACTCAACACTCCTTGTGAACTTAATGGATTTAGAGTTAGTCATCCATACCCTGTATGCACCTTTTTCGTACCCCATGAACAAACCATGTGCCCCACGCTTCCCAAGCTTGTTGCTTTGTGGGGTGTGTACCCACATGTCAGAACCAAAGATTTTCATGTGCTTGGTGTTAGGTTTCTTACCAAACATCTTCTCATAGGGAGTGCAACCAATAGGTGATGACAATCTGCGATTAAAAGTGTAAACAAAATTCGCCAAAGCCTCCCCCCAAAACTTCTCAGGGAGATTGGCATCATGCAACAAGGTTTTTATCCCTTGCAGCAACGTTTGATTTGCTCTCTCCGCAAGCCCATTCATCCATGGCGATCTAGGCGTTGACATGTCATGTTGGATTCCCTTCTCAGTCAGGAAAGCTTCAAACTGCTGAGAAGTGAACTCCCCGCCTCGATCAGTAAACAGACAACCAATCCGTTTACCGTGAGCATTCTCCAACCAAGCACAGAATGCCTTGAACTTAGGAAATGCTTGCGATTTCTGCTCGAGCATAAACACATGAATGTACCTGGAAAAAGAATCAATTAGAACCATGAAGTACCTTGCTCTTCCCAAAGAGGGCGATAGAGGACCTACTAGGTCTGCGTGAACTAGCTGGTAGGGTTTGGAAGCCTGCCTGCTAGACTCCTTGCCTTTTGGAGCAACCTTCACCTTGTTCTCTGCACAAGATACACATTTCATGTGAAACTTACAAGGTTTGATGTCCAAACCTTCAACCAACCCAGGCATCTTGGCTAGCGCTTGCCAAGAGAGGTGACAAAATCTTCGATGTGCATCATGAATGCATCCTGCATGAAGAACCTTGTTAGTTTGTGCAACACAACAAGTATCAGCATTAGACACAGCAACATCATCATAAGTTAGACTGAACAAACCATCCACCAACTTTGCATGCCACATGTCCTCTTTGCCTTTCTGATGACACAGACAGTCCTCTTGAAGGAAACCTCAAAACCACGCCCAGTCAGCTGTGGTACACTAATCAAATTGTCCGCAGCTCCTGGAACAAAAAGTACATTACTAATGGTAGTATGCAGACTTTCAAGCTTCACAGTCCCAACTCCTGTAGCTTGCAAAGTCCTTCCATCAGCCAGCTGGACCTCTCCATCTTGAGGTGTGAAGGAGATAAACAGATGGCGGTCTTTGGTGAGATGGTGCGTGGCCGCAGAGTCAATAACAAACCTGGCCTTGGCCTTGTTTCCCACCGGCGTGGGCTTTTGCAGCTTGCTTTTAGCCTTTGGTGAAGCTGTGCCAGCAAACATAGCCTTGTTTTCCACTGGCGAGGGCTTTTGCAACTTGCCCCCCTGCTCCTGGCCATCAGACGTGCCTTTAGCCTTTGGTGGAGCTGTGCCAGCAAACATAGCCTTGTTTTCCACTGGCGTGGGCTGTTGCAACTTGCCCCCCCGCTCCTGGCCACCTGCAAGCATCTTGCTCTGTTTACATCTGGTCTTCCGGCCTCTGCAAAGGCTCTGACCTTGGTTCTCACGAGAAACAGAGCTCTCAGCTGCCGACTCTTTGGCTCCCCCTGGAGGCTGGAATGCTGCCTGGGATGACGTGGCAGTCTTCTCCCCCTGCAGCTTGCAACCGGTGCCCTCAGCATCCCTGCATTCACTAGCATTCTGGGAAACAGCCAGGACCTCCGATGCATTCAAACACTGGGCTGGGATTATTGGCTGGTGGGCCTTTTTCAAAGCATCCCACATGTCACGTGCCGTGAGATTTCCAGCAAGCGTCTTTATTTCCTCCAGAGAGACGGATAAGACAATAATATCCACGGCCTTCAAATTCTGGCCCTGCCATTTCTCTGTCCGAGGAACTGGAGTGGCTTGAGATACAGTATGCCAGACTCCAAACTGACGCAGCAAACTCTCACACCATTTTGCCCAGGTCTGATAGTTGTGCCGATTTAACTTTGGGCACTCAGTGGCCTCTGAAGCTTGGAAAAACTCCATTCCAGCTTTTTACGTGAGCCGTTAGCCTTTATTGCCTTCTAAGACTTCTTATCTCGGCAGCTCATAAATCACGATGCCTCTGGCTCGGCTCCCAGGCCAATTAGTTTTGCCGGACATCAAAGGCTCTTGCCGGCATTCAGAAAAGCCTCTGCTTTCGCTTTTCCAGCACATACCTTTTTGCAGTCTGTCGCTGTCTTACTCCTGCAAGTGCCGTGAATCTGGGCCCAAAACCTGTTGTTGGGATACTGCCAGGGAGATAAAGTCCATCTGAGCCCCCAAGCTCCTTGCCGGACGATCCATCGACCTCCCTTAGTCACGCAGTATCTAGCAATTGTAGCGACACGAAGCCTCAAGAAAAGATAGCCACATTCTTGGACTTGTGCACACTCTATCAGCAGAATTCACACAACAGAAGTTGCACAGCATGAGAGCAGAACATGCATATTTACAGTTTATTAGGCGTTGGTCAGAACAAAGAAAAGCATGACCGTCTGCTCCGACTGCTCAGGCAAAAACAGCCAAAAACGAAAGGAACTTACAACATAAACATCCTGTGAGACAGGAACTTACGCAGGCTGTTATACAAACATCCTGCTCCCTTTTAAGGTGGAACGGAAATATCCTAACAGTGGGAGGCAAAAGAAGCCAGAAGAAAAATAGCAGGCAGAGTATGATGGTTGATGTCTATTTAAATCCCTGGCTGTATTTATGGGAGAAGCAAGACCCTCTTGGGGTGATGTGAAACCGCTCCATCGTAGGCTCAGGTTGTATATATGCACAAATAAACGATAAAGACAGTCTCTGCTGGGTCTAATTTCCAAAAGGAAACACAAACCCTGGGTAGGTGATCCTGGAAACCCTGGAATATTGGAGCACTCGGAGATGGTAGTTTCATACAACCAGAGTTTTTTCCAGCTGGAACTCACTGGAACTCAGTTCTGGCCCCTCTCAGGTGGGCACTGTCGCCATTATAAGAGAACAAGGGAGGCATTCATGGTGAGTTCCAGCACCTCTTTTTCTAGAAAAATAGCACTGCGTACAACACTATTAATTGGGAGGGCAGTTTGGAAGCTGGAAGATCCCTAAGGGAATCATTCATAGAGCAGCTCATTCCAGTGGCCACCTAATTTCATAGCCAATATTTCTCTGCTTGACAATTAACTTTAAGATGCTGTCTTTAAGAGTCTAGGGCAATGGGGAGGGGTGAGTGGCAGGCACAGTCCTAAAAGGCAGAAGCTAAAGCTGGACAAGTTCATACTGTAAGGCTCCAAGCAACGATTAGGCAAACCTCCCAGAGAAAAAGGGTATGTCTACTCCTCCCATCATTCCTACTCTGCAATGCCAAACAGGGAACTCTGACAGGGTAGCCAACGTGGCGTCCTCCACTTGTTATTGGATTCCCAATAGCTACAGCCATCATGGCCACTGGTCAGGAATGATGAGAGATGTAGTCCAGCAATATTTGGATGGCACCACATTATCTATCTCTGCAGGACATTCTTTGGTCACACACATGACTATAAATCCATTGGAGATGGGTTGATCTGCATTTGCTGAGGATTAATTCTACCACCAATGTCTAATTGGCCAGGTGCTAGGATAAGCCATAGCACAGGTCTTCCTATTTAATGTTATCAGTAGATCTGAGTCCAGGAAACCCCAGCTGGGACCAGGTGCCCTGGAAATCCCACAACCTCCTCTTGAGGTCTAGATCCTGCAGTGGAAGAGCTGGGCCTAAGACTAGGGCAAGGGGTCTAGGCAAGGCTCAAGACAGAATAGAAGTGCTGGCTGGAAGGGGCGGGCACCAGTCAGTGATAGATGCCAGCAGCACTGATGAGTTCAGAGTCTGCAGGTCATCAATCAGACCCAAATCAGATTAAGGTGTCCAGGCTCTGATTAGCTTCATTTCCCATTGAAGGAAGGTGCGAGTCCATTGCCATCCGTCACAACTAGGCTGACAGCTCACTTGGCCAGCAGCAAGGATGCATGGGTGATTAAAGTCAGCAAAAGAGCAAGTGTGGGAGCATTTCTACCTGCACACCCAACTGAAAGGCAAGGAGAATTGAAAGAGGTTTCACCTGAATGTGAAGGCCCTGGTAATATGGAATAATTGCCAATTTGGGAAGGTTCAAAAAGAGAAGGGTGGGTGGGGAATGATCAAGGTAAAAGTGAGTTTCCAGCTAGATATCAAAGGTTAAATAGGACACCAAAATCAGACGGAGATAAGAGGTTCCTTCTTTTGTTCTCCTGTTGCTCAAGGCCATTAACAACAAAATATCCAGTAAATCTGTTAAAATAAAACTTTAAAGCCACTATAAGAGAAAACAGTTTGAGAGTAATCGTATAAAAAACGTTTACTGCTTGGTCAAAGGGCACCAAATTTTATACACAAAAAGAAAGACTTTTTCCTAACCTCATCCACCTCATTGAATGGGAGAAAGAAATGCAAGAAACAACAAAAATTTAAAAAGATGGGTGAAAAGGCATGTTGGATAGGAAATATCGTCCTTCTCTTACCCACCTAGCACCTTTTAATATGCCACATGGCATCTTGTAATGATCTCTCTCTTGAAGCTAAGTACCTTTTAATGCCCTTGACCCCCAGGGCCATTAAAAAGGATTACCTTTTGCTATGCACTTGAGTAAGTTTTCTCAAAAGGAAAGCTTTTTGAGCCAGGTCCTTGTGCTTGAATGGAAAACTGCATTTAGTGCAGAATACCTGCAGCACAATTGCTGACAGAAGTGAGACCTTGTCAGCATATACCGTATTTATTGCTCTATAAGACTCACTTTTTCCCTCCTAAAAAGTAAGGGGAAATGTGTGTGCATCTCATGGAGTGAATGCAGGCTGCGCAGCTATCCCAGAAGCCAGAACAGCAAGAGGGATTGCTGCTTTCACTGCGCAGCAATCCCTCTTGCTGTTCTGGCTTCTGAGATTCAGAAGATTTTTTTTCTTGTTTTCCTCCTCCAAAAACTAGGTGCGTCTTGTGGTCTGGTGCATCTTATAGAGCGAAAAATACGGCAATACCTGTGCTCAGATGTCTGCACTGGTTGCCAATTCGCAGGTATATTAGTATATAAAGCCCGTAACAACTTGGGACCAAGTTTACCTGTGAGATCACCTTACCCATATGTGCCCACTCAACCATTTTAATCTGTAAAAATGGCACTGATACAGGTACCGCATAATAGCTATTCTGCATGCGTAAGAAAACAATCTTTTAATGTGGTAGCACCTATACTTTGGAAATGCCTGGTTATTGACATCAGGCAAGCACATTCACTGTACTGTTTTTTGTGTCTGCTGAAAACATTTTTGTTTAGACAAGGCTACCTAGCTATGTAGAATGTTGATGTGTGTTTCCATCTGTTTTTAATTTATCACTGATTTTAATTTTTCTTGGAATGTTTAAAATAGTTGTTTAACTGTTTTTACTGATAATTTTATTGTATTATCCTTTTTGTAAATCACTCTGAGGTTTTTTATTAAAAAAAACAAACAGTGTATAAATATTACGAAATTTTAAAAAAATTAAATGGGGGGGGACTGATGCCGTTTCCCCCTACTCTCTATCTTTGCTATGGACATGACCCCACACACTTCTTCAGAGAAGCTTTTCATTAGCACACTTTTCCACTTGGCCTAGCAGTTCATTAAAGCCAGAGGGGTTTGTTTGAGGAGTAGCTTCATTAAATAAACAGTATCTTTGAAGAGTGGGCTGGTTGGGAGGAAACCTGCCTTGTTTACTTTCCCCATTAAGTCTGTGTACTGGGAAGGGTAGTTCTTCTCCCTGCTTTGTCAAAATGGTTTGTGCTCCTCAACCACAGGCCTCCTTCCTCCTACTCCATCCTGTCCTTTAGCTCCCCCATATCTTCACATCCAAGTGTCTCATACAGATTCCCTTCCATTCTTCCACTGCTTGTTCCAGATAGAAGATCACAGTAGCAGAACTTTGGGTGGGGGGCAGAACAGCCAAGTATGTAAGCTCTTTTTCTTTTCTTTCATCACAGCATCTCTCATGGTCCTCCACAATGAGCTGTGGGCAGGAATCTGACTCCATTGAAAACATTTTGCTTACCTGAGATAAGGTGCATAGTATCCATCAAGTTATTTTGGCATGTAAGACAGAAAATCCCACAAATGCCTCTACCCTTTCCTGGTAACAAAAATACAATAATAATACATTAAATAACTAGCAACTTGCTGTCCTTTCATGGCACCCAAAATCAGCTGCTTGAGACAGCTGCCACACTCTGTTATACTGTAAGGTCAGCCCTGCAAATAGGGAATAGGGAATCTCAGCATGTGTGACTTACTCTTACAATGAAAGTTTCCTTTTCCTAAACTGTTCATGCAGCCCTGCTTCAAATAAGGACATGAGAAAAGGCTATATACGAAGAACAGCCTGCACCCAGAGCTTTAGGATCTGCATCAGAGGTCCTTTTCATTGATTTGCTATTAAGAGCTATTAGATGGACACATACCAGGGACTGTAGGAAAATCTGCAGTCAAAGTGACAATCATGTTTGCTAAATAAGCATATGAAAGGGTTAAGGCTCACAGAGTTCCTGCATTCCTAGAGAAGACAGGTTGGTGTGACATCATATCTCCTACTTTCTGTGGCAGGAAATAGGACAAAGGATCTTAATCTTTTCTCCTTGCCTCAGTCTCTCTCTTCTTTCATGCCAGCAACATGAACACTCCATTTTGGAAACTAGTTTTATATTTTGTAACTAAGAAGCATTTTCACCTGCATACTGCTTGGATATATTTGCTGCCTGCATTGAAATGTAAGTAAACATTTTTTTGCTTTTATATCTGGTACATTCTAAAATGTCTGGAACATTCTTAGCAACAGGGACAGAGAGGGGAAAGGTTAGCAGACCACAAGTAAACTGGAATAAGAGGTGTAATTGTCTAATCCATAGCTTCCACTAAGTTGCAAAAGCACATGGGTTTTTATTCTGCTAAAAGGGTTTCACAGCCTGTTTACTCTCATATTTCTCCCACACACATGGGACAGGAGGTTTAAATTTTAATTTTCAGATTTAACCCTCAATTCATCCCCATCAGGGACAAGGCTTTTTCAGTGGTGGTCCTGAACCTCTGAAATATATGTGATTTCATTGTTGTTGGTCTTCAAGCAGCCCTTTAAAACATTACTTCTCTCCCTCCTTTAAAAACAAAAACTGATAACTTTCAGTAAGATGTAATACAGTGGTACCTCGGGTTAAGAACTTAATTCGTTCTGGAGGTCCGTTCTTAACCTGAAACTGTTCTTAACCTGAGGTACCACTTTACCTAATGGGGCCTCCCGCTGCCGCCGCACGATTTCTGTTCTCATCCTGAAGCAAAGTTCTTAACCCAAGGTACTATTTCTGGGTTAGCGGAGTCTGTAACCTGAAGCATCTGTAACCCGAGGTACCACGGTACAAGCTTTGCATGAATCTATTACATTCCATGTGAAATAAAGAGGGAGAAAAATATAGTAAATTCCATTTACAGAAGATGGAAGGAAACAGAAGACAAGTAATAAGCATTTGTGATTCCTGTGGTTGCACATTATTTTGCACTTGATTATTCCACTCCATTACAAACAATGACCATTTTTCAATAGAGTTTTTGCTTCCTTGCTGACATTCTTGATTTCTCTGTTTTTGATTATGTCTGTCAACTTTAGCATATCTCATGTCCTGTTCAACCATTCTCTTAATGATGGGGAATCTTTCTCTTTCCACTTTTTGCAAATTGGCATTCTGGCAGCTGTAAGTAAGTAAATAAATAATATAAATAAATAAATAAATAAATAAATAAGCAAGCATTTCTATTTTCTCCCCGTTTCCTTCATTTTCTCATGTTACCAAACAAAATGACTAATAGGTACTGTGTTAAATTATAACCTGCCATTTCCCCAGTATTCCCCAACAAAACTTCTTAATAAATGTACATTCTTATCCTCCTCACCCTATCGTCAACATTTGTCATCTGCTCCAGGAGACATAGACACATATCAAAATAGATAGATATCAAGACATTTCAATTCCTTGATGCATTTGGTTAATTTTTTTAAAACAAGAAAATAACTTCAAAAAGTTTTTGAGTTTAACATACAAACATTAGATGACAATAACGTCTGTAACAGTACATTAATGAGAGAATTGAGATGGTACTATGATGAGGCATCAAGGCTTCTGAGTAGAAACAAAAGTCCAATCGAGGACAATCAAATGTTGTATTAACCAAGATCAGATCTCCATGGGTTCATGGTGGATTATGGTTACTTTCTGAAGTGGAAGCATATTCAATAAAGCAATACCATACCCCTGGAATGTGTCTGATTCTGTTCCTTTTCACCTGGCCACATCCTGATACCAAATTTCTATTACACTTGTGTGTGAAGTTTTCCATTTTTTAAAGCAACTGTTAATCCTGAAGTTATTGCTACTGTTGTTGTGTGTCTTAAATTGCAGTGGTACCTTGGGTTAAGAACTTAATTCGTTCTGGAGGTCTGTTCTTAACCTGAAATTGTTCTTAACCTGAAACACCACTTTAGCTAATGGGGCCTCCTGCTGCCAATGCACCGCCAGAGCCCGATTTCTGTTCTTATCCTGAAGCAAAGTTCTTAACCCGAGGTAATATTTCTTGGTTAGCAGAGTCTGTAACTTGAAGCGTATGTAACCCGAGGTACCACTGTATTGCAAACTATCTTGTGAGAGTAGTGTGCCCTGAAAGGATTAGAAATCTTTTAAATATAGTAGCTAACTACAGCCTCCTATGGAAATGGAGGTTATCATCATCACACTGCAGCACAGCCAAGAAAAGAGAGCAGAGGTGAAGCCCAGCAGAATGGATGGATGTACATAGAGACATAGTCAAGGCTTCTCCTACTCAAAACTTATTCCCACCACCAGTCCAACTGATAGCACACTCTCCCCTTCTTCATTCCATCTTAATGCTCTTTTCATTGAGTAGACACTCCAGCACGGGCAGGAGGAGTTGGATAAATCAGCCCCCTTTCCCACGACCTTGAGCTCTAATTAATGTCATCTCATTAAAAAGATAATGGGCATTTATTACTGTTTCTCTGGCTTCTGATTAACCCACTTCTCCCTCAACACTGCCAAAGGGAGGTGGGTAGCTGCTTCCTCTCAGCCAGGTTAACCCTGAAGCAGGTGAGATTGACACCCATCTAGAAGCAGTGGGGAGTCTGGCAACAAAAAAAGCAAGGGGTGGAGGGAGCCTGGCTAGTGAAGTTGCCCCCCACTCTATGCATGATAGGAATAAATTGCACCAAAGATAACTATCTCTTTTTGACAAAGGAATACATTGTGAGCAAAACTTCACCTGCTGAATATTTGATTGTTTATTCCGTGGGTTGACAACATGATGTCTGTGGGCACATTCACACCTACAGAGGCCTTCCCTGCCACCCCAGAATCCACCCTCTGCTGAAATTAGTCTTTAGATAGTCCTTCTATTGCACTCAACAAAAATTTCATTCCTATCTATCAGGCCCATGCAGAGCTGGTCTGAGGCCGTCAGGAAGAGCTTGTCTGAAGCTTGTCAGGAGTCTAATTAGAATAAAATTATAAACTTAAACAACAAAGTAGCCTGTCCCTGGAGGGTGCCACCATCCAACTTAGCCCTCTGAGGCCAGGAGCAAGCATACCCAGCTCCTGCTGCCCCTGCCACACAGGCCTGCTAATTGTGGTGGCATGTGTGTTAAACTTACCTCTGCATCTCAGTGCCCCCACAGAAAACATTCCTCACTACAATTAGGCCTGAGAGAAGCCTTATACTGGTGCCAACAGAAGGCTTTTTTTTACATTTTTTTTGGAAATCAACTGGTGAAGGTAAGATTTAATCCCTTCCTTGCCCACAGTATTTATTATTATTTTTTGCATTTTTCAAGTCTAATTGTTGGGGGGGGGGAATCTTCTTGGAGATTGCCGCTGGATAGGGAAATGTAACTCTTGCCTCCCCATACCTATATTCTCTTCTTGCCCTTATTATGCTTGGAGAGGAAACAAAAACATTTTTTCAAGCCTAATCTCTGTCACAGTTACCTGTTTGTGGTGTGTGCCTGGTGCAGTGTATATACGGTATGCTTGTGTGGTTGCAATATGTTTGTGGCGTGTGTACAGTTTGTGAGAATTTTTCACTTCAGCCACCAAATAATTTGATGCTCCTGGCGTACTCTGCACTCTGCCATTTGCTGCTCTGCCTCAGGTAGCACAGTGGCTTGAGCTCTATGTTGTTGTTGTTTAGTCGTTTAGTCGTGTCAGACTCTTCGTGACCCCATGGACCAGAGCACGCCAGGCACTCCTGTCTTCCACTGCCTCCTGCAGTTTGGTCAGACTCATGTTTGTAGCTTCAAGAACACTGTCCAACCATCTCATCCTCTGTCGTCCCATTCTGCTTGTGCCCTCCATCTTTCCCAACATCAGGGTCTTTTCCAGGGAGGCTTCTCTTCTCATGAGGTGTCCAAAGTATTGGAGCCTCAGCTTCATGATCTCTCCTTCCAGTGAGCTCTATAGACAGAGGCAAATCAGGAGCCAAAAGCCCTGAGACTGACACCATCTCTCTTTTTTTACGAATTTATTTTCTGTAGCTTTAACAACTGGATGTGGCTGCTAGACATGATGGCTGCGTTCTTCATCCACTGTTGGAAGACAGTGTGCTTCTGAATACCAGTTGCTGGCAAGTGCCAGGCTTCCCACAGGCATCTGGTGGACCACTGTGAGAACAGGATGCGGGATTAGATGGGCCTTTGACCCCATCCAGCAAGGCTCTTCCGATGTTCTTATCATGATAATCTCCATTAAATGAAAAGCTACTGCTTTTGATTTCTGCATACCAAGTGGAAGGGAGCTTATTTGTGTTTCTGGCCAGTTGGCAACCCTCACTTGTGGTCCAGGCAAGAGCAAGGAGTCCCTTCTGTTCCTTACCCTGATGAAGCGAGACCCTCAAACGACCTTCCCTTCCAATCCAGGTGCCATCGTGTGGGTGTGAACGCCATAAATAAAGCGCCGGCTCGCTTCTCCCCCGGCAGCCTTTAAGGCTAATGAGCCCCATTATATCAATCACTCCGCTTAGCGCGGCTCTATTAGCCGGAGCGGTGGCGGATCAATCAGGCTGAGGACTTCACCTCGTCACGCTGACACCTCGGAGGCGAGGGCCACGCCGGGCGCTGCTCGCTTATTGACTCCTTGCCTAGGGAATAGATTAAACAAATTAAATTTCTGGGGCGTTTCGGATCGCCGCCGGAGGGGGCTGCCTGCCTGCGGGGGAAAGGAGCGAGGCGCACCGCTGGGGCGCACCATTCTCGCCACGTTTCGTTCTCTAGCACTTCTCCCGGCTGCGTGACAAGCAAAAATTCAACAGGTGAAGCCCCATATTGGCACGGAGGAGTGGGTGTTAACGATTGGCCTTCAGCACTGGAATCATCGTGTGTGCGCCTTGGTTATGTCCGGTCACCTAAATGAGAAAACGGGGAAACTCAAGATAGCGTTACATATTGATGGGTGCTTAGATGTGGAGGTGAAGCTGAAGTTCAGCTCCCCGACATAAAACTTGGGAGTCGATATGACTGGAATGGCATCCCAACCCCAAGGAGTGAAGGCCCCTGTATGCTATTAGGAAGCTGCATGATTGCTTCTGCCTTGTTCTGTTCATGGACCATCGGGCTCTATATCCATTTCCCGGAGAAGCGTCAAAGGCAGAAGACAAAGCTGTACTTGAGAATGAACGTGGCCTGGGTAAACAAAACTCTGGATTAAAATCGAGACGCGGAATTTCCTCTAATGATCCTTCAGTACTTTTCCGTGCCGGACAGTTCTTTGCTTCTTAAAAGGCAATGGAACCGGTTAATCTAGCCCAGAAGCCTGGAAAGAGGTGGAGTTCACCGTCTGCGCTCTGGATAGTATGTCTATCTGTACAGTATAGAGAAGCCAGAGTGGACAATAAACGCAGCATGTACTCCACACAAGTTGAAGAAAAGACTTGGGGTTGGTCACTACCAACCTCAGTTGTTGTTTTTAAAGAACTCTATAAATGCCATTGGAATAACACTAATCTAATTTGCTAGGCTGTTGCAAAAATGAAAGGGAAGGGAAGGGTTTTAAGGCACAGAGATGTGAGCTGCAATCCCACTCTGCAATGAGGGTTTCCTAGGTGGCCTTTGGCCAAGCCGCAACCTCTCTGTCAAGTTGATGTGAGGAGTCAAGTGGGAGGGTCCTGCAAATGCCACTCTGTGTTCCTTGGAAGGAGAACAGGTCAGAAGTATTGTTGATTCATAACAATGGGTGCAACAGGGAAGTGAGAGCAGGAGGCCTCTGTACAAAGCAGTTCTGGATGTGGAATGTGAAGGAAGATCCTGCTAGTCTTTGGAAACCCAACAGAAAGTTGTGAGGTTAAAAATGAGGGACTATGAATCCCAGATACAAGGTGGAAGTGGTTGGTGTTTCAATGTAAATTGTTTTTAATATTGTATTTTTATATTGTTGTAACCAGCGCAGACACCTTATGGTAGAAAGTGGATAAGAAATAGATAGGTAGGTAGATAGGTCATCTGGAGCAGCAAAATGCTTAAAACTGGCTCAAGGGAAGAATCTTTTGTGGTCTTCATAGTTTTCTGGCCACCTCTGTTATTCCTGTCCTTTTTCCTAACCCTTTCACCACCACTATGATTTCCTAATCCATGCCTTCCCCTATTTCTTGTGTTCCTCTTCCCCAGTCTTTAACAACATATTCATAGCTGTTCAGTGTGTTTGTTAGGGTTTTATTCTTTGGGGGGGAGGGATTAATTCAAAACACCCAAATGTTTGTTTTTCTGCACCCACATATTTCTTTTATTTCACAGCACAGAACAGATGTATTTAGTTCATTCACTTTCCCTGCCAATGCCCCCACTCTATGCTAAGTCCTCATTCTTAGCATTTGCCAAAGGAAAACACAGGAGATTTTAATATACTCATGCATTGCCATTACCTCCCGTCTGCAAATGTCAACGCATTCCTGTTCAGTCCTTCAATTGCCTGTTTATTTAAAGGAATGGTCCCACCTTTTCCCAGTGGAATAGTGACTCCCGCGAGGTTAGTGAGGAATTAGAAATAATTTAATTTCCGTCTCTTGACAGGTGCTTTGAGCAGAAAAGCCTCTTGTCAGGAAGCAAATCCATCTTGCTGTGGACTTACATCAAATTTCATTCACTAATTAGAAAGTCTTGCTCCCCCTCACCTCCCCAAGCCCCTACAGCCCTGCCTGCCGCCTGCCCCTTCTCCTTGCTCACAGCAAACCCGGCACCATTATGAAAATAAATTGTTCCATTAGCCGCATTGTTGCTGCAGTTGGGTCCCTGATGCCGTGAGTTATTAGCTGGGGAGGGTGGGCATTTGATTAAGACAAATGATTTATTAAGGGAAAGGGCACTGATTAGATTTGACTGGCCCCCTCCCCGCTCCACTGTGTAGGCTGTCAGCCAATTCCAATTGTGTTTCTCTCTCTCTGTCTCTCTCTCTCTCTCACACACACACACACACACACTCCCCAAGGAGTCATCCACTCGAAGGTCACCAGGAGATGGCTGTTGTCGGCACCACAAGCACATTCATTGCATATCATACATCGGAAGAAAGAACTACTTGTTGATTCAGCCAGGTAGGCTTCAAATCAGGAACCGTGGGCCTCTGAATGTATTTATTAAACACAGATTTTCTACTTCAGTAGGGATGGTGATTTTGGCCCACACAGGGCCAAAAGAACACCAGGCTACTGATTCCCTTGGTTTTGCTGCAACCAGAGGAAAATGCTATGCTTATCTCTAGCTCATAGGTGAGCAACTTGCAACCCTAGGGCTGCATGTAACTTTTAGACTAATTTCATGGACTGGCAAGGGGTTAACCAAAAAAGGGGTGGAGGGTGGCAGAGAGATAGGCGCAGCAAGCTAGTGGCAGAAAGAGAGAGTAAAGGGGGGCTTTGTCTCTAGCCCCACCTACTTTGGGATCAAGCCCTGCCCACTGCTAGTACGCAGCCCTGAGAACAAAAAAAATATTACTGTTGCACTGAGATCCTGCCTATAGTCCTCTCATAGGGATCTAGCTGGCCACTGGACTAGGTGGACCATTGGCCTGATCCAGCAAGGATCTTCTTATGTTATTGAGGTTGCCTACCCTGTCCCCGCCTTGCTCTAGATCAGGGGTAGTCAACCTTTTTAAACCTACCGCCCACTAATGCTCCTTTCTTGATGGTAAAATTTCCTTACTGCTCGATGGAAGGAGGATTCAGCTTGTGCCATAGAACCCTCTACCGCCCATATAGAATCCTGAAACACCCACTAGTGGGTGGTAAGGACCAGGTTGACAACCCCTGTAGTAACAAGCTTACAACTAAGCAGTAGAAGTAAGATTTGATTATAGAGATAGAACTTTTCCCGCAAGGGACTATCATACTAGCTGTGCCCCACCTGGGCTAGAGTAAAGGAGATTTGGGGTTAGAAGTAGTTTCCCCAATAAATCATTACTTTTTGCCTCTTGAGCCAAACTCAAAAGAGCTGGTCTCTGAAGGTCTGCAAGGCCCATACTGTAGGCCCTTAGAAGATAAAAACTTTGTGTTGTTCCAAGGAGGAAATAGGGGGCTTATTTATTTGAGAGGGGTTTAATGTGGACAGTATCCTGTTTATAAGGGACTGTCCATGGTACTGAATATTTAAGAAAAAGAAAGGTCTCTGCTGTGATCAGGCTTGGATAAGCAATAGATAAAGCTGAAAGTGGTAACTAGTTCTCAATTCCTAATTCAAAATAGAACTGTATTAGCAGCCTGAATAAGGTACTGAACTTCATATGTGCCTGTCCCCCAAAATAAGCTTTGGGTCACCTCATATCATACATCTCATTGATCAGAAGAATATCCCCTTCAGTACGCACAAGTAATAGCTCTGATCAAAAGTGCTATAGCCAGCTAGGAAACAACTTTAGCCTTGTAATACATGGATGGGGGAACTTCTGCAGATGTTGGTCTGCAGGTGTTGTTGGACTCCAGCTCCCTCCCACCCCAGCCAGCATAGCCAAAGGTCCAAGGCAATAGTATTGTAGTCCAGCAACATCTGGAAGGCTACAGGTGACACATTCCTATTGTGAGATATCAGAATTCAGAATCCAAAATACATGGTTTCTTGGAAGGAGTGACATAGGAAACCCGTTATGTTTAGCAACAGACTCCAAGCCAAGTATTGATCCTTCTTTGTTTTGGCTTTAAGCTACTTGAATTTAGTGCTTTCTCTTCTATTTTTCATTTAACCTAATTGAAAGCTCAGAATTGTGGATGGCTCTACCAAAATGCCATCTTTGCTCAGGGTTGGGGAACCTCTGGTTCATCCGATGTTGCTGGACTCTCCTAATCTCTGACCATAAGCTATGCTGACTGGAGCTGATTGGATCGGAATCCTGCAGCATCCAGAGTGCCACAGGATCCTCACCCATGCACTATATTACACTGATCATGTTCATTAATCCTACACTGGAGTAATTTAAAAATGAAGCTGAACCCAGTTGTGTTCCCTTCCTTTCTCAGCTCCTCTACTAAATCCAGTAGCGCCCGATTTAGGATGGTGTGGGTGGATCCCTTGTACAGGGTGCCAAGGGGCACAAATAATAATAATAATAATTACTGTATTTTTTGCTCTATAAGACTCACTTTTTCCCTCCTAAAAAGTAAGGGGAAATGTGTGTGCGTCTTATGGAGCGAATGCACGCTGCACAGCTATCACAGAAACAAGAACAGCAATAGGGATTGCTGCTCTTGCTGCGCAGCGATCCCTCTTGTTGTTCTGGCTTCTGGGATTCAGAATATTTTTTTTCTTGTTTTCCTCCTCCAAAAACTAGGTGGGTCTTGTGGTCTGGTGCATCTTATAGAGCAAAAAATACGGTAATATCTATATTTTAATATGGGTGAGGGGGCACACCAATTTTTGTCCTTGCTCAGGGTGCCATATTACCAAAGCCCACCCCCATACCCAGCAAAGCATTGGTTGCTTGTAGCTGATACAGAAGTCTCGGTGTTGCTGCCCCCAGCTCTCTTTCCAAATCCTGGTAGACCCCACACAAACATCAATATCAATTAGACTGATTGAATCATTAGTGTGTGACAGGCAGCAATAGTGGCAGCAGATCCCTCTCCCAGCAACCTCAAATCCATTTCATAGAGCTCAGAGTGAGCCAGTCTGAGTGGATTCAAAGCTGGCAAAACCCTTTTCTCTCTTCTGCCCTCCCTCAAGCACTGCATATTGCCACACTGAAACAGCCAAGTTCAGCCAGAATTTAGGAGAAGCTCTGTCCCTTGCCTATTCTTTCTCAGAGAATTGTGAGGAGATGATGATATCATCAGAATAGGTTATATCATCACAGGGAGCAGATTGCTTTGTCAGGCACTCTGGACAGAACAATGGAAAAGGAGGCTGAAAGGGGCAGTCATTGATGTTCAAGTAATAGCTCTTATCTTTTTGGTCATAATGAAGAACCCCATGAGAGAAGTAGTAGTGGCTGGTGCCATTGGAAGTGCTAGGGCAGAAGGTAAAGAGCCCAACAGCTGATGGATCCAGCACTAATGATTTGCAGAACCATCTAATTCTAGTTTTGTCCCCATTCTCTTTGCTGAGTTCTATAAGGGCAAGATTGGCATGAAGGAGGAGAGAGCTGGCAAGAAGGCCGGCCGGTGGGGACTAGCTTCAGACAGTGGTCAGTGCCCCATTCTTCCTACTGGGCCTAACTGGTTGGTATTAACACAGGGACAAATTCAAATGACCCCCCAAGACCCCCCACACCAAATGAAGTTTAATGCATGATGACCATTAAGAACCAAGTCAACAGACTATAAAGATTTTTAAAAATGTATAATAAAGAAATCATCTCAATCCAGTATGCAGATCAAACTTCTGCAAGGGACACTTTATGTGTTTTAATTAGCTGATGAGGGCTGTAGCTGTAAACAATAAAATGCCAGGGATGCTTAGACATGCCAGATCAAAAGACAAAAAAGGAGGGTAGGGTTGTGCATAAGCTGAATCATAGAGAAAATATTTCCAATAGATATGGGAAGGACTTATTGAGGCAGTGTTTGTGCACACATATACACAATATTGACTTCAGAAGTCTTCACAAGCATTTGGGCATCTCTGAAAGATTGCATATACACTCAAGTTTTTGGGACCCTCATCCTCTTAATCAGGCGATCAGTGAACTGAGATGAGTCACAAACAAAAGGTGGAGCTATCCAGCACCTATTGGGGGCTGTGTCATATGACTGGTTGGACCAAAAGCAACCTTCAGGGATGATGGGAATTGTGGTTTAGCAACTTCTGGAGGGCCACAGGTTCATCAACCACGGTCTAAAGAGTAGTGATGGGGCGACTCTCTTAAATGTCTTAAACTACCTAACTGCACCATGAAGGATCCAGAATAGAGTGTTTTCAATAGTCATAGCTTGGTTGTAGAAAGTCTGTTCCTGAAGAGACTCATCAAAGGTCAATGCTGTGGAACTTCTCAGGATCAGTGCAGACCCTTTTGATCAAGTATAAGCCAAATGTCTGTCCCACTGAATGAATATTTGTTAGTACATGTTAGATGTGGACCTTTCCAGTTCATGTCCAAGATTTGCTGTTCTGTGGCCCTACTTGGAGGTGCACAAGTTCCTTGATTCAATACTGTCTTTGACCTGTGCTGGGAGGGAAGCAGGTACACTGACTGGTATCAGTTTTTCAATATCTCAGACAAGGGATATTCCCAGCCCAACCTGAAGATACCTGGGATTGCACCTGGGACCCTTTTCAGGCAGAGCAGATGCTCTAACCACTGAGCTACGACCCTTCCCCTAAATGAAAGATCAACGGGAATATGTGTAAACACTGCACAAGGAAATCAGGATGAATGTTCATTGTCATATAACTGCCTGTCAATGAATTCAAATGAATGTTCAACAGATACCATAGAGTCTAACCTCTGCACAAGCTTGTGCAAGTAAATTGAGATGAGTGCTGAATAAACAAGTCTTATCTGGAGGAGTCCCCATAAGTTTGTGTTCCTGCTGCTACTGCTGCTGGGCCTGAGTTCCCAGCGCTGCCCATCTCCAAATCAACACCTCTCTCAAAAATAAGAAAAAAAGGAAATGGTTCTCTTATTTCTTCTTGACTTTGCATGACTAACTCAGCATGCAGTGATGACTTTGGGGGTTACAATGAAGGGTCAAGCCATACTTGATCAAACAGCAGGGCTGACATGACAGCAGGACAGAAGGGAAGACACCTCCTTGTTAACAACCCAGAGCTAATGAACCTTTTCCTCATTGCCTAAATGGGCATAAATAAATATACATACTCTGCGGGGGGGGGGGCAGGGGGAACACTGGTTTTGAAAAACAGGAGTCCCAAAAGAGCATCATGCCCCAATGAAGGGAGTGGTGACTATCCCAGATGGGACCAGAAGGTCCTGCCCCCACAGCTGCCCATTCTTACCCGTGCCATTGACATGGAAATGAGGACAAATTGATGGGAGACATTTCCATTGTAATGGATCTGTGGAAGGCAGGCCCACCCAGCCAGCCACCCACTGCCAGAATTATCCATCCTCCTCCTGCTGCCTGGAGGAAATGCTTGCAATGGATCACAGCACCAGGCCCTGGCTAATAAGATTAAACGGGCCATAAATAGCCCTTAGTAGAGTGGAACAGCTCCCACATTCCTATCCTTGTCCTGAGGCTTGCTTTACCTTTTTCAGAAAAAAACTTATGAAAGTGGCAGGATATCTGAACATAGCCTATAGTTCAGATATGATTAATTAATTAACCTGTCCTTCACCATAAGACCCCAGGGTGGATTACAGCAAAAAAATATAATACAACAAAACAAATAAAATAATCCCATGTTTTCAGTCTGACTGGATTTCTCCTGCAACTTGAGATTTGTTGTTCAGTGAATATCTTTTTAATAAGCATGTGAGTTCACAAATTTTAAACATTAAAAACAGGGTTGCTCATAATAAGTCCTCAGAGGAAAATATCCACAGTGCCAATGCCACATACCGGTACATTTGAATTACAGAATTCATTGTGAGGAGCAATGCAGTTGCAGAAAGACATGAGTAAGTGATGTGTAGTAAGGGCTGGAGGTCATGAATAGAGGTCACAAAGAACAGACAGGTAGACATGCATGGCAGAGATTCTATCCTCATGACAGAGATATTTTTTACAAGCAGTGTAATCATAACTTGCATGAAGACAGTATACAAGTATGTGCATCAAGCATCCAGCCAGATAAAAGGGTATTTCAATTATATATTAGTGTTCAGCAGATATAGAACTCTAAACATGCAGCCAGTGCCTTTGAATAAAGATCATTTACTAGATAATCCATTTTCACTTTGTAGAGGGCCTGTCATTGCGGCAAACCTGTGCTTTAGATTCTCCCATTTCAGTCTCAAGTGATATTCTATAGAACCAGCTTCTTTCAGAATTCCTCCAAGCTCCTCTACATATGAGGCATCCATTGCTGCTCTCTCACTTTATTTACAAAAAATAAAAATAAAAATCGGTAGTTAATATAAAGCTACAAATTAACTTTAATTTTTACTGATGTCTGCTGGAACCTACTCATTCTGTAAACATTTCTGCAATAATAATGTAAACATGCAACAGGAGCTATATATACTGGTATGTGTCTCATTTTTTAGGTATATTTTTGTATTTAAAATATTCCTAATTCACAGAATAAATAATTGTAGACCCTATATAAAATATAGTTACTTGTAATGTCAATATGTAGGGAGATCAGAACAAAATAATTATTTTAATTTCAAAGTAATTATATTATGAAGTGTCACTAACAGAGGATAGGTCTACACATAAAGCGAAGAGCAAATGTCAAACACTGAAGTTGTTCCAGATAAGGAACAATAGTTTGTTGGTTTAATGTTTTAATTAATAAAAATTTCACAAATACCACTTTGAAATTATCAACAACTTAGCTGAATATTTGTTACACCAGCTGGATAAATACTATAAAAAATAAATTAATAAAACAGTATACTTGCCTTAAAATATGAACATATTTTGATAGTAGAATATTTATTTCTTTGCTTGTATCTGTTAATATAAATATTTGTTTTAGTAAAAAGTAGATGTAAAGGTTAATTAAGTGATATTTATTACGTATATAATTTTATATACGTCACCATTCAAAACTTTTTCTAGGGCTTCAGTTTTGAGAACTGCCTGGGAGCTTTCAGAAAGAGACAAATCCATTTTCTCAAAAGAAGACATTTGTGGATTTTCTGAAGATTCATTCTGTCAACAGAAAACAAACAATGGAAAGCTGGAATAATTTTTCAGCCTTGCAGAACTGTGCACATACTTTTTTTTCACACCACACTTATCACATAATATGTGACTGTATGTGTCATAGAAAGGCATTTTTGGAAAAGAAAAAGAACCCAAACAGAAACTGCAATCATTTTACATTTAAAAAATAAAAATAGCTATTTAAAACTGCTCACCTTTTCTTCCTTTTTACGTTTTTTTCTATTTTCATCAGACTTTACTGGGTTACTTGTCATTGTTACCTAATAAAAAATGCAATGTCATATTTGATAAACAATATTTTTTTCCTGTGAAGGTATTGCAAGATGTAACTGCAAAATAATATCACAGTGCTGTCCTTACTTTAAGAAAACTAGACAGAAACTTTAAAAAGCAGGGACAAAATAACTTGCATAGCGACCAGTCCCAAGGTCTGTATTCAGGCAACAATTTTTATTTTACATGAATGGCACTGTTAACAGTTGTACAATTGTTTCCTAGAACCTATCACCCATCACTCACTGGAAACATTACAGTTTGAAACATGGAATAGATCAAAAGCAAGGAAAAACAAGAACCGCTGTTTAGGAAAAGAGTGAAATGGTATTTATTTGGAAATGAGGTTTGGCAGCTCTACTTAAACATATTGGCCCATCAATACTGAGAGGTTGAGCAGATCTAATCGGTGTATTTCATTGTGATGACCACCGTATGTTTCATATTTTCATCTGAATGTGCAGTCAAAGGAGTACAGCAGAGCTTTCCAAACTGTGTTGCGACACGTGTGTCGATTGCAGTGTGTAATTTTGTCATGCGAACGCTCCCCGCGCTCTTCCCAGGGCAAGAAAGGGGTTAGTTTAAGTTCTGGTTTGCTAGTGAAACTAATCATGAGGGGAAAATGAATCCCTCATCGACATGGACAAACGCGCGCTCTCCTCCTTATTAAATGTAAACACCCTCTAATGGACACCCTTTAACTTTTATCATCTTTATATGCGTGCGTGTGTTTCCACACGCTCCCTCCGTCCCTCGTGTGAATGCACCCCATGGGCAGTTTTCCCGCATTTTCGCCCCCTCATCACCTCACACCTCCCTTAAATGTGGTGGTGGAGAAAGAGAGAAGACTTCTCTGCGCATCCCCGCTTCCGAGCATGCGCATGGGCGGAGCGAGGGGGGCACGCGCCGCAGGGTTCAGCTACCCCCTCCCTCCTCAAAAATTTTCTGATGACCGTTAACGATCGGCTCGTGCTCAGGGAGTTTTGGCGGGAAGCGCGTGTCGTGTTTGCTCTCCTCAGCTCGGGAGAGAGAAGTCGAAGCGGAATAACGGTACAAATTGTCTTTAAGAGAGTTTATTTTGTAGGCAGCAAGCACGTTTGAGGCAGGCTTCCTGTATAGAAACTATGAAAAAAGTTGTGAGCCCTCCCTCAGAGCCAACTCAGGTCTCCTTTTATCCTGGAAGTTTATATATAATTACCTTGTTCACAAAAGCTTATTTAAAGTCTTACTCATACTCAAAGTCAGTCCGTTGAAGTGAATGGAGATGACTAACTTTTCCAGTTCTGTGAAGAATTTAGTGGGATGCAACCCAAAAACAGGTAGCCATGTTGACTCATTTGAGAAAGGAGAAGGCACAACAATAAAGTAATACTGAGGACCAACTTTTATCAGGACAGCTTATGGGTTACAGTATTTATCCTTCAGCGACTTTTGAAGGTGTATTTATCCAATATGAAACTCCCAGTTTGTTTGGCTGTCATTTAAAAAGCACAGAAGCAACATGCTGTCCGTTCAATTTGTTGCACCACATAAAACACCTATTTTCTCATAATTGCCACATACACAAAACTGCACACTGCTCCATATTCTTAATTGAGGATCACTCCTTGCAGATTCTGTTTTCAGAATTACAAGAAGAACAAATTAGAATCAACTCATTCAAAGCAGGCTACTGTAGTTATTTTTGTTTACCACATTTATATCCTAGCTTTGCTCTCCTCCAAAGATAATCTCCCTCTCCCCAGTTTATCCTCACAATAACCCTGTGAGGTGGGCTAAACTGAGATACAATGACTGGCCCAAAATCACTCAGTGAGTATCATGACTGAGTTCAAATTTGAACCCTTGGCCTCCCAGGTCCTAGTCTAACAAACTGCTACACCCTGCAACAACCCATTTGTGCTTACAAGTTTATTGTCAGAGCTGTAACAAGAACATGTGTTAATGGTGTAGAATTCACCATGTTTATGTATGTTTATTGTGTGGGGAATCATATCTGTGTTACTAGATTTTGCAAGCTGGGAATTCATGTGCCTGTTATTCCAGATTAATCCACACACAGATTGAAAGTGTGTTTGTGGCATGTTACTCAGCTTCTAAATCTTTCCAGAAACAAATGAAAATTGCAGAAGACAGAAGTACTGTATAAGAGACCAGTACAGAAGTATTTCTTAGTTTTAAATGTTGCATAATAATTACTTTTTCCTACCAGCAGGTGGCTTCTTCACTGAAACTTCTGTGTACTGACACCTCAATTGTTGAGGGATACCCTTGAGGTGACTGCAGCTCCATTTCTGGAAAATGAGTTAAGATAGATGCAAGACAGTTTGCAGAAACCTGTGAGTGGAGAAATAAATCATGCGTTAAACAATCAGAAAAGGTTTCTGACACAGAGCTAGGACTGCCAGCTTCTGAAGTGAAACATTTGGAGTCAATGCTCAATCCCAGGCATTTCCATCCACAACCTCTTTTCAATGTCAGAATGCAGCTCATGGGCAAGTAAAAAGCGTTATTGAGCAGGGTCAGAGTGCACAAACTTTCCTGATCAAGGAATGTGACTACCAAGCAAGCATCAGCTCCATCACCACCCTTGAGAAATAAGTTACTCGTGAAAAAATGAGACACAGCTACTGAGTGAGTATTTTAAGGAATTTGGTTCTCAAGTTTAGGAATAATGAGAAAAGATTAAGGATGGAGGCATATGCTACAATCCTAAATCATGTTTATGTAGCTCTTCCATCTTGTGCAGTCATTAGATTATTAAATGTTTAAATTTATTTCCCCTTTTTCATGAAAGTTCAGTAAAATAGGAAGGAACATAAGGCACTGCATTACATGAGTCGTCAGACCATTGAGCTATCTAGCTCAGGACTGTCTGTGGGTGGTGGACTTCATGCTAGCAGGATCGCCTTTGTTTTTGGAGACACACCAACTACATTTAGAATTATAGAATTTGGAGGCCAGGGATTTGATATGAGTGGCAGAAATGAACTGACATGACAGTCGTTCTATACACAAACCCACGTCTGGTTACCTCCTCCACTTTAAGTTTTCTTCTTTTCAGTAGTAATATTTTTTGTTGTTGTCGTTTTGGGTTTTTTTTTGGGGGGGGGGTCATTTTGTTGTTACTGTTATTCAGCAATTGGAAGTCAGAAATCCTTCCCTATCTATGATCTCTTCTGCCCATCCTGGTCTACTGCAATGCCTAACAGCAGCTCTCCAGTGTTTCATTGGAGATACAATAATCTTTCCCAACCCTGCCTGGAAATGCCAGTGAGTGATATAGTATATCCCCAAATGCCATTCTGCTCCAATACCATCAGGCTCCTGTGAATTCCTTCCCAGGTGCATTGTGTCAGTATTGGTCAGTGAGTGGTAAACAATGAGCTTTTGGATCCAGGTACCAGAATTGTATCATAAGGCTCTTGAAAAACAACCCTGACCTAAATGTTACATTCCATTTTATATGTTGGATCAGGATTTTCTGGCAACAAACTACTACTGCTTCATTACAGAATATGTAAGCAAAATCATTCTAGGTTGGGACATTCTTGTATTCTCTGATACTCTGGACCAAGTATTTCATATTAGTTTCAAAACATTTTACTTCTGGGCAGATGGGACATGCTTCTGATGTGAGTTTACTGGTGTCTGCTGTGGCCAGCCATGTGAAGAGAGAACACATCTCTTATTCAAACTCAGTAGTATTCTGCACACCTGAGGGCAATGTTGGCTTGAAGGGACAAATACAATTTCCATGGAAGGATCTTCTGACATGCAGCACCCCCTGCTGACCCTTTGGGGAATGTTCAAGAGTAAGGAAATTAATTAAAGCGCTGCCACTAAAAATGCAGAAAGTTGGAGGGGACACAATTCTTTCAGTCCCGTATATGGAATGTAGGGAAATTGCTCATTTACATATCCAGCCAGCACAATCATGGCATTCTTTTCACCTCCTCTAAAGACACTGAGGAGTGCTTTCCTATCAGTGCTTTCCTATCAGAGTGTTCCCTTTCTGTCACTATTGCACAACCTTCACAGTTCTGCTTCCTGCTGTTACCTTTGTTTAATCATTTGTTCAATGTTTCTTCAAGACCTTTAGTGAGATATATTTGCAGTTTTAAAGCATTTGGATTTATACCCCATTCTGTCAACAATGATCCTGGGCAGTCGGCACTAGTCATGGTGTAGTGTAGTCATGGTGTAGTGTAGTGTACAGGTTAAGAAAATGTACCAAAATTTGGGAAAGTTGAAGTTCAAATCTTTATTCCGCCAGAGGCAAGCCATTATCTCTAAGCCCCTGCCCCCATATGTAGCATGGAGGGGGGAATAATATATACATAATTTATAGTACTGTTTTCATTATTACTAAGGTAGTAATAATACTGAACATTGTTAGGATTATAGGATGCTATCTTATACCAAATCAGACCATTGGTCCATCTAGCTCAGTATTGTCTATATTGGCTGGCAGTCGGTCTCCAGAGTTTTAGACAACAGTCTTTTTCTAAGTCCTACCAGGAGTTGCTGGAGATTGAAGTCTCAGGTGATAAATTTATTAGTCTTTAAGAAACCAGGAGACTTTTAATTGTTCTTACTGAATGTGTTAAATGTTTGATTAAACTACCACTGTTTAATAAGGACACAAAAATGTATCCTACGAGTGATTTAATCTCTAGTTTAAGCATTTCCTTTCATAACCACTAGATGGTGCGCTTGTGCTTCCAACAGTTAATTACCTGGTTGTGATGGTCCCTATAGAACAGTCACTGAGAAAAGCAAAACTGCCTTGGACGCATGTGCATTAGTTAGTGGTGAACCTCAGGCAGGGCCATCTTGCACATGAGACAAGGTAAGGAAGTTGTCTCAGGCTGCAGATTTGGTCTCCGAGGAGTGTACCTCATCTTTGCCACCTCCCCCAGGCCCACCTATTGCCTCTTCATCCGGGCTCTCCTGCAGCTGCCCTCTGCCTGCTCCAGGGAGCGCTGCAGAGGAGGAGGAGGCGGAGGGAGTGCAGTGGAAGGGGAAGCAGCAGCAGGTGTGGGGAGGCATTTTCTGTTTTGCCTGAAGTGAGAAACATCCTAGGCTGACCCTGGCCTTGGGACAAGTTTTGTCTGAAAGACTGCTTTCAGTACAAACATGTTTGACCACTTAGGTCAGTAGTGGGGAACCTCAGACCCAGTGCTTCAATTTGACTCTAGGCCAGGGGTCAGCAAACTTTTTCAGCAGGGGGCTGGTCCACTGTCCCTCAGACCTTGTGGGGGGCCGGACTATTTTTTTGGGGGGGGAATGAACAAATTCCTATGCCCCACAAATAACCCAGAGATGCATTTTAAATAAAATGTAAAAACACGCTGATTCCCAGACCATCCGCAGGCTGGATTGAGAAGGCAATTGGGCCGGATCCGGCCCCCAGGCCTTAGTTTGCCTACCCATGCTCTAGGCTCTATCTGGCCCACAGACATTTATATTAATTGTTTTGTCCATTTTTCCTTCTGATCATGCCTAGTTTGTCTGTCCATTGGCATGTGCACCCTCCCAAAAGATTGCCCAGAATAAAATACAGTTTTCCATCTGAAAATGTTCTTTGCTCCTGATTCAGTAAAGGTTCTTTACTCTTAATGGTGGCATCATGCTCTACAGATCATTGGAGTGGGCGTTTTCCATGTTTGCCATCAGTTGTTTTACATTTGTCCAGGCATTTCCTGACCTCCAAGATCAAATTTTTCACTTCTGTATTTCTGCCACTACATTTTACTATGTTTTTATGATGTGTTTAACACTTTTGTACCTTGTTATGTTTTATTATGTATTGTGAACCCTTAGGTTTTTAATAGTAAAGGGTCTAGAAATTTTCTAAATGAATAAATAATATTCTAATCATGCTAAACTTAGGGTGACTCAATTGCTGGATTGGAGACTGTCTATTGCTGTATATATGAGTCAGTTAACATGGTTGGATTTATTATGGCATAAGCTTTTTCGGGGACAGAGCCCACCTCAGGATGCTCTCCTAGTTTGTAGGTATCAAACTATGAGGACATAGAGAAAAGTTTTGTTTCCTGTCTCCCAAATGAGAAAAAACTGCCAAGCAATGTATGATATATCAATGGTATGTAGTGTACTAATGAAGATCAGATCTGACCATATTAGGTGTGATATACTCCATATAGGTGGCCCCTGATGATAAATTGGCATAGCAAGTTGAATAGTGTAAATTGAATGGTCCTAAAGAGGGACAATTGCTTTCTCAGGTAGGCAAGCTGCTCCCAGACTTGGTGTGAAATTTGCTGGCAAGTTATAATTCAGCAGCTGTAGGCTGGAGTCTCTCTTTGAAGGAGAACAAATAATTGTTGAAGAATGATACATAATGTCTCCCAATTTACATCACAATAATATTGTGATCCTCCACACACCTTCTCAAATAAGATAAAGATTGCAGTCTAAAATAGTTTAAAATCATAGATTCATATTTTAAAAACTATCCAAAAGCCACAGCAGAGCAAGACCTTTATTAGTAGCAACTGAAATGTCATAAAATATGGTTTGCATGGTTTTATGTACTATTGTAAACCAATTTGATACTTTCCTATGAAATAGCAGTAGTATATAAATATTTTTTATAAGTAAATAAAATAAAAGTATGTAATCTTCTCCAGTGCTTTTTTTCAGGCTGGTTGTCAAGCAAACCTACAAAAAGGTTTGGAAAGAGGTAGCTGGGCATGATGGAGAAGGCCCAAAGACTGCAGCCTGTAAACATCTTAAGATGGAGTACAGGATATGTCATGCAGACTTAATTTGCTTAGCTCACACCAATTTGCTTCAATGGCAACTGGGACAAAAAAAACCCCACAACAGTGAATAACAAATAATGCATTATTATCATCAGGATAAACACTATTTTAAAATGTCTTGTCCTTTAAGGTGCTTCAAGCTTGTGTTTCTGCTGTAATAATAGATATAAAAACTCAGTCTAGAATCTGGCTGAATACTTTTATTTACTGTAGCACTTAATTGAAGTTAGTTCAGGATGCAGCAGGGATTGTCCATCTTAGATGCTTGTTGGTTCAGTGAGAAAATTTTAGACACTATATTCAGTGCTCTTGCAGCTACTTCCCTTTATATGGTGATACGTGTATCTTCACATTCTTCAAAATATGGGTAAATGTGCTGCATTTGGGGCCCGTCTGGCTGATTCTGAGGCCCTTGACTTCTTTCCCAAGAACTTGTCTGATGGCAACAGTGCTTTTAAGCTCCTCCCCTCATAACCAAGCCATGGAAACCCTCTTTCATGCCTACATGAAACAGACTCCATTGGGGTCTGTTCAATCTTGATTAGCTCTGCTCCAGAAATGGCTGAATTTCACAGCCTATTTAGAATTTTTGTGTTTGCAAGTGCACATGCACAAAGTGCTGCACCAGTTCCATTTGAAGTGTGGGGCAGAGATCCCAGGCATCCTAGAAGCAATGGATGGGGTACAGCTGCTAGCATCCTAGTTATTTTAAGAGAGGTGTCACCAGTGTGGCATGAGTGACCACATAGGCTTCTCTGGTTCCCACAGGTTCCCCTCCCTCTATTGAAATTAGGCTTGAAAGAAGCATTCTAGTGTCGCCTGTAGGGTGTTGCAGGGTGTTCTGGCTTGCGGAGGTGGTGACAGTTTCTCTGGTTTGCAAACATACTCACAAAAAGGTTGGCAACCTCTGTGTTAAGAAATAACATACTTTTCCTTCAGAACACTTGAACTCTCCTGATCAATTCCATAATGTCTGTTAAAGTAGAGATTGTATGCTGGGAGCCAGACCTGTGTGTGTGTGTGTGTGTGTGTGGTCTTTTGACTCAGAGAAAAAAGACACAGACACCAAGTGTGGGTCAAGAGATTTATTAGACTTCTTGCCTGTTTAGGAAATCTACATCCAGTGAAGAGACAAAAAGCTTTGCAATTCCCAATGGTCCCATTAAAGTATCACTTCTGAAATAATTCTTAAATACTTTTATCCTTAGAAAAAAAATGTCCCATCCCACCCCATTTGGTGTCATTCAGCAAAAGGGTTTCTTCACCAGGGAAATCTTTTGAGCACCCTGCAAATGCAAGCAAATAAATAAATGTCATGGGGTAGGAGATGATGCCTTCCCAGATGCTACCACCCCAGTCACAATATTGGGACTGTGGGTGGCCTTCTGAGCTACACTGCTAGCAAGGGACATGCTTATTCCTTGTTGTCTTGATGACTTAACTGGTACCAGACAAGGAAGAAGTAAGAGCGTGGGGAAGGGGCAGATTCTGGTTCTGACTAGTGCACAAAGTGCTATGGGATTTCTTTAAGGAGATGAATGAAATTAGGGCACCTGGAACCCAGCTAAGGGCTACTTCACATGTGACTATTTTCAGAATGGATATTACTTGCTTGCAGGAAAAGATTGTATACAACAGCTTTACAACTAAATTTTCAAAGATTAATAGCCTGAGAAAAATATAACCAATTTGCCCACAAAAAAATCTATTAGTCATCTTTGGCACATGGATGGTCCCAGGGAGAAGGGAGCGGGGGGCGGGGGAGAGAATAAATGAACTCTTTTCATTAGAAGACTTAACTGCCAAATCACCTGAAAGTTGTTATTACACACAATTGCACAAGCAACTATTTGTAAGCCTTGTGTACACTGCCACCTGGGGTGAGCATGAGGGTCTACTGTTCTGCATGTACACACAGCACAAAGCCACATTTTCCAACACACATGTGCACATGCGGAAAACTAGTGTGAGTGCTCATCAGACACTGTTGTGTGCATGATATGTATTTTTCCTACACAAAATTTATTTCCTTGGAACTAAATTTCTGACACATGAAGAGGCTCCAAGAATGGACGTGTGCATCTCCTTGGCAAATGCATCTTCCCAAACCCATGTTTAAATGGAATCTGATTGTTGTGTGCATGCATGTGTACAAGGATGAATCAGTAGATGGGAGTGTTTAACACCCCCCTGCCTACTGCTTCTCCTTGGCAAGTGCTCTCCCAGGTAATCTCTGTCGTCATCGTCCGTCCCCCCCCCAAAAAAAATCTGGGTTTCTTTCCTTTCTTGAAATGTGGCTGAGCTTTTTGTAAAAAGGCCAGGGAAGGGATTGCATCAGAGAATTGGTTGGTAGGGAAATTGTTACATAACGCCCCGCCAAAAAACAAACAATCAAACTGATTCTCTCCCGCAAATGTTACCCCCACAATGCTGCATAAGTGTGGTCTCATAGGAACAAGTAGTTCCACCATCCTGAGATACTATGTTACTTCTGAGAATATCCAGGACAGAACAGCTAAAACTGAGCATGTAGTAGACAGTGCATTTTTCCCCTCACATAAGCACAGGCATCAGAACCTCTGCCGGGTTAATAGAATGGGGACTGTCCCGTTAGAGTGCTGTGATAATGGAGGAAGATTATCTACCCAGTAATTACAACCCAATAGATTATATATTCTTCTCCAGTACCTTCAGGAAGCAAAGGATGGTTTTACAAAAGGTAACTGAATCCATCTCTCCTGCACCTCCATTTCTCCTCCCCATGTCCCAGTTTGCTCTAACAGAAACTAGGTATTCCAAGTCCTGCTCTCCAGCAGGACAGTCAATATGTCGTACTTTGCAGAGGACAGTCTTCTGTTTGGAGGGGTGGCAAAGGACAGTCCTTTATTTCAAGGGCTGCCTACTGTGAATCTGGATTAAAAAGAAAAAATCCTAAGAAAGGAGAGCAGCAGAGGAGTGGGGAGGCTTGAAGCTGCCCATCTACAGTTATCACCTGGAAACAACACACAACATTCACTAGGTCACTGTCTTCCCTGCTATGAAGAGATGTGTGTTTCTATTTAAATAACAAGTTGTTATTTCTAAATTTGCAACTACATATAAATTAGTATATGCAAATCAATGGTTTTGATGATGCATTTCCTGGGGGGTGGGGGGGATTGTGTAAATGTCCATCCTACCCTTTAGGTGATTTCCTTTCAAGATTACTTAACATGGGTTAACATCCTTAGTTAAACTGTTTTAGCCTCCTTTTGATGAGCATTCAATACTTAAAGCACATTGATAAGGCACATTTCTCTCCCCTATACAAACCCCTGTTCTTTCAGTGCATGGTTATTGCTAGTAGCAGATGGCATGGTGGGGTGGCGGTGTTCACCTGACCTCCTGTCAGTCGGATCTACTGGTTACTGTGAGGTAGAGGGGTGAAGTGACAACACTGATGTAAATCCACTGGGAGAAACCCAAATTTGTCTGGCTCAACCTTACTACTGCCTTGCCCCTGAGCTACCTCCTGGTAAGTAGCCGCAATGCAACCAACTGGAGGTCAGGTGCAAGCTGCCAGTGTCCACTACTGATTATAGGTGGAGTGATTCTTTACTGAATCTGAGAATGAAATGAGGCGTTATAAGTATTCCAGGCTTAAATTCACCTGATTCAGAGAAGACGGTGTGATTTTATAAACAACCTTCACTTTCTACTGTCTCTTCCCTCATCATAACTCGTGCCCACCTCTCCACTTCAGGGCTGGTGCACTACCTCTTGTCCCACTCACAAGCCCAGTTGACTGGCAGCTGGAAAGAGCAACGGAAGAGTCCCATATGTCTTCCTTACAGCCACTTTGCCTGCCACAGTGCTAGGAGGAGCACCACATGGATGTCTGCCGAGAGAAAGTGTCCTGCAGGCCCCCCATACTCAGCCCTCCCAGATACCTTCTTGTAGCAGCCCACCCCCTCCAACTTCCCCAGTCTGCATATTGAGATGCAGGATTTCCTTCCCCTCATTCATTCACCCCAGGCTTCCAGGCCTCCACTCACTACCTGCATCCACCTGGTTAACTCCCCCTCTATCAGAGGCTCCTGAACCAAAATAGCAGCATACAACCCTGTCATTGGGCATCCCCTTCTGTAACCTGCCAAAAAGGGGGCAACTCAGATAGAGGTCAAAACCTCTCTTTGGCCCTTATGCCTGGGAAAGGGTATAGGGAGCCAGTGGCCTCACCTTTCCCCCACATTCAGGATTCTGGCTACCATGCAGTCCCTCCCTATAACCACAGGAGGTGACACCTGGTTTCTCCCTCTTTAAGGGGCACCTGATGACGTCGTCTCATCTCTCAAACTGTGCTGTGGCCAATGGGTGGAAACTGTTCGAAGCCAGGAGCATTCGGCCTAGGCGATAGAGAAGTGCAGGGTACCAATGAACGCCTTCTGGTTGAGTCTGCTCACCCCCTGCCAGGCTGCGAAAGAGTCGAAGGGGCCAAAAGGCCAGCTGGGCCAGGTGCTGCTCCTGCACCAAAGCAAAACAAGATGCTACCACTCCATCCACCACCACCGTCCCATGGCGAGTGAGGGGGGCATAGGCCCCAATATCCATCTGCACTGAGGCTGCTGCTACCCTGGCTGGTCTTAGCTCACTCCCATCTGTCACCAGCACATATTGGCCGGGGTGTACCAGGCTGGCAAAAATAGCCTTCATGGGTGCAGTGGCATTCTCCCCCACAAAAAGGAGGTGTGCTGCAGTGAGGGCAAGGCGGCGGGGTGGATCCCGCGTCTCAATGACGTGGAAAGCAGTCCGTGCCGATGATGCCTTGTCCAGAAATGCCAGGAATTCACTGTATATGGGACGGCCTTGCTCATCCATGGCTTGGACCCGCTGCCCAGGCCTCAGTGCCCACACTGGAATCTTGGTCCCGCTTTCTAGAGTTGCCAGTGCCTGGGCTGGGAAACAGCCTCCTGTCTTTGCCGCTGCTGAATGCTCTAGACAAAGAGAGGGAGAGGGAGAAACAAATAGAGAGACCAGCCCAGTTACTAGAGGGAGGGAGATTTGATAAAGGTGCAAATAAGTAAACATAAATGAAATTTGGTAAGATTTAGATGGGCTATGGGTGGTTGTGATGAGGGTAAGTTTTGTTATGGGGGCCTTTAAACTGGAATCAAGTGGCCTCTGTTTTGTAGGTTGGTGGAGTTCATATAGACTACTGTTCATATAGACTACTGTTCATATGAACAGTACAGTTCATATAGACTACTGATTAATTCATCTAGCAGGGGAGTTGGGAAACTTTGCAGTCCAAGGACCACATTCCTTTCTAAGAAACCCTTTGGGGGGGGCCACATGCCAGTGGTGGGCCAAAGACAATGAATGTAAATTTCACCTTTGTACAGCAGGTTAGCTTCTACACATACCCTTCCTACACTCCATCCAGGGCAGAAGTTTAATTGGAGTTCAATGACACATTTCAGCCATTCAGGAACACTCAAGGAGGAGTGCAAAGCAGGGGCAGTAGGGGCAGGATTGAGAAAGGGGTGTGCTGAGGAGAGTTTCTAGTACCAGATAGAGAGGATGGAGGGCCTATATATGATGTCACATGCACAACAGCACATTCATCATTCATCTGATTTCCCATCTGATTGCCCTCCAGAGGTTTTGGACTGCAACACCCATCAGCACCAGCCAGCATGGCCAATGGTCAGGGATGATAGAAGTTGTAGTCAATCAACATCTGGAGAGCTACAGGTTGGGAAAGGCTGATCTTGATTAACCAACACCTAGGATCCAATGGTCTTATTGAGTATATCTACACAACTAATTTACACTAGCTAAATAAAAAACATTGGTTAACAGTCATGTCTTCCTCAAATATGCTGGGAATTGTGTGGTAAGGGTGCTAGCAGGCAACCCCTATTTCTGTTTCCTCCTTCCAATTATAGTTTGAATGAATGAACGAATAATGCACACTCTCAAACATCAACAACAAATATTCTACCACTGATCTTTTACACAGTATAACAAAGATAGCAAAGACTATCTTTGTTATACCTGGGAGGAAGTGATCATGCTCTCCTGGGTTGGAAGATACAGAGGCAAGGGAAAACTGAGTGTAGTCAGACACACACTCTGGACTTTAAGAAGGCCAGTTTTGAAAAGCTGAAGGAGCTATCACGTGGTCAGAAATGCTTGGTGAGAAGGGAGTCCAAGAAGGATGGAAGTTTTTAAAAGGAGAAATATTGGAGGCCCAAATGCAGACAATACCAACAAGAATGAAAAGTGGGAGGCATCTAAGAAAACCAGTGTGGCTGCATAAGGAGCTTACAGATGAACTGAGAGTTAAGAAGGGCATGTATAAGAAATGGAAGAAAGGGGAAATCCCAAAGGAGGAGTATACATGAGTAGCCAACAGTTGCAGATGGAAAGTCAGGCTGACTAAAGCTCAGAATGAGCTCAGGCTTGCAAGAGAGGTTAAAAATACTAAAAGGTTTATTCAGCTATGTCCGAAGTAAGAGGAATAACAAGCAAGTGGTGGGTCATCTGCGTGGGGAACACAGAGAAATGCTATTGGGTGAAAGAGAAAAGGTGGAACTACTCAACACCTACTTTGCCTCTGTCTTCACTCAAAAGGAAAGTGATGCCCAACCTGGTGATAACAGAATAAATGATGTAAGGAAGGAGCTGCAGCCCAAAATATGAAAGAGGTAATAAGGGAACACCTAGCTACTTTAAATGAATTAAAATTTCCAGGGCCTGATGAACTGCAACCAAGGGTACTAAAGGAGCTTGTGGGTGTAATTTCAGGAAATCTTTGAGATTTCTTGGAGAACAGGTGAGGTTCCTACAGACTGGAGGCCGGCAAATTTTATCCCCATCTTCAAAAAGGGGGGAAAGGAATAGCCAGGCAGCTACCGACCAGTGAGCTTGACATTGATACCAGGGAAGGTCCTAGAACAGATAATTCAACAGTCAATCTGAGAGCATTTAGAAAAGGATGCTGTGATTACTAAGACCCAGCACGGTTTTCTCAAAAATAAGTCATGCCAGACCAATCTGATTTCTTTTTTTGATGTAATTACAAACTTGGTGGATCAGGGAAATGTTATGGACATAGTGTATTTTGATTTCAGTAAGGCTTTTGACAATGTCCCCCAAGATATTCTTGCGAGAAAACTGGTAAAATGTGGGTTGAAAAAGGTAACTGTTAGGTGGATTTGTAGCTGGTTGACTGACCAAACTCAAAGAGTACTCATTAATAGTTCCTTGTCATCCTGGAAAAACATGACAAGTGGGGTGCCGCAGGGTTTTGTCCCGGCCCCATTGTTGTTCAACATTTTTATAAATGACTTGATTGAATGAATTAAGGGGATGCTCATCAAATTTGCATATGACACCAAACTGAGAGGGGTAGCTAATGGCGCAGAAGACAGAATCAGAATTAAAAATGACCGTAACAGATTGGAGAACTGGGTGCAAGCTAACAAAATGAATTTCAATAGGGACAAATGTATGGTTTTGCACTTAGGCAGGAAGAATCAAATGCACAAATATAGGATGGGGGTCATCTGGCTTACTAGCAGTACATGTGAAACGCATCTATGGGTCTTGGTGGACCCAAGCTTAACATGAGTCAACAGATTGATGCATCAGCAAAAAAGCTAATATTATTCTAGGCTGTATCAACAGAAGTATAGTGTCCAGATCAAGTGAAGTAATAGTACCACTCTATTCTGCCTTACCTCCCTGCTCACTGCGTCTGAAGCAATAATTTGCTCTCCACTTGCAAATGCAGACACTCAAAACTGGCTTGCACTGACTAATTCCAAGTGGACACACTTGGAAAACTGTGTCCAATTCTGGGCACCACAATTTAAGAAGGATGTGGACAAGCTGGAACATGTGCAGGGGAGGGCAACCAAGATGATCAAGGGTCTGGAAACTAAGCCTTATGAGGAGCGCTTGAAGGTGTTGGGTATGTTTAGCCTGCAAAAGAGGAGACTGAAAGGAGATATGATAGCCATCTTCAAATATCTTAAGGGCTGTCACATAGAAAAGAGAGCATGCTTGTTTTCTCTGGAGGGTAGGACTCGAACCAATAGCTTCAAGTTGCAAGAAAGAAGATTCTGACTAAACATTCGGAAAAACTTTCTGACAGTAAGAGCTGTTCAGCAGTGGAACAGACTCCCAAAAGAGGTGGTAGGACTCTCCTTCCATGGAGGTTTTTAAACAGAGGTTGGATGGTCATCTGTCATGGATGCTTTAGCTGCTGCATTGCAGGGGTTTGGACTTGATGACCCTTGGGGTCCCTTCCAGCTCTAAGATTCTGTGATTCAATGATTCTCTAACTGCTTTATAGATTTGGCAAATACAGTTTTACTGCCCTTCAGTAAATCTGCCTCAGTCTACTTGTAGTGCTTCTTTGGTTAAGATCTGTATTTACTATTTGGCTTCTGCTTGGAAGTAGAAAAGGTGGGAAATTAATGACATGTAAAGCAAGAAACCATTCTTTAGTCATCAGCCTTCAGTGAAAGGGTAGGAAAAGCCACGCTCTAAAAATGGGTGGGTTCAACAGCCAATTAAGAGCATCAGAATAGATCTGCTCAGCAAATAGCCTGAGAAACAAGGACCACAATAAGAAGAAATACTTACTTTTCAAGAAGGCAGCTATGGCTTCTGAAGCTTACATAACCCAGCAAACAATCAGAAAGCTGGTAAAGCACACATGGTTTCTAAATAGTACTGATTTAAATTTATTTAAAACTTAACAGAAGCCCTGCTGGATGAGGCTAAGGGCCCATCTAATTCAGTATTCTGCTCTCACAGTATCCCATGGAAAACAAAAAATAATAATAATAAATAATACGGCCTCGGTCCTGTATACCTGAAGGAGCGTCTCCACCCTCATCGTTCAGTCCGGACACTTGAGATTCAGTGCCGAGGGCCTTCTGGTGGTTCCCTCATTGCGAGGTTACAGGGAACCAGACAGAGGGCCTTCTCGGTCGTGGCGCCTGCCCTGTGGAACGCTCTCCCTTCAGATGTGAAGGAAATAAGCTATCTTATCTTTAAAAGACATCTGAAGGCAGCCCTGTTTAGGGAAGTTTTTAATATTTAATGCTGTATTGTTTTTAACCCTCAATTGGAAGCTGCCCAGAGTGGCTGGGGAAACTCAGCCAGATGGGTGGGGTATAAATAATATATTATTATTATTATTATTATTATTATTATTATTATTATTATTATTACCACCTGCTAGCAGGACCTCCATACAACAGTGCGATGATGGCAATATAAAGCATATTGTATCATGTGTGATTTATGCAGCATTGATTTCCCTCTAGCTAGTTCTTCAGATCCCTAAGATGAAAGGAGAGCCTCCCCAAGGTAGCAGAGAATACGTCCCGCTCTCTCTAGGCACTTTTCATGTCCAACGTCCTTGCACTTAACAAAAACAGTACTCTTTTCCTCCAATTCTCAGTTGGTTGTTTTTCAGTAATGATTCTAAACAGTTCTTTTTTCAGGGAGCACTCAAGGGTATGCAGTATCAGTAGCCCCCACCCACCCCTGTTAAAAGTGTAGCGCTTACTGTAACAACTTCATGGTGAGCACTGGCATCTTTTTTTTCCTTAAAAAAAGCACTGATTCTAAAAGAACAAACAGCCATCCACAGCCTTGCAGAAGAGGACCAAGAGGGCAATGCCTTTCTTTCTCCTATTCACTTCACCATTTGCAAGAATGGGGTTCCCTGTCTACAAGGAGCAGCCAACACAGCCCCAAGCTCACCTTTGGATCTGGCATGCAACTGACTTGTGAGATAATCTCAGTTTTGTGCAACATCTGCTGCTATTGTTGGTCAGATTTAACCACATGCAAAGAGATGTTGGTATGTAGAGAGCAATGGAGTTGGTACGGCAGAGCAACTCAGAGAGTAAGCTGCTATAGGCATGTTCTCCCTTTCATTCTTTCTCTCTCTTTGTCCCACATGTGCAATAAGTAAATAATAAAAATGGTCTACCGTACTCATATAATTCATTTGAAACCAATTGCTATGTCTATATGAAATGCTAAAAGTTGTCACCATGTGGGAAGAAGGCACTTAAAAATGGAGAGTTTAGCAGATGCCATGCCATAGTCATGCATCTGCATATCTCCATTGTTCAGTCTTGGCTCACAGATGATATAGTCATAGCCAAGTGACCAAGGGTGCCCTTTTGAGCATACCATATGTCAATTGAAACAGTAAAAATCAATACACAATGTATCTTCATTGTTTGGGAAGGGTCACAACTCAGTGAAAGAGCACATGCTTAGGTCCCATGTTCAATCTCCAGCATTTCCAGGTAGAACTGGAAAATATTCCTGTCTGAAACCCTGAAGAGCTGCTGCCAGTTAGTTTAATACCGAGTGGTCTGACATTGAAAAAGGCAGCTTCCTCTGTTCTTATGACCTGCTTGCTGCATGCAGTGGCATAGCGTGGGTTGTCAGCACCCGGGGCAAGGCAAGTAATTTGTGCCCCCTAACCCGTGGATTTGCACCCCCTAACCCACAGATGTTGCGCCCGGTGCGACCGGCCCCCCCTGCACCCCCCACGCTACGCCACTGGCTACATGGATGATACAGTCAAGAAGGTGCTCCTGGTACCATGAGCAAGACTGTGCCATCTCTGTGCCAAGTCCAAACAATGAAGATACATAGAGGTGCAATGAAAGAATCCCCTTCCAGAGTCTGATAAGTGCTTTACAGGAGACATTTTTGTGAATGTTCAGTTAATTGGCGTTCATCCATGGAAGAGAAATCAAATGAACATTTGAGGCAGTGTAGGATGTACGTTCATTTAAAAAAAAATCATTTTAAGCCTTATAGGTAAAAATACACTGAGCCTGTTCTAAAAGAGGGTTTTGTTTTTGTTGCTATGGGATCAGATTCAGTGGCTATGGCCAAGCTAGTGTGCAACCTGGAGGGATTGTAGTGGTAGTTGTTGTTAGTTTGGTTTCAACCCAAGTCTCCAGGAAAAGGGCAAGTTTAAATATAAAAAGCTAGTATAGCTCATTTTTTTAAAAGGAGGTAAGACTTACAGAAGCCAAGTGAATGAAGAGATTGGGGGAGGGCAGAGGACAGACAGACCAGGCCACACAAATGGTACAAAAATAAAGGCCATTTATTAAGGTACTTATGGCAGGCCAGCTGCCCTGAATACACACCATTTCCAGACACTTAAAAGTCCTCCATTAAACCAGTGTTTGCTTCTCTCACACTTCATCTTACACAGGCCAGGACATTCCTTCTGTACTCAGTATGTTCCACTGCATCAGGAGTGACCAACCCAAAGCCCTCCAGATGCAGCTGGACTACAACTCCCATCAACGCTCATTATTGGTCTTGCTGGCTGGGGCTGATGAGTGCTAGAGTCCAAATACCTGGCAGGCCACAGGTTAGCCACCCTGGCACTATACATTAGCCCTACCCACCATCCATCAGCCTGAAATACTGGAGCAATGCCTCCCTTCCAGAATAGCCTGTACTCAAGTGCTTGTCTCCACCTGTAGTAAAACCTGCACCCAGGATAAACTCTCTAGTGTTCACGCTCATCCTTTTTGCCCCACCCAGTCTCCATCAAAGCTGTTGCCAACCCTCCAGCATCCAGTGCTTTCCCTGCAAGATTGTGCTGCTCCTCTATAGTCATTTACTACCAAGACAGTTTCTCAGTCTTTGGCACTTTGTAGTGTTGCAACATCCTTTTGGAAGCATGGGCACCCAGAAGCAGACACAGCATCCCAGGAATGTGTGCAGCATCAAAGAGACAAATCAAAAGTGTTTTCCTACTCCTGCTAGTGAAGCTCAGAGGAAATGGACAGTCTGTAGAGCTCCACAGTCAAGATGCCCAGCTTGGAGGTGGCAGGCCACAGTACCCAGTGCAACCATTTGAAGATTTATGCATAATTTTTTATATCCACCGCACTTAGACCTAACTTGCAGCTTTGTAGATATCAAGGCTTTGGGGACCCAAAGTCCAAAGGGACAAAAAGTGCTTGTTTCTTAGCCACTTGGCTGGCACAGCTACTTCCTGGAGAGTATAAAGTGGCACAGTCCATATTGGTGCCAGAGGGGAGAAGGTTGTGCTCCACTCTGGCTGAGCCAGTCTCTTTCTCCAGCGCTGATCTCTCCTGGTGTGCTGCAGTCAAGTAGGTGGAGACTCGGCTGTTGGGTCAGGCAGTATAAGCTCAAGGCAGGGCAAAGGCACTTCCTTCCCATCAACCAGAGACCCTGTGGGTCTGGAAAGGGCCGGAACACCAGCAGCTCATGCTAATGGTCAAAGGATAGGAACAAGATGCCACAGTCAAAGTGTGGTACTCTGGCCAACAGGGGGAGAACCTCAGCACCTAATCCCAACAAACAACTCAGGCCCCTACTGTCCTTAATATACCTAGGGCTGGACCAAACTTGTTGCTGCCCACTGCTTGTAGAAATCTACATTTTTTTTCTGGATGAGAGGATGTGCAGCTCAGATGAAAAATATTAGCCATGTGTTCAACAGGGAGAGTATTTGCAGGGAAATATTTCCTGTGGCTTTATAACAACCAGATCTTAGAGCAGGTGTGCTTGGTCCCAGCCCAGTGAGGGAGACACTCGGGGGAACTAAGCCAAACCAAGATTAGCTAACGCTAACATAAGGTATTTAATTGCATGCAGGGATGGGAGAATATCTGTGGTTCACCAGCTATTGCTGGACTACAACTCCCATTATGCCTGATAATTGGCCATGCTGGTTGTGGCTGGAGGGAGTTTGAGTTCAACAATACTGGTAGGTCCACAGGTTCCCCAGTTCTGATGAACAGTAAGAATGGAGTACAGCATTGCTACTGTTATCCCACGGTGACCCATACAAGCAAAAATGTGCTCTTCAACCTTATAACTTACCCACTCCACCTTCCATTACCCCAAACCTTTCTTCAATTGTGCCTATCTCCCTTATTCATGATTCACAGATACTCTCCCACTGCCGCCCCCATTCCTGCCAGTCTCCCTCAATCCCATCTCAAAACTGTCCTTACCAGATTTGACAGAGCAGTGAATGTGAGCCTTCGATTCATAGTAGACCCAGTCGAAGCCAGCCTCAACAGCTAAACGTGCGAGCATCCCATACTTGTTGCGGTCACGGTCAGAGGTGGTGATGTCAACAGCACGGCCTTCATAGTGCAGCGATTCCTCTGAGTGGTGCCCATCTTCATCCCAGCCCTCCGTCACACGCAGCTTTACCCCTGGCCACTGGTTCATTACCGAGATGGCCAGAGAGTTTAGGCGATCCTTGCAGCGCTATGGGAAGTGGGTGAGAAGTGACAGAATAGAAATAGATCAGCATAGAAGAGAGCATTACCTGGAAGTACAAAACTTGGATTAGATTAGGGTGGCCATGTGTCCTTCTTGACAAAGGACAATCCTTTCCTTGAAAGGGTGGCAGAGAATAGTAATAGTAATACTGTAATAATAGTAAATAATAATAATACATTTATTATTTATATGCCGCCCATCTGGCTGGGTTTCCCCAGCCACTCTGGGTGGCTTACAGAATATATAAAACATCAAACATTAAAAACTTCCCGATACAGGGCTGCCTTCAGATGTCTTCTAAAAGTTATGTAGTTCTTAATCTCCTGAACATCTGAAGGAAGGGCATTCCACAGGGAGGGCACCACAGTGAGGGAACCACCAGAAGACCCTTGGAGGAGGACCTTAGTGTCTGGGCTGGATGATGGGGGTAGAGACGCTCCTTCAGGTATACTGAAAATCTGTTTTTGTTTTGTTTTGTTTTGCAATGTGTAAATGGGTAGCCTAGATTAAATTCCCCACCATATCAAGCATTGCTTAGCCACAGTCCAGAACATTTACCATTTGGGCAACAAAGAGCCACACCTGGGTCAACACACATGCAGCCAAATGATGTGATAACATCCTGATGCCGTAGCAATTCAGTCCACAACTAGATGCTAAAGTCACTTTGCTTTTCAAAATGTATTCTACATTCTTGTTAAACCCCTCTCTAATTTTAATAATAATAATAATAATAATAATAATAATAATAATAATAATAATAATTTTATATACAACCCTTTATCAAAAGATCCTAGGGTGGTTACAACATTAAGAACACATCTTATAGAGCATAACAATAAAAACCTAATAAAAAGCACAATAATAGACAGATAATAATAAAATAATCACAATAACAGCCACTCCCCCAGTTTTAACAGACCATAGATTATTTAATGGACAAAGGCCATATAATGATAGTGCCAGGCAAGCCTCTCTGGGGAGAGCATTCCACAGATTGGGGGCCACCACAGAAAAAAGGCTAATTCTTGTGTTGCCACCCTCTGTACCTCTCAGGGAGTGAGGACATAGAGCCTTGGATGACAAGTGCAGGGTCCAGGTTGGTTTGTATGGGGAGAGGCTGTCCTTAGGTATTGAGGTCCTGAGCTGTGTAAGGCTTTATAGATCAAAATCAGCACTTTGATTGGGTTCAGAAGGTGGTACCTCTCCCTTACATAGAGACATAATGGTCCCTCTAGATTGTCAGGATTTTGCAGGAGGGATTCATGCACTTTAGGTGTGTGCAGTTAAGGTGGATTAAAAGTCTCCAGTGCACAACAAATCCTCCTTAAAAAAAGACTTTCTGCAGTTTGGAAAATGAGTGGAAAATTCGTTGAAAAGTGTGGGATAAACTAATGACTAACAAGAAGATGTGTAAACACTCCAAAGTAGATCAGGATGGGTACAAGATGGGAGATGATTGCCATATAACTGCCCTGTAAACAAATCAGAATGAAAGCTCATTAAAGACTGGTCATACTGTAGTCTAATATCTGTGTAAAGCAAGTCAGGGTGAAAGTTCAAGAAACAGGTAATCTGGAGGGGCCCAGTTTCTCAGCTCAGTCCTTGTTCCTGCACAAGTAACATGGGTTCACCCACACCACTTTTTAAAATGCATAAGACAACTTTTGGCAAAGTTAGAGAGATGTTGTATGGATGTGCACAGAGTTGCAGGATTTGTAGAAATACCTCAATTATTTTTGTAGCATCCCCACGCCATTAAGTTTTTTCTAGATATCAGGAACTCATTATTAATATATAGATATACACACCATATGGGCATGACATGCTCTATTGCTTCTGTCCATACTGAACAATATTAAATTCATTGCTTTACTGTCCTGTTTTCCCTCCATGCCCTATTCATGAACCTCACTGATTTGGCTTACAAGTGAATGAGTCACGAAATATGTCACTTGTGACTAAAGTCCTGCACAGACCTAAAAGCTTACATTAACCCTGGGATACCTGCACAGGCCATTCTGATCTGAGAGCAGCCAAACTGAGTTTCTTGCAGGATGCCGATTGATTGGTAATGACCCAGGTGATCATGTGTACATTGGTGCTGTCAGGGCAGGACTTTGAGGCAGAGGTCCAGTGCCCCTTTCTTCAGAACAAGCAGAAGTCTCCCCATCCTGAATACAGCAGTGTGGTTTCCCACAACTGAAATAAAATGAAGTAAAACACATTTCTATCTAAAGAGGGTGTGTGCGTGTGCTAAGTTCAGAGTCAGAAATGTCCTAAAACACCACTGCACTCATGCTGCAATATTCACACATACAGTGGTACCTCGAGTTACATACGCTTCAGGTTACAGACTCCACTAACCCAGAAATATTACCTTGGGTTAAGAACTTTGCTTCAGGATGAGAACAGAAATCATGCAGTGGCAGCGCAGCAGCAGGAGGCCCCATTAGCTAAAGTGGTGCTTCAGGTTAAGAATAGTTTCAGGTTAAGAACAGACCTCCAGATGAATTAAGTTCTTAACCCGAGGTACCACTGTATTTCATGAAATCCTGGGATATCACAACAGAGAAGCAGCCCCACATTGGAATGTGTGGTTTTGTGTGTGGAAAAAGAGGGGAGAATCATCCCAAACTGCAAAAAGACAGCAAAGCCCTTCCATGTGTGACCTTGGAATGTGGCCAACAATCTGCAAGGATGAAAGGCCTGACCCTCCCACTCCTTAGGTCACGTTTCACTCAGCCTTGAGAAGAGGGCAAAGAGCAATGCAGCAGCAGCACAAGGGTGAGGCAAAAAACCCGCCCCTGCATTCAGAGGAAAGGTCATATATGGCCAGGGCTGGCCTTTGTCCCTAGTAAAACAGGGCAGGCACAAAGGGCTATCCCAGTTTCTACAACCACACACACCACTGTTTGTTCTGGACCTCAAGAGATAAGGTGCTACAGAAGGCAACAAACAGTGTTTTATATATGAGAGAGATTTATATATTTCCTTAAAATACCATAGGAAAGGTGAGGGTTACATAGTTTGGAGTTACATAGTTGGGTTCCCATCCCCATCTCTGGCTCACTTTTCCTTGTAACAACAGTTAACAAACCACTCCAAATCACCTTAACTTTGCATACTGTAGAAACAAACAAGCTGATGAGTCCCTTGGGTGAATCTGGCTGCATCAGGTTTTGTGAGATTGTTATTATTTATTTTATTTTATTCAATTTCTTACCCATCCTTCACCATATGGTTCCTGGGTGGAGTACAGCAATGCTTTTTAAAAAAATAAAGTACAATATTAAAACCAGTTTAAAACAAATGTTAAACTGCAGACCAAGAATAAGGACTAGCTCTAGACATGTCAGGGCCCCAGAACACCATGTTAAAATGCTAACTCCTGAGTTAGTGAATCCAAATACATGGGCTGTTCCTCTCATCAAAATAACTCCTCTTAATACAGCCTTCAGACAAGACTTTGTTTGTTATTCCTCACAGTCAGCTGCACAGGGAATAGCCATTGTACCCGTCACCTTCACCTCACATTCATACTCTTCCAGGCTATATCATTTACCCAGAGCAATGGGAAAGCTCATGGGAGAATTACATAGGGAATCACAAGGTACATATTCTTCTGCATTGGGAATAAATTCAGAACTGATTCACATATATGCTAATTCCAGCTGTAGCCAGAAGGTGTCAGCGTAGAGCTGCAACAGGAAAGCCAATTGGCACAAGGCAGGTGCTTTAATTCATTGACCACAAGGCAAGTTCTAAAGAAACACCTCTGATGCCCAGATATAGGAACAGATAATCTCAGAAAGAATCCCCAACATTAGGTGCGGAGGCTGCTGTACCATGGTGCAATTTGAGCTGCAATGAAGGGTTTGGAGAAAGCAGCAGAAGAGGAAAGGATCAAACTATAGTAGCTATGTAAGCCTCAGTGCCCAATCAATTCTCCCAAGGCTAACAGCATAGGGGCTACATGTTGAGCAGTAAAAAAGTGGGATTTTGTTAACAAGGTGCTAGATATTTGGTGAAGCACATAACACGTCTGCCCTTCCCACCATCCAAGGGGATAATCATAAATTGTAAATATAAATACAGGGCACATTTTCAGACTGCTGCTATTTTCTGGTGGGATTCAACCACATATTGACAAATTCAGGCAGCACAATTATACCTGATTGGCAGCTCTTGTGTAACAAGCCCATTTTCTCCAAAGACTGCACTTTTTGCAATAAGGGAAGTTACAGAAATGCACTAGAGGGTGTGAGATAACACTTGCTTTGATGCAACATCATTCAGCCTCATTAATGTTGTCTAATTTCTCTGCAAACAAATCAGGCTGAATGCTCAGTAAACAGCACATGGAGCGGTACATGCTCACATATGAAAGGGATGAGGTTCTCCTCATTTCTTGCCTCAGTTATTGAGTCCAATTCATCAGTAAAAGGACAAAATTCAGCAAGCCCTGCTTCCAACACTATACCAACATATATTCAGCCACAAATATTCTCCAGGGTTCCCTCTCCACACCCTTAGAATGGAAGCCACATTCCAGGGCATGCAGTCAGTGATGCTATGAAGAAGTTGTCTATGGTGAAAGGTGGGGATAGGAACTATATTTACTAATCATTTGGCAATACCAGCACTGTCCATTTGCTCCTTGTCCAGAAAATGTAACCTACATGAGTGGCTAACCTGTGGCCTTGCAAACATTGTTGGATTCTAACATCTATTAGCCCCAGCCAACAATCCCAATGGTCAGGGGTAATGGGGTTCACAGTCCAGCTGCTGCAGGTTAGCCTTCTCTGATTTATATTATAGTGGACAGATCTACAGTACACTTTAGAGAAGGGCTGGTAAGTGTTAGTGTGGTATAGAGCCTAGAAAACAAGGAATACCTGGGGTTCAAATCCCCATTCAGTAATGAAATTCACTGGATGACTAGTCATTATCTCTCAGTCTAACCTACTTCTCAGGGTTATTGTGAGGATAACAGGGATGAGGGAGAGAACTACATATACCACTTTGAGATCCTTGGAGGAAGAGTTGGGTTTTAAAAATTAGCAAATAAGCCTCAATGGCAAGGTAAAGAAACGGCACGTGGCAAGCAAGGGCAGGGACTACATTGTTTCTGCTTTATACAGCACTGTACACATTGCTTGTGCTAAATAAAGGTTAAATACAACCCACAGTATTAAGTAGGCAGAGCTGGAAGTTTCTGCAGCTCAACTTCTTGGAGAGGACCAGGGCTCTGCCTTGGATAGACAGGGGGAATTTACCCAGCCTGCATATTTCTGTGCTGCTCAGAAAAGTATCCACTGTTGTACAAATTGATACCAGCTCCACTAAGTTGCTGGCAACTTTTGGTCTGGAAAGCAAAGAATGGCACTTATTCCTGCAGGAACACTGAGCAGTAAATAGGCATCATGGGGACCATGAAAGCCACCTCCAGGAGGGACAGTTGCTTGAGGTGCTTGGAAGATCAGTTGTCTTGGTAGAGTCAAAGGATGATGGCTGGAGCTGAGCACTAGACCCTAGAACTAGTACTCTTTCCCCTATCAGATTGAGAGGGGGAAAGACCAGCAGCAGCTCACAAACGAATACCAGCAGCCTGTTCATAAGCATTGATGATGCTTTGTGCTAATGATGGTATTGGGGCTGTTGTCCCACTTTCAATAATGTATGCACTTGCAAAGGTTTTGGGGTGGACGTACTACTTTGTTTCCAGCCAATCTATATTCTGTAACCTTTTGATGGAATTCTATAACTTTCTATACCATTGGTGTTCTGGGTTTGGTGGCTTCTTATTCTTTTTCTGCCTGCTTTTCTCGTGCTACTGTGCAACAGTACCCCGCCCAGATGGCAATAATGCAATCATATTGAGGGAGCATCACAGAACATCTAATAAAGCAGAATGATGTGTGAACAGTTCAGTATAAATCCACCACTAATGCAATATTATTGCATCAATCACATGTTGCAGAATACATCCACAAACCTCCCTACCTCCGCCCATGCATGCATGCATGCACACTCCAATCTGGAGGAGCCCAGAGGATGTTGGCCTGGCCTAACTTAAGCTCCCTGCAGATCATGGAGAGGGAGCTTTGGTTCAGAGAGCAAGGAGAAGGAAGCTGGGGCTGGGGGGGCGGTGATGGGTGGAGAAGAGGTGAGGCAACTATTCCTGGGCCTTATCTCCACCTCTGAGCTCAGGCACCAGAAGCAAACAGAGACTGACATTCTTGAGAAAGATGGAGTGATAAGGACATGTGGGCGGGATCCTGTTGCCCAGGGATATGCAGACCCTTGGACTTGATGAAACTCAAGTCAAGAGCAATAAGAAACCAGTAATGGGGGTGGGGGTGGAGAGGAAAGGAGGGGCTGAACAAGAGCACCCCTCATGCTCAGGTGATACATTTTGAACCTCGCATCATGCCTCAGAAGCTATGCCTTCAGCATGCCTGCCTGCTCTGGAGAAAAGGTGGGGATGCTGACAAAAGTCCAAGTATTATCAGGTTAGCTTGTTGCTGTAAACATACACAAACATCATTGGATTTCAGGTTCCCTCATCCCTAACCACTGACCATGCTGCCTGGGACTGATGGGAGATGGAATCCATCTTCTGACGGGCCAAAGGTGGTTCTTCCCTGAACTATAACATGCTAAGTGATACTTCTAGCAGAGTCTCTTGAGTGCGGAGCCCTTGTTGAAAGCCACATAGATCCCAAGCCCTGTTAATAGAGGCAATGCATGATTTTATGTTATGATTGTTCAGCCAGATAATCCATCCCTATGCCTAGTCAAGCTGCCATGTGCAACACCAGTGAACCTCTTTGGTTTTGCCTACTCTGTCACACTCTCTGTATTTTAACCAGTGACAGACCCCACCCCCATGCCCCTAGGGTGGGTGAGAGCACTGACCCAGCAGACCTCCAGCTGCATCCCAGAGGCTTTAGGAGACTCACCTGCACCATAACCCTGACTGGTGGCAGGCAGGGTGGCAGACCAGGAGGGGGAAATAGCTCTTTATCTGCATTCCTGGAGCCCACAGGCATTTCTCCGGTGATACCGAAAGAGTCCTACATAACTTCCGGCTCCACAGTACCCATCCCCCAACTATCACCATCCCAGGTTCCTGCTCCAACGGGCAAGACTTGTGGAATTTACAAGAGGGAATAGTCCCCTGTGTAAGCATCTCAGTCATGCTTGTGTCAACATCTTCACAATGCTCAGCACTCACCTTGCTCAAATATCCTTCCAGCAACCCTGGCCAGCAGGGGAAACTGAGGCATGGGGGAGGGGGAAAATAAGCCCCATTCAGCATCTTGGTGTCAGAACCGAAACCTACAGGTTCTTGTAACTATGTCATTTAGGGAGGTGTTAGGAGCACCCCCTCCCTATTTCCTCTGTCTTTCAGATCACAGGGCTCTGTACAGAGCAGTAGCGACATCTCATTGGGTCTATACTCCAAGATGCAGTTCTAAAACATTCAGTGGGCCTAGATCTTTCTGACATCCCCTGTCACTCCAGAGGTCTAATCTACTACAACCAATCTATTGCACTTCTTCCCCTACCCCACCACAAAAAAGAATAGCTGGCCAAAAGTAGCTGGACCCTAGCAATTCACCTCACAGGCCTCCCTCCCAACCTTTCTTCCCACTATGCATTGGTTATCTCAGACTATTGTCAAAACCGAGGCTTTAATCAATGCCCTCCAAATGTGGCCCTCCAAATGTTGCTGGTCTACAACAACATCTGCAGGGGGCATAGATTCCCACATCCCTGCTTTAAATGTTAGGAGTTTGTTTGTTTTTCATTTACCACATCTGTAACATAAAACTTCCACTTGGCTAAAATGGACATCCATACATGCATGCACACAAACAAACAAACAAACACTACAGGGCTTTTTTTAAGGGTCCAATATGAAAACGCTCCCAGAGCTGGAGACAAAAGGCAGATTGTTTTCCCCAGTCCTTCTTATTCTAGATTTAGTATGTAACCCTATTTGGGGCCACCATCTCCTCAAAACAGGCTAAATGGAGAATCCGGATGGTTTTTAAAACAAAGATTAGACTCTGAATAGTTTGCTTTTTAAGAATTAGCTTTGATGTTACAGTATGCTTAGAAGGTGGCCTAGTGAACTCTAGGCTGCCTATAGACAGTCAGATTCTTTGCTTCCAACTTAATAAGCAGAATCACCTTGCTATAACAATCCCCCAAGACAGATTCTATCCCAGTTATGTTAACTGGAAAGCTAGGGCATCCTTTTCAAAATGTCCCAAACATAAGGATCAGCCTACCAATTTCCCCCACAACTACTTCCCCCAGGTCAATTCCCCGCAGACGTTAGCCAGAGGTAAAGCAGTGGGTAGGCAATGAGGTAAAGCTAAACACCTCCCTCCTGCCTACTAATTCTCCCCTGCAAAACCTCCTTCCCCTTCACATGGTAAACATAGGATTGGAAAAACCATGCTTCCTGTGCAATAATGTCATTCCAATCTCCATCTGAGTTAGCATACTCAGGATCCTGCTCCACATTGTGTTACGTGATTCTTGGGTAAGCACATTATAACAAACTTTTGTTACCCTAGGACTTATAAGTGAAGCGGAGGCTCTTGGGAAGGGAAGGGTGTGATGTTTCTGAACAGGTATCACTTGCGTATTAATTCTACTGGCACTTTCAAGGAAGGAAATCCCACTGAAGTTACTGAAACTTATTTCCAAGAAAACACATTTCAAATTGGACTCCAAAGACTAAAATAATTTTAATTAATAAATTCTTAGTTTTCAAAAATACGTGCATTGTGTCTTTTTTCAAATTGTGTTTTCTACAAATCAGTTTAATTTGCTGTGAGACATTAGTGTTGCATGCAGTATTAGGTTGGGAAGAAAAGAGGCGGAAAGAGAGGAAGGGTGGGCATGGTGCATGGGGTGGGGTGGGGATGCTTCTATTCTTCCATGTAGTGTATGCGTGGGATTTTGTGTCAGCATCACTTGTGTGGGTTCTCTTTCTATTCACTTGTAATATTTCTTTGGTAGTGAGAGAGGTTGGGGGGTAGCCTACGGTGTGGTTAGTTGTCTTTGGTTGGCTGTAGTGAAATCTGTTTGTGTGTGAGAGGGGGTGGATTTTTGGGTCAGGTTAGCCATTTTGATTTGTATACTGTCAGTGGATTCTTGTTGTTGTCTTGTTCAACTATGTATGTGATAAAGGGGAACCATGCTCTTCTATTCCATGCATCTTCTATTTGTCCCCATGTCAGTAATGGATCCCCATATTTAGCTTGGAAAGGGATTTCCCCTTCCAATAGTCAGAGACTGGCTGGGGACTAAAAGAGTCCGGTTTCAGCTTTTGCTGTAGCTGCATGTGACATGCTGAGCCTGCTAGGCATGTTTTACAGGGCTCTAGCTCAGTGGTGGAGTATCTGCTTTGCATTCAGAAGGTCCCAGATTAAATCCCCAGCATCTCCAAGTAGGAGTGAGCCTCTCCCATTTGAAAATCTGGAGAGCCACTGCCAGCTGGTGTGAACAATACTGAGCTAGATGCACCAATGGTCTGATTTGATGTAAGGCAGCTTCCTATGTATGCTTATCCCTAGTCCCATAGGCTTTTCTGGCATGGCATACTTGAATCCCTCCTGCTCTATGGCTATCACAACATAGGAGCCAACTCCTAGGGGCTGTAGGGGCTTCAGCTACCACAATAAAATATTTTGAGGGGGCTGGGCCCCCACAAAGTTTGTAGGCATTCCCATTCAAATGGTGTGTGTGCACTGTGTCATGTGACTGATTATGTGGGGTGGGCTTACCTGGGCCCCACAATAGTTTATTCAAGTTGGCACCCCTGTTTCACAGTAATTGCCAATGTGATGCCCTGCAGATTTTTCAGACTATGACTCCCATCATGTTATGCTGGCTGGGTTTGAGGAGAGTTGCAGTCCAAAATATCTGGAGGGTACCAGGCTGACGAAGACTGCTCTGCCATGTCATCTGATATTGAACTGCATTTTTCTTATATTGTAGGGTTTAACTGAGTGTCAATAGCATCTGAAGAGCATAATAAATAACCCACTACCCTCTAGCCAGGGATTCTGTTTTCTGACATGACCACACCAGCACAATATTCCTAGGTGGTTCACAAGCAGAGCATGTCCTCAGAGCTTTCACTATCCCTTGTTAATCTCCATCATTTGATATGCAAAGTGGGCAGCAGCCTCTGAAAATGAATGTTAAAACTTTTGACTGTTGGAGCTAACAGCTGCCAACCAACACCTTTGATGTTTTCATCTAAGCCAGGAGTGGACAGAAGGCTGATCATGATTAACCAGTGCAATGGCACAGGTAATTGGACTTAACAGCCTAACAGCCCATCCACTCATTAGATGGTAATGTGCATTGTTTCACTTGCTTCAGAATGTGATAAATCAACCCCAACATATTTGGAGCCATCCTGCTTATTCTCCCAAGTGGGGCCCCAGACTTCTGCCCCCAAGTCCTGCCCCTGTTGACACTGCTGCACCAGTTTCTGGTGATCCACCCAGCACATGCTGGCTGCAAGGATTCTTACAAAGGATGTTGGACAAGATGGACTTTGGTCAAAGCCAGCAAGGCATTTCTTATGTTTGTTTGTTTACATATTTAAATATTTATATCCTGCCCTTCACACCACAAGTTATGTGAAGGGAGCCTGAGTACAGTATGCAACTTAGATCACATTTGTAGAATACAAGAATTATGTTCTTTCTTTTTTAAGTAGACCACTCAAGACTGATCTTTTTTTTTTTTTAAAGTTTGGGACATGGTGGCGTCTGCCTGTTGCAGAGTAGATCAAATTAGGTCACAATTAAAGATACATTGATTGTTCTTTTTATTTATTTAAATAATGCTATTAAAACCAAGTGGCAAACGTCATATTCAAGATATGGCATTCCTGTCAGGTGAGACATTCAGAATATATCCTCCCTATCCTAAAATCCAACTTCTGGGATTGATTGTACCCACAAAGCACTTATCCATGCTTAACCACTTGCTCAAGTGCCAGTATTGGGTACTGCTTCTCTACCTATCACACTTTGGGTGCAATCCTATGCATACTTACATGGGAGCAAGCTGTACTGAACTTAGTGGGATGTAGTTATGGCAAGATGAGCGCTGCAACCCCAGAGTCGTCTGTGTGTGACTGGACCTAACGGACAGGGGTTCCTTTACCTTTACCTTTCCACACTAAAGCTGCAGCCCTTAACACACTTTCTAGGATGTAAATCCCATTGAACACAGTGGAATTTACTTTTGGGCATAGCAACATAGAATTGAACTGTGGGGCTACAATCATCAGTCTACTTGAATAGGTGCCAGGTCCCCTTTGTGGAGAATGAGCCAAAACAGAACTCTTGGTAAACCAGTCTTTTCATAGTAACATTAGTGGAGAAACCATAGTAAAGGGGCATTGGAGAGAAGCCAAAATAGTTTCCAAGAGGGAATGTGCTGCTTGAATTAGATGCTAGGGAAATGGTTTCTGCAGTGATGGGGAGGACAAACAGCAGGTCAGGGGGCATATATGCCCACCCTTGCTGCCTTGTAAGGCCAAATATGTGCAACCACTGGAGGTAGGTATCAAAGTATTGCCCCCCAGACAGGTCGTTTTTGCTAACAGACAGGTGCCTTGCTATCACAACCTACTCTCTATGCAAGCAAGCTATAATTGGACAGTGGCTATAGAGCTGGACCTAGATCAGAAATCGGGATCCAGTGGCTCTCCAGATGTTGTTGGACTCCAACATACAGCAGTCCCAGTCTGCATGACCAATGGCTAGGGATAATGGGAATTATGGTCCCCCAACCATACATGAACAGATCCCTGTATGAAATCCTCTCAGCCACAAAGCTCCACTGGGTAACCTTGCTTGCACTGTACTTTTCAGCCTAGACTATCTCACAGAATTGTTCAGTCTATAATAAGAATATGAAATATATTGCAAATCTGTGCTGTGGTGATCACCTCTATGGAAAAGGGTGTGGGGAAGAATAAAGTTCATAATAATAATGATTCTTAATGCACTTCAACTATCATTTTCCTCCACATTACAATATGTGTTTCCATATTTCAATTTATGCTGGTGCCTGATGAGACGTCTCATTTCTTGAAAGAAATTGAGAGCAGGGATGAGAGAGGGAGGAAGAGAAATGAAAGGATTTAATGCTGTATGTGAAACTAAGCAGGCAGGCAATCAATCCCCAAACACCTCAATTTCTCCCCATCACCATCCTACCAACCCTTCAAAGTCCTGGGCACCTCTGCCGGATTGGGACCATGCACATATAGAACTTCATTTGTGGCAATCCTTTGTGTATCCTCTCCAAGGGAAATGCAAAGGGTAATGACACAAGAACTGGCCTTCATAGTGGTGGCTCCTTGATTGTGGAATGTTTTTCCCAGGGAGCCTGAGGGAGGCAAACCTGACATCTTGACTAGCTGTTTTGGGCACCAGGTAAAAATCATGTTTATTCACCCAGGCCTTGGGAGTTTAATTTCCTGAACATGTTTTTAAGTGGGATGGAATGGAATTGGATTTGCTCATCTATGCATGTTATTTGGTATATTTTATGTTTTTATTCTTGTTTTATATCTATTTTGTTTTTTAAAGTTGCTTTGAGTTCATTTCCCCCCCCCCGAAAAACGCAACCAATGCATATAATCAATAATAACAAGAAGTTGTCGCGGAATGCATCCGCCCTCACAACACCTAAAGAAGGGTGATTTTTCCCGTGCTACTGCTACCGGTGCCAAGCGGATAAAAGGATCTGGTATTGATTATGCATCATCGCCCCTAAACTTTCATCAGGGTTTCCACCGGCAATGAGAGTCTAATAACTTTCCAGGTCTGGATTGGGGAGCAGGAAAGTGATCGGAACCCGGAGCTGACTTCCAAAAAGCCATTCCAAAGGTCCCGGTAATCTCTCCATGCTTCCACGGTCATAGTGCCCGTAGCTACGCTTTGCTTTCCTCGAAAGCCGGCGAAACCCACAGGACTGGATATGGAGGTGGCAGCAAACAGGTGGCCAGAGCCCACACGGAGTGAGCAGGTGCCCTGGAGAAGGGAAGGCGAGCGGCGGAGGATTCCTTCCCTTTTTCCGAAGGGCTCGCCGGCCACTTGGTACAGAGCAGCTCAGCGGAGCGCGGAGCGCGGCGCCGTGTTTAGCTTAGCCACGGCAGGGGGCACGTGGGTTCGGGTTCTAGCGTGCCGCTCAGGTAGACTCGAATGGAGAAGGCAGGCAGCGAAAGCGAGCGAAGGCGAGAGACGCGGCTGGAGCAGGGGCTGGGGTTGGTGCCTACCTGGGTCATGAGGCGATCGGCGCCCGTGTTCTCCTCGTCCTTGAAAATGATGTCCGGGTTGTAGTTGGGCGTGAGCTCCTTGAAGCGCTCGGAGTTGCGGGCGATCTTGCCTTCGTACCTGCCGCTGGCGCCCAGCGTCTTCTCGGGCACGTTGGGGCTGAACTGCTTGTAGGCGAGCGGGATGAGCTTCCTGGGCGGGCGGCGGCGGCTGCCTACCACTCGGCCCGGCCCGCAGCCGCGCACCGGCGGCGCTAGCAAGAGCAGAGTGCAGCCGCTCAGCAGGAGCAGGAGCCGCGCCGCCTTCATGGCTCCGACGACGACCAGCGGGCGCTCAGCAGCAGGAGGAACTGTAGCAGCGGCAGCGGTGGTGGTGGTGGTGGCGGCAGCAGCCGGGCAGCCCCGGGCAGCGAGCAGCGGCAGCGTCCATGCGGCGAGCGGGGCAGGTGCGCTGATGGGCCGCTCTGAGCCGGCCCGCTCCGGCCGCCGCCAATAAATAGCGCGGGCCCCGTTTGTTTTGGCTGCCGCGGTTAAATCGCCGCCGCGCTCCAGCGGTCAGCGCCGCCGCCGGAGCTGCTGCTCTCGCTGCCGCTGCCTCTGCTCGCGGCGCACGAGTGAGCGACAGAGAGGGGAAATTGAAGAGATCCGGGATCGGGGACCGCCAGGACCGCACCCAACCCGTGGCCGGCCCTCCCTCTCCCTCTTTCCTTCGCCTCCTCCCCGCGGAACCTGCCTGCCTGCCACTACCAGGGCCCGCCGACGGGGAGGGGGGGCAGGAGCCCGACCCACCCCCGCGCCTCGCTCACCTGCTGTCATCGGGGGAGGCATGCGCCACGGCAAAGAGGGCCGCCCCTTCTCCCCCTCCCGCCTGGCGCCCAGTCCCAACTCCACGTGCGCCACGAAGAGGGGCCAAAAGGCTGCGGGCCGAGGCACACGCTTACTTGCGAGTAAAGCCCACTTCTGTTAGTGTCAGTTCGGTCGCCGGACAAAAGCCCCCACCAAGTGCAGGATCGGTCTGCAAATGCCATTCTCCACCCCACCACAGTCCCAGGCTGCCACAATTGGCGCCAGTTCTGGCTGGGGGAGTTAAAACGGGTGTCCAACCCGCTCTCATATCCCTGGCTGGGATTACAAAAAAATAAAGAGGACAGAGAGTTGGGGGCGGGTGCCCTCAGCTCCTCAAAGCTGCTTCCCCTGCTGATCCCTTAATGCCCCCCCCCGCCAATTTACCCCCATCTCCGCCGCCCCGTGTTGTGTTTGCCTTGGGGTGTCCCCGCCTGGCTCGCGTGCCCGGCTCCCTGGGTTCCGACGGGGAGGGGGGGAAGTTAAGCTGGTTGAAGTTTAACCACCACCTCCTGGGGCCCTATTGTTCGGCAGGAGGCCCGATATTTCCACAGCGACTCGTAGGATCTGATTAACCGGCTGAGACAACAATGCCGCCTGGGCCGGGCTTCCCCTTGCAGCTGCCAGCGGGCAAAGTCAACACAACGCCCGGGAGCGCAGCCTGGAGACATAGGAGCCAACTCCTAGGGGTCGACGGGCGGGGCTTACCTGCCCCCCATATTTAATTCAAGTTGGCATCTCTGTCTGGAGAGGAGCGAGAGCTTTCTTATTCAGTCCCGGGGCCGTGTACCTTCAGAGCACATGCAAAGTGATAGGGAGGAAGGGAGGAAGAGAGCGTGAACCCGAGCATGTGAAAAGTTTTTTTTCGGATTCTCTTTCATAATCGAGAAGTCAGAGGCAGACTTGTGCTTCAGGGCTTGGGGAGAAGAGAGTTCTCAAAACATACTGAAGAGCTTCGGCTTGATCGATTTTCTTTTATATAATAAATGGACTTCCCGGAGGTCTGCCCTCCTCTGGACTCTGTTGCTCCTCACCTTTAATTCATCCATCCAGCCATGGGCGTAGCCACGATTTTTTTTTGGGGGGGGGCAGGACTTTGTTAACGGGGGGAGCAGGACCGACGTGATTGGTCAGTTAATTAAGTATTTCTATTGTTTTACTTGATCTGGGGCTGCTGCTGCCCCTCCTGAACCCCCTTGGCTACGCCCATGCATCCAGTTCTCTGCCACTTCTCTGCACAACCCAGTTTTCCCTTTCCTTACCAACCTGAGATTGCACTGGTCAGGGGTCATTCCAGTTGTAGTCCAACTGGATCTGGAGGGTGCCCGTCTTAACTACCAATGCAAAAGAGTGTATCTGAAGGACCCCTCAGACCTACCTTGATGGGAACCCGAATGGGCTACCCATAACCTCTAGTAACGCCCGCTCCCTCCTTTCACAATCACAAAACATCTGCCGATTATCTATCTGCCACCTACTTACTGCTTTCTGTCCTACCCACCACTGATGCATTTAGGTCCATTTTAGTCTCTGGACCAATAGATTTCGCTTTTTCAACCCATAGTAAGACATCCCTTCCTGGTCCTTTTGCTGAGTGGGGTCCTGGATTTGCTCTGATGGCACCACCTCGACCTACACCCACCTGGGTTACATTCTATCACCAGGCTCCCTATATGGGAGAGAGAGAGAGAGAGAGAGAGAGAGAGAGAGAGAGAGAGAGAAAACCTGCTACAGCCATACTGAGCTGTACGGGAAGCTTTTTCTGGGGGTGCCTTTTCCTGGGCTGGGCCTTCTCACCAGTGTTTGCAACCCATCCGGTGACCCTAAACCAAGATCTGATCCAACATTACCCTAGAAGGGTGCAGGAAGAGGTCGCTTTTTGAATATGGCAACCTATTACTGCAAATATAAGCATATCATAGCTATTGGTGCCTGCACAGCCATTCTGCAGCCAATGTGGAATTTGCTCTAAAAAAAGAAAATTGCAGGGTGAGCTTATGACTCGCCTTAGGTCACTCACTGAATCAATGGCAGAAGCGCAGTGGTGGTGGAGAGATTTGAATCCAAATCCTCAGAGTCAACTCCAACTATCTAGGCACCAGGAACACACTGGCTTCCTGGGTTTGGTTGAACACATACACACGTGCACGTCCATGCTGGGGCTATGAAATAATCATGTCTCCTGCAAGTTCAGTGGAGACTGGATGGGATGCAGCATGGAGGGCAGTACTGAGGTTGCAACTCTATCCACTCACTGGATACTCTCCATGGGGCATTTGTTGCGAAGAGGACACCAGCAGCCAGCTTGCCCCCGCCCCCCTTGTTGCGGCTGCTGTGGCAGACAGCTAAGGTAGGGTGGAAGCAAGAACAAGGCAAAAGGATGGAAAGGAAGGAGCCACAGAAAGGCATATGGGGCAGTCAGTGGTTCTGGCGATTAGGACGGGCAAGAGATGTGTGGACTTAGGGGGGGGGCTTCAAAACTGGCACGATTCATCTCTGGGGGAGGGCAGCTGCTTTGCATGCAGAAGGTTCCAGATTCCAGACATTAACACGTATCTTTAGATAAGGTTGGCAATATCCCCTGTCTGAAATCACGGAGAGCTGCTGACAGTCAGTGGGGACAGTAAGGAGCTAAAGTGGACCAAGTGGATGGTCTGATTCTGTATAAACCAACTCCCTAACTTCCTGTCCCTTGAGCCGGCACCCAGAGGCCAGCAATCCCGTTAACCTGTCAGGGGAGGATCGGCAGAGGAAGTAGTAACAACCACTTGATTTTAGTATTGAGCACCTTCAAGCACGGGCTGGTACAAACTTTCAGGGCAACAGGGCGCCAACCATGAGGAAACAGGTCCTGGCTCTTCGCTGTTCCCATGAGGTCAGGCATCATCCTTGCGATTTAGGGATTATTACCCCGTCTAGGCTGTAGTCTCTTCCCTGGACTGTATCAACTCTATCAAAGCGTGAGGTGGGTAGTGGGAGTGAAGAATAGCAGATAGGTTGAAAACTACCCCGCGTCCTAGCCAGTTCTGCCAATCCAACTTTCCCTTTCTCTCCCCCCGCCTCTGTAGGGGGAATCGACAAAGAGCCTACACAGCCAAGAGTTCCCGCCCTGAAACGCTTCCTCTTTACTCCCAAACGGCCCCGATCAACTTCTTCGGGCTTAACACAACACGGCCCACAGGGTTACCATGCCCAGGAACCAATGTCCCCACTGTGGAAGGACGTGTGGGTCAAGAATTGGCCTCCACAGTCACTTACGGACTCATTGTTAAAACCGTGTTTGTGGAAGACAATCTTACTCGGCTACGAGTGATCGCCAAAGAAAGAAGACCTGGGGAAGCTCAGCTGTGCTTCCCAAGTAGTTTGAGAGCTGGGTTCTACAGCCTCTGCCTTGGATGCAGGGGGCCTCTCTGGTTCTGACGTGAGGGAGTGGGTGGTGGCTTTGACTGACTCGAAAAGAGACGTGGAGGGTGTAGCAGTACTGAATGGATCCCTCCCTCCTCAGGCTGGCACACGAAAAGGGCAGCCGGAAAAATCCCCATAATCACAACTGGCATTGCAGTCCAGGGGGCACTATTTCCTTATTTTTTAAAACCGAGGCGCACTTCTGTGATAGGAGAGGGGGAATTTTCCTTGCATTACTGACCATCCAGATTGAATTTTTGCAAAGCGAGGCTGCCTACTTGGACGCTGTCCGGGTCCCACGTGCGCGTTGGGTTCAGCACAAGTTCTCGGTGTAGTCACTGCAAATCTAATGCGCGGGAGATTATCTGCTCCAGGTTTATGAGTTTCCATTGGCTTCCACTGAATAGCTCTGCCCACAGATAAAAGCAGCAGGTATCCAGAGGTAAACAGAATTGCTGCTATCTCGTGGTATCTCCGGGTAAAGATGGAGGGCGTGCTATTTTCTTTTTTCTTTTTAATAGATGCTGAGTGCCAATACTTTTTAGACCTGTTTACAGTGTGTAAAACTAATATTAATAATAATAATAATAATAATAATAATAATAATAATAATAATAATAATAATTTATTATTTATACCCCGCCCATCTGGCTGGGCCTCCCCAGCCACTCTGGGCGGCTTCCATAAAAACCAAAAATACAGTAAAATATCACACGTTAAAAACTTCCCTGAACAGGGCTGCCTTAAGATGTCTTCTGAATGTTAGGTAGTTGTTTATCTCTTTGACATCTGCTGGAAGGGCATTCCACAGGGCGGGCGCCACTACCGAGAAGGCCCTCTGCCTGGTTCCCTGTAGCTTTGCTTCTCGCAATGAGGGAACCGCCAGAAGGCCCTCGGCGCTAGACCTCAGCGTCCGGGCAGAATGATGGGGGTGGAGACGCTCCTTCAGGTATACTGGACCGAGGCCGTTTAGGGCTTTAAAGGTCAGCACCAACACTTTGAATTGTGCTCGGAAACGTACTGGGAGCCAATGTAGGTCTTTCAAGACCGGTGTTATATGGTCTCGACGGCCGCCCCCAGTCACCAGTCTAGCTGCTGCATTCTGGATTAGTTGTAGTTTCCGAGTCACCTTCAAAGGTAGCCCCACGTAGAGCGCATTGCAGTAATCCAAGCGGGAGATAACCAGAGCATGCACCACTCTGGCGAGACAGTCCGCAGGCAGATAGGGTCTCAGCCTACGTACCAGATGGAGCTGGTAAACAGCTGCCCTGGACACAGATTTGACCTGTGCCTCCATGGACAGCTGTGAGTCCAAAATGACTCCCAGGCTGCGCACCTGGTCCTTCAGGGGCACAGTTACCCCATTCAGGACCAGGGAATCCTCCACACCTGCCCGCCTCCTGTCCCCCAAAAACAGTACTTCTGTCTTGTCAGGATTCAACCTCAATCTGTTAGCCGCCATCCATCCTCCAACCGCCTCCAGACACTCACACAGGACCTTCACCGCCCTCACTGGTTCTGATTTAAAAGAGAGGTAGAGCTGGGTATCATCCGCATACTGATGAACACCCAGCCCAAACCTCCTGATGATCTCTCCCAGCGGCTGCATGTAAATGTTGAAAAGCATGGGGGAGAGGACAGAACCCTGAGGCACCCCACAAGTGAGAGCCCAGGGGTCTGAACACTCATCCCCCACCACCACTTTCTGAACACGGCCCAGGAGGAAGGAGCGGAACCACTGTATGACAGTGCCCCCAGCTCCCAGCCCCTCAAGACGGTCCAGAAGGATGTTATGGTCGATGGTATCAAACGCCGCTGAGAGATCCAGCAGAACTAGGAAACAGCTCTCACCTTTGTCTCTAGCCCGCCGGAGATCATCAACCAGTGCGACCAAGGCAGTTTCAGTCCCATGATGAGGCCTGAATCCCGACTGGAAGGGATCCAAATGGTCCGCTTCTTCCAGGCGTGCCTGGAGTTGTTCGGCAACCGCTCGCTCAATCACCTTGCCCAAGAATGGAAGATTTGAGACTGGGCGATAGTTGGCCATCGTGGCCGCATCTAAAGATGGTTTTTTAAGAAGCGGTTTAATAACCGCCTCTTTCAGCGGGTCTGGGAAGGCTCCCTCACGGAGGGAAGCATTCACCACCCCACGAAGCCCATCGTCCAGTCCTTCCCGGCTAGCTTTTATAAGCCAGGATGGGCAAGGATCCAGGAGACAGGTGGTTGGTCTCACTCGTCCAAGCAGCCTGTCCACATCCTCGGAGGTAACAGATTGGAATTGATCCCACTCAACTTGACTAGACAGAACTCTAGCACTCTCCCGCCCCGGCCCTGCTCCCACGGTGGAGTCTACTTCTTCCCGAATCTGAGCGATTTTATCTGCAAAAAACTTTGCAAAATCATTGCAGGAGAACATGCGGCCCATACTGGGCCCCGATGTTGCAGGTGGTTCCGCTAAATTGTGAACCACCTGAAAAAGTCTCCTGCTGCTGTTTTCTGCAGATGCAATAGAGGCGGTGAAGAAATTCTTCTTCGCCGTCGCTATCGCCACTTGGTAGGCTCGACATTGAGCTCTAACCTGTGTCCGGTCAGATTCGGAATGAGTTATCCGCCACCGGCGCTCTAGCCGTCTCAACGATTGTTTCATTGCCCTCAGATCCGTGGAAAACCACGGGGCTGTCCGGGCTCCATGCAATCGGAGAGGGCGCTTCGGAGCCAAACAGTCAATAGCCCTGGTTAACTCCGCATTCCAGCGGGCCACCAGGGAATCAGCTGAAAGGCCATCAACATGGGATAAAGCATCCCCTACCACTCTCTGGAAACCATTTGGATCCATTAAGTGGCGGGGGCGGACCATCCGAATTGGTCCCACCTCCCTGCAGAGGGGATGGGTCGCAGAGAAGTCCAGTTGTGTCAAATAAAACTATCACTGTAAAATGAACCATTCTATGCTCCAATCAGCTCATACTAGATATGAGGGAGATATGCTATGCTGGGCAATTAAGATCCACACCAGAAAATTTAGCTCAGAGCACCCTCCCCTTTCTCCTGGGCTTCTGAGACATCATTACACACCATACACAGTCCTATTGTCAGTCTTAAGGGACAGAAATGCATTAAAAAGAAAAGAAAGTTCAGACTCCTGAAACTGTTGCAAATCACAAGTGGAGAGAGCTCTGTTGCACTCGTCCTGCTTTTGCGTTTCCCATAGGCATCTGGCTGGTCATTATGAGAGCAGAATGTTGGTCTAGATAGGCCTTTGGCCTGATTATGATGGGGCTCTTATGTTCTTATGTGTGGTGTTCACTTTGAATACACACACCCCAAGTAAATAACAAGGTATATGCCCTGCACTAGGTGGAAGACTGGGGGCTAGAACTTAAGAGGAAGAAGTGGAGAGAGAAGAGTTAAGGCTGATGGGAGTTTGGGACATCAACCTAAGAAGGGGCGTGGATGGTATGAAGTGCATTAACATACTCTTCTCTACCCTCTTCTCAGGGCCTTTACACTCAGGTTACTGTCTCACTAGAAGACTGTAGCATTATAAATTTTTATAATACAAGCAGGAGCTAATGGAGATCACTCACAAAAATATATAGGCAGTTTTGCAGACTCCCTACAAGTTAGTTAAACACTGGAAGGCAACTCTTGCATCTGTAAACTAAGAGAACAAGTGTAGATTAGGAAAGCATGTGTATAACTTTGCTCTGCAGCTTAACTAATTTTACCCTCCCCAACTGCTTCCCTTATCTTTCATTAATGTTTTCCTTGGTTCACCGTAATAGTGTAAGTGGCCATGAAGAGCTGTATAGTTATTGGGTGGGACACTGAAGGAAGTTTTTCAATATGGGGTACTATTTCTATGGAGACAGAAATCTATTTTTGTATTCTTGAATGAATCTTTGTATTCAGGCACTGATGTGGACCAGAGGTAGGGATTTTTCTCAGCCTGAGGGCTGAATTTCCCTTCTGGGCATCTTTCTGGGGGCCATATGCTAGTGGTGGACAGAGATAGAAGCAAAAGTGGGCAGAGCAACGAATGTAAACTTTGCCTTTGTACAGCAGGCTAGTTTCTGCATACACTCACACACCCCTCTCTATCCTCCATCCAGGGAAATCAATGACACATTCCAGCCAGGCAGTAACATTCAGGGGGTCCTGGGTAGAGTTCAGTGGGCCATACTAAGAGGGCTGGAGGGTCTCTATTTGACACCCCATAAACCTGAGGTTCCCCACCCATGCTGTGGAGACTAGAAGGCAAGGGTGGAGACTGAAGTTGGTTCCTGGGTTTGCAGTTTCTCATTCAAGAGAGGTGCTTTACTACCTGAAGAAATTGGGGCAGGGGAGATTTCTTCCATAAAGTAAGTTTTCCCCCTGCAAGGTGCCCTAGTATTGCATTAAACCAAAAGCTTCACCTTTGTGCAAATAATGTCCCTCTATGCAATTTGTCACTCATAAACATATGAATGAACTAAGAAACATAAGAAACAGCAGGATTTACATTTGGGAATAGACCCTGGACCATCCCAAGCTATGCCAACTGTTTCTGATTTGAGTGTGGACTTATTTTAGGGGACAAATATTGCAGTAGGGGGTCCTATAGTTCCTTCACTTGCGGGTACATTTCCACCAGCTGGTTCAAAACACATTGACTATACTATGGCCAGCACATAATTCAGGTGTTTAAACACTTGCACTGGCTGCCCATACACTACACTACCAGGCCAGGTTCTTGTATTAATTTACAAGGCCCTTAACAACTTAGGTCCAGGATACCTCAGGACTACTGAATCCCTTATATCCCTGCCCAGTCACAGAGGTATTTGGGGGAATCACTGTTAATGGTCTCCATGGTTCAGCTGCACGACTCCTACCCACCAGAAGCAGTGCATTCAGTGTTGTGCGCCCAATTTTATGGAACTCCCAGTTGAGATCAGGTAGGCCCCCACTCTGTTGAACTCCAAGCACCTCTTTTATCCCAGCAGGAATTTTAATAGAAATATGAATTTATAATGTTGACAATTTTTAAATATTTTCTGTATTGTATTTATTGTACACGGGACATGGGTGGTGCTGTGGTCTAAACCACAGAGCCTAGGGCTTGCCGATCAGAAGGTCGGCAGTTCAAATCCCCGCGACAGGATGAGCTCCCATTGTTCGGTCCCTGCTCCTGCCAACCTAGCAGTTCGAAAGCACATTGAAGTGCAAGTAGATAAATAAATAGGTACTGCTCTAGAGGGAAGGTAAATGGCATTTCCGTGCACTGCTCTGGTTCGCCAGAAGTGGCTTAGTCATGCTGGCCACATGACCCGGAAGCTGTCTGCAGACAAACGCCGGCTCCCTCGGCCAGTAAAGTGAGATAAGCGCCACAACCCCAGAGTCGTCTGTGACTGGACCTAATGGTTAGGGGTCCTTTACCGTTACCTTTTTATTTATTGTACACCACTTAGAGACAATTGTAGTTAAGTTGTAAAATAATTGTTTCAAGAAGTAAAAATAAATAAGTGGCAATAAAAATATATATATAAAAGATACACACTAGAAAACACCTTGTACAAACATGCAATTTTGGCAGAACACAGTGGACCCTAAGGCTACTATCCTATATACAAATTCTACAGGGCTTTCATTTTAGTAAAAACAACTATTTAAAAATAATTAAAATCAATGATAAGCTGAAAAACTGAATAAAACATGTGTCTACATATCTGGATAGGCTTGCCTAAACAAAAATATTTTTAGCAGAGAGTACCAAAGAGAGTACAGTGAAGGCACCTGCCTGATGCCAACAGGCTGGGAGTGTGGGTGCTGCCACAGTAAAATATCTATTTCTTACACTGTGAGATGAGTATCATGCGACACCTGTAACAGTGCCAGTTCTGCAGATTGGTCAAGTGCCATATATGGATAAGGTGATGTTTTACCATAAAGTGGCTTCCACTGCTAATAGTAAAACCAGCTAATATAATATTTTAACATGAAACTAGAGTGACTGGCACAGACACAGTAGTTGAGTATTACTTTGTGTCATGGTAGTAGCTGTCATTAAACTCGTCAAACAAATTAATAATGTCATAGTCTTGTCAGCATACTCTGTGTCATTTCTCTCTGCTACTTAGCCTGATGAGCAAGTACGCTCCTTCTTAACGATACACCAAGTCCTAATTGCAATGGCTGCTTTTGGACCCTTCCCAGTGTCACTTGCCGCCTGATTTCCTAGCAGGAAATGTCTAATGCAAAGGTGAAAGTAGCTCAGCCAGGAGTAGTCTCTGAACAGGAACACCACTACTTCAATTTTTTATTTTTACAAAAAAACTCTTTCACTTCTCCTTATGCTGATGATGTCTCTTTAATGACAAATGCAGATGCTTGTCTGGGCTGCACCACTTGGGCAGGGCCGTGTGGTGGTCAGGGACTGTGTTCTGCAGACAGAGCTCACACCCATTCTGCCTGTTGCCTGTAGCGTGTTTGCTTGGAATGACAGCCTCTAGGACATCCTCAGACAGGAGCCAGATGATTGTTTTAAAGAGAGTTAAAAGTGGTTTGAAAGAGACTTTGATTCTTGTGGTGTACAAACATGTCCCTTTTGTCACTTTGTTGCTTATTCAAACAGGTTGTGCAGGTTTTTTCAAAAATGAAAAGCCTGCCAAACTTATTGGATCAAAGATAACAGTGGAATGAGTATACACACCCAAGCAGTGTTCACTCTTTCAAGCTGCCCCCAACTTCTTGGGAAGGGGGGAAAGATGTTTGTTTGCCTCCTCAGTTTGTATCAGGAGATGTGCAGTTTTGTCCCTTACTGTCTCAGTACAAATCTTTGCACACTTCCCCTACAGGCATGTTTCCTTTGCCTGAAATTGTAGGCTTAGGGCTTGGGGTTTTGTTTGTTATGTTTGGAGTTTTATGTGCTGTGTCTTACCCATGTGGATGAAGACAGGAAGTTGGTACTTTGTTAGTACAAGAAGTTACAGAATTGTTATCAAGAAAGCACAGGACAAGCATCAATTGCAACTAATCTAGTTTAATCACCCTGGAACATTCACAGGCACATTATTGAAAGTGCAATCATGTACAACTTCACCATTAACACATTGGGGGCAAATCATTATGAATGTGCAATAAAAAAGACATCTGGAGGGGCTCTATGTTTCAACAATTTTCCCCCTCCCCCCAATATATATTCAGATGTAATAAACATAATCATATTAATTACTTTAAAAAGACAGATATGTCAACAATAGAAATGGAGGGGTATGAAGTCTGAGTATAAAATTAGTGTTAGATAAACTAGGGAGCTAAGACTGACTGCAAGTACATTGTACACTGACAGGCAGTGGCTGACTATCTAGGGTTCCAGACAGGTGCATTTCCCATATCTATCTGGAGGTACCAGGGATTGAACATGGGATCTTTTGCATGCAAAGCATGTGCCCCCCCAAGAACATTAAGTTATATATTATGTAATCACTCATTCTATATGGTTCAAAATATGAATTTAAGACTCCAGATTTCAAGATTTCATAAACTCCAGATTTCATTTTAAAAACATTCAGTAATGTAAAACTGTACTGTTCTGGTTAATCAATCTAAGACTCTACAATCAGTTCACTGAAACCTTTTGGTCCTTCTGTTTCTGCAGTGGGAACCATAGCAGAATGTGTCACACTATGTCAGTGGACAAACCCCAATATGTTAGGATGAATCTTTAGATAATTCCAGAACTCTGCATCTACTATTTCTTCATTTTTCATATCAGTATCTTGTTAACAGGCAGCAGAGTTGAACTATTCTGGCTTCACTGGGGAAGAAAAGGAAGAGACTTTTTAGCTTAATTCCCTCTAAGGTCAGAGGAGTTAATTTCATTGTGAATGGTTCTGTGGCTATTGGGTGTGGCCCAGCAGGACAGCATGAGCACTATTTGACTGACAGCCAAAGTGGGCAGGACAGCATTTGGGGGAAGGTAATTCTTTAGCATCACTTGCTATAGCAGAAGCCTCTTCCCCTTCTGGCCTCTAGGATGTGGTTTTCCAGCTTGCTTGCAATGATAGCCTGTAATTCCTTTGGCCAAGAGCAATCTGTTTTTATTCGCCTTTTGATCCTGGAAGCAGGTATGAGGGGGTAGTATGTTAGAAACCTGCTTTGCAGCTACAGTAAACTGCTTCCTTTCACAACACTAGGACTTCATGGGCATCAAATGACACAACGTTTGCTATAAAAATCTGGAGGTTTGGTATAGTGAAGTTCTGCAGGTTGAAGGATAGACGAAGGGCATAAGAATGAAGTAAAAGTCAGTGCAAGAAGAGAACTGTACTCCAGTGAAGACAGGACTATGTAGTAATGAACTGTATGAGTAAGAAGGGTTTACAGCACAGTCCTGTACAACTCATGACCGCACAAGCCAAACAGAGCCCAGAAGCCTAATGCTATCATTGCCAGGTGCTATACAACCCCACTGTTCTTGTGGTCTCAAATAGCAAAAGCAATAGATGTACTGAGATCTCAGTGAGCCCTTATACTCGTATGAGGCAGAAAGGTGATTTTTAAATATACTGCCCTGTGATCCTCAGATGAAAGATGTCATTCAGCTTGGCAAGTCCAAAGTTGTGTAGATCTATGTTGCAGAAAATGTTTCAGGATGTGTGGAACTTCAGCTTACAAACATGATGATATTAAACAAAAAGTCCAAGAGAACCCCATATGTGCTCCGAGTTCTGGGTGCTGCAGTTCTAAACTTGTTGTTAGACATGGTATATGGCAAGTTTTGGAATATTGATAGGCAGCAAAAGATTTAAATTAATTATTATTATTATTATTATTATTATTATTATTATTACTAGGGAAGGTGTCATTTTTCTACCTCAGGCACCAGCATCCCTTGGACTGCCTCTGTGCAAAAATAAAGGTAGAAGGTTATGTCCTATCTCTAGCTATAAGGGCAGGAAAAGTCTGATCAGTCAAAGGACTAAGGTTTCACAGACTTAACATTAGATATTTAGGGAAGAGAATATTCTGTGCCTTAAAAAAAGCAAATGTTTGCATCAAGGAAAGTGGAGCCCAGGCTAAAATTATGTTCGTGTGAATTTGCTTGAATCAGTATAGTGTACCTTCATTTCATCAAAATTTAATCCTCTGCAGGATTTTTTTTTGAAAAATAGAGTAGAACTAAACAAAGGATGAGAGGAAGCAAGTGCTGAGTGGAAGAGAAGGAAGACACAGATTAAGAGACATAGATTCTATGCAGAGACAGAAGACCATGCAAATCACACAGACTAACACAACCCCAACCCATGCCCTGCTTTGGGTTTTGCACCTTTGTTAGACGATGTCCACATCCTTCTTAAACATTTATCTACCACCAAGAAGGCTGTAAGCGTGTAGAAAAAAGAAGATGTGGTTCAGCTGATTGATGCTGGCAATGCTGCATTGTATAGTGCATGTGTAAAAGACACTGCATCAGTAAGCCCAACTTTTTTATCCAAGGTCTTCATTACACACACATTAACAAAGTGGGGTATAGATTTTATGGACAGAATAGGTGTAGTAGGAGCCCAGATAACTATCAATCTTGGATTCCTATCACTGTCCACTTTCTTTTCCCTGCTTTTTACTTTGAATGCATCATCTCCAAGTTTCAAGGCTAGTATCTGTACTCCAGAAATTAAGAAAAAAATAGCCAGAGGTAGGGCAATAGACAGCTGTAGTGTGGAAGGGGATACTGCCCACTATGGTGCCCAACATGGCAAGAAAGAGGGGAGAGGGAAGGAACAGAGTGGCATAGCTGTATTCTGGAGCAAAAAAAAGTCCATCTCTCTTCCAGTTGCTCCAGGAAGAGGGAGAGGTTCAATACAACAACAGCATTTCTGTCTCTGTGGAAGAGTCATTTGCATCAGCCAAATAGCCCTTTTGCCTTCTTCCTTTTGCTCTTGGCAATGGGCAAATGAACCTTCTGGGTCTGGGAGGAAGGTACCTGGAAAGAAGAGGCAATAGTTAGAACCAATCAGTTAACAAATCAATTCATCAGTAGGAACAAACAAAAACAATTACAGCCACACAGGATCTCTCTGGTATATTCACTTTGAGCATTTGGCTATCCAGACACAGAGCTTACAGTTGTTGCATGGGTTGTGAACAGTAGCAAGTAGCTGGCAGTAGCACTTGGTAATGTTGGTTGGTCATGGGATAAATGTGTCTTTTGTATATCTAACTTATGAAGGTTACATCTGTGGGGCAAAAAGAAGCTGGAGGAGTCCACAGGACATCCATGAGTTAATCAATCTCACAGTGAACAAGGGAAGTCCCTACTCCAGACACCAGCTAGTCCTCTTGATGCAGGGCACTCAGTAAGGGGATGGTGAAGCATGGTTTGGATTGACCAAGACCCCCTTGCCTATGCCATTTCCCCTTTGTTTATATGAAAACTACATTCCTAAGGACTCTCTAGTTACTCTTTTTCATGCAGTAAATCAAATCTTGATTTTGCTTTGCACTGACATTTTAGTACTTTTGTTTTTCCACATGGCCAAACTTATATTCACTTATTTATACAACACGTGCAATTTTTACTCATTTGTAACAGGGATAGACACCTTTCCATTAGGAAGCTCCGCTGTGATAGAACATCATATTTTTCTAGCACTCAAAATGCAATATATAATCACTGGGGAAATGTAATTCTCTCTCCCAGTCACTGCAATCTGGAATGCTGTCTGGAATGCAGTTGTATGAATGTCACATACACTTATTGCCTAGTGCCTATAACAACACTACTGGCAAACGACCTAACTCCTCACACACACAAATGCCATCCTCATTTTATGAGCTTTCAAAAATTTGTATGCGCTGGCAGGGTCAGTACATGATCTTCTCTTCCCATGTGACTTTGCTACTTCACATATCACTGGAGCACTGTGGGATAGAATAATATGAAAGTGGCAACCATACTGCTTCAGCAAACTAGGCCTTAGGTCTGCTTTCAATTCCTGTTTTCTCCCCTTCTCATTAGTTTCTCCTTATTCTGTAAAACCCATCTACCCTTTTAAATCTTTCTTCTACCAACAGCATGTTACTCCACTTGCCTGGAAGAGCATTCTCCTTCTAATCTATTAAGCTACCTCCCAACACTTTTCCTATTTCATTTCTCCCCCAGCATAACATGTTTCCACTGCCATCCTTGGTCACATCCTCAATGGGTGACTGCACAGCTCCTGTGGCTCCCAGTATGAATCCCTATGAAACTGCTGCCAGAAGGATGAAGGCAGATGTACATTTTAAAATGTCTAAGTGAAGGGACCATAGCTTAGTGGTAGAGCACATGCTCTGCATGCAAATGATCCCCAGATTTAAACCCTGGCATCAGGTAGCAGTAATGGGGAAAACCTTTGGCCAAGAACCCTGGAGAATCATTGCCAGTCATAGTAGAGAGCACTGGACTTGGTGGACCATTGGGATGAGTCAGAAAAAGGCACCACTTTTCCCATGCCTTCTGCTGCTAGGGAGCTCTCCTCCTCTCCTATTTACATTACAAATATACCTTGACAAGCCTTTTGCCACGCACCCCCAACCCACAGCTGGTATTCAGTAAGCGGTGAGCAACAGCACCTCACACTCTCTTGTGTTTGTTGCCAAACTGTAGACATTCACCTGCCCCTTTCTATTCTGAGATTGCAGGACATACATGGGCTGGCAACCTATGGTTTGCTTACTCCGCCACACCTCTGTGGAGCTGGCAGACCACTATATAACATAACAGAGCTGCAAAATCTAGTAGATGCATCAGGATCTCTGGGAAAGTTCCTGTGTCTCTCCATCCACATTCACGGCATGGTTACCCCGAATCATATCCTCATACATCTATCCCTTCCCTGGCCCATTCCCACATGTACGCTGAGGGGCTCCTCTCACCACTGTGTCTTGTGTACACTGTGCAGCTGCTGACTGCGATTCAGTCTTCTTCTCCTCATTTGGCAAATCTGCAGCCTTCTGGGCAAGGTCCTGGAAGCTGGCATGTTCAGGACTCTCACAGTCTCCTGATAGTGTCAAATAAAAACAACATACATGGGAGCGAGGAATTAAGTAGGCCAATGTACATAAGAAAGAGCAGGGGCAAGGGATAGAAATCAAATAAATATATTTTTGTAAATTGACATCTCCTATCTACCTAGGTACCTACCTATACAGAAATATAAATCCTTCCCCCTAAGATCACAGAGCTGTAGAGTAACAACAGTAGTGTCCCGGGAAAGGATAATTTTAGTTTAACAAGAGGCCATCTCTTCTGGCTTCTGGGGGTAGCAGCAGCAACCAACCCACAAGTCTATCCTCCCTCCAACATCTAAGGAAGATAATTCACATCCTCACTCTATACCACTTACATAAGTTTAAAACTTGTAAATGGAAACAGCTGGAAGGAGTTGGGCCATACTGAAATGTGCAGGGGAACACTAACAGTAGGGAAGGCAAATATGACCACATTTTATTTAGTTATCCAAATGTATAGCTTCGCTCATTAAATTTCATAGTATTTTACAAAATTAAAAGTATCAACAATAAAAGAATAAAGAATAAAAAGTCAGCAAGAGTACATACAGTAGCCGTCATAGAAGAAATCAGTCCATGAAGATTTTTTGAAACATAATTTTTATTGGCTTCCATAAAGGACAGAAGGGGAAAATATGTGTGTCTCTTTTTTGGAATAATTCCAAAGAATTAGGACTGCCATTGAAAAGGCACTGATCCTTGTAAAGACCTCAACTGCCAGGAGAGAGAGCATAGAGAAGGAGACTTTCCCTAAGATAATCAGGACCCGAGCATTTGAGGGCTTTAAAGGGTTAAAAAGCAGCACTTTGAACAGGGGCTTGAATCAAATAAGCAGGTAGTTCGCACATGGGCATAGCCAGGATTTATGTTAGCAGGAACAGGATTTATGTTGGGGGGGGCAGAACTGAGCTATCTGCAATGTGATAGGTCAGTTAGTTAAGTATTTTTATTATTTACTTGATTTAAGCGGGAGGCAGCTTCACACACATACACCCTGCCCCCTGGCTACTCCCATGAGCACAGATGCCTCAAAACAGGTGATATAGGACCATACTGATAGGCACCAATCAACAGGCAAGTAGCTGCATTATGTACTAGCTGAAGCTTCTGAATAGACTTTGAAGGCAGCATCATATGGAGTGCATTATGGCAATCCAACCTTGGAATAACTAAAGCAGGGATGGGGAACCCCATGTCTAACACCAAATGCAGCTCTCCAGCCTTCTCTCCAGACCACACTCCCTCCCCAGGCTACAACCCTTGCTGGCCTTCCTTCAGAAAATCAAGTCTTTTTGCCTGGCCTTAATGTCTCTTTGTACACTGATTGACTCTTCCTTGCCTATATGGAGTATAGAGAAGGGTATGCAAGTGTGTATGAATTAGGGGTCTTTATCATGGTGTCTGTGAAGGTTTCCAATGGTGTGCCTGGGCAGGTGCAACAGACTCTGAGCTTTCACTTCTTTTTAAAGTAAGTCTCTAGCTCTTCTAGAAAGGAGGTTATGGGGCAGAATGTGCAAATTCCTTTTAAAAAAATTAGTTTTTATGAAGGAGTTTTTGTTTTAGAAAGCAAACAGATAAACAGGGAAAGGTACATCTATTGTCTCCACATTCAATTCATAGTCTTTTTCATAGTTCGTTTATGCATATTGCAGTTTAGGGGGAAGGAGTGGGGGAGAGAGATAGGGGGTATTGTTCTTTTATTCTATTGCCTATTACTGTATTAGTTTAGGTGGGCTGTGTCAGCATCACATGGGTAGGTCCTTTGTTTATGTATTATTTATTATTGATAATGTGAGAGGTTAGGGCAGGCTTCCTCAACCTCAGCCCTCCAATGTTTTCAGCCTACAACTCACATAATCCCTTGCTAGCAGGACCAATGGTCAGGGATGATGGGAACTGTAGTCTCAAAACATCTGGAGGGCCAAGGTTGAGGAAGCCTGGGTTAGGGGTTCCCAAGCTTGGTTGATTTCATTCAGCTGAATGCAGTGTGGCTTGTTTTTTGGGGGGAGGGCTAGGTTGTCGGGTCAGGCAAGCCATATTGATTTTTATGCTGTTGCGGGGGGATAGGTCATTGTCCTGTTGTGCTGTGTTTGTGATAAAGGGGAACCACACCGGGGCATAGCTGTCAACTTTTCCCTTTTCTTGTAAGGAATCCTATTCGGAATAAGGGAATTTCCCTTTAAAAAAGGGAAATGTTGACAGCTATGCACCGAGGTGAAGGCGTCCTCCTTTGCTTGTCCCTGTGTTAGTTTGAGTTTGTTGGTTAACTTCTCTAGTAGCGTGGGTTCCCACACATTTCGATACCCATGGTCTATGTTCACTCCCGATAGGTTCTTCCAGTGTTTAGTTACGATATTGTGTAAGCATCAGGTTGTTGGGGGTGGTTGGCTCTCTAATTTTGTGTTATGTCATGTCCTCCAACAGCAGTCATTTTGTAACTGGCTCTCCCAGTATTTCTTCAAAATTCAAAATGTGCTCACAAGTCCAAAAAGGTTGGCAGCCCCTGGTATAGATTCTAGCCTATTGTACAAAGATACGTGCCAGTGGTGGGCAGGAGCCAAAGGCAAAAGTAAACAGAGCAATACATGTGAACGTGGCCCTTGAAAGACTGCCCAGAAAGGAATGTGATTTGGGGGCTGAAAAAGGTTCCTCATCCCTGTACTAAAGCATGAACGATAATGGCCAGAGTAGCCAGTGCTTAAGACAGATGAGCAGGAATTGCAAGGAGAAATGGCAAGGGTGTACAAGAGAATAATACACATAAAAATGGCACATCAAGAGGTTGTTTCACTCTCTTGTGGGTAAGACTAGCTTTCTTTCTTTTTTTGAGCTAGAAGCAACCCATCTGGAGATGCATCAGGAAAACTGCATGGCTATTTTGTGGCAGTTCAAAAACATCAAAGTTAAGATTATTCCTGTTTATGGCCATTGCCAGATGTATTCCTATCTTCACAAGAGTAGTGTTGCAGTAGACACATCCTTCCCATTGCATGATTCATTTACTCACCTTCCCAATGCCGTTTGCAAGCTGCCCTAGCCTGCTTTTGGGACACTGACACATAGAGCTCTTTCAGGTTAGAAGTGAATTGGTGCCCATCTCCCAGGCAGCAAGCCTGGGGCAAAATCTGTGAAGCAAAAGGGGAGCATGTCAAGCTAGCTATGAAGCATGTCAGAGGTGGGAATACAAGAATCTAGACTACACAACACAAGACAGCCTCATTTCAACTACAGTGGTACCTTGGTACTCAAATGACTTGGCTTCTGAACACCGCACACCGGGAAGTAAATGTTCTGGTTTTCGAATGTTTTTTGGAAGCCAAACGTCCGACACGGCTTCCTTTTGAGTGCAGGAAGCTCCTTCATCCAATCAGAAGCCGTGCCTTGGTTTTCGAATGTTTTTGGGCAGTGCTTTTTTCTCAAAAATTGTTTAGGGGTACTCTCATTTTCCTACTGATATTGAAATACTGCCCCTCAATGAGGCCAAACTTAAATTCACAAAATGTTTAGGGGTATGCGTACCCCTGCATCCCCCCAGAAAAAAGCACTGGTTTTGGGAGTCAAACCAACTCCCGAAATGGATTAAGTTTGAGAACCAAGGTACCACTGTGCAGCTCACCAGATAGGCACTTAGAAGGGTGCTGATTCTGTACTACAGTGTTACCAATAATGCTTGTGATAGGAAAGGCATCTCAGTAGTTGTACTGCATACTAAACAGCCGTAATTCGGGAGAGATAATATTTAGTGGTAGAGCACATGCTTTACATACAGATGGTCCAGGTTCAATCCTTGGTACCTCCAGTTAAATGGGTGATGTAGCAGGGGAGGGGAGGGATCTCTGCCTGATATTCAGGAGAGCAGGCAATACTGGGCTAGATGGACAAAAACACTGACCTGATATAAGGAGCCTCATAGATTAATTCTTGCAATGGCTCTCACTGCGAAACAATCAGTGCTTCGAGTATCACTTCCTGGGGAAATTCTCACTATACATTAAAGGATTTCCAATTTTCAATCTGGAAGCTAGAATGAAATGGGAAAGATACCCAGTTTCACCAGATCCAAAAGGGGTAGCTACAGTGTTTGGAGGAGGAGACAGCTGCTGCTGCTGCTACCTACACCAGGCATGTGCAAAGTCCATTTTGGGGGCCTAATCCAGCCCGCTGATCAATTTAATCCAGCCCCCATAGGAGTATATGTCCTGGGGTAAAATCCTTTAAAAAAAAGCCCTGCAACTTCAAGGTAAACTTCAATCCTAAAAAAGCTGAACAACTTTGGGGGGAAATTGTAAAAAGCTCAACAACTTTGGCTGGCCCTCACACATGTTCACTTTGAAAAAAGTTTGGGCACCCAGATACACACACTGATGAGGAAGAGCTGTGAAACAGTCCCCCCTCTCTTTTATGACAAAATGGTGAGGAGAGCTATCATCACAGGGTGAGGGGCACAAGGCCTACACCCACCCCTGAACACAGTGAGCCCAGCCTGCTGCCTGCATTTCAAAGGCTTCCAGAGATAACTTCTCTGTGCACTGTGCCTGCTCCACACCCAAACAGTCGGGAGAACAAAGTGTAACAGATAACAGGGCAGTTCCTCTCCAGGCACTCACCCACTGAGCTGCTCAAGGCCAGAGTCCAAAGGCAGTGCCTGTCACCCACTCCTCCCACTCCAGGCCATAGGAGTGGCACAAGGCTCCCAGCTAATAGTAGAGGGGACAGTAGGCTGACAGAAAGGGGTGGGGAGTGAGAGAGGAATGTCACACAGGTCTTGATACAACTCCCAAACCACCCTAAACTCTTTCAGGACCATTTGAGCATCAAGTAGGGCTCCAGCTTCCCTCTGGCAACTGGTCATTTGCATATATTAGATTAAACATGTTAAGCTGCCTTATACTGGGTTGCACCATTGCTCCAGTATAGCCTAGTGTTGTCTGCTCTAACTAGCAACCACTCTTCAAGGCTTCATGCAGTGGTCTTCCCCACCTCTGCAAGATGAGATATTAGGAACTGAACCCAGAACCTTCCTGTAAAGCAGGTGATCTGTCACTGAGCTACAAAGATATTCCGCTACATGTGGCGGGGTGAGGGGAGCTTATTCTTCAGATGTGGAGATCTTCCTATTCTATCCAAATGCCAACATCCTAGAAAATATTAATGTGAGGTCCAAGGAACTAAAGGAGGCTGGGATCACTAATTTGGGAGATATCCTACTGAGTGGCAGAAGTCATGTAAAATAATCTGGGGATAATCTGACGTCATCAATTTCTGTTGTGTACAGAAGTCTGAATGGAAGCCTCAGCTTCACGATGCAGAGTAGTGGGACTCTGCCTATCAACTCCCTTCCCTACAACATGAGGTTTGTGACATGAAGCTGGGTCCATATGAATCACTCTCACTGCAATGCAAGCGTGTGTTTCTCCTTCACCAAAATGAGCAGACATTTGCCTGCTACAAGTTCAGACAAAAGGCTCTGCCATTGCATTGTGACTAGAGCACATTCTGCAAATGATATAAATAATGCACCTGCTCTTTGATCTATCACTTTGGGTTCAATGGAAGTAAATGGTTCCACATCAACAGAAGAGGCAACTACACAGTTGGGAGACGACCACACACACCAAATTAAGCTGTCCTGATGGCAACTGTTAAAGAAAGCAAGGAGGTTGGGATGCAGAGGATATAATCACCAAGGGTAGGCAGTTAAGGAGTATTGGAAATGAACCTATAGGCTATGACAGGGAATAACAGGATGAAAAGACTTATTCTTGCAGTTGCTAATGAAAGGCCCTTCCAGTGTAACCAAAGCCTTCACAGAAAATGCTTTTATTTGTATGTGCTTATGTTACTTGGTTCTTCTGAGGAATCCAGACACTTTCCTTCAAAGTGCTTCTGCTGCAGGAAAATCACATATTCCCAGTACTGAAAGGATAATATTATGCCACACAGCAAATGCAACCACTCGTCTCCCCTAATCATACACACATTTGGATTGCAAATGCTGCAGGATTGTGGGCACCTACTGACTATGGCCCATAACATGACTGGAGATGAGTGACAACCCTTTGCCATGCCGATGTTATCATATTTTTTGTTTCTCCTTAGCACTTGGAAGTTTTGAGTACTCATTTGCTGTTCCAGGAAGCCCTTTAACAACTGTGCCTGCAGCACAGCCTCTCACCATTTACACTTTATGATTTTGTTTCTCTTTTCTTTGGAGGCTATGCAAAGGAGGACACAAATATCTCATTTTACCAATACGAGCATAATGAAAAGCTGCTCCTTTGAAATAAAGCTGCCCCACCCCACACATTATGTTGTACATTATGGCACCGAGTTGACAAGCATCCAGAATAATATGTGCAACCACTGGAAAGGCCCACAGAGTCTTTGGCAAATGCTGCATTCACCTTTTACAGCCATGAAGGCTAGAAGGAGGTGCTTTTTCAAATGAAACCTAGTGTTATGACCTATTCATAGTGACAGTGTGATTATATCCACCCAGTATAATTCAGTACCTCAGCAATTTTAGGGAGCATTCACCCTGTTCACTGATACAATATGGTCCAGAATACCATATTCAAAACAGAAACAGAACTGTGTGTTTTCCTGCATGTCTCTAAAAGGAGAAGGCAAACACATTGGCCAGAGGTATACCACTAAGGAAAATGAAAGGAAGGGATTGCCAGGGACTTGAGCAATTGTTAATGGTCACTGCATCTACAAACTGTGCTTTTCTCTATAGCACATGGTTCGGCTTGCTTGCTTGAGCCATCTTGTTCAATCTGTTCCTCTGTAGATGCTTTTTCCTGCAGTACCCCTGCTCTTTTCCTGAGGAACAGTGGACTTGTTTGCAGGGAGGGAGTAGTGGGTGGACTTGCTTTTGAGAGGAGCCTAGGTTTAGATAAACCTTTGTCCCCTTCATACCCCACAAGAGGGACCGCAAACAAAAGGTTTTGCTTATAACCATTGAAATCAGCATTTTCATCAAGTCCAGCCTGTGGTGAGTTGTAAAACTGGCAGGTGAATGAACCCCAAAGGTAGGGCAAGAATAACCAATAGGCAGTTGGAGGTGCCAGATCAAAGGCAAAGACATAGTCATAACTCAAGGAAAAGTAAACAGCAGGGGACCGGCACAGAACAAAAACAGTGTACCCAGGGCAGGCACCGTGGCAGGTCATTGCCACCCTTCCTTGCTTTCCCCATCCATTCACTCCCCCCCTACAATGGTAATACTGGCAGAAATCAAGGTGGTAGTAAATCCCAGGGCATGGTGACCCCCACTGCTTTCTCTAAGCCACTGCCAGAAATTGTGCTCTGTGTATCTCAAAGCCTATGGTCCCTCACTAAGACGAGCACTGATTCTTTGCACAAAGCTAAGGCTCAAGTGCCCCATGTTACTCTGGACTGTAAGCCCCATGATGGCAGAGGACATTATGGCAATGACTGCAGAGGATGAGCAAAATCTCTGCACTTGTCATTCTAGAAAGGGATTCTCCACATATTCATAGGAGAGCCATTAGACCCATTTTGGCATATAAGTGGTATATAAATAAATAACAGGGACATAGGAAACTTATACAGTGCTGTACCATTATCCCATTTAGCTCAGTATTGTCTACACTGAGTGGCAGTGGGTCTTCAGAGCTTCAGACAGGGGTCTTTCCTGGACCTATGTGGAGATGCTGGGGACGGAACCTGGAACCTTCTGTATGCAAAGCATGTGTTCTACCACTGAGCTGTAGCCCTGTCCATGAGATCAGAAGGTATATATTCCACTATGATGCCCTTGGGGCTATTAAGGCAGCAAAGATGAGTTGGGGTTATTAGCATGTCTCTGTAGAGCAGAAACTTGCCTAAGTAACACAAAATAAGGTCATCTTGCCTAAGGAAGCTCTGGTGCCATCTGGTGTTGACAATGCTCCAGATTTGTTTTTTAAAAGAAGTGTCTCAAGGCTCAATCCTCATTAGGTAACAGACCACTATGAACCAAGCATGGCAGAGACTGAACAACACACCAACATCTCAGAAACTGGTGTTCCCTCTGTTAAAACTGCCCACCCAGTGGATTCATAGCACCTGTGCACTCACTGTTTCCATAGGAAGCCCATCCTTATAGTGCATTTTAACCCATTTGGAGGAAAAGGGAGAAGAGGAGAGCACAAAATACCTTCTTTCCTCTTTGTAACGTAACGGAACACAACATAACATCTGCTTTTGCTGTCCAGTATCTGAGCCCTGTTCAGATGGCTAGCCACTCTTTGCACCCAAGTGGCATCTACACAGTTTGGGTAATCACCCCAGTGGGGGTTACATCAAGCTGCTAGATGTGTTAATCATCACACATCATTCTAGTCTTGCATTTAGTTTAATTCCTGCAATAGCCCAGGATGGCAGCAGACTGTTGGTGGCAGCTGGTTAACTGTAAGACATCTCAATCTCAATTTGCAGCAATCCTAATTGTATCTACCCAGAAGACAAGTACTTTTGAATTCAGTGGGACTTACTCCCAGGTGAGTGGGAATAGGAATGCAGCCTCAGTTCTTAAAGCAAGTTGGATTCTCATAGACCAAATATGTAAAACCAAGTTAAAATGTGTCCAGTACAGCATATTCGAATGTCACGAATTCCTAAGCAAAACTTTTGGAGTAAAGTTATTATATAAAATAGTCAAGCTAGTAAACAAACAAGCTAACTCTCAACAAACAGAACCATTCCAAGACACAAATACTAATTGGCTAACAAGGCACATTATACTTCCTCACATGATGTCATCATGTCTTCCTCCTCAAGGCAAAACAAAACAAGGAGACATTTTTCAAGGCTGTCAGAATTCAAAACTGAATGTGTTGTTCAGATTTTCAGAAATCTGCATTGTTTACAAATGAACAACATAGGTCCACAGCCCCATTCAACTCAGGATTTCCACAGCAATCATTGTCTAAAAGAGAGGTTATAACTACTCCACAATGCCATGATTTATGAAACCTTAGGCCACCTACAAATGTCACCTAGTTCATTACTAATAAGTTACTTAAACAGTCCAGAAACTGCCCCAAGCAGCCTAAACTGTCTCCTCAGTATTCTGCTCATTCACCCCCTTCCCCCCCCAACAGATAATTTATTATGGACTCCATGTGCCTGAATCCATTGCACCAGCTCCTTCACAAGATAACCAAAGCTTTCTAGGACAGTGCAGTAAAAAATGTCCCAAAGATAGCAAAATCGCTACCAAGCAATGTCCAGAAGGGAGTCACTGGGGAAGATGCCAAAAAGCGCACATGCCATTCCCTTGCCTGGGAGCTGTTGCTGAGGTGGGCGGGTGGTTTGGATTGTCCCTGTACAAAATCAGCAAAAAAAGGTGCGTCTCAGCCGAGCATGACGGATGCAGAGTGTTCGCCAGCATGAGTTAAATGGGGGTATGCTGCTGCCTGTGTTATGACTACCTGACAAGGCCAAGTATGTATCAGATGCCAGCAGCTCAAGGCTAAGGTTGGGAGGAGGACTACAGGATTTACACAGTATGCCATCTAGGAACTCAGTGATCTGCAGGGCACTGGGGCAGAGATTCTGAGCCTTCAACTCTTAGGCCAAGAGGGCAGAACTAAGGTTTGCCAGGGAACAGGGGAGCCACAGCACAATCCATTCTGCAGCTGTGAGATAGGCAACACTTTATGAAGGACATGTCAGAATTCCTTTCTGTGGGACAAAGCTGTAGAATAGTCATGAGACCCCCCCACCCTGGGGGATGGACAGGCTGATGTTAGATCTCATGAGGGGTTGGGTGGAAGGCTGATCTGTAGCAACATTCCTCAACCTGGTGCCCTCCAGATGTTAGGGACTATACCTCCAATTGTCCGTTACTAGTGTCCACGCTGGCTGGGCTGATGGGTCCCATAGGCCAAAACATCTTGAAGGCGCCTCCTCTATTATTTGTCCCTAGCATCCGGTATTCCAAGGCATCATTTAATAACAGCTTCTATGGGCAAGACATAGTGTGGCAGATAGAAGGATTTTTAGGGAGCCAATGAATGAGTGGTAGAATTATTTTAGCTAGGAAGCATCCCCACTTTTTTTTTAATGGTACAAATTTAGAAGGCAGGCACTCAGGCCCGGTTACCTGTAAAGTCTGTAAGTCCAGACAGCTTCTATCTAAGCCAGGGGTCAGGCAAACATCTCCATACTTTATTCCAGGTATAGCATGAGTTTCAAAGACTTGAGACAATTGATAGTCAAGTAAATAATGAAACAAGGTTGGGACCAAACAGCAATGAGAGCAAAAACAGCAGTTGTCTGGGTCTCCAGCACCACAGAATCAAGGGTCTGTGGATGATCAGAGAGCACATTACCTATAGGCCATATGTGCAGCAAACTTCCATTTCCTTCTGAAGTCAGCAACTTAATTAATGCATGCAGATAGGGTAGCAAAGGCCACCAGACAATATACATTTGCTCTGCAGGAAATGATCTAGGAGGGACCACATCCTACCTTGCAGGGATTATTTATGATGGTGAATTAAAGCCATTTATCTGGCCAGGAAGGAATATTTAGAGGTACAGCAAAGACATTAATGTGTTGAACAGAAGCGATGATCAAAGAAAGGTAATCATATCTACATTTGCATCTTAGCTGACACAGTGTTGCCCTGTTAGGGGCAGATAAGTCAGAAGAAGAAAAAATACTTTTTGGAGACAGCAAATATGGATGTCTTTTTTGATTCAGGGGAACAACATACTGCCCTCCAAATAATGTTAGACTGAAATTTCCATCAGCACTGACCATTGAACATGCTGCCTGGGACTGATAGGAGACCAACATCACCTGGAGGGCAGTGCATTGGGTACTCCTGGATTAGAGCAGTACTTTTCCAACTGCGTTTCAGGAAGCCTTGGGTTCCTCGCAAGTTCTACAGAGATTATTCAATGAGAAAACCAGCAAAGAAAGAAAGCTTGACCACCATTAGCAATACTCTTCATTCAATGTACAGGAGTGAGCGGGGATAAGGGCCTGGTCTGACCCAAGCTAAATTCATCGAGGGGAATTGCAAAGGTGATTAGAGTTGGCCTGTGTCCCACAGGAGGTGAATGTACAACCTTGAACATGTCCCCAGCATCCAAGGGTTCACTGGAAGGCAAGTTGGTGTGGAAGAAATCCCCTCAACAGATAGAAAACTGGATTAGAGAAATATGAGAGAAAATGCAGAGCAACCTTATCTGTAATAAGTTCACAACATAACTGTTAATTTAGGCTTAAGAAACTTTGCATAGGATTGTGCTGCACATTCTACTAAAGTTTAGCCTCAAAAAGTGTTTTGGTTGACTTTGGGAAATTAATCAAGCACACCTAAAAAGAAAGGATTTAGATGTGCAGGGAGACTAGGATTCTGAGCAACATGGTATACTAGCATGGTATACCAGCACAGACATGTCAGAGGAACAGGCAGGAGAAACTGGTAACCTGAGTTTGGCAAACAGATGACCACTTGCTTACCCCAGATAAATAACAGAAACTCATATCTAACCTCCTTGCAATACTTATGGATGGAGTTTCTTATTGTGCCTATATAGCTGTTTTCTGACTCCCTTGAACACAACAGGCACTGGTACTTTACACAGCCTGCAGCACCAGAAGGTGACTAGGCTGTGATGACCACTGCCTGGTAAGTCCTAAGGCAAAAGCCCATTCCTAACCCTTTCCCCTCCATGATTTGTGTTCTTTTCTCCCCTCCTCTATATGTTCAAATAGGAAACAAGCTGCTAGCAGCACTGTGCAGTGGTTTCAGAGTGCTGTGTATATATTTGGGGGTGGGAAGGGGGAGTATATTGGCTAAGGTTGCAGTGCCCAATGACCAAGTCCCTATGTGAGCGCAGTCTCTAAATCGGTCATTCCCCAGGAGCAGTCTGGACCCTTTCATTATCACACCAGAGCTTGCCAAGTGGTTACAAACATTTTCCCTGGCAAAGCCCATATTCCAATTTTTTAATATATTTTTAACTGATTGGGGCTGGCTTTGAAATTATAGCCTGGGCTGTGGCGGTGCGACTGTCAGATCTGCCCACATTCCCGTGGGCAACCTCAGCACATGTTCCATCGAGGGAGGGCATGCTTAATAAATCACCCTGTGGCCAGGGGAGCATAGGGGTTTGGGCTGAGAGGGGGGGAGGGGTTTGGGGAGGAAGGAAGAAAGGGAAACAAGGCATAAGGCATTGAGCACTGGTTCGTGGCAGAGCAGTGTGGAACCCAGGACCCAAGACTGGTGTCACCCATGACAAACCATAGGGAGTGAACTGGAGGTATCCTCAACTTTGGCATGACAGAAGAGACTCAATATAAAGCTTCTTCTCAACCACTATGTGACAATAAGGCACTCTGGGACCACTGAAGAGGGCTACTGCTCCTGGAGTGTTTTGCCTTAACTTAATCCTACTGAAACACAGATTTATTCAATTTTTGCCACTTAAGCCACTGTATTGTAAAGAAGATTGGGCATGAATTTGCCAGCCGTGCTAGAAGGGGATGGCACAGCTGAACTTGAGTCCATGTATCCTAAGAAGGCAAAGTACTGGGCTCCTGCTCTTTGCATGCAGCTATCAGACTACATGTTGCACACACCCCTGTAAGACAACTCATCGAGAGCTGGGAGTGTTTGGGAAAAGCTGCTGATTGCAGGACTTTCAGTTAACAAAGCAGCACAGAGTCCCGACTCTAGATTTCCCTCTGCCTTTGGTGCAGAGGATAGACATAAGCTAACTGACACATTCAGGAGAGGTCCTACATGCACAGCTAGAGTCAAAAAGCCTTACAGGTCTGGCCTCCATAAAGGAAGGAAATGGATGTTTCTAAAGAGAGAGAGATTAAGTAAAACTTTGAGAAGCAGGTTTGAAAGAGCTAGAAGTGATCCAGGCTTAAGGTAACGAACAGGAATAGGAAAGAAGCTCTGATTTCATCCTGGCCCAGTGCCCCATATGCATATGGGTCAGAAGGGGGCAGCAAAAGCAAATGAGGGGTGGTAGAAGTGTTGGTTGAGCTGCTAGGCATCTAAACGTGTCCATGAGAGCCAGGGACGGATTTGCTCAGAAGGCCAATGTACAGGCAACTCTCAGCTTCCAGGTCATCCCAGGGACCCCTTCAGGCAGGAAAGCTCTAGGAGGGTCAAGCAATGGCTGAGGGGGACTGAGGGGTCGTAGGCAGGGCGGCCAGTGGGGCAAACAGGAAGAAGCCAGCAGGGCGGAAGTGGGGAGCGTGACAGGCCAGCGTGGCCGAGCGCTGCACACAATGTTTTCCTTTCCCCCCTGTAGCCCCGACGCTTAGAGAGTAAATGTCAGGCACATAAAGGCCGGCACTGTGGAACGGGGAATGCAGGGCCGCTGTCCCTGTGTAACTGCCGCATAACACATAATCAAGGCAGTCTTTCCCCGCTGAGGCACCCACCTAACAACTGACAGTCTATGCTCGCTCTGAGACCACAGCAGCCCGGCCTGCTGCTCAATAACCTTTTCTTTCCCCGTTTGCTGCTGTTTTCCTGGCTTGGGTTACAGGCCTTTTCTCACAGCTCTCCATTTTGAGGTGTGCATGTGGGGGTGGGGGAGAGAAACATTGTGAAAGCCCTATGTGGAATCATCTCCACTCACAGACCCCTCCCCTCCCCTTTGTGCAATTTTGGACAGTCTACAGGAGAGGTGGAAATATTTCTACCCCAGGAATAAGGCCAAAGGAAATGGGACAGAGTTGCAGGAACTTGGGAGAAAATGTATCAAGGGGAAGGGGATAGCCCTCTAGGTCAGACACTGGCCCAGAGTTTAGAGGAAATGAGTTAAGTTTGCTGCTCTGCCACAGAGACCCTGTGTCACCTTAGATGTGGCACTTAACAGCAAGGCTTTTGAAAAGAAATACTCCAGTTTTGACTAAACAGTGCCAAGAAGAGCATAATAATCATACCAAAGCTCTTCAATAAAGAATGGCAAGTGTTACCGTAAAGCAGGAGTGGGGAACCTTTAGTCCTGCAGATGTTGCTGCACAACAACTACAAAAGCAGGACCTGAACACAATAACACTCTCCCCTCTCTTCTTAGCAACTGGTATTCAGAGGCATACTGCCTCCAACCGTGGAGACAGATCATAGTTATTGTAGTTAGTAGCCACTGATAGCCGTATCTTCCATGTATTTGTCTAATGGTTGGTGGCCATCACTATGGGAGCTAATTCCACATTATAACTATATGTTGTGTGAATGAGTGTCTCCTCTTATCTGTTCTGATTGTTCCAACATTCAGCTTTGTTGGATAGTCTTGAGTTTTAGTATGAGGAGCAAGGCAGAAAAAAACGCTTCTCTATTCATTTCTCCACATAATGAATTATCCTATACACCTCCACATCCCTACCCCCTCATCTCATTTCTACACTAAAAAGCCCCAAATGTTGTAACCTTTCCTCATAGCAAAGTTGCTTTAGCCCCTTGTTCGTTTTAAGTGCCCTTTTCTGAATCCTTTCTAGCTCTACAATATCCTTTTTGAGGTGAGGCAACCAGAACTGAACACAATATTTCAAATGTGGTCTCACCAGATTTGTATAACAACATTATGATACTGGCAGTTTTATTTTCAACTGCTTTCCTAACGATCCCTAACATGGAATTCATCTTTTGTGCTTTGTACTTAAAAACCACTATGAGCACAATGTTTTTGTGGAAAATGTAGTATATAAATAAACTGACTTGGGATGTGTGTGAGAGAGATTGTCATTAGTGCCCCTTTCACCCTTGAGCTGAAATGCCTCACATTCATCTTAACTCTTTCCTGTGCAATGCAATACTAGCTTTGGACAATACTTCCTTGTTGCCTTTTAAGACTATGAAAGATGCCAGGGGTCTGACATCCATAAAGATGCATAGTTTTAATAGTTATTTGGTTCTGAAAGTTGTACAAATTGGCAAAGCAGACTGACGTGGTCATCTGAGCAATTGTTCTGTTGCTATTTGCACATGAGGTCAGAAGCACTTCTGGGGTCAGGTCTGCTATGTGGAGTGTGGGATTGCCATTAGTGTGCATTCCATCCTTGAGTTGGAGGCAGGAGTTGCCAATGGGTACACATGTGCCCACTGTGCCCTGGTGCCCACAGCAACCCCCTATTGGCTGAAGTTCAGAACTCCAAAATCAGAATAAAACTAAGTCAATTTGCATGGTTTTAGCTAATTTTCCTACTTGGTTTATTGATTTTAGACATTTCAAAGCTGTATTTCTGGACCATATGCACCCAAGGTGGCGAGCAGCAATAGAGTAATGAAACTCAATAAAACAAAACAGCATTAACAAAATTTTCAAAATTAAGAAAGATAAACCCATCAAAATGCATTAAAACATGCCAGTATAAAACCATTCCGAAGGCACAGCAGTAAAATAAAAATGTCAAAAAAAGAAAAGCAACAAAAAAGTTAAGAGCCTTTTAAAAGAAAGACCTTTAAAAGTCTTTAAAAAATATAAACCCTGTTTTAAATCAGCTGTACTGGCTGCCAGTTTGTTTCCAGGCCCAATTCAAGGTGTTTAAAGACCTAAATGACTTACGCCCCAATGGTAGAATCCAATGTAGAAATTCACAAGGATTTCTGCTTGCTCAATGGAGTGTTATGCCCCTTACCTTATCCCGTGCACCCCCTAAATCTGTTCTAGGGGTCCCCCAAATCCTCTGAAGCAGATTTGGTGAGGGTGTAGGGGGAGGGGAGGGGGAAAGTTCCATTGTGCAAACAGAAATCCCAGCACTGACAGGATATGGTAGCCAAATGCTGCTTTAAATATCTGAAAAACCGTATTCTGCCCTATAGAACCTCTCAGATGTTTTTATCAGCAGAGGAGGCCCTCTTGGTAGTTCCACTGCCTTCAGAAGTTTTTTTTGGGGGGGTGGCCCATCAGAGGGCAGTCTCTGCGTCAGCCCTAAAGTTGTGGAATTCCCTTCCCATAAAGGTATCTTGATTATACAACTTCCATCATATGCTGAAGACACACTTTTTTTACTGTGGGCTTTGACACCCAAGATAAAGATTGTTAGGACACACCCTATTCTTGTGGCTGTAATTTGTTTTAAAGTGTTTTAATATTAGATTTTTAAGCTACTATAACCTGTCCTTATGGTGAAGGGTGGGTAAGAAATCAAAATACTACTACTACTACTACTACTGCTGCTACTAAATAATAATAAATAATTATACTAACATCACCACTATACCTGAAGGGGCCAACCCTATTTCCTGTAGGAAGAGTTCTATAAGGTAGGTGCCACTGCTGAAAAGGCCCTGTCATGGTGACCTCCAGTTAAAAGTATGATGGAGAGGAGTGAGTGGAGGCTTAAGAGAGTATTGGATAAAAGTGCACAGCACAAACCCTGTTCTGATTATCTCTCTCATAAAGAAAGTGGAGTTTTCATTACAAGTTAAACAGGGGAGTTTGGGTTTCCTTTTACAACAAGGGAGGAAAAAGGCAGAACTGCATCATAAGCATGCCAAAAACAAACAAACACCTGAGGTCCAAAACTGTAGGAAGCTGCAGAACCTTTAACGTACAGCTTCCTGAGCAGGCCAGTATGTACCAGTCAATGGCCTATGGGAGGCTAGGGTTGTGTCAGTTAGGGCATAGGAGAGAAGATTCCAAACCTTCACACAATTAAAGATCCAAGCAGCTTTGCAGGAAGTGCTGTGACCAAAGTGACTGCCCAGAGCCAGTTAAATCTGCACAACTCAACATGTACTATTTTGTCACTGCAAGATCTGCTCCATATTCTGAAAACATATGTACAGCTTACCTTCAGGTAACTCAGTGTAGGATTTTTGCTATGTGATATGATATGCCATGCTACACTTTCTGGATTCTCCATGTGCATCCCTATCATCCTCAAACATTATTAACTGCTCAAGAATCCAGCTCAGCTAAGTGGTCGTTATTAAAAACTGGCCCTCTCTGATCTGATGTTAGAAAAAATTCAGCCTGCCTTTGGAATGGGCCATGTAGAAGAGGATGCTGGACTAACTGGTTTGGGGGAAGATGGATGGTGCAGTTTTCCAAGAAAAGAGAAAGCAACACTCATTAGCAAAGTCTGGAAATTTGGGCATAAAAATATGAATATTTTGGACTAGCTATTCACACATCTAGGATGGCAACTTTAGGGGGAGTTTTCACCATGACAGGAAGACCACAACCCATCTCAAGTTGGCATATTGGGTTAACCTTTATGCTTTCACCCTAGGAAGTAGGCTAGAGGTTTGCATTTATATTCATTTTGTTTTGTAGCATTGCATATCCTATTTATCCCATACAACTACATTCCCTATCCTCCCTATACAGGAGGATAGGTGAGTGGTAGAGCATCTGCTTTGCATGCAGAAGTTCCCTGGTTCAATCTCTTGCATTTACAGGTAGGACTTCAGACTCCTATCTGAAACCCTGAAGAGCTGCTGTCAGACAGTGAAGACAATACTGAGCAAGATAAATAACTGACCTGATTTGCTATAAGGCAGCTTCTTAAGTTTCATCTTCAGCTGGCTCTTGTTCCTAAAGAGTAAATCAAAGTACTATGACATCAGAGTGAAATGCTGAAGTGAATTAGTAAACTTGTTGGGGTTCTAACTCTTCAGAGCTAACAATCCTTCTGATTCTTCTTTTACATTCTTCTTTTACACTCTTAAGGGCTCTTGGCTCAGGGAAAGCACTACCAGAGCCCCCTTCTCCTGCCCAAGAGGAACACTGTAGTATTTCAGAGCAATTCTACCCATGAGAGAGCAAATGGAGTCACAGATCATTAGCAAAGTGTGCACTTTGCATGCAGAAGGTCCCAGGTTCCATTCCTGGCATTTCAAGCTAACGAGATCTCATTGGAAAGCTACCATTAGCAACAGTATGAACCATATGAGCCAATGGTCTGACTGACTATAAGGCAGCATCATATGTTCAAGTGGAAACTCGCTTGTGCCAGTTGGCTCCTGGTGGGGCTGGCCAGATCCTTAAGCACAGGAGAGGCACAAAACACATCTAGTGACAAATTGACAGCGGAGAGGAAGGGTGTTGTTTTGCTCTTCACCCCTAATCTAGAAGAAGCCTTGTAAAGAAAGAGCCATTCATGCACAGTGCTATGCCATACAGTGCCTGTGAAAAGCCACTAGCAATGGAGGGGATTGCACATGCACAGTAGGGAGGACAGAGAGTGGGTTATTCCATGCTGCACAAGGAGAGAAAGCAAAAGGTAAATAAGTGGCTGGCGAGGGGGCAGTGGAAAGAAAACACATTGCAGAGCAGCCGGTGGAATCCGTCCCACCCGAGCCAGGAGAGAAACCTTTGATCCTGCTGCCCACCCTGAGTCACTCTGCAAACCACATAGCGTCAATAGCATCCAAAGGCAGCTCCCAGCAAGCAGTGAGAAGTGAGAACCGTAGCATTACTCTCTATCACCAGGGACAGCACAGGAAAGAGGGTACCAGCATCTCTAAGCATAGCGAGTTCTCATGAAACACATTGAAGTTTGCCAGAGACTGTATGGATTTATTGATCACTGTTCCACATCCTGTTTGCAGTAGACAATGTCCAAGTTCTGATATCAGCTACAGTGACAAGCTGTACCAACCTTCACTGGACATGGCTTCAGTCTCACTTGGGTTTTCTTGCTCTTTCTCTGGTAGTTGTGTGACCCAAGTATATTATTCAATACACTTTAGACTATTTATAAATGATCCGAGGGTTACCAAAACATAAGAGTTTAGATGATTAGTATGGAATATGCAAGACAGGAAGAACCTACACATAAAGAGGGAAGATCCTAGAAGGGACGTTCTCTGTCCATTTCAGTTGTGGATCCACACACAGGTTGAAATGTCACACAAAGCTAATGACATCTTTGTTTTAGATGTCATTTTGTCTTATAAGTGTTCAATAAGGAAGCTGCAGCTTTCCTTTCAGAGCACCAAAATACACCCATATTTCTTTGACTTAATTTTCATGTCATGAATGTGACATTGTGGTCACTCTTTTTCTGCATTCAAATGAGCCTTATGCTTCCCAGATTGCAGCTCTCATTTGTAGTTATAGGCTATATTTGGTGATTGTATTTTATACATCTGATTGAGGTGAAAGGTATTCTACAGAAGTTCTTTAATTTCCCAGACCCAGAAGTGACCACAAACCCTAATATTCAATGGAGAACTATGGGTGGAATTCAATGTCTCGCTCTTCCAATCGTTCTGTCTGCACAAGCGTTTCAGCTTGCCAGCTGGGACAATTCCCCTTCTTCTCCCCTTGTGCGCTGTTCTGGGGGTTCTCCTGACTGCCTCCAGCCAATTTTTTGGGGCGGGGGAATGGGGGCAGGTGGAGAGAAGACCTGTTCCACAAGTGGTAGTCCCTATACTGGGTTAGGTGAATCCCATCCCTATTTTTAAAAATAAAAAGTTGAACTTACTTAAAAAAAAATATTGGAGTGTAATTTTCAATAGGTGATGTCTGAAACAGCACAGAAACTTAACACGGAGGCCTGGGCTGATGCATGGCTTCCAGCATTGCTAATGCTGCATGTGCGGCCAGTTGTATGCAGGCACACTGCACCTCAGATGCTGCTCCTGAAGCAGCTTTTCATTCAGCCATTATTTTTCTTCTTCTGGGCAAGCCAGGAGGCAAATTTAGACACAGTAAGGAGGAGACTTTGCAGTGACAACTGAATATTACTCCTAGTGCCTGCGTCTTCCTTCCAGGATCAAAGCAGCAACAGAGACAACCTCCCTGCTCCTTCCTCTTCCTCTATCCCTCATCAACAACAGGAGGCATAGGGAGGCAGGCTGAGGAGAAGAAACTACAACAGCAGAAATGTACACCAAGGCATCAGCTAGACTGCATCAGAAAGGAAGCTGAGGCTTCACTTCAAAAATAAAGGGCCAGATTCAACTAAGTTGTTATGCTAGCAGAAGCCAGTGCAAAGAGCTGTGCTAGCACAATGGGACTATTCGCCTCCTCTTCATCCCTGCACCCTCCCCAAATTTTCTCAGAAGTGTCAGAAGAATCCCTGGAACAACACATGGGAGGAAGAGAGAGGAGATCCTTCTGTCTGGCAAGCAGAAATGCTTGCACTGCTGAAACAATCACCTTGAATTCCACCCTTTTTTTAAAAAAAAGTAAAGAAAGTGGCAATAGTGCTGCTGTTGTGCCTTAGTACAAAAACCATCCCAGTTGTGAACTGAGCCCTTTCAACTGAAGACCAGTGTTCAACTACGGAGGGAGAGTTGTGGCAACCTACGACACTGACCACCAATGTTTCTATATAGTGCTACAATTTTCCATTCTTCTCAAGTCCAGGTACCTTTCATATTTCCTGCAATACAAAGGCTGGTAAGGCACAACCCATTACTTTTGTTCACTGGTTTAAGCAAAGATGGGCTGAAGACCACAGCATGGCATCAACCCCTTCTGTAAACAAGGAGCATAATAGTAGCATTGCGTCATCTTGCAACTTCTTGAAGATGTGGAATGCTGGCAAGAGACTGGATTGGCGAGACAGGAGCCTAAGAGGCAGAGAGCAATCAAAGGCCATGGGGATGGGCTAAGCAACAGCCAGTACACCTCCTATCAGGATTAGGCAAGACAACACAGATGGAGAATGCAGACGCTTCCAATGGAATCAACCCAGATTATGAGCTTAGGGAGGGAATTTGGGTGCGTTTGAGAATGAAGTGGGCACAGCTGATTACCAACCATGTAGGCCGGTTTGAAGGATTTGTGGTTTTTGGGTAAACTCAGAGAACCCATTTCCCCTTTATCAGTGACTTGGCCCGAAACATCACAGGAAGTAGAAAGCATGCGGGAACACTGTCCCATCCTGACCTAAAACTTCAGCAGGAAATAGTGGATACACCAATAAGTCTATCACTGAGTCAAGTGTCTCAGCCACAACAAAAACAGGAGGGAGAGAAGGGATTAACCATAGAAACATATATCTGCCTGCAACTTCCTTGTTCCCATATACATCTTCCAAGGCACCTTCCGTTCTCCAAGAACATGAACACCCAGGACTCTGGCACACCAGACATTAGTCTACATTGGAGTTTCTAAGTGAATACCTGTCCTAGCATCTGGAAGGAAGGCACAGCCTAAAATTTCTCCAAAGAGACACATATCCAGCCAGTGCAGGATTGGCTGCCCTTGGAGTACCCTCTGCTCTCAGCTATCAAAATGTGAGAAAACAGTACAACCTGACCAACTGGCTTCCAATCTTCAGAAAAGGAGCACTACCCAAAGCACCTTGCAGCTAATGTTTGTGAGAGGGTTGCTGTCCAGTTACTGGATGTCTGCATTGAGAATGGAATGGAATGGAATCTGCACAGGCATTTGGCTCCTAGATTGCTGGAGAGGGGACCTCATCCAGGCAGTACTTGGCCATCTGCCTGGTCCCTTGCATTGAATGTTAGTTCAGTGCTTTTGGTACAGAGGAGAAAGGTAGGCCTACGAGTGCACAGCTGTCTCATTCATAGCCCACAGAGCCAATGGTCTTTGGCCCAGTTCCCTCCCTCTCCCCATTTATTCAGGCTCTGGGACACCTGCCCCCACATCTCCTCTAGCCTGGATTCTCTCAGGCAGAATGGCTCTTTCTGTTGCGTAGGTTGCAGTGGGATTCTCCTCTGGCCAAAACACACATAACACAGGACGAGAAAGGTGATGTAAAAATTCTGAATGGCCCGTGAGTTGGGCAGGTCCTAGGGATGCCAACAAAAGCTTGCAAGCAGCCACATGAAAAAGGAGGCTTCTCTCCCTGCTCAAGACCCGGCCAAACATTTGGCACAAGTGCAAATACCTTAGATTGTTTCCTAAGGGGATCTCCCCAACAACAAGGGTTCCACCCTAAAGGAACACTCCTTACCCTGCATCCTAACAAAGGTTTCTCCTGTTTCCCATGCACAGCTCTCCCCTCTACACAAAGTTCAGGACTATATTGCTAGAAGATAGTATAGTGCTCTGAAACTAATGCCCAGAGGCACTGCCCAGAATCAGAAGGGACTGTTATAAAGCAGGAGTAGCCAAGGTGGTACCATCAAATGATGTTAGACTCCTATCTCCTCTCAGGTCCAGCCAATAGGATCAGTGATGATGGGAGCTGCAGTAGAGCATCAGGTTTTCTAGCCTAGTTAAAATACATTTCTGCTGACCCCGCAACCCCACCAAGCCTGCCCTTGCAATCATGGTAAAGCCAACTTACAAATATGCCACTGGGAAAGTGCAAATCTGGAATTTACACAGAATGCACTTTGGATGCTGACAGTGCTATCCAAGTACAGAATCTACAGATGTAATGGAAAAGGGCAGGTGTAAACTGGTTAAACTGCAATCTCTACACAGTGAAGTATTCTTCCAGGAAGCACTCTATTCCAGGGAATAGCCCCTTGAACTTTGAAAACAATTTGCTCCCAAATGAATAGGAACTTCCCATCAACAAAGATGGCATATGATACTAGGAAGTGCTAAGTTAGCACTTGCAGAGGGAGGGATCTCCTAGCAAAGTTCAGGCTACACCATAGGGAGTAATGGTGAAGAGTCCATTGGTGGACAGGCAGTCTCAGGTGTGATTCAGGCACCATTATGTTCTGGGTAGGCCTAAGACGGAAGAATGGGGCCTACTAATTTTAGTTCCACCATACCCATACTGTCCTCAGAATCTTGGCTTTGCATGATGTGACTAATGATTCAGATGCCCAACCCCAAAGATGATGGTATGATGGGTTCAAGATTACTTCACTCCCAAGACCCTGTTTCCTGCCCCCAAATAAGATAGATAGCTATGTGAAGCTAAAAACTGTAATTGTTGTAGTCTTGACAGAGGCATGCTTCAAACTTCATACACCTTCCTGAGCAGCCAAGAAGGGCCTGACTAGCCTGGTCTCCATCAAATACCAGAAACCTGAGGCCAAAGAAAAGGCTGTTGGCTCCCCCTGGTGGGAGCCACCACACTGTGAAGGAATCACCCTGATCAAGATACCTCCATCAAGCTTCCAAGGGTAGTTTCCTCCAGTCACACTCAGCACAGAAGCTAAGACAGTGTCAAAAATCGCCCTGTTGGGAACTTCGAAAGGGGCTCAGATGTGAGAGTAGGGGAGGGATATCAGACTCGGAAAGGATGGCTATATGTGCTCTTATGAGGTGGTGCTTCTGAGATGGGAGCAACTATCTGAATCCCAGGATTCTGGAGTCAATTAAAAACGGAGAGTAATCACAGTAGAGATGAAATTGCTTGCATCCCTCACTGCCTCTGCCAGCTTTGATACAGACATCCCATGGAAGGATGTGGGTACAGCAGGCAAGCAAAGGGTTATTGTAGCTACCAAAATGACTGAATGGGCCATGGAGACAGGGTGGGTGGCATGTGGAAACCGTTACCTGCCTGGCGATAAATAGAGGATTCAGTCTCTGAGCTTGTCAGTCAGGGGCACCTTTCACCGCCTGAGCTAAAAATTCCTTTTAAAAAGGAAAAGAAACAAAACAAACTGAAAACACAAAAACAAAAAACAGAAGGTGAAAAATTCCTTGACATTTGGAGCCTAAAAATATCCGTGGCCTGGCTGGCTGGCTGGCAGGCAGGCAGGGAGGCGACAGCACTCTGAGTTTGTCAAGCAAAGGCTTTCACACCCTCTGCGTGCTGCAGCTGGAATGCCAAATATATAGTCAAGCCCCTACCCATCAAAGCAGTCTGCTCGTAGTCGGTCTCGGGCATGAGGCACTGTGGGTTTGGCCCACAGAGACGCTGAGAACATTTCATAGGGATGCTAAAGGAAAAGAAACACACACACACACACACACACACACACACACACACACACACATGATTAACGATGGCCTCTAAGGTCATGTGGTGGGAGGGTTATGGGCTGGGCATAAGATACTTGCCCCTCCATGAGGGATCCCAGCCCACTCAGAGCACTCATTCTTATCACCTTGTGTCGTGCACTAGGGTGGGGATGTTTGGGCTGGCAGGGGGCCAACATGGCCCTGCATTCCAGTCAAGGCTAAATGTCTCAGCCAACAAAGCCGGCAGTGCTGGATCTAGAGAAACAGCGAGGAAGTGACACTTTAGGAAAAGCCTGGCAGCGGAAGAGGGAGGGCAAGCTCTAAGGCTGAGTTGTACTTGGAAGAGTAAGTACTGTTACACTGTCACACACAATGCCTCAGAGCACATAATGTCAGGCTTGACATGGTGGAGAGAACAACAATGACATTGTTTTACAGTGGCCACAGAGTGCACTAACATGGCACAGGACAGCCTGCAGATCAGGACTGTATGGGGACAGTTATGAAATTAGAAGACACACAGCTGATATAGCACACTGCACACATTATTCAGCAAATATGCTTCAGTGAGATGTTGCTTCCCTAAATATACTTGGTGGGGCAGGACTTCCCAATGACAGTGCAGCGCATGGCAAACAGCTCAATAATTCAGAGGACACCATAATCTACAACTCAGGTAGCCTCAACAATCTCAATAGTCTCTCATTTGTCTCCAAAACAATCCTCTTGTCTTGCAAAGTCAAAGCAACTGAGAATCCCCAAGGAATTCCTTCTGGTCCTGTTCCCTCTCTGCCTATTATCTCACTATTCTAAACAGACTAGGAACATTTCCAGGAGATTGGGGAAAATGTGGAGAACACTGGCTCTCCATTCTAGAAAGAGACATGAACCGAGGGCCTGAATCTAATAGCCTTTGCCTGGATTCTCAGACAATGTCAATAGCCCATCTCTCTATTACACCATGTACTGATAAGAGCGCTTTTCACCACATTTATTATGGGTGGAGCCTCCAATGGCTAATGCCCAAGTCCAGTTACTTCTCATAGGACTGCTGAATTAACCTTAAGCGCTAGAGAATTAATGTCACTAGGTAGGGTCTGTTTTCTGCAGATTTACTCCTGCTCTTAGGAGGATTACCCTCACCTCTCACACTGGATAGGCCCCTCTGTCTGCAGTGGCAATTTCACTTGAATTCCAAGGGTGGTTTTCCCTTTCGCTTCCTGCCAGACAGTGATCCAGTCCCTGAAGAGGTATTAGTGGCAGCCACTAAATCGTGGTCCTAATCCCAAGCTGACAGCACCCAGGGCTACAGGATGGGGAGGGCCACGATAGATCAGTGCACCAAGCAAACAGAACGCCATGCCACTGAGAAATTGCACATTACACGCCTGTCCCTACCAATAGGATGATGTTGTCAGGTTATGGGCAGCAATAATCTCTGGCACCGGGCAGGGATGCCCTGGTCCTGAGTTCATTGTCAGGTGAGGGGACAGAGAGAGCTCAGGTTTCAAGGGATACTCAGACACCTGCTACTAATAAAACACTCACTGTCATGGGATCACCCTTACAGGCTCTAGGCAAAGGAACCTTCCACAGGGCACAGAGGGGCAAAAAGAGTATGTTGGTGATTTTAAAGAGCTTCCAGATGATCCCTGGGTTTTATATATATGGCACACTTTCCTGACAGAAACAGCATGGCGCCATCACCATCATTCTGGTTCCAGCCTCTAGACAGATAGAAATAACCATAGCACTGAGTAAAGCTGTGCAGAAGCAGCCACATAAGTAGCATTCCTTAAAGGGGTCGTCATTTCTGTAGGACTTGTGAAGAAATATGTGTTTCACAAACTTTATGTCATTCACATCAACACCAAACCTGTTGAGACAAGTCATTATCATGTTTAATTTACAAAAGGTGGCAATTTACCCATGGCCTGCAACAGAACTGGCACTTGAACTCAAGACCCCCAGGGTCAAATCCAGAAGTGACCCATATATAAAGGTTTGCTATGGGGTTCACATAATACAGACCCCTGAATGAACATGAAGCCAAATCCTATCATCATCAGGGCTACCTTCACATGTAACACCCTGAGGGGTAGTCTGTTGTAGCAAAAACAATAAAAAGATCCCTAAAGCACCTTAAAGATGAATATGGACTAGAGACAACTTCGTGAGAGGCAGAAAATATTGTCCTCACCTGGACACCTTCAGGTACACACAGAGGGACCATGGTGTAAAAGGAGCTCTTTCCTACAAAGAACTAGCTTAATGCATGTATTTCATTTCACAGTAATACATCTCTGAGAGAAAGCCACAAGTGGCTGTGGGAATCTCGCCATCCTTTAGCTTAGCTCAGCTTCATCAGTAGAAGGTGACCCCTGGACCCATACTGGCTCCAACTAGACACTATGGAAAACTGGTATTTCTCTCTGCATTCCATTCTCAGGCTCAGTGGAGACTGCTTAGTAATCAAGGTGGCAGAAGAACACTGAACACCTTGCTTATAACCCATCCCTGTTGCTAATGCACACCCCGCCAGCTAGTCCTTCAAGGGAATTCCCCCCCCCCCGGAATAAATCCAACAACACTGCATTAGCACAGGAGATTCCCTTGTGCACCCCTAAAGCCCAGTTTTGCCACTCCAATAGCACTATTAATTCTTTTATTTATTGTTGTTTATTGGTAGGCATAATGCCAACACAGCAAAGGTCAAGGATCTGTGCTCCAAAAGAACAATAGAGACATAAAAATGCACTTGTGTGTAGTTATAACCTGTTTGCACTACCAACAATCCTCCTGCTGCTTCTAACATCAAAGGGAGATGGAACGATGACCACACCTCCAGTACTGAACATAGGACAACCACCACTGGCTTAACTTAGATTATACTTTAAAATATGATATGATGTCTTTATTTCAAAACCCCCTAAAAACTCTGAAACCCCATTTTAAAATACAATATACTAAAAAGCTAAGTAATGTCTGAATAATGTTTCCATTGCATGAAATCAGCTCTACTGAAGTACCAAGAGGATAAAAGAGCTGCTCTTAGAGCTCAATCCATTCTCCTGTATTTCTTATTTGTCTCCATTCAGTACAACAAACGGAAAAGGTTAGTTCTATGTAAGAGAATATGCTTCCCATAACTATTTCTTCTGTGGCTACTTTACACCACATCAGTTGGCCATCTAGCCTAATATTCTAGTACTCTCTGCATTCATGGAACACAAGGCTATCAAGGGTGACTAGCCACAATGACTATGTTCTACCTTCACTGTCAGAGGCAGTGTACCTCTGAATGCAGTTGCTGGGAGTCACAAGTAGGGGGAATGCTGTTGCACTCAGTCTCACCAAAGGCATTTATCTGGTTGGCCACTGTGAGAACATGCTGGATTAAATGGGCCATTGGCATAAAAGGTAAAGGTAAAGGGACCCCTGACCATTAGGTCCAGTTGTGACCAACTCTGGGGTTGCGGCGCTCATCTCGCTTTATTGGCTGAGGGAGCCGGCGTACAGCTTCCGGGTCATGTGGGCAGCATGACTAAGCCGCTTCTGGTAAACGCCGTTTACCTTCCCGCTAGAGCGGTACCTATTTATCTACTTGCACTTTGATGTGCTTTTGAACTGCTAGGTTGGCAGGAGCAGGGACCGAGCAACGGGAGCTCACCCCGTCGCGGGGATTCAAACCGCCGACCCGATCGGCAAGTCCTAGACTCTGTGGTTTAACCCACAGTGCCACCCGCGTCTCGGTACTAGGCATAGGCCTTTCCTATTACCTACTCCGTATTAACTGGAGGTATCAGGGATTGAACTTGGGACCTTTTTCTTTGCAAATCATTTGCTCTACCACTGAATAATGGTCCCTCCTCACCTATCAATCTAGGGACAAAAGGGTGTTGAGGGAATAGTAAGCATGACAACAGCACTTGCCGCAGCTAGGTTGGGCCACTTTGGGAGGTAAGAGTCAGTGCCTCGCCTGAGTCATTCACAGAGCTGATCTCCAGGGAATCTAATTGATGAGTGGAGCACCAAAAGGTGTGACATGCAGACTTTATTGAACTAAGGACTAGACGGGGGCGGGGAGAGAGAGAAAATATAGCACAACTGAAGCATTACCTTTGTGAGTCAACATGAAGAAAGGGTACTGAAATATGTGCATATGCAGCCAATTCATATATTGCCTTCAAACCCCTACATGAATACATACATAAGTAGGGAGGAATGAAAGAAATCTCTTCCAGAGTAACAGTGCTTTGAAAGATTAACAAAGCACACATTACTACAACACAGATTTTTGAAATCCGCATGGCTGTGATCACACCCTTAGACATTGAAACTGTTCTTCCTTTTCATTCTGATGCCTTCTCATCTTCTTTCATTAGTAAATCCTCTCCTTGTTGGGTGCTTCAATGACAAGCGTGGGCCCAAACAGGTGACTCCATAGCCAGTGGAGTACTCATTTGCAGCAAGCAGCCTATGAAAATCTCCCCCATCCCCATGATCCTCCATGTTTGGAGATGGAAAGGACACCATGCTTAACTATTTTGATGTGTTGTTCCTGGACAACATTTGAAGATTGAGATTTTCAAAACCTGACAAGGCCTCCTTACCATAAGAAACCCTGCACCCACCTCACAAGGTTGTGCCGAGAATTAAAAAAAAAAAGGGGGGGTAATGATGTTGTTCTGAGCTTCTTGAGGGAAGAGTAAGTTTATTACTTTTTTAACTTACCCTGTATACAGCAATTTATTCCAGTTTATTCTATACGCTGTGTACCTAAACAGAAAATAACACTAGAACTAATAATTTCCATAACGTCTAAGAAACATTCTGTGGCTATGGATACAGGCAATATCCAAAGATGTCAGCCCACTTGTGCAATGGAAATCTGCTTGCACAACAGGACTTTCGGCTTCTCTTCTCCTGCTCCATTCCCCAACGTACCCACCAAAACTGCTCTAGAGGAACTCTCCAAAGCAAGATTTAGGGGCACCCAGTGGCTGCAGGAGGGACGCAAGAAAACAGAATCCCCACTACCTAAGCAAATGCCCACTTGCACTATGTTGGATCTCACCCAGAGGCATGAGAGCTCATTTTCATGTGCATAAATGCCGACACTTATGCAACATGATTTTTAATCCTTTTTTTTTTTTGTAGTAACAGTAGCGAACCCTCCTTCTCTGTGCCATGTCACAAACAGCTTTGGAAATTACCTCAGCTTTCCAAAGCAGCTTGTCACACAGCAAGTTGCAAATGGCTATTACCAAGTCAAAAGTCCCACTTGGCCATGTAGCATTAGTTGTGCAGTCAATCCTTGTTTTGCGCAGGGGTTCTGTTCCACCCAGACACTTTTCACGATGTCTTTATAACTTTTGGGGCTACTTTCAGGTTCAATGCCATGCATGTGTGTGTGACTATGTGTCATTCTGACGTGCGTAAGTCAGGAGTTCCTTGTACAGTTATTTGGATTACATCCTATATCCAGGATCTGGATAAATCTGTATCTCCACAGGGGTCACTGGAAAAAAAGAAATAAGTAATTTGGAATCTGATTATTATGGCGATTATGTATGCCTCTCTACAGAATTTTTATTTTTCATAGAAAGCTTAGGTGGCTCAAAAGGGTAAATACATGTTTTATATCAGTTTCCAGTGACAGCCATGTTAGTCTGTTGAAGAAAAGGCAACATAAAGTCTTGTGGTATCTTAAAGACTAAAAACTTTTGTAACTTTTTAAATTTTATAGAAGTGTACTTCAGGAAAGATCCTGTAGGACAATGGTTCCCAATTAGCTAATCTCTGAGGATCCCCTATTTTCCAAAAGCCAAGCCACGGACTCCCTACTTTTGAAAATTTTGATAACTCTATGGTAGCTACCTCTGCAAAGCAATTTTTTGAACAAAATATGGGGTAGTCTCTAAAAAGCAAATGATTTTAGGTATGCTAAAATAATAGACTAGGGCTGAGTGACACCTGGTTTTCAACACTGTGATATATCAGCAGCTAAACATCACGATATTCCGATATATCATAATGTCTGAAATTGGAGATCAGGCATGGGGATCAACTGTGGAGATGGGATGGGTGAGGGTAGGAGAGGAAGCGGAGTAACCTCCACCACATGGTTTGAGTGGGAGGGGACCGGGATGGGGGGGTGCATCAAGGCGCCATTAGCAGGGCAGCCAGTGAAGATGCATGTCCACTGTGGCTGCTGCTGCTTTCCTGCTGACTAAGAAACGTGCTCCACCTCAGTGCCCGGGGAAGGTAGTGCCACGGTGCCTTGAAATGAGGGCAGTCAGCTGCCCTATTCTCCATCAGCGTGAGGGAAAGGCAGCACCAATGGAGGGTTGCATCTCCTTCTGGGCAACCTTCCATAAGTACATGCCAGTGGTGGAAGAATGGATATGACTCTTAGCTTTGCAGAGAAGGGCAGCTATATTTGCAGGTATCAAAGATTTGGGGGGGGGGGAGAGATCTGAGTTTTGCAGCTTTTACCAGTTTCAATTAAGTGAAAAAAGTTCCTTCACTCAGCCTGCTTTTGCTATTTGCAAAGGTGGCACATATCTCTCAACAAGATCTTCAACTGAATGTCCAGACTTGCAAATGGATCCTGATTTGAGTGTGTGTGTAAATGGTGTGTACATGTGCTAGCCGCGGCCACTTTGGGCACATACCTCCTCCTCCAGGGAGTTTGACCCTTGAGAGGAAAAATATACCCAACCCTGACTTACAGCATCAAATGCAGATATTTAAGCTGGGTGAATAAGTGACTAGCAGTAAGTAGCATTGCCAGTAAGGATTTAGGGGTTATGGTGGATTATCAACTAGACATGAGTCAACAATGAAATGCAGTGGTTCCAAAAGCAACACTGCATCCAAGACTTCAAGAGCAATAGTATCACTCTTCTAATCACAGGAACTGCAAGCACTGCATTCAGTTCTGGGAACCAGAATTCAAGAAGGATGTTGACAAACTAAAAGGGATTTGCAGTGCAAAAGGAGGAGTCATACGAGCAAGCAGTGAATAAATTAGATACATCAAGCACATGAAAAAGAAAAAATATGTTGAAGGGATAGAGAACAGAGAACACATCGACAGTTTTTCAAATATTTTAAATGACTTTGAAAATAAAGAGAACTCTTAATGCCCAGCCATGCCCATGGGTACATTTTCAGAGAGGTACAATCAAGATAATCATAAAAGGTGGACAAAATCCAATTATAACAGCATATCAGCAGTGAAGCAGACTACCTAGATAAGCTGTGGAATCCTCTTCCTTAGTCCCCCCCCCCTCAAAAGTCCTGGACAGGCCTATGCCTTATGACAGTGGTTGCCAAACTTTTTGGGTCCTGGGGAGCAAGTGGGCCCAGATTCAACTAACCCAATGTGCTAGTTGAAGTCAGTGTAAGGGCTCCTTCCTCTCATCCCCTCCCTGATGCCCCCATGCCTCCCCCAAATCTACTCTGGTTGATCAGGAGACTCCTCAGAATAGCACTGGTTGGTTGGCAGATGGGGCTCATTCTGTCTGGCAAGCAGAAGAATTGTTTGCACTGATGAAACTGATGAACTGACTTTGGGAAGGTGCCATGGGTACCGGTTAGCTGCCAGGGGTGTGTCCTATCACAAAATGGTTGCTGCATAAAAAGAAAAGAAGCAGGAACATAAAATAACAATGTTCTGCTTTTGCACTGATCTCTCCTCTCCGCAAACTACTTGGGAGCAATCCCTGATGTGGGCCAGGGAGAAGGAAAAGGTAATGCTAATAATGATATGTCTTATTGCCCCTCCCCAAATAATACAACTTTGGAACAAAGTTTCCCATTTACTGACAGAAGCAGCTGCCTGCGCTACCTGCCAGCAGGTGGCAAAACAAACAAAGTAGTGACAGGAGGATTCCCGTGTTTCTTCTTGCACATTTAAAAAAAGTTTCCCAAGCAGCTATCTGCTGACTGTTCCACATCCCTAGCAGGCAACAAAATGAGTGGCAGGCAATGCTCACACTTCTTCAAACCTCTACAAACATGTTTTTAAAAGTCTCTCTGGTAGTTGCCTGCTGCCTGCTTTATGTGGCTGGCAGTAAGAAAACAGAACAGAGTAACAAACAAATGATTCCAATAACTAGAAAATAAGACAGAAGCAGGAAAATTGCACAGGAAGGTGGGAACAGTAGCTTTAGGACACCAGGGATTTGTACTGCCTGGTGTCCAAACAACTCACTTATCACTCAAAGCTCTGACTTTACTCATTGGCTAAAAACATTGGCAGGCAGGAGCAGCCAGGTTGGTTCATTTTACAGAAATTGCTTAGAAGGTTACCTGTACAGCTTACTTCATTTTTTAAAAAAGGAAGTTTCGAGACTTGACTTTTTTTTTAAATGAAAGTTCAGATCCTGAGCCCCCTACCAGGGGGTGCTAATAAAGGCCTTCACAGGCAACATAGCTCCCACAGGTACCAAGTTTACAGCCTCTGCCATACAAAGTGTACTTTATTTATCATAGAATCCCACTCCCTCAGGAATGAACATTGGCTTACATGGTCCATGAGATGCCTTCAGATTCTACATCACTACCTAAAGGACAAATAGTGAAAACAACTACATCTGCCCTCGAAAGCGAAACCGGGGGGGGGGGGGGAGTTTCCATTCCACTTCACGGAAAGGGTTAGGTACAGACACCTTTGGTTTGCTCAGCCCAATAGATTCGACTGCCATTTATTGCCAGAAGCGCTGGAGGCAGTCATCCAAGGCAAGGCCCCACAAGGGATTGCTGGCAGAGTCCGCACCTAGAGGTTGACTTCAAGTACAATGTAAACATATGGACAAAAAGTGTTTATATAACAAATCCAGGCAAACTTCCTTCCAGGAACTTCACTGCAGCTGCCACACAACAGGCTAGCAATCATGACTTGAGCTAGGAGAACGTTGACAGGATTGGGAACTCAGGATCAAGTACATCAGATTATGGAATTGGCCTGGTTCACCCATAATGTAAACCATGGCTTATTAAACCATGTCTTATAAAACCATAGCTTAGTGTTTTGTGTGAACCCAAACCAGCAGCCTAACTACATGTCTTAACTACATGTCATTCATCAGCCATGGTCTGTAACTGCTTTACAAATCTTATTGTTAACAATTGCTTGGTGTTATGTAAGAACCCAGACTGCTGCAAAGCTACCTAGTTTTGTGTTAAGAGCATCTTCCTGGCTTGTATCTCCTTTAAAGGAGGAAAGAGGGAGAGCTCAATAAACCAAGGCTTAAAGGATGTGTGCCAGATGCCTTAGATTTAACTTTGGTTTACTAACTGTGATTAAAATTAACATTAAACTTGGTTTAGTATTATGTGCAAACTAAGCTACTGGCATCTGACAAGATCAGGATGCGGAGGTAATCCAACAGAAAGTAGTCCAATATTGGCAAGGAAACAGAGACCAAACTTGGATCTTAGGACCAGATACAAGAACAGACAAGACAGGGCCCAAACCCAGGGTTCAGGAGCAGAATACAATGTCAGGCAGCCCAAGATGGGGGGAAAGTAGTCAGCACAGCAGACACAGAAGTTTTTTTCTAGATACTGCAATTCTAACAAAACTCTAAGCTTCAAGCCTGCAAAGCACAGATGTGGCAGGTCACAGAGCCTTAAAACATAAGAACAACCCTGCTGGATCACACCAAAGCCCCATCTAGTTCAGCATCCTATTTGCATAGTGGTCAACTTGATGCCTATGGGCAGCCTGCAAGCAGGACATGACAACGGCACTCTTCTCACTTGTGCTCCCTTGTGCCAAAGCTTGAGTATCAGCAACTCAAAGTGTTGCAACAGACACTGCTACTTGGAAGAAATTTGCTATCTCCCAGAAAGCCTCTTTCCTTTTTTTAAAAAATAAGATATTTATTAAGATTTTTTATAATATTACAATAAAATAAAAAAAGAAAAAACAGAACAACAAAAATACAGAATAAGGAAACTTTTTAAGAAAAAAAAAACACACACATACATTTTCAATTACTTATTTTCTTTTAACTTGTTTCCCGGACCTCCTCATACCTCCCTTTTTTGTATTCCACCCCAAATTGTTAGTTCAGCAAATCCTTACCATTATATTATTACCTATTTATAATCCTTTTTTTCATATTCTCTTAAAGCATTACAGCTGGAAACCACTTAATTTCAATCCAACATCATTCTAACACTCATTAATTTTACAATATTTCTGTAGATAATCTTTAAATTTCTTCCAATCTTCTTCCACCGACTCTTCTCCCTGGTCTCGGATTCTGCCAGTCATTTCTGCCAATCCCATATAGTCCATCACCTTCATCTGCCATTCTTCCAAAGTGGGTAGTTCTTGTGTCTTCCAATACTTTGTAATAAGTATTCTTGCTGCTGTTGTAGCATACATAAAAAACGTTCTGTCCTTCTTTAGCACCAACTGGCCGACAATGCCCAGAAGGAAGGCCTCTGGTTTCTTCAGAAAAGTATATTTAAATACCTTTTTCATTTCATTGTAGATCATTTCCCTGAAAGCCTTAATTCTTGGGCACGTCCACCAAAGGTGAAAGAATGTACCTTCAGTTTCTTTACATTTCCAACATTTATTGTCAGGCAAATGATATATTTTTGCAAGCTTGACTGGGGTCATGTACCACCTGTATATCATTTTCATAATATTCTCTCTTAAGACATTGCATGCCGTGAATTTCATACCTGTGGTCCACAACTGTTCCCAGTCAGCAAACATAATGTTATGTCCAACATCTTGTGCCCATTTAATCATAGCAGATTTCACCGTTTCATCCTGAGTATTCCATTTCAACAGCAAGTTATACATCTTTGACAAAATCTTAGTTTTGGGTTCTAACAGTTCTGTTTCTAATTTTGATTTTTCCACCTGGAAGCCGATTTTCTTGTCCAAATTATATGCCTCCATTATCTGATAATAGTGTAGCCAATCTCGCACTTTGTTTTTTAGTTTCTCAAAGCTCTGCAGTTTTAGTCTATCTCCCTCCTGTTCCAAAATTTCCCAATATTTCGGCCATTTGGCCTCCATATTGAGCTTTTTCTGAGCCTTTGCTTCCATTGGTGACAACCACCTTGGGGTTTTATTTTCCAATAAATCTTTGTATCTTATCCAAACATTGAACAATGCTTTCCTGACAATATGGTTTTTAAATGCTTTATGTGCTTTAACCTTGTCGTACCACAAATATGCGTGCCAACCAAAAACGTTGTTAAAACCTTCTAAGTCCAAAATGTCTGTGTTCTCAAGAAGCAGCCAATCTTTTAGCCAGCAGAATGCTGCTGATTCATAGTAAGGTTTAAAGTCTGGCAGGGCAAATCTGCCTCTTTCCTTTGCATCAGTTAATATCTTAAATTTTATTCTGGGCTTCTTGCCCTGCCAGACAAATCTAGAAATATCTTTCTGCCACTTCTTGAAACAATCCATTTTGTCCACAATCTGCAATGTTTGAAACAAAAACAACATTCTAGGCAAAACATTCATCTTTATAGCTGCGATTCGACCCAACAAGGAAAGCTTCAAATTTGACCAAATTTCTAAATCTTTTTTCACTTCCGTCCAACATTTTTCATAATTATCTTTAAATAAGTTCCCATTTTTTGCTGTCATATTAATCCCCAAATATTTCACTTTCTTGACCACAGTTAAACCTGTCTCATTCTGAAACCTCTCTCTTTCAATCGGTGTTAAATTTTTCTCTAAAACCTTAGTTTTTGACTTGTTCAGTTTAAATCCTGCCACTTGACCAAATTCTTGAATTAGTTCTAAAACCCTTTTAGTACTAGATTCTGGCTCCTGTAACGTCAGTACTAAATCATCTGCAAATGCTCTCAATTTGTACTGTTTGGCTCCGACCTGTATACCTTTAACCAACCGGTCCCTTCTAATCATGTTCAGCAAAACCTCCAGGACCGATATAAAAAGCAATGGAGAGATTGGGCACCCCTGTCGTGTCCCTTTTTCTATCTTAAATTCTTCCGTCACCACATTGTTCACAATTAATTTTGCCTTTTGTTCAGAATATATTGCACCTATACCATTTTCAAAACCTTGGCCTACCCCCATCCCCTGTAGGTTCTTCTTCATAAAGCTCCAAGAGATGTTGTCAAAAGCTTTCTCCGCGTCCACAAATATCAAAACTGCTTTAGTATTTATATTCACTTCTAACTTTTCCAATATATTAATTATATTCCTCAAATTATCAGACAGATGTCTTCCCAGGAGAAAACCCGCTTGGTCTTTATGAATCTCTTCCATCAATACTTTTTTCAATCTCTTGGCCAGAATGTCAGCAAAAATTTTGTAATCCACATTAAGTAACGATATAGGGCGGTAGTTCTTAAGCTGAGTCTTTTCAGTCTCTGTTTTCGGTATAAGTGTAATATACGCCTCTTTCCACGACTCTGGTGCCCTTTTCCCTTCCAAGATTTCATTGCAGACTTCCTTCAAAGGTTGTAATAGCCACTCTTTCAAAGATCTATAATATCTAGAAGTCAGCCCATCCGGTCCTGGAGATTTGCCCAATTGCATATTTTGAATGGCACCTTCTACTTCCTGTTCAGATATTTTATAGTTCAACATTAATTTACTTTCTTGAGAAATTTTCTGTAATCCATTTATTTTCAAAAATCGGTCTATATCCATTTCTTTCTGAGGCCCTTGTGAATATAATTGTTTAAAGTACTTCTGGAAACAGTTTCTAATCTCAATTGGGTTATGTATGTTCTTTCCTTCCACTTCTAAATTTGTAATAGTATTTAATTTTTGTCTTTTTTTCATTTGCCAAGGCAGCAGTTTCCCACATTTATTGGCTGATTCAAATGTCTTTTGTCTCATTTGTTTAATTTTCCATTCTATTTCCTGATTCATCATTTCCATATATTGTACTTGATATAATTTTATTTCTCTCAAAATCTCCTGCGACTTTGGTTTTGCCCTCAATTTCTTCTCACTTTCTTTTATTTTCTCCAAAATTTTGTCTTTCTTCTCATTTTGACTTCTCTACTTTATTGCATTCTGTTGTATCAGAAACCCTCTCATAACAGCTTTGCTTGCGTCCCAGATTACTCTTTTTTCTACATTGGTGTTCATGTTTATTTCAAAATAGTCTCAAAGTTTTTTGGGCCTTTTTATACACTTCTTCATCTCCAAATAAGGTGTCATTCATCCTCCATCTGAAGGAGCCGGATGATATTTGCTTCATCTCCATCCTTAGAGCATTATGGTTGGAGCAAGTTTTTGGGCAGATTTCCACTTTCTTTATCTTTGGTGCCATTCCTCTAGTTACCCATATTTGGTCAATTCTAGTCCATGTCATCTTGGCTTCAGAAAAGAAGGTTCCCTCTCTTCCCAAGGGATTCTTCGTTCTCCAAATGTCCACTAAATCCATATTGTCTGTCATCTCAAAAAAGGTTTTGGGTGACTACCTGCCTTTGTAGTCCTTGGTGACTACCTGCCTTTGTGCCTTGTCCATGTTTGTAGATACTACTCCATTCATGTCCCCCATCAAAATTGTGTTATAATCCAAATAGTCCAATAAAATCTCATGCAACTTTTTAAAGAATTCAGATTTCCCCTCATTCGGTGCATAAATTCCTATGATCAAAAATTTCTCTCCTTGAACTTGAATTTCAATTGCCAAAAATCTTCCTTGTTCATCTTTAAAAATTAATTTCGGTAATAGTCTCTCCTTTGCATATATCACAACTCCTCTTTTTTAAACTTTATCCGATGAAATAAACTCCTGTCCCAATCTCTTGTTAATGAGTATTTTCCTGTGTAGCCTTGTTACATGGGTTTCTTGTAGGCAAATCAAGTCCAGAAAGCCTCTTTCCTTACACCATCCCACAAATAAGAGGACTTGGATAGTTGAAAGACCCACACCTGCTCCCACAAAAGCCTGCACAGCCTTTAAAATCATCTTCAGAGGACATGCTTAGATGATACCCACCTTCTGAAGTGGGGTGAGTGTTAATGAAGAACAAAGCCTTTGATGTTTGTTTTTTAAAGGTAAAGGTACCCCTGACTGTTAGGTCCAGTCGTGGACGACTCGGGGGTTGTGCACTCATCTCGCTCTATAGGCCGAGGGAGCCGGTGTTTGTCCGCAGACAGCTTCCGGGTCATGTGGGTCATGGTGAACCAGAGCAGCGCACGGAAATGTCATTTACCGTCCTGCTGGAACGGTACCTATTTATCTACTTGCACTTGACGTGCTTTTGAACTGCTAGGTGGGCAGGAGCTGGGACCGAACAACGAACTGTTGACCTTCCGATCAGCAAGCCCTAGGCTCTGTAGTTTAGACCACAGCGCCACCTGCACCCCTTGTTTGTTTTTTAGGAAGAGCTTAAAACATATTGGCGGATTTCTGCTTCTTCTAATATGAGTTGCTATTGCTGCTTATTTTATCTGCATTTGCTGTCTATTGCTTTATTGATTATGGTTTTAGCGGCTGACTGTGGTTTTTATTACTTAGATGAAGATGTGGGATTGAAATTTGATAAATAAAAACTTACGTGCATCTTAAGTGTTAAATATTCCTAATACTTGGAATATATGAAGATTGGCACAGTCTTACAGAGATGAAGTAGCCAAAGCCTGTTATAACATGAATCCTGACTAAATAAGGTTCAGCCATGCAACCTTTAGAAATGCGGAAAAACCTTTAGTCACTTGGCCACATTGCCTCACTGCTGAATCACTAATCAGCTGCGAATACAACACTTATTTACCACTGCCATTCCCCCAATCCACACCCCTTCCCCACAACTACCCACAAGGTACAGCAACACTAGACTCCTCTGCTTGTGCTGAGGACTTTGAAAGAGAACTATAGGCAGTCTTATTGTTATTTTATCTATTAAATTTGCATACTGCCCTTCATCTGTAGATCTCAGGACGGTTCACAACATAATTCACAACAATATTCACATATTGATATCCATAGGTAGACTGTACAAAATCCACTTTCTTAATCTTAACTCCACAGCAAGACACGTAGCAGTTATTATTATCTGCACAAACATATTTGGACTCCGGCTTGTAAAAGAGTCTGTATTTTGGAGGATTGATCTCTTAAGCACCTTACTAGTGTACTGGAGGCGAGCTGCTCAACAGAGGCAGCAATTTTCCCAAGCCTGATGCACCTTGAAAGGTTGTGGTTTGGGGATAAGCACTTCTGTAATCCCCTAGAGAACAGATGCAAGGTTGTTAACTGTCCAGAGGAACTAGCTTTCAGCTTGGTGCAGTTAGGGTCTGAGAGATGGTTTACAGTTGTGTGTGGGAGCAGTGGGGCCAAGCAGGGCCTGGGGTTCCAAAAGGTTCACACCAAGTTTAATTTGTAGCTATTATACTAAGCATTTCATCCGTACACCTCATTGCATCTAAGAATACTTCATTCCCATCAAGAGCATGGCAGAACATTACACAATTACAGTTTATTTGTGGTCTCAAATTAAGTAAAGCTTTCTCAGTTTTTCTAGCAGCTTTAGCAAAATTCATGCTGGGTGTGTGTGTGTGTGTACCACAGGAGGATACAGCCTCATGCTACTGTGTGCCAGTGAAATGCCGACAGCTCAGAGAAAGCATCCAATTCTCTCCATCCCTAAGAATGGCTAAGAACAGAACCATTTTCCCTTCCAGCCACACCCCACTCCATCCCCCCTTCCCCCAAGGGAAGCAGCTGTACAAATGGTTGATGTGGAAGGAACATGCCAACCACTTGAAAGGAGCATGGTATGAAAGCATGGCCACTCCTCTGCCTCTCAAGACGGGAGCTCTATAAATAGAGATCCTGGTGCCCACCCTGGGTTTTCCCTCAACCATTGTGGCACAGCCTTCTGCCAAATAATCTCCCCCACCCCTTGGCAGTTTATCCCACCATAGACAGCTGCTGCTGGACAAGCCTAGGATACTGAAAGGGAGTGACATGAACCCACAGCTGGTTCAGAACAACTTTGAGATTTTTAGGGAGAATCTAAAGAGGTTAAATGCCTACCTGTATGCACACCTGATATTTCATCCAAAGTGTTCTCATAATCCATCAAACTGATTTGTGCAGAAGTGTAATTGAAGAAGGCAGGGAAGTATTGCTTCCCTGTGTCCCACCCAACATGGATCCATATCCATCTACCCCCATGCAGCTCACGGGTTCCTCCTGACTCAGTTCAACTACAAAATGCTTCTGGGTCAGATCTGGGTCTTTGCCTTGGGAACATCCAGACTCTGGTCTTCTCTGTGTGATTCCTTGGGCACTAATTAGGCATCTGTGCATGCTGCTATTTCAGTCTGCTGGTTTCCTATATCTGGCCACCAGCTCTCCTGTTTGCTGCTTCCTTCTCCCATTGTTCTAGCCCCCTTCAGCAACACTCCTCAATTTAGATTTTTGCCTCTACAATGACCTCCTGGGCTGTCTTGATATGAAACTTTTTCCAAGGCTCTGCTTCAAATCCCTGGGACATTTCTCCAACCCAACCCTGGTAGAAGTCACACCTCCTTCTCTTCCTATGCCCAACTACCTACACCATAGCACTATCACTATCACAAACACATCAGACACCAACACATCATAACCCTGTTCCTCCTTCCACACTCACACATTAAATGAACACATGGGGCGGATTATGCTTGATGGTCCTGCCCACAACTTCATTGTGTGGCCATAAGGTGAGAACTCGACTAATATGTGCACAGTGGGTATAGCCTTGAGCCAACCTTGAAAGGAGTAAGTGACATATGGCTCAGGGCAAAACAAGCTTCCACCACATAAGTAGCAAACTCAGGCTCATGGGAATAGCGGTGAGAAGCTCCTGAAACACGCAGAAGTGAACAAAACAGAATAGCAAATATAAACCAACATATTTTGGGGTATCTTTTTTGTGGTGGAGCAGCTCAGCCTTGAGTGAAGGAGAAGTATTTTTTAACAGAACCAGACCAGAACTAGCAAATTTTCACTTTGTGCACCAATGATGTAGATGAGGGGAAATGGAAGGGAAATGCAACTACGACTTTTTGTCAGAGCAGGAATAATGACATCCTCTCCTAGAGCACTATGGTAATTGGCAAACCTTCCTTGCTCTGACAAGGGAATAAGACTTTCAAGTTTGCTTGTGACAGATTATCATGGAGAAAGTCAGAGAATAAGGAAAATAACAAAGCAAAGGCTAGGTACTTCTTTCCTTTAATTTGATGGAGTTCCTACTTTATGCCAGCAGTTGAAGTGGCAACACCTCCTTGCAAGATTGGTCACATTTATAATTAAAAGCTAAAGGTTGCATTTCTGCTAGCTGAAGATCTGTTGTATTAAAGCTCTTTAAAAAAATAAATAATCTGAACTATGCAGTCACAAATAAGCATCAATTAGTTCCATGAAGCTTACTCCCAGGATGCATAGGATTGCTGGTATCCTGATCCTAATAAAACAAGTATTATGTTATATACTGCTTCTCCCTCCCCTTCTCTCTCTCTCTCTCTCTCTCTCTCTCTCTCGGGAACAACACAGCTGCCTGTGTTTTAGGACTCCCCTAGGGGTGGGGGGTGTCTATACACTCTACTTGGGAACATACTATGGAGACTGATGAGTACCTACATTTATGAATGTACCACTACATCACTGATGTGAGCAAAACAGAGACATGGCAGAAATAAGAGGTTAGTCCCCACATTCTGCAGATTCCCAGAGGGGAGCCTTCCTTAAAGAGACTAGAGGATCGAATGAGAACAGTATGCACAAGCCACAGCTCATTATGTCCAAATTAAGTTAATTGCATGTGAATATGAAAATTAATTGTGGAATTGGGTTATTACTGGTTGCCACTGTAGATTTTTGATCGAAAAGGTTACTGTCCTCTAGTCTTGAAAGGAGTAATTTGTTTCTTTGCCTCAAGTGAAGACTGAAAGCTGCTGAAGACATCTGGGTCTGTTTTACTGAAGTTATTTCTTGCCATGTAAAAGCTTTTGGCATGGCATACCTTGTTCACTCATACCATCTTCCTGAACTACCGTTAAATATGAATGATCTTAGCCAAATGTAATAGGGGTATGGGCGTATTTTTGCTTATGGAACATCCAGCTTCTATGCATGGGGTTTGGACTAAACTCCTTACCATTTCGACAGTTCTATAATCTCAGGTATCCAAAATAGGGATGAGGATGTCCAGTACCCTCTCAGCTGTAAGAAAATGTGGTCCATCAACACAGACAATAATGGTTTAAGATATATGTGTCCACATACACATAAATACATACACTGAAAGTTATAGCTGAGACAAAAGAGCCCAGATGATTCATGTGTGACAATGCAGGGCTCCCCTGCGAGGCTCTCCACCCAAATGATGCAGTGGGAGGTGGACACCCTCAATATGTACAGGAGTAGAGGGTGGAGGTGGGGAATGACAATGATCAAGAATTTCCTGGCCTGGCTCTTGCTCCAACCCAGCCACCCCATCCAACGTCATAAGCAGCCGGAGGTGCTGTCTCCTCAGCACCCACAAATCCTCATGACTGGCCCCAAGCAGCCTAAGACCTTTTCCTCCGCATGACCACAAAGGGAGAAAGTTTCCAAATTAAAACACTAAATCTGGCACCAAAGTGCCCATGGCAGGAACCATTTAAACTGGCCATTAAAGTTTATACGTTAGACGGGCACCGAGAGCAAACCATCAACAGCAGGAAAACAGAGCCGCTCCTCTGGGAATGGCTAACCACTGCTTTTCCCTGGAGCAGCCACAGGCCGGCTGTCATGAGATGAGTTCACTGGCCATCAAGAAGCCTCTGTTTACTCACCCAAGCTGCCCACCCCCTGCATGCTGTCATTGACCGAAGCAGCTTCACTGGGGCTGGCAGTCTAGCACTTGGCACAGAGAGAAAAACAAGCAACAAAGAATACTAGAGTTGAACACAAACCCACAAACCACAGCACCCACAGGTCAACCTCAGAGCACTGGAGGAGGGGGAGAAATGCAACGAGTAGCCTCAAGTGGAGGACACAGCCTCCCCCACACTTGCATTTCTTATATTCCGTCTTTCTACCTGCCTCATTCTCTCTCTTGCCTTATCTTTCCATGAAAAATGAATGAAGCAACACAGAGATATCATAGGTTACTGGGAGGTGTCAAGATTAAGCCTGCATTCCCACACAATATACAGTATGTTAGAGAAACACACACACGAAGTGAGTGACCTTCAGACAAAACAGACAAGGGCGGCAGAGCTCATGAAGGACAGGATAAATGAGAAATAAGAACTCAGTTTATTTGGGGGGGGGGAGAGAAAGTGATGTTGGTTTTGGGGAAATTATGAATTTGCTTATTTGCAAATTAGGCAAATTCAAATAAGGGAATTTGCATCAGGAATTTTTCTCATGCCCTAGAACAAAGATGAGCAACCAGATGTTACTGGACTGCAACTCCCATAGTTCCTGACAATTGCCGCTGCTGGCTGGAGTTGATGGGAACTGGAGTCCAACAACAGCCAGAGGACCATAGGTTCCCCAGTTTTACTTGTATTTAGTCAGGCAACGGCAAAGGACTGCTGGACGGTTAAGTCCAGTCAAAGGTGACTATGGGGTGCGGCGCTCATCTTGCTTCAGGCTGAGAGAGCCGGTGTTTGTCCACAGACAGCTTTCTGGGTCATGTGGCCAGCATGACTAAACCGCTACTGGTGCACGGAGGACTGTGACGAGTGCCAGAGTGCACAGAAACACCATTTACCTTTCTGCCGCAGCAGTACCTATTTATTTACTTGCACTGGTATGTTTTCAAACGGCTAGGTTGACAGAAGCTGGGACAGAGCAACTGGAGCTGCTCACCCCACTGGGCGGATTCGAACTGCCGACCTTCTGATCAGCAAGCCCAAGAAGCTCAGTGGTTCAGACCACAGCACCACCAGTGTCCATTTTACCTATTTTACCTTTTGTATTCAGTAAACTAAGCTAAACACTTTGAAACTGCCAAGCTTACCTAATAATGTAATTGTGATTGGTACCCATTCACTGTTACAAAACTAGTCTGTAGATGCAAAGTTGATTCTCAGTAATGGGAAGCTTCCAGCCAGTTAACAGCAGCAGGCAGGTGTTAACGGAGAACTGCAAAATAACCAAAGGAACTAGACAAGGCTGCCCACTGTCACCTTTATTGTTAATATTAGTTTTAGAAGTTTTGGCGCAAAGAATAAAATGTAACTTTGTTGACCATAAAAATGAATGTATTACCAAGGATGGTATTTTTGTTTCAAACAATAGTGGTGATCGGCAAGACAGATTGTTTCAATAAATAGCAAAAATATATTTCTAAATATATCTGGCAGGGAAAAAACCAAGAATAAAATATAAAATATTGATAGATGTGAAAGAGAGAGGAGGTTTTCCCCTGCCGTATATGAGATTATATTACGAAGCTTCCTGTCTGTGGTGGTTGAAGGAATGTTTGTCCCTGAAGAATCCACATATTTTAGACTTGGAAGGGCATGATAATATATTTGGCTGGCACATATATTTGTGGTATGAAAAGGTGAAACCACATAAAGAATTTACAAATCATATACAGTTGTACCTTGGTTTTTGAACGCCCTGTGACTTGAACGTTTTGGCTTCCAAACGCCGCAAACCTGGAAGTGAGTGTTCTGGTTTGCAAACGTTTTTTGGAAGTCAAATGTGTGATGTGGCTTCTGACTGAGTGCAGGAAGCACCTGCAGCCAATTGGAAGCCGCGCCTTGGTTTTCGAACATATTCTGAAGTCGAATGGACTTCCGGAATGGATTTCGTTCGAGAACCAAAGTACAACTGTAATTAGGAAACATTTATATAGAGTATGGGACAAATAACAAATTTATTGGAGCCAAAAACACCACTTTGACTTTCACCACTGGAAGCCATAGAGGTGAAGAAGAAGAATATGGTGGAAAATGTAGTAAATTATAAAGAAAATTAAAGAAAGGAAGATGGAGAATTCAAATTAAATGGATTTAAGGATTTATCAGAAATGTTAACAACATGGATACAATATCATCATTTGAATGAAGTATTTTTAAAAGATATGAAAGGGTGGTTTGGGGGACAAATATGTCAATTAGAGAGAGACCTACTAGACTGCAATGCTAAAGTAGTGTCTAAAATGTATAAGATGTTATTGGTATGGGAGACAAAAGACGAACAAGTGAAATCTTCAATGATACACTGGGCAATAGATATTGGTCATAACAAAGAAATGGAGGCATGGGACCGATTGTGAAATATAGATATAAAATTTACAGCATTTTATGGTTTAAGAGAAAATTATATGAAAATATTATACAGCTGGTACTTAACACCTAGTAGATTGGCAAAAATGTATAATTCAAAATTGAATAAGTGTTGGAAATGTAAGGAGAAAGAAGGTACCTTTTTCCATATGTGGTAGTCATGCAATAATGTTAAAGCTTACTGGGAAATGATATATAATGAATCGAAAAATATGTTTAAGATAACATTTGTTTAAAAAATGCAGAAGCTTTCCTTTCAGGGATTATGGGATCAGAGTTACCTAAACAATATAGAAATTTATTTATGTATGCAACAACAGCTGCAAGAACAACATTTGCCCAAAAATGGAAAGTAGAAGTAGTCCTGACGAGAGAAAAATGGCTACAGAAAGTAATGGACTATGTAGAAATGGTGAAACTTACTGGAAGAATAAGAAATGAAGACAATAAACTTTTTACTAAGGAATGGAAATGGTTTATTGGATTTTACAAACAAATTGTAAACATATTAAGACATTAGCAGGATTACTGTAAAAACTTGCTGTTTCTAAAGCACATATGAAAATAGATGAAGAAAAGAATAACTAGAGATAATTGGGATGTACAGGTAAATATGAAAATAAATTTTTGGAACTGCAGGAAGAGGGGGAGGGAAGTTGAGGTTTGAAATGTTAAATTATTGTTGAAATGTTTATTTGTTATAAAATAACAACAACATGCAGGTGGGATGCTGAAAAACTTTTCACATACTCACTGTGATATTCCAGAAGGGTGGCAGAGTTGGACTGATGCAGCAAATGAAACACAGAATTTCGTGGCACATTAACAACTGACTGTAACTTGAACTTTTGTGGACTATCCATAGTTGGCATAGGAAGAAGCAAAGATCACCAATGTTGAAGCAATGATTCTTCAACATCAACTTAGTTGGACTGGTCATGTTGTTTGGATGCCTGATAATCATCTTCCAAAGCAACTACTTTATTCTGAACTTTAGGTGGTCAACAAAAGAGGTTTAAAGACTCACTCAAGGCAAATCTTTAAAAATGTAGGATAAACACCAACAATCGGGAAACACTGGCCTGTGAGTGCTCCAACTGGAGAACAGCCTTTACCAAAGGTGTCATGGACTTTGGATGAAAGGGAGAAACGTGCTAAGAGGAAGGCACATTCGGCAAACCCTCACCATGATCAACTCTCACCTGGAAACCTATGTCCCCACTGTGGAAGGATATGTGGTTCCAGAATTGGCCTCCATAGTCACTTACGGACTCATTGTTAAGACCGTGTTCATGGAAGACAATCTTACTCGGCTACGAGTGATTGCCAAAGATGAAGGATATGCAAAAAGCAGCAGAAATGTAAACAGGGAGACTAAAAGGCTATGAAATGCAAAAGGGCCAGAAGGCCTATGACATTTATGTGCAAAGCTCAAGTGCAGTGCTATAGTGGGCAAGAAATCCATGGTTCCTATTAAGATCTAAAAATATCAGATTTGATGACAAATTCTAATCTACCAATCCACAGGGAAGCCTTTGATTTGATTTGATTTTTTATGGAATGACTTTTTAGGAAAGTAGAAGGATATTCTCCAGGTGGTTTCTGAATGTTGCCAATTTTGATGTCAGATTTGTGTCTTTCTATTCTTTAGAGCAGGGACTGAGTTGTCTGCCCTATGCAGACAATTTAAAAAAAAAAGGTAGGATAGGCGATTAGAGGATGAGCAAGTGAAGCGAGCCTGAAATCATGTGGTCAATATTATTAGCAATGCTTTCTTTCAGGGAGTAGGTAAAGGTAAAGGGACCCCTGACCATTAGGTCCAGTCGTGACCGACTCTGGGGTTGTGGCGCTCATCTCGCTTTATTGCCTGAGGGAGCCGGCGTACAGCTTCCGGGTCATGTGGCCAGCATGACTAAGCCGCTTCTGGCGAACCAGAGCAGCACACAGAAATGCCGTTTACCTTCCCGCTGGAGCGGTACCTATTTATCTACTTGCACTTTGATGTGCTTTTGAACTGCTAGGTTGGCAGGAGCAGGGATCGAGCAACGGGAGCTCACCCCGTCACGGGGATTCGAACCATCGACCTTCTGATTGGCAAGTCCTAGGCTCTATGGTTTAACCCACAGCGCCACCGGGGTAAATAGTACTGGCACCTCTTTTTTGTTGTTAAAAAGTGTGGCACTTACTCTAACAACTTCATGGTGAGTACCGGCACCTATTTTTCTAGAAAAAAAGCAATGACAACCTGAAATTGTACTGCCTGGGTAGATACAGTGACAAACATAACATATAGCAGACTTTTTTGGGGTAGAAATTTGTAGGTCAGACAGACCAGTCTCTATACCAGGGGTCAGCAAACTTTTTCAGCAGGGGGCCGGTCCACTGTCCTTCAGACCTTGTGGGGGGGCCGGACTATATTTTGAAAAAATATATATGAACAAATTTCTATGCCTGACAAATAACCCAGAGATGCATTTTAAATAAAAGCACACATTCTACTCATGTAAAAACAAACAATAGACAGGCCCCACAAATAACCCAGAGATGCATTTTAAATAAAAGGACACATTCTACTCTTGTAAAAACACGCTGACCGTCCATGGGTCGGATTTAGAAGGCGATTGGGCCAAATCCAGCCCCCGAGCCTTAGTTTGCCTACCCATGCTCTATACCATGGGAGGAGAATCTTTTCCAGGCTGAGAGTCACATTCCCTCATGGACAATCTTCTGGGGGCCACATGCCAGTGGTGGATAGGGCCAGAGGCAAAGTGGGAGGAGAAATAGGTGTCCCTTTTACCTATGTACAGAAGGCCACATTCCAGTCATGCAAAAGTCAGTGCTTTTGATCCCCCTGCTCCAATCCCTCCATCCTCCAGGCAAGCAAGAGGCATTATCACAGCTGAAGGACATATTTCAGCCAGACAAAAGTATTTGATGGGGGCAGGGAGCAGGATCAGTGAAGAGGGCAAGATCTGGGCAGAGGCAGATCTAGGGGAGCATGACTGGTTCGGTCACACTGGGTGTGAGACCTCAGGGGCCCTGTAGGGGACACCGTAACTATGATGTAGAATAGAAGGTGAGAAGGGGGAAGTGACGGATTTTGGCATCGCACAGCGCACCACTGAAATTTGAGGCCCCTAGGTTCACCCCTGGTCTAGGAGGCCACATATGTTCCCTGGACACAAGGTTCCCTGCCTCTACTCTACACAAAAGAATAAATGGACAAAATCTGATATCAGAAAGGCAACAGTCTTCAGCAACAACAAAACTCATTTAAAAGAAGGCACCTTTTGCTGAACTACAATTCATTAACAAACCTGTCCCTGTTCATTTACTGCTGCTGTAAATAGTCACTGTCCTTATCTTTTATGTATCTGTGCTTTGCACAGAAGTGTCACAGATCTGCATTTCCCAACTTCTTCGTTCTGCTGTTTACAGCTGTTGTTTTCTCTGTAGCCATGCATCCATGCCAGCGAAGGAGAACAATTTATGCTTCTCCATGATCCTAATGAAGTGGGCTCTAGTTCAAAAGCGCTTCAGCTGCATTAACTCTGTTAGTTTTTAAGGTGCCACAAGACACTTTGTTGTTTTTCCCTGTGGTATGCGGATACGATAGTGGCTTCTGCTGCTCAACTGGTTGCCAAGACCAACCTTCAAGCCAATACCCTGCAATTCTACCCTATATAGATGGTGAATGATGACAGGGCAACACTGGAAATAGCAAGGAGAACAATCCCCAAGCAGAACCTTCCTCATTGCCCCAACCATTTTCTCCCCAACCTGCTATGAAGGGTTTGGTGTGGAGAGTGAGAACGGAGTCTTCAACCTCACAGAAACTCCTCACAAAATAACTTTTACAATATGGACATGGAACAGCAGAGAAAAGACTTTCCTCCTCTTCCATTAGAGCTTATTGTTCATCTGCTAGCTAGAAAGCCAAGCAACCAACAGCAATCAGTAACTAAGTGGGACAATTTCCTCCCCCAAATGGATCTCCCAGTGTATGTCACTGGTGCATGGTGCCGAGTCTTGTATGGATATGGAGACGGAAGTGGGAAGGGTTTGCTCCATATGGTGTGTGCAGCATGGCATCAGGCAATAAATACTACCTGCAAAATTTCACTACGATACTGTGCATACTTTCAGTGAATTTGCTCCCTGATGCACAAGACAAGTAATTCAGAACCTGTGTTAACAAAGGCCACTAACCTCCTAACAAAAACAAACAAATGAAAACAATCCCATGCTACAACTTACTAGTATTTCTACGTCACATCTAGCTTCTACATCAAAATTTACATGCTCAGCTTTGTTATTGTTACGGGCCACCTGAATCTCTGCTGAGCAGTGTGCAAGATTCTAAGGGTCTTGGCACTTAACAAGAGTTTGTCTTTCTTTCAGAAAATTAGGCACACCAGAGGCTACAGTATTTTTATGATATATGGTTTATTTATACATATATACAACCTGAAGCTTTCAATGGAGGAGCTCACACCAGCAGCACCCCAAAACATGCCAGCTTATTCCATAGTAGCAGCACCAGTATCCTCTACCTTGCAGGGCACATCCCAGCTCAACTGCTCCTCTTTGCTTCCTGGTTACATCACTTCCAATCCCCCTTCCCTAAACTAAGCCCCATTATCTACAGAGGGAGGGAGGACTTCATTCATTTGCATTCTAACACCTTTTCCCTTTGATCCTCACAGGCTGTCATCTCACAAAGAAGTGTGCCTGACTTCATAAGCACTTGTCGATTTGGCAGGATTACAATGACCAATACACAACCCAGGAAGTGTGCCTACTTAACTAGCTTTTACATGCACTAATAACAGAGGCTTATCAGTGGGTCTACTACCTCTTAGTATGGTACTATCTCTTAGTACCTCTAATATACACTTGGGTCTGGCTATTTCTTGGTTCTAACATGCCAGTTCTAATTAAATTCCAACATTTATTAAACCCAAGCATTTAGCACCCACAGATCTATAACAAGATTTTAACACCAGAAACTGCCAAAAATGACTGCCAAAAAAGGAATACCACTACATAAGGCAATCTTCATGAGAAAAGGAGGCTTTCTTCAGTTTCTGCACACTTTCCCCAAAAGCGCGTTTACTTATAAGCAAGCATCCCAAATTGGTGACTAAGGCAGATTAGACAGTTTCCCTAAGAAACTATTTGAAAGAATGTCACTGCAATGCAAGCACAGTAAATGTACTTGGGGGGGGGTGTTTGGATGCCCATGCACCTTCCTAGCCATTGGTTGAGCTCCTGTGGTATCACAGAATATTCAGCAACATTCCAAGTGCTAAGGCAGAGCTTTCCAAACTTTTCATGTTGGTGACACACTTTTTAGACATGCATCATTTCATGACACAGTAATTCAGTTTTACATCTTTTGGAGACACAGTAATTCAGTTTTACTAGCAAACCAGGGATTAAACTAACCGCTTTCCAGCCCTGGAAGGAGCAGGGTGAGTGTTTGCGCGACACACCTACACACTGCTGGTGTGTCACGACACACAGTCTGGAAAGCTCTGTGCTAAGGGGTAAACCTATCAGCACAAAGGGCTAGAGAACAAAAGTAGTAGTGTGTTGGTGGGAAGAGGTGAAGAAAGCAAGGGAGCAGCACTTTCTCAGTAGTGATCAACTGTTTTTTTTTTTTATAATATTTTTTATTACGTTTCTTTCCAAATTTTATACATTACAAACAAGGAGTTTACAAGAAACCATTTTTTTTTTTTTTTAAACAAAAATCCCAAATTGGACTTCCCCACCCCTTCCGATTCTGCGTTCTTTATATTAACAATGTCAGCAATTTGTTACCTTATGTCATACCTTATTGTAACTTTTGCATGTTATGTATCTATTATCAATGTATTATGTCAGAATTTTTATACCTTTAAAATAAACATAACATGTTCAATTTCATATTATCTCCTTTTCTCTTTTATCACTTAGTTTACTATTTACTTAATCATAATTGCTAAAGCATATCATTTTCAAATCCTGCACCGTCTTAAAATTCATACAGTTTGTAATACTTTTGCAAATAGTCTTTAAACTTTTTCCAGTCCACCTCAATTGTTTCTACATCCAAATCTCGGATTCTGCCGGTCAGTTCAGCTATCTCCATGTAGTCCATCAACTGCGTCTGCCATTCCTCCAGCGTGGGTAAATCTTGTGTCTTCCAGTTCTTTGCGATGAGTATTCTTGCTGCTGTACTAGCATACATAAACAAAGTTCTGTCCTTCTTTAACACTTTCTGGTCCACCATGCCCAACAGGAAGGCCTCTGGTTTCTTGGGAAAGGTATACCTAAATACCTTTTTCAACTCATTGTAAATCATTTCCCAGAAAGCCTTAACCTTTGGGCATGTCCACCAGAGGTGAAAGAAAGTCCCCTCTGCTTCCTTACACTTCCAACATTTATTGTCAGACAGGTGATGTATCTTAGCTAACTTGACTGGGGTCATGTACCACCGGTATATCATTTTCATAATGTTTTCCTTCAAGGCCGTACTGGCCGTGAATTTCATTCCGGTGTTCCATAACCTTTCCCAGTCTTCAAACATAATGTTGTGTCCAACATCCTGTGCCCATTTAATCATAGCAGATTTAACTGTCTCATCCTGTAAATTCCACATAAGCAGCAAGTTATACATTCTAGATAACAGCTTTGTCTTTGGTTCTAACAATTCTGTCTCTAGTTTCGACTTTTCCACCTGGAAACCAACTTTTTTGTCCATTTTGAAAACCTCTTGAATTTGAGCATAATGTAGCCAATCTCGCACCTTATTTTTTAGTTTGTCCTGGCTCTGCAACTTCCAATTATCTCCAATTTTTTCAGTCAATTCCCAATATTTCGGCCAATAGGCCTCCATATTGGGTCTTTTTCGGGCCTTGGCCTCCACTGGTGATAGCCACCTCGGAGTTTTACTCTCTAATAAGTCTTTATATTTCATCCAGACTGCGAAAATTGCTTTTCTGACAATGTGGCTTTTAAACAATTTGTGTGCTTTAACCTTGTCGTACCATAGGTATGCGTGCCATCCAAAAGCATTATTAAAACCTTCCAGATCTAGGACATCGGTGTTTTCCAACAAAAACCAATCTTTCAGCCAGCAGAAGGCTGCAGCTTCATAATACAACCTCAAGTCCGGCAGGGCAAACCCCCCTCTTTCTTTCGAATCTGTTAATATTTTAAACTTTATTCGGGGCTTTTTGCCCTGCCAGATAAATCTAGATATATCCTTCTGCCATTTTCCAAAGCAATCCACTCTGTCCACGATCTGTAAGGTTTGAAACAAAAATAACATTTTCGGCAACACATTCATTTTTATAGCTGCAATTCTTCCCAACAAGGAAAGTTTCAATCTTGACCAAATTTCTAAATCCTTTTTAACTTCCAACCAGCATTTCTCATAATTATCCTTAAATAAATTCAAATTCTTGGAGGACAAATAGATCCCAAGGTATTTCACTTTTTTAACCACATTCAGTTCTGTTTCTCTCTGAAACCCCTCTGTTTCTGTAATTGTTAAATTTTTGGTCAGAACCTTAGTTTTTTGTTTATTCAACCTAAATCCCGCCACCCGACCAAATTCAGATATAAGTTCGAGAACTCTTTTTGTACTGGATTCTGGCTCCTGCAGTGTCAAAACTAGGTCATCTGCAAAAGCTTTCAGTTTATATTGTTTCACTCCGACCTCTATCCCTTGTACCAACCGGTCCTCTCTGATCATATTCAATAGCACCTCCAGGACTGAAATAAATAACAGAGGGGATAGAGGGCACCCTTGTCGTGTCCCTTTTTCAATTTTAAATTCCTCCGTCACCACATTGTTCACTATTAATTTAGCTTTTTGTTCTGAATAGATTGCATGTAATCCATTCTCAAACCCCCGTCCCACTCCCATCCCCTCCAAGTTCTTCTTCATAAACATCCAAGATATATTGTCAAATGCTTTCTCCGCATCAATAAAGATTAACACCGCCCTTGTGTTCCTGTTAGTCTGCAAAAGTTCTAAAATGTCAATGATGTTTCTAGTGTTCTCATATAAATGTCTACCAGGGAGAAAGCCAGCTTGGTCTTTATGAATTACTTCATTTAAGACTTTTTTAAGTCTATTTGCCAAAATGTCTGCAAATATTTTGTAATCCACATTTAGGAGTGAGATGGGACGGTAGTTTTTAAGCTGAGTCTTTTCAGATTCTGACTTAGGTATCAATGTGATGAAGGCTTCTTTCCACGTTTCTGGTGCCCTCTTCCCATCCATAATCTGGTTACATACCTCCAACAAAGGTTGTATCAAATAGTCCTTCAGAACCTTGTAATATTTGGAGGTAAGTCCATCCGGGCCTGGAGATTTGCCTAGTTGCATATTCTGAATGGCACCTTCAATTTCCTGTGTGGTTATTATAGAGTTCAAGATTGATCTTTTATCTTGAGTTATTTTTGATAGTCCATTTGTCTTTAAAAATTGATCTATCTCTGATTCTTTCTGGGGCCCCTGTGCATACAGTTCTTTGAAATATCTGTGGAAGCACCTCCTAATTTCTTCTGGTTTCTGTACGGTCCTTCCATCAATCTCTAGATTTGTTATCGTGTTTAGCTTTTGTCTTTTTTTCAGCTGCCAAGCTAGCAGCTTTCCACATTTATTTGCTGATTCAAAAGATCTTTGCTTCATCTGTTTTATTTTCCATTCAATCTCCTGATTGATCAATTTTGAGTATTCTGCTTGGTGGAATTTAATTTCTCTCAGCACCTCCTTGGACTTTGGTTTGGTTCTCAGTTTTTTTTCTCCTTGGTGTATTTTCTCCAATATTTTGTCCTTCTTTCCGTTCCAGAGTTTTTTCTTGATTGAATTCTGTTGTATCAGAAACCCTCTCATAACAGCTTTACTTGCGTCCCAGATCGTTCTTTTTTCAACTGTAGTATTCAGATTTATCTCAAAATAGTCCTTTAATGTTTTTTGGGCCTTTTTCACAATCTCTTGATCTCTTAGTAGTGTGTCATTCATTCTCCATCTGAAGGAACCGGGTTGAGTTAATCTAAGTTCTATTTTCAAGGCGTTGTGGTCGGAGCATGTTTTTGGGCAGATTTCCACCTTTTTAGTCTTGGGTGCCAGCCCCCTGGAGGTCCAGATTTGGTCGATCCTTGACCAAGACAGGTGGGCCTCAGAGAAAAAAGTTCCTTCTTTACCTAGGGGGTTCTTTGTCCTCCATATGTCGATCAAATCCAGATTGTCAGTCAGTTCGAAAAAAGTTTTGGGCAGTCTGCCATCAGATGTTAAGTTTTGGTTGTGAGACTTATCCATATGTGTAGACACCACTCCATTCATATCTCCCATCATTATGATGTTAGCATAGTCCAGATAGTCCAGCAACGTCTCATGCAGCTTCTTGAAAAATTCTGATTTCCCGTCATTTGGGGCATAAATTCCTAATATCAATATTTTTTCTCCTTGGGTTTGAATTTCAATTGCCAAAATTCTTCCTTGTTCATCCTTAAATAGAAATTTAGGTATCAGGCTCTCCTTAGCATAGATCACCACTCCTCTTTTCTTTACTTTGTCAGACGAAATAAATTCTTGGCCTAATCTTTTATTTACCAAAACCTTCCTGTGGAGCCTGGTCACATGGGTTTCTTGTAGGCAAATAATATCCAATTGTTCTTTCTTCAATATGTGAAATAACCTCCTTCTTTTCTCCGGGGAATTTCCGCCATTTATATTCCAACTGAGTAGCCGCAGAGACATCCTGAACTATTCTGCTACACCTAGAGCGGTGTATCTTCTTTCTCCTCTGGTTCCGAAGGTGCAGGTATTGCTCCACCTGGGTTGGGTATAGGCCAATTAGCTGCTGCTTCTTTTTGGAGGTCTTCTCCGTGGTCGTGCTGGAACTTTTGTAAGTCCTCTGGTGATCTTATTTTAACCTTCTTCTGTTTGTAAGTGAATGATAGCCCTTGTGGGAACTCCCACCTATAAGGAATTGTGTTGAGTCTCAGTAACTTAGCCAAATCTGAGTAGGTGGCTCTCAAGTCCAATAACTGTTTAGGAATATCTCGATAAATTTCCACCCTTTTCTCTTGTATCACAATTGAGTTTTTGAAGTGTAGGCCTAGTATTTTGTCTCTCTCCTCCCTTGATCTCAAAGCTATTAAGCAGTCTCTGGATCTATCTTTTCTTACTAATCTTCCCAACCGAAAAGCCGATACAATTTTAAAATCAATTTCTTCTTTTAAGTCCCAGAACTTTGTAAACTCTGTTGTCAAAAGTCCTTTCAAATCTTCTTGTTCAATTTCTGGGACTGCCCTTAGTCTAAGGTTGGTCTCGCGATTTTTCAATTCCACCAACGAGAGATAGGTTTGTTGGTCCCCTATCTGTTTATGAAGAGGCTTGACTTCCGCTTTAACTTCCTCGACTTCTTTTTTAGCTGATGTTGCAATTTGAACGGCTTCCCCTGCCAATTTACGATTCTCTTCTGTTGCTCCTTGCAATTTTTCAATTGCTTGAGTATGTTGGGAAACCTGATCTGTCAATTTCTGAATCGAGGATGTTGCTTGGTCAATTTTTGTTGATTGGTTATCAATTTTTTGATTTATTGCTGACAGTTGTTCCAAAACTTGTTTCAGTACTGCCTCAGCTCCTCCTGCTGCCATATCTTCCTCTTCAGATTTTTCAGGCTTTTCGGTTTCTACTTTTTGTGTCGCAAGCACAGCTGGAACTGATAATCTACGTCCCTGAGTTAAAGTTGTTTGCAAAAGCTGTGCTTGCTTTTTTGCTTTCTCTTTCTCCTTAGCTTCCTTAGCTTTGGCTGCTCTTGTCTTTCCTGTGCCACTCATCAGTCAACGTTCAAGGTCAAGTGTTGTAATCCCATGGGAAAGGCAAGTCCAGAATTAAAAACAGTCTATTGAGAGAAGGTAAACAAAAAAGAACTTTCCCAGGCCTCTGTATTCCCAATGTCCTCTAGGGGGAGTGCCACCAAAGTTTTAGTAAGAAGAAGGTAACTTTAAAGTCTCTTTGTTCCAACTTTAAAAACAATTTTAAAAGCAAATTAGTTCCAGCATGCTAAAAGAAAAGTCCTGCAGAGCCCTTTTCAATATATAACAAAGTTCCAGCAAGGTGCCTGCAATTGTATCCACTTCAGCTAGATGAGCTCAAAAGTTGCAAAAGTATCTGGAAGCTTGCAACAGTTCCGCAGTTTAAACAACTTTACCCGGCCACCCGGGAATTTGGGGTTAGAGTCTTCCCTTGCCCTTGGGGTGTCCGCTCCAGGTCAATTTTATGCTGTATTTATTCTTTAACAGTAAAATTCAAATGTGCACGAAAGTCCCGATTTAAAGCTTCAAAGCTTCCCTGTTCACAGCGCTTTCCGCTCTTTAGACCGTCTGCTTTGATCTTGAAAGCAGTGTCGGAAGACGGACTTCCTCTTTCTCGTCTCCCGTTTTTAGCCAAATTTTCCGATTTAATTTGTAAAATCTTAGGTCCTTACTCACGGGTTTGATGTTTCAGCCCGATGTTTCTTGGAAGAAAGGTCAGCGCTCATCCGTGACAGCCGCGCGGCTTCGCCTCCGCAGAAAGAGCGATGAACCCACAGCACCGCTCCCCCTCCTTCACTCCGGAGCCCCTTACGGGGTTCCTTTTGTGATTTCGGGGTCGCTCCAGGTGCCCGCCGGGTCCCACGGCCACGGACTCACTCTGCCCGTGGTTTATCTTGATGGGTTGCCGCTGCGCCGTCGCGAGCAACCCTTTTCTGCGGTGCCCCTCTTCAGAGCTCGAAGAGGTCCGCCATCACGGTTTTGCGCCGCCTCCGGAAGTCCAGTAGTGATCAACTGTTAAGCTGAATGTGTCAATGAATAGTAAGTGATCTCTGTGCAAATGGGGAAGATGCATTTTATTGATTTTCACTTTATTACTTTCTATGCCACTTTTCATTATGAATACTTCCAGGGTCTATAATAATTGTTAATTGGCAATGGACAAGTAAAACACATGCCTGCAAATGTTCACTTTTTAAAGTACTTTATTGAATTAATAGTATAACATTAAAACAAAATGCATCACACTTGACCCCATGGTACACCTATGCTCACACCATTAAGAGTCTGCATCAAAAACTTTGGGCACACACTAGAGTGCGTAAGAAACTAAAACAAGAGAGCAGCTCAGCAAACAGCTGCTTGTTAAGTTAAAATTAAACTCTGCACAAATATTGACCTTTGGAGGGGAAACAAACTGGTTGCAATATATTTACTAGCTTTATAAATGGGGATGACCATATCTGCCTTATGTGCCTCGTCACTTGGTTGGGCAAAGGCTGAAGTGCCACCAGCACATGGTGACAGTGTGAGGGACTGTGAGGTGCAGGAGGACAGCAGCAGCCTACTCGGTTGCAGGTCAGTGTATCCTTCCTTTGGGCAATGAGAAGGTGCAACACTTTGGATAAACATGAAGCAGAACCTCCAACTTTTGTTACAAGCTGCAGAAGGGCTGAGCCAGCAAGAAAAATTACTGTGTATTCTGTGGAAGGCTCAGTGACATTACAGCCCTAGAGTTGTTTCATCATATTCCTCACCCCACATGTCAGATGTGGGGAACCTTTTTTAAACTCAAGGACCACATGGGGACTGCATACCAGAAGTGGGAATGGCAAAAGTGGGTGTGGCCACACACACCACTCTTCATCCTCCATGCAGGCAAGAGGAGTGCATAGGTGTGGACAGAGAGGCCAGGGAGAGGGTACATTTGGCTCCTGGGCACAAGGTTCCCCACCCCTGCCACACCTAAAGATCAGGAAAAGATTTTCCTATAGATCAGTGGTTCCCAATTAGGAGTCCAGGGACCCCTGGGGGTCCACAGAATGCACCAAAGGGGGCTGTGACATCATTCCTTTCCTCCCCCCCCAACCAATCAGAAGTCGTGCCTTGGTTGTCAAACATTTCGGAACCCGAATGGTCTTCTGGAATGGATTACAATACATTCGACAACCGAGGTTTGACTGTATTGGCCAAAACCGGTTTTGAATTCACAGCGTGATAACAATTTTGACCCAGAAATACACAGCACTATATTGCTCCTCACGCAAGGGAAAGCAGGGCAGCTGATTTCAAGGCACCACTGATATTGCATGATGATCTCAGCCGATAACGCTGTTGATCTGAGCTACCTACCCTTACGCTGAGGGAGACCAGGGCAGCCAATAACACTGCAGCCTCCCCTCAGGCTGAGGGAAAACAGGGCAGCCAATTGCAAAATGCTGCCTTTCCCTCACACTGACAGAGAACAGGGCAGCTGACTGCCCTCACTTCAAGGTACCATGGCACTACCTTCCGCTGGCACTGAGGCAGACCACCTATTCTTAGGTAGCAGGAAAGCAGCCTCCGCCACAGTGGATGTGCATCTTCGCTGGTGTGCCACTGTGGGCTGCCCCACTGATGGTGGCTTGATGCACCCTCTATCCCCATCCCCACCCACTCAAACCATGCGGTGGAGGTTACTCTGCTTCCTCTCCTCCCCCCACCCACCCCCACCGTAGCTGCTCCTTCCCTCCTCCCCATGCCTGATCTTCAATTTCAGACATCATGATATATTTGAATATCACCATGTTTAGCTGCTGAAATATCATGATGTTGAAAACCAGATATCGTTCAGCCCTCATCTGTTTTTTAGTATACGTAAAATCCTTTGCTTTTTAGGAGCTACCCCACATTTTGTTCAAAAAAATGCTTTGCAGAGGTAATCACCATAGAGTTATTAAAATTTTCAAAAGCAGGGGGTCCATGGTTTGGCTTTGAAAAATAGGGGGTCCTAATTGGGAACCACTGCCATAGATGACAAAATTATCTCAACACGTTATGAGTAGCTCTCTGCAAATGTACCATTTTGCCCCAAGAGTGGTACTAGCCTGATCACAGAGCTCTATTGTAGTTTATCAATATATCATAACTGCATACTGAACAAATGAGCCTCGTTTTGTAAGTTGCTGTGGAGAAAAAGCTTTTGAGCTAAGTATGACAGGATATATAAAAATGCATTTTTAAAAAATGTAAATTGCCTTCTGCATATCTGCCCAGTCACAGCAGAACTTCAGAAACAAAGGACTCTCTGGGTTGAATAAAGTTTAATAAGCAAACCACGCTCAGCTTTTGAATAACACTGAACATGTACGAAAATCACTACCACCCGTTTTTATATTGCATCCTTCCAGCTCTAATTTGAACTTTAGTCACTGACATAGAGAGACAGTTCTAGGGTTACTGCCCCCCTAACTGACTGAAGAAAGTGAGGCTTTCACAGTTTCTTCTTCTGATTCCTGCCCCCTAGTGCAGAGGCATCTCATGGGCATCAGAATAAGCTGGATCCAACCTCCCCAAAGCACCTGGGGTCTGAGGTTTGATTCACACAATCACTTTGGACACATTTTCATTTTGCGCCAATTCTCTTGGGGGAGGGAGGGGTCAGGCTATTATTTGTTTATTACATTTATAGGTGTAGTGGTGGTGTTGTGGCTAGAGCCTCAGATTTGAACTGAGGAGGCCTGGGTTCAAATTCCTACCCTTCCATGAAGTTCATGAAGTGACCTTGGGCAAATTTCTATCTCAGTTTGATCCACCTCACAGGTTTGTTGCAAGGAGGAGGAGAAATAACCACATTTGTTGCCTTACGCTCCTTAGAGGTAAGGCAAGACATAAATTCAGTCTATCAGTCAATCAATAACGCTGTTTTTCCCAAGGAACCCACAGAGATGTACACAGTTCTCCACCAAGACACATACATTTTATTTTCATAAAGACCCTGTGAAGTAGGTTAGCCTGAGAAAGAGAAAGAATATGACTGACCCAAGGTCACCCAGTAAGCTTTAAACATGAAACTTCCCAATCATAGTCAGACACTCTGACCACTATGCTGCATGTTGTTGTTTAGTCGTTTAGTTGTGTCCGACTCTTCGTGACCCCATGGACCAGAGCACGCCAGGCACTCCTGTCTTCCACTGCCTCCCGCAGTTTGGTCAAACTCATGTTGATAGCTTCGAGAACACTGTCTAACCATCTCGTCCTCTGTCTTCCCCTTCTCCTTATGCCCTTAATCTTTCCCATCATCAGGGTCTTTTCCAGGGAGTCTTCTCTTCTCATGAGGTGGCCAAAGTACTGGAGCCTCAGCTTCCAGATCTGTCCTTCCAGTGAGCACTCAGGGCTGATTTCCTTAAGAAGCAATAGGTAAAGTTAAAGGGACCCCTGACCATTAGGTCCAGTCGTGGCCGACTCTGGGGTTGCGGCGCTCATCTCGCTTTATTGGCCGAGGGAGCCAGCGTACAGCTTCCGGGTCATGTGGCCAGCATGACGAAGCTGCTTCTGGCGAACCAGAGCAGCGCACGGAAACGCCGTTTACCTTCCTGCTAGAGCCGTACCTATTTATCTACTTGCACTTTGACGTGCTTTCGAACTGCTAGGTTGGCAGGAGCAGGGACCGAGCAACGGGAGCTCACCCCGTCACGGGGATTCGAACCGCCGACCTTCTGATCGGCAAGTCCTAGTCTCTGTGGTTTAACCCACAGCACCACCCGCGTCCCATAGTAAGAAGGAATAGGCTATGCTAAAAGCACACTCAACAAAGTGCTCTTTTTAAAAAATATATTTAAAAAGTCATCACAGCTTTCAGAAGAAGCGCCAAACATGTGAGCTGGTCCAAATTTCATCTTTCTTGGCAGACAAGACTGAGTTATGACAGAAAATGCACATCTCAGAGTGGTATTGGGGGGCTATGGAGGCAGGAGGAGGATGCTGGGGGTAAAAGATTCACAAAGGACAAGCGGGACTGTGTATTGCAGGGGGCTGCACAGCCAGGAAGAAGGAGGATAAAAAGCTCACATAGCTTTGGGACAGGAGGGAGTTGTATGCTATTTTCCGGATGAGAAGATTGGAGAAGAGGGCTGCATTTCACATATTGATTCTAAAGACCCAGCCAAAATGTAGGGCTACAGATCTCTAGTTCTACTTAACTCCCTAACTGACAGCTTTCTTCTTTAGGTATTTGCTTTATGCCTGGCTATTTTATTTCTAATTGTAGCTACCCACTTCCCCTCTGAACCAGGATGGGATTTTGACCAAAGCAACCATCTTTTGCAATTGTGGCTTTCTGGTTGTCTAGTAAACCCTCCCAATTATTGTTCACATTTCCCTAGTGAAAATCTGCCTTTCCAGCGCATTTGGCTGGTGATGTTTCCAAACCCATCTCCAGGAAATCTGCCCTTTCAAAGCCCCAAATAGTTGCTAGCTGGCTTGAAACCAGCATCAGGTAATGACTGGAAGTTACATGCTACAACCAAGTCACTGTTACTTGCTAAGACAAGGCAAGAAATGGAGCTAACATAAATGGGTTGTCAGCCTTCATATGTACAGCTTGCTGTTATCCATGTATCAGAGGATGCTTTGCACCACCTATATGTTGATCCCCATGAAAACAAATTGGATAGGACTTGGCAAGGATATTTCTTGAAAAGAAATGTGAAGAATTCCATAGATTAGACCAGTTAGAACTGGACTACAGAACATCTCAATTAAATTGCTGCCTCCAAGAAGCAGAGACCTGAAATGTGAGTAGGTAGCAATCTGTTCTTTACTCTTTCAAAACATTTAACTCTGTTTTGGATTTTTAAGATGGGGCAATTTGGAGAGACTTAATCTTTTTCCAGTGTTTCTTTGGGTTTCTCCATGTGCTCTCCCAACTCGTAAAAAAGCAAACCCCAAAACCTCAGTTCCTGATTCCATAAAATACAATAAATAGGCATACAATATATTTTGGCCGATGTAAAACTTATGGAGAAAGACCGGAGAGGCAAAATGGAAGGCTCCAATCCAAGTAGCACTAGTCATGATTAAGGCCCAGTGAAAGCAATGCAACTCAACTGGGAGAAACTCAGTATGGTAACAGACAGAGTATTGGACTAGGAGTGTGGAGATCTAGGTTTATATCCCCACTTGGCCATGAAACATACTGGGTAACTTTGGGCTAGTCATATATTCTCCTCTATGACCTGCCTCACAAGGTTGTTATAGGGACTGAAGGGATCAGAGGAAAGAACCTTGCAAACAATCCTAAGATCCTTGGAGGAAGAGAGAGATAAAAATGCGATAAATGAGCAACATAAAATGAGTCACAACTTGTTCCATTGCTTTCAATGGAATTTCACTGAAGCTCAATTCAACTCATATCCCTAAGTTATGCTAGTGAAGTTATAGAAATTTTAAATGGTGTACGTGCTAATGAAAGTCCCCAGTCCAGTTAATGTTTGTCACAACAAAGGTCCATTGATAATGGACAGTTTATTTAGTCTAGAAAGAAAGATATCGAGATTAATCCAGTTTCTAGGTTCTCTTACGGTTTCTCTCATCAGCACAAAGTTAAACTAACAAAATGGTCATTACAAGCAAAAACAATTCTATTGGAGATAATGGAAAGCTCCGGATACTACCCTCCCCAGTACCATTTCCACCCTAGCCACACTGGGAAACAGGATTCAACTAACTCAGTAGCCAATCATGGTGCAGGACCCAGAGTATATAGTTTATCAGATTTTTCACAGATATATTCTGCCTACTCATGACATAAACATACCGTACCAAGAACCACAACTCTACTGGCACCCCTACACAAGAAAGGAAAGGGACACAGGTAGCTTATCTGAAACTGATACAGTATTCTTTTAGTGGTCATCTCTGCAGTGTCACATGTGGATTCTGCACTTGCAGAGAGCTCACCCTAGGAACATTTTTATGGAACATATTTATGGTCTCTGCGTAGTTCTACATAAGGCTGACTGTTCAGCAATGCAGGGCCAGCTCAAGACATTTTGGCACCCAAGGTAAACCACAAAATGCTGCTCCCCTCTTCACTAGGGAAGAAGGGGTGAATGATCTACAACAAGAACAAGGGAGGAATAAAGATCTACATCAGGATCTGCTGCCCCTGTGGATCCTGCCGCCTGAGGCAGACGCTTAATCTTGCCTCATGGGTGGGCCAGCCTTGCAGCTCTGTACCCAGTGGAGGGTGCAGGGAAACTCAGGAAAGTAGTTTATGAAAAGCATCTCTACTAAACATTGCATCTGCTCTGGCATGTACATGTTTAGTGAGCATAGTGCTTCACAGAGGTGAAGTGCTTCACGAAAGTGGAAGGTGTGAACCATATAGCAGCTTTACCCAAGTCAGTTATGAAAATACCCCAGCAACTTAATTTATTCCCAATGCACTCCATTACTATTAATCCTGGTGAGATATACCATGCTACTGCCCGAGATAGGGTGGGAAACAATAACAAGACCTGCAGACAAAACATTAACCAGGGGGAGGAGAAACTGGAGGGGGCTAGGTCAGGGGCCAGCAAACTTTTTCAGCAGGGGGGGCGGTCCACTGTCCCTCAGACCTTGTGGGGGGCTGAACTAGATTGTAAAATAAAAATAAAAATGAACAAATTCCTATGCCCTACAAATAACCCAGAGATGCATTTTAAATAAAAGGACACATTCTACTCATGTAAAAACGTGCTGATTCCCAGACCGTCCACGGGCCGGATTTAGAAGGCAATTGGGCCGGATCCGGCCCCCAGGCCTTAGTTTCCCTACCCATGGGCTAGGTAAACTGAAAGGTCCTTGGGGCCTGACAAAGGCAGACTGTTGTCAATGTGAGACCAAGGAGCATTGCTTGGTACTTAAAAGATTTGCGGCAAGGGCGCATAAGCACAATTTTGTGTATGTCAGTTTCCATGTATAGATGAAAATCTAGACTTTAAATGTCACAGAAGGCATGCCAACTAATTTTCCATCCAAATCACCCCAGATAAGTTATTCTACTAATTTGCACCCCACCACATATCATCCCAAGTCAGTTCTTCTTCCCCAGTTTCCCAACAGATCCGATGCTAAATCAATTCAGTTCCCTCTATTCACTATCCTCCACAGCATCTCTAGATAAATAATCTCAAATTCATTTATTTCCCAAAATTCATTACCCAGCCAGAAATACCCAGGCACTAAGGAAAATATTCAGTCCCACCCCTGGCAACCCCAGTAGTAAAGTCACTAGTCCATATGCTAATCAATCTTATTAGCTATAGCCAATAAACAATAGCACTGGCGGATAAGGGATTTGCCACCTCTTTTTTCTTGATAGTCTATAGCGTCCACAGCCCTGAAGAATTTACAATTGAGGTGGGCCAAGAGGTTAGAAGTTAGAAGAGAAAGCAGAAGGGGAGAAGAAATCAAAGGAGATAAGTAAAAATAATGGGAGAAATGGCAATATATCTGAGGTGCACCATAGCTGATTTCTAATGGGCAAATGATTGTGGTGCTTTACCTGCTGGATTTCCTGGTCGTCCCCCCATCACAACCTTTAGGCTTGCCAGAGATCTGAAAACCCCCAGCTAGACATGCTCCTGCACATTTAGCAAACATACAATATAGAAATCAACAGAGGGGATTGTATGGCATGGGGAGTACACTAGATGACCTTCAAGGCCCTTCTAACTTTTATCATTCTATGTGGATGGTACTGGTTGCTTGTTGGATTCTTGCAATGTGGAACAGTAGATCCAACTGCATGGTAGCTTCAGTTGCACAGATTTCATGTCTATTCAAGCAAATAGGCAAATCTGGGAGCTAGGTCCACTCCTCTCCCACTGACAGCCATCTGACTTCAAGGTAGTATTGAAGCTGGAACCACAGCACAGAACTCCATGCCATATCAATATTGCCTAAATAATGTGTCTGTTGAGGGTGTTGTCCTTAGCAGCTGTAATTTTCTGGCATTTTGGAGCTGAGTGAACCTTAATATAACATATTAAACGGAAATGATTTTTTTGTAAATTGAATTTATTAGTACAAGGAACTCAAGGTGGCATAGGTGATTGTCTTCCTCTCCATTTTATTATCATAACAACCCCGTGAGGTAGGTTAGACCAGTGACAAGGTGGGCGAAGCTGCCCCCCTATAAATACAAATCAATACAAATCTGAGGTTATGCCCCCCAACAAAAATCCTGGATATGCCCATGCCCCCATCCTACCAGTAGAAAGGTAGGTATTTAAATGTTTTGTTTGTAAATAGAACATGTTTTATTTATATTTGTTTATAATTTATACAAAATACAATTACATAAAACGATAAAAACATAATGAAATATTGTTGAAGCAGAAAAATATAGAATCGTGGAGTTGGAAGGGACCCCCAAGTCCAATCTTTCTAGTGCAACCCCCTGCAATGTAGGGAACTCAGCTAAAGCATCAATGACAGATGGCCAACCAACCTCTGCTTAGAAACCTCCAAGGAAGGAGAGTCCAGAACCTCCCAAGGAAGATCCATCTTCCATGTATTATAAAAAGTAAACAACACTTATTTGACCCCAGTGATTTGACACAGAGGGGGAAACCTACAGACACAGTCCAAAAGGCGCACAGGGAGTTCTGTATATATGGGAGAATTTTAAAAAGCAAGTGGTCCTCATTGACCTGGTGCAAAAAGATCTTGTCATTTGGAGGAGCCCGGGCTGCCTAGATAAAGCACTATAGTCCCCCACACCCTTACCTGGGAGAAAGGCCCACTGAACTCAGTGCAGCTTTCTTCTGAATAGACACTTAGTTATTTACTAGATGCAAGTAAGCAGCACCAGACAACCCCACTCAACTAGGTGCTAGGGTAGATTTCACCCCATGTCTTGCAGAGCCAGGCTAACACTGCCGACAGGCCCTATGCCCCGTGGCAACATCCGAAGGCCCTGATCCACTAGTCGCTGGGGTGAACTGCACCCTGCGCCTTGCAGAGTGAGGCCCACTGGGCCCAGCATTGGCAGCAACAACAAGCAGCTCCTGTTTACCCAGCCCTACCCATTGCCACCCCACCACTGTACTTACCTGACCTGGTTCCGGATTGCGGGCTCTACTGGTCAAAATGGGAGCCTTAACAATAGCCCTCTCCCGCCAGAAACAAACCAGGACTGCTCCAAGAAAACACATGTGGCAGAAAGGAGCGCTAGTCCCTGGTGGGCCACTCCCTTACCCACTTGTGATTAGCCAAGCAGATAGCCAGCCAATCAGAATTTTTAAAGTGTGTGTGTGTGTTTCCCTCCCTTCACTTCTCACTTCCCTCTGTGGCCCCCTAGCCTAGTGCTGTGGCCCCCCATTTGTATATTTTTCACCTATGGCCCCGTTAGAATATTCTGGGGGGCCCAGGGGCCAATTGACCCCTGATTGAGAAACATTGGGTTAGACTAAGAGACATTAAGTGGCCATGTCACCCAGCAAATTTCATGGCCGAATGAGGATTTGAACTGTGATCCTAGTCCAGCACTCTAACCACTACACCACACTGACTCTTTATCAGACACACTCTGCAACAAAGACAATTTCCTCTTTAATATAATTTAGCTGCGTAACTCTCTCTCTCTCTCTCTCTCTCTCTCTCCCACACACACACACACACACACACACACATATATATATATATATATATATATATATATATATATATAATTACTGCCCATTATCTTTCAATGCCTTAACCCAGGGGTAGCCCTCCAGATGCTGTTGGATTCCAAGTCCTATCAGCCCCAGCCAGCGTGGTCAATAATTAGAGGTTATCACCACTAGCTACCCCTGCCCTAAACATAAACCTATTTACCCAGGAGCAAGCCCTACTGATTTCAATAGAAATAGTTTCCTAATAAGTATATGAATGACAAGCGCATGAATCTCTTTTGCAAACAGAGTGGCCATTAAACCATGACCGAGTGAGACAAAAAAAAGCGACAGCAGTAGGTGTAAAAGGACAGCAGAAGAAGCCCACCTCTTGTAGTACACTAGTCTTCCCCAAGACCAAGCTCTGGTTATGCCTCTGGAGAAAGTTTCTATCCATAGGGAGTAAATGTGCTCCCCACATCATTAGCTAAGCTCCTATACACCACCACTCCTCTAATCCAGCAGGTAGGTCCTGACCTCTATTAGTAATATGGCCTACAAAAAGGTGTGTACATGTATGTGTGCATATGTAACACATGCACAAAAGTTTGCACAAAAGGCATGTGCATGTATGTGTAACTAGGAGGAGTTCCTCCCATTAAGCATGCCCCAGGCCTTGTGCCATTCAAGAGCCAGTGGGGGTGGCAGTGCAGGAAGATACAGCCTGCATGAAGCGAGGAGATGCTTTGCTATCCCAGGCCTCGGAAATCCTGAATAGAGTCTTATTCAGGCTGAAGCAAAACTCTGTGAAACACACAAGAATCCTTTGAGTAATGGGCGTGCGGGAAAGAGGCTTCTATAATTACCAGCAACTGTTTGAGACGCATGCTGCCCAGAGACATGTACTGTGCAAAACCACTTGAAAAGGGGCCTCGTAGGAAAGGCAAAGCCTGGGGATTTTTTTTTTCAAGGAGTCCATCATGTAAGGATCCCGGCCGTTCCAAAATAATTCTGCCATATTAAAAAAACCCTCCAAAACCTCAACTTAATCGCTTTGTCCCGCTGGGACTGGTGAGCCTTGTGAAGGGGAGAAGGGAAACAAAATCGGCTTCCAATTAGAGACTAATCCCAAAGTAAAGCCCGGGAGCTATTACAGAGCCAAAAGGCATACAAGCAGCGCAGGCAGGGGAAAAGGAAAAGAGAGAGTCAGGTCTATTTGCATTAGGCATAGCCTTAGCCACTCTGCTCATGGGGGTTGAGAACAGGGCCTACTCCAGCTCCCTGCGCCTCTGCCCCCCCCAAACTGGACGTGGTACCAAATAGCTGTTTACAGTCAAGGCAGCCAGCAGGTCCAGAGACTCCAGACTAACTCAATGGAGAAACTTCCAGGGATCTCAAATCAAGACTGGAAGTGAGCGAAAGCTTTACAAAAGTAGTACAGTTAGAAGCACAACCTCTGCAGTCCTCAAAATCTGTTTTGTGGACTGCTGTGGGTTCAGAAACTGTTTTGTGGACTGCTGTGGGTTCCGAATGGCAGCATGGGAGACACATGACTGGAGGGTGCAAGAATGAGCCCCAAACCACTTTGTGAGAGCGCGCACCGAGAGAGCAGACAATGTTAACTTTGAACGTTGGAGAGAAGCCTGCAACAAGGTACTTATAGCAGCTTAGGATTCCTTGTCACTTTTGGCAACTGAAGAATCCAGTGAAGAATCAATAAAGGAGAAGCCCCCCCCCCACATCCCTTCTCTGTGTGAAAACCAGAAAATAGAGCAACTTCCTTCCACAGTAACACATCAAGCCTGAAGCAATTACCAGCCTGATGTTAGGTTTAGAGGGCAGAAAGGTCACAGCAGATAGAAGAGGGAGAGCATGTTCAGATCCCTGTCACCCATGAACCTCACTGAATATTCTTGGCTCCATTATAACAGACCTCACAAGTTTGTTGTGAAAATTGGAGGTAACCATGTACATCCATCACCCTGAACTTCTAGGAGAATGGGCAGGATAAAAATGTAACAATGAGACAACAAAAGGCAATGATCTGAACAGAGGAGCATGTTGTGAAGTGGGTAGGAATCAACCTCTCCAAAGTGACCAAAGGAGTTCCTAAACGGACACAACACAATACAACTACAGCAGTGAAACAAGGTTTTATGAGGAGAAAAGTCCCCAGGCTAATCATCCTTCTGGCTCAGGAGTTCCTGCTTTAGTGTGACAGGCCCAACCACAAACGATCAAGTCACCACACCTTTTAGTCACTCCTGTCTGTGCGGAGCTGTGTTCTACTATCAAACAGGAAAACACAGCCAGAGCAGTAAAGGAGAAGACAGGGTTAGAGTCAGAGGGGAGTTACCCTTTCTACTGCACAAACCCTATGCTGCTTCTAACGATTTGTGCATTCTTGGTGTGTGTGGATGCCCTGTCAGCAAAATATCATGGAAGTTTTATGGTACCCCATCCATGCTCAAATGCATGTCACAGTCCCTTTTTTGAAGTCTTGCCTTTCAAGGATGTGCCTCCAAGTCTACTTGCCAGCAATTCAATCTGTAAATGCTTCCTATCACCAGCAGGAGGCTTCACCTCCCAGGCACAGTAAATGGGAGTTGAGGTTAAACCTGAAAGCAACCGTTTTTGCTGCTCTTGGTTTGCTCTCTCTGCATCAAGGGGCCAGCCCAAAGCCTTAGAATCATGGGGCACAGCCTTGAGGGGCAAGATCAGATTTGGAAGAGAGACAATCAACAAGGCAGGGAGAACGGAAAGTAGGGAGAAAAGGCTGTCTGAGGTTGCACAGTCTTTCCGCTCTCTCACAGCTCATGGTCTGGGGCCCGTCCAATGCAAAGCCAGCATCTCACCGTGGGTAACCACCAATGCCAGCACCCAAATGATTTATCCCCCTCTCTGTCCGGGGGCTGCTTTATGAGCTGTGCAGCCATGCAGTTCTATAAAGGATAGGCTTGTATTGCTTGGTCTCCTGACCCCCATGTGGCCATACACCTCCCCCTCTTCTCTCACAGCACCCTACGCTATAATGGAAACCCCTTAGCCCACAAAAGAACAGTAAACAGTGCAGGGAATAGCACGTGGTGTGACATGACAGGCTGAGGCATGCTCACCTTGAGAGCCGAAAGGCAAAGCCATGCACTGGGGTCTTGACCCAGGCGAATAGCTTGGATGGAGGGTGGGTAGCCATAGAAGAAATGGGTGGTAATTCCTGAGCAAGCAAGGGCCCCAAACCTGGTAAGAAGAGGAAGCTGAGGTGGTAGTGAGACTGGAAATTGGAGAGGGAGCCATAGTCAGATAAGGTTCACTGAGAGCGATCCAAATACTGAAATTTTGTGGTAAGGCACACCTGGACTCCTATCTTTCCTCACAACAAAGCAGAGTTTGGGGTCCTGCAAGAGACAATGCTGTGCCTGGTCTGCACTGTGAATTAAAGAAGGCCTTACCTCCCATCCTGACATTCCTCCAGCCAAGAAAGAAAGCCACCCTCACTTTCTCAGTTCTTTGTTCAGGCCCCTGTGCTTCCCTCCCCAAAGCACATTGCATTCAGAAATGGCTGGTTTATTCTACACTGAGCAAAATATGCAGCCTCCTGCTGGCTGCTCATCACAGGTTGCAGAATTCGACCATCTCTTCTACCATCCATATTCCCTAGACATCTCTTGCTCACACTATCAATATACACCTGGCCTGTTTATAATAAGCTAGAGGGAGGAGGGCATGACAGAAGAAAGCACCTTAAAGATCACATAAGAAGTCAAATTCCGTACCAAGGAAAATCCTTGGAGGGAAACCTGTAAAGAGGCCATTCTTCTGTATTATTTACACAGCGACAAGGGTGATCAACTCTAAACCATTCTTTGGACAAAATAAAGAGCTGCAAGAAATCTTGAAGGAAACTAACAATAGGTTGGAGCCAAGACCCTGGAAGAAAAAAGAGACAGTGGAGGAACCATAGCTTTGCACACAGAACATCCCAGTTTCATTCCATGGCATTACAGGATGAGGCTAAGAGCAGATGAAGGAAATGACCCCTGCCCGAGATCCTGGCAAAGTATCGCCAGTACTGGGCTAGATGGGTAAATAGTTTAACTTAGTATAAGGTAACTGCCTATGTTCATAAGGCATTGCCCCAAAATTGTATTGATATTGTCATGTTAAATTTATTACCCATCATTCACTAGCAGATCCCAGGATGGGTTACTACAATCTCAAATTCAACATTGCAAACAGGTAAAACGAATCACAATCACAGGAATAGGGTGAGTCTCAAAACACATATCTCAGTTGTCAAAAGCCAGGGCAAATAGGTGTGTCTTCAGGATATGATGAAGTGCCAGATGCACCTCTGTGGGAAGGAAATTCCATAACCTAGCAACTGCTACTAAAGGTGCCCTCTCAGGCCACCACAACCCAAGCTTCAGAGGGCAATGGAACCACCAAAAGGGCCCCCTCTGTTGACAATAACACCCAAGAGAGTCTGTAAACAAGAGACGGTATCTCAGAAATTGGGGGTCTATGTCATCTAAGGCTTTAAACACTAACAAGAGCATCTTCAACTGGGCCTGGAAACAAACTGGTAACCAATGCAGATAAAGCTGGGGTTTTTAAAACAAACAAAATCACCAAGAAGTTTGAAACCTGTCACACTCCCATCACTTTTTGACTGGCATCAGACAGGCAGGAGACAATATATGTGGGTGCCTGCACTAGAGATGGTCCAGCAGAAACCTCTAGGCATTGGCATACAAGTAGCAAATATTCCATCAGGAAGAGGAAAACAAAAGCATCTCACGACTGCAAGGCCCTAGATCCTAGCTCATATGGGCCACGTGGCAGCAAGACAGCTCCCCTGAGGCCTGGCCTAGCCAGCCAGTGTGTCGTCCCCAAGCGCGTTCTGACACTGATAGAGAGGGAGAGAGAAGAGAGCCTTGTTCTTGGGCCAAGACTGAGCCAATTCAGGCACCATCTCCCCCGGGCTTTCTTGGGAGAAACGTGTCTCTGTAACAGCTGTGTCTGTAAAATGTATGGAAATGCCAATAAAACCTGTATCAAAAAGTATATGGATATGGATGGATGGATGGATTATATATATATATATATATATATATATATATATATATATATATACATACACACACACACACACTATGAAATTAAGAGTACACAGGGAATTCAGCAGGGCTGCTTCCCTCGGAGCCGTAAACACCCCAAACAAGAGGCCAAGCAAAGTCACTGCGTCCAGTAGCTAAAAGGAGCAGCTCAGACAGCCAGGCGCTCCCAGGGATTGGGAGGAGGCCGGGGGGGGGGGTAGGCATATATTCAGTAGGTTGATGGGAGAAGTCTGTGGGTTGGATATGGCTGAAGTATAGAAACAGACAGGCAAAGGGGAATTGAAGGTGATATCCTCTACCTACCTTGTCACCACTTTGCTCCAAGAGGATTCCTTTAATCATTTTGCACTCACCTCTTGCCCCAGCATTACTAAGGCAAACAATAAAACAGAGGTGGGGAACACTTTTCAGCCCAGGGGCCACATTCTCTTCTAGGCAACCTTCCAGGGGCCATATGCCAGTGGTGGGCAGGGCCACAGACAAAAGTAGGCAGAGTATGAAATATTAATTTTAACTTTGCATAGCTGATTTACACACACACACACACACACACGGCTCGCTCTCTATCCTCTACCCAGGCAAGCAAGGAGCATGATCAGAGTTCAAGGACACGTTCCAGCCAGGCAAAAAAATTAAGGGAGACTACAAAGCAGGGCTGGTTAGGGGTGGTGCTTTGGAGGGTGTGTGGCCTGAAGGGTCTCAAGAACCAGATAAAGAAGACTGAGGTTCCCCCATTCCTGCTATAAAAGTTCTGAGAAGCATGGTTATCAGGGAAAACCCACAGATGCAATATGGTGTCGCTTGCCCAAGGAGAATATAAAGCTGCAGTTGTTAAAGTTGCCCAGTTGTAAGGAGAAAAAGACAAAGCCTATAGCCTCAGGGCCAAAACAAAATATCAAAGTGTAAGGATGGGAGTAGTATGTAGCTGTAAAATAGGAGCAATCCAACTTAACTCTCTTTACAACAGCAGATACCAGAAATGTTTACAAGCGACTTGGGGTCTGGGCTAGATGGACTGCAAATTTCTCCCAGCAGGACAGCAAAAGAGTGAGGGACAGATGTGTTTGTGGTTAATCACTATGGCAGTTATGAAGTTTGGGGTGAGCCAAAGGAAATTGGGGTAGCTGATTTAACAAAAAGATTAACTCTTCCCTAACTATGGTCAAGCCAGGTGTGTTTGTGTATTATCCAGGAAACGCTGCAAGCCTAAACTTTTGCAATCAGTGTAACATGAGTGACTGTATGAACTCCACTCATATTGACTGGCAGTTCTTAGAGTCAGTGGGACAGACATCTACCTGCCATGGGCTTTTTGTTTGCAGAATACTCTTCCACAACACCATTAAAGCACAAGGCAACAACATACATTACTCTGTGCACTCACTCTCATCTACATAGAGCTAATGGACAGAGCAGCATTATTGCCTAGCTTTAGTTTCTCTCTTGGCTCCAGAGGAAATGACAGTATCAGCCTACTTCTTGGACAAAACTAACAGTTCATATTGGTATTGAGAAATCAGCTCCCCTGATCAAATCTAGCTGGATCCTTGTCTCTCTTATTACAGGGAAGCCAAGATCCATGCTGTCCAAAGATTGTCAGAGAGTTGACACTTGAGTTCCCTATTTCATAGAAACTCACAAAAGAACTTCATTTTACCCACCATCCTATCTCCCAATAGAGTCATGTCCTCTCAGCAACCTCCTGTGGGAATCCCCAGTCCTGGAGGGAGAGTACATCATTGCTACAAGTAGCTCTACTCTTTGGGAGAGGCCAAGGGATTCTGTCTAGATCAATTCTTTGTAGGGGGATCACATTCACCCCTGAGCAAAGAGGCCTCTCCTATTACAGCTAAATTCTCAGCAGTAAAAAGGATTCTCACAGTCAAACTTTCAAGATGATTCAGTAAGATCTGAAGAGACAGCTCAGAACAAGCCTTAAACCTCAGAACTCAACAGGAAGGCTTCTGTCCCACCAGAAAACCTAGTCATGGAAGATTAAGTTTTGTGGTAATAGTAGGGGCCATGGAGAAGCAGCCAGAACTATTTCCAAATTGCTATTTCAGAGCTAGGGGTCATTTTCTTCCTAAACACCTGCTGTTCACAGATTCAGCATTAGAAAAAGATCTGTTCCTCTTTCAGTGTGACTAACAGCAAAAAACCAACAACCAGTGTGGTGCAATGGTTAGAATGTTGGACTAGGACCTGGGAGAGCAGGGTTTGAATCCCAACTCAGCCATGAAGCTCACTGGGTGACCTTGGGCCTGTCACCATCTCTTAGCCTAACCTACCTCCCAGGGTTGTTGTGATGATGAAATGGGGAGAAGAACCATGTACACCACCTTGAGATTCTTGGAAGATAAAGCTGGTATATAAATGTAATAAAATAAAAAATAAAAAACTGCTAACAAAGTTACAGAGGACCCAGCCTCGCAATGCTACTAGCCTGCAAAACATGTTATTAGCCTACAGTGAGCAGGGAGGCAGGGAGACTAGGAGCTCCATCCCTCCTGCAGCAGCCCACTATATTTCTATGCTGGGTGCAGGCACTCACTTGCCTGTATGCAATTCCTTCTCATCTATGGCTACCAAGAGAGATGGAGGAATTCTTGCCTTCAATAGGTCACCCTCCTGCTTCCATGTCGGTCTCTAAAACAATTGCCTCTCAACATATTTCTGTATCTTGATGTTTTGTGTCCTCCATACTGTCCTTACTAATACCCAGAGAATGCCACTCCACTGAGTGTTGAGTTCAAGTAGTAGTCTGTTGACTTCTGCATACTGGCAAGGGGTGATGGAGGAGATTTCTAGGAAGGAAAGCTGCAGGAGAAACTATTTGGGGCTGTGAATGAAAGGTGAGGAAAGGGGGGGGTTAAGAGACAGAATGCAGACGTTCGATCCCATTCATCTTCAAGGCTTATCCTTGAAGTAAGAGCTGAGGTTGCTACTAAGGAGGAAAGCTTTTCACAAAATCTACTCTCACAGGGCAGCGAAGGGATCTGCATTTTCACTCACTCCTGTGTAACAATTCCTGCTCCTGCCTTGGTCCCACTCTGACAGAGTCACTTTGTGGGCTGGTATGTGCCTCACAGGTGAGAAGGGTGAGCGCACACACCGACACACACTTGTGTACGCACTCATAGATATATGAAGGCTTATGAATATGGATGAGACTCTGTGGACTCATGAATATGGATGAGATGCTGTAGGCAGCAGAAACATCAACAAGACTAGTAAGAAGTCCTAATATTACTCTTGGCGAGAGAGCATATCAATATCCACTCCAGGGAAACTGAGAAAGCTCCATAACACGGCCAGGGTTAACAGGGAAGTCCCAACAACCCCTCCTCCCCACTTTCCCTTCCTACCCCCCCCCCCCCACAGCACCATAAAGAACTGACCCAAAGCCTGAACAAGGCCACTACACTGATTACCTCTCCATGAGGTGGCACCAAAATGATCAGTGTCTATTGCACAGATGGGATTATTTGCATCAGACCTAAAGATGTGTCTGGAAGTCATGCCAGACTATGCCAGCTGCACAGCTGTCTTGCAGGTGAGAACAGCCCCAGTGGGACCGATAAGGGATAGAGCAAATAGTATTGCTCATACTCAATGGTGGGAGCAATAGTGTAGCTTACTTGGGGGGCAGAAAGCACAGCTCATCTGCTACATCTGCTGAAGAGTTAAGGGGTTAAGAGTTAAACAGCTGGACCAAGGATGAGGAATGCCCTCCTAATGTTGCTGGGCTACAACCCCCACAATCCCTGACTATTGGCCATACTGGCTGAAGCTGATAAGAGACAAACAACATCTGGAGGGCTACAGGTTCCCCATGCTTCCATTAAATCAAGAATGCCTAAAAAGTATCCAAGAATATTTTTTACTCTAAATCTCATATTCAGCAACACAGTCTTCAAGCCAAACAACATAAAACTGCTAGCACATTTGCAAAGCTAAGCAGAGTCCAGTACGGTTTCAAATTGGATGGAGGATTGTGTGTTAAGATGCCTGCATTGCTGGGGGTTGGACTAGATGACCCTCAGGATCCCTTCCAACTCTACAATTCTAACATTTAAAGCATTTGAAAGGTTGGAGGAACCTCTTGCACATGTACATTTATTTTGCAGTCAAGGCCTAAATCATCCTGATTTCTGCTACAGGACCAGAACCAGCAGAATCTGAGTCACTATCAGCCTGGTGGTTAACTTTTTGTTCTTTGCATATAAAAGCATGAGATCAGGGTAGTCCCACAGTCAACCAGATGCTGATGCAGAAAAAAGAACAGTGCGGGACAAATGCAAGGATATACAGGATATTTAGAGAAATTGTGTGTGTGTGAAATGATAATCAGGCTCCATGTGAAAGAACATAGAAAGGAGAGAATGCAAATGGAATATTTAAGATAAACTAAATGAGGAGAACAGTGTAGTTGGCTTGGGATTCTAAGGTTGCTCTTGCAAGAGTACTATAGAAGATTGGTACTGTGGACACCAAACTTACAGAGACACTCCCCGACCTCGCAACACTTGATCATACTTTCCCCAAATGCCCTGAAGCTCCCATTTCCAACATTCTACTATCGCCTTCCCCCTGTAGATTTCCTCTGTCAATCATCAGGGCACAGGGTCACACCCAGGAACATGAACCCCAGACAAGGCTCAGGAATCACACTTAAGCCACACACAATTACTACACTATATGCAGCACTAATAAAAAGGCTTGAAGTTTTCCTAGTGCCACACAGTAAATGTATTTATAGAATTCCAGGCGTGAATTGGGCTGCTCAGAGTCACACTCCTCCTCGGCGTCAGTATCTCCAGGAATTATTTGGCCTTTTCACATTGTTGCTTTCACTGAGAGATTGCACTCGACCTACAGGCACCCGGGCAAACAGGCCAGCAGTGTTCCAGCCTTCAGACACTTACAGGGGGAAGGGTAGCCCAGCACGGGTTAATGAAGCTAGTTAATGTTCAATGTTTTTAGAAGGAATAATAGGGTATATGGAGCTGCAAGTCAGGAATGAAGCATAATCAAGAGAGTCAGGATTTAAAGATAGTGGTAGAAATGGGGGTGGGAGACAAAAAATAAGGAAACATGAGAAATACTAAAAAGGGGGGGTGCTTCATACAATAAGGATATTGTGGGCAATAGAACTTTGAGCAATATAATAAGTGATAGATATATTAGTTACATTGATGTCAACAATGAGGCTGGAAACTACAAGGTACCTGCAGGTCAGCATTAGAACATATTTGTGATCCAAACACAGATTATCACCCTTCAAAATGCAGTGGAGCCCTCATGGCTTGCAAAATAAGTGCATGGCTTGCAAAGTAACAAGTTGACTCCCTGTGGAAAGTGCTTCTGCATAGAAAACAAAGCACAACCCCTGTGCAGATCACCACATAGAATAATAGAAATGTAGAGTTGGAAGGTACCTCTGAGGGTGATCTAGTCCAACCCCAAGCAATGCTGGAATCTCAACTAAAGCATCCATGATAGGTGGCCATCTAACCTCTGCTTAAAAACCTCCAATGAAGGAGAGTCCACCACCATCTGAGGGAGTCCATTCCACTGTTGAACAGCTTTCCTGGCAGAAAGTTCTTCCTGATGTTTAGTTGGAATCTCCTTTCTTGTAACTTAAAGCCCCTGGTTCAGGTCCTACCCTCCAGAGCAGGAGAAAACAAACTTGCTCCATCTTCCATATGACAGCCCTTTAGATATCTGAAGATGGCTGTATTATCTCCTCTCAGCCTTCTCTTATTCCTCAACTGTTCCCCATAAAGCTTGGTTTCCAGACCCTTGATAATCTTGGTCAACCTCCACTACACACGTTCCAGCTTGTCAATATCCTTCTCATATCATGGTGCCCAGAAATGAGCACAGGACTCCAAGTGGGGTCTGACCAAGGCAGAATAGAGTGGGACTATTACTTCTCTTGATCGGAACACTTTACTTCTCTTGATGCAGCCTAGAATAGCATTAGCCTTTTTTTGCTGCTGTATCACACTGTTGCTTCCGCTGCAGAATCCAAACTGATGTGACCAGAAAACGCCATCGCTTACAACAAAATCTAAACCATGCTGAAAGGAGGGCCATAGACAATCTCAGGAACAACCTGGACATTATAATTAAAGAGGCAGACAAGGGTGAAGCTGTTGTCATCATGAACAAAACTGATTACATCCAGGAGGCTCACAGACAACTCTCCCATACCATCTTTTGCACACACAAAAAGCAAAAAACAAAAAACAACAACTGGACTCAGATCCCACACAGGAATACAAAAAAGAACTGAACAAGATTGTTAAGGAGCTACCCCCACACATCCAAGAACAGATCCTCTCAAACACACCAGCAGAACCTCGACCAGAAACTTCTATCTTCTACCCAAAATACACAAACCAGGAAATCCAGGATGCCCCATCATCTCAGATATCGGCACTATCATAGTGTGTGTTTCTGGACTCTGTTCTGAAACCGTATGCCATCAGTACTCCTAGCTACATACGTGACACCACAGACTTTCTGAGGAAAATACAATCTTTGAACAATCTACCTAACAATACTATACTAGCCACTATGGATGTGGAATCCCTGTACACCAACATCCCACACAACGATGGATTACAAGCTATAAGGAACACCATTTCAGATAAAATCACAGTGGACTTTGCTACCAAACTCTGCTGTTTTGTCCTCACCTACAACCACTTCAAATTTGGAGGTGACCTGTTCCTCCAGATCAGTGGCACAGCAATGGGCACCCACATGGCCCCACAGTATGCCAACATCTTCATGGCAGATTTGGAACAATGCTTCCTAAACTCCTACTCACTCAAACCTCTCTTGTACCTGCAATACACTGACAATATTTTTATTATCTGGACACATGGTCAGCAGACCCTGGACACCTTCCACCAGACATTCAATGACTTTATTTATTTCAGCTGTATCAGACCAACATGGCTACCTACCTGACTGTTGACTCATGTTAAGCTTGTGGTCCTCTAAGACCCCTAGAGCCTTTTCACATATACTACTGGCAAGCCAGGTGTCCCCCATATTACATTTGGGCAGCTGGTTCTGTCTGCTTAAGTGTAGAACCTGACATTTGTCCCTACTGAAATTCACTTTGTTAGTTTCGGCCCAGTTCTCCAATCTGTTAGGGTAATCTTGAATCCCGATTTTGTAGCATTAGCATCCCCTTCCAGTTTGGTGTCATCTGCAAATTTGATAAGCATCCCCTCAATTCCTTCATCCAAGCCATTTAAAAAGACGCTGAACAACAATGGGCTCAGGATAGAACCCTGTAGCACCTCACTTGTCACTTTTTTCCAGTATAATGAGGAACTATTAGTGAGAACTCTGGGTTTGATCAGTCAACCAGCTACAAATCCCCCCAACAATGATCTTGTCCACCCTGTCTTTTATCAGCTTCCCCACAAGAATATCATAGGCAACTTTGTCAAAAGCTTTACTGAAATCAAGATGCACTAACTGAAATCAAGAATCAGATGTGCTAATTCACCACACAAGGACATCTTAATGACTGCAGTGTATATTCACTGGGAAGCTACAGCATATACACAGTACATCATGAATCGAAAACATGACATGATGTTATCTATTTGTCGGTTGCATGTTATTTCTTAAATGCTTTCTATTAAAGAGAAGGAATCAGATAAAACAGCCTTCAGGCTATTCCTTTCCTGCTTGTTTGCTCTATTCATTCTCTAAGGTAAACCAACATAAGTATTTTCCATCCTATAAACCAAATGTTGTTTCAGATCCCATTTTAAGGCATCATTTATAGCTATCAATGTAGGAAATTCTAGGGCTTCTAGGGCTAGAACATAACTACTTTATACAACTCAGTCACGGTTTACATAGCAGGCAAGTTTTGCCCCAGCATGAAGGGAAGGTGTGCATCACAAAACACTCATGAATGTGCACTGCAGATCTGTGACTGATGTGTCTTCCAAGCACATAGGTGCTGCAAGTTTGGAGATGAACACCTTCCATTCTCACACTATGGCACTGCTATCTATGCCTATGCAGTTTGAATTGGCTCTAAGAGCATGCTCATACACAAGCCTCCTAGTCCCTCCATTTGGTACTTTGATGCAGTCAGAAGCATAGAAAACAGCTTCCAAAACCAGCAAATGCAATAATGCACAGGTTTGTTTACATCCATTCCCTATAACCTTAGCTATCTCTTGCTATTTCCCCAGTCTAACACATGAACTGTCTATATAGTCTATGTGCAGGCTTTGTGTGGATGTCATGCTACCTGTGAAATTTATTATTTATTACATTTATAACCAGCCCTTGGAAGAAGGAGCTCTGGGCAGCATACACTGCCTCTTCCCACACATAAACACGTTATCACCACTAACTCCCTGTGAGATAGCTCAGGCTGAAAGATAGTGACTAGCCTAAGATCACCCAGCAAATTTCATGGGTGAGTCAGGATTTGAACCTAGGCCTCTCCATTCCTGGTTTGACACTCTAACCACTATACCACAGAGATCCTGGGGGCTTAGCTGGAATCTTCCAGTCACATAATGCACATTTGGATAAACACTGAAATGCCTGTTTAAATCTGTGATTCATGGAAGCGTAGAATATTCCCTGAAAGGAAAAGGTTTTAGAGAAAAACCTGTATAGAAGGGTAAAAACAAACAAACAAACAAAAACCTTTATAGGGTTGTAGGGTACAAGAAAGTAAAAAAAAAAGTTTTGCACAGGGCCTTTTGCTCTGGATCCCTCCCAAAGGCAGGTTTAAGGCAGAAGGACCTCCCATTCTTTTCCTCCAAATTCAGAGATGGGCTCTGTCTCTCAGCTGCACATGTTTAAAAGAGAGCAAGCACACATGGTCCTTGGAATATCCACAAATTCCTTGCTGCCTTCCAATCCCCCTCCAGCCCAAAATGGGGAAAGGCCGTTTGAAAGGCTCCCTGCACTATTACAGGGCAAAGGATAAACAGATGGAATAAATATAGAATTGCTTTATTACAAGGACGGCCCACGCTGGTGGCTGGCTCATTCCAGGGCACATCCCTCTTGTGCCACACCAGGCCAGACCTCAATAAAGGCCAGATTGGAGATGCCTTGTGCTCATTTACCACTCCAGCACGCATCCCCACTCCCCTTTATGTGCATGTGTGGGATGGCGGCTTAAACTAATAGCAACAACGCACCAAGCATGATATTTCAACAGGGAGTAGCTAAAAATACTTTTTGTTTTCAGTTCCTAAAACTAGAGATTTTGAGGGGGAGGGGAAAGTCATAAAACAAATTACAGATCTAGAGCAGTGTGGGGGTGGGGAGGGGAGACCCAAGAGTAGGGAAAGAAAAACACCCACAATGAGTAAGAAGTGATGATGAGCAAATAAATAGACAGACGCAAGCTTCCTTTACACTGGCACACGTGCAAATTGTGGTAAAGAGGACATATTGGCCGTCTTTTCCTTTTCCTGGGCGTGCCATAGGGTTGGGGTAATCCTCCTTTCTGTGCTATTCTTTTCTAACAGTTCTTGGAGGATTTTTTTTTTTAAGTCTTAAAAATAATTTGATCAGAACACCAAAATCCATGGTAAGGATCCAGAGTGTGCATCAAATTCCCTAGGCCATTATGTTGTAGATAACTATTTGTAGAAGATCCGAAAATAGGCAAGTTCCTCACACAAATCTCAGTGGCAGGCACAAGGCATGAGTGAGCTTGGTCCAACTATAGCTAAAAAGCAACAGACTAGACTGGCTCTCGTTTGCCTTGATCCCCAGGTGGGAGGTCATCAAGAAGACCCTCCTCTCTCAGAGACCCTGGATAGCCATGGCCAGCCAAAAGAAAGAGGGCAAGATTAGACAGACTAACCGTCTGGCTTGGTATAAGGTAGCTTCAAAGATTCATAAAAAGGTAGAGTTGGAAAGGCCCACAAGGGTCACCTAGTCCAACCCCCTGCAATGCAGGAATCTTTTTGCCCAACTTGAGGTTCAAACCCACGGGCCTGAGCTGAAAAGTCTCAGGCTCTGGAAACATCTATTCTTCACAGAAATCATATTGTGCAAGCTGTGCATAAAATCCTCAAATACCGTATTGGCCTGAATAGAAGCCTCACTTTCCCCCCAAATTCCGACCGTGAAAAGTGTGGGTTATATTTGCAACCTTACAGTATGCAGCCAGGAGCATGGGGCAAACAGTGCCAGGAGCACGGCAAAGCGGCGCCCGCCTTGCGAGTAGTCCCCTGTCCTCTTCCCTAAGACCAGGAAGAGAGAGAGCACGGAAGGGGAAAGGCCACCAGCAACGCAGCACAGCTCCCACCCCCCCACCCCCAGTATGTTTATATTCGGGCCAATATGGTAATTTAAATTTTATTTTCCCAACAGAAAGAGTAAAAACTTTGCACATTTGGAAGGACTTTTCTGTGTAAAGACAGTGGTTTAGAAATATTTTTTAAATATTAAAAGCTTAGATTATAAGAACAAAGAACTGCAGATTTCACCCTATGAATACAGAGGAAGAGGAAAAAATTGGTCTTGCTCCCCAGCCTGGGAAATGGGGGTACTAATAATGTCACCAAAATTAAGCTTATCTGAGAATACAGTGCTAAATTTGGGCATCCACCCAGGCAGGACTTCCGCCATCAAAAAAGCATTGGAATTTTAATGTTGAGGCCTCTGTTCATGTGCAGCAAGGGTTGGCAGTAGAGCCCAGAAAGAGCAAGAAGTTCTAGAATCCAGCAGGAAATTTCAGCAAGTTCTGAATACAGAAACTCATCAAAATCTTTGCAGAGCAAATCTGAAGGGTCCTGTCCATCTTGAACTGAGTTTTTTTAAAATTTATTTCTTTTACTTACTACACACTGTATTCTCTCTTTTTTTCATAGCCTATGTAAAAGCACACATTCCTACTGGTGGCAGGACTGTGTGAAATCTGTGAAGGTGCTCCAGAAGGGCCCTTAGTACCACAGTTTTTATCTTTAATAAGGCAAAGTTCCCATAACTCAAGGCTTGTGAATATTGGCTTGAAAGTGTGAGCAATATCTGCTCTAAAGTCCACAAGCCACAGCTTGTATTTTTAGATATTCCCTGCTGAAAAGTGGGAAGCTGAGCAGGGGTAAAACTTCAGTGTTCTAACTACAGGATGAGGAAAAAAGCTTTGGAGATGCAGAATAAATTATGTATAATAAATATATGTACATTTTATTAATTTGTATAATTTATGCAGGGTGCGTACTGCAGCTATTCTTTGTAGATTTTTTATATAAAAAACCCCACACAGCTTTCATATACTACATTCAAGCTATAAAGCTAACAATCTCCTCCTCATATCCCTCATTCAACAAGATCTGTGGCTGAGTCAGATCAACAGCCCACAGCCCACAGCCCAAATATGCTTTCTCCAGTCAATGGAGACTGCATCATTAGCAACCTATCAATGGATGATTTAACAGGGCAAGAGACATCATATTTAACTGCCTTGTATATATGATTTTATTGTTGTGTTTTGAATGTTAACTCTGTACACTGCTTTGAGATTTTATAAAAAGCGGTATAAAATATTTCTAATAAATAAATGAATTGTGCCATTATGACTGACTTTCAGACGTCTTTGGGACATTCCAAGTGTGACATTAGAACATCATTCTTAGTATAGCTACCCACAATTTTATAAAAATCCTTTCAGAAATTGCAAGTGTAAAATAGCCATTTGATGATGTTTGATGCATGATGGGAAATCTACCCTTCCATGGTAGCCTTTCCACAGAATTACATCACCACAGGGCTGAGGAAAGCGAAGATAGAGAAGGTTCAGAGACACCTCTCCTTAATGCTATCCCTGCATGCGTAACGCACACACCATGCTATGCTATGCACTGAAAGGAAGGTGAATCTGTGCACAAGGGCAAGTGTGCGGAAGCTGTTCACATCCCCTAGCCTGAGGCTGCCGGGTGAGGAGCAGGGCAGCGCCAGGGTCGCCAGGTTATCGGATGATAACAAGGCAGCACAACCAAAGCACGCGACTTCCAGCAATGCAAGGCTGCTTCCTTTGTTTTGGGAAAACAATCCCAAGAATGAGACCTTTCCTGGAATGTCATTGCCCAGCCTAAAAGTGTCCCCCAATTGCACCAGTGCAAGCACAAGTCATTCCCCTCTGAACCCCTTCCCCCCTCCTTGTCTTTTTTTCCCCAAGGAGGCTCATAGAGACTGGCCATGGGGAAGGTGGAAAGCATAAAAGCTATTTTTCTTTCTGAATTCAGAAGTCGCAAGAGAGTGCTGCTGAAACAAGTTTGGTCTGGCATCCTGCTGGACAGAAAGAAAGACAAAAATCACAGGCTAGCAAGGGTTCCCACTCGTGAAGCTTTGCAAATACTACACGAGACCAGATTAAAAGCTCCACAGAGACATGATAAATCAGAACATAGGTCCAAAACATAGGTCTGAGTAAAAGACCATTTAATAAAGATAATACACGGGATCACAGCGCATATTTAAGAAAACGAAGAAAAAGAGGTAAATGCCATTTTTTAGGGTGCATTAACAGAATACAGTGGTACTTCCAGTTAAGAACTTAATCTGTTCCGGAGGTCTGTTTGTAACCCGAAACCGCTCATAACAGGAGGCGCGCTTTTGCTAATGGCACCTCCCGCTGCTGCTGTGCTGCTGGCGTGCGACTTCTGCTCGCATCCCGGGACAAAGTTCGCAACAAGGGACATCTACTTCCTGGTTAGTGGAGCTTGTAACCCATCGTTCCCAAAGAGGACAGTACGTAACACGAGGTTCTACTGTATTTGCATGCATGCATGCAAAGACAGAACTGCTTAACTCAGAAATGGCTTCCATGTCCAGCTTGGGTCACAGATGCACTGTAGTGGGAACTGTGATGTCTTTGTGAACTCAGGAAGCTGCCTTAGGGTCTCTCCAGGCTGGCAGTATGTCCACCCCAGAACTATTGCAGGTGCAAACATTACTGAGAATAGCATCATGTATCAACCCGATACCATCATGAACACAAATAAACGTGACCATACAATTAAAAGGACATCTGGAAGGGCCCTTATCATTATTTAACTCATTATTGTCTACACTGATTAGCAGTAGCTGTCCAAGATTTTAGTTTTTCCCCTGCCCTTTATGGAGATGTCAGGGATTAAACCTAGGGCTTTCAGCATGCATTGAAAAGTTCCTATCATGCAAGACAAACATGGGAACATTGTTAGAACACAACTGGTGAGTGGCAGTGGTGCTGCCCTGCTGTGGTCTTTTGCATTTCACCAAGTTATCTCTTGGTTAAAATTAAAGCAGAAATGCTTTCCTAGCACCTCTGCAGAAAATTCATTAGCTCTCAACCACGTTGTGCCAGTGCTAGTAGGACCATGGGTTTATTCTCCAATTGAATTAATCAGAAACTAGCTTTCACAGAGATGGATTATCAACCAGCAGAAAAAACAGAACTAAAGGTGTCTGCTGATATATCACTTGCCTCATTCTCTTAGAATGGTAGGGGTCTTCATTTAAAGCCATACATTTAAGCTCACTTGCATTCATGGTGGAGCAGTGGCCACAGAACAGCTGTATGACCAGCCTGCAAAATTAAGGAAGTTGTGTAGTAAAGATAGCATCCCAAGTGCTTACTTTAGTTTCAGCTGATTTCCCAGCTACCAAACTGAAATTAATTGCAATGGAACTGCTCTGAGTAGAGCAAAAATTGGAATACAAGTCATGATATATATATTTCAGACAGATAAAAAATAAGATAGGGTTTCTAGTACTTTTATGTTTCAACTATATATATTTTTAAGAGAGAAGGCATAACCTGGTTTAAAATTAAATCTAAGTTCTATTTTTAAAAGTATGTTGAAGTATCTGAGCAGAATTCAATGTAACGCTAAGGAGATTACTCTGTGAGCACAAGCATTTCCACTTGCCTGATGGAATGATCTCCTCTCTCCTCCACCTGTGCACTGCTCTGGGGTTCTTCCAACCACCCCAGAGCTACTTTGAGCAGGCCACAGAGGGGTGAAAGCCACATTGCACTAGTGAAAGTCTTTGCATGGGCTTTTGCTAACAGAAACCATTAGTGAATCTGTCCCTATGCATCAAATCTCTTAAACTGAACCCATGCTCCTCTTTCAAAGACACCAAGATAAATGGCAAAAATATTTGTAATGTTTGACCTCAAAGGTCAAATAATAGATAAAATATTAAATGCATTTTGCAAGGTTCATTCTGGGTCCAAGAAGTGGCGTGTAAGCACAGGTGGCAAGATCCAGGAGACACAATTCGGATTCCCATCAGGATCATCTGCTAACCCCTTTATAGGATTCTTTACTTTTATTTTATGCTCTCTGAGTTTTGCAGAGTATTCATTTCTCAAATTATGAATGATTATAACTATCAAAACAAATGGGATAGGTATTTACTTGCATGGAGAAACACAGATCTGCCCCATTAACTTTTCAGAAGTTCTGGACATGATGCGTTGGATACAAGGAACTGAGAGAAAGGAAGGTAGGGTTAAGGCATTAAACACTGCTCAGCAAATGCTGCTGTAAAAAGTGTGTACAAGTGTTCACAGAGTGCTGCAGCAAATTTGATAGCCGTTTTTGTGGTTCACCAAGTCTATGCACATATAGAAATAACATATCAGAATCTTCCCCTTGTATCCTGCCACAGCTCTAGTGCTGGGATAGGGAAACAGGGGCCTTCCAGATGTTGTTGGATTACAACTGCAATTACCCCTACCCACTGGCCATACTGCAGGTGGAGTTCAACAACACCTGGAAGGCTACTAATGGTGCTCTAGTGAGAAATTGTTCTAATTGGAAGGCACCTTCCGCATGTATCTTTGGATTCACCCCTTTCAGTCTAGTCCTATGTGTGCTTATTTTATTTATTGAAACAGTTATATCCTGCCTTTATGCCCCACTCCCCAAAGTGTTTATCCACGAGTCATTTCTACTATGTTCAGTGAGGCTTACTCCCAGGTATGTGTGTATGGGACTAAGAAACCTATTAAGTTCACAACTAGCTGCTTGTCTCTGAGGGTAGCACAAAAGGTGTGTCAGCTGCATGATCAAAGATTTTGAAATATGCCCCTAGTAGTACAGTATAAAGGCTCTATTTAATGCAAGCAAATGTGTTTTAATTATAGCAGCAACCAAAGAGTGTGCTCATTTATTCAGGAAACACGTGAAATACAAAATGAAGAAACTTGATTTAAATAACTGATTTAACTCAGGTTTTTGGGTAGTGATTTAAATCCATCCATGCTGCTGCCAGTTCTTATGGATTCCAGATTCCTTGTTTCAAGGATATGGGCTTGCAGGCCAAAGTAGACTGGGAGTGCTTTGAACTCTCATCCAGTGCTGTGACCAACCATCCCTCAAAGTAACAACACTAACCCACTGCCTCAAAATGTATGCTCCCCCAGCCCCGCCCCAGGGAGATCCCTGCACTGCCCTTGGGTTCTGCCCAAACTTTCACTAAAGCTGCAGTCTTGGTGGAGGCACACAGCAGATCACTGCCCTTGGGCAATTCTTGCACCATTTGGGGAGAGGAGGCAACGTAATAAGAAAAATAAAATGCATAAGGGAAGCAGTAATTACTGCGTGGCCGACAAGAGGCTGCTTCCTCAGGGCCGTCATTATGTGGCTAAATTTAACGCCCCACTTGGAGGGGGGAGTGAAGCACCCGCCCGCCGGCTCCTGCTACCTTCCCCCGGTGCCTGCTGAATGGCAGCCAAGAAAGCCATAAAGCAGGTCAGCAGGGTTTTTAATAGTCTATTTACCAAGATGCTGTTTTTACTGCCGAGGTTTTGCTCTTTTTATCTCTCCATTTTTACTCCTTTGCTCTTGAACAGACTAGGCTGTATTTTCTGGTTTGGTCTCTCTCTTTCTCTCTCAATCTCTATTTTCAGGACTCTAAATTTATATGGTATGTCCCTTTTTTGGTAAATATTTGCCATGACTATGCCAAAGCCCATCCAGTTGAAAAGGCCCCTCGGCCCACAAAACATCAGCCTGGGAAAGACACGAATCTCATTAGCACCAGCCATGAAAAGGGGCCATAGAGACAGAGCATCTCATAGACCCTCTGAACTCTCCACATGTGGATATATATTTAGCCATGTGTGCTGTACAGTCACAGAATGGGACAGTCTGGGCACATGCACACTGGCAGAATAATGGGCATTTCATCTGGCCAAAGGGGCTGAGGGGAGGGCCTCTGAGGGATGGGGTCTGTGGCTAGTGCTTCTCCAATATCCTCCTGTCTGGGATTGGGTTTTGGAAGAGCTCACTCCCCAGTGGGCCCATCCTTGTCCCAGAAAGCACAGAGGAGCCTCAGAAATTCTGGCTTAGTCAGGTCTGAATATCCACATCTCCCATCTCACCCAATCCCAGGGGCAGCCCAAAAGACCACATCATGGTCCTGTGATGGAGGCTAGCTGTCAGGGATTACAGTATAAGCCATAGATAGGAGATCAGATGGAGAAATGACATATGTCACTAAGTCTGGAGAGGTGGGGTTGGGTGTAACATGTGGGTCTGGTCTTGGATGGCTTGAAGTCCCCAAAATATCACTGGGTAGCTAGCAAGTTGGTTATCCCTTAAGTCTAGCCATTGCAATAGCAAACACAGATTTGAAAACATTAAGAAAAATAAACAAATAAAGCCCACACTGTTTTTAAAATAGGCACATTAAGGATTTTTAAGGCAAGCTGATTTCCTGATTTTATAGCAACTATTTAACAATGATATCAAAATATCAATTCAGATCAGAAAGTAATTGTGATAAGAACATTGACTGAGGCTTGGCATTTATAACATCAACATGCTGAACTTCATGTCACAATGCTGAAAAACCAAAACGATTAGACTATAGATCATTTGTGGAACTAGCTAACCTGTTATAGCTCCCTAATAAATCACAGTTGCCTGACAAAACCCAGGAGTTCTGAGTTTCCTATCAGGTGTACTAAGGTCCAGGATGGATATCAGGTTGTCTTGAGATGACTGTAGGTTTCTCTAGGTCCTCATTTATCCTGAGGTACTCCCCAATGTTCCTCAGAAGAAGTCTCTCCAGGGTCTGGGTCAGTAACCTCTTACTGCTACCTGGAAATGCCAAGTTCTAACATGGACATCAGCCTGCCTCTTTGTTACCACTGATGAGATACTCCCACAACTATGCATTCAACACCCAATCCAGGCAGCAGGTGTGATTATGTATAGCACTGGAAGATGAAACTTACAATTCATGACTGTAAAGCTACTTCTGCAATGTGATTGGCTAAGCATTCCCTGTGTCCTCCTAGGGCAACATACCAAAGAGCCATAAAAGCACCACAGCTCCCATATACAGCCTGCCCTGATCTCCCGGCTGTCCACACAGTCAATATTGTCAGATACTGGGTTGTGAACAGGACATATGTGAAGTAAGATTTTGGTGCAAGGAATCTCTTATCACCTCAGACCTCTGCTTCTCTGGAGCTGCTTCTAACACCGCTCATTGTGTGTAGCTGCATCAGCTGGGAACCTGGGAAGCTTCCTGTGCAGGCATGTCCTAGAGCTAATAATCAGTTCAGAGGCCTGATCTGGACCTCCATGATCCCACAGATTTTGGCAGAAGTGGTAGCAAAAAGGAGACCAATTTAGACACAGCACTGGGGAAGACAAATCCCAGCACCCTGATGAGGATGCAAATTGCTCCCTCCCTAGTTACCTGATCAACCATTTGATGAGCAACTTCATTCCTCAGTTGTTCTGCGCTGGTAGGGTGTGGGTGGGTGTGCTGCCTGTTAGTACGTGAGTGTGTTCAGAATGGCCACACCCACTAGTGGCATGTGGTCCAGTTAGCCATGGGCAAGTGTGAAACTCTAGCTAAAATAAAAAAGTTAGCCACCTCTGCCATACAGGAGAGAGAAACCTTTTAGCTTGATGCCTCTCCCAACTTTAAGTGCCCTCTTGTACTTTCTCTTCTCCCATCTCCTAAACAGCCAAATAATATTCATAATTGCAAATATGAAATATATGAAAATAGGCTTCGTATTGCCTCATTGTTTTCAAATGACAGGGGGCAGGGTTTGTCAAATGCTCAGATCGGATCCTCAGAAATGTGCTGGTCACCTTACTGTGAAGCCAGGAGAATTGGGAATGGCCAAATTTTTCTCTCCCTCTCTCACAATGCTAGAACTTGGGCATCATCCAAGGAAGCATAATAGTAGGAGATTCAGGACAAACAAAAGGAAGTACTTCTTCACAGAAGGTATATTTGTAACGCAAGGTGTGGTGATAGCCACTAACGTAAACGTAAAGGTACCCCTGACCGTTAGGTCCAGTCACAGATGACTTTGGGGTTGCAGCACTCATCTCACTTTATTGGCCAAGGGAGTCGGTATACAGCTTCCGCATCATGTGGCCAGCATGACTAAGCCGCTTCTGGCAAACCAGAGCAGCACATGGAAACGCCATTTACCTTCCCGCCGGAGCAGTACCTATTTATCTAATTGCACTGAGTGCTTTCGAACTGCTAGGTTGGCAGGAGCAGGAACCAAGCAACAGGAGCTCACCCCGTCACAGGGATTTGAACCATCGAACTTCTGACTGCCAAGCCCTAGGCTCTGTGGTTTAGCCCACAGCACCACCCGTGTCCCTAACTTAGATGGCTTTAAAGGTGGATTGGGCAAATTCATAGAGGACAAGGTTATCAATAGCTACTAGCTATGATGGTGAAATATTAGCTCCAGTGTGCCTCTGAATATCGTTGGTTAAGAAACATTACACTCATGTCTTGCTTGTGGGCTTCTGAGAGGCCTCTGGTTGGCCACTAGGAGAAACATAGTGCTAGACAAGATAGCTCTTTGGTTTGATCCGGTATGGCTCTTTTTAAGTTCTTAATATGTCACTAAGCAATCTATAAGAAACTGTGGGCTACCAAGTCATACAAGAGGCTTCTGTTGATTCTCTTAAGACCAGGCAGCTTGTCTGAGGGGTACAAGTAATGCCCTACAACACCCTTCCTGTCCAAAAGCAAAGTCAGGTGAGTCAGTATGCTTGGGCAATCAACGAAAGGAGACATGTTCTCATCCCCCAGAGGAGTTCCAAGGGAGTGGAAGGCCAATTTGTCTCCAGTGGTAGCTTGGTCAGCCACAACACCCTTTGATATGGAGGTGTTAGGCTAACTACAGCACCCACCTCTTGACCATATTTACATCTACACATCACAGCAGTAAAAGTATATAAACACTACAGATGTACATGCATGCAGGTCTGTCTCCCTCTAAATAAATATTGGCACGCTGTAAAAATAATAATGCATTGTACACATGTGTACACTGCCAGACTAATATTCCTTGTCTGGGTGGCTTCAACATATATATTCCAGGGATGGGGTAGGGGAGTCACACAACCGCACAGGCAAGACCATCAGTGAAGCAGCTCACATGCATTTGGAAAAGTAGAGGTACAAATAGAGGAACCCACAAATGGTCCAGTATCCTGCCACTGAGGACATCTATGGAGAACAGCACACTACAGATAGGCCTAATCCACTGCCAACTTGACAGTACCTCTTTAATATGGAGAGCATCTTCTTTGCAGTGTTTCCTTCAACCCACAGAGGTACATATATAGTCTCAGGAGGTAGATACAAATGAACACAGATGGGGAAATGGAATGACAAAAAGCAGGGTAGAACAACACGGACGGGTCCTTGTTTCAAACACTAGCAAGAAGTCCAGTTTCCTGTTATGCCTTGATTCAGACCTTGTCCTATTTCATGGAAGAGCTATGTAAATCAAACATGAGCACAGAACTCACTTACGACAGCAAATGTGGACAAATAACTTTTTCCAAACAGCGCAATTAACTTCAACAGATATGCCTGCCACCAATTGATAAAATTAAACCAATATTATATTTGTTTTGCTGCAAAACGATTTCTAAAGACCTGTATCCATTTCCCCCTAGGGCAGGCAATAGACAATGAGCCTGAAATTATTGAAGTCATATTTGCTAGATCTTTACACTTTGGCAATTTGGTCCTTTCCAGCCAAGTTCACCCAGCACACATCCCTGCAAAGTCCCACTAGCCTTCAACCAACCTTCTGCTTCAAAATGTGCTCACTAGTTTTCCTGCTGCAGGAATCCAAAGCTGTACCATTACATTAAGATAAAGAACACAAGAAGCATCATTACAAACACAGAGATGGTGGCAGCAAGTAGCTATTACTGGCAGAAAGATCAGTACAAAGTGTTATTAAATGTTGTATGGCTCTGATTTGTCACATGCCATGGATACCTCTTTACAAATTAATCCACCCCAGGCAGAACTTGGCACATTCTGCCCCTCCCACCAGATCCAAATTCTATACATAATTTATACATCTGGGTTTTTACCTAGACATTTGCAAAAAGGTGAGGAAAGTTATAATCAATGACAAGGAAAGGAAAGGCAGAGAGCTAATAGAAGGGTGCTCTACCTCTCTCTCCCTTTTGACAGATGCTGGAAGTCATACGCAAGGACCCCTTTGATTTCTGAGCCTTACAGAAAACACTGACTGCTCATTTTCATACTACCCCCTGAAGCATAGCCCGTATATCACACTGCAGAGAACACAAATAAGATCTGTCCCTGGATGCTTACACACAAAAGATCAGGATCTTCTTGTTCCTCTTGCCTGCATTTTCTTTTTCTGCACTGGAATAAGATTGTCAGCTTATTCTAATCCCAGAAAGGCCAGCTATTGCTTATTGGAGTGGGGAAATATGTACAGGCCTGCAATCTAATCCACTATGCTTCTTTCCTTTATCTAACAACAACAACAACAAGAAGAAAGTCAACACACTTTCATGCTCTGGTATTGAGAGGAAAGGAAAGAGATTTAAGAGTTCATCAGCTGTCCTTGCATCAGAGAGAATGTTTGTGCCTTAAGAGTAGGAGGACTGGATTCTATTCATGGTATGCCTTGGAAAGAAAGGCAACAAGGCCTTTCCTGGCCAGCACTAGCAGCTGGGGCATGGCCAGAAGCCCTCAAATATTAAATGACGTAAGTGCTGAACACATGGGGAATAGCCACTGCCCAAGCTCCAGAATTGGCCAGCCCGCACATCCTCCACCCTGCAAGGAACACAAGCAGAGTACCCCATTCAGATGCTCACTATGGTGATTCACTCCACATTTCAAGAATGGATCCCATAGAAAGGAACCCAGGTTTGGCAGAAGTACACCCCAGGACAGCAGCCAACAGCAGCCTTGCTGCTCCTGCCACTGGGGTTTGTTCTCAAGCTTGTGGTCTGGCCTCTATTTCAGGGGCTGCTGTGCCCAGTCTGGTTTCAGCAGCATGCAGCCCAGCTGACTCACAAGCCAGGGTAAACGGTCTGTGGTTCCTGCTCCACGCCAACTCCCTCCTCACCTGATTATGCCTAAATCAATAAATAAATACAGCGGCTCACCCTCTGAAAGACGCCTGGATGGCAAACAAATGGGGTAGGAGAGCCATAAGAACATGCCAAGTGGGAGCATGAATACATACACAACCCCGTACATAACTAGCTTGGGCAACTCTATACTGAGTCACTGATGCAGGTAATAATTACCCTTCCACAATATTGACAATATTATGCATTGACAGAACCTTTCTGTTCCATTTCATGGGCTCACCTGCACCTTTCCATGTCAGTCTACCTTTCACCAAGGTTGTTTTTCTAGTTGCCCTATATATAGGACCAGCTGTAGGATCTTTTTATTTGTGGAAAAAGTGTAAGCAGGGCTAAGTGTGCTTTGTGCTTTTTTTAAAACAAGAAAAAAGAAAAGATGGCTTCTGCAGCCTAATAGTGCAAATTAAAATATGCTAGCTGTGTGGGACAATGACATAGGCAAGACACTGAAATCCTACTCCCTGGCCACTGGAAACCCTTAATTGCTTAATGCTCCGCTTCTGAGATTTCACCAGGTGTTGACCACACACTTCCAGGCTGGGTTGAAGTTCAGTGCCAGAGCACTTGTTGTGAAAGCAGAAGGTCCGTTTCAATCCCTAATATCTCAAGGGAGGACTGGGAATGATTCCTGTCAGAATCCCTGGAAATTCATTCCCAGTAGATAAAACTGAGCTAGATGGACCAATTGGTACAAGGCAGCTTCCCAAGGTCTGATTTGCAACAGTTTAACTACAATTTAACACACAAGCATTTTGCTCCTTCCCTTGCGCCTAACTATGCTGTGCAGGGGAGAAAGAAGGCAAACATGAGCTCGTGGTGTCTTTCTCCTCAAACAAGCCATAAGCAGAAGCCAATGTGTATTCAATGGCTTACTGCTCACGGTTTACACATCACGACAAGCGAACTCATAGAACATGGGAAGCTGCCTTGCATTGTCAGACCACTGGGTCCATCTAGCTCAGTATTGCCAGCAAAGATAGGCAGCATCTCTCCAGGGTTTCAGATAGGGAGCCCCTCTCAGCCTTACCTGGAGATGCTGAGAGTTGAACCAGGGATCTTCTGCTTGCAAAGTGGATGCTCTACCTTTGCCCAACTCCAACCTGTTTCCTCCCCCTTGCATATTAAACCATACAGTTTAATGTAACATGCAAAATGGGCTGGTCTTCCTGTGTTCCCACGTCTGCATGTTTTCACAGCCATAGGATCTAGAAACTTCAAAAAACAAACCAACAAACCATGATGATCAGGTTAGTATCAAAGATTTTGTACTTGTGTGGGATCGCAGAACACACACAGTCCTAAATGTTAGAGCCAATTTAAAGGTGTAGAAGTAGCATGTGGTACTATGCATTTTAGACTATACTTCTTCTGAATATACTACTACTATACTACTCTAACACCTCTTTTCCTATATTGAGCTGCAGATCCTTCCTTGCATCGCTTATTCTTTTATCATCAGATTGGGCATTGCTTTCCTTTTGGTGTTGAGGTTTTTCTCAAAAGGCAAAGTAGGGGTTGAGCAGTTCCGCCTTCTCTCTGTCACCCAATACTATATAATTTTTCCATCTTCTCCACACAGAAGACCAACTATTTGCTTATTATTCTTATTCTGAACACAGCCAATGAATTTTTAAAAAATTATTTTTAACCTCTCTTGCAAGTTTGAGCTCATTCTGAGCTTAAGAAAACTTGACCTTATCCCTGCCAACTGTTGGCTACTCGAGTATATTCTTCCTTCATGGTTTCCCGATTCTTACATTTCTTATATATGTTCTTCTTAAATCTCAGCTCACCTGCAAGCCCCTTATGCAGCCACACTAGTTTCTTTAGGTGCCTCCCATGTTTCTTTCTTGCTGGAATTGTCTGCATTTGTATCTTCAATAGTTCACCTTTAAGAAACTCCCATCCATCTTGGACTCTTCTCTTTGAGTATTTGTTGGACCTTATACTCTTGGCAAGGACACGGGTGGTGCTGTGGGTTAAAGCCTCAGCGCCTAGGACTTGCCGATCGAAAGGTCAGCGGTTCGAATCCCCGCGGCGGGGTGCGCTCCCGTCGTTTGGTCCCAGCGCCTGCCAACCTAGCAGTTCGAAAGCACCTTCGGGTGCAAGTAGATAAATAGGGACCGCTTACCAGTGGGAAGGTAAACGGCGTTCCGTGTGCTGCGCTGGCTCGCCAGATGCAGCTTTGTCACGCTGGCCACATGACCCGCAAGTGTCTGCGGACAGCGCTGGCTCCCGGCCTATAGAGTGAGATGAGCGCACAACCCTAGAGTCTGGCAAGACTGGCCCGTACGGGCAGGGGTACCTTTACCTTTATACTCTTGGCAGAGTTTGAGTTCCAACAGATATTGGGGTAGTTGAAGTCTCTTGCCACTACTATATTTCTTCTTTTTTGAATATTTGGTAATCTGCTGTAGGAAGGCATCATCCAAATCTTCAGTCTAGCTTGGAGGTCTATAGCTTACAACCTCAGTGTCACTGTTGTTTCTCTCTCCTACAATTTTTACCCATATCCTCTCAATCTGTATTCCATTTTCCAAATGGATGTCTTCACAAGTGTACACATCCTTTGCATATAATACTGCTACTCCTCCCCTCTTGTCTCCTCTATTCCTTTTGCATAGGTCATTCACCTCAATTTCTACATTCCAGTCATGATTCTCATCCTACCAAGTTTCAGTAATGCCTATTAGCTCATGTTTGCCATCCTGTACTGAGAGCTCATCTTGCTTGTTTCTCTGTTAGTATAGAGAAAACTACAGTCTACGGTCTGAATAATTTGTATCTTTCCCTCCTGTTAGGAGTTCAAAGCAGCATACAAGGGTTTTTCTCCATTTTTATTCTCAAAAGGTCTCTGTGAGGAAGGTTAGTAGGCTGAGAAACAGAATTTGGCCCAAAGTCACTCAGGAAGCTTTAGAGTTAAGTACCACTATTTTTGAAAGTTGCTTTGAGTTGCTTTTAAAAGTAATTAATAAGTTCAATAAATAATAATAGTTCACAGAGAAGGATGCATCAAAATGTTTATTGAATTCTCAGCTTGTGGATAATTTCCTAGCAAAGGTTGCTAATAACTCTTTTTTTAAGAAAAAGCTAGTCCCTTCCCCCCCTTTATCCCAAACTCACAGCCAAGTGATACAGGAGATGGCCAAGAGAAATTCTACAAGACATTTGCTTGCCAACTGTTGCAGGTGGTGCCCCTCAGCCATGGAAATTGCCATGTTTTCCCAGCAAACCCAGCTCCCATGCTTCTCTAGGCTCCAAACCACAGCCACCTTTTGCTAATGAAAACCATTCCCCAGAAGGAAGGAGGTGACAGGAACAGTAGCTTCCTCTCCCTCCCTCTGCAAATGGAGCTGGCAAACGGAGTGAAGGTCACTGCCACGGCCGTCTGTAATGCAGGAGGATCACTGCTGCCTGCCAAACAATAGCTGCTTCTCTCAAGGAGAATATTTTTAGCACCAATAAAAATGACAGTGTGGTGAGCTGGGCAACAAGCAGGCAGGTGCTAGGTGAGGCCAGGCTGAGCATTTCAGCGACCTGGGAAATCCAGGGAAGCAGGGCTTTTTCCAGAACTGTCCTACCCAGAGTTTTCTACTTATGTGCCATCTAAGCCAGTATGAGACAGCCCCAAACTAAAAAGGAAGAACCTTCACCCTGCTGTCCCAAGCCTACTTCCCAACACAAAATAATTTAGGCCACTCTCAGAGGAATCCCATATTGACCCTTCTAGTTCAGTATTATCTAACTCACCAGGGTTTCTGACAACAGCCTTTCCTAGCCCTACCTGAAGATACCAAGGATTGAAACGGGGGCCTTCAGCATCCAAAACATACAGGTCTATATGACTTATTATTGTTATCACCACCAACATTTCTAGGTTAGATTACTGCAACACGCTATATGTAAGGCCGCCTCTAAAATTCAGCTGGTGCAGAATTTAGTGGCCAGGTTGCTCACTTGGACAAGACAATTTGAGCATATTACACCAATCCTGACCTGACTACACTGGCTGCCAATTAGTTTCTGGGCCCAATTCAAAGTGCTGGTTTTGATCTATATAGTTCTAAATGGTGCAGGACTGCAATACTTCAACAACTGCCTCTCCTAATATGAACCAAACCAGACCCTGTGACCATCATCTGAGGCCCTTCATGAGAGGTCTGGAGGGTGGTAACACAAGAACGGGCCTTTTCTGTAGTGGCTCCTCATTTGTGGAAAACTCTCCCCATGGAGGCTCACCTGATGCCTTCATTACATATCTTTAGCTGCCAGGCAAAAACATTTCTCTTCAACCACGCATTCTGCTGATTAACATTCTATGGCTTTTAAAATGTGTTTGTGGGAGGGGGTTATCAGTTTGTTTTTGTTTTATTCTGTATTATGTGTTCTCATTTTGTATTTTTCTGTTGTGAACCACCCTGGGATCTTCAGCTGAAGGGCGGTATACAAATGTAATAAATCATCATCATCTATCCACTATATAGTATAAAACCAACATATAAGTGTCATGGATTTCCCCAAATAACTGTAATTTGCAAAGGTGTTGAGGATGTTAGAAATCCTTAGTATCTCTCACAAAATTATAGTTCACAGAGTCCTCTGGGAATGATCATTCAATCTTTTTAACAGCACAGTTGTAATTGTGTGTATTCAGAAGGAAGTCCTATTGAAATCAATGGAGCTTATTTCTAAGCAAGTGGTGTTAAGATTGCAGCTGAAGTCTAAGAATTAAAAGTCATATGTACATATATATGTATATGCCACTAACATTCCTTCCACACTCTTTCTAGCCCCTACAACAAGCATGGTAGTGCCAAAGTGACTTCCCAGATCAGTTCTCCCAATTCCTCCCTCCACAATCCCCAGGAGACTTTCAAGACACTGACGTGCACCCCTTGTCTAGCCCTCTTAACCTAATCCAGGGGAGGGAACCCCCTCCTCCTCCCTCCGTTGTGCTAACAACAGCTTTGACCCAGTGCTTACTGGCGTCAGTGGGAGGGTGCTCTTCTGCAGATGTCCACACTCCCTGCTCTATCACTCACTTAGCCTGCCCAGCTACAGCAGTGACGGACACACTGGGGAACCGCCTGTTTGTTTATCTTCCTCTTCAGCATTGCTTATTTTGATGGCACATCCTTCTGGTCCAGCCCAGGTTGACCCATGAGCCCTCCACATCCTGTTTGCTGGAGCTAACTGCGCAGAGACGGACAAAGGTGCAGCACAAAAGTCAGGACCATGGTACACAAAAATATTCTGGGGAAATATTCTTGGGGACAGGCTATATTTGAATCAACAGTTACTTGCAAATGAGCAGCTAAGACAAATGTGGTTCCGGACCAAGGTCCAGGCTTGCTGCGCAGCTTGAGGAATTATAGGTACAATAGCTCTTTGCTGCCCAGACTTGCAGCACAAAATGCCCAGAAAAAAGCCTCCTACAGAGCAGCATAAGAAAAGTAGAATAGGGAACAGCAGCTGCCCTTACCTGGCATGAAAACCCTTAAGGACTGCACAGAAGTAGAGGTCTTCAGACAGTATTCATGCACTGAAGAAAGATTAGCATGCATTGCTGAGTACTGCCTACCCTTCCTCCATCAACACATTCTCCAATAGCCCAACAACTCATCTAAGTCTCAAAAGGAACTCCTAAAACCCTGTCTGCAAATAGCCTCAAGACATATTATTAGAATCTCTGTCAAAATAAAAAAATTAAAGCCACCTAGAATAGCATCCTTTTTCTCTTCTGGACTCTTACTAGGGCCAGGAAAGAACAGGTGCTCCCTCTTTCTTTTTCATTACCTTTCATAAAAAGGAAAACACATTTATTCTTATCCATCCCTCTTCTGAAGGGAAACTGCCTTTCCAGTCTCTTGACATCTTTCATTCTATGCTCAGCACCCTCTTCAACTTGTCTTCAATTTCTCAATGCACCAGGCCCTCACCAGCTGGTCTCACCTACCAAATTGGGCACTGAACCACCAATCCTTGTTTTCTCAGCTCAGCTTTCCACTCAGTTGTATACACTATGGGTGTGATTGTGCAATGGGGTTTCCACTTCTCTACAACTGAGTCCCTTCCTCAAAAAAAAAGGGGGGGGAAAGATGGCCCAGAAGGATCAGAAGAACCCCTGTAACAGCATGTGTGGGGGGGGGAGAGGGAGAAATTGCTCTTTTTGGCAAGCCAAAAAGTTTCCCTGATGGAATGATAGCCTTAGTGTGACACTAAATTCCTCCCTTCGTATAGTAGCCCTTCATAAGCTATTAAGTTTTATACAGGGCAGACACATTGAAATTAATGGACCTAACTTAGTCATATTCATTAATTTCAGTGGGTTTACTCCAAGGAAAACTTAGCTGAAAACCACCCCAATTTTACTTTTGGAAGTGTCCCAGACAATTGTGTCAAAAACTTAAGTTGATAATTTAAAGAGGTCTGCAACTTCATCCTCTGAATTTGAACAAAAGAAACTGCTTTATACAGTCCAAACAGACCTATATGCAAAGGTCTCTCTCTCTCTCTCCAGCCAATTTTCCAGCTTCCAGGCTATTTGCTCTCCCTTCAGGAAGGCCATTTACATGCAACAACAACAACAACAACAAAACTTTATTAGCAAAGCCAACAGGCCACAGCTGTACAAGAGTTAAAAGTAAAAATAGAGATAAAAGGAGGAAAAGAACAGGCAAAAGATGGTCCGTTGGATGAACAAGTCTGTCACTCAGATGGTGGCCCTCAATTTCGCAGCTCTCTCGATGTACCTCGCGACCTTCTCTGTTATCTGACTTTCCGTATCAGATAATAGAAAATACAGTGTAATGTCTGATGAACGGCCGGGGTTGGAGAGAATGAGTGGAGTAATAATCTCATTCCTTAGGTCTTTGTAGAGGGGGCAAGAAAGAAGGACGTGAGACACTGTTTCCGTGTTACCATCTCCACATGGGCAGAGTCGTTTTTCAAATGGAGTCTTTTGGTAACGACCTTCGAGTACAGCAGAGGGAAGAACATCCCATCTAGCCAATGTAAAGGCACGTCTGTATTTCGGGATGGTTAGTTTAGACAAGTATGAAGCTGGAGAATCAAAATGAGAAGGGGGAAAGTAGGTGGTGCCTCGCAAGACGAAAAGAATCCGTTCCGCGAGTCTCTTCGTCTTGCGGTTTTTTTGTCTTGCGAAGCAAGCCCATTAGCGGCTTAGCGGATTAGCGCTATTAGCGGCTTAGCGGATCAGCTGTTAAGTGGCTTAGCAGATCAGCTGTTAAGCGGCTTAGCGGCTTAGCAGATCAGCTGATAAGCGGCTTAGCGGCTTGGGAAAAAGGGGGGGGGGAGGAACAAAACACCGCAGGAACTCACAAGACATTTTCGTCTTGCAAAGCAAGCCCATAGGAAATTCGTTTTGCGAAGCACCTCCAAAACGGAAAACCCTTTCGTCTAGCAGGTTTTCCGTCTTGCGAGGCATTCGTCTTGCGGGGCACCACTGTACTAAAAAAGTCAGGCCATTGGTTCATTTAGCTCAGCATTGTTTACAACACTGACTGGAAATGGCTCTCCAGAGTCTCAGGCAGGGAGAGATCTTCCCCAGCCCTACTTGGGAGATTCCAGTGATGGAACCTGGGACCTTTTGCATGGAAAGCATGCATTCTACCACTGAAATATTGGAAGTAGGCTACCCTGATGTCCACTAACTAGCATCATACATTCACAGGAGTATAGCTGTCAGCTACACCCTAGACAGGCCTGCACAATGTATGACGCACCAAACCAAATGCTGTCCAGAAGGAAGACAGGAAAACCAGAAGATACAAAGGTCCTGGTAGGATGCCATACATGGCTGGTGGCCTACTTTTAGTCTAGTAGGTGACTAGTTGCACAGGCCTGATTTAAAGGAAGTGGCAATATTATCATAGAATAATGAAGTTGAATGAGATCTTAGAGATCATCCAATCCAGCCTTCTGCTTGGTGTTGGATTCTTACAGCATCTGACAGATGGCAGTCCAGTTTGTGTCTTAAATATCTCCAGGGAAGGAAAGCCCATTATCTCCAGAGGCAATCTGGAAATTTTCCCTAATATTTAGCCAAAATCTGCTTCCCTGCAATATCCACCCACTGGTTCTAGTGCTGCACTCTGGAATCCTGTCCCTATTATCATAAAACAATTACTGTATTTTTCACCCTATAGGACGCAATTTTTCCCCTCCAAAAATGAAGGGGAAATGTGTGTGCGTCCTATGGGGCGAGTGCAGGCTTTCGCTGAAGCCTGGAGAGCGAGAGGGGTCGGTACACACCGACCCCTCTCGCTCTCCAGGCTTCGCACAGCTCTCCGCAAGCCGTGGGAGCCCGGCGCTGGGCTCCCACGGCTTGCGAAGAGTTGCCTGCATGCCGAAGCCTGGGCATGCTGAGCTCAGCGCGCCCAGGCTTCAAGCTACGTGCAGCTCTCCGCAAGCCGTGGGAGCCCGGGGCTGGGCTCCCACGGCTTGCGGAGAGCTGCCTGTTCTGGGGGCTGGGGTTGGGGTTGGGGGAAGCTCGGGCTTCCCCCACCCCAGCCCCGTGCCTGGGGGGGGGAATAAAATTTTCCCCTTTATTTCCCCCCAAAAAAATTAGGTGTGCCTTATGGGCCAGTGCGTCCTATGGGGCGAAAAATACGGTACTACTGAAACATACACACACCAGTCATTTGACCGACCTTGGATAGACAGTGTGGAAAAAATGGAAGGACTGTCCAGAGCTTGCCAATTGGCAACTTTCACAGAAAGCCAAATACCATGTTTATTGCTCTTCACATCATGGTTTGGCTGATAAATGTCTTCTGTAGGATTTGACTTTTGCCCTTATTTTTTTTTTTTTTAAATGAATATTTATTGAATTTTCCAATTTTATATAAACACAAAAAGAAAAAGGAAAAAAAAAATATTAAAAACAATTCGGTTTCAATAACAGTTTTTCATTCACATGTTTCTTTGACTTCCTCATACCTCCCCTTCTTGTTCTCTAGTTCAGTTTATTAATTCAGCAAATCCTAATCTCTTAACATTCCTTTTAAAATAAAACCTTATTTTCCATTCAACTTTTTTAAATTTAATAACATAAACAATTATAATCCCCATTATCTTTATCATAACAGCTAGAGACCACCAAAGTTCAAACCAACATCTTTTCAAAGTTCATTAATTTTATAATATTTCTGTAGATAATCCTTGAATTTCTTCCAATCTTCTTCTGCTGCCTTTTCTCCCTGGTCGCGGATCCTGCCGGTCATTTCTGCCAGTCCCATACAGTCAATCAACTTCATCTGCCATTCTTCCAGAGTGGGTAGATCTTGAGTCTTCCAGTGCTTTGCTATAAGTATTCTTGCTGCTGTTGTAGCATACATAAAAAAAGTTCTGTCCTTCTTTGGCACCAAATGGCCGACTATGCCCAAGAGAAAAGCCTCTGGTTTTTTCAGGAAGGTATACTTAAGTACCTTTTTCATTTCATTATAAATCATTTCCCAGAAGGCCTTAATCTTTGGGCACGTCCACCAAAGGTGAAAGAATGTACCTTCAACATCCTTACATTTCCAGCATTTATTATCGGGCAAGTGATATATTTTTGCGAGCTTGACTGGGGTTATGTACCACCTGTATATCATTTTCATAATATTCTCTCTTAAGGCATTACATGCCGTAAATTTCATACCTGTGGTCCATAACTGTTCCCAGTCAGCAAACATGATGTTATGTCCAAGATCTTGTGCCCATTTAATCATAGCTGACTTAACCGTTTCATCCTGTGTATTCCATTTCAGCAGCAAGTTATACATTTTTGACATGATTTTAGTTTTAGGTTCTAGCACTTCTGTTTCTAATTTAGATTTTTCCACCTGGAAGCCAATTTTCCTGTCCAAATTGTATGCCTCCCTTATCTGAAAATAATGTAACCAGTCTCGGACTCTATTTTTTAATTTCTCAAAACTCTGCAGTTTCAGTCTATCTCCTTCTTGCTCCAAAATTTCCCAATATTTTGGCCAACTGGCCTCCATATTGAGTTTTTTCTGAGCTTTCGCTTCCATTGGTGACAACCACCTTGGGGTTTTATTTTCAAGTAAATCCTTGTATCTGATCCAGACATTAAACAAAGATCTCCTGACAATATGATTTTTAAATGCTTTGTGAGCTTTAACCTTGTCATACCACAAATATGCATGCCATCCAAAAACATTGTTAAAACCTTCTAAATCCAAAATGTCCGTGTTTTCAAGAAGCAGCCAATCTTTCAGCCAGCAGAATGCTGCTGACTCATAGTACAGTCTGAAGTCTGGCAGGGCAAAGCCACCCCTTTCTTTTGCATCAGTTAAAATCTTATATTTTATCCTGGGCTTCTTGCCCTGCCAGATAAATTTAGAGATATCTTTCTGCCACTTCTTAAAACAGTCCATCTTGTCCACAATTTGTAGTGTTTGGAACAGAAACAACATTTTAGGCAATACATTCATCTTAATAGCTGCTATTCGACCCATCAAGGAAAGCTTCAGATTTGACCATATTTCGAGATCTTTTTTCACTTCTGACCAGCATTTCTCATAATTATTTTTAAATAAGTTCCCATTTTTAGATGTCATATTAATCCCCAGATATTTCACCTTCCTCACCACAGACAGACCTGTTTCATTCTGGAATTTCTCTTTTTCAAACAATGTCATATTTTTCTCTAAAACCTTGGTTTTGGTCTTATTCAATTTAAATCCTGCCACCTGACCAAATTCTTGGATTAATTCTAAAACTCTTTTTGTACTAGATTCTGGCTCCTGTAATGTCAAAACTAGATCATCTGCAAATGCTCTCAATTTATATTGTTTGGCTCCGACCTGTATACCTTTAACCAACCGGTCCCTTCTAATCATGTTCAGCAAGACCTCCAGGACCGATATGAAAAGTAAAGGGGAAATTGGGCATCCTTGTCGTGTCCCTTTTTCAATCTTAAGTTGTTCCGTAACCACATTATTTACAATTAATTTAGCCTTTTGTTCGGAATATATTGCACCTATACCATTTTCAAACCCTTGGCCTACCCCCATACCCTGTAGGTTCTTTTTCATAAAACTCCAAGAAATGTTATCAAAGGCTTTCTCCGCATCCACAAATATCAGAACAGCTTTAGTATTTATATCCACATCTAGCTTTTCCAAGATGTCAATTACGTTCCTCAAATTGTCAGATATATGTCTTCCCGGCAGAAAGCCCGCCTGGTCCTTATGTATCTCTTCAATCAATACTCTTTTCAATCTCTTAGCCAAAATGTCAGCAAAAATTTTGTAATCCACATTTAATAAGGATATGGGACGGTAGTTTTTAAGTTGGGTCTTTTCAGTCTCTGTTTTCGGTATAAGTGTAATGTAAGCCTCTTTCCACGATTCCGGTGCCTTTTTCCCTTCCAAAATCTCGTTACAGACTTCCTTCAGAGGTTGTACTATCCAATCCTTCAAGGATCTATAATATCTGGAAGTCAGTCCATCCGGTCCCGGAGATTTGCCCAATTGCATATTTAAGATGGCACCTTCTATCTCCTGATCTGTTATTTTACAGTTCAACAATGCTTTGCTTTCCTGTGAGATTTTTTGTAATCCATTTGTTTTCAAAAATCCATCAATGTCCCTTTCATTCTGTGGCCCTTGTGCATATAATTGCTTAAAATACTTCTGAAAACAATTTCTTATCTCATTTGGGTTATTTATGTCTTTTCCCTCTACTTCCAGATTTGTGATTGTATTTAGTTTTTGTCTTTTTTTCAGTTGCCATGCCAGTAATTTCCCACATTTATCCGCCGATTCAAATGTCTTCTGTCTCATTTGTTTAATTTTCCATTCTATTTCCTGGTTCATCAGTTCCATATATTGTGTTTGGTAGATCTTTATTTCTCTCAAAATCTCTTGTGACTTCGGCTTGGCTCTCAGTTTTTTCTCACCTTCTTTAATTTTCTCCAAAATTTTATCTTTTTTCTCATTTTGCCTTCTCTTTTTTAATGCATTCTGTTGTATCAAAAACCCTCTCATCACGGCTTTACTTGCATCCCAGATTACTCTTTTCTCCACATTTGTTGGCAAGTTTAATTCAAAATAGTCTTTTAAAGTCTTTTGGGCCTTGTTGTATACTTCTTCATCTCTAAATAGGGTGTCATTCATCCTCCATCTAAAGGTACCGGTTGTTGTTGACTTCATCTCCATCTTTACAGCGTTATGGTCGGAGCATGTTTTAGGGCAGATTTCCACTTTTTTTATCTTTGGAGCCATTCCTCTAGTAATCCAAATTTGGTCAATTCTGGTCCATGTCATCCTGGCTTCAGAGAAGAATGTTCCTTCTCTCTCCAAGGGGTTCTTAGTTCTCCAAATATCAATCAAGTCCATGTTATCAGTCATTTCAAAAAAAGTTTTTGGTAGTCTACCATCTTTGGTAACTACCTGTTTTTGGGCCTTGTCCATATTAGTTGATACCACTCCATTCATGTCCCCCATCAAGATTATGTTGTAGTCCATAAAGTCCATCAAAGTCTCATGCAGCTTCTTGAAAAATTCCGACTTCCCCTCATTTGGTGCATACACACCTACTATCAAAAATTTTTCCCCTTGAAACTGAATTTCAATAGCCAAATATCTTCCTTGTTCATCTTTGAGGATGAATTTCGGTGAAAATTTCTCCTTAGCGTAAATCACCACTCCTCTTTTTTTGACTTTGTCAGACGAAATAAATTCTTGCCCTAATCTTTTATTTACCAATATTTTCCTGTGTAGCCTCATAACATGAGTCTCTTGTAAGCAAATCAAGTCCAAATGTTCTTTCTTTAATATATAAAATATCTCTTTTCTCCTTCTAGGGGAGTTCAATCCATTACAATTCCAGCTTAAAAGTTGCAGAGACATGGTTAGTTAATTGGTTTTCCCTCCTACTGCACCAAGTTGTTGTTCTTCTTCTGTCGGTGGCTTGTCTCTCCTTGGGCCGGAGCGTCCAGATAACAGATTTGCAATCTCCAAAAGTCCTTGTCCTGGCGTCAATACGTCCTCAGCAGAGTCCACTTCCTTCTGCAGGTCCTCTTCGTGGTCTTTCAAAAACTTGTCCTTGTCATTCACTGTCCTTATTCTTATTTTCTTTCCTCTATATTTAAAAGATAGACCTTGGGGGAATTCCCACCTAAAAATTATTCTGTTTTTCCTCAGCAACGCAACCAAATCTCTATAGTGGGTCCTTACCTCCAAGATATGTTTAGGTATATCTTTGAAGATTTCCACATAAGTGTCCCCAATTTCCAGGGTTCTTTGATAGTGTAGGTTCAGTATCTTATCTCTTTCTTCCTTAGTTTTCAAAATTATCAGACAGTCTCTTGCTTTGTTCTTTCCTTGCCTTCTGCCAAGTCTGAAAGCACTCACAATAGTGAATTCTTCCTCCCCCAGGTCTTTTTGCCAAAACTGTGTAAATTCTTTTGTAAGAAATTCTACCAAATTATCTTTCTCAGCTTCTGGCACGCCTCTTATTCTTAAGTTTTTCGCTTTTCTTTCAAGATCTATCATCGACAACGTCAAATCATACTCTTCAAATTTCTTATGTACCGGTGGAATCTGTTCCTGGGCAGCAGTTGCAATTTCCTTGGCTTCCTCAGCAAGTTTTCTGGTTGACGCCGATTCTTCCAATAATTTTTCAATAGACTGCGTATTAGAATTCACCTTTTTCCCTAGTTCATTTATACTTGAGGTATTCAAATTAATGCTGGCGGTGTTCGCCTCAATTTTTGCACAGGCCTCTGCCACTTGTTTATTTGTCTCTTCAACTCTGTTTGCCAATTTCTCCAGAGATGCATCAATTTTACCCAATGCTTGGGCTAACAGTTCATCAGTTGACATAGCCTTTACTTTTGCCTGTGGGGCAACAGCTCCTGCTGTGCCCGCTACACCCCCCGTTGAGGGCCTTCTAGTAGTATCTACTTTATATTGTTTTCCGGACCTGGTAGTTTTGTCCTGTGTCAACTCTGCTTTGTCTGCCATAACACTCACATGCACTCCCAAGGTCAGTCACACACTTAAGGAATTTGTTTTGGTAGAATAGAAATTTTCCCACAGCAAAACTTGCAGTCTAAAGTGTCTTTGCGACGTAGTTGCCACTAGGGGTCTCAGGCCAGCTTCTTATTGCAACTTTATAACCAATAATGTTCAAAAGGCCCCCATTTCTTAGTATCAAATTAGTATCAAATTTTTAGTCCCAAAATGTTGCTTTCCTTTCCCAGCTACTGTATCCTTTGCAGAGCTAAATCAAACTTTTAACTCCATTCTCCGTTGACAGTTCCCTCTGATCGGCTTCTCTGTCATAGGCAGTCCGTTCCCAAGTTTTAAAGTCAGCAGATGTATTTTAAAAAATTCCTCTCTTTGCAGGTCTAAGATCTTTCAATATCTCTCCACTGTTCCTGCTAACAGTGGGGTGAGTTTTCTCTTCAGATATTGGGTTTTAATCCTCCCAAAAATTCTCCCGAAAAAGTCTCAGCTTTGAAGTCTCTTTACTTTGATCTGTTAACAGTCCGGGAAGACAGACTTCCTGTTTTTTGCCTTTCCCGTTTTCGGCCAAATTCTTTAAAAATTTTCTTTCAAATAGTGTCAAATTCCTACTCACGGGTAGTTGTTTTCGAGTCCGATTAACCAGAGAAGAAATCAGCGCTCTCCGATCCTGGCTGTGCGGCTTCACTTCGCGGAGACGGGTAGACGGCTCTCAGCTCCGCACCCTTTTCCCCCGGTCCGTTCCGGAGCCTTTAAAAAGGCTCCTTTGCAGCGGGGGGGGGCACAAATGGAGCCCGCCGAGCCTACAGCTCACAGGCTTCCCCACCTGTGGTTTTTTTCGGGTCCCCGCTTCGCCGTAGCGGTAGAACCCCAGCTCCACGAAGCCGATCTCCTCCGGTGTTTAGAGGAAATCCGCCATTACGATCGCTGGCGCTGACCGGAAGTCCCGACTTTTGCCCTTATTACTCCTTCTAAAATCAAGATGTCTCAGTCCCTAGGTAACTCTCATGGGCTGTTGCGTTTCCCCTGGAAGCTCCAACCAATTACACATAAGTGCCCTACTACTGATTACATAGTCTTGCAACTGACCCTCTTTAAGCTTGCCTTAAATTCCAATTCACACTTGAACATATAAACAAATCTCAACTTTAGGCTTTGTGAGCCCACATTTGCTTAGCATGACCCTTAAAACAGTCCTTCCAATACAGGCTCTTTCTCAAGGCCACTTTGCACATAGTTCTTTTGACACAGAGATTAACTTTGACCAGTGTGAACAGCACAGCAGTTTGAGCCCTGGCACGTGCCAATATAACCAACACACAGAGAGAGAACCCCAACTTTCCATCTCTTTCAAGTGCATGCCAACAGACCTTACTCTATAACCCTCCACTCCTCAGCCTTCAGGGAATAAGAAACTTTCAGTCACGGCACGTGGCATTGGAAAGAGAGCATGAAATCACTGCAGCCGGTAAGAGTAGGAGCGTGGGAAAATTCCACAAGCCACTTCCTATGACATGAATTACAAGCTTGTACATTGTTAAGAGCGGTGAAACTCTGAGGGCTCTGATACATAATCAGTAAGCTCCTATGCTGAAACCCCGACAGACAGGTGTGCATATTGCTTAGGCGTAACCTCTCCTTGAGCTCAAACCAGCAGCCATGTTCTGGAGCAAATAAGTAAAAAAGGGCTGCTAAGGGACCTGCTCCAAACAGAACAAGCTCATAAACACTAACATCAATACCCTGGTGGTTGGGTATCAGCAGATAATGATACACACAAAATGTAGACAATCCACATGGGCCAAGATGGCCTAAGAGCAAGAGCCAACCACTTCAGACACCACTAAATGCATAGCACTCTATAAATGTTGGCATTAGCATAGGACTTCATTTGCTGCTTATTTTAACTAGTAGATGGAAGAGGCAGAAAACCAACCAACATGGAGATAAGATGGCAAGGGGGAGGGGAGTAGTTACTGCCCAGAAGAAAAATGGCAAAATGGAAAGAATGGGGTTGGAAAGGGGTACACTCCATAAAAGCAATAAGGAATGTTCAGGATTCTCAACTCTGACTGCTGGAAAACAGTCTTAACACCTGCTTTATCAAGAACAGCAGAAAAGCTAATGAGGGTAAATGGGATTTGCTTGCATAGGGGAAATGGGAAGCTTCAGTGCTAGCACTGGTGGGAAGGGCGTAAAAAAATTACTTGACAAATGTACAGATGCCATCACTTTGTCCAAATGTATAGTACAAACTAAGTGCCACAGTTTGCCCCCAGAGATTATTGGGAATGGTAACTGGTGAGGTTAGAGGGATTTCCAATAGAGATCCCTAGCTTCATCTCATAAAATTACAGTCCCTGGGATTCCCTGAGACACAGTATGTCTAATAAATCAGTCTTACATTTGCAGGAGAGATATGCCCTAAATAAATTCTCACTTAGATTCCATATTAATCCAAGCTCCGTGACACAATCACACATTATGCTAACTGCAGCTTAACCTAGCACAACACAACAATGGCTCATTTACTCTAGCACTTCACAACATGACTGTACAACAGATTGGAAAGACAACATTACACAAACCTATGCTAAACTAATCATACCTGCCTACAGTTAACCAAAACCAAAGCACACCTACATGGCACAGTCATGCTCATGCATGTATAGCTGCAGTTCATGATGCCTATTAGTATAACTTTGCAGGGAGAAGAAGAACCAACCAGAGGCAAGGGGAGAAGGAAACCAGTGAAGAATTGGAGAATCAAAATATCCCACTGGCAGACAACCACAACCAGAAGTTCTGAGTACATGTCACTACTGCCTACAATACTACCATTTACCAAATTAATTAGGAGAAGCAATTTATCCTATACAATAACTTAATGAAAACATGAAGATTCTTGTACCTTAGTCTCAAATGTCTGTAGGAAAGATTCTTCATTGAAAGGTTCTGTCTTTAAACGTTCTGCAAGAGAAGTACCAACAATAGAAGAGTGAGTGGTGCTCCAATCTGGCCAGGTATACAAGCTCTCTTTATTCTTCAGATGCTACATTACCTTGGAAATAGCTATATATCACCTATTGAAAGATAACTCAAGCAATCTTATCCCATTCCCACCTGAGAACACACAAAGATTAGTCAACACCCTTTTCCTGTGTCAAGCCCACAGCTAGGCACTGAGTGATTCAACTGGTATATACCTGGGTACAACTGCATCTAACTATGTCAACATGATGTAATATGTATGGCCTGATACATAGTGTTAAACCCAAGAGACTGAAGTTCAAACCCCAGTTCAAACAAAGGCTCCACAAGGGAGTCTGGAAAACTTTCTCTCAGCCCACTCCTCTGCTAATAGGGACAACCTACCTCACAGGGTTGGTGTGAAGAAAAATGAAAAGGGTGAATAAGAGGACCATGCTACATAGGTAATGACTAGTAAACCTCCAAGAAGAGAGCACTTTACACCTCGCTCCCAGGAAGGGGCCTGAGGTCAGTGGTCTATCTAGGGCAACTGAGGACAAATGTAACACATCTGTGTTACATCCTATTTCCTAGCTCTGAGAACACAGAGCTCTCCCCTGTGGGGACAGAACATATCTCCGGTTCTCTGTGCCTCAGGAAATCCCTGGCCCAACTCAGCCTGTCATTTTAGACTAATATAGAAGTGGGGTATGACAAGTCACATGTATGGAGTTCAGTCTTTGTAAAAGATCCAACTGTGCAAAATACCACCTCTAGCTAAATAAATGCAAGAAAGCACAGCTGCGTGCATGTGTACATGCACATATATAGGAACCATTTCAGACCCCTTGTTCTTTGAGCGCAATGGGACTTCCCCCTTCCCCTCCTGTTTTCCCCAGAACTGATACAGAGGGTTGGGAACCCCAAGAACAGATTTTGAGGCACACAGGGGAAAGGGAGGGAAGTTCTATTGTGCAAGCAGAAATTCTTGCCCAGACAGAACTACTTCTTAGCACAGTTGAATAAAACCCCATGCTCTTATATATGTTGTACATCACTTGAATACCTTTTTGTGTAATGCGTTCAATTAATAAGAATAAGAATAATTGTGAAGGCCCATTTCACAAGTGGCAGATATCTGCAAGCTGTATAAACAATCAGTGAGAACAGTGGTTGGCATCTGCTCAAAGAGACTGTGCAAAGAACAAGCCATACCAAATTAGAAGTTCCGATCCACTTTCCCCAGCAATTACCAAGTGGGGTGGGGAAAAGGGGACACTTAAGATGATATGACAATCAATCACACTACATGGTTGTACAGAGGAAGAGCAGGGCAACACAAGGCCTCCTCTGCTGTCCCAGAGTACATACTAAACCTTGAACACACATCACTGGCACAACCCAATCCCTGTCTGGCTAATCTGAATCTTTCCATTCTCTGGGGTTTAACAGCCAGCAATGGAATCCCTCCCTACCCCCAAAAGTATCTGAAACAGAACACCTGTAGGCTTATCTGCAACTTTGCAGGGGGTAAGAAGAACCAAGCCTTATGAGGAATGGTTGAAGGAGCTGCGTATGTTTATCTTGGAAAAGAGGAGACTGAGAAGAGATATGATAGCTATCTTCAAATATCTTAAGGACTGCTACATAGAAGATGGAGCAAGATTGTTTTCTCCTGCTCTGGAGGGTAGGACATGAACCAATGGCTTCAAGTTACAAGAAAGGATATTCCAACTAAACATCAAGAACTGATGGTAAGAGCTGTTTGATAGTGGAACAGACTCCCTTGGGAGGTTGTAGACTCTCCTTCATTGGAGGTTTTTTAAGCAAAGGTTGGATGCTTTAGTTGAGATTCCTGCATTATAGGGGGTTGGACTAGATGACCCTTTGTGGTACCTTCCGATCTTTGATTCGGGGAGCCCCCATTTGCTCCAAATGCTTGCAGAGCTTCTACAGAGCAGAAAGAACAGCCTGACTCCACTCAAGCTCCTTTACAAGCTGGCACTAGCCCCAGCCTCCTGGGTTGCAGCCAGATGCTCAAAGGAAAGGAAAGAGCCCTTTGGCTAGCCCCCAAGCATTTCAGCTACTGGTCAGTCTCCAGCTCTTTCCACCTTCAGGGCACTGACCCCAAAGCTTCTGGTTAATAGTCTGGAGCAGCTGTGTGTGAAATCCAGGTCAGGATGGCTAATGGCCAAAGACTGCATGCTCGGTGCCAGCCATGAGGAAGGAAGGAAGGAAGGAAGGAAGCTTGTGTCCCAAAGTGGAGCAGAGTGCAGGCAGCACCCTCCCTCCTTACCTCGACTGAGAGTAGCCCCACTCTCCCGGTAGTCTTCGATCTCAGCATCCTTTCGGAGCAACAAAGATGCCAGCTCCTGCACTTGACTCTGCAACACCAAGCTCATCGCCATCAGGGGCTGCACAAGCTGGTGGAACACCTGTCATAGGGCACAGAAAAGAAGGGCAAGGGTCAACAAGCAGCAATGAGAGCAAAGGGCCTGGTGCCAGCCATGGTCATTTAAACCAAGCACAGGGATGACAAAAGTGCCAATGAAGCCACACACTATCTTCCGCTCCATCCCCTTCAGAGAGGGACACTATAAGACCCAGCAAATGTATATTTGCAAATGAGAAGGAAAAGCTCTGCCATGTGCCATAAACTCTATTTGGGACACTGCCATGATCAATAATGGTCCTCAGACTACAGTAGCAGAGTTCCCTGCCTTTTTTGTTGTTTGCCACAAGAGGGCTCTGCAACAAGGTTTTCAACCTGGTCATTTAAAAATAAAAGCTCATGCTGGACTTTGAGTGAGAAAGGTGCAATTCAGACCTAGAGCTCATCCAGACTTGCCTGTGCCCTGTCACTTTCCCCCTGAGTGAATCTGATGTTTACTGCTGAATCAGAGCAAACGTCTTTCAAGTTTTCTCTGGATGATGTTTACTCTGATTTACTGCAAAAGAATGGATTTTCCGGGAGAAAGCAGTAGGACAAGGGCAAAACTGTTTGGATCCATGACTAGAAAGCTTGGGACAAGCAGAAAACTACCTGAACCCATGCTTTCTAGGCATGGGGCAAGCGCAAGTCTGTATGAGCCCCTAGTCTCTGCTGTTCCAGCACCTCCCAGAAAGCTGCATGAGAAAAAGCAAGGCACATGAAACATATATTTCACACTGTAGCTGAAAAGAGAGATGTTAAAATCAAGGTGCAGAATAAATATTTACCCTCAAAGCATTATGGCATCAAGGTCTGAAATACTCTATGGATTCTTGAGCTGTACTTGCCATCATGGAATATGGACTTTGGAACAATATGCTTGCTCCCTAAGAAGTCCTAATTAGCTCTGTTTTAATCGGAATAAAAGAAAATCCGCCCACCTTGGGAAACAAGAACAACCTCAACTGTCAGCCAAAATACTGGTTGCATACACCATCCGAGACATAAAGTAAGTGGTGAAAAAGCTAAAATTAGATGTGGAAGAGCTATGGCATGCAGCTGGGCAGCCCTGGATCACTCAGTTCTCAACTGATTCTAACATTTAGGGACCAATGCCTGCCAGACAGGGAAGAAAGAAGAGATATGCCACATAGGGGAACTCAATCAACCTGCCCAGGCAGCTTTCCCCAGGCAGAGCTGTTACATTTCACAGCATAAAAGTGCAAAAAACAAATACTTGAGTTAGTAACCCAGTAGCATAACTCAGTAGAATATCTAAAAGTGCAAGGTCCATCAAACACTTGACAGCTGACAAGAGATGCAGAATGATGCATAAGCAATAAATAAAATAGCTATTAACTCCCAAGTGCTAGTGCTCTTCTGAAATAGCACCAGCTACATTATCTCAAAAAGGTGTTTAGGTTCTATACAGCTGTCTGTTATTTTACTTTTTAAAAAAGTATGTCTCTCATGCTCTCTGAGATGCAAGTAATAACAAATCTCAAGTGAAATAACACAACTAAATTCTGTATCTCTAGGCCAGTCAGAAGAGAATGTTACCTGGGTATGCAGTGCCCCCTGGTGCACACATGGCAAAACTGTAACCAGTCAGCTAAAAACTATATGAGAGCAGAGCATTTAGGCATTTATCTGAGCAAAGCTGGTCCTAAGACGACATCTGCTTCCACATCCTAAGTAGTATTATGTAAACAGACAGACAAAACATACAGAGCAGGAAGGCAGCACTCTGCAACTGAGCAGAGGATGGCATAGGATGAGATGCCATCCAGAGACACTAAAGCAAACATTAAAAAAACAGAATGCAATTTTCTAGTTTCCAGGCAGCCTAAAAAACAGTAGTCTAATATTTTCAAACCTGGGGCCCACTTTCAGCCAAATATTCATTATGGACTCATTTGTTAATGTTTTACCATTTAAATGCTTGGTGGTAGTGTCACCAGCTTAACACCTTAAGTGAGGCATGGGTAGCCAACATGGTGTCCCCCAGATATTTACTGGCCTACAATTCCCATCATCTCTGACCATTGGCCATGCTGACCTGGGCTGATGGGAGTTGAGCCCAACAACATCTGGAGGGCACCACATTGGCTACCCCTGCATTAAGATGTTCAAGAAATTGGCTCCAATTCTCACATTGTATTAGGTCTCACACTCTGCTACAAGGATCTGCTTTTTGGCAGGTGATGGCTGATGCAAGTACAGTGATACCTCAGGTTAAGAACTTAATTCATTCTGGAGGTCCATTCTTAACCTGAAACTGTTCTTAACCTTAATCTGTAACCTGAAGCATCTGTAACCTGAAGTGTCTGTAACCCGAGGTACCACTGTACACAATCCTACACTTTAATAACAGGCAGATCCAGAGCATTTGCCAATTAACTGATAAGCAGGGCTGAAACCAAAACCATGACTACGAAGGGGAAGCTATATCCTCAGAACATCTCATCTAATAGCTAAGAATTATTCCATTAATCCATTTGCTGGTCTGTGCCTAGAATCCTCTTAGATCTAGGCAAACATATCTGAGTTTCTTATCGTCACTCAAATATCTTTATCCCTTCCCTGGAAGATCCAGAAACCAAGAAGTACTCCACTGAAGCACTGACCTTCCTTCTCAATCCAAGAGCCAACTCACCATCTTAACAGGTGCTGCTGAACAACGGAAATCCCAGTAGAAGGGTAGCCCTGAGAGCTCACTCTTCACACGAAGAGTCAGTGTGCTGGAGCTGAGCTGGCAGGAGAAGATGGTAGAACTGCTCTTTTCTCCTTCCAGAAGGGGACATATCAGACTGCGCAGGCGGCTTAGGAAGGAGGATACATGAGCTGTCAAACGCTTATTTAGCTCCTGGATGAGATTTCAAAAAATACAATGAGACTGTGTTATTCAATAAAGTTATATTTTTTTAAAAAAAGAGATGGGGTCAAAATTACTAATGCCCACAGAAGACTGGGCAGGAGTTTCCCCACTATCTCCTCCCTCTTCCCCACCCCCACCCTGCCAGTGGATAACATTGAAAGGTGTGTGCACACACCTGCTGTCCAGAAGATCGCAGAAACCACGCTAAAGGCATTTCTGCAAAATATGTGTGCATCTGAGGCTTATTTGTTTCCTGTTTATTTCTATTGTGCTCCATCTCTAGAGATATGGAATGAGTAAGAACATTTTTTAAAAAAATACATAATAAAAACGGAAGACCTAATATTGCAAAAATTGCTTTTGTACAGACTACACATCTTTCCTAATAGTTTTGCCAGGAACCTAGGAAGCTGCCTTCTATTGAGTTAGACCATTGGGTCCAGTTACTCAGTATTGTGTACACTGACTGGAAGCAGTCCTCTAGGTTTTCAGACAGGTAATATTCCCATCTCTACAGGGAGCCATTGGGGATTGAACCTGGCAGCTTCTGCATGCTTTGCCACTGAGCTGCAGCACTTTCCCTTGTTGCAAGGATATTGCATCTTCTAAGCATTCAATGTACAATAACCTGTACCTGAGAAAACTCTCCTCTACTCATTGGCAACTTGGAATATGGAAGTATGAGTGCTAACAGACCTACTGGATATGGGTTGTGGTGAAGTCATTAAGAGTATTGAACTAGAATCCAGAAGATTAAGGTTCAAATTAACACTCAGTCATAAAGCTCATTGGATAACCTTGGGCCAGTCACTCTCTTTCAGCCCAACCTACATAATAGGGTTGTTTTGTAGATAAAATGGGAATAGAAAGAACCATAAACATCCCTTTGAGCTCCTTGGAGATAAGGTGGAATATAAATGCAATGTTAGATGAAAAATAAAATTTCCGAGAAGTGATGATTCCACACAAAATCCCCAGTCACACTCTGGGCTCATCTGCACTTCCTTTTGTCCCATGATTTCACCTACAGTATTAGTCCTGTGATTTCCAGTCATGGGTCCAAGAGGTTCTTTTTTTGTCCTGCCACTTTCCCCAGGAATGAAAGTTAACTCACATAAAATCCAATTGATGTTTGTTCCAATTCAGAAGTAAACAGCAGGTTCTCCCACGGAAAGCGGTGGGACAAATAAAAAGAACCTCTCAGGCCCACAACTAGAAATCACGAGACAAACAGAAGTGTGGATGAGCCCTCTATGCCACTTTGAGATTTTTTTTAGTTTTAGTGAAGGCTTCTACTGATTTGGAGGCTGTGCCTACTGATAGGATAGCAGTCGCAGTGTAAGAATGCAGAACATTTACAAAACAGGGCTAGTGACAAACAAGAATGTATTGTCTGCGCAGAATTGCCTTGTTAAGGTTTCTTTTAAGCCTGAGCTGATAGAATAGCTGCTGAGGTGGATATACCATGTGCACATTTCACAACCCTAATTCTTTACTTACCTTTGATCTCTGTTGTATCACCTCAGTATCTACCTTTTCGTACCACATACTGCTGAGGTCAGAAAGGAGCAAGGCATAGCCAGCATCTCCAAACCAAACCTTAATCATCAGTTTTGTGGACTCATCAAAGCAGACTGAAGTCCAGGGCTGCAGGAGGAGTCTGTTTTCTGGGTCCTCAGTGCTCTCCATCCTATAACAATAATGAAATACACTTTTATACACTTAATCACATTATTTCTACATGGTAAACAAATTGAAGCCCTTCTGTGATGCCTAATCCTCATTTTTTAAGAAAGAAAAAAATGAGGGACATCTGAGTCATGGAACTCCCACATAAGATCAAGTTTGGCCCTTCATCAGCTGGCATATGTAACATTCCTAGTGTGGCAGAGGAACCTCAATCATAAGAACAGACTGCTAGATCAGGCCAAAGCCATCTAGTCCAGCATCCTGTCCTCATAGTGGCCAACCAGATGCATGGGAACCTCCAAGCAAAGCCTGAACACAACAGCATTCCCCAACCTGTGATTTCAAAATACGAGTATTCAGAGGCATACTGCTTCCGACAGTGCAGCACTGGCAGGAGAACGTGCTGGATGGCTGGAAAAAGAGCATGTGAACCAGGAGTGATTTGCTATGAAAAGAATTCCAGGTGTGTACCCACCTACACCACAGCAGCCAAATGTGGAAGAGTTTCTTTTCCTCTCTCTCTCTTTCTTCTCAGGTGGATTGTAAGCTACTTCTCCCTTCTTATAATGCCACTGGGAAAGCAGAAAAGGCATTTTGTTTATGTTGTTGACATTTTGCACAAAAGATTAACAAGAGGAGATAACAGAATAGAAGAACCAACACTTTCTTTAACTAACTTAGGCAAACGGGGCAGTGATGCGCCTGGGTCCTCTACTGCCCAAGGTGAGGAGGGGTACTAGGTGAAGAATGTGGCAGCCTTTCTGCTTACAGTTACTCTCCTGAGATGAGGGGGATTAAAGTGTTGCTGGATGGTGTTGGAAAAGTTGAGGATGGGGAAAAGGAAGTACTTTTTCACACAGTTCATAGATGAATTATAGAATTTGCTACCACAAGATGTAGTGATAGTCACCAGTCGTTTTAAAGAGGATCAGATAAATTTGTGGAGGATAAGACTATCCATTGCTAGCAACCATTATGGCTATATACTACTTCCACGGTCACAGGCAGTATGCCTCTGAATACTGGTTGCTGGGAATCACAAGTGGAAGGAATGCTGTTGCACTCAAATCCTGTTTGCAGGCTTCCCATACTGTTTCAGTGGCTTTCTGTTCTTCTTTCTTGTTCATATAGGTGATGGAATTATACCAGACTGGCATACATCTATCCAGTTTTGACCTTTAACCTGCTTCAGTTTGTAAGCCAGGTTTTCGACAAAGTCCCATTTACCAAACTTTTCCAAGCCAATTGTCCATCATGGCTCCCTTCAGGCTTCACCAACACCTGGCCACTGTTTAAAAAGCTGCCATCAACAAATGTCCTTTAAGTTCTTGACTTTTTTGGTCTAATTATATCCAATATATATATATATTCAGTAAGGCAAGCTGTGGGGCGATATCTATGGTCTGTCTTGTCATTCCCTCTATTTCCTTAAAAACTATAAACCAATATTCTTTTGCCAGCAGGGCTTTTCTTACTGGGAGGAAACAGAGGGAGAGTGAAGTCAGTGCTTTGCTGCCCTTTCGCTCCCCTCTTCCTGCATCTAGTTCTTCAGGAGTGACTCATCAATTAGCCCCAAATAATTGTATAAGGTTGTAGTTATGATGACTGTACTTGTCTTGAGAGGGTAGAGGGGTGGCTCAAAACCTCTTTCTTACTTCTGCATAAATCTGAAGAGGCTCAAGCTGCAAGCATCCTGTTATTAAACATTTTAAAGCATACAAGGAAAAAAGGAGTGTGTTTGTTGATTTACTAATAGGATTGTTGCTTAATACCCTATGAATACAAAAAGAGAAAGCATTGTCCCATTTGGTATCCTCCTTCCAGAGCCTCAAAATTCTGGGGTCTTCCTCGGAATTTTCCGCGGGTAAGGATTCCAACCTGAATCAGGGGAGTAATAATTGAATCCGGGCTACGAAATACCTTAACATACTGTGACTGGAAGCTGTGGAGGCGAGAAATGTTCTGAGGAAAGCCCAGCGCTACACCTTGGAACCAACCCTGACTAAATCCCACTGAACTGAAAATCGGGGTCGGTTCTCCCGCAAAGGCAAAATAGGGGCGGGACCCAAAGGCATTTAGCAACAACAACAGCCCTGCTGCTCCGACTCCACTCCCACAACCAGTTTTGCTCGGCCCGGGAGAGAAAAGGCCGCCTTTGGCGCTTCAAAATTCTAAGCTCCTTTCCAAGCCCAACCCTCGTCCCACATAGCTATAAACACATAAACACGACATAGCCTCGCAGACCAGTACAGCACATGTAAACTACAATTCCCAGCGTGCCATTCTCGTCTCTACGGGCATGCCGGATGATGTAGTCATGGAGATGCCTGCCTGCCGCCGGCCGGAATTAGGCCAAGACGGGAATTCCCGTCTTTCATCCCTCAAGTAACTGGGGCAGCGGGAGAAAACAGGCTGGGGGAAAACCTTATTATATTTTCTGTCTCCATTTACTTCCCGCCTTACCGTGACCTTCGGCTCCCACAGCAAGGAAAGTGAGGCCTCGCCGAGGAAGGGGGAGGAGATTCAGGCGGCGCCGGAAACTCTCCTGTGGCTGCTGTTCCTCAGAAGCAGTTTCCCACCTATTTAATTTACGTTAAATCCGTCGGCGACCGTTGAAAGCGGGGGAGTTTCCCTCGTGTTGGTGCGCGCGCGACATCCGCTCCTGAAGTATCGCAGTAAAAACAGAGCGAAGCTTCAAGAGCCAAATATCCGTGGCAATATAAAACGCAGTGCTGTTTATCATGTGAATATAAATAACACAATTGACAGATTATTATTATATTTGCCACTTTCAGTGAACATGGCGTTTCAAAAGAGTGTCCAAACGAAAAGCTCCCTGCCTCAGGGTGCTTACAATCTAACCTTGGGATCCTAACAGTGTCTACCTATTTATTCTATCTTAATTGTGTCTGTCTATTTATTTATTTATTTCGTAAAAATCACACAGCGCTTGATTGTAAAAAAATACAAAAGAAAAAAACAAATAGTTTACATGTTGACTCAGTCCTATTGAATTCAGTAGGGCTTGCAGGTAAAAGTGAGGCTAGAACTGCAGCCTACATTGCTGTTTGAGAGGTGTGAAACCTATGAGCAACTGAAGCCTGGCTATCCCTGTCTGGTAGGGTTAAAATATCAGCTTAAGTTAGTAAAAGGCGAGCTGAGGCTTAGAGTCCACTTCCACCTCTTGTGACAACCACAAGTTTGGTCCTTGAGGGAGAACTGCTCCCTCAAAACAGGTTGAACACCACTCCCCATGAATAGACTGCCTTTCAATAAGATGTTCCCAAAATGACATACAGCAAAACAAAAACAACAGTCAACTACGTTATCTGAAAAACAACAATAAAACTAACAGGTGATTCTTAAAACACCTAGCAAAATTTAAGTTTTCACTGCCCTTCTAAATTATGTTGCCAATGGGGTTGCTTTACATAGTAGGACATTGGTATTTCATATGATGCCTCTGTTAGGGTTGCCATGTGTCCTCTTTTTGCAGGATACATCCTCTTTTTCCAGGGGAAAATTAGAGACAAATTGCATTTATTTGATTTGAATGGTTATCATAGCATTCTCTCTTTTGCTCTTCAAAATATGCCCACCCTGTTATCTTCTATGGTGTTGCATATATCTTAGGGTCAACCCTTTACTCCAGTTATGCTAGCTGAGTGGCCTTTGGAAGCAGTTTAAATGCCACTCTCTGCTAGTGGAGCAGGAACTAAGTCAACAGAATGATGGTTATGTCCAGTGCTGTTTTTCTAGAAAAAGATGTGTTGGAACTCACCATGAACCTTGTTCTCTTGTAATGGCAATGGTGCCCACCTGAGAGGTACCGGAACTGGGTTCTGGTGAATTCCAGCTGACAAAAAGCCCTGGTTATGTCAATGGAGCATAGGACTGCCAATACATCCGGAATTTCCCAGACATTGCCGGGATTCATCCTTCTAAGATGGCGTCCAGGCAGAATTTTCAAAAAGCGCTTGAAACGTCTGGGGAAACCCAGGCATATGGCAGTCCATATCGGAAGCTGTGGTTTTTTTTCAGCAATTTTTAATAAATACCTAAAAAAAACCCACAATTTTGGGTGGAGATTTTGCAAAAAAATACTCAACTTTTCTGTCCGGATTTTCACTTTTTGAAATATGCCAACCCTAATGGAGCACCTCCTACAAAACTGGTGTATCTGTGACACAGAGAACCTGTTGTGTAGTATTGCTCTGCCCTCTAATTCTTTGCTTGCATTTATTAACTTTATTCAGGTGGCGTAGTATTCAAGCCTTTGAAGTTTCAGCTGAAGGTCTTTCTTACCAAGCCAGTGTTTTATCTGCCTTTGCTACCTTACCACAGATCAAGGAAGCCTGGTGGTAGACCACATGATTTTCTGGTTTGGGAAAATAGGTTATCTTCTGAGCACCATCCCCATTCCCAGTTATAGAATGTGGTACTAAAATTAACTTTGTGAACAGGAAAGGAGTGCAATTTTTTTTATTCATATCCAAATGAGACTGAAAAAAGAACAAAGTGGGGTAGGATCCCTCTAAGGGTTTCATTATGCTCACAAATTCCTCAGAAATCCAACTACTCAATTAATGTGGGACAGCTGTTAGAGTTCAGCTTCATCTTTACCAAATCTGGGTATATGTGTGATTAAACCACATGTCACAAAATGCCAATGAGCTGCCAGTTACCTCATTCAAGGGAAACAAAACCCAACTATACACGGTGGCCCTCACTGCCCAGAGAACTGGGGTGCACGTAATATTTTCTAAAGGTGTGACTAGTGAGAATCTTTACATGCACACACCCTCAGGTTGCTTATGTGTAGCAGAGGGCCGACCCAGCCATTGCGGGGGAGGAGGAGTGCTGAGGCTGCCATCTTAGGCAGCAGAAGCTCCTAAGGCAGTGCCCTGCATGCCCAACTGTCTCCACCTCCAGCCATGGGCATAGCCGAGGGAGGACAGGAGGCAGCTGCCCCCCCAATCAAGTAAGTCAATAACTGACCAATCATGTTAGTTCTGCCCCCCTTAAAAACTCCTGCCTCCCTCAACAAAAATCCTGGCTAAGTTCATGGGGTCAGCGAAGAAGCAGCACCAGCACTGGTGCCAATTTCTGGCAGTATCTCAACGATTTTTGAAACTGCAGAAGATGTTGCAGAGCTGCTTCTGCAACAGTGGCAGAGGTGACGGGACAGGTGGCAGGGTGGGGCAGTACTTCCTGTTTCACCTTAAGTGGCAAAACAGATCATGCCACCCCTAGCAGTGCATCTCTATACTTCTGGAAGAGGGAGACACCAAAGGTCTATTATCTCCTTGACACAGAAAGTGGGTCATGGTCAGCTAAAGAATGGTAGCCTCCTTGAGGGATTCACGACAGCTCCCTCCCTCCCTCCTATGAAAGGAGGAGAGTCCCACTTTATTAAACTAAGAAATATACAGTACCCAACAGGAAACTGTAGCCCTGGATTATAAAGTGTGTTAGGCAAGTTATTCACTTGGAATTGAGTTGGTGATACATTTAAAAACAAAAGGGCAGAAGTACAGAAAATATGTTCATCCTCTACTCTAGCTTCCCTGGGGCATGCTACAGTAATGCAGGCCTAGTTCTTGCATGCTGCTATGGGATAGTTTCATTCCCACACGCAGTGACATTAAATGGGAAGTCTTAATGCAAGTTGTCACAAAGGTATAGAAAAGAAATCCCAAAGGTGATGCTGCAGAAAACATTTTAGACTTGTAGAAGCATGCATGGTCTCCAGATTTGTTTCCATATTTGTCTGAAACCAGACTCCTCTGATGGATTTTCAAGTACCTGTCCTTGAATAATGTTTCTGTTTAGAGATCAGCATAGAGAGGTCATCTCATTAGCTGTTGGTCTGCCATATTTATGATTCTCCAAATTCCTTTGTGGAATGTTAGGTTCTTGGCACTGTCTCCAGCTCCAGTTCTGACTCCAGCACCACTGTTTCTGGTTTCAGCAGCAGATCTGTGGTTTGCTCTTCTGAATGCCGCAATTCTTCCAGGGGGTAAGTGTTCACAATCTCCACTTTGTTGTCCCCCAAGGAACAGAGGAAACAGAAAGGAAAGCCCTTACGCCATGAAGGTGTTGGATGCTTTTGTAGGACTAGAGGCAGCTGATTTCTTTGTGCAGAGCCGTTTCTGCATTGCTGCAGGGAATTCTCTCTGGCCTCTGGTTTGCTTGCTGATGAGTAGTTGAGCAGCCCACGCTCTTGCAGGGTGCCTTGATAATAACAATGACAGGACAACTTAGAAGAACTATGTATTGTGGAATATGGATTGCAGCCATTTAGTATCTCTGTCCAACCACCATAATTCTTTATTCATTACGTACATACCACCTCTCAGCCCCCAAAAGGGTCTCCCCAACACAGTCTGCAAAATTATGTAATTTATTTAAAGTAGATTGTTTTAAACTATCAAACCAGACAGCAGTAAAACAAGGCAATAATACCAAAATGTGAGCAGGAAGGAATTAAAATATACCAAAGGTCTAATGGAACAAATGCAGCATATTTCCCAATCTAACCATTCTTATTCATGGCTGTTATTTTTTTCCCATTTGTAAATTTAATGAAAAATGAAAGGAATAAAAACATAAAAGAAAATAAACAATCTAAACTCTAGTGGGTGAGAGTTCCATAGTTGGGGGCATCACAATCAAGAAGGCCTTGTTCCTCTCTTTAGATAAGCATACTTTATCTGGTGAGGGAATGAAACAACATAATGCCCCCATATATCACTAGGATGTTGTAAGAAAACAATTTTGAGACTGAAATGTTTTAGGTTGGTATGTTCCTGCGCCAAAATGCTTACAGTCACCGTAGTAACAACTGCTACTACAAATCAGGCCATGTTTAAAGAATTCCCACCATAACAGCTGCCATCCCTTAAGGTTTCCCAGGTCTAAGTGGTATCTATGGTCATCATGTCAGCAAACATGGACACTACCAATTCTTATCTGCAGTGATTATTCTATAATAATACCATACAACTAATTAAAAGACCCACTGCAGACACTCATCTGGAGTTGAGCACTGAGAGAGGGATAACAGTAAAAGTATCAAAACGAAGTAACTGGTGACTTCCTCCTTACCGGAAACTGTGTTCTCTAAGAAAAAGGATAGGAATCCAGTTATAAAGGCAGGAACCATCAACAGAGAAAGGAGGAAGAGGTCTACAGGGACACAACCTGCAGAGAGAGCATCACAGTTATCTTAGAAATGCCATAATGTGGTACCTTGCTTTCAACATCCCTAAGTCGATCCAACAGAACCTCAGATAGTTATTCATTGTAACTAGAATGGGTCAGAAATAATTTTCTGTGGCAAAAAGGCTTCCACCCAAATGCTGAAAGTGTGGGATAACTAACATGTTTAAGTCTAATTAATGCACGAAGAGATTAAATAGAGTAAGATGTCCTGCCAGGCTTAGCTCACCTTGCGAGGAAATGAGTAATCGAGCATATTGTTCACCCCCAGTCTACTAGAGAAGCTCAACATGTGAGGAGGAAAATAGGGACACTTGGAGAGTCTGATATAGTCCTTCCTCTTTATGATTCTAAGTACTTTCTACATATCATGCAAATAAAAATATTTGGCTTAAAATGAAATAACGTGCAGTGTAACATTGATGTACAACTAATAAGATTATTATTATTATTATCATTTCATTAATCAGTTTTAGATAATCAATAAATAGGGGATGCAAAGAACCAAAAGGGCACACTCCACAAAGTGCAAAAATGTCCAGATAGCTTTAGAAATTTAAATGTTTGTGAAAACTTTTAAAATGCCCCCCCCCCCCGATCTAGCTGCTTTTTGCAAGACAGGGACACAACTTGAGGATCCTGTTATGGTTCTGAATTTCCTGCAGAAGGCAGTCTCAAGCTTTTCTTCTCACCACAGCTCTGATCATGCCAGCCCCTGCCCCCCTCTTGGCACCTGTAGCTGTGGCCAGGGATCCTGGTGCCGTGAAGAGCCACTTCGGAACCAGCAGACCCATGAACATAGTGAAGCCCACAATGAAGATGTTCCTGCCTGAGTCAATGTTTGTGTACTGGAAGTAAGAGACACCGGTGCCCACAGCCATGCTGTATGTCACACACAGCACTCCTCCTGAGGATAACAAGGGAGAAAGAAGCATAACAAAGTAGCTGAACTGACTTTGGAAAAGGGAAAGGGCAAAGAATGGAGAGGGACTTAAATATGAGTAACCATAAGAATAGAGCAGGAGCCTTGAATTTGCCCATAAACAGCATCACCTGGTATCTCCCCCACTCTGGTAAGAGGCAGGGTTTTTTAATTGAAATTATAGCTATTATTTCTAAATTTGTACACACACACACATCATCATCATCATCAACAACATCATCATCATCTTATGAAAATTGCTGTCCTTTTTAGCAATGCATAACTGGTAACCTAGCCAGGAAGTGCACCCACACTATAATAATATAATAATAATTTATTATTTATTCCCCAGCCACTCTGGGCGGCTTCCAAAAGAATATTAAAATACTGTGATACATCAAACATTAAAAGCTTTCCTAAACAGGGCTGCCTTCAGATGTCTTCTAAAAGTCTGATAGTTGTTGTTCTCTTTGACATCTGGTGGGAGGGCATTCCACAGGGAGGTCGCCACTACCGAGAAGGCCCTCTGCCTGGTTCCCTGTAACTTGGCTTCTCGCAGTGAGGGAACCGCCAGAAGGCCCTCGGTGCTGGACCTCAGTGTCTGGGTAGAATGATGGGGGTGGAGATGCTCCTTCAGGTATACTGGACCGAGGCCGTTTAGGGCTTTAAAGGTCAGCACCAACACTTTGAATTGTGCTCAGAAACGTACTGGGAGCTAATGTAGGTATTTCAAGGCTGGCTCTAGGTTATAGAATTTGTTGGCTGGCAATGGCACCCTTTAGGATTATAAAATATCATTTAGAAGGATAACCTTGACTGAGAACTTAAACTCATTTAAAATTACGTCACCATGGAAAGAGCATAAGACCCTCATTTATGTCTAGGGTAGCCAATGCCTTACATAGTAGTGGAAGATAATGGTTGTTCCAACATACATTATAAAGTAGGCAGCAGTGAGAGATGCCCCAAACAGGGAGGGGGTGGGCTGGCTAGGTGGCACGGAGATATAAGGAAAGGAAAGGAAGCGTTTATTACCATGAATTGCCAGAGGGATGGTGGTAAGAATTCCCATGAGCCGAGGAGACAGTCCCAACAGTACACTTGCCAACGCACTGATCCACACTGCACGGCATGAGGGAGCCTGAATGTAGGAAACAGGGCATGAGACTGGAACCTTGAAAACCCATGACCTCAGGTCTCTCCAGGCATGGTACCCCACAGAGCATTCTGCATTCGACAGGATGACTAGTGGGCAGGGTGGGGGACTGTAGTGGATGGAAGAAAACAGGAGGAAAACCTATAGATGAGAAAAGACTATTCTTCATACTGCAGTCTCTGTGGGAAGACATTCACATGGTAACATTTCCCCCTCCTTTTATCTCACAGCCTCTCCTGGGTCCTCTAAGATGCTATCCTATCCCCAGGGTTGAAGTAAGAGTCAATCGTCCATCCAGTTGGCTTCTGTATGTGCAGTGGAGGGTGGTCCATTAGGACACTTGGGGCACTGCCCCACCCAACTCAATCTGCCCTTAGCCAACCCTCATCCGCCTCCTTTCTTACAACCAGCCTAGGGGGTGGCACCATCTGCCCCCTCCCCCTCCCTAGTCTGTGCCTCTTGCAGAACTCAACAGGGAGCAAGATGGAGACAAAACAATAATTACCGTATTTTTCTGTCTATAAGACGCCCCCATGTATAAGACGACCCCTATTTTTTGACCCCAGCATTAAGAAATAAGTATTTTAAACATTCTGTCTATAAGACGACACCCCCCCAATTTTAAACTTAAAAAAATTGGGGGAAAATATAGTCTTATACACGGGAAAATATGGTAGTTGTCACTTCCCATCATTGGTTCTGGTTCCACTTACTGTAGGTCTCCCTGTCTTACTTCACCACGCATTCTGTAGGGCAGAGCTTTCCAAAGTTTTCATGTTGGTGACACACTTTTTAGACATGCATCATTTTGTGACACAGTAATTCAGTTTTTCTAGGAAACCAGTGGGCAGCCCACTCCCTTTTCAGCCCCGGGAGGAGCGCAGGGAGCGTTTGCACAACACATGTACACACAGCAGCCAATACTAATGTGTTGCGACACACAGTTTGGAAATCTCTGCTGTAGTGTGTGGTACAAATGGAATTTCTCCAGATAATTAATATTGCACGTGTATAACGTTGTTCAGGGTTTTATATGTTAACAACAAGGCTTGAACAACAAGACCTTTAGAAGGACTGCTGCCACTACCAGCCAGAGAAAACAATACTGGGGTAGAAGGACCAATTGCCTCTGACTCAGCATCAGACAGCTTCAGATGTTAATGGGGAAAGGCAAGACTTAAGGCAATCTCTGAAACAGGAGCTCATGTACCAATTGTTGGAGGAGAGTGATCCATGGGACATCTCAGTGCCTACTCTGAACCTGCATAAAGGAATCCATGATCTCGACCCATGCTCTTACCTGGGTCAGTCTGCCGGCACAAGCATTGGGCATGCTGGATGCAGTTCCAGATACACTGCCCAGCACAGCTGCCAGGAGGGTGCCAAGGCCCTCAGTACAGAGCCCTCTGTTGCACAAATGCTGTGGTGGAGGTGGATCCCATAAGGACTTGCTGCACAGCAGATAGCAGCCCACAGAATTCACGCTTGCGGTAACACCCATAGCAGCACCAATGCCAATGGCACGGGTACTAAGTACTGGCCAGCCCTGTGCTCCTGCGGGACAAAGAGATAGAAAAGACGAGAAGTGAAGTCCAGTCATTAAGCCAATGAAAGGGCAAAGTATGGTTAAGCCATTTATTACCTGGGTAAGGCAGCTTGAGCCATGGGGACTGCAGGGTGCTATTGGTGAAGGTTAAGTGGGGTGTGGAAGGATGCAACACATCCCAAGAGGTTGGAACAGGTCTCAGCATCCCACAGACAAGCCAGATCCCAGAGAAGGGCAGCAGAATCTATAGGAATGCAAGACTGAAAGTGAGAATTTGCCTACCTGCCCCTCTTGCTGTCCCTGGATCCATCTGCATAATGCCAAAGGACACAGGATTAAGCTGTGCCATATTTCTCAGCTCAGGGCTTTGGAAATATTGGAGATTTGGGGAGTGGGGGATAACAGGGGAAGGGGAAGAGGAAAGTGGAGAAGGGAGCCAAGTTTGGCTGTACCGTTAGTTCATTAATTCATACCGAAAAAAAGTGCAGGGCTGGGCTGCCCGATTTTATAGTGAGCCCTCTTGCTTGGCTCCACTGGCAAACGGGCAGTCGGCAGGAAGCCAGGTGCTGGGATAGCAAAACGCACAGCAACACAAGCCTAAAAAGAGATCATGAGTGATATTCAGCAAAGCAATGCCCTAGGAATATAGGTTGCTTGGTCCTAACACAGAGAATATGTAAATCCCAAGAGCTGCCATGAGGACAGCTCGGCTCCAAGAGGTTTCTCAGTTGAGTAGCTACTCCTTTCCCCAATACTACCCAATGTTCTATTTCCATTCCCTAATGCAGGCACCCCCAAACTTGGCCCTCCAGCTGTTTTGGGACTACAACTCCCATCATCCCTAGCTAACAGGGACTATGACCGGGGAGCCCAGGGTTAGAATCCCTATTCACCCTTGAAGTTCACTGGGTGACCTTGGACCAGCCACCATCTTTTAGCCTAACCTACCTCACAGGGTTTTTGTGAGGAGAAAATAACCATGTACACCACCTTGAGTAGCTTGGAGAAAAAGGTGGTATATAAATGTAATAAATAAATAAAATAAATATTGTTGGGAAAACTCTGGGAATGAACAGTGTTTTCTGGGATTCTCATCCCAGCACTAATGTTAGAGCAGAAACAAATATTAAACAAAGTACTCCAGAATCTCAAACTTTCTACACAGCTCGAGTCACATCCGCACCAGACATTTAAAGCACATTGCTTCCCCCAGGGACTCCTGGGAACTGTAGTCTGTTAAAGGTGTTGGGAGCAGTATATCTGTGCAGGGTAAAATGCACTTCACAGGATTCTTATGGTGCTTTATGGAATGGATGTGACCTTATCCCATAAGGAGGACCTCAAGTTTTGAAACCCTATACTTTTTCATCATTGGGGAATGGCTCCTGAATGGGGTGGGGAGTGAAAGGAGAAGATAGGAAAGCCACCTTTCCCCCACCCCCTTCAGCTGACATGTCTCTGGTTTGAACCTTAGGTTTTGTGGGATTTAAGACTTTTGGCTTAGATTTGAATTTGAATCTGGCAGTTTTAGTGTGAGAAAGTTGGTGACTGTCTGAATTTCAATTCCAGCCCAATATGCCTCATTCATTCCCTTCACAACCTCCTTTTGAGAGGGCATGAAGCACAGTTACTGGAGCTGGCTGGTCTTTTGAAGAGAGCTAGCAGTCAGCAATCTGAACTTACAGCAGGGCAACTCCCCAGTTTTCAGAGCAGAGAAGAGCAGCAGGTCTGTATGCTGAAAGTCCAATGACAGAAAGGCTTGGGGCCAGAACCATGGGTCCACAGCGATGGGTAATCCACCCACAGGCACCTGACATCCCCAATGCCACCTGCACCAGAGCGGAAATCAACACTGCACCTGAAACCTGGAAGGGGAAAAACAGGCAGAACAGGGTCAAGTTACAAAACAGGGATGTGGAATTTTAGGACTGGGGGCCAGATGTGGGCCTCCAAGCATCTCTATCTGATGCTCGGGACTCTTGCCACACCACACACCATCCCTCTCCTCAGGTGACACCCCTCATTGGCCCTGCTTTACCCTTTCCTGGAGTGTTCTTGTCGGGCTGAAAAGTGGTTAGAGTGATCAACTAGGCCCAGCACCAGGGTTCGAATTCCCACTCAGTCATTAAGCTTACTGGGTGACCTTGGGCCATTTACAGTCTAACTTACCTCACAGGGGATAAAAGGGGGAGGGGGAAAATGTACATTCCCTTAAGTTCCTTGGAGGAAAGTGGGCAGGCAGGTGTTAAATGTAAAAATAAACAAATTCTCACAATGCCTCTTGCTTGCCTTGATGGACAAGAGAGGGTTGTGTGAGAGTGTGTAGAAACCAGCTGCCTTACAAAGGTAAAATTTGCATTTGTTCCTCTATCCACTTTTGCCTCTGACTTCACTGACCACTAGCATGTGACCACCCCACCCATAAGGGCATGTGTCCCCCAGGTTGAAACAGGTCCCCCAGCCCTGTTACTATAGGCCTCCATTACATGCTTCCTCGGGGATATTTTTTTTCATGCAGGCAAGGTGGTGTGAGAGGCACAGGCAGAGCTGGTGGGACAGCTATGGTAGGATTGGGAGACACCCCAAAGCAATTGAGAGCAGAGTCCAGCAGCCTGGTGGTGAATTACTTTCCATCCTTCATGGTGGCAACAGAACATGCCATGTGCTGCCATGACTCTGGTACACCCACCAAGCTGGTATCTTATGTCCAAAGGGATCCAAGAGACCCTGTCTTCCTGGTGTCTAACCCTAACCCCACCACCACTGATGCCAGCCTCTCCGTATTGGGTTTAACCAATCAAAGCTGCCAACCTCATGGAGTAACTGGTCCCAGTTTCTTGAGTTTTCACAATCTGGCCCAGAACATATGTCAGGGGCCTCAGTGCCTGAAAGGGAAGCAGGGACAGATAAATGAGTTGGGAATACAGTGAAATGAAGAACACAATGAGGAGAAGAGGAAGATCCCAGAATTCAAATTAGTGTTAAGCAGATTTCATATTTTTAAAAACTGATCTGCAGAAGTCATTGCTTCTGAATGGAATGCTGATGTGAGGGATAAACAAGGATTCTCGAGGAATATGTAGTGGAGGAAAACAAGGATAAAGGGCTGAAACCAGTCACTGGCGTCAAACACTGACAATTGCATCCCTTTGACTACCTACTGTATACAAGGGGATGAGACTGAAAGGTGTTTTTCCCATTTAGAAAGACAGACAACTGAGGGAGAACATGGCAAAGAATTGTAAAAGAACTGGAGAGGATGCGTAGAGAAATTTCTTTCACACAATACTGGTCACCAACAGACAAAAGGAAGTACTTCATGTAATATACAAGGTTCATGGCTAAATGATGTGGTGGTGGCCACACTGACATGGGGAGAGGCTTCTAAATCTGTGGAAGCATGGACTTGTCAATGAGCGCTAGCCATGACAGTGAAATTAAATCTATAAGATCTGAGGCAGTACACCTTTAATTGTCAAAAGCTAATGACAAAAAAGCAACAGAGAGTAGCTGGTGAGCTTTTCAAGAAGCATGTGATTGACTACTGTTGGACAGAAGGCTGGACTTGTTCTGATTGTTCTGATCCAGAAAGGCAAATTACACACCTAAGTCTGCCCAATCGAACAAGAGATGGTTGTGCTTATTTTTGGAACATAGGATTCAGCACTAAGACGTGAGTATTCACTGTGCAACAAAACAGCAGCCACCAATGGCTGGTTACCATTCTTGCTGGATCCAAAACTCCTCAAAAGAGATGGCATTTGGAAACCTTGCCATCCTTGCCCTGTGATTGCAGTGTCCTGTGCTGGTGGCTGAGTATTTGGAAGAGGACTGGGTACTTTTGCCTATAACTCACTATTTCCATTTGACTGGAGAATGGGAGCCACATGTTGGGTCTGTATCATGGCTGGGATAAGGAACTCAAAAGATGGAGCCTGAACCAGCGGCAACCTGCAGGGAAGACAAAGGGGAGATCCTGCTACAAGGAATGGACAAAGCCTAAGGGAAGGAGCTGCTAACTAGAAGCTGTGTAGAACTAGGCATTTTCCAGAATACTAGTCCCTGCTTAGACTTCTAGTAATAGAAGGCCACACCCAACTCCCCAACTAAGAAGGCAGCAAGGCTGTGGGATTCCAGTAGGTCAAGGGTTGCCTAGAGCCAGCTTACCTGGTTCCCAATCCACACTGAAAGGCTGTGGCTATGCCACAGGCAAAAAGGTTGCATGCTAGAAGTTCATTCCAACATGGAGTACCATTCAGCATCTTGCCGGGGAGGGTGGCGATGAAGAAAAAGTGAAAGATGCAGAGAAAAGATACCTGGACCAGGAGATGCTAGGAAGGAACAACAAGTTGGTCTGAGCCATGGCCTTGTGAGCCCCTTCACCCTTCCCTAGAAGATGGCACAACACACTTAAGCCCAATAGTGTGTCTCAGTCACTCCCAAAGCTTCAGATGCTGGCTTTGCTGCCACTCATACATTGCCGCTTTCTTTAATGAGACCCACATCAAAGTACAGTTGCTAACACCAATTTCTGCCTCACCGGCAGTTCCAAACTTCACCTAGTATCTGCAGGTGAGGATTTAATGAAAAACAGCCCAAACCCTGGAATCACATTCCTGCATATATTGCATCAGAGATGACCACTGGTTCATCACTGCTCTTTTTTTCACAAGATGCTCCTCACTTTTTGCAATTGTCCAGAGTTGCAATGTTTGTCTGCATTGCAGCAAACAGAGCCTTGTGACACCCTTTTTGCGGAATATGTTTCCTCTTGGGTGTTGTGCTACACCCGCCCACTCCAAGCAACCCAACTCACCTGCAAGGCCAACAAGCAGATCAGGGGCCAGGGAGGAAATTTTGGCCCTTTACGAGCATGGGGAAGGATGCTTTTAGAAGCCCTGTTGACTTTGTTCATGATGTCTGTCTTTTTCCTTTGTGCTGGAAAGTGACCTAGCAACTGAGTATATCGCCAATTCCTCCCCTTCTTTTATTTACACCCTTCACTAGCCATATGCATCTGAACTTCCACCTTTGGCCCTTCCAGGCCACAGTTGCTCAGCCTGTTAGCTATTAACTTGGCTTGCCCAGTAACTCACCACTAGTGCTGAGAGGTAAAAGGCATGACTGAGCAGGGGTTAAACTACAGCAAGCTGGTTTTATGTGGACCACGCCTGACCTATTGGACAGTATCAGCAAGGGATAGTGCTGTGGTTGGCCATCTATAACCAAGGGGCAGTGTGCATATGATAAACATGCCTAGGCACTTGCTTATTTGCATAAAAGGGACCTATTACATGTTATTATTTCTCACAGAGACCATACTTAAAACAATTAAGAGAAAGAACTATCTGGGTGGGAAAGAGCTTAGACTAGTCAGTTTAAAGCTGGCCTGGGGACATTCTTGGGGAATCATGTGAAGGCACTGAATATTACCACCTTGCAGGTATGTTTTGTCAGCATTTGAACTTGTTTACTTAATAAAATCCTAAAAGAAAAACAAAAGATTACTTTGCTGAAACCAAGTAGGTCTGGTCAGTGTATGGATGAATGACCATCTGGGAACTGCAAGTACACTCTACTGGGTTCCACAACAGATGAAAGTTAGAATATAAATTTAAGGGAATTGTATGGCCTTTTTAGCACAATTCTTCTTCTCTCAATGCTGGTGGCAAGAATCGGTGCTTCATCCCTCTTACAATTCAAAAGCCATTTTGGACAGCTACAAATGCCAGGATTGCTACTGTGTGTGTTTGTGTATACACACACAAGCTACGGAAACCCCTCCCCGAGTGTACCTGCATAATACCTAGCACATGCATTTCTTGCTCACACTTTACATTTTTAGATGGACAATGGAAGCATCTTAGGCATACACCTAACACTGTAATGTTTGAAGTGGCTCCAACACTCCAAGAAGGCTTCAGTTCTCTTTGTATTATTGTTACATTTTAATCTTGGGGTTTTTTTTCAAAGAGCTCACAGTGACATACAAGGTTCTCCCCACGCGCCTCTACCATTTTATCCTCAGAACAATCGTGGGTTAGGCTGAGGGATTAGGTCACGGCTACCCACCCAGCTCCTATTTGCAGTCCTGGCTCAACCGCAAGAGCACTTCACCCCTTTCCCCAAACATTTCATACACTGTAAAACTTTTGCAAGTTGTGCTCACTGTGACTCTGCAGGTTTTTCTGTTTCCAAAGAAAGGGAAGCTAGTAGGGAACTGGCAGCACTTGGCTTGGGGTTTAGTACAAAAAAGAAAAGGCAAGACAGTTGCACATCAACAGCTATATTTATTAGAAGAGATCCCATCTACAAGAAATAGTGAAAAAACTACAGCAAAAATGTGCTGGTAGGAACAGGGCGTAAGAAGTGGTCGCCATCCCTCCACCCCCTCCCAGCCCAAGAAATGGAGGGGGCAGTCAAGCACTCACAAGCAGAAATCCCAAAACACTGACCTGACCTGATGGATCATGAGCCTCCCCCTGCAAATCGGTGCCCTTTTCTTCTCAGACTTATGGCTAAGAAAACTCCAGGCTAGTCCTGCATGGCTCTTAGAAAGCACACTATCTTCATAAAGGAAAGCAAGGTAGGCAGGCACAGGCCAAAGTAATGTTAATTGTGTGGCAATCACTTGGTGGCCTGAATGTGTAGAATTGCTGGTATTTTTCACCATGATAGGGAGTCACCACAGATGATTACTTCCAAGTGCCCCTGGCAAATTCCCACACAATAAGAGCCAAGCTAGAGGGCCATTCATGGTGCCCTATACTAGCTCTCCCAAGGTGTGTGAATTCACCCCAAGTTTTACTCAATATAGCCAGACAAAAATAGAGTCAGGCCTTTCAGGCAGGTAAATGGCTCAGCTGTAGCAGAAGACTGGTTCCAACAGGCCCAGGCCTCGCTGATTCAGTCCTTCATCCTACCCAGCCTTACACAGCTAAGATGGGATGCATCATTCCAGAAGACTCATTGTGGCCCCTAGGCAAAGTGACCATTTTGGAAGGCAAAGATTCCTGCAGTGAGAAAGGGAAGTTGACATCCAGTGGGGCACAGACTGATAGGTACCTCCTTTCCCACTCTTCCCTGCCTTGTGCCCTACACTTTCCAGACACCCAAAGCATTTCCCATCAAGGTGCCCCCACCCCAGCCCCAAGCCCAAACTACATCCCCTCCCCTGCAGCCCTAGCTAGGGAACATGAAAGCCTTGATCCTCCCAAGCTCCAAGGCAGCCTGTGAGGAGCACTGCTTCAATGCCAGAGGTTCAGGCCAGTCTTTGCAGTTAGAGGACACAGGAAGAGGCCAACCCCAGCATGAGCAGCTGGTGCAGTGGGCAGAAAGTCCAAAGGGGGGCAACTGTGGAGCAGGGTGGGTGCAAACTGTGAGATTGGCTGCAACGCAGGTGGTGGATTGACTGCAGTGTGGACAACGCAAGGGACTGGTGGGGGCTGGTGGCTGATAAGGTAACACATTAAGGACGCTGCCCCACAGGTAGAGCGCTGTAGCCATTACACCATTGCTTCCTGGCTGCTGCCGCTGTTGCTGCTTCTCTCCTTGAATGGTTCTGTTCTCTGCTCCTGTGCACGGAGAGCTGTTAGGTAGCACTAAGCCATGATCCAGATGCTGGTCTGAAGAGGGGAGAGGCAGGTATGCAGCTAGAGCATCCCTGGTGCTGGCAAACTCAGTAGGACTGGCCCTTTTTACATGTATAGTGTGATGAACCACTGCAGTAGAAGCAAGGACAGCAGCAACACCTGTCAGGTACATCACACCTAGAATGCAAGCCAGCTGTGAAAAGAGATGACAAATGTCAGTATGCAGCATGTCTTCTGCCCCACCTGGAAGAATCCACCTGAGATCACATATAGATGAACTCAAGGAGATTCCTGTGAGAGCCATTCAAAGGCCCACCCAGCCCAGTGTCCCACTTTCCCACAGCAGCAACCAGATATACACTGGTAAGAACACTGCCCTGAACACTGTCCTTTTCAAAGGCAGAGGTTTGGTTTACCTAGCACATGTGTGGATAGGAGGGTACAAGTTAGCAGAAGAATATGTTTTCATCCAGATTCCATCATTAGGTGAGGCCAAATTGGCTGAGCCTTTTTAAAATAAAAAAATAGTGGCACCCTGGGTTGTGGAATCTCAACCCTGGGAGGACTGGTACACCTGTTTGCTTTTTCTATTCAATGAATACGTTAAAAACTTTGATTCACTGATGTGTTAGGCTGGATGAATAAATGCTGCTAGCTCTGTTGCTTATCTTTGGGATTTTTATATTTAGCCATGCTATGGTTGGTTTAGTTGCTTTGTATGTCTCCAGCAGATTTTTTGTTTGACTGAGCTACTTAAAGGGCCTATATTGAAAAGCAGCCTAGAATGGAAAGGGTAAATTTGTTATTTACTAATTATCAGCCAACAGTATAACACTGCACATAGGCATATCCGGTCCTATCTAGTAAGTCTCTGTCTCTCGTCTCTCTCACACACACATGAACAAACCCCATACCCTGGCATTGAGAGTCTATTCATTTCCAGCATCACTGGACCCACATAGGATAGCTGCTCTCTGTTCCCCAACCCCCATCCCATCCAGTAAGCTGGGCCTAGCTTGGCCTGCCTTACCTTTGCCACCTGCTGGTAGAAATGCCCCAGTGCCTGCTGCCACAGTGTTTGCTCCATTAAGACACACAGGTCAGTGTAAGTGAACCAGCCACGCCAGATGCCCTGCCTCTCAGCCACACTGCAGGAAAGGAAATAAGGAAATAAAGTTCTTGTCTCAAGACCTTGTATCCTGGCAGCATTCTGCACCATGAACAGGAAGCGTTTAAGAACTCACACAGATGCCCATTACTGCTATTTCCTATGCTGCAAAGCCACATAAAGAAGACAGCAAGCAGGATGATATGTTGGATAGCACTGCAGCAGGGGTAGCTAAATGTGTTGCATTCCAGAAGCTGCTCAATTCCAAGCTACCATGAGCCCCTGCCAGTGATCAGGGACTATGGGACCATTCCTGCCCTGGGGAACATTGTTAACATTAATGAAGCCAATCCAGGTATTTGAGAGGCATGTGGAAAGGTACTCTGAGGCCATGTTCAGCCTATTCCTAATGGACAGCAGCAACTGCATATACCCAGAAAGAACAGAGATCCCAAAAGATTCCTTCTATGCCAGCTGCAGAAGGACAATGCCATCCTGAAAAAGCAAAAGTACTTACCATCCCTCCAGCCAGCTGAGCATTTCAAAAAGCTCCTTGGGATCTGTATAGAGGCTCCAATCCTATAGAAAGTAACAGGAATTCTTAAACCAGGGAGCTAGAATTCTCTTCCTATGCACTCACTTTCAAGGTAACAAATCTTACTTGAATGATGCATGGAATACGCAGTTACCCTATTGGGAAGGCAGATCCCTCTACAAGAAGATTAGGAGTGGGAAGGGTCAGAGAAGCCATTATCACCACACTATCCATATCTAATAGAAGAAGCTTCCCAAGAGAAGTTGTTGGGGTAAGTTCACCCCTATGAATATTTTTTCACTCAGGCCCCCTGCCCCAGTTTGGCAACATTTCTACAACCGTGACAATACTCAATGCTCACCCTAGTCAAGAGACAGAAATATTCAGGCACCAGGTTAAAACCAGAATTTTCTACACAAATTGTTTTAGTGGATGGATTTGATCTGGTGTAACTGCATTTTTAAATAGTACTGTACTGATTGTTTCATCACTGCTCTCTCTTATTGATTGTACTAGTAAATTTAGATATTTTTTGGACATTTTAAAGAGTTTTATGACTTAATTGTTTAATGAATTTATTGTTGTGAACCATACTGTAGGCTGCGAAGAAAAGCAGTATATTAATTGTAACCAACATGCTCTCACACCCTTCTGAACACAGTGACTGGTCTACATTCTGCTGAACTTCAGCTGAAAATTCCTCAGCAGCCCTCCCTTCCTGACATGGTAGATGTAGCAGACTTACAATGGCACTGAGGAAATTCATCTCCAGTGTGTTCATGGTCTGTACGTCTACTTTGCCTGCGGCACCCCATTCATCATTGAAGACCTCCTCCTCTTCTCCTTCGTCATATAAGTATTTGCTGGCAACCATCTGAAAGCAGCAGGAGAGACGCTAAGAGAGTGGCACAAGGTGAAGTTTCAATGGAGGTGGGACAGATACCCCCGCTTTCCTACTGGAATCAGTTGCCCCATTTAAGGATGGAGGAAAACCCCATCCTCAACTTACCAAGATTCCCAGGTAATAAGGAGAGAGGGATCTGTACAGACCCTAGTCTGTACAGCCAGTTCAACACCCTCAGTTTTTAACAGGTTAGACAGACAAGGAGCCAGCCATTCAAAAAAGGCAAATATCTGGTTTGGTGGGAGGGGGCCTATGGCAGGAAAACCTCTGACTTGTAATCAAAAAGAAAAAGACAGAAGTCAAGTTATGGAGGATCAGGGAAGTTACATTGAAGTTTATGGCCCAGGGGAAAGAGAAGACAACAGTTTCCATTTACACAGGACCAGCTTATTCAAAGCACTTTGTATAAAATTCCTCATGGATCCTTATAAACCATTCAGATCATGATAATATCAAATGGGAACCAGCGCCTCAGAGATTACCAGCTTGCTTAAAAGCCACCCAATAAGTTCAGGGCCATGGCAAAAAATTCAAATAGTATTTCATGAGCAGCATTCTTAGCAACTACATCACAGCGCCTTCAAGATGGGGATCCACAGGCTCCTGTAGTTGTATTGTAAGGAACAGAAGACAGGCAAATGTTCTGAAGTGCTGGAGGTTCAAAATGGATATGGCAGCTGCATTGCCAGGAAAGATAGGAACCCTTTTTCTAGCATTAAAAGTGTATGCTCCTTGTGGCAGAGATCTTTGGGCCAAACAATCTCTTACTACTTAACCATTGCTTTCCCTGCTCTAAACCAACCCAGGCACCCACCATAGAGATCAAGAAGAGGTCAGAGGAGGAGATCTGCTGTAGATATTCAGGATTGCGATGCCGAAGCCTCTCAATGTAAACCAGGGCCAACATCAGGGAGCAGGGGGAGATGCAAGCCTCCCTAGGATGAAAGGTTAAGAGACAACCGCTCAAGCACTCCATCATAGGTTCATCTGTAAAGCAGATCACCTATACCCCAGAAACCTTTGGAGCTTGAAAATCCCACTTTAAAGAAATCAAGACTTTGCCCGTTCTTGGGGCCACTCTAGTTGTACAAACAAACCATCCTTAAACATCCATATGTCATATGTACTGTAAGTTGGATACTGCACAACCCCAACATCTTTATCTGCAGTCAAACTCCATACAGATTCACAAAAGATGAAACACAGCTAAGGAGGCTTGGAAGTATTAATGAGAATGGATCAACTAAGTGCCATCAAGGTGCTGCAGGCATAGAAAATTCATGTTTGCCTTTGCAAGGGCTTTGCAAGGACACAGATACTCCCTGCAATCAGGGAAAAACCTCTTAGGCTTATATCCACCCCAGCTCATTTTTCTATGAGCTCCCACTGAAGAGGTCACAGGCTGCTTTCTAATTGTCCTCAATTAGCATTCAATTTCTTTCGTGAAGAAATTAGTATTTCATCAAAAACTCCTCCCCAACCACTCTAGGCAACAGCCTCAAACTTCTTCCCACCTATTGCTGTTCCCATAAAGAGGGGGCGTTTCCTAACTTAAGGCTTCCCTCCGCTGTTTTTTTAACAGAAAAGCTGATTTTGTACAAAGTTATTATTATGTTTATATAACTTTATATTTCAATAATGCATATGCTGCGTTTTATGAGAATGATTCTCAAAGCAGCAGGGATGCAATTGCACAAATTGAAACATTGTTTAAAAAACACCCCCCCTCCCAGTTCACAGAACAGAAAACAACTCTGTATGGACAACAAAGAAACAGAAAATCATTTCTGAGCCGTACCGGGAGACGTGTGATACATATTTTTTCTGGAGCCTGCGAATCGGGCTGGGAGCAGCCTTCTGGAGCAATTCAACAGCAATATCTAGGAAGGAGAAAACAGCAGGGTTCAACTCAGTGCACATAACCCCTTGTCCCCAAGTCATTGTCATACTCTATAGTTTAGCACCATCTCTTTTCAGCAGACAATACCTGCTTCCCTCTGTAGCCAACCTGGCAAAGAAAGGCGCTTGCAAATGGAAAACATGGGGGGGAAATTGGAGTCTTACCGGGGGGGGGTTCAATTTCATCTCCAAAGATGCAACATCCATTTGGAAAATCATTTTTTAAAGCAAGGTTATGTCAACAAGAATATAACAGCTGGATAGAAAGACTAGACAGCTTGCCCTGGTTTCTCCCAGATCTGAACACACCTATCTGGAACTGTATAAGTATACAGTTTCCTTATTTGTCCTTGATGTTATTTGTCCCTGATAGCATTGTTCATGGCCCATGTGTCTTTTGTTGCAACTTGACAAGATCAACCATATATACATTCATTCCAGCAATTCAAGGCCAACTTTAGACTTCCGCCTCTGAAATACTTGTCTCTTAGCAACCACAAGGAATCTACTGAGTCAGTCACTCAGAAGTTCATGCTGTATGTTAGTATCCATTATTTCCATCCTACCCATACATATACAAACAAATAATAAAATCACAAGCCACAGTTGCAAGATAGCTTTAGGGCGGGGGAAAAAACCTCTGGTAGCTCATACTAGAGATAAAAATGGGAAGAAATAATTGTATACCACTCTGGATATCTTACTGGAAAAGAGTATACATGAATGTTCATCAAATGGAGGATGGGATATTTTAAAAAGTACAAGAGACCTACAGAGGTGTTTAGGAACTAGAGGCCTATGGCAACCTGTTGCTCTTCAGTTGTTGCTGGACTACAAGTTTTAGTATCTCTGATCATTGTCCATGCTGGTCACCACTCCCCGCCTTTCAGGGCACCTTTAAATAAAGGGCTTGTTCCTAGCTATGAAGTATTCACACATATTTGTTCTCTCTCACACAGCAGCTCTCTGGCCCATGACTCAACATTCCACCACGTCAATGATCTGGAGTGTTTAATTGGATAACAATGCAGACAAATGAACAAAGCAGGAAATGAAGTAATTAACCATATTAGAGCCAAGCAGAATTATGGCAGAAGAACACATTATAGCAACCAAACTTGGTGGTGGGGAAGTGAGCAGTGCTGTTCCAGATTATGTGAAAGAGAAAAAGAGAGGAGCAAGGGGAGAAGAGAGATCTCAGCTCCGAAAAACTTCTACCACAATCAATCAAAATGCCAAAAAGTGCAGATACAGTCAAATTCTTAAGTATTTTCCCCAGCTTGTACCCAGTTCAATTGAATATCGTTTGTACCGAGGATGGTAAGGAGGTGGTGGTGTGGAGTAGAAAGTAAGGGAGCTTGTCACCCTTATCCCCTCCCCTTAAGACCCTTTTCAAAGCCAAACTCACCGGCAACTGGGCTTGAGAGGTTATCAAGGGCACTTTCTTTATCCCAGCCATAGTAAAGTCGCTTGCGTACCCGATCACTCAGCTGCTGGTGCCTGGGAAGAAACTGAGAGAAAACTGGCAAATGAGAGTGTGGTGCTGTAAACCTCCACCTTTCTCCCCGACCCAAGTGACACACAACACCTCAGTCTCATAATTCAATGCATAAGGGTATAATTAGCGTCTGTGGGAGAAAACACTGTAATTATAAATATCTACCAACAAGCTTCCATTTTAGGCAGGGCAACCTAGCCATACACGCTAACCACTGAGCTACAGCAAAAAGGCATACCGTAAGAATCGGTTTAAAATCTCCAGGAAAGGAGATTCCAAAAACCCCATCCTATTTACCGGTATTCCACCAGGTGCCCCCCCTCTCTTTCTATTCCTACAAATCTGCACTGTTTTTTTTTTTAAAAAATTATTGATTTTCCAACATAAATTATAACACATTACAACTGACAGTACAAAGACAAACAAACATATAAACATGTATAATTTCATAATCTTTTTTTCCTTAAACCCAATTTCAACGACTTCCCCATGCCTCCCTTTTCTGCATCCATGTTTTAGACTTTTTCAGCAACCCCTGATCTCAATTACTTATAATTCACTTTCTTTAACCTTTTTCTCTTACCCAATCATTTATCGCTGCAAATCTGCTTTGCCATACCCATGACATTTTAACACTCAATAATTTTACAACAGTTCTTAAGATAAAGTTTAAATTTCTTCCAATCTTCTTCCACCGTCTCTTTCCCTTGGTCACGGATTCTGCCCGTCATCTCGGCCAGTCCCATATAGTCAATCACCTTCATCTGCCACTCTTCCAGCGTGGGTAGTTCTTGTGTCTTCCAATACTTTGCTAGAAGAACTCTTGCTGCTGTTGTAGCGTACATAAAAAACGTCCTATCTTTCCTTGACACCAATTGGCCTACCATGCCCAGGAGAAAAGCCTCTGGTTTCTTATGAAAGGTACACTTAAGAACCTTCTTAATTTCATTATAGATCATCTCCCAGAAGACCTTAATCCTTGGGCACGTCCACCAAAGGTGATAGAAAGTACCTTCCGTTTCATTACATTTCCAGCATTTGTTATTGGGCAAATGATAAATTTTTGCAAGCTTGACTGGGGTCATGTACCACCTATAAATCATTTTCATAATATTCTCTCTTAAGGCATTACATGCCGTGAACTTTATACCGGTGGTCCATAACTGCTCCCAGTCAGCAAACATAATGTCATGACCAATGTCTTGTGCCCATTTAATCATAGCTGATTTAACCGTTTCATCCTGTGTATTCCATTTCAACAGCAAGTTGTACATTCTTGACAAATTCTTAGTATTGGGTTCTAACAATTCTGTTTCTAATTTTGATCTTTCCACCTGGAAGCCAATTTTCCTGTCCTGTTTAAATACTTCATTTATCTGGTAGTAATGAAGCCAATCTCTTACTTTAGACTTCAATTTCTCATAACTCTGTAATTTCACTTTCCCCCCCTCATGTTCTATAATTTCCCAATATTTTGGCCATTTAGATTCCATATTAAGTTTTTTCACTTCCTTAGCTTCCATTGGTGACAGCCACCTGGGGGTTTTATTTTCCAACAAGTCTTTATACCTAATCCAAACATTATATAGTGCTTTCCTAACAATATGGTTTTTGAAACCTTTATGGGTCTTTACCTTGTCATACCATATATATGCATGCCAACCAAACCTGTTATTAAACCCTTCCAAGTCCAAAATGTCTGTGTTCTCAAGAAGTAGCCAGTCTTTCAGCCAGCAAAAAGCCGCTGATTCATAATACAGTTTTAAGTCTGGCAGGGCAAACCCCCCTCTTTCTTTTGCATCAGTTAATATCTTAAATTTTATTCTGGGCTTTTTGCCCTGCCATACAAATCTAGATATATCTTTCTGCCACCTCTTGAAACAGTCCACTTTGTCCACAATCTGCAATGTTTGAAACAAAAACAACATTCTCGGCAAGACATTCATCTTAATAACAGCAATTCGGCCTAACAAGGAAAGTCTCAAATTTGACCATATTTCTAAGTCTTTCTTAATTTCTGTCCAACATTTCTCATAATTATCTTTAAATAAGTTCACATTCTTGTGTGTTAAATTAATCCCCAGGTATTTCACTTTCTTTGCTACCATTAATCCGGTTTCACTCTGAAACCTCTCTCTTTCCACAACTGTTAGATTTTTTTTCCAGTACCTTCGTTTTTTGTTTATTCAACTTAAAACCTGCTACTCGACCAAAAACTTGTATTAACTCCAAAACTCTTTTTGTACTAGTGTCTGGCTCTTGTAAAGTTAATACTAGATCATCTGCAAACGCTCTCAGTTTGTATTGTTTAGCTCCAATCTTCCCATATATTTTGTTTTAAATAAAAGCACTTCTGAAATCATTTGAATGCTTTTCACATCATTCCTTAAAGTTGTGGCCAAACTGTATAGTACCGAGTGACTTACATCTTTAAGTCAAAAAGAACACTCACTTTATAGAGTCAGAAACTCAGCAATATGGTTGGGACTTACTGGGGAAGCACCAGCAGTACCTTTGTTAAAAGGGCCACACTAAAGTGGCACGGTCCACATGCTCAAAAGAATTACAGGCCTGCTTAATGTGGAAAGGGATTTTTTAAAATTATTATTAAAAAGGAGGCTAGAAACACACCTAAGGGTGGACAATACAAGCTTGGATGGTCTGGAGAGAAGTATCCCCTGACTCTGAGGCCGTAGATCGTGTACATGGGAAAAAACAACAAGGAGGAAGAAGACAGCAAAGGTTTTTCTGGACTACCACACATCCTCTTTTATTCCTGCAACAGGCTGCTCCCTCCAGACTTCTATGCTCCCAGGTCTGTGCTTGAATAGCATCTCTCAGCTCTGGGAATTTTTGTTCTTACCAGTTATTGTGGAGGATTTGCATCAACCAATACCAATTGTTACGTGCAGTGCTTTTTTCTAAAGAAAAGTATAGGGGTACTCTCTTTTTGACTCAAGAAAACCAGAATTTTATAGTTCAAAACGGGGAAAATAAATACAGTAAATAGAAAAAAAGTTTTCCTCCCCCCAGGAAAAAAGCACTGGTTATGTGGAAGCAGAGCACAGTAGGGGGAAAAGAGAATCCCATTAAGGTTGCAGCACTGAATGAGTGCCTGCTCTTTTCCTTTCCTTCTCCCCTTTTCTCAGTGTTCCCCAGCCAAATGCAAGTTCAGTGATAAAACCTATCAACTTGCTTTCCTTTATATTTTATGTCAACAACCAATCAACAGGCCTGAAAACACCAAACCCTATGCAGCCACACACAAAAGTACTATTTCTAACACTCTTCACCAGTTCTTTTTTGTGCTGTTGTCTCATGCCTTTTCTTTATAGCCCTCCTTAATGACATTCTTCCTTTTGTCTCCTGGTTCAGTTTACAGCATTTCCAAACGCTCCTTAATTACCCCTTGATTTCTCATGCATCTCCAAACCTGCAACCCCAGAGTAAATAGAGGGAGGAAACCACAGGTCCTGAAGTTCCTTTTACAGCACTTGAGTGCTGCAAAAACCTTAATAAGTTTTGAAGTACAGTAACAATCAGAATGGATTTTCCTTCAGGCTTTTAACCAAGTTAAGCAAGTCTGCATCTAATACTGCCAGGGAAGCCTGGCCCAAGCTTACTTTGAAGAAAGATTAGACTATAAAGTTGAGCAAATAAAGAATTAGCATGTTGTCATTTACTATATCAGTATGGCCCCTTTGGTGTACCAACGTACACCCTTCTAGTGATCAGTCTGGACAGACACTAATAGTTCCCATACTCCTGTCATTAACAAACAGCCATAGATTGAGTAACAAGGGATGGGGAATCTGTGGCCCTCCAGCTGCTGTTGGGACTACAACTACCACAATTTCTGAATATTAGCAGACTGGCTGAAGCTGATGGGAGTTGCAGTCCCAACAACATCTGGAGGTAAACAATGTGCTGAAAGCCAGGAAAAGACGGACCGACCCCTTAAGATTGCCTACGCATATGCCATATCTACACTGAAGTAATATATCCCAAGTTCCCACCGAACCTGGGAGTAAACTGGGATGACAGCCGTTCTTACAGAGGTGCAGCAAAGCCCAATTATGGTGCCTTGAAGCTCAAGGCAACGGAGGGAAGGAATGCCCACAGAATGGCACCCGGTGGGCGTGGCCACCCAAAGAGCAAAAGTCCTTCGCACCCGCCAAAGGAAAATGACAGACACCTCGCTGGCGGGAGGGGAGGGGGTCCCAATCAGCTGGCGAAGGCCGGAGGGGAGCGCGGTTCAGATTGGTGACAGCAGCTCACCGTGAACTCCTGGAAGCCGCTCAGGGAGAAAGCGCCCTCCTCGTCCAACAGGAGCCCGTTCAGATCCATCCTGCCGCGCGTGAAAAGGGGCGTCAAGCGAGGTTGATCTCCTTGCTGCTGCCCCCGTTGGAAGGTAGGCAGGTGCCCGGGTGGGAGCTGCCCAGAGAGCAAGACGCCTCCTCCGCGGATAGCACCGCAAAAGGAAGAAGAAAGGGCTCCGCGCAGCCTTCCTCTTCCTGGGGCGGGAGAGAAGAGAGGGAGGGAGGGAGGGAAGGAGGCGGGCTTTTCTGCGGCCTCCGCTTCTAATAAGCCGAGCGCGAGGGAGGGCGAAAGGGTTGCTTTTAGGATGAGTCACCGCGCGTGTGGCGCCTTCATCATCCCTCCGTCCGGTCCTGCCAACTCAGGTCGCAAGCAGCCGAGACGGACGTCTCTGGCGGCAAAGGAAGCGGGACTTGGCTTTTTTCTTTTTTTCTTTGCAGGGTTGGGATCCGCCTGCTGCAACCCAGCAACCCCTCAAACAGAACTGGAGAGATGGAAGTTTGACGGAAAATAGAAGTACTGGTTGTGCATAGGTATATATGCGACACTCGATTTCTCATCGTTGATATACTGGCCGCGAATAAGTGAACTGACTCCGTTTTGCGTCAGTCACATTGGTAATCAAGGGATGAACACATCTATTCGAATTAGTCCTTTGAGCGAGCATGTCAAGAGGATGGATCCTGGCACATCACGATGTTATTTTTTTTCTACACCTGTAAGAGAGTATATCTTGTTTTTTAGGCAAACAAGCCTACCCAGACATGTAACTTTATTTTGGACATTTATGTTAAAACTGCTGTTTTTATCTGTATTGTGCTAAATGTTATGTCTGTTTCCTTTTAAAGTTTCCTTTTATCAGTACTTTAATATATATTTTATATTGTTTTCTGTAATCTGCTTAGAGGTTTTTGTTGAAAAAGCAGGATATAAATCTTGTTAAATTGGACCCCATGTGTACCAATTTGATTATTTGCACTACAGATAATAAATTGCAATGGTGGGAGGAATGGAAGATAATCCTTTTGTCCATTGTGATCATTCTGACAGTGCATAGAACATACTGTGGCACGTTTGTGTTCCGCCATCCTTCTGTCTCCAAAACAGAATCTCCTCATGGTTACCAAGTACTTCCTTTCAGTGGAAGTAAATGATATTTTGTACAGAGGCATTGCAATAGATATAGAGATGTCTCAGTTTCTCTTTACATCCATCAGACAACAACATATTATGCTAAAAATGATTCTGGCCTTGTACAGGTGAACTAATATCTACTACCACCAAGCCATTGGGTGTCTGAAATGCCATAAACTCCGATATGACCAGAGCCACATGTGTACATTACTTTTCTGAAGACAGTTAATAGCACACTGCACAAACAGAAGTGGTGAGAGGGGGATCCCAGGATTCCCAATTTCTTATTTCTAGTCCCTACAAAAATTCAAAACAGCAGCATGAACAGCCTCAATAAAGAATTGAAGTTTATACAATGCCTCTATAATACAAGTAACCACAGCCTGGCAGGCAACCTGGCAATGAGAATATTACACCCGTAACGATCACGCCAGCAGTAGAGGAATTCGCATTTTATTTTTCCAAAAGAGTCTGTTTCTCATTTCTTCAACTGCTCTGTTAGGCTGTGTTCACAAAACAGTCCTTCAGTTTATTAGATGTACTTCAAGTCACCAGCATTCTTTGTGCTCATTCACATAAAGGAGTAATTAAAAATGACTATTACTCATACTTAAATCTAAGCACAACCACGAGGTCTCCTGATTAGGCATTTGGTTTGTGATGTTGAATGTTGTCTGTTAACTCTGTTCTATCCTGTTTCCCCTTTGTTTAAACCAATTCATGAACCAATAACTTATACATTCACTGCTAATAATGAACCATATGTTGTAGATATTACTCTACATTTATTATGCTATTTTTGTGATATACAAATGACATGAGAAAACTTGGTATACTTATTTGTATAACATTCTTGTTTATAAAATGCAGTAAAAAGTTATTAAAAAAAGAAAATAAAGAATGAGTAATTTAACACGTAAGCTTTTTAGTTCTCCAGAAATTGTTCATCAGACTAGATGGTAAACAAATAATATGGGAAACAGCCCTACTAGAAAAATTAACTAATAAACTGAAACTGACACGGGGACAAACAGAAGAAGACGCCTTCACCCCGGTATGGCTCCCCTTTATCACATACACAACCCAACAGGACAATGACAATAATCCACCAACAGCATACAAATTAATACGGCTAACCTGATCCAAAACACCCACCCACCTCACTCACACACGAAAACAAAGATCACCACAGCCAATCACAAGCAAACAATCACACCCTAGGCCAACCCCAACCTCTCTCACCACCAAAGGAACATAAGTGAACAACACAAGCAACGCTGACACCAAACTCTACATACATTAAACATAATAGAAACACCGCCACCCGACCCCACCCCCATCCATCTTCCCTCTCTCCACCCCCCTTTTATTTTTTCTTTCTTTTTTCTTCTCCCCCTAATGCCTCAACAAATGAAACGGATTTGTAAAAATGTTACATGGAAGAAGAAAAAAAAAATACGAGGCACTACACTTCTGTAAAACAAGAAAATCCTTAATAAAAAATATTAAAAAAAAAAAACAAAGCAGGGGAAAGAGGGGGGGGAGGGAGTTAGGTAAAGCCACGAGTGCATCATTCCATCTTAAGCCTTTTGCAAGATACCTTGTGGCTTTGCTACCAGTCTACAATTTCTCCCACCCACCCTGCTGTTTACCATTTTGCCTGATGAAGACTTCTGGAGAACTCAAAAGCTTGCATGCCATTTTGTGACATTTTTGTTGCCCTAATTAATATGTTGTGCTAATATGGGTTCTGGAATGTTGCAGTATTGTGAGGCATGTATTTTATTTTATTTTTAGTGAGGAATGTTTCGTCTTAGCTCCACCTCTACGCTGCAAGCTATCAGAAGCCACTGTCACTGCCATAGTCCCCTCCTGCAATATAAGGACAATGGATTATGTTACTATTGGCAGAGCAATTCTTAAAACGTTTAAAACCCTTTAAACACACACACAGACATTTTTTTCCAAACGAGATAACCTGAGTTAAAAAAGAATACGACCCGTCCCTTCTTTGCTGGTTTTTATTTTCTTTTTCTTTTATTTTTTTTAAAAGGATATTTATTGAGATTTTACAAAAACATAAGTTTACAAAATAGAAAAAAGTCACATAGAAAGAAAAAGATACAAAAAAGAAGACACAGAAAAATACATAAAAAAGAAAAAAGAATAAAAATACAAAATACAAAAAACAAATAGATAAAAAAGAATTAAAAACAAATCCGTTTTTAGTAACTTTAAACTCATTAGCTTGTTTCCTTGGCCTCCTCACACCTCCCCTTTTTGTATTCCCATTTAAATAATCAAATCAGCAAATCCTTACCCTCTTTCGTTTATCTTAACTCTATATCTTAACATATTATAACTCTATATTTTCATCCATTTATCAATTCATTTTTGCATATTCTTATTAACTTTGTTGCTAATGCCACTTATTTTCAATCCAACATCATTTTAACATTCATTAATTTTACAGTGTTTCTGAAGATAGTCTTTAAATTTCTTCCAGTCTTCTTCCACCAACTCTTCTCCCAGGTCTCGGATTCTGCCAGTCATTTCCGCCAATTCCATATACTCCACCACCTTCATCTGCCACTCTTCCAGGGTGGGTAACTCTTGTGTCTTCCAATACTTTGCAATAAGTATTCTTGCTGCTGTTGTTGCATACATAAAGAAAGTTCTATCCTTCTTTGGCACCAATTGGCCGACTATGCCCAGGAGAAAGGCCTCTGGTTTCTTCAGGAAGGTATATTTAAATACCTTTTTCATTTCATTATATATCATCTCCCAGAAAGCCTTAATCTTTGGGCACGTCCACCAAAGGTGAAAGAATGTACCTTCATTTTCTTTACATTTCCAACATTTATTATCGGGCAAATGATATATTTTTGCAAGCTTGACTGGTGTCATGTACCACCTGTAAATCATTTTCATAATATTCTCTCTTAAGGCATTACATGCCGTAAATTTCATACCGGTGGTCCACAACTGTTCCCAGTCAGCAAACATAATGTTGTGACCAATATCTTGTGCCCATTTGATCATAGCAGATTTAACCGTTTCATCCTGCGTATTCCATTTTAACAGCAAGTTATACATTCTTGAAAGTATCTTAGTTTTGGGATCTAACAGTTCTGTTTCCAATTTTGATTTTTCCACCTGGAAGCCAATTTTTTAATCCAAATTATAGGCCTCTCTTATTTGATAATAATGAAGCCAGTCTCGCACTTTATCTTTTAATTTCTCAAAACTCTGCAATTTCAATTTGTCTCCTTCTTGTTCCAATATTTCCCAATATTTTGGCCATTTGGCCTCCATATTGAGCTTTTTCTGAGCCTTCGCTTCCATTGGTGACAACCACCTTGGGGCTTTATTTTCCAGTAAATCCTTGTATCTTATCCAGACATTGAACAATGCTTTCCTGACAATATGGTTTTTAAATGCTTTACGTGCTTTAACCTTGTCGTACCACAAATATGCATGCCATCCAAAAACGTTGTTAAAACCTTCTAGGTCCAAAATGTCTGTGTTCTCAAGAAGCAGCCAGTCTTTCAACCAGCAGAATGCTGCTGATTCATAGTAAAGTTTAAGGTCTGGCAGGGCAAATCCACCTCTTTCCTTTGCGTCAGTTAATATTTTAAATTTTATTCTAGGCTTCTTGCCCTGCCAGACAAATCTGGAAATGTCTCTCTGCCACTTCTTGAAACAGTCCATCTTGTCCAAAATTTGCAATGATTGAAACAGAAATAACATTTTTGGCAATACATTCATCTTTATAGCTGCAATTCGACCCAACAGGGAAAGCTTCAAATTTGACTATATTTCCAAATCTTTTTTCACTTCTATCCAACATTTCTCATAGTTATCTTTAAATAAATTTAAATTCTTAGCAGTCATATTAACCCCCAAATATTTTACTTTCTTAACTAATGTTAAACCTGTCTCCTTCTGAAACCTCTCTTTCTCAATTGGTGTAAAATTTTTCTCAAGCACTTTAGTTTTTGACTTGTTCAGCTTAAATCCTGCCACATGACCAAATTCTTGAATCAATTCTAATACTCTTTTCATACTGGATTCTGGCTCCTGTAACGTCAAAACTAGGTCATCTGCAAAAGCTTTCAATTTATATTGTTTGGCTCCGACCTGAATACCTTTAATTAGACAGTCGCTTCTAATCATATTCAGCAAAACCTCCAGAACCAAAATAAAAAGCAATGGGGAAATTGGGCAGCCTTGTCGTGTCCCTTTCTCTATCTTAAATTCCTCTGTCATCACATTATTGACTATTAGGTTTTATTTCTTCCTCTACAGCCACTGCTTTTTCTTTTGCTTCCTCAGCTATTTTTCGATTAGACGCAGATTCTTCCAGCAATTTTTCAATAGATTCTGTATTGGAATTCACCTTCTGTCCCAGATTATTAATGCTGGCAGTATTCCTGTCTATTTTAGTTGATTGTTCCGTAACTTGTTTGCTTAGGCCTTCCAATTTTTCATAAATTTTATTTAACACAGAAGTAAAATCCCCTTCTGAAGCCATTCCTTTTGACCCAGCTTGTGCAAAATCTTCCCCCTGTGTCACAGGAGGGCCGGGAACAGATGATCTACGTTGCTGGGAAACTGTGCTGGGCTGCTGCACTCTATCCTTGCCCGATCTTATTGTCCTATCAGTCATCACACTTTTGTCTATGAGTCAAGGTCGATCCCACGGTCAAGTCTTACCATGGAAAATCCCCAAAGTCCAGAATGGAAAAATCCCCCAGCTGGATGTACAGCTTCAATGTTCCTCTAGGGGGACACTGTAGCAGTCATTAAAGTTACAATAAAGAATCTTTTCCAACTTTCCTAAGTCCCCCTCAAGAAAACAAGCAACAGTTTCAAGTCCAGAGAAGACCTTCAACAAGTATCTCCTTTGCAGAGTTAACCATTAAAAAGTTACATTGTCTATAAATAGTGCGACTCTCAGTGCAACAGTTCTAGTGAACCTGACAGTCCGTTCCCAGGAGTTAAATAATTGTCTCTATTTTTGCCAGAAGTAAAAAAGTCACTTTTCCATCTCCCCCCCCCTCTCCACTAGCCTGGGGGGGGGGAGTTCTTTCACTTTGATGTTCGGATTTGGAGCTTTTAAAACACCGCTCTCCAGGTCTTAGCTTAAAAAAGTATTTGCTTTGATCTGTGTACAGAAACGGAAGGCGGACTTCCTGTTTACACCTTCCCGCTTCAGTGCCAAATTAATCCCTTTTTTCTCCTTTTAGTCCCAATTTCTTAAGCTTCACCTACTCACGGGTAGTTGTTTAGCAGCCGAATTGTCACAGGAAAAAGGTCAGCGCTCTCCGGCAACAGCTGTGCGGCTTCACCCCACGGAAATTGCAATTGACTCGCAGCACCGCGCCAGGCTCCCATTACGCTCCGGAGCCCCTTGCGGGGTTCCTTCGCAAATTCGAGGGGCGCTAAGGGTGCCCGCCGAGTCCCACGTTCACAGGCTTCTCCTGCCTGTGATTTCCAAAAGGGTCTCCGCTTCGCCGTAGCGGACAGACCCAATTTCCGCGGAGCTTCTCCCTCCAGACTAGAAGGAGACCGCCATTGCCGTTGGCGCCGCCTCCGGAAGCCTTTATTTTCTTTTTAGAAGGGAGCGGCGGGCATACTCCGCCGCCCACTCGTAGCTATAATTTCTCCATGGTTTTCCAATAGACGGCCTTTTCCTTTTCGCCCTGGAAGCGGAAGGTTGAAACAGCCTCAAAAGAAACCCCAGGATTTCTATTTCTGCAGGAAGCCGAATAGCAGTCGCTCTCAACTTTTCCTATCTCTATTCTTGAATAGTAGGGACTGAGCGGCTTGCGCATGCGTGTCGCATGAAAACATCCTGCTTCACGTTCCGAGGCCGATGCACGTGATCGCTGAGTCGCTCTGCCTCGGCGTCTGTATGGCTGCTGCGGCTGCTTCCGGCCGCGGCTGTCAGGAGGACTCCTCGCTCCTCCCCCGCCCCCTTCCTGATCGGTGGCTGAAGAGATGGCGAGCGGCGGCGGCGGCGGCAGCTCGGATGTCCCGGCGGCAGAGGCAGGGGAGCCGGTGCCGGTGCCCGGTGGTTGCGCGGCCGGAGGCGAGGAGGAAGAGGAGGAGGAGCAGGAGGTCTTGGCTCTGGCCGTCCACCTGAGGCGGCGCCTGAGGGGCTGGGAGGCGACGGTGGCCGCCGTGCAGCGGCTGCTGGTCTGGGAGAGGCCGCCGCAGAGCCTGGCCGGGGCCGCCGCGCTCGGAGCTGCTCTGTGGTGAGAGGAGGCGGAGGCCACTCCGGGGGGGGGTAGGGGGGCGCAGGTTGGGGCCCCAGGAGGTAGCGCGCGCGCGGGGGGCGGTGTTGTTCACGTGCGTGGCAGCGGCGGCGGTTAGGAACCGCGCGAAGGGGGCTGAAAGTAGAGCCGGCAGGTAGATGGGGTCGTGGATGCTCCTGACGTGGTTTCAGCTGGGCGGCCGGTTCTCTCTTGGCGAGAGGAAGCAGGCCAGGCTGCAAGAGAGCCCCGGGCTTAGGGTCACCTATCCTGCTGCAAATTTAATACCACATAGAGCTGTTTTCCTACGCGTGCTTACTTGGGAGTAGACCCCTATTGAAATCCGTTGGACTTACCTCTGAGTAAACGTGAATAACCTTGTGCTACTCATAATCTTCCAGTTGTCTGCAGGGAAGCTTTCTAAGGGAAAGGAGTTGCCAGTCTGATGTGAGGTGGGCAGCTTTAGGGTAGCGTTTTCTGATGTGGGTCAAGGGTAGGATTGCTCAGGAATAGCCGTTCTGTTTCATTCTGAGTGTCTGCCATGCATTATTCTGGAATAAGTTGATAGCCCCATGTGATTATGTTTAACTTATGTATGTAACCCTTCCCTTCTCTAAAGATCTCAGGTTTTCATATATAGGGTTTCTCCGGCTATTCTCATAGCAACCCTGTAGGGTTGCTTGAGCTTACTAATAATCAGTTGCCAAAGTCAGTAAGCTGGAGCTTGGACCAAGGTCTCCCCAAATAAATCAAAACACACATACAATTTGTGCAAAGATTTTGGTTGGGACATTTGGACATAGGTTTCTTGAGGTTAGGGAATTGTGGGAAAAGGTACTGGGGAGGCTAGTATGAGGAATGGAGGAACGTGGAATAGGTAAGAAATTTGCAGTTGTGGAAGGGAATCTAGGGCTGTGAAGTTGAGTGGTAGTTGCAAGGGAGAGATCTGGTAAAATGTAGTTATGCAGTGGTGATGGAAAGGCCTTGCAACAGGTAAAACTACACAGTGCATGTGTAAAAGATCAAAGTTGATATGAGCAATAAAGCATTTGAGAATGGAGGATATTTGGTTGTGAATTCCCTCCATGGCCAAGGATTATCCTATTTTAAAGGAGGCACAGGTGTGCAGGGACATCCCCCACAAGTTGGAGTCATTCTGAAAAGAGCAGCACTTCTCCCAGAAGTAAGAGCAATGTGAAGGAACACTGAGATGAATTGCTAATTGATAGTGGGTGGAATGTGCATTAAGATTGTATGACTGTCTGGATCACTACTGCAGCCCCAAAGTAATTCAGATGGGCCTTTAAATGTCATCTGACTTTTGGATTCTTGGCCTTATCTTCTGAAAGTTAAAAAAGAACTGCTAGATACCTTTAAAACCAGCAGATCTCTGGACACCATACTTTTGCCCAATTTTGGTATCACTCTCTAGCAATCTAGAAGCTTCTGTTTGGAAACAACAACAAATCATAAAAGCAATGTAAACCCTTCTTTTGTGGTTCTTTATTAGTATGAGAAAAGTGGCAATTCTAAATATTCTTTCCTGGGACCAATTTTCTGTGCACTATGAAGGGAGGCAGATGACTTTAAAATAATGGACCCTGAAAGCTTAGTCAAAGAAACTCATAAAATCTTTGCTTCTTCGTGTAGATCTGCAAAAATTGTGAGATGACATGAGTGATTTAAAAGATAGGAAAGCATGGGAAACTTTCATTTGCTCCTACTTGGCATTAACATTACATTTTGGAGCAGTTTTCAATATCCTTTATAAACAAATCCAGAATGGTGCCTCAAGTTATAATTATCATTGGGAGTGGAAGGATGTTGGGTCCAGATGTCTAGTGAAAAAATGATTGCACCCTCCTGTAGCAAACTTTTGCTTATCTAATTGTTAAAATTCATCCCAGATGTCTGGGGGTAAAAAAGTAAGTTCAACACCCTTCCCCCTGGATTACTTGCTTATTTCAGCAATAAGAATCTACTTTACAGGGAGTCAGTACTGGGCTCAGCAGGTCAATGGTCTACTACTTTCACTGGCAGAGAAACTCTAGAGTCGCAAGTCAAAAACTTTCCCAGCCCTAGTCCCTGAGACTCTTAACTGACGATAGCAGGGACTTAACATTGGACTTTCTACATGCCACATATGTACTCTGCCTATGAGCTATAGAAAAGAGTATAGAACACGCTGCATGCATGAGTCAGTAGTGGGGGTCCCTCCTTGAAATTTGTCTGTCTGAGACTACTGCTGGTCTTGTATGGATGAAATTCTGTTGCCCCTGGCCACAGTGCAGTCATGGATTGATTAAGTCCCTGGTGGACCCAAGAAGGCTTCGCTTTGAGGCATATTTTGTGGTGTCTTCTACACTTGATCTAACAAGGATTGCAGTCACAAGCTTAGGATGTGGGACTTAACATTGGTTGGGTTTAGCGTCATGTAGACTTCCCTCTTCACTCTCAAAGTATAAACAGACCTCTCCCTGACGCACGGGTGGTGCCAAGTGCGCCTCCAGGACTTGGCTTGTGATAAACATGGACTGCTACTAGCAGCTGCAGATAATTGGAGACTCGCCCAGGAGTGTTTCTACTTAGAATTTGTGCACTCACTGTGTACAACCCACATGGTTCATACTATCCCCAGCTTGGGCCTGGTAGCTTAGTAGTAACCCCTGGCAATGTGCCAGGCTGGCAGTAAGCCCTACAAGCTGTGCTCTTGTTAAGCTTGCGGTGGATGAGAACTGTAGTGCTAGCACATTCCTTGTTTTCTGCCTATCCTGTCTCTGCGCACACAGCAACATTGAACAAGCCCGTGTGGTGGAATCCAGCATACAGCTGGGGGGGGGGAAACATCCTGTTTACTCTTGCAGACAATGAGCTGACTGTCAGCAGAGCAGATTCACAGGCTGGAGTCAAGCAGGGGTTGGTAGTACACTTCCAGAGACTGCAGTTTGTGGAGATGTTAATTTAAACTAGAAATGTTTTTTTTTATAATACTTAATAACAATTTGAGAGAAGGGAGAAAGATCCTGCCAGAAAATATTTTCTCATTAAAAGAAGAAAAATTCTCAAACAGTAATACATACAGGGCTAGAAAGAGAAGAAAACATAACATAAAAGAAGCCAGCAGCATATTTTTTAGGTACCCGCCATGCTCGGGCTAATATATTTCAAATTACTAGGTGCCACCAACATCATTTTTCTAGTTGACTGGATGCCTGTAATTTTTAAACCTTTAATTACACAGAGTACAGGTCTCTAAACTCATGGTCCGATGCATAGAAATCCAGTGCCTATAATAGATTTCAGTTGGAAGCTGTATACAAGACTTTCAAGGATGTGAACTTCTGCCAGTGATAGCTCAAATAGGTAGAAAATAAAAAGGAACGGGTGCGCATCCTATTCCCACAATAAGCTTTGGGTGAACAGAAGAGTATATTTTGTCAGAGTGTATTAATTCATTTCTTGCCCAACACTTTCGTTCAGTGTGTTTATGTCAATAATAGGCAAAATGTGTAAAAAAAATTAGGAACTTGGTGTTTCCACCTCAAATTGTGGTTTAAAGGTAAAGGTACCCCTGCCCATACGGGCCAGTCTTGACAGACTCTAGGGTTGTGCGCTCATCTCACTCTAGAGGCTGGGAGCCAGCGCTGTCCGCAGACACTTCCGGGTCACGTGGCCAGCGTGACGAAGCTGCTCCGGCGAACCGGCACCAGAGCAGCACACGGAACGCCGTTTACCTTCCCGCTAGAAAGCGGTACCTATTTATCTATTTGCACTTAATTGTGCTTTCGAACTGCTAGGTGGGCAGGAGCTGGGACCGAACGACGGGAGCTCACCCCGCCGCGGGGATTCGAACAGCCGACCATGCGATCGGCAAGTCCTAGGCGCTGAGGTTTTACCCACAGCGCCACCCGCGTCCCTTCACCTGCGTCCCACCCCAAATCATAGATCCACACATGCAGGAGAATGTTATCTAGAGATGACAGACTCATAGACTTATATCCAATGCAAGTTTTTTAAACACAGGACACTGTCAAATGTGTTGGTCTAAGCCATTGCCAATGATAGCCAAACACGCATAGAAAAGAATAAAGAACTGGGGAAGGGATGCAATAAACTTTGGTATATCACAAATCATACACCCACATCTGCAGGATGGTACCCTCTATCGGACAGCATAGAATCACGTCAGGCCCAATGCTTTTTGGAGTAGCAAGGTGCTATCAATTGCATGGGTCTACACCAATAATTGTCAAAATATGTACAACTCTACTGCTGGATGTGTGAGTATATGGTTTGGTGGTTCCTAAGTTCCATCTTATTTTTTTACACATTTTGGTTGTCGTTGGCATAGTTTCACACCACACAGTTTCTTGTGTCCAAGCACTGTGTTGCTAGACCAAATGCAATTTGGGTATAACCATTGTGGTGGTCCAAAGCAAGTTTGGGTTGCACAAACCCAGTTCCTTATTCTTTTCTACATTTGTTGGCTATTAATCATTTGTTATATTAGAATAATATAATTTCTAAAATTGGCTATCATTGGACTACCTAAAAATTTATAATCTGACATAAATTTTATGGATGTCATTCTTCATGAGATAGGTGCTGCAGCAGAGTGACAGACAGTCATTTTGGAAAATAGCTTCTGCAGACATGTGCCAATGTGCACATGATGTGTACTGATGTTTCCTCTTTCTGAACTATCTTCTATGTCATCCAAGTGGAAATTGCTTTCAGTAATGACTTTCCTCCTGAAATTTATTACAGTGATACCTCGGGTTACATACACTTCAGGTTACATACGCTACAGGTTACAGACTCCGCTAATCCAGAAATATTACCTTGGGTTAAGAACTTTGCTTCAGGATGAGAACAGAAATCGTGCAGCGGCGATGCAGCAGCAGCAGCAGGAGGCCCCATTAGCTAAAGTGGTGCTTCAGGTTAAGAACAGTTTCAGGTTAAGAACAGACCTCCAGAACGAATTAAGTTCTTAACCCAAGGTACCACTGTATACGACACTGGTCTATAGTGTTGGACTTGGACCTTGAAAACTTTGAAATGTACTCTAGCATTTGGCACAATATGGCCTAGATCAGACATAGGCAAACTCGGCCCTCCAGATGTTTTGAGACTAGAATTCCTATCATTCCTGACCACTGGTCCTGTTAGCTAGGGATGATGGGAGTTGTAGTCCCAAAACATCTGGAGGGCCGAGTTTGCCTGTGCTCGGCCTAGATCAAGGGCCACTGATGAGTGCCAAGGCACCTGCAAAGGCTTTAACTGATGCCCCAGGTACTGAGCTTTCATTTTTTTCTTTTTTCTTTTTTTTTTAAATGATATTTTATTCAAATTTCCAATACAGATTACAAAAGTAATAAGATAATAAAAAAGAAAACAAACAAAAGAGAATACAGAATAAAAAAAAAGATAATAGAAAGGACAGTAAAGAGAAATAAAAAATAAATAAATCCATCTTTCAATTTCTTACTTTTCGTTTACTTGTTTCCCTGACCTCCTCACACCTCCCTTTTTTGTATTCCATTTTGAATGGTTAATTCAGCAAATCCTTTCCCTCTTTGTTTTTATCTTGGTTCTTTGTCTTAACATATTATAGCCTTATATTTTCATCTATTAACAAGCCATTTTTACATACTCCTTTTTAACATTGTTACTAAAACCACTTCATTTCATTCCGACATCATTTTAACATTCATTGATTTTACAATGTTTCTGTAAATAGTCCTTAAATTTCTTCCAGTCTTCTTCCACCGACTCTTCTCCCTGGTCCCGGATTCTGCCAGTCATTTCCACCAATTCCATATAGTCCATCACTTTCATCTGCCATTCTTCCAGAGTGTCCCTTTCTCTATCTTAAATTCCTGTGTCACCACATTGTTAACAATTAGTTTAGCTTTTTGTTCTGAATAAATTGCACCTATACCATTTTCAAAACCTTGACCAACCCCCATCCCCTGAAGATTTTTCTTCATAAAACTCCAAGAAATATTATCAAAGGCTTTCTCTGCATCTATGAATATTAATACTGCTTTGGTGTTGATATTCACTTGCAATTTCTCCAAAATGTTAATTATATTTCTCGTATTGTCAGACAAGTGTCTACCCGGGAGAAAGCCAGCTTGGTCTTTATGTATCTCCTCCACTAATACTTTTTTTAGTCTTTTAGCCAAAATATCTGCGAAAATTTTGTAATCCACATTAAGCAGGGATATGGGGCGGTAGTTCTTAAGTTGTGTCTTTTCGGACTCAGTTTTCGGTATAAGTGTAATACAAGCTTCTTTCCACGACTCTGGCGCTTTTCCCCCCCTCCAAAATTTCATTACAAACCTCCTTTAGTGGTTGAATTATCCAATCTTTCAGAGATCTATAGTATTTTGAGGTTAAATCGTCCGGCCTAGGAGATTTGCCCATCTGCATATTCTGGATGGCACCTTCCACCTCCTGTTCTGTAATTTTATAGTTCAACATTAACTTGTTTTCTTGAGAGATTTTTTGTAGTCCATTTGTTTTTAAGAATTGGTCTATATCAAACTCTTTCTGTGGCCCTTGTGTATATAACTGTTTAAAATACCTCTGGAAACGTTTTCTAATTTCCACTGGATTCTGAATATTCTTTCCTTCCACTTCCAAGTTGGTAATGGTGTTATGTTTTTGTCTTTTTTTCATTTGCCAAGCTAACAATTTTCCACATTTATTGGCCGATTCAAATGTCCTTTGTCTCATCTGTTTAATTTTCCATTCTATTTCCTGATTCATCATCTTCATATATTGAACTTGATATAACTTTATTTCTCTCAGAATCTCTTGTGACTTTGGTTTCGCTCTCAGTTTCTTCTCTTTTTTTTTTTAATAAATTTTTATTGATTTTCCAACACATATTAAATAACAATACAAAACAATACAAAAACAAACACACATATAAACACGTATAGTTTCTTAACCTTCTTTTCCTTAAACCTTCTTTCAGCGACTTCCCCATACCTCCTTTTTCTGCATCCTTGTTTTAAAATTTTTCCAGCAACCTCTAATTTTATTTACTTATGGCACTTCCTTTAAATCCTTATTCCCATGTCCAATTGTTTATCGCTGCAATTCTATTTTACATTACTCAAAACATTTTAGCACTCATTAATTTTACAACAGTTCTTAAGGTAAACTTTAAATTTCTTCCAGTCTTCTTCCACCGTCTCGCTCTCAGTTTCTTCTCACCCTCTTTTATTTTTTTCTCATTTTGAGTTCTCTTCTTTATTGCATTCTGTTGAATTAGAAACCCCCTCATGACTGCTTTGCTTGCGTCCCAGATTACTCTTTTTTCAATGGTGGTGTTCATATTTATCTCAAAATAGTCTCTCAAGGTTTTTTGGGCCTTCTTGGTAACCTCTTGGTCTCTAAACAAGGTGTCATTCATCCTCCATCTGAAGGAACCGGTTGGTGTTAATTTCATCTCCATTTTCACAGCATTATGGTCGGAGCAAGTTTTAGGGCAAATTTCCACTTTTCGAGTCTTAGGTGCCAGTCCTCTAGTTATCCAAATTTGGTCAATTCTTGTCCATGTCATTTTGGCTTCAGAGAAGAAAGTTCCCTCTCTACCCAAGGGATTCTTTGTTCTCCAAATGTCAATTAAGTCCATATTGTCAGTCATCTCAAAAACGGTTTTTGGTAGTCTGCCATCTTTAGTAACTACCTGTCTCTGTGCCTTGTCCATATTTGTGGATACCACTCCATTCATATCTCCCATCATGATAATGTTGTAATCCATATAGTCCAGCAATGTCTCATGCAACTTTTTAAAGAATTCTGATTTCCCCTCATTTGGTGCGTAAACTCCTACTATCAGAAATTTTTCTCCTTGTGCTTGTATTTCAATTGCCACAAATCTTCCTTGTTCATCTTTAAACATAAATTTCGGTGATAGGCTCTCTTTTGCATAAATCACAACTCCCCTTTTTTTTACCTTATCCGATGAGATAAACTCTTGACCCAATCTTTTATTAATCAATACTTTCCTGTGCAGCCTTATCACATGTGTTTCCTGTAAACAAATCAGGTCCAATTGTTCCTTTTTCAATAAATGAAAGACTTTTTTCCTCTTCTCCAGGGAGTTAAAACCGTTAATATTCCAGCTTAATAGTTGCAGAGCCATGGCGTGGTTATTTTGCTTTTCCTCCAACTGCACCCAGCAGTTGTTCTTGGTCAGTCGGTGGTATCACTCTCTCTAAGTTTTCCAATCCAAAGGATAGTGATGATATGTCTAATACTCCTGGTTTTAGTGCTCTTAGCTCTTCTTCGAATCCTTTCTGCAAGTCTTCTCCATGTTCTTTCAGAAATCTTTCTTTATCTTCCACTGATCTTATTTTTAACTTTCTTCCTTTGAAAGTAAAAGATAGGCCCTGGGGGAATTCCCACCTGAAGACAATACTATTACTTCTCAACAGGTTCACCAAGTCTCCGTAGTTAGACCTAAGATCCAAAAGATATTTCGGAATGTCTTTGAATATCTCCACTCTTGATTGATGTATTTCCAAGGTCTTCTGGAAATGCAGACTCAGTATTTTGTCTCTCTTTTGTTCGGAGGGTAATCAAACAGTCTCTCACCCTGTTCTTTCTCCCCCCTCTTCCGAGCCTAAAAGCACTTACTATCTTGATATCTTGCTTCTCTGAATCTAAGTTCCAGAAGTCTGCAAATTCATACATAAGAAAGTCACTTAGGTTATCTTTCTCAAGTTCAGGTACCGCCCTGATCCTTAAATTTGTCTGGCTTTCCTTCAGTTCAATCATAGATAACATTGACTTGTGATCCTCAAGTTGCCTACATATCGGTGGTATCTTTTCCTCTACGGCCAGTGCTTTTTCCTTTGCTTCTTCAGCTGTCTTTCGGGTCAAGGTAGATTCCTGCAGCAATTTCTCAATAGATTCTGTATTAGAATTCACCTTCTGTCCCAAATTATTGATGCTTGTAGTATTCTGATCAATTTTGGTTGATGCTTCAGCTACTTGTTTACTCAGTTTTCCCAGAGATTCACTAATTTTTCCTAATGCCACAGCTAAAACATCTTCAGATGCCATTCCTTTTGGATCAGTCTGAACAGGTACTGCCCCTAATGGTGATACTGAGCTTTCATAAGTAAGTAAGTAAGTAAGTAAGTCTGTAGCCCTCCTAGAAAGGAAGTTATGGGGTAAAATGTGCAGGTACTTTTTCAGCAATTTCTGTGAAATGAGTGAGTGTGAGATGGCCTCTTTTAACTTATGTCTTTGTCCCTGTAACTTTCCAGGCTGTTTTCTTCCACTTCGTTGCGTCCTCTATTCCTCCTCAGCATGGGCTTTATTGGTGTTCTCCTGTTGGAGAGATGGAAGCCTCAATTCCTGTTGGATTTCTCAGGTAAGTGAAGTAGTGAAGGTTGTACAAGTAAAGGAAGTGGTGTAGTTCTGGAGCAGGGATAATCTTGGTTGATTCTTGTACTCTTGCAAGTTCAGTTCATTGCTTCCTGTCCTGCTGTGATTTCCTGCTGATCAAGCCTTGAACTAACAGTTCCCCCCTTTTTGCTGTACTACACTGAATAAAAAGTAGCAAGTAATTGGAGTTCTTTGGACTAAAGGCACTTGGTTAATATTTGCTGGCGTTTTTTTTTCATCTCTTTGCTTCTGCTCATGTTGAGAATGCACATTAGAGCACCTTTCTGTTTGTTGAGGGCAGTCATGTGAGAAATGCTGTTTGGCTGAAAGATTAAATGTAGCAATTTGTTTTGTACAGTTAGATCTTAAGGAGTGTGGATGTAACTTCCTGCAAGTCTTAACAAATTTTGGATTAAATAGGTGGTATCATGAGTGCCTGAGTGAGAACCAGGCAACTATGTGGTGTTGGCCTACAATTTCTAATGTCTTTCCTTCACTGTCCTCAAGAAAGATACCCCGATGAGCTCAGCATGTGGAGCACCAGTGGCTAGCCTTTTGTTGGCCCAAGGTCTGTATTTATTCTTGACCAACCTTCCAGGGGTCCCATGAGAGCACTGAGTGTAACCAGAAGTGAGTCACCCCACTCTCTCTTTTGCACACAGAGAAACAGCTTCCCTTCTCAATTGGAAGGGCAGATTACCAAAGGGGGCAGTGGTTTAAATCTCTCCACACATTGAATGATTCCTCAGGGGGGGGCAAATTGTATCCCCCATCTTCATCTCAGCGCTGTATCTACTTTGATTTCTTCTTCTTGCCACTGCCAAATTGGTGTAGTTTTTGTAAGCCATAAAAATTTGCTTGGGGGCAGGATCAGGTCCCCACTAATGTGGGGTTAGCCACCCTTATGGTAGAGGCTGTGTCTTTCCACATGGTGTAATCTCTAATCAACTCTTTTAAGGACACTTTTTAGGACACATATGAGCAACAACTTGCAGAGTCTGGTTTTCATTCATCAGTATATATGATGTTTCACAATGTCTTCAATCCTCCAAGAAAGAAGCTGATCACAAGATGTTAGAGGGAGTCTATTGTCTGGATTTAATATTGAATTGACTTAATCAACCCTGCTGTGCCCAGACATCAAACCCTAAACAAAATACTGGCAGGGAGTGGTGTAGAAAAACAGAGACCTGGGTGCCCTGTTCAAGCAGGACTTGTAAAAACATTGCAGCCTAGAAAATTGGATCACACACTCCTCTTGTGCAGTAAGGTGTACTATGTCAGTTTCACTTTGTGATTTTTGGAAGGTTTCCCATGTCACAGAATGATGCAAAGCACCAGTAATATCACTCTTAGCAACGGATTTCTGCTTTAATCTTCCTGTGCTGGAGGAATTTCCTGTAGAATAGCAGGATCAGCATCATTTTATTTTTATGTTAAATATTACTTGAGTTAAGTTAAGGCTGTTTTGTTCCAGATAACTGCTGGCAAAGAGTAGAGTTGCTGTGGGGTTACATAAGACAAAATAGTAGGCCAGCCATGGTGAGCTGAGGGTTATTTTCTTCCCACTTTTGTTAAACGACCTGGTGAGCAGAACTACTATCCAACTTGGTTTATGTAAGATCAACTGACAAGCCACCTATCCAAGACGCATCTAATGTTGACCCTCATAACTGACACAGTTATCCTGATTAGATCCCAGGCGGAGTCTGTTGTGATCCTTATGAATCGTATTGGAGCTGTATCATTAAATAGGAATGCAGCTTCCTCCCTGTTTGAAGGACCAAGAAGAGCAGTTCTTAACATGATGAACATTTTTCATATGCAGAATACAGCCAAATTCATAGAGAGACTGTACTGAGAAATTCACTGTGGATTCAAGGTTAATAACTTGCTGTTGCAGTGGACTGAGATTTCTGTGTGATCTTTCAGGCCCATAAGACTGCTACACAAGGTGAAGCAATTGTTAAGTGAGCAGCACAATGCCCCTGCCAGAGCTAACAAAGTCAAAGGCTGCATTAGCTTCCTTGTTGGTGCATTAGGAGGTACAAAACGGCGTGGTGTAAACAGTTGCATTCCTGCTGCCCCAGTACATGATGCCTGGATTCAGCACTCTGGCAAGCAACAGTACTGAAATAACAGGCAAGCACAGTAGCCCATGTATTTGGAGCTGCCGTAAACAAACATTACAGCCAGGCTTCTGTGTTAACAATAGTAGCTTTTCACACTCCTGAAATGGGCCCAAGATTTTTCATGCGGGCAGTGGCTGCTGCAATGCCTGAGTACCCACCAGAATCTCTGCTGCCCGAGGAAGATGGTGATTGGCTCCCTCTGTTAGGGCTGATTGCCTGGAATCTGGGTCACAGACTTAACAAGATTGCTTTCCGCCGCTCCACTGCTCTATTCACCAGCCTGTCAGCTCTGTGTATGTGGCCCAGGGGAAAGCCCTGAGTTAGCCCCAAGCGCTGTAGCTTGTACAGACTGTGTGCAGCTGACTGCACATTATAAATAACAGCATAGCATGTCAGCTACACTAGATAGTAATATCTGATGAGCTTTGAATTCTAGCTTCAAATCTCTAATGCAAAAGAGCTTATTCACACATCTTCTCTACAACTAGGCTCGAACAAAGGTCACATTTTAAGGAGCTCCCTGGGTGGCTTCGTAAAGCCAGGGTTTCTTTTTTCCCCTCACATAATATATTTTATTGAAATTTGGAAGAAAATACAAAGATTGATGTCAGGTATCTTTTTATCAAGACTAAAAAACTATCCTAAATAAAAACACAAAACAAAGAAAAAGAGAAAAAGAAGATGAAGAAAAAAGAAGAAGAAAAGGGGGGGTGAGAAAATGAGAACTTCTGATTCTTCATCTGTCAGCTATATGTAGAAAATTATTCAACACATCCACTCCAAGATAAACACCCAACAAATCTGCTTTCAAGAAACCAAAGCCAAGGTTTCTTCATACTGTGTACCAAGGCAATCCAACTTCTACATCAAGAAAATTCCAATCCTGTGCCCAAACTCAGTTATTTGTGTAAATGTGTGGTTTATGTAGCACAGGCTTCCTCAATCTCAGCCCTCCAGATGTTTTGAGACTACAATTCCCATAATCCCTGACCACTGGTCCTGCTAGCTAGGGATCAAGGGAGCTGTAGGCCAAAAACATCTGGAGGTTGAGGAAGCCTGATGTAGCATATACCTTCTCAGTTTTGATTACATCTGAATTAGTTCAGGAAGTTTGTTCAAAGTGCTGGCCTCTTTGATGAGTGTGGGGTGTACAGCAGAGGAAAAGCCAAATGCATGTATAGAAGTGTGATTTGAGGTGACATTGGAATGAGGACACAGATACTTTTGCACCCTGGAACTTTATGTGATCCCTGTCTCTTTCCAAAGTGTATATTTAAACACAAAAATAAGAGAAACGCTTGTGGAAATAATACAAAAAGCTACCTGAGATTCTCACATATCAAATTTGGTACCAACAACCCTGCCCAGAGCACCCTCCCCACCTATTTTTTGAGTTTGCTCAGACTTTGGCGATTGCTTACTGGCAAAATAATGTTACTATTCAAACCTGTTGGCCAGAGCTATGAGAGAGAAAGTTCCTCAGCAGAGGTGGGCTGTGATCTGTTTCAGAACTCCCTCTTCCCCTGTTGCAATTTTGTCAGTTGGCATATGTCTTGGGACATCAAACAATGCAGATCCTCTGTAGTTGTGTGTGCACAGCTACATAGAACATGATAGCTCTGTGGTTAGAGCATGGTGCTGATAATACCAAGGTTGCAGGTTTGTGTTATCAGCGCCCTGCTCTAACCAAGTGAGCTATCATGCTCTTAAGTGCTAAAGGCCAGGCTGCTGAAGGAAGTAACCTCTAGCATTTAAACTGTCACACTTCACTTACTGCTTAGCTGAATTATATTTTTCTTCTTTCTCCTACAGTGCAGCCATTGGAGGAACCTAGAGGAGACAGGTAGGTTTGCTCTGTATTGTCTTCATAGCGGAGATGGTTCTTGCCACCCTTCTGCCTTGCCTGCTTTCTTTTACTCAGTATTTTGACCTGTGTCATGACCTGAAAAGTGCTTCCCCAAATGGGTTGCTTCCCCAAATGGGCTCCTTACTCATTTCCCTTCCTTAATGGGGTCAGGTTTGGTTCTGGTTTCAGTTTCTAGAAATTGGAAGTGTCGGATGGATGGATGCCTTCTTCTCAGGATTTAATGGCATTTCAAGGCCAAGAGGAGGCGCTCAATTGTAGTCGTCACCTACTGGATGGATGCCTGTCCTGAAAATGCCACCTGAGGCTTAGGAGGCATGGGGTTCCAAGAAAGGAATGTAGGAAGGAATTAACAGTTGTGCTGTGGCAGTCATTTCATCAGCACAAGCTTTTCAGTTTCTCAGACAGAACAATCCCCCATCTCCCCCAGCCCCTGGTCTGGGAGGGTCTCCTAATCTTCCCTGTGCTGATTTCCCTGTGGGGAGGGAGTCCTATTCCACAGGCAGAGGTTCTTGTGCAAGTCCCTATTAGCAGGACTAGTTAGTTGAATCCTGCCCCTTTTGGGTGGGCTTCACCTAACCAGCCCCATTGGTGAAAGCCCTTCTCAAGAACTCTGCTTGTGGCTTTCCCTCCTCTCTTTCCCCCACCCCACAAATTGGCTCTGGGGGAGTTGAAGGAACCAATGAGGGGGAGAGGCAAGCTGAATTACTTGCACATATGGAAAAATTGAAAGAGGTCAACATTTGGCCATAACTTTGTTCCACAACAACTTTGATAGCTTTCTGTTAATACTGCCTGCAGGAAGTGATTCTCTGTTGCTTGTGGCAAGCGTACCTGGAAGGTCTAAAGTACTGATACATTGTTTCCATCCCTGTAGTGACAGTGAGATGGCAAGAGCGCAGCCTCACCTGTTAAGTGTCCCAGAGCTCTGTCGTTTCCTGGCAGAGAGCTGGATTACCTTCAGATTGTACCTTCAGGAGCTGCTGCAATACAAGAGGCAAAACCCTGCTAAGGTAAGCTGGGAGTCATCAGGCCCTCTCAGGAAAAATCCTAGAACATGGCTACTTTCCCCCATGGTGCCTTTGGGCCGTGGCTTGTTAATACATACATACATACATACATACATACATACATATTCAAATACATTTATTCAAATACAAATACATATTCAGAGTTGCTCCTAGCACTTAGGGCTGCTTCACACTGGATTATTTTTCTACATGGATATTGCTTCAGTTTAAGAAAGGATGTGCATACACAACAGCATGTGGTGTAAACGTTGTATTCCAAACAGCAATTTTAAGGGAATCAAGTATTCTTCACAATATATGTGAAAACAAAAAATGGGAGTAGGGTTTTAATCAAGTATGCCAGTACAGACAAGGTACAGTACAGTGTGTTCCAGAAACTATCCTGAGAAAAACAGCTAAGGGCAGACATACCCTTAGCCTGCACATACGTGTTGATGTTGCTTTGTAGATGTCACTTCTTTGTTTCTTTTTCCTCCGCTGTCACCCAGTTCTGTTTAGTAATCCAAAATGCATAATGTGATATATTTGTGTTGCAACTCTGTTCTTGACATTTGTCTTTCATTGCAGAGGGGCATTTCTATGTGATGGCCTCATTCCTGCATTGAAATGTGAGATTGTTGCTTGCAGCAGTTGCTCCATATAAGCAGTAAATGAGCAGTTCTGGCCCTGAGCAGAATTCAGATTTTCTTGCTGTAGTGTCTGAGATTTATGAGCATAGATGGCAAGCAGCTCTCTCTATTGATTAATTAATGGCCTGTCCTTGGAGGAGAAAGCATTACCTTATATTATATAGTCAAGATCAGTTAAAGGGAAGGCAGGTAGAGAGGGGAGTAATGTATGGGCCTTATTTTATCTCAGGAAGAGGGAAGTCCTGAAATCTGTTCCAGTCACCTTTTGCCAGTGGCAAATTTCTTCCATTTCCATTGACAGCCTTTATAATGAATCAAATACATACTCCTTTCAGAGTGTTGGGATTGGCTTTTTCCTCTTGTAGTCAGCTATTTGCCCATTAATTTTTATAATGAAATGTTTTTAGAATGTTGGATTATTTGATTGTTGTTAGCCGCCCTGAGCCCGGCTTCGGCTGGGGAGGGCGGGATATAAATAAAAATAATTATTATTGTTTGTTTGTTTGTTTGTTTGTTTGTCAGTTACTTTCAAACATGCAGCTTGCTGTTGCAGGTACTTCTGGATCCCCACCCGGCTCTGTTATAACACTACCTAGCAGCAGCAAAAGAGTAGCCAATCGTTCTGGCATGGCAGATGCACAAAGCATGCAAAATGGCTGTGTGGGTGAATACACGCAGTTATTAATTAAAACAAGGCTCTCTGGGATTGGGGGCGTCTCTTGAGCCATTGCAAAGGTGGCTTATTGGCTGTCCTGGGAATGCTTCCACTGTGCTAAACCTTTCTTCTCTATCTTCTTTTGCCTTGTACTTCCAGTTTTGTGCCAGAGTCTGCTCAGGATGCTTGATCTTAGCGATAGTAGGACACTATGTTCCTGGAATCATGATTTCCTACATTGTCTGTGAGTATAATTGGGCTGTGCCCAGGAATTTTCTTTATCCAGCTCATTTAAAAGAAATTAAAAGCACATAATAGTTCCGACACCTTGTGGGGAACAGGGACACAGATTGAATTTAATGAGGCGCAGTTGGTGGAGGGCTGGACACTGAGTATCCTTTGGAAAATTGGCTGCTTCTTTGTCTCTGAGAATATATGCTTCTAACACTTTCTGGACTGTCTCCAGTGCTCAGTATCTTGCTGTGGCCGCTGGTGGTGTACCACGAACTTATCCAGAGGATGTACACACGCTTGGAGCCCATTCTGATGAAACTGGACTACAGCATGAAGGTGGATACCTTGCATCTTAAACACGAAAAGAAAAGTAAGACAACAGCTCCACAGTACCTGAAATGCATAGCTTTTGATGACAGGATGCAGGATGTAAGTCCCAGCAAGTAAAAATTAGAAACTGGGCTGGCTAGCTAGGAGCATTCAGTCCAGTGGGGTGAGGTCCAAAATCACTGGAGATGGCTGGATTTTAATTTGCATTAGTGTTCGGTACAGTGGTACCTTGGGTTACAGACCCTTCAGGTTACAGACTCCGCTAACCCAGAAATAGTACCTCGGGTTAAGAACTTTGCTTCAGGATGAGAACAGAAATTGTGCGGTGGTGGCGCGGCGGCAGCGGGAGGCCCCATTAGCTAAAGTGGTATCGTGGGTTAAGAACAGTTTCAGATTAAGAACAGACCTCCAGAACGAATTAAGTTCTTAACCCGAGGTACCACCGTACTGTGAGGAAGCACGGTCTGTATGAAGCTTCTGATAAAATATTCCCCTAGTCCTCTTCTTATAGGACTAGTTCGACTGATGTCCCATTAAGCATTTTATATATGTTTTCTAACAGAGCGTCAAGGAAAGAGTGAGCCCGAAGCTGGCAATGAGCCCATGGCAGAGACTGAAAGTGAGAGTGAGGCGGAGCTGTCTGGGTATTCTCCAGTGGTAAGAGCATGGGAAGGGATACATGTTGGTGTTGAGCTTCATTCCCAATAATTCATTTCTTTCAAGTGATGTGAGTTTGCCTGCAGGGTTGGAAGGTCTGAGATCTTGTACTTGTTCCCTTCATAAAGGCTACTGTATTCAAGCTGACTTAGGAACTTGCAGGTTTTGGAGGGCCTTCTTCCCCCACCCTCACCCCTTTGGGCCTTGCCTTATCTTCTCAACACTATTATCACCAACTGCTCTTTTTTGTCATTGTTACCACCTATGTGCTTGCTGGGCAAAGAGCCAGTGAACAAGCAGGTATTGGCATCTGTTGCCCCTCCTCACTTTCTCAGTGGTCTTGAACACAGCAAAAGGCAGGTGAACAAGGAGATTGCAATGATGAAGAGGCAGAGAAGGTCCAGTGGTGGCTCGTCAGTGGTCGCACTCCTGAAGTGTGGCCCCTTAGCAGATCCATCCTGACCCTTGATACCTGTCCTGGAAACTTGGCATGATACTTCAGATTCAGGGGGACAGAGAGGAGTGGTCAGGTTGGCATTGTTGGGGGCATCTCTCTCCAAATTCTCCCTCCAACTTCTGACTCTCCAACCTTTCTTTTCAGAGCCAAAATCACTCTATCTCTCAGGGTTTAGGTGGAAGAGTTAGACTTGGAGGATAGCTCTTCCTCATTATTGCCAGCACTAATTAGATATATAACCAACCTGGTATGTTGGATCTGGGTTCAAATTCCTGTTTGGTCAGAGTGGGTCAAGTGGGTTAAATGTTTAAGACACAACAGCATGTCCAATTTTAAATCTGGAAAATAAGATGGCAGAATCCCAAGTCACTGATTCCTCTACAGTTAATCTTACAACTAATTTTTGTAATTGGAACAGCCATCTTTTTGATAATCCATGCATTGTTTCCATTCAGTAAAAGGTTAATATTTTCAGTGCATCCCTCTTTGAAATCCAAGTTAATATTGGCTCAGACTCTGATGGCAGAGATTCTAGGCTAACAGGTGGGACCTAGTGGCTCCACTGTAAGGTGGAGATTTTTAGCCACAAGAACAAAAAATGTCCTCACGCTCCTCCTTTTTGCAGGTGGATGTGAAGAAGACAGCTCTGGCATTGTCAATTACAGACTCTGAGCTCTCTGATGAGGAGGCCTCTATCCTGGAGAGTGGAGGCTTCACCGTCTCCAGAGCTACCACACCACAACTGACCGACGTGTCTGAAGGTGCCATTTTCTTACTCCCCAAACCCAAATGCTGCATATTATTTGGGGCCACTGTGTGGTAGAGTAAAAGTTGTGTGTTCCCTTCTAGAGTGTTCAGAGATGAAAACTAGGATATGAAGGGTAGTTGTAGTTGAATTCATGAGAATGATGAACTTTGGGCTGAAAAGGACCAAAATCAAATCTGATTCCTGATTTCCAGACTTTGAGTGGCCCCTGAATACAGCTGTCTTCACCAGGAAACATGGATGTACTTGTTTACTATATTTTTACATGTTACAGTGCAGAGTCCAGTGTCTTTATTATTTCTTGATTGATGATAGACATCCCGGACTGTTCTGTAACTTGCAGGCCATTGGGAGAATGCGAGTAGCTCCCTTACTATGGTTACCGGTGCCACACACAAACAGCCCCAAGTTCTTCTGCAGCATTGTTAAGTCTTCCAGGATTAGCTGTCCACTCTAGGCTCTCCTTGCCTGAGCTTTGACCCCCCTACACTCTTCTCCCCCACCTAAGATGAACAGCTGACATTACCAAGGCAACATATTTCACTGAGGATTGCAGTCCTTGAGGCTGTAAGCCAAAAAGACCCACTTCTTCAAGTATTCCATTTCCTTGTCACCCTAGCTTGCCTTACATCAGGAGTGGTCAACCTTTTTAGACCAAGGGCAGCATTTCCTCTCTGCCAGTGATTGGTGGACTGAGCAGAAAATGTAAATTTTGCCTCTGTATAGTAGGCTGCTTTCTAAGCACACTTGCACACCCATTTTTCTCCTCCATCCAGGCCAGCAAGAGGCAGTATCAGAATTCAGTGACGCATCCCAGCCAGGCAAAAACACTCAAAGTAAGGGTACAAACCAGGGCTGGTGAGAGGTGTGGCTTTGGCAGAGAAGGGTGTGGTGAAGTAGGAAGTGTAGCCTTACCAAATCCTGAGGGCCAGATGGAGAGGCTTAGAAGGCTGCAACTGGCCCCCGAACCTGAGCTTCCTTTCCCCTGAACATAACTTTTATTCATTTGCAAGCCTCCTACCCCCACACCACACACAACAGTGTAAACTGCAAACCAGAAAGGACGGTATTTTAATGCAGAAACTAGCACACTTGTACTATATAGATGTTGTAGTAGCTAGTGGTAATGTGGTATCATTACTGCTAAATCTCTGTGTATGTGAAAATCCAAAGTATTGGATCTTGTTCCATAATAGCTCATTTACACACTTAGAAGTAGCAGTTGCAGCCAATTCCAGTGCAGTAGCATGCAGAGCTTTTCCTGAGGCTTTACCAATGAGGAAGAACCTGGTGGAGTAACTTCAGGGAGCCCCAGCCTGCAATGCTAAGTATGATTGTTGTTGTTTGTATAGTGCCTTAGAGTGCTTTGAAGCACATCAGCTTTGTTATCATGTTATCCTAGCTGCCTTGTATGATAGGTCAGGGTTGTTGCCATGGTGCATGTTGGCACCAATGACGTGGGGAAATGTCATGTAACTCTGGAAACACAATTTAGGTAGCTAAGTTGGAGGTTGAGAGCCAGGACCTTCACGGTAGATTTATTTTAAATGCTACCTTTTCCATGCACAAGGCCAGCTAGACAGGCAGGGTTGAGTAGTTCAATGTATGGATGAGTTGGTGGAGAGGTTTGGATTTGTTAAGCACTGAGAAATGTTCTGGGACAAGCCAGGCCTGTACAGAAGGGACAGGCTCCATTTCAGCCAGGATGGAACCAGACTATATATGCTTAAAGTCTAAAAGGTGGCAGAGCAGCTATTCAGCTGTTTGCTGGGAGAAAGCCACTTGAAGCTGAGGATCATCTTGTTTGGGGCAAACCATCCAGGGGAATCCAGGAAATTTCAGGGTGGTTAGTTTAATGTCTCTTCTGGGAAAACTGGTGGCAAGCATAATTAAAGATTGGAATACCAAGCATATAGAAGGACAAGCTTTGCTGAGGCAGAATCAGTTTGGCTTCTGCAAGGGTAAGTCCTGTGTTTGAGAATGTCAGCAAGCACATAGAGAGAGAGAAAGAAGTGATCCAGTTGACATAGTGTACTTAAAACTTTCAAAAAGCCATTGACTATGGAGTCCCTTGCTCAAGACACCTGATTAACTTTAGCAGTTGTGAAATAAGAGGACATTCTGTTATAGATCAGGACTGGTTAAGAAACAGAAGAGAGTAGAAATTAATGAAGGGTTTTCCCAATGCAGTGGTGTCCAAACTTTTTTCAAAGAGGGCCAGATTTGATGTAGTGAAGGGCCATGAGGGCCGATCAAAGGGCCAACCAAAGTTTTAAAGCTTTTATCAGGATTAAAGTTGTGGAGGTTTTTTTAGGATTTTACCCCAGGAAATAAACAGCCACAGGGGCCGGATTAAACCTACCAGTGGGGCCGAATTAGGCCCCCAAAATGCACTTTGGACATGCCTGCAATAGAGGGATGTAGGAAGTGGGGTCCACCAAGGTTTGATGTTGGCACCGGTGCTTTTTAAACTTGTTCATAAATTATCTACAGTTGGGAGTGAACAATAAGGTAGCCAAGTTTGCTGCTGATACTAAATTGTTTGGGGTGGTTAAAACAGAAAGGAATTGCGATGGGCTTCAAAAGGAGAAGTTGACATTAAAATGGGAAATGCAATTAAATGTAAGCAATGTAAGATTATGCATGGTGTAGAGAAAGAGAGGTGTTTCTCATAATACAAAAATCTGAGGACATGTAATGAAGCTGCATGTTGGAAGATTCAGAACAGACAAGAGGAGGTTCACATAGCACATACCGTAGTTTAAACTATGGAATTAGTTCCAACAAGACGTAGTAATGGCCATCAATGTGGATGGATTTAAAAGACAAATTTCTGGATGATAAAGCTGTCAATGGCTGCTGGCCACAATGGCTTTGTTCACTGTCCACTAGTGGGTCTGAATTCCAGTTGCTGGGAATTCCAAGCGGGAAGAGTGCTGTTTCACTCATGTCCTGCTTGTGGATTTCTCATAGGCATATGAGAACAGGATGCAGGACTAGATGGGGCTTAGGTCTGATTCAGCAAGGCTGTTCTTATGTTTTTATTGCCCCCATATTGTAGTGCAGGGGGCAGGAGTGAGAATGAGATAGTGGTGGTATATCTAAAGCACCTAATGAATACATGGCAAAAGTGAGATTCAAACCAAGGAATTCCTGATTTGTACACACTCTTCATAGCCACTATGATACGCAGCTTTCATACATCAGCATTAACGTGCATGATACTGCATACATTTACCAGCTCAGATTTGTTCTGGTGAGATGATTGAACAAGAAAGAAAAGCAGTAGCAAGATCATAGTGGGGGTGGTGACTTTTAATCAGGGAGTACAGCTATAGAACAGCAGCAACTGACCTGTTAATGAGAGAATAGGAAAGAACATTTCTGTGCAAGGTCAGGATAAGATGATAAGGAGGCGCACAAAGGCAAGTACAGTAAGTGTATTCAGAAAACAGACTGGCAGCTGAGCTTGGAATGGCAATTGATGATTGAGAACAGGGAATTCTGGGGTGTTTGGGGAGGCCATGTTCATATTCCCAATATGCTTTTCAGATCTGGACCAGCAGAGCCTTCCCAGTGAGCCAGAAGAGTCCTTCTCCAAGGACTTGGCAGAGTTTCCTTCTGTGGAAGAGTTTCATTCCAGAGACTTGGGACCACCCAGTGAGGATGACAACTTTGCAGTGCCTGCCCACACTGCCCACCAACTGGACTCTGCTGAGAAAGACGGCGTGGCGGCAGCAGCCATGAGTTCAGACACATCCATCCTGTGCCTGGCCTCACCCCTGCACTTTGTAAATACGCACTTCAACGGGAACGGGCAGGAAGTGGCAGGAGGAGCCCTGGAGCCCCAACCTGTCACTGCCCAAGGCCTGGGGCTGCACATTGATTCACTGAGCCAAGAGATTGTCACCACCGCTATCAGTACAGTAGTGCAGAACACCCTGTCAGCCCTGCTCCGCTCCTCTGAGGACAACGAGGGGCCTTCTCTCTCTGAGTTCCTGCCCACTGAGCCCGAGGAAAGACTGAGCTTCCAGGCCCAGCTGTCTGAGAGTGCGGAGGTGGGGGCGGCCTCTCTGCCTGGGGAGGAGGAGGAGGAGGAGGAAGCTGATGATTTTGAGCTGCTTGATCAGAGGGAGCTGGAGCAGATGGATGCAGAGCTTGGCCTTTCTGGAGAGACAGAGGCTCCAGCGACACCGGCTCTCCCTCCTGAAGAAGAATCCTTGCCCAGCTCCTAGGTCCCACTGCTCCCCTGTATTTCTGCAGCTGCAAGGGAAGGACAAGTGAACACACAGCAGAGTTTGGTCTGTGCTGACTGGGGACGGCAAAACATCCACATTCACAGTGTTATGTCTGGAATAGTGAGTCCTCTTCCTAGTGTTGGCCTTCCCAGCAGGGTGTTGCGTCTTGCCCACGCTTCCTAGTGGTGATGCAATCTTTTTGGTCTGCTGCTGCAATTTGTCTGTCTTTGTCTATTCGTTTTGTTTTTTTGCACGCCGCATCCTCAGCTAGATATCCCCGCTGCTCGCACCCACTGTTCATGCCCCCCCAGTAGGAAGGAAAGCTGTTTTATTGGATGGAGGGGGGTGCCAGAGGGTCTACATTGTAAATATTTTTATGAAAACATTGGTTTGTTTAGTTGGGAAGAGGGAGAAGGAATTGGTGGTATGGAGAAAACGGGTTGAGGTGGGTTTTTCCCCTTGAGTTAGAAATTTGGGGGTGGAGGGGAAGTAGGGCTTCAAAGGAGACATTGTGTGGAGTATATTTGCTGTCAGGACAAGATGAGGGGGCACAATTGAGCTTTGCTGCCCACCTTGTACAAGAATAGCAGCTGCTTTTGCACTTCCGAGCACTAGCCCTTTCCCTTACTTTCACCCTACAACCCAATTTCCTTTATTCAGTTGTGTGAATATGACACCTGATTTGGGCTCCAGGAAGTGGGTAGTCTGGTCCTGTAGATTCTCAACTCCAAGGCCAGGCTGCCTGCAGGCTCTTTAATCCACTTGGGAAAACACAAAGCAATTTGCAGTGACTTGAAAGCTTCCTCTTCCACTGCTGCACTTTAAAAGCAAAATCCCCTTATATCTACTTCTTGTCACCTTTCTCTAAGGCCTGGCTGAGCCAGCTCTGCCCTATGATGCACCCTGGCCAGAGCACAATCTTCTGCTGCCCTCAGCCTTGCCTTAGGGGAAAGAGCAGGGCAACTTGAAAAGGAATGATGTGTTTGGGACATTGGGAAGAACGTTCTCCAACTCCAAGCTCTCTAGGCTTATCTCCACTCTACTCCCACTCTCAAATCACTTTTGAAACCTCAGGGGTTTCACTCTTTATAGTCTTTTGCTAATTGGAGTAGTGTGCCCATTTATGTTCTCAGGAGAAAGGAGGGACTAAATGGGAGTGGAGGATTGTTTGGGTTTTTTTCTCCAAAGGTGGTTACTGCCCCTGATACCTATTGCTGCTTGCACAGGTTTGCAGAATATTAATTCTAGGATCTGATGGCTGAGTCTTTCAAATATTGATTTTAAGTTGCAATGATAAAGTGAGTTTTTTATTATATGGAAGCAGAGATGCCCCCTATTGGGTGCGTATCTTTGTTAAGAGGCAGCAGTCTGTCTTCAGTAATAGCATTCTCGGCTGAGTGGATACTGCTTGCTCCCAGTAATGGATCTCATTTTTTGCCTGTTTTCCAATGATTGCTGGAGAAGCTGGGTGGGTTGGGGAGTGTCATGAATTGGCCAGTTTCTTGCTGTTGAAAATTTTCAAGCTGGGCACTTCCAGGCGATTCCTGACGCTTTCACATTCTCACAAGTGACTGCAGCTTTGCAGATGCAGGCCCTGAAGCTGTGATAGCTTGCCCTGCAGCCCTCAGCATTTTAAACTGCACTTCTGAGAGTTTATGACCAAGGTGAAGGTGCTGCCTCTCAGCAAGAGGGGCCACCAATCAATTCCAAGCACATTTGCAAGACCCCAGTTCTTGCCTTTTGCACCCTTCAAGTTTCATCGCTTGCTGAGTCAGTCACTGGCCCACTCTTTGTATCGAGGATGGCTGCCTGTCTCAGGTTCCTTCAGTCATGGGGCAATGATTTTCTTGAAATGCAAAATGATCTTGTTCTCCAGAGTTGGTTTCCTTTCTGACCTGTGTTGCCTGCCCCATCCCATCCCAGCCCCAGTCAAATGTTGAGGGGAGGATGCCTGTTAAAACAGCTTCCTCCTAATGTCTGCACTTTGGAAATGGGCAGCCATGTAGCACTGAGTGTGGAGCTTGCTCGCCTTTGTGTTGTGTCCTGAGCACAAATTTTGCTACCCCTACCACCAGCCAGAAGCCCTAGCTTTCCCATTCTGGTGCAGGAGGCATGTTATATGTTTGTGTTTTTCTCTGAAGCCCTAAGCTGTCTTCCTCTCCTTTGGTGGCAACAGCGCCATAATGCTCCATGATAGGGGCCTTCTGAGGAAGGGCTGGGAGGCTGCTGATGTCACCCAGGAAAGGCAGAGGGCTTTGAACTGTGTAGCGGTGTTTATTCTATGGCTAAATATTTAAAACAAACTGTAGTCTTTTTAATAAAAAAGGTTCAAAGATGTGAATTTTGGGTTAAAAGTTCTAACTCTTCATCTTATCCAATCACCCAGAAACCCCGCCTTTCTCAATTTGAGAAACCCCCCTTTATCAATTTCTCAGGTATCCCTGATGCACTGGGATCTGGCAGCCATTTTAAGCCTATGTCCAGGTGGTTATTACCCTAGTTATGGTCTTTCCTGATAGTATTCAGTATTCCATTGCACATGCATTGCAGCTCCACTAAGACTCCATTGTTCGCTCAAATTCGGGAAGTTACGTCTAGTGTTCAGTAACTCCTGTAGGTGAGCAGCTGGCACAACCTTGAACAGAAGGCAAGATGGCAGTAATGCTACACAAGCCATCGTATCCTTTAGTACCTTCTCAGTTCCAGTTCTCACAACCACCCAAAGTTGTAGTAAGCATGTGTCTTGTACTATGTCAGGATCCAGGTGGGAATACACACAATTGCATGCTGTACCATACAGTTTTGTTTGTTGTTGAAAACTAGTGCATTTGGAGTGAAGAATAGAACTTTGCTCTTCATGCTAATGGATATGACAGCTTGAGGTGGTTTCTTAATGCTGCTGTTCCCCTTTATTGCCTCTCATTTAACAGCTACCCTAAGGTAACTGAGAAGTCTGTAAAGCCTATTAACAGCAGGTGTCATTTGAGGATGGACATCTGGGTAAAGTAAAGGAACAGAGATACAGCTATAACTCTCCTAACTCATCTAAACTAAGTTCTTCCATGCAACGTGGAAACCGTTGTCGGTTCAGCTCACTTTTCTGCTAGATTCTCAAAGCAAGTAGATTAATCCAGTTTAGCTGCTTTTGATTCTATGGGCTCTACACCTAGTGTTCCCGGAGTTCAGCCCCCATGCACAGCAAAGATGGACTTTCCAAACAAATGGTGCTAAGCTTGCAAAATTAGTTTACTACAGGTGCATTGGGTTCTTCAGCATATATGGTTTTCAGCCCATGGACTGCATTCCCTTCAGGCAGGCTTCCAAGGACCACATGCTAGTGCTGGTGATTGTAAATTTTAACTTTGAACTGTAGGTTCTTTCTATCCTACATCCAGGCAAGCAAAGGGCATTATCACTATGCTAGGACACATTTCAGCCAGGCAAAAACACTCAAGCGGGACTGCTAAGGGCTGTGAAGAAGAGTCCTAAGGATTAGATAGTGAGGCTTGGAGGATTGCATTTCGGGCCCGAGCCTGAGTTTTCTTATCTCAGACACACTGCATGATACAGTAGCTCTCACAAAAGCCTGCTTTTATTTGAGTGTAAGATTATGGCTCACATATCCACATTTATGCAGAAGTAAGTCCTACAATGTTCAGCAAAGCTTGTTTACAGCTGAATGTGTTTAGAATTGCAACCTTACTTTTTTTCATTTGTACATTCCCCCAGTAATCCCCAACACAAATATGGAAGATAATTTTGCATGTTCAATTTTGTAACAATTGTTTCAAGTTAGGTAGATTATGTGGCAAAATGTTCATATATTTTCTGCATCTAAGTGTGTTTTTGGCATAGGGTGTAATTCAGTGTAGCACTCAGTGGTGTAGGTATGCATGAAATGAGGTCCCCAATCCTCTAGCACAGATTTTAGGGAAAGAGGGAGCCCTGTTGCATGAATGGATGCCATTCTGCACCCACAACTTATTTTTTAAGACCTCTGGGTGGGATTCAACTCTCTTCCATCAATTGCCTCTAGGCTACATCCATATGGAGGAACGTGTGAGAAAACAAACCAGGTTTTATTACAAAAGCACACTATTAAATATATAAAAAAAACAAGAGACCAACTGGGTCAGGGTCCTAGTCAAAGAAATACTGAAATAAATAATGCATGCAATCCATTACAGTTGATCAGAGGCTCCAGGGGGGATACTATAACTCCTATCAAAAACTGAAAATGCTTCCTGCCTTCTGACCCACAAAAGTCAGTAGGGATGCTTGGTGACTTGTGGCTGTCCACTCTTCTTCAAAATGAAAGGAAGAAATTCTCAGAAAAAAAGAAAAAACAACTTCATGAAAGACCAGTATCCCAAGGCACTTAATGTAGAGTGCACTGAGCTAGGGTTTTTGCTACACATAAGCTACACGTCTTGTTTAGATAGGAGAACACAGCAGCTTGGCTTTTTCCATGGATGGTTCATAGCAAGAAAATGGTGCTTGGATGGTGTCCTTACTGAACAGCCGACTGTGGTACCTCTGTTCAGATGATGTAAAACAGAGTTCTACTTCCAACTTCAGCTAGAAAGACTAGCACGCTCTTGACATTTTGGCATATTGAAGTCCACTCCAAGACAGTAGCTGCAACGATATTTCAGCTCCATGGTTCTCCAAACCTCTGGTGTTTGGAAGGAAGAGCACGTTGGAACCCTCTTGAATTCTCAGGCACTGTGTGCAGGCTGCAGGAGGTGGATCAATTTCTTACAATGTCTTGATGATGAGGGCCGTGGGCTACTGTAGGCACTAGTCTGAGGTTTGTTACATGAAAGTGCTTCCAACTTTTCACTTGCTCCGAGTGACACCAGCACCTGGAAAGGAGATTGGGACAGATATATGTTGTGCCCTGACATAGCCTATTGTGCTAAGCTATGTAGGACATTACCACAATTACTTAGAGAAGGCCTGTGTTTTTAATCCTGCCTCCAACATCACTTCCGCATTATCAGGACACTGTGTTGGGACTTCCATCTACTGCAAGTAATGCACAGCTGATTGAGGAATATGTTATGTTGGGGATGGGACTGAAAACAAGGCCCCCTTTTGAGTAATTATGGTAACTCCCTCAATGTGAATAACACAGCAATAGGATTCTATATAGAGCCTCATAACTCCAGTGTATCTTCAACGTCTGGTACTGAGAAAGATGTCATTCTGACAGAGCTGTTCAATAGTGGAACGAACAGACTCCCATGAGAGGTGTTGGACTCTCCTTCCCTGGAAGTTGTTAAACGGAGGTTGGATGGCCACTTGTCACATATGATCTAGTTGAGATTCCTGCATTGTAGGGAGTTGGGCTAGATGACCCTCAGGAACCCTTCTGACTTTACAATTCTATGATTCTTGGGGAGCACAGTCATGTTTTCATAGAAAGGGGACTAGCAACTTAGGGTTGTATTCAGTGTACTGTCAGTGCAAGGCCTTTTGGCTGTGCAAAGTAACTCCCCTTCCTCCCTGCAAACCCTCTAAATCTGTTAAGGGGCTTCCACAGCCATCCAAAGCAAATTTGGGGAAGGTGTGAGGTGCACAAGAATCAAGGAGAGTTCCTTTACACAAATGCCAATCCTTGCACTAACAGAGCAAGTACATTGGATACCACCCTTACACATAAAAAGTGATGATTGCAACTAGGTAAAGGAAGAATGAGATCTACTGTTGGATGACCTAATATAAGGTCAGGGACACTTGGAACCAACAGAAAGTTATCATGGAAAAAACATCTATTCCTTGAGAATCCAGTGGTGTGATAGTTTGGAGCTCACTTATGTGCAACTGTTTTTGAAAGAATGGAACAGGTTGAGTTATATTGATAACTGCTAATTAAGATGACAAAGCAAGTCAGCTATCACACACTGACTGTTTGTAAAGTGCTTCTCTCATAGAAAGGAAGGGTCAAGAGAATATGGCAGCTAATAGCAGCAATGAACTCTCAAGCCCCTCCCCTCCGCCAACAAGAACCTACCAATGTCATTTTCCTTTTTTGCCCCAATGTACAAACCTCAATTCTTGACCAGCAAGCAAAGCTTCATTATCCTCAACAACCACGGCAGGTAACCTTGCAATAAGGCTTCCGTTATGCATTGTCAGGAATTAACTGAAGCACAATAAATCTGACTGCTGGTTTATTAGGGCCTGCCCTCAGCTCGCCAAGTCTTTTCCCTCCACAGTTGCTGAACTAATACCTGGTGGATCCTGGGCTGCTGGCCAATAGATCGAAGAGCAATGAGTGCTGCCTCTTGCACAGCTGGTTGCGAATCATGGCAGGCCACATCCAATAGACGACCAGGTACCCTGCTCTGGATCAGCAAATCTTCCAGTTCCACCGACTGGCGGCCCAAGTTGCCCAGTGCTGAAGCCGCATTACAGCGGGTCTTGGCTTGCGGATCACTCAGGAGCTGAACAACCCAAGGGACTGCTTTGCTGAGGGCTGGAGTAAGAGGGCCAGCCTGGTAGGCTGCATTGCCAACAGCAAAGCTGGCTGAGCGTCGCACATGTTCGTCCTCATCCGAAAGGCGTTCCAGCAGATGTTCCAGCAGCCCAATCTGGTCCTGCAGAACCTGAGGAAACCCCTGTCTGTGGCGCAGCAAGTTCCCCAAAAGGCTGCAAGTTTTGGCACGAACCGGGCATTCTTGGTGGCACAGCAGGTGGCTCAGTGGTTGGGAAGCAGAGTCTGAACCACATAGGAGTCTCTGTAGGAAAGGCAGGTGAGCTGGACTGGCCCGGGCTATGTGGGTGAGCAGAGAGAGCAAGTCTGCAGTAAGGGCTACTTGGTCTGATAGCAAAACGGCAGACAAGAAGGCAACAGCATGCTTTGAGGCAGCCACCCCCACCACCTGCTCAATGACTCCCTCGTCGCTCAGCACCAAGTGGCACAGGAGACTCAATGGCAACTCTGTCTCTGAGAAGGGAAGGTGGTGAATGCAGGCCTACAAAGAAAGCAAAAGCAGAATAGTGTCTCAAAGTGTGCATATGAAGTTGGCACCAACAAAGTTGTGTTTGTGCAAAGACTTCTGCTTATGCAATGGAACTTACTTTCCTCACCCTAGCCACAAAATCTATTTGTAGTCTTTCCACAAACTGGACAACTTTGTTGGACATAACTCTGAACCTTGATCATTTTAAAAATGTTTCCCATAAAGGGTAAAAATTCCCTTATGTCTTTATGAGACTGGCATTTCCATCCCTTCCCCAGCCTACAACCCCCTTCAAAAAAGGCATGGTGCCTCATTTTATGAAAAGCAGTTTTTTGAGTGCATCCACATAAGCACAACCACCATGAATCAGGATGAAAGGCACTGCTTTGTGTGGAGCAGGACAACTGGTCTGGCTAAGGCAGAGTCTTCATCTAGTGCTTAGACGACCAACATGAGAAAAGGTTTACCTGGAGTAACTGTGCAGGGATTTCAGAGTCCCTTAGACCTGTTGTAATAAGCTCTAAAGTTTCAGGGTCCATGTCCAGAGCAAAGGGGAAACAGAACAGCTGGCAAATTTGGAGCACAACAGCTGATACCAGCTCTGGGTCACCATCCTCTTGCATCTGCCTGAAAGAGGGAAGAAAGCCGTCAAAGTGAGGTGTTAACTTCCAGTTGTAAGTATATTTGGGCTGCAATAGTAAGCTCCAGACTCCGGTCTGAAACCCTGGAGAGCCTCTTATCTGTCAAGTGTAGACAATAAATGAAAATGAGGTAGACTAATAGTCTAACTTGGTATAAGGCAACATTCTATATTCCATCTGCCCTGGCCTGGCCTTCAGCCATTATGTGCTGGTTTTAAGGGGTATCTTGAACAAAAAGTTAATCGCTCTGAGCCAAATCACTGTTTTTTATAAAAGAAGCAAATATACTCTTTTATAGCTATGTTACACCAAGCGGGACATGGGTGGTGCTGTGGTCTAAACCACTGAGCCTAGGGCTTGCTGATCACAAGGCTGGTGGTTCGAATCCCTGCAATGAGGTGAGCTCCCATTGCTCGGTCCCAGCTCCTGCCAACCTAGCAGTTCGAAAGTACATCAAAGTGCAAGTAGATACATAGGTACCACTCCGGCGGGAAGGTAAACAGCGTTTCCATGCGCTGCTCTGGTTTTGTCATGCTGGCCACATGACCCCAAAAAACTGTTTGCTCCCTCGGCCACTAAAGCGAGATGAGCGCCGCAACCCCAGAGTCGTTCGCGACTGAACTTAACTGTCAGGGGTCCTTTAACTTTTTTGTGTTATACCAAAGCAGAAATAGGCTTAATGTGCACACCTTATTTTGACTGTAATTTTTGGAATTAGGAATCAGATACATTGGCGAAGTTTGGAAAAGGGCAAGGAATAAGGTGTACATAGGGATGCTGTAATAAGAAGCTGAAACTGAGGAGAGTTTGGGAGATATGCAGAGCACAACTAGTGCCTCTTTCTAATCTAATCTAATCTAATCCAATGGCCTGTTCAATAAAAACCTTTACGGACAAGTATAATCCTAAAAACTTCATCTTTAATATAAAAACAAAGGTTGTTAGAAAGCCAGATTCAGCTGCATGTATCTGGAACATTCCTGAGATTGAACATAGGGACACAGAAGGTCCCTTCTGCGTCTTGGAGCAGCTTTCTTGCTGAAAATGGGAGTTGGTAAGAAGGGGAGGAGCTAGACCAAAATCAGGGTTGGGGGAGACTGTATTGCTGTGCTGTGTTCGGGTAAATGACAAGTATGTTTCTATGCAGCAGCCTCCTGCCCTTGTCCCACTCTAGCAGCATTTAGTTTACTTCCTTCTATAGCTCAGCCCCGGATTTATCACTCACGTTTGTGCCAAGTAAGCCAGGAAGTCAGGTTCAAGCAGCTTGCTCAGGGTTGCCATCATGACCCCATTGGGCTGGCCCAGCTGGAGAAGGCACTGGTGAGGCTCTCGTGTGAAGATGAAGAGGGCTAAGCTGAGGAAGAGTAAGGTTCCTACAGCAGGGAAAGTATGAGTGAGTACCCCTTAGCCACCTATTCAATGTCCCCTTGCCTTTCCCTATCGGAGAGGTGACTGCCAGAACCAGGCCTGGCACCATGGAAAGACTGTGAGCATCCTTATATACAGCCTCACCAAGACAAACCTCCTCAGCTCTGTCTTCTGACACGTAAATAGCAAGAGGAGACGCCCAAAGGCAATTTGGGGTGGTTCTTACTAAAGGAAAGCCACTTTGTACCTTGTGGTGAGATGAGGTTCCAGTATGGCTCTGGTGCCTCCTGGCCAGCTCTTGGGGTGTCTCCTTCCATCACTGGCTCCTGAGAAGTCAAGTGGAGCACCATGGCAAAGCGATGCCACACGATGCCCCAGAGTTCGGAGGTAGCAAACTCCCGCACTACTGCTGCATCTCCCTGACAGAAGAGGAACAAGCCCCAGAGCAGTGAGATGGGAGCCCAAACACCCTATTCTGCATTGCAGCTCAGGGATTTGGCTCATCGGAGACACCTTAATTCCATGGATGCTCCCTCTGTAGCCTGACAGACCTAAACCCTTTCTGACTGGACCTCTCTTCCCACCTGTATCTAAAAAGCAGGAAGCTGGGCGTCCACTAAGAGGAATTGCTGCACATAACTCAGCTGATATGCCCAGAAAGGGCAGGGACTTAACTGCCTTCCCCATTTTGCTAGGGAATTTAAGGTCTTCATCACCACCAACTGCAACATATATTTTCAAAGATGGAACAGGGTCAATCCTGCAGAATCCTAAGACTCTGCTTTTATTACATTTTAGCTATCATAATATATTTTAATTGGGTGGAAGCAAACTTCTAGTCCATAAGAGGGGAAAAACAATGTGGTAATATGCAGGTGGCTATAGGTGAGAATTTGGCTGGAGTTTCTTCACGTGCAATGTCCTCAATGGTATTTTTTTATTTTTTTTAACTTTCAAATTCTGTAGAAAGAACTGAGCCACCTAGCCAGAAAATATGCTTTCTATGTTATGCAGAAAATATTGCTAACTATGTTAGCAAATTGGGTTGTTTAGGTCCAGTTCTAGACTGTGCTGTCTTTCTCTATCTCAGTGTTACCCAACCTGGTGCCCTCCAGATGTTTGGAACTCCACCTCCCATCAGTCCCAGTTAAGTGTAGATTAGAAAATGGTTGGGGTGATGGCAATTGTGCCCCAAAACACTGAGGATGCCAGGTTGGGGAAGGCTGCTCCGTCCTTTGACCCAAAGTGGCCCTTCCAGTTGTGGATAGGGCAACCTCCAAGGAAGTCCATGAACAGACAGGACAGCACCTGGATGAGAGCCAGTTCCCTACTGCCAAGAGCTATGGGGCTACACATGGCCTTGGCAGAATTAAGCCAGCCATTTCTTACCCTACCCCATTCTGCTTCACCTAACAGTAAATACTTTCCCTAATACCTCCTGGATCATTTGTGTACATCCTCTTGAGCAGCCTTTGCCAACTAGGTGCCCCCAGATGTTAGACCATAACTGTCTGTTGGACCACATGCTGGCTGGGGCTGATGGGAGCTACAATCTAGCAACATCTGGAGGTCACCAGGTTGGCCAATGCTGCTCTAGAGAATGCAAGGAAGCTGCTTGGTGGGGCATGAAGTCATACCTGGCTTAATAGCTGCAGCGTCAAAAGCAGGAGCCCATCATAGAAGCCAGCTCCCATGGGAGGTGGCAGGCATAGCTGAAAGACACCAAGAGAAAGGACTAGACCTGAGACAGTGACCTCAAAGTCAACCACTATATGGCATGACAAGCATGACACAGCCAGTGGCCTATGTGTCCTGATTTGCCCCTGTCTGTCTGGAGCTGGTTTCTTACCTCCGCAGGTTCTGTGAATACAGTAGCTATAATGGCCATGGCTTCCTCTTGCCTGATCATCACAGCAGCGCCATTTTGAATGAAGTATGTCAGCAGCAATCCTGCAGCACTCTGCATAAGACAGAGAGACCCCTCTGTGTGCAGGAATGGCCAGAATGCCTTCTTTACTTGAACTGGATGCAAATCTAGTTATTAGACTCCCCGCAGGAATGGCAATGCTGCTTCCTCCTTCATAGTCTACAGAAGTCCAACTCCGATACCTCTGGTATGACAGGGTAACAGGCAGACCATTTCTTTGCAGTCCAGAAGTATCTAGTACACATTTGTGGGAACAGTGGGATACCTCTTTTTCACAGCTTGTGAAGCTCTGTCTACAATACCTCCAACTGTGTGAGGGAAGATAACTGTTTGGTCCTTTCCTTGACCTTAGTGAGAATCCATCACTCGCCATCGGGTACAGTGTGGAAGAGTTTCTCGTGAGTACAAACCTACAGCTGGGGCTACTGACAATCAGATTACACATATGGGGTAAAAGAATCTATATAGACAGTTCTAAACTCTACCCTGGAGTAGAGATTACTCACTAGAACAGAGGTAGCTGTTGCATGGTTGAAAAGAGCCATGGCTTCCTTCAGCACTATTTCAGACCTAAACCACAATCAAAGAAATAGCAGCATTAGAAGGATGAAGCAACGGATGCCAAGGCCCTCATCTTCAAAGCTAGCAATACTTGCCAGACACTTAAGTGTGTGCCTGGAAAAGGAACGGCAGCTGAAAACTAAGGCTGGGGCTGCACTGTGGCTCAAAAAATGTGGTTATGTTATGTAGCAGCTTCAGTGGAATCCTAAAAACCAGTAATTTCATTTTCTAAATATCAAAAAAAAAACTTCTTGGCAGCACTGTTGCTCACTGCTGGGTACTTTCTGCTTCAGACTAAGAAGCCATCAGTTCAGCACGGCTTACAGTCACCAGAAGTCTAGTCCTTAACACAGGTGCCAGCTCTCTCCTTATGTATACTCTGTGTAAATAGCTGGGAGGCTATTGCTACTGGGCCCCACTCTGGGCAAGCTGCTCCTGAGTTTAGGACAGCTACAGCAAACATTAAAAGAGTGTAGTGGGAGGGATGTATCTGCTTACAGAGCACAGTGAAGCACCATTGTACATCTTCCTGCAAAACATCTCTTGGACTGGCACGTTTTGCAATGGGGCATATCCCTCAAAACCAGGGTTGTGTCAAGCGCCTCCCCATTTTAGCACTGACTCTCCTTACTTCTTGCCAATCCACTTCTTTCCAATCCACACAACTCAAGTTAAGTCTCTGCAAGCCCTTTCCTTTGTTCCCAAGCAGTCAAGGCAAGAATATGAACGGTGCCAAAGCAACAACACTTACTGAGGTGGGAGGATCCGTAGCTGGAGGAGCAGGAGGGAGAAGAGTCTCAGTGAGGCTTCAGCTGCCTGTACTTGTGCCACTTCAGTCAGTGGGACCTTTCAAAGAGACAAGGCTCAGTCCTGATACACTGGGCCCATAAACCATCACCTTTCCATCCCATATCCACTCCTAAGAGAAGCTACCCAATGTTCCTCTCACAATGTTTTGCTCTAAAACCATGGTTATCTCAGTGCCCGTCCCCTGCCCATGCCAATCATGTTGGAACGCCTCTCCTGTTTCCACACCATCCTTTCCCTGATACAGTTTCCAGTTCCTTGCTCATTAACTCTCAAACCCCAGCATCTCTGATTAAATAAGGATCAGGGAGCAGGTTGATGAGAAAGACCCCCTGACTAAGACCAGGGAAAGACACTTCCAGACAATATCAGATGGAAAAATAGTTTGACCTGGTAAGAGGCAGCTTCCTTTCTCCCCCACCCCACCTTCTTAGGGCTGAGACTTTGCATGTGCTCATGATGAGGCAGTTCTCTTTGCAGTTTCAGAATAAAAAAAATACCTTGCCTTGCAGGGCACAAATCAGGGAGCTCAGCCTTTCTGGAGTTGCTAAGCGATGGCACAGAGTCAGACTGACATGGCAACAGGCATACAGCACCTGGGTGATGGAAATGCAAAGCAAGATCAGACCACCGAAGCATCATCACTTTCTTCCCAAGTGAGGAGGGAAAAGGGAATGCATTAAGGCATGTTGCCTCCAAGGATAAGATGCCCTGGGCACCAATTCCCCGACTCCCAGAGAAGAAAGGGAACATGGGGAGACGCGTTACCTTCATCCCATTGAGAGAAGAGGCAGAGCGCTCAATTCCTGAGAGAAGACTTGGAAGCAGGTCATTATCTTTCTCAATGAGCTTCTGGGCTACGTGCTGAGAGATCTGCAATGGAAATCCCTTGCCTTCAGTGCTAACACCATTATCAGTTTCCACCACTTGAGGGAGCAATATAGCCAACTTCTCAGAAACATAAATGCCAATAACCCACCTGCTTTTTGGCCTTATGACATGTGCTGTGCCCTCCTGGGATGCCGCAGGATGCAGCTAGGGCTGCAGTAGAGGCAACTGCCAAGTGTTCACTCCACTCTTGCACTGCCTTTGCTTCTTTGGGGAACACTGTTGGGGGTTGGGGAGCAAAGAGAATACACCAAGTAAGGTTAAATACACCAACTGGAAGTGGAACAGAAATGCCACTTACAGTGATATTATCTATTATTGTCTACTTTTATTTGTCACTTTTTTGCTCAAAGTGGACCCAAATGCATCCTCCATATAAAAGGGAGGTCTACTACATCCACCCTACCTTTAAACCATCAAATTAAGAGTGAAAAGCCTGGGTAAAAGAAACACTTTTGCCTAGTGCATAAAAATAGAGATGACACTAGGCTTGCCTCTCTGGGCAGAGCACTCCATAATTAGGCAGCCACCACTGAAAAGGCCTGTTTTCATAGAATCGTAGAGTTGGAAGAGACCCCAAGGTTCATCTAGTCCAACCCCCTGCAATACAGGAATCTCAACTAAAGCATCCATGACAGATGACCATCCAACCTCTGCTTAAAAACTTCAAAGGAAGGAGAGTCCACAACCTCCCAAGAGAGACCCCTCCACTGTTGAACAGCTCCTACTGTCGGAAAGTTCTTTCAGATGTTTAGTCTGGAATCAGGAGGCATTTTGCATTATCCCAAAATGCAGTCAGATGGGCACATTCTCCACAGCATTTGTTACCTTCCTGAGCTGGCTGCTTACAGCTAGCCCCGCGGCAGAGCACATCCAGAAGGCGGTGATGCTCCTCAAACAAGCTGGTGTAAAAGGGAATGGAGATGGATGGGCAGGCACAATCCATGCTCTCACACAAGTGGGTGAAGCACTGTAAGGATAAGAGACAAGAGATGCTGTTGCAGTGAGGATAGTATAGGTCTGGGAGTTGTGGGGAGCCTAGAGCAAGAGTGGGGAAACTTTTTCAACCTGAGGCCCGCATTCCCTTCTGGGCAACCTTCCAGAAGCCCTATGCTATGCTGTATGTAGCCAAAGACAAAAGAGGGCACAGAAATGAATGTACTACAGATATGTTATATATTTTGGGATGTAGGAACAATAGCTGTTCCTCATCTTTGAAAAAGTCAAACTCTGGGTTGGAACCCATTTTTGTCCCAAGCCTTAAAACACACAGGTTCCAGGGGTAGGCAGGGAGAAGTGAACATTAAATTGAGAAGAAAACTGAATTAAATTTAATATAGTTTCCCTTAAATTAAATTTAATGAAATTAAACTGAGCATTAAACATTAAAAGGATGCTGAAGGGAGAGGGAGAGAGACTGAGATAAGATGGAGATGAGTAGACCAGGAGATAGGAGGCTTCAAAGGGACCCTTACCATCAGGCTTTGTTCTCGCAGCCTGCTCTCTTGGTCTGTGGGCTGAACCAGCAGTGCAGGTAACAGGGCAAGGAAGCGACTGGCAGAACTGTGGAATGCCTGCAAACTAGAGAAGTATCTGTGTTTATAGGTTCGACATAGAAGCTTAGCCTTGAAACATGGCAGTGAGCTCAACACAGGCACTCAGATTCTCCCTTTCTTTGGCCAGTACTGTATAATTGTGTAATGCTCAGAACCTGTATGATGACAGGTAACTAGGGACATTATATGCCATTTCCAGTTCTCAGACTAAATAATGGCACAAGGCATCAGAGTGTGGAATGAAACTGCTTCTTTTTGGTATTTACTGTATTCATGCACACTGTGCTTTAATTTTGCCTACTCCCATACTGCCGACAACATAGCATAATTCACCTTCATATTTCATCTGCCATGAAAGTGTCTTACCTTTGCTTCTTTCCACTCTGCTGTCGGTTGAAATCACTGGCAAAGTAGGCTGACAGGACAGTGATTAAGTCTATCAGTAGGGTGATGTACCAGGGCTGCTGTGGGATAGAGAGAGAGGTATGTGTTTTGGGGGCTGGATTCCAACTGGTTGGGTGCCCCATAGAAAGAACCAGTAATCAAGAACTACCGGAATCATCTGCCAAGGTAAGAAGAATGGGAGGAGGAGGAAACTAACAGAGTTCTCAGTAAAGTAGGTTGAATTCTGTGCCAAATTTAACCTTTGTACAGATGCACAGGATCTGTAGAGGAAAGACTGTTTTCCATTACAGTGTAAACTCCATGCGGCACAAAATTTGGGATCAAAGAATGAGGCTTTTAAATAATCTCACCAATAAATGTTTTTAGTTCCCAGAGTTATCCACATATATGTTAAACATGCTGGTATCAGCTGTGGTAAGGTCAGACACCCTGGAGGTTTCAAGTAATCAGGTGATAAAGTTACTCAGCCAAGCCATCAGTTCCTAGCCCCTTGTCCGCCATTCATACCTCCTCTTCTTCCTAGCTGCTTATGATTCTTGTCAAAATATCCCAGATTCTGCAGAACACTCTAACAATGCTTTTAACCTTGTGCAAGTTAAATACTTTTACATAATGAACCTTCTTTTTAAAAAAAATCCAAATACTATATGCTTATTTTGGATTATAGTCCAATAAGAAAAAGGTCCAATTAACAGCCTGCTATGCACCTAGACGCTTTAACTCTTCAAAATGCAAGTACCCGACATGGTGTCCTCCAGATAATGTGGTCATCATCCCTGACCATTGGCCATGCTGGGAGGGGGAGAGTTGTATTCTAAAGCACCTGGAGGGCACCACGTTGGCTACCCCCTGTTTTGGCGAATGCCTCTTCTCTACCTGCTTGATGTTGATACTCTCCAGGATACTTCCCGCTAGCTCCACAAGGAAGTGGGATAATCCTGTGTCACTGCAGAAGTTGTACAACAGCTCCGTGTCACAGCGGGTACTTAACAAGTTGCCAATAACATGGAGGGCAGGGCGAAGATGGGAAGCTCCCTCCAGCATTCCCTCCAGCACCTGTATAAGGAAAAGGGGTAAATGTACATAGGACATACAACTTGTCCCCATACAGGGCAAGAGTCATGGCAGAAACAGAGACCTTCCCCACACCAATGCCTAAAGTGCTCTAGAAACACCATACAAACTACTGATTCCACAGTCACTCTGTCTTCAACAGCATCACAGCACACTCTTGCCATCCCAAAATTCATCCATGAGATGTTGCTCCCAACTAAAGAGTTAATGACATGCCCAGCTTCCTTTCTAGGATCCACACATTTTTATAAGACCTCTATACCCTGTCAATTCTTAAGAGTCTCCATCTTTCCAAGCTGTCCCTAGTCTCTATGTATGTGGCTCATCATGTACTAGCTGAAAGGCCAAAACTACCAAAGGAATTCAACAAGGAAAGCATGTTTCCACCAGTTTCTTTCCTCTTCTCTCTGTAGGAAATCTCGCTTAGCTTCTGAAGGACATACCCAGCATACAGCAAACATACCGTGTGTGTGTGTGTTTAGCCCTTCCCTACAACTCACCTGCCGACCAGAATCCTTGAGTCGGGCATGGATGCGCTGCACAAAAGCTGGGTCTCCCAGAAGACTCAGTGGGGCACTCAGCTGCACATGGGCAGGATCTGTGGCATCTATCAAGTGCTGCCACTCCTCATCGCTATCCAACTCCTAAGAGGCAATAGTGAGTCAGTGAGGACCACCACCACCAGAAAGCCAGGACAGTACTTTCTTGCAACTATGCAAATGACTGTGGTACCTGGCCATGCGCTCACCTCAGTCTCCAGATCCACAGTGTCAATGCTGCGTCTGCCTCGTGCTTCTGCTCTGCCACTTTCTGGCCTCAGCTCTGGGAATTCCCGCTCGTAATCCTGTGTGATCCGATTCTCTCTGTCCATGAAGAAGAGGGATGAGAGGCTGAAGGCAGGCTACACAGCAATGAAATGTTCTCACCCCGGCTTTCGTTTTCTCTTGTAAAGGACCCCTGGATGGTTAAGTCCAGTCAAAGGTGACTATGGAGTGCAGCACTCATCTCGCTTTCAGGCCGAGGGAGCCAGTGTTTGTCCGCAGACAGCTTTCCAGGTCATGTGGCCAGCATGACTAAATCGCTTCTGGTGCAACGGGACACCATGAAGAGTGCCAGAGAGCACAGAAATGCCATTTACCTTCCCACCGCAGCAATACCTATTTATCTACTCACAATGGTATGCTTTCAAACTGCTAGGTTGGCAGAAGCTGAGACATATATATGTCAGCTAATTTAGTTGTTTCCAGTGTTGTCTTGGTCATTTGGTATTACTTAGAGCAACAGTATCTCTATCTGAAAATCCTGCAAGCTGGAACTTACGTTTCTATGTATAACTTTGTCCAGAGCTGTTTTGCTGAGCCTATGACAGCAGTAAAAGATTTGGACCTTACTCTGATTCTGTGTGGTGTCTGGTACTGCCAGCTTTAGATCCACACTTCCCTTGCACGTGTATCATATACCACATTCCCAACAAAATAAATGCATTTCAACTCCTTCTTCTCACCGAGGTGTGGGGGAAGATTCCTTTTGCTCCCACTCCATTCCCTTTCCTCCAAGGCTAGGGTGCCTCTGTTCTCCAGTGCCAGGAGCTGCCCGATTCGCTTCTCTGGGATCTGTCTGAGCAAGGCAGGCTTTGTGTGTGTGGCTCTGGACCCCCTTGGGGGTTTCTTCCTTAAACGAAGCCTTGGATTTCCCCATCTCCTGAAAGAAGTCAAGCAACACAGGATGATTCTAATGGACCAGACCCCACCATACCGTAAGTTGCCTTGCCAGCAATGGTACTACCTGCCTCTCACCTTTCTCCGAGCCTCCTGGGCCATCTTCTGCCGTGCTTTCCTCAAGATCTTTGACTGGCCACTGTGAGGGGCCAGCGAGTGTGTCTGCTGCTCTTTCAGGGCCTGCAGTTCAGGAGGCAGTTTGCTGGTGAAAGGGTTGGTAATGCCTTGATCCGCTGTGTCATCAATTACTGCAAAAGAGAAATGTCCATGTCGGTGACTGGGCTTGCTTGAACTGGGCTCTGTAAGGAAAGGCAGATGCAGGAGCCAGATGGGGGGAAATTGCAAGTAAGCATGGCAGCTGGTACTCACCAGTGACCCGCCCTGCAATGAAGGGGTGATAGAGTAACTCTGGCCAGGACAGGCGCTGCCGAGGGTCTTTCATCAACAGGCCTTGCAAGAAGCTCTACACAGTAATGAGAGATGGTCACTTGCACGTCCTCACACTACTTATAGTCTATAACCCCAGCTGCTAATTTTACAAGGAAAACCTTGGAGCCAATGAAATTTCTTGGTTGCTGTGGGAAGAGTCTATTCAATCCATGCATACAAAAAGCACATTTTCCAGAATGTTCCCATTTTTTTCATTTTTAAGTTTCTAGCTCTGAAGATTACTGAAAAAAGTCTTGCAAACATGGCTGCATATTCTGCCTTAAGAAAGAAACCTGGTGGCCCCAATACCACCAAAACATGTTTGCACACAGAGCTACATTCCTTGGCACAGATGTAGCAATGTGGTGTCTTTCAGACATTGTGGACAACATTTCCCTAACCACTGGCCATGCTGGCTGTGGCTGATGCAGTCAAAATCATTGGGGGGCACCCCTGCCTTAGCAAGTATACTCTTATCCCAGTCTAATCCCCACAGGCAGTGGGGTAGGATAAGGATTGGAGAATGCACTTAAAAGCTGCATTTCTACCTTTCAGACATACACACCAACAGTGTGAAAGAGGCCAAGTGTCATGAGTGAACAAAATCTAAGGTGTTCAAGTTTCCAAGGAGAGAACAAACTCAAACCATGGATACATACAGTGCAATGCCAGAGATACAGATAGCTGAGTTTGAGTCATGGGAAACCCAAAAGTGTAAGCTTCTAGAGCAAAATATATCTCTTAGCAGGGCAATCTACCTTACAGGGCTCTTGTGTGTGGATAAAATGAGACTAAAGAAGCAATGCATCTAAACCTGCCCTGAGATCATTGGATGGAGTGGGGAAGGCATTTAAGTACAGTTACCTTGAAGTTGGGGCTCATGTTTTTTGGCCACTTGATGGGGTCCTTGATGATCAAGCTCACCAACTGGAAGATGCTGTTGGTGTAGAAGGGTGGTGTCCCCACACACAGCTCATACAGAATGCATCCCACTGACCAGAGGTCAGCTGTGTGGTCGTAGGGTTTCTCTTCCACTAGCTCAGGTGCCATATACAGTGGCGTGCCTTTTATAGATGTCAGCACCATGGTGTGAATACTCATTGCACGGGCAAACCTTCCCAGGAAAGAAAGAAGACAACTGAGACCTTTCAGTAATGAGACCAGAGATTGGTTGGGGAGATCAGTTCTTAACATACCTACCCAAAGTCACAGAGCTTGATCACTCCGCCTTTCCCAAGAAGGATGTTTTGGGGTTTCATGTCACGGTGCAAAATTCGGTGGGAATGCAGATAATAGAGCGCCGAGACCAACTGAGAGGCAATATCTTGCACCTGAAAGAAAATGACAACCCTGATACTTTGCAAAGCCCATTTAATCCTGTAGGGATGCTCCACATCTCCAGCATAAAACTTCCATTCCTTTTTGTTATCTTTGCCGATGCCCCTCAATTGTGAATCACAAGTCCTTCCCCAACACACAGAAATCTACTTGTATTATCCTAAGACAACTAGATCTATTTTTATCCTTAAGGGCAGCAGAGAGCAAGCATTTCCATTCTTCTATGTACCCTTCAGGTATTTGAAGACTGCAATCATGTCCATCTGCTGCTAGACTTCTCTTCTCCAGATTCAACGCTAGTTCAAAACACATATGTTCACTCAGGCATCACTTGAAGTGTGACTCCAGATATTCTTATTTATTTAGGATAAGGGCTGTAGCTCAGTGGTAGAGCTTTGCATACAGAAGGTCCCAGGTTCAATCCTCAGCATCTCTAGATAGGGCTGGCAATGTCCCTTGTCTAGAACACTGGAGAGTCACTGCCAGTCAAAGCAGACATAACTGAGCTAGATGGACTAATGGTTTGACTCAAGGCAGCTTCCTATCTTCTTATTAATAATCATGGTGAATTTTATACTGAGTATGTAATGTTTTATGGTTTATTGTGTTTTTATATTGTACCATACACCACTTTTGATATTCCAATTTGAGCAATATATAAATTGGTTAAAAAAATTAATAAACAAAAAGACATACAGTACCAACTTCCTTAAACCTTTCCTTGATTTAAGCTGTTCTAATATCATCCCTGGTATCAAATTCTGAGGGATGGGTCTCTAGTTTCTCAGATCATCTTTTTTAAGATTGGGACTGTCTGGTAAGCACCTCAGTCACTATTCCAGGAGATGTAACAGGTTCATATCAAAGTACACAGCTGGAGAATTTATGGCCTAGCAGAGACCGACACCTACCAGCTACTCTCCCATTCTGGGAGTCATTTATCACACTGAATCCCCACTCACTCTTCTGGTCATAGTTACCTGCTCCTCAGGCAAGTTCCCATCATCCTCAAGGATCTGAAAAAGCTCCCCTTCCGCATAATCTGTCACTACTACAACCTGAAGGAGATAAACAAGACCAGAATGCCAATGAGAACATTTTCAAAGGTGGGACACTTGTGGGTAGGGAATGACAGTATGACTAAGCTCTCTGTACTGTTTGAAGCCAACAGGAAACCACCATCAAAAGAAGAGTGTGCAGCAGCTACCAACACCTTTTTATTTGACTGATGAAGGTCCCTATGGAGAGCTCCAAACTCTAAGTGTGTTGGGACACTCTTTGGATAATGTCATTCTGCTGATAGTTCTTGGCAGGTTAATTGCCTGATGCAGCCTCATGAACCAATAGGCTTGACATGGCAATCCACACTTCTACAGACAAGATGTGTAATTTAGATAGCTGTTACCAAAATGGCTAAATTTTAGTTCACTCCTCCTAGGTACTCATTGGGACATCTGGAGAACACCATATAACCTAAACTTCATCAAACAAAATGTAGCCATTTTCAGGCCTTTCTGCTTCTTGGGGGACTTTCCACAGAGCCAGGAAGACACCATTTTCTTCTTCACCTCCCACACTTAAAAAGGACCCCCAGCAAGTCCCTTACCTCTTTATCAGTCTCAAAACTGTCAAGCATCTGGACAATGTTGGGATGATGAAGCCCCCTCATGATCTCAATCTCTCGCTGCAAATTCTTCAGCTCTTTCTGTGAACGACCCACTTTGGGGATAAACTTCAGGGCCACCACCTGCCAAATATTATATTATTATTATTATTATTATTATTATTATTATTATTATTATTATTAATTTTAAAAGGCTGGAAAGGTGTCATACACTACTTTCCCCTCTGTCTGTCCCTGAAAAACTCATTGTGAAACAATGACCACTGCACGCTCAGGAACAGGAATATAGCAATCTTTGGAAACAACTCTCCCTAAATTAACTCTCTTGCCTGTTGATGAGGTCCATCCCCCTGTTCCCTTGTGCTCTTACCTGTGCACTGTATTTGCGACGCCCCTTGTACACTCTTCCAAAAGAGCCTTCGCCAATCATCTCCAAGACATGATACTTCTCCATTATGGGAATGTGGGGAGGGGTGGGTATTAATCTGAAAGGGCAGAGACAAGAGATTAAGCTACACACGAACAGTAAATGAAAAATGTAAGCACAATGGCAAAGCATGTCAATTCACAATACCATTTTGCAAAATTATTATTATTATATTTGTATAGCTCCCTTCATGTGAAGATCCCAGGGCTGTTCACAACAGGAAAATGCAAAATAAGCATACAAATCATGCACATGTGGTCAAAACCAAGAATTAAAAAGGAAAAAGGGAGCAAAGCAGTCAGAAAAGGTTGGGGAAAGGGGAGTAGACTCTGGCAAAGCCAATATGACATGCATATCAGGCAAACAGCTCTAAAGAAGGGTCCCAGATCTCAGAATAGTTGTGCTTTTTGCATCTCCAGGCAAAAGCAGTTTTTTCACGGATGCATGAGAAGAAACCCCTCCAACCAAGGAGCTATTGGAGGAGATATCAAGTCCTTGCAATGCTGTAAAACCAATCGCTTAGCCACCAATAAAGCATGCAAGTTCCAGGACATTAGGATATAACAGAGCCATCCATGACCATCCAAATATTTCAGGGACAGTCTCACAACAAAACTAATTTGAGCAAGCACCTTCACCGAAAAAGAAGCCAAAGCAAGGCATGTTTTTAATGCTTCCCGAGAAAAAAGTTAAGGCACCCCTGGTCCAAAGTGCCCCATCAACACACACAGTCTTTTTAGCCATCTTCTTGCCTGCACAACTCTCCGAATCCCTTTGGCTATACTGTATAAAGTCCTCACCCGGCCACGGCGTCTTGAGGAGCCTCCTAAGGCGACGATCCTACGCCCACCTACTTAGGAGTAAGCTCCACAAAAGTGAAATGGGGCAGAGAAATGCACACAAGGTCGGGCTGTGCGCCGCAGCCCGACACCGGCTCCTTCGCCTCAGCCTCCTCCTTCCAGGTCACTCCAGGGGAAGGACAGACGCACCCACGTCCTACCCGCCCCGTCTCACAAAGCCTTTGCCGTGCTGAGCCCCGGCGGGGGCCGTTGGAACCCGGCGGCTCGAGAGTAGGGCGGGGCGGGGCGGACGGAGGCTAGTTAGCCGCGCAGGCCCCGCGCAACGGCGTCTCCCGGCTGTTGCCTAGCAACCCCCAGCACCGGAAGAGAACCCGGCAAGCATTCCAAAGCGGTTGAGTTTCCGGGCCTGTCAAGATGGCGGCGACCGGCGACGGCGAGGAGCAGGAGGAGTTGGCGGCGGATTGGTAAGGGAGCGGTTCGGCCTTCTGTGTCCTCCTTTCTCTCTCAGCTGAAGGCAGATGAGCAAATGTCTGGCGTACCCCCCCCCCTTTCCTCCTCTGTTTTCTGTAGCCCAGGCCATCTCTTCACGAAGGAATTTTTTTGTTTCTTCGTTCGTCTTGTTCTTATGTAATGTTCGACATGTACGATGTGTTTCGTCACCTTCCTGGGTCTCGTCACAACCCCCCGCTATTTCTGAGGGTAGGGGGCTGAGAGAGAAAGGCAGCGCCCAGTAGCCGAACAAGCAGCGATATGAATCTTATATCCAAGCCAAGGGCAAAATCCACTCCCTGGGCCAATCCTGTTCCTCCTCGCCCTTTGGTCTTCTAGCAGGGTTTTTTTTTACAAACTCCTTATGAAAAACTGTAGATAGAGAAATATATGCCTTCTCTTTACCGCACAGTTACCTGGCTAGAAGCATATGCCAACTGAGATCTCTTCTCAGTCAGCTGCTGTTATGCCACTGGTTCCTTACGGATATTATGAAAAAATACTCCATGCAACAATCTCACTCTCGGTTAGTATTACAGCTGTGTTTCTGCCCTTTGCAGTATGGAGCTGTGTCGTTTTTCAGCCACAGAATCAAAACAGAAAGAAAGTGACAGCCTTTCTCAAGCATGGTAAACTGTTGTGGGAATTGTGTGTAAGGTAAAATTCTGAGAAGGAGCCAGAGAGAAATGTTTTTGTGGTTTTCATTATCACTGGCAGCAGCAAAGGTCTGCTAGTTTAGACTTTGTGCCCCTTCACAAGTGCCTATCCTCTTAAGTGTTTTAGTGGCATTTTTAAAATTCAGGTTATTATGTTGGATTGCCACAAGATGTCAGCATTTACAAATGGGTTACATGACCCCCAAAACTTAAATTAATGTGGGCGTCTAATGTGATGTATGTGTTCTTCTTGAACACTGATTTGCCTGCCATGGTGATACTCTAAAGCAGTTTTGCCCTGGTGGGCTAGATCTTTATCTCTCCCACCCCAATGGGCCAATTTTGAGAAGTGTGTGGGACCACCTACCTGTCAATCATTTGGTGACATATTGATATCAGGTGATTGACAGATGGACTGTTCCAACCTCCATTGTTGGCCCTGGGGGAGAATTGAACTCCTTATGCATTAGCTCATGCAAGAGTTGTGTGTGTGTCTCTATGTGTTTCTGTCCTGCTCTGTACATACTGGGAGGTGCCAGTCCAGTTCCAGCAGGAAGAGGCTGATGTGCTTGATCTGAGCTGAATTGAACTTCCTGAGCATCAGCTAATGCATAGGAGTTCAATCCTGATTTCTATCTGCCCCACACATAACATCATACATAATGGACTGGAGAAACCTCAGGAAATTAGCCTTATGTATCATATTAATATATTTTTTTCTTACTCAGGGCTCTGCCTTCAGAAGTGGAAGTCTTGGAGTCCATCTACTTGGATGAGCTACATGTGTTTAAAGGAAATGGAAGGTAATTGCAACATTGTCAGATCCTTTGCTGGTTCTTTGTTTTAAAGTATTGATCACTCCTGTGATCTTGCATATGTCATTGTGGAACTTGATTCCTGGTTTAGAAGACTGTACGCTCTTTTTGGATTAGACCACAGTGTCCTGCACAAACTCGGAATGAATTGCAACCCCTGATTCATGTTTGTTAATTTCCCAAAATATTAGTCACTTCTTTTTTCCCCTCCTTGTATTTGATACTACCATTCTGAAATAGTTATCTTTGGAAGAATATGGGGTGGGGAGAATGGAAGGTCTGCATTATGCCTGCTTCAGTCTCCTTTCAGCCTGAGAAAGGAAGGAATAACAACCCACCTGCATTATCTCTCCTGTTCCATCTTCCTTTCATTTGACACCAGACCCTCACTTGAGCATTTCTTCAACCCTAGGTCTGTGCCGTGGGAAATATCTATCACCCTTCATCCAGCAACTGCAGAGGACCAGGAGTCTCAGTACGTCTGCTTAACATTGGTGCTATCCGTGCCTCTTCAGGTAAAGCCTTGTATGTCCTGAGTGACTATTTTGCTATGTAGCACTTTAGCATGGCTGTACTGCTCATTTTGACTTGGCTTTGTTTCTTATTAGTATCCAAATGAAGTGCCAAAGATAGCCATCCAGAATCCTCGAGGGCTGTCAGATGAGCAAATCCAAAAGTAAGTGTATTATGCAAACTCTTTCCAGTTCGGTGCAAGAAGTAAGGTTTTCTTTGTTTCAGTCTGTCACATTTTTAATGGAAAGTGTGGGGAGGTGGGAGCTTCTTTATATTGTGTTCCACCTGCCCAATGATCTTATGTGGAATATGTATTATGCGGCTGTTCTCTTAATTTAGAGGTGTGCTGTGAAGGCTGTTGCTATGTTACTAACATTGGGAGCATGGGGAATGAGGTTACAAACAAGACTGGAAGTTCTAATCATGTATGCAACATGTTTGGGTACATATAAATTATGGTGTTTGTGTGTAAAATTGGCATTGGGGGAATACATGTTAAAGGAGATCTTTCCCTTAAATGTTATTGATAGGTGAACAAAATTAAGAGATGAGAGTCAATGCATCTTGGTACATTACTGAATCAGAAATGCAGCATCTTCATCCAAAACAAAGTCCCAGCTTCTGTGGCTCTTTACACGTGGCTTACTAGAACCTGCTTTCCCTTCCCTGCTTTCCCTTCCCCTAGAAGGGCTTCAAGCTGCTTTTTCAATTTTAGTCTGGTACCACTTCCTTCTAATTTGTACTGAAGTACCTACTGTGTCAGATGAGATACTGGGTGAGAGGCTGGAGCCCATCCTGTGTTGGTGTTGAGATTGCAATTGCAAGTGGCTGATTTAGCCACTCCAGTTCTTGTCATCTCATTTCCCTGGACATCTATTCTAGTCTTTCTCCTTACCCTGCCCCCCTTTTTGCCTCCATTTTAGGATTTCCCAGACACTACAATGTACTGCTGAGGCCCAGCTGGGTACAGCTATGTTATATGAGCTAATAGAGGTAAGAGAACAGAAAGGGGAGGCAGGCTGTCCAGACCTGTGGCTTGGGCTATTGCGCCTTTAATGTGTGAAATGACAAACTGACCCTCTCTGTCTTCACAGAAGGGAAAGGAAATCCTTACAGACAACAACATCCCTCATGGGCAGTGTGTGATTTGCCTATATGGCTTTCAGGTACGGGCATGCTGGATTGGCATCTTGTTTTCATTTGTGGGGAGCCATAGGGAATAAAAGCACTAATATAAGGAGGTAGATGAATGAGGTGAAGCTGGGACTCACTCAAAAAGGAAGGAAGAGGGAATGGGAACTTGTTGGGATGTCTCTAGATCCCTTCCTTAGTGCTGTGTTGCATTCTGTTCTACAAAAGTGTGTGCATGTGTCCCCATAGTGGGAAGGGGAGTAACAGTGGGAATGGGGTGCAAAAAGCCCCTGTTAATGTGATTGTTTGAATCTGAGCCAGCAGCCACATATATTACCGTATTTTTCGCTCTATAAGACGCACCAGACCACAAGACGCACCTAGTTTTTGGAGGAGGAAAACAAGAAAAAAAATATTCTGAATCTCAGAAGCCAGAACAGCAAGAGGGATTGCTGCACAGTGAAAGCAGCAATCCCTCTTGCTGTTCTGGCTTCTGGAATAGCTGCGCAGCCTGCATTCGCTCCATAAGACGCACACACATTTCCCCTTACTTTTTAGGAGGGAAAAAGTGAGTCTTATAGAGCAAAAAATTCAGTACATATGAATTGAATTGAAATTGGATTGAATGGGAATTATTATTTCAATGTATGCTGAAAACGCACAGTGTAGCTGATTTGTATTAATAGGAATCTGTTCCTTCCCCTGTGCAGGAAAACGAAGCTTTCACTAAGACACAATGCTACCACTACTTTCACTCACGTTGCCTTGCCAGTTATACAGAGCATATGGAGGAAGAGATCCGTGCAGAGAGGAAAGAAAGAGTACAGCCTTTGGCACCTCTGCCCAAAGAGGTAATAGCTCCTTGCATGCACCCCACAGCTGCTTCTAGAACTTCACCAACTTTTTCCTCCAGGAATGGCTTCTGAATCTGGATCAGCATTTCCAGTTCATTTTGGTTATTAGTTATGGCGTTGAGAGCTGTGGACAAGATTTTCCCAGATAAATGTTGAAATGGTTTTCCATGGTTCAGTGCTGTGCATACTTTCGCATTTGCAAGTTATTTTTTCTACAGAGAACAAAATGTTAAGTGATGTGTAAAGTCTGGGAATCTAGTTAAAGACTAGAGGAGATGGTCAACATATCTTCCTTTGCTTCAAATACTAAAGAACTGGAGTTCTGTAGATAAAGGCAATCTTCACAGCTGTAATACAAGTGACCAAAAAGTATACTCACATTATATCTCCTTGAACACCTGTGTTGCTGTGTTTCCTGGTGGAAAAGATTGTGAATGGACTTCAGCATACACAAAAAAGCTTTGCCAAGAAACAAAAGTTATCTTCCTCCACTCCCAAACAATAGAACAGTTCTGAGGGCAGGGTTGCTAGTGGTGAATCTTCACTCTGAGATAATTTTTGCACTAGCTTTGATGCAAGTTGTGATTGCATTAGGAAGGCCCAGTAGCATCTTATAAAAGAGAACGCTTTACTGATGGATGTTTATAGAATGAAATTAACTATGTTCCCAGGAGGCTTGGATGATGAGCTCAGAATCCAGGCTGCCCCATGACCCTTGTAGTCAAACTGCACAGCACTCTTCTGCCGATAACACTGTTGTTGAGTGCTAGAGCTCCCCAGGACGAGTAGCAGTTTATCAGGAAAATACTACTCTCTTAAGACACACTGGCGGAGTATGAGAACAGTAGCTGTATATCCCATGACTAGGTCTAACCAAGGCTGAATTTTGTTGTTATTACCCTCTGTACAGGAATTTGAAGTGCAGTGCCCTGTGTGCAGGGAGCCTCTGGTTTATGATCTTGCAACATTGCAAGCGGCACCACCTCCACAGCAGCCAATGGTAAGGAAACTTTCAAAACAGACCTTTCACATGGACTTGCTGCTCTTTAAAAGATGCACCAGGCACCCTCTTGCTTCACTAATCTCTCTCACTTATTGGACCTGTTGGGCAACCCCATTTCTCCAAATGAGCTCTGTTAAGTGTTATTTCCAAATAATCATATACCTGGTGCTCTGTACTCCTGCAGGTGGCTAACATTCTTGTCGATTTTTACTTCTACACCAGGGAGAGGAAAATATTTTCAGCCAGGGAGCTGTCTTCCTTTCTATTCAACCTTCCAGGGGCCACATAGGAATTTTATTGTTTGTATAGCAGGCTAGTTTCACACCCTTCTTCATTTAGGCAAAAAGTATTAACAGAGTGAAACAACAGATATATTCAACCCATGTCTTTGCTTCCCCGTTACACAATAGGTAGTACATTTAGTTGTGTTTAGAAATACCAGCTTAGGTTCTAACTAAGAATCCTCTGGGAGGAGCATGCTGTGAGTGGAGTTTTACTAATGAGATGTTCTTGCCTGTGTAAGGAGGTGGGAGGCTGCATTTTTTCCCCAGTCTTTCTCTCTGCCTGCCCCCCAGCAGCCCCTTTGCCCATCAGATCTGGAGGGTTGAGAGACCCAGAAGGCTCTGTTTGGGCCAACCATTTAATTACATACCTCTCTTTCCTCAGGAGGTGTACCAACCTGACACACAGACACTGCAGCACAGAGAACAACTGCGCCTGATCTATCAGAAGCAGCAGGAGAAAGGAGGCATCATTGACCCTGAAGCAGAAAGAAATCGCTACTTCATCAGCCTGCAAAAGGTTAGTGCAGGCAGCAGGAGTACAAAGAGGATAACTGTCATAGGGAAAGAATGAAACAATGGAGGTAGCAAATTTTACTTGCTGAGACATCCTGTCTTGTAGCAAGAGAGAGAGCTTTAATATTTGCATCCTAGGCAATTCTATTAAAGTGCTGATTACTTTTGTTGCTGGCAATTTTTCAAGTTACTATAGGGAAAGATTTAAGCAGCAAAGCCTGGGGAAGACAGATGGGGCGACATCAATATATTAATTCCTGTGGGATCTTTGCCACTCAGACTGAGAATCAAGCCTGCTGGGTTTATGCATTTTCTGCCCTTCATTTTGGTTTCTATCCTTTTTAGCCCCCAGATACCACTGAACATGAACAAGTAGCCATCTCAGAAAATGTTCTGGATACTGACAAGGAACTGAGGCCATCCGTAGGCTCAGAACATACCCAAGGAACTGCAGAGGCTGCTGTTCCAGTGAGGAATGAACCTGAAAAACCAGAGAGACCTTCTGTCCCTTTGCATTTCCATAGCAAGAGAGAGAGGACTCGAGAGGAGAAACCATCTATACAAGGCCCTGGCTGGCAGCTGCGCTACAAGTCACTGGAGACACCAGCAGAAACTCATTGTCTTCTCACCGTTGAGGGGAAATCCAGAACCTTCAGTAGAAGACCCAACTGGAGAAAGGAGAGGGGACAGCGAAGCTGTGGGAGGTACAATCAAGACTTCTCAAAATCTTGCAGCAGAGACCAAGTGTCTTCACTGGTGGAGAAAAAAGAGCTGCGCACCAGAGGAATCTCACCAACCAAAGAGGGAATGTATTTGAGAGAGGAGAAAAATGTTGTGGGGAAATGGACGCAGGAGCAGAAAAGTCAAGCCCATGACAGTGAGGAAGTAAACTTGGAGGTTAGCCATAATGAGCTCAGGGGGTCGGCCAAGTGGCAGGGTCGCCGTGGGATGCAGGATTGTAGGCAGTGGGAAAAGACCAAGGGCAGAGAACATGGATCTTATATTAAAGTGCCAAGAGGCCGAGGACGCACCACATTGAACTCAAGGAGAGAGCTGCAGAGCCAAGAGACTGAGGATGGCTCCTAGCAGGCAGGAGTTGAGGCTTGAGGGGCTTTTTCTAGGGATGAACACTGGTGATTTTGTTGTGCTGTCAACCATTGGCCTGGATTGTACAGAAAAGCAGATCTGTCTTGAAATTCTTCTCTCGGCCATGGGTGGTTTATGTCTTGCAGAGTAGGGGTATATTGTCCTCAGAGATCAGAATTACTGTCTGTGGACTGTAGTAAATAACTGAATAATAAATGGTAGCCAAATGCTATTGCCCATGGGTAAACTGTAGGATCTTACAGTGAATCAGCGCTGTGTAGAGGACTGTTTGAGGCTGAATCACTGAATAAAAGCCAAGCTTGAAAAATAACTATTAAGTAACCCTGTTCTAAAATAGGTGCTAAAAATAGAAGGACCATAAGGGAGTACAGGTCTCCTTGTTTACTGTCCAGAACTATGGAGAGGACTTGCCATTAATAGTGTCACTATTTTTAGACATGCCTTATTGATGGTATTGGTATATGTGAAAAGAGTGGACTTGAATCAACATTGACTTGGCGGCTGTTGACCACAGAGGGTTCTTTAAGCCCCCCAACTGTGGCCAGACTGAATGTTGGAGTCTCCCACTGCCTCATTGTAATTGGCTAATGTTCAGTAATGATTGACCTTGAACTGCAAACATCAAACATGCCTATTCTAAAGGGCCTTTAAATTATAATAAGTCCAACTCCTTACTCACCCAGTAGTTGGATTTGGAGCTAGTATTGGCAACAAAGGCTTCAGCTCCAGGTACACCAAGGCTCTTGTCTTTGCCTGTTTTCACAAATGTGATATCCTGCAATGGTTTACTAACTGTAATCCTGTCCAGAGTTCATGTGACTTACGTTTTGGGTCTTATCATCTTTGATTCGAGCCAAATTTGGTTTTATTGGGGTTAGAAGTCTCTCATGCTCAACTGGCTTTCCCCTCCTAACCTTATGGCTTTGTGTATGTGCATTCACCCACACACCATTCAAGAACAGCCCTACTCTCCATTTGGGAGGGTAATACCAATGTACCTACCTATTTTTAGGCTACACAGTCCCTGTCATCTCCCTCAGCAAAATGCAGCCTTGTCTTCATGGGTATTTCTGCTCAGAGAAGGAATCTGTAGTAATATGGAGTACATGTGGCCACTATGCAAACATTTTGAACAGACTTTCCTCCACTTGTATTTCTATTTTGTCACATATTTATGGCCTTCCTCCCCCCACAACAAATTTTACCCTAGGCTGTGTGAAAGTTCCCAAGCTGCTTAAATTCCTTATATGTCTGCAAAATGTCCCCCCACCCCTCCCCAAGTGAAGCTTTGCCAGACTTCATAATTTTCCTTTTCTGCTTAGCCACAGTAACATTGTAGATGTGTGACAACTTTACAGAGCACAGTGGCCAAAATGACCTTACAATAGAAGTGTGACTGATTTTAAACCACTTCATGCTAGAGGCTAAAGGATCTCATTACTTATTGCATGCATGCACATATACCAGTTTGAACAGTTCTGCCTATTAAAAGGATTGATGTGAGATTGATTTACCTCCCTGCACTGTGGTGAGGTGGAATTTGTGGTGATGTGATGCAAAACAGGAGTATTAAAAGTAATTTGAGTAAACCAATCTATGATTCTCTTTCGTGGATAAAGAACATAGCTGCTGTGCTGC